>NC_090451.1:282550916-283800916 GCF_031143425.1 Pleurodeles waltl | reverse complement strand
TGCAGCTAGATCTGGTCTCTACCAGATAAGGCATTAGGAATTGTGTGACGTTTCCTAAGTGTGACCTGAGATTATAAATATACCCGGTTTTCACCCAAAAGAGGATTTTCTGCAGGCTTGCGTTTCACAAATTAAAAACAAATACACAGATTTCTTGCAGAGTAAGAAACAATTTACTCCGGCCTATGTCTGGAGTACATACCCTTAGCTCCATTTATCAGAAGGCCATACCAAGGTCCTGTCACATACCCAGACCGGGTGGCATAAAAAGCATTGTCCACCCCTGCTATTCGATTCATTGCTCTCCTTGTTCACTTCGTGGAATGTGATTCCTTTATCCTTCTGTTGCCGGACCTCCATTTGAGGTGGAAAAGTGTGTTCTAATCTCTCTTCTTAGAATGTATAATCTCTAATAATTCTGGAGGATTCTTCCCAGACAGTTGATGGAAACAGTATTCATAAGCAGTCTCTAACAATAGTGTGGTACGCATGAACATGTATTTAATTATATTAATCTGTTAAGCTCTTGTGTAGGGGAAGTCTTTTTGGAAAGGATAAATTACGGTGATGTATTTGCCAATTTTGCTTTCCTTGTTTTCCCAGGGCGGTATGGGAGCTGCACTGCTGTCTGATCCTGACAAAATCGAGCAGGTACGTTTTGGTGGTAAGTCTAATGACCAAGGCATTACATTGATAAGTTAATATATGCATAAGCTTAGGACATCTGTATGCAGTGTTTCCCTGCAGGTAAATTTTATTGAGTAGCATGCCCACCTGGCAGCAAATTTTGCATACCTAGTCCTAAGCCCTGGTCTTTGCATGTAAGATTTGAGGCTTGCTGTGGCAGGAGCTAACTATGTTATGTGTGGTTTATAGCACAGGACCATATAAAAGTACTTCATTTGTCCTAATGGTTCCCTGTGGTCAGTACCTGTACTGGGTTTTCATCATCATATTATGAACCAGACAAGAAAGAGGAAGACGGAATAGGAAGGAAAGAAGTAAAAGATAGGCAACAGTGATAAAAAGAGAAAGCAGGGATGAAAATAAACCAACTGTATGATAACGAAACACCAAAGGTGGGGTAGTGGATTTTAGAGGCATGAGGTGCAATCCAAATCAAGCAACCTTGGTATTCTGCATCCCCAGCATTTGGCAGCACTGGCTGTGGGTTTCCAAGAAAAATATTGGCCCCCTGCAGTTATTATTTATTTACAAATTAAGCACTTATTGGCATGTGTTAATGGTGAGGAAATTACAGCTGGGGTGCCATGGCGGAACAGGTTTTGCTTAAGATGCTTTATGACTGAAATCTCTTTTGGTTTAGAAACCGCCATAGAGGGGTGATTGTAAAACTTCGTACTTGTTAAAGGGCTTATATCTCTTATATCTCTGGCAATGTGAAACGTTATATACTGCATAATAGTATCTAGGTTGCTGAAGTTATTTAACTGTCAGGAGCATTTGTCCAAATGGGGTTTATTGTTGAGCCTAACCTGTCATACACAGTCGGATTCTTAAAAAAAATTGGAATAGACTCCTCACCCAGTAAATAGTGGCATGCTTTATCATCGGCTGTCTATCCACACCCCGGTCAGATGGTACTACCGGGGTAGACTCAAACAAAAACCTTTGGGAGTACTGTATAAGATGTCAACTGGACAATAGCAGGGATCCAGATCATATTTAAAAATGCCTATTGGTATACCCCAAAAGTCATTTTTTTATTACAGGGTACCAAACATATAGATAAAACCAAAATATCTCCTGTTTCCTATGGGACAACAATGTTTCCAGGAAACATTAATCCAAAGCAAACATGTTTTGGCCCTCTCTAGAAGCCCAGATGGGTCTTAGGGGCCTTTGTGAGGGCCAATAACAACTTTCCCTGCCTTTCACACCAAAATGTCATTCATACTTGTGAGGCCTATTGCATGCCACTATTTAGCGGGTGATGTGACTATTCCAATTTTTTAAGAATCCAACTGGTTAACTGTATAGGAGATTAGGCTCAACAATAAACCCCATTTGGACAAGGGGTCCTGATAGTTAAATAACACCGCAACCCAGTTACTATTGTGTGGTATAGATCGTTTTTTCTGGGAAAATTGGCTAGGTGATGCTCCCTCTATTAATTTAAAGAATGTGAAATGATAAACAGCAGGGCCTTCTTTCATTTTTAGCACAAACAGTGCATGCCCATCAGGGATCACTTGTCCACTAGTTTGGCACTTGAAAGTAATTTTTCTACAAGCAGTTATCATCTGGACCAAGAAAGAGTCTTTTGAGGGCATCCCCTTATGGTGAAGTAATTGATCATTTCATTTCTTGAAAAGCTTACTGTTGTGCAAGGAACTACTTCCCTTTTACTTTACAATTTTCAGTTTGATTTGGTGTACATGTTTAGTTTGGGTTACCCACAGCACCAGGAAGTGCTGCTTTATTTTTTACCATTTACAAGCCATTGTAATATGGTACTTTACTCCAGTCGATGTCACCAAGGACTGCAACTCCAATAATGCATTACAATGTTTCATGAAAGCCTAGGACTGAACCATAGTGTCACCAGTGACATGGGGTAATGTGTAAAACTCATGTATGCTGTGTGTTTCGCTGAACGTAGAAAGACAGGTCAAAGTGAAACTAAGCACTGAGACCAACATGCTGGCAAGGTAAACAGGTTTTACTGTAGCGTCTGCCCAGGTTGGAGAATGAAAATGGAGAAAGTCTTCCAAAAGCCCATAAGTCGCATGAGTGTCATGCATTTATTTATTTTTAAATTATTTTAGTGACATTATTACAATTTCTTCAAGTATAACAAAGTTTGTGACATGCAGAATTCAGCGAGTATAATGCTATATGTGAAATTTAGCAGAGTTCAGCTTAGCATGTAAACTGTTTCTTCCACCGGGGAAATAACCACTCAGCAATATAGTAACCATGTTATGAAAATATGTCTTACTTTGGGCACCTCGTAGCAGATTTGCAACCATACACATCTATGTTAGGATGAAAATCAATTAATCAGCCACAGGACGGGTACCATATAGTCATTGCAGTACTCTGGTTAAATAGCTGGGTCTGCCAGCATTGTTCACTGCTCAAGCCTAAAGTTCTAATACATCCACCTAGCTATTGGTGTACAGGAGAGAGATGAAGATGTTGAGAGAATCCAATCTCTCTAAGCAAAATAAAATGGAGCCCACTCTCAAGAAATTGGGTTCTCAGTAGAACAGGGTGTAGAGTCATCAGAGAAGGTTCAGGTGGAACCTCAGTTGGATTCTGAGCACAAGGAGATATGCTCATATAATTTTTTGAGCCACAAGAATATGTCTCCAGTAAGAATCACCAAGCCAAGACAAAAGACTAAGCCTCAATGAAAGATTCTTAGGAGCTACGTAAATGGAATTCAAGTTAAGTAATAAAACATTGATGTTGATACAGACTGCAATACATGACAAGGCACACTAAGGCAAACACCTTGATCTTAACACCGGTTAGGAAGGTTTAAAAAAATCCTCTCCTTCCAGGCCCAAGTCAAAGGCCACCAAAATGGAAATGCTGAAAGGCTTTCACCCAACTTTGGAGATTGCTGTAAAGGGAAATCGAGACTAATTACAAAAAGAAGGCCCTGAACACTGAGATCACATAATAATTTAAAAATAATCAGTCCTTCAAAGGGGCTTTAGCTTCATATTAAGTGTCAAAACGATTAGAAGTAAAAAAGCCCCTAGAGGATATAGGTGGCTTAAAACTAAAAAGATGACTCGGGAAGAACAGGAGAAGATACATTTAAGAGGATGTAATTATTGGAACAAATATTGATGATAAATCCTCAGTAAACAATATAAAAGGTGAGAAAGAGGCCATATGGCAGAAAATACAGTTGGATTCAACTCAGGAGAAGTTAAAAATATACCTTGCTAGAGCGTCACCACCAGATGATATATAAAAAGAGTGGACAATACTTATGGGGTACAAATGTTGGAAGAACATCAGCAATCATGGTTCTTGACTGAGACTTCAACTCCTGCTCAGAATCTAACAATATTGCCTACACTCATTCAGCAAAGTAAGGAGGTTTTTAAGAAATCACTGATCACCAACGCTGTTACCTCAGTAATAGAGAGTAGTATAAGCCATCCATCAATCGAGGACCCACAGTAAATAATTTCAATAGTGGAATGTGATTCCTTAATTGCTACTATGGCACGAAAAAGGGCACAGACAGCAACCACACAAGGCTGGCTTCCAGACAAGGACAGTAAGCGCTTTGGAGTGGGGGAGAGTAAAAGGATGGAAAGAGCAACTTTTGCCAGAGTGCATATAAAGATGGGGAATTTATTACCATGGTAGGTGAAGAATAATTCTCCATAGAAAATTCATTTTAATAAATATACTTTCCCAGGGATGCTCTAATTCTGAACGGAAATATGAGGATGGAGAGATTTTTCAATTGAAGGAAATACTTAGTTATGCCAAAGATGGCATTGTAAGTAAAGGGTTGTCAATCAGGTTGTTTTGAGCTCTTTTCCAAAATAGTTTTTTCCCCTAGTCTGCCCATATAGAGTTGATCAAATTGACAGAGCCACAAACCGACTCTCAGGGGCATGGTTTCCTAAAATGTCAGTTGATCACTCTCTGTGGAGCTCAGAATTCCTGTTATGAAACCTTACAAGTTTATAGTAGGCCCCAGCAGGACCTGTGGTACAGATGACCTTCAAATGTCAGAGGGGCCTGTTTAGCCCACCCATTTTGCATTCTTAAGAGGTAGCTTAACTCGTATATAATTAGGACCCCCCTGACCAGATTTTCCTGGGGAAGTGTGGAGGTTACCGGGCGGGGCAGGGGAGAATTTTGCATTACTTCATTGTCCATTGCATTTCTCTTATAAACTGTAAAAACTGTAAACTGTAAACTTCGTACTTATATAGCGCACTACTCACCCGTTAGGGTCTCAAGGTGCTGTACGCATACCGCTGTGGAACCCCTCCTGGCTTTTCCCTGTGAGGTGCCCACTCCTGGGCAACCTCCAAGGTGAAGCCAGGCATCCCAGCGCTGTTGGGGCCGTTGTGGAGATTAAGCAAGCTATTGCCCAGAGTTACAGAGTGGGACCCATGAATTAGATTAGGCACCGATGCGAGAATTATCAGGTCCGAGGAAATTGAGCCCAAGACCCGCTGAGGCGGGAATTGAACCCTGGTCCCGGGCCAGATTTCTGCATCAGGGTCTGCCGCTCTAACCATTGAGCCACACTTCTCCACCTTATCAACTAAGGTTCCCTAAAAGTAAAAGAGTATGATTTAACTGCTCTTGAAGTCAATGAGAGATCGAATGAGACTCCACAGAAGCACACTCTTGAGCAAGGTGCCTTTAGAAGACATGGAGTGAGATTGAAACAAACATATTGACCAAAATGAAAAAAGTTTAAATGAGCTCCCTCTCTGTGAGAATCAGTAGATGTACCATACATCATAGTGCCACTACCATCACTTAGAAAAAAACAGGACTCTATAGATTTAGTAGACCATATGACTGCAGTTCTATTAACTCCAAAAAGGGATCAGTGGTTCTAAACAGAAGTATGAGAGAGAATGAGCTAGATGTCATGGGAAGTGGAGAACATATAATTAGCAATAGTCACTTATATGCCCATGCGGGTGTTGTGTCTTGTGAATTATCGATGACTGGACCCTTTTGGTTCCTGATGGACTCTGTAGAATTGTGACATAAGTGGTAAGGTGTGGTGAATAGATTTCATGTTTAGAATGTTCAGTTCGCGCTTGCACTCAGAGGAATAAAGATGTGCAAGACCAAGCTCTATATATGGCATGTTCATTTATGAGTACCCAGGCTGGGGAGGACACTACAGCAGAGATGATTAGAAATCCACGTGCCATCTCCTTCATGCATTTACTTGTATGTAAATCACTTAGCGCTGTGGGCATCTCCACATTACTTAAATCTAAAGTTCACATTCCCACTACACAGTCTTTCTGAACAAACAGAGCTGGGTCAGCTGTGCCAGGTTAGACCTTATAGACCAAATGTGTGCAGAAATACCAGACGAGCAATCCCTCTCAACACAAGGTCTGGCATCATCTGCCAGCAAGACCCAAAGACTACAACTGAGTGTGAGTGGGACAGCATCATTGCCATCTGACAGTGATTCAGAGCTCAGTATGAGTACATGAGCTGGTCACTGGAGAGTAAGACTGCTACTTCACGTGCACACTGGAATGAACCTTTCTCTTCAGCTGGTGTACATTATCCGTCTGCCTATTTATGGTGAGACTTCATGGGATCATAAGCTACCCTTTTTAAAAGATGGAGTGTCTGGTGTGTGCTTAGGTCATACAACTAGCTGCACTATTTAAAAGTAGTGTATAATTCCAAAATTGTGCACCATTGTCACTGCAGGAAAGACTAAACCAAATATGCTGTCACTACCGCACTTGTGCTACTTAACTCTTGGTAAGGGAAGTAGCCCTTTACCTCTAGGAGGATTTGTATTTACATTTTGGTATTTATAAAGCGCGTTCCGGGCAAAGCATCGAATCGCTTGAAAGGGAGAGGTGAGTGTCGGAAGAAGTTAGCGGGGCAACAGCCAGTTTTTAACAAGCCTCCTGAAAGTCATGAAATTTTGTTCCTTTCTTATACATAACGGGAGGGAATTCCAGCATTTAGCAGCTTCCACTGTAAGTGCCTTATCTCCCCATCTACTTTGCAAGTCCGAGGGACCTGGATCAGATAGGATCTTGAAGATCTAAGTTGACGGTTAGGCTTATACCACCTTAGCCTAGAGGAAAGATCATTCGTACCGCTTCCATGTGTGGCCTTATAAGTCAGACATAGGGTTTTAAACCTGATTAGATTCGCTACTGGTAACCAGTGCAATAATTTCAGACTGTCACTAGCAGAAGCCAAGCATGGAAGGTCAAGTATAAGGCGGGCAGCTGTATTCTGGATAAGCTGAAGCTTCTTAAGTGATGTCTTGTCCAAGTAAAGCATTAAAGCATTGCAGTAATCCAGCTTTGACATGACCAGTGCTAACATAACTGTGACTCTCCACTCCCTTTGCAGGTAAGGGAGTATCTTTTTCAAAATGTTCAGTGTCCAGAAGCAAGTTCTAACTACTTGATTGACATGCATCTTAAAAGAGAGAGTATTATCAAAAAGCACACCCAAACTTCTAGAGGCATCAATAGGGGCCGGAAGTGTACCACATTCTGACAGCCACCAACAGGTGTTCCACAGTCCTTTGGCTGATCCAAAGCATAGAATGTCAATTTTATCGCTATTTAATTTAAGCCAGTTTGAGTCCATCCATCTGTTGACTTCTTGCATGCATTTCCTAAAGCGATCGGCCACTTCCTCCCAATTCTTAGAGACCAGGATGATCAATTGAGTATCATCCGCGTAGGAAGTAGGAATAAAACCAAAAGTCCTTATTAGTTTGGCGAGGGGTGCAACATACAAATTAAAAAGCGTGGGACTAAGTGAGGAGCACTGGGGAACACCACAAGATGGGTGATACGCTGGAGAAATAAAGTCCCCACAACTTACTCTAATCACTTTATCTTTTAGAAAGGATTCGAGGGTGCTTAAAGCCACATCTCTGATTCCAGCCAGATAGAGGTGGGATATTAAAATCTGAGGTGAAATGGTATCAAAGGCCGCAAATAAATCTAGTAGAACTAATATAGCACTTTGTCCCTCATCCACCATACAACGGATCCTATAGGAGGTAGTGATAAGTGCTGATTCGGTGCTATGTGCCTGCCTGAAGCCATGCTGGCAAGGGTCTAGTTCTCCTGAGGTAGTAAGAAAATTGTCTAGTTATTGATTAATATGTTTCTCTAGGATCTTGGTCTGAAAGGGGAGAAGGGAGATGGAACGTAAATTATTCAGATCATGTTTAGCTCCCTCCAATTTCTTCTTTAGAGGAATCACCGTAGCAGCCTTCCAAGCAGAGGGAAAGATGCCAGAGGTAAGTACCTCTTGAAAAATTGGGGTAAGAGCTGTCGTAACCAGATCCGGCACCAATTGTAGGACATGTTGCGGACATGGATCCCTAGGGGAGCCTGATTTAATCTCTAACATTAGTTTTTTAATTTTCACCGGGTTAAGAGGCTGAAAATTAGTTAACAGGACAGGGCCTGTATTTGTGCTGCTATCCTTCGCCTCAAGAAGATAGTCCGTTGCTTTCAAAGACTTAAAGCTAGAATGAATATGTAATATTTTATTTTTTTTAAACGCCGCAACCTTATTGCAAAACTCTTGGGAATTTTCTACTTCCAATGGAGGGACAGGATTGGTCAGAGTATTGACTACTTTAAATAGTTCTCTAGGGGTGTTGGAAGCATCTTTAATCTTCTGATTAAAGTATTCAGATTTAGCTTTAAAACTTGCTTCTTTATAGGTATTTACAACATCTCTTAAAATATCTCTCTCAACAGGATTGGGATTAAGCTTCCAGCGCCGTTCTTGTTGGCGATATTTCCTCTGAAGCATCTTAAGATCTTTAGAAAACCAAGGGTGACTCTGTTTTTTAGTAGCGTGTTGGACATAGGGCTTAAGGGGTGCTAATTGATCCATAGCAATGCTAATCCCCTGATTAAGGCTATCTATAGCTGGCAAGGATAGAGTTTTGGTAGCTGTCCAGCCTGCTTCCATAGCAGGTTCTAGCTGTTCTTTCTTAATGCGATTCCAATGTCAAGTCGGTTTTCTTTTAAGGCCGAATTGCTGGTATGCCTGAGTCTTAAGAAAATTAAACACAAGTAAAGAATGATCTGTCCAGCTCAAAGGGGTGTTGATAAGTTGTAACTGTTCTCCAGTGCGGGTAAAAATTCCATCCAACAGATGGCCAGCTATATGAGTGGGTGAAGTAACTTTCAGTTTCCAATCTAAGGCAGTCATAAAACTTAGAAATTCTCCAATATGAGGGCTCTCAATGTCGTCAAAGTGTAAATTGAAATCGCCTAGAATTATGGCTCTAGATGTCATAGTGAGAGGTTCTATTAGACTAGGCCAGTGCTGAATAAAATTCAGATATGGACCAGGTGGTCGATAGACCAACAGTCCTTCAAGTAATAAAGAACTATTTTGCCATATTTTAAAGTATAATCCTTCGCACTTCTCAGATATGGAGGTGACTCCATTCCATTCACAAATAAGATAAGGCTTACAGATAATAGCTAGTCCTCCTCCCCTGCCTGCTGCTCTATCCTGGCTATAGTGAGCATATCCTTCTGGTGTAGCTTCTATAAAGTCTGGGTTAGAGTCATTTTTTGCCAAGGTTTCCGTAACAAATAAGCAATCAAGTTTATAATGGTCAATTAAGTCGGCAATTTCTGTTTTATGCTTAATTAAGGAGCGGGCATTTATTAACGCATAAGTTAATATGTTTCCTGCTATAGATCTGCTTTTTACGTGCTTACTTTTTACCAAAGGCCAGTGTTTATCAGATACTTTCATCTCATTGAGGGACTGAGGAGTCCAATTGCATAGTTTACAGTTCCACTCTGTAACAGTATCGCATGGCATCTTATGTAGGCAAGGCCTGCCTGCAAGCACGTGTAGAGTAATGGAAGAATATAAGATGCGATCAGGAGATGGCTGCTGAGGGGCATAGTTACCAGCCCCCGGGCCTGGTCGGACACGGATGGGCGCAGACGGGCTTGCCTTAGGCGCGCCTGCATCACAAGGAAATAAGTAGGTGCCGGGTTAGGGAAACCCCGTAACCCGGAACACAAGACCCAAGGTAGCTGAAATGCTAACCTTAGAGTCTGGAGACTGGTGAAGGCGGGCTCTAACAGACCCTAGCCTTCCCGGTAAAAAAATTCTAAAAGCAGTAAAAGTCACAGTAAAAACGCTCAAATAAAGATTTAAAAAGCACAAACATGCCCCTAAGCAGACAATCCGGAACTTCAGGTTTGCACAACTTCAGGATAGCACCTTATGCCTCCCTCTTGGTCTAACAAGATTGCAATCCATGAGACAAACCCAGGTCATGGCGCACACACATGATCCCTGTTCACTGATGACCAAAAATCAGTACCAGAATCCTGATATCACTGCAGCTGGGGCACTCAGGGTAGGGATACACGTCCGCCCCCATGCAGCTGACTTTTCTGCCCCAGCAGTCTTGCATGGAAGAAAGATGGTGATGTGGTGCTGGTTGGACACCTCAACACTGATTTAGTAGCAACCCCTGCCTCTGTGGATCAGGGTTGTCCTTAATTCCTTGGCCTGATGCACATGTACAACACTTTGCTGTCTCCACCCTGGTCTTAATATTGAGATATGTGCGCGGCCCCATGCACGAATGAACCAGAAGCTCCGATTTCGAGGTGGGTCACCAAGCACTCCATCGCAGCTCAAACCTTCCCATGTTTTGCTTCTGGGCGTCTCATTGCTTGATCACTTGTACGTTAACCTAAAACCTGTGTGGAATAAACTGGCAGCAAAATATGTTTTATTTCCCACAAACTAAGCGTTGTTTCAAGTGATACTGTTAAATATATTTAGATTTAATGTACTTTGACTATGAGACAGCCTGGACAGCTTGTTATGTGGCTGACGTGATACGTGTGTGTTTTTTTTAAACATCCAACGTAGAACCCCGGAAATGTGAGGCGAGTGACTCACTTAGTTAGCACTTGCTCGTAGGGAAAGCATCTTCTTAGGGCTTCGTGACCTTTGAACGCACAGGAGAGCACTTTGATGTGGAGGGTCTCCCCTATGGGGCGCCTCCGTCAGTCAACTGGAGCTGAGCGGTGCTCGAGAAGCTCGCTTAGGTTTCATGTAATTGTCGACATTGGATTGAGCGCGTTAGGAGCTCTGTTCAGCTGGGATTTCAGTCATCAGCTTTTATCAGGAATAATGACAGCCTAGTGCTCTGCTCCGCGATAAAAGCCCAGCTGCCACTTCTCGAGCTCCTAGCACAACAAGTAATGTGGTAGAGCACGCACGCACGCTTGCTTCCACGAAACCAGTTGGACACTTTCGTTCCATGGTTACCGTGCGTCTCCCAGCCGTGTGCTAATCAGCTTTTGAAATGGCAAGTTTTAAGGTTTTATTCCACCTTTAGTAATGTTTTAACAAGAAGAAATAATGTTCTTTTCAAAGTCAGGATTCATTCTGTGGCTGTTGCAAGGAAGAGGTTATTTATTTATTTTGAGTCTTTCATTAGCGCAAACCAGGACCAAGTGGCATCCTAGCCCTGTACAAAAATACAACGTAAGCAGAAAATAAAAAATACAGATTCGTGTAGATACAATTTTAAATATATATATATATATATTAAAACTAGAAAATGTACTTGGGTATTAATTTAGGATTTGGCAGAGCAGGCTATTCTGTTCGACCAAACTTACATCACGTTTTAAGTAATGGACAAATTGAGCAGTTGCCCAGAGTCCCCACCTTCTAAAGGCCCCGCTGAGAAGGTGAACGTCCTCTCTATACGTAAGCCCTTGGTCTCGTCTATTTCTCTATCACAATTTCTCTCCCTCTGTCTACCTGCCTTTATCTCGGGCTCCTTTTCTCTACCCAATGACATCGTAAAGATTTTGGGGCACTGGAGAAGACAGATTTCAACTGTATTTGTGTGATTCTTTCTCTGAAATTGTAACTTACATTCAGTATTGTCTGGCATCCTGCGGTCTCAAAGTTGTTCTCAACAGGGGCCCCAAAATGTTTTCTCAGGGCCCTTAAACTCCTTAAGATGACACACCTGCATTTTCCCAATCTAATTGAGAGGATAGGCTACAGCTAGGTTCCCGATGGAGGAGTCTCTCCTTTTGGAAACTTGTTACCAGGCAGCTCATCCACCACAGGACTGTTGCATCAATGTGTCAGATTCTGGTTTAGGAAAGGTCTTCCAGCACATGTTTTTCCTGCCCCCAAGGGTCGAATTGGGACTAAAATAGTCCTGGGTAACCCCAAGAAAAGTGGCCCACATTTGAGGAACGAAACCTTTCACAAAAGTTAGTATTCGAGTGCAAATTTTTAGAGAAATGTGTAGCATGTTAAGCATTTTAAAACCGTGGAAGGTCTGTAGCATTAGTCAAAACTGGAAACCTTGCAGCTATAAAAACTGAATACTTACTTTGTCCCAGCGCCTTGTACAAGGTAATGAGAATCACACTCCCAGTCAAGTGTCCTCGACCATGACTATCACATAAGTCAGACATCTAGTACAAAGGCAAAGGGAAGATGGGCTAGGTTAGGATCTCTGGTAAAAGAACCTACAATGACAAAAACAAAAAATGGCCTTAAAATTCATTGTTCACTACAGAGGTCTTTCAGAGAACAAAAACTTGTAATTTTCAGAGGTGGCTTGGACGGGTTTCTGCACCTTTCTTTAATAACACCAGTAGTGAATAATTATCTATTATGCACTAGTGGTATGATAAAAATATGCCCACCATTACTGCAGCCTGAGGAAGTGAATCTGTTGGATGGCTGGCATAGGCACACAGAGGCACTTGCACCAACCGTCAGAGAGATTGACCAGGACTGTCATAGCTCTAGCTTTGGCATCAGGGTCCTACCAGGCCTCAGGACCTCCCTATTAGTGACATGCTGTAGCATCAGTAGTACATGTAGGCCTCAGCGCTTTTGCATCAATCCCTACAGTGCCCAGGGCTACCCATCAATCATGCTGTCAACTCATCCTCTCCATTCTCATCACGGTAGAGGGTGGTGTCATTAGTCTCACTGATCCCACCACACCTTATGACAAGATGAGAGAAGGTGATGTAAACACGTAAGAAACCGCCAACTGGAGCCTATGCATCACAGTGCAGACTGCAGCATTCCGCTTCAGTTCTAAGGCTGAAAGAAGCAATGTTCCTACTGTGACAATCTACCCAGTACCATCAGCCGAAGCACATAAGCTCAGGTAGCTGAAGGTAAAACCTTATGAAGTGTTTGTGTGCAAGACAGTGTAAGTAAGTAAAAATCACTGAATCAGAGTGACTGAGAATAAGTGCGACTAAGTTAGAATCAGAAACTTAGTAAAACTGAGTGCAAGTGAGGGTGAGCTAGAGTGAATGCGAATGAATAAGGCTGAGCTAGGTCATCCTTGGCATATGAGGTAGCCATTCACAATGCCGGCACATAAGATATACTCCTTAGCAGGTGGGACTCCTGGGCAAAATGTTGTTACTGACATGCTGTGTAATTCTTGGTATTAGGGGAACCTATGACAAAATACTGGCACTGCCATATTGGAGGTAATTCTTGGCATATGGGGTGGGGCACCCATGGCAAAACGCTGGTGCTCGCACGCTGGTGCTCGCACACTGGAGGTCATTCTTGGAATATTAAAACATAGCAATATGCTGGTGCTTCCATACTCAAGATAATTCTCAGCATTAGAGAGGACAACCATGGCATACTGGACAGGTGGGATGTAGACAACCATGACAACATTCTGTCCTTGGCTTATTAGTGGTCATTTTGACATTTGGGTTACCCATTGTAAATGGATGCAGTCATCAGCAGAATTTCGGCACTGGCATATATTTTATGTCATTCTTGACATTTACAGAACAACTATGGCAAATTGGAGGCATCCGTATCAAAATTCTGGCCCTGGCACAATGGAGGTAATTATTGCTTTAAAGGGGCACCCACTGCACATTTTAAATGAAATGAGGTTAACTCCTGGCGAGGTTCCGACTTCATTGACTTGGCACACTTTTAAAGTACTTCATTTTTTAACAAGTGCACTTTCAGAGACAATGGTTTTGACTTGGCACAGTATTAAAGTACTTCAGTATTTGATAAGTGACCTTTCATATACAGTGGTTTTGAGCAAATTTGTATAGAAGTTGTGCTTTAAAATACACTACTTGAGATTGTATTTTGAACATTTTGTTGTGGGAAGAACCCCACAGAAGCGTCCTAGACGTTGGACATGCTTACTTTGCTGACTCGCTGTTACACCACTCCACTTTCAAAAACCACCAACAGCCGATGCATATTTTATACACCTTAATGGAGCATAAAGTTAAGTTTGGGTGAAGGAGAGATTGTTCGAATTTCCTTGCATACTACTTGCTCAGTATTTGTAAGTAAGTAAGTTTAAAAATCAGCCATCAAAATATTTATTTTCTAAACTCTTGGTTGTGGCGCATGCATTTCTGAATATGTTTTTAAAACATCATTTCCCCCAGAAAATAAACGCGGATTGACAAAAAAACGTATCAAGTCAAAAAGAACAACTGTTTCGTTAAACAGATAAATTCATCTGCACACATAGTTGCAAAATAAACGCCAAATTTCTCCAAATAATATAATATTATTGACCATTTATATAGAGCACACCAAAATGAAATGTCTTTCAAGCCTTCCCAAGGTGAAAACATGGGTTTGCTTACAGGCACAACAAATCAGAGCAGCCCAGTCTTGGAAACAGTCTTACATTTTTCCAAGTCCTCTGGAGCAAGAAGAGGGGTTTGCTGGTGGAAATGGTCCTGTCACTATCCAGGGAAAAACAAAATCACGAGAAGCTAATGGGGCTGGCTTAGAGACAGGTGCAATGGACAGAGTTTTCATGGCACAACAGCTATGAATAGACCTTGCGTAGAAAAGGTGCCTGATGTCTCTGCTTCAGTCCTGATGGCATTTATGACTGCAAAATGAGGGTGCACTACAGATTGACTTTCTGCAGTTGAGCACTGGCCATACTTGAGAAAAGGGTGATAGCAGTCTCCCCTGTTTTTCGGGCCTGCTTGACTGGTTAAGATGGCAACACAGTGGGATGGGAAGGGCATGTAGTGCTAGTTAAGGGTTCCAAGGAATAAAGGATTTTGCTAGTGCCAACTCACTAGCAAAGTATGAGCTAGCAGTGTGTGAAAAAACAGCCTACAGGCCAGGTGTCAAGGCACAGGGTAGTAGGTAGGCATGTACTCCAGCCCCTAGGTTCTCACTGAGGCAGTGGGTGGACCAGGTAAGTCTGCTTCTAGCTGGCGAGTGGCAGGCATGCTTATATTCTTCCCCCGGTTTGATCTGCATCACCTACCTACCACACTTTAAAGTGCAGAGGAGTCTCTCCTTTAATTGCATAATTGCAGCCCAAGCAGATTCTAATGATTAGAAGCGAGGTCTGGTGGTGCAGTGGGCTAATTCAGCCACTGTAGGAATATGTGTTTGACCTCGTGGTCACAGATTCAAACGCAGACGTCTAAGCTCAGCCTTTTCTAGTTCTATGGTTGATTCAATGAGCTCCATTGAGTTGGGTACAGTCACTGTTCAATTTATAAAACATTTAGTGCTGAGGCCAAAAGCTTAGCTCAGAAGCCTGAAGCCAACGCTGCAAATATCAGGAGTACAGAATACAGAGACTGTGTAGTCTTGATTCCACCTTATGTCTCTTTCATCCACCCCCAAACCTTCTTGCCCTTTTATCTCACTCTTGCAGGTTCACTGCACAGCCCTGCTTTCTCGTTTTACCACTTTTTTTCTGTATTTCTCTTCCTCTTTCTTTTCGTGCTTTGTCTTTTTTTCTCTCTCCCTGTGGGTGGAAGTTTGATGAAGAAACATTAGTGCTGGTGGCCCCCACCTGCAAACACCAGTTCAAATTAAGCGTTGGGTAAAGTGCAGGAAATGAGGGGGGTCCAGCTGGATTATGGATCAGGCACTCTTATTGAGCTGGATCCTTGATTTCTCGAGTGAAATATGTTGAATTTGTTCCAGTGTTACACCATTTAGCAGTGCCTGCAGATTGTCTGTTTCCATTTGGAGCAGCAACTTGCAGGGGGTAAGGGATGTTTCTTATTTTCATGTCCAACAGGGCCCACTACATATGTTTCATTAAAAGGGCCATCACCTCTCATTTTGTTGGAGCCTCATCCTGGCTTGAAGCTATCTGGAGCCTAACTCCTAGGTTCCAATGCAATGGTGCTCAGCTTGATATCACTTCACAGGTGCTTAAAAGGAACTATGTTTTTTAGGGATGTTTTTGGCTTTGTTCATCCCCTGTATGTAAGAGACATGCATAATTTATTTTTTATTGAATTTCGTTTATATCACTATTTATCCTAGTGCAGCGCGTCAGAGCAATTTACATCACACTCACATATTCCACACAGACCATGAATCATACATGTGTGAAAATCAAAATATATGAAATGTTACATAGGGCAATGAGGTTTATAAGGTGTAGAAGTCACATATCTTCCATATTGGTCGGAATTATATGTTAAGAGTGCTTGGTGGAGAAACACAGTCAAGATTTGAAACATAACGCAGTGGTTTGGGATGTTTATTCTAATAATGACGTTAATACTACTCAAAGAACCCTTTTAACAATCTCAGGCATGCAAGTCCAGGTCAAGAAAAAAACAGTGACCCCAATGCGCAGGGAGAAAAACATCCCGTGTATTGGAGCCAGCAACAAACCCTAGCATAGGGGAGGACCGCTGGCAGGGGTGTTACGCTAAATACGGATTGTTTGAAATGGGGTCTTTGGTTGACAGTCAGGTTACCCCCTGTTCAAGCAAGAACCCTCACTCTAGTCAGGGTAAAAGAGAATCACCCTCAGCTAACCCCTGCTTACCCCCTTGGTAGCTTGGCAGAGCAGTAGCTTAACTTCAGAGTGCTAGGTGTAAAGTATTTGTACCAACACACACAGTAAGTTAATGAAAACACTACAAAATGACGCAACACCAGTTTAGAAAATCTAAACAAAACAAGACCAAAACAACAAAAATCTGACATACACAAGTCAAGTTATGAATTTTTAAAGATTAAACTCAAAAATAGAGCTTAGAAACACAAAATGCTTCGATGAGGTGTTAACACGGCGTTGTGACGGAGTGTGTGGACACTCCAGGGCTCTGATATTACCCTCTACTCGACCACTGGAATCATCGAACACCCGTGGCAGTCCTACTCAGGACTGACCACTGTCTCTTCTTTACTTACTGAACTTACTGTTTTCTTCTGCCCCTGGCCGGACGGGCCCAGCCTTGATAAAGTCACTTGTGTGACGAAACACGTGTTGGCTGTTTCCTGTAAGACGACACAAACCTACACCTGTGAATAAAGACTCTACCTAAACACCAACCCGGAATCATCGCTTTACTCTTCGCCTTTGGATTCATAATACTTGGGCTCTACTTTCGTCCCAAAAACATTGTTGAACTCTTACCTCTCTATGTGCCTTGGTCTACCTGTACTTACTGTTTTTGTGTACCTCGGTACACAAATCTTTGTGCCCACCTGGGTAGTGGGGCACCCGACCAAGTGGCACCTTTTTTTTCTCATCTAACTTACTGTGTTACCTTAATAAGAATTGTAACGGAACGGAAGTGCAGCATTCTTACCACTCACTACCCGTGTGTATATAAAAGTAACTTGTGAAGGTGGCCAAAAGGGGCTCTTCATCACTCCTAGCTGAGTTTTAATAAAAGCTGCAGCGCTAAGCACAATTTTATTTAATCCTGAACAAATAATTGTAAAGAAAACAAGCATTGGTAAGAGATATTGGCTTTGCCGATGTGTTTTAGCCATGTTGTACACCAGTGTGGCTGCTGTTCAGCAGGGCTAAATGTTAATGGGTTGAGGAGAGTGGCATGGAGTGTTGTGGACGGGAATCGCGAAAAGTGGTGTAGTGCTGTAGAGTGGAGATGCAGAGAGTGTCTTGTATTGGAGTGGCATAGTGTGGAGTCGCGTAGAGTGGCACACACTGGAGTGGAATATAGTAGAGTGAACTGGTTTAGAGTGCATTGGTGTAGAGTGTTGCAGAGTATAGTGGCATAAAGTGCAGTGGAATTTAATTTAGTGTCACAGAATTCATTGACCTAGCTTATAGTAGTGCATAGTAGAATGCAGTGGGTCAGAGTGGAATGGCGCAGAGTAAAGTGGCAGAGTGCAGTGGTGCAGAGTGTAGTGGTGTAGAAATGAGTGATGCAGAGGGCAGTGCCACAGAGTAGAGTCGAGTGGCATAGAGTGCAGTGTGTGTAAGAGTGATGTATACTAATGTATCATAGAGTGGTGTAGAGTGGTCTATATTGACCTAGAGTGGAGTAGCGTTGACTGGAGTAGTGCAGACTAGAATAGCATAGAGTTCAATGGCAGAGAGTGCAGTGGTATAGAATAAAGTAATGCAGAGTAGAGTGCAAAGACAGAGTGCCGTTGTGTAAAGTGCATTGGCACAGAACAGAGTGCAGTGGTTAAGAATAGAGTAGTGTAGAGTGCAGTGGCACAGAGTGGAGTAAAGTTGCGTAGAATGCAGTGGTGTAGAGTAGAGTGAAATGGCATATAGTGGAGTGGTGCAGGGTAGAGTGCAGTTATGTAGAGTGGCATGGCATACAGTAAAGTGGTTTAGAGTGCATTGGCATAGATTGCAACGGTGCAGAGTAGATTAGAGTGGTGCACAGTGGATTACTGTAAAGTGCAGGGGCATGAAGTTGAGTATCAAAGGGCACTGGCGTAGAGTGTATTAGTATAGAGTGTAGTGGCGTGGAGTGCAGTTTTGTAGAGTGATGTAGAGTGGAGTTGTACAAAGTAGATTGGTGTGGTCTAGACTGGGGTGGTGTAGAGTAGGGTGATGAGTGTATTTGCAGAGAGTAGAATGGTACAGGGTAGACCAGAGAGGCGTAGTGTGAAGTGGTGTAGAGTGGAGTGGTGCAGACTGCAGTGGGTTAGAGTGGTGTAAAGTGGAGTGCTGCAGAGCTCAGTGCAGTAGTGTAGGGTGGAGTGGCGTAGAGTGGAGTATTCTTGGTGTGGTAGCACACTGCCATTACTGACAACACATTTTTAATTGAAGTGACCATTACATTAGCACATACTTACAGTTTTACTAATAAAACTGTACAGTACACAGAGGTAAACGTGTGGAAATTGCATTACCTGATTTGTTTTGATAAAGTTAAAGTATTTGTTTCCAGCATTCTTCAGAAATAACAAAAAATGTGCTTCATTTGTGTTCCTAATTCTGATGTATTCTGAAATACTTACACAGTTCATTTACATGTTGCCATGTGCTAGGAAGGTGCGCCCCGCGCATCCAGCAAGATTGTCACATAAATCCTCTCACTTTGAAGTCGGAGAAAGAAAAGTAAACAAGCACCCTCGGAAGACAGCACCTGACATTTGACCTCAGGATTTGAATGCCCAAAAAATGTGACAAGATAATAAAAAGAATCATAGGCCTGTTTACAGAAAGGGAGCACTCTGAAGGATACTGTAATTAAGATTTGGGCAAGGGAAGGTACAAACTGAAGTTGGACAGACCAAAACAAAGCCAGCAAATGGAAAGAAATGTCAGTTACAAACCACAAAGCCAGTGGCAGGCAACGTGGAGAATGCATTCCTAGGTCAGCTTTCTGAATGTCCCCAAGATGTCTTTAACAGACCAGACAACTGCTCTGTCTGGTAGGCTGCGACCTAAAAAAAAAAAAGTGCAGTAAGCGATTACTAATAACTTGATACCAATTTAAAAGTGAAAGGAGTCATTGTCCTCCGGCTCATCTTCCATTTGATCAAATTAGAGGCAGTGATGTCAATACCAGGAAATGAATGACTGGTTGAATCTGTCAGCAGCCCACTTGCTAAAGTAGAAGTCACGCTGTCACCTAACCTGAGAAGTTTCTGTGATTTACTAAACACATTACTGTTCATGGATAATAATATGGAGAGTGATAGGATCCCTGGAATTCCTATTTTTGTTGTGCACCGAATGTAAGGCTGGCATGGACAGTCCTTGGCATTGGACCACAAGCACCAGTACCTGCATTACCATACTGACATCCTTCAGTGTATCTGTAAATATAGATCAGACTTACTTGGAACAGGGTTAAATACTCTGGCAGTGCAAAAGCTTCTGTCTAAAAGAAACTTGGAGCACTATTTAGAACACAGCTGAGAATGTGTGATGAGAACCCTTTATTTCTTTGTCATTACTGCATGAGTTTCAGCCTCACTCCAGAGATCATATTTACCCAGTGCTTACCATACATTTCCAGCAGCTTGGATCGTAGCAGGAAAAAATAATTAACATGAGGATTACATATGCATGCCCGTACAAAAGTTCTTCCTGAATTACTTATGACTCCCATGACCGGTCATCTCCAAATTTTGAATGATGAACCATGGTCAAATGGACCAAACATGGATTGGATTTGTTAACTGGTCCAAAGTCTTAGCAATAACAACATTTGTTTCATGAAGGTTGTTGGACCTGACCCTTTTTGCAGGGTTATCCCCAAACATTTTGCCTTCTTCCTCCTATTTTGTCTGACTTGTTGTGGTTGGCTGTTGGACTCTGGGCATTTTACCACTGCTAACCTGTGCTAGAGTGCATACCCTCTCCATCTAAAATGTGTTGGTGATTGGTTTCTCCATGATTGGCATATTTGATTTAGATTTACTGGTAAGTCCCTTTGCACACCATGTGTGCAAAGGGCCTGTAAATCTGTAAATCAAATGCTACTAGTGGCCCTGCATCACTGATTGTGCCACTCACATGAGTAGTCCTGCAAACATGTCTAAGGCCTACAACTGCAGTGTCTGTGTGTGCAGTTGTAAACTGTTATTTCGACCTGGCAAATGCACTCACTTGCCAGGCCCAACCCTTCCCTTTTATTACATGTAAGTCACCTCTAAGTTAGGCCCAAGGCAGCCTCATGGGAAGGGACAGTGTATTTTAAAGAGAGGGCATGTACTGCTGTGTTTTACATTTCCAGATAGTGAAATACTGCTAAATTTGTTTTTCACCATCGCAAGGCGTATCTCTCCATAGGGTAACATGGGAATTGCCCTGAAATATCTTCTAAGTGTAATTTTCTATCTGGAGCAGATATAGATATGAGTTTGAGGTCTCTGAACTCACAATTTAAAAATAAGTCTTTTGTGAAGTTGGTTTTTGAATTTTAAGTTTGCAAATGTCACTTTTAGAAAGTGGGCATTTTTTTTGCTTAACCATTCAGTGCCCCTGTCTGCTGAATACAGATCGGGACAGGATGACAGTTGGGCTGTTTGTGAATTAACTTTAGACAGTCACATAAAGGGAGCTGGGATGTGCCCTGCATTTCCTGATGGGTCTTCCTGGACTAAAGTGGTGGTGGGATGAGCTGACACCTGCACCTGAATAGGGCTGTTCCTGTCCTTACACAAAGCAGTCTCCAACCCTCTGGAGTGTAAATGGGACCAGGGCAGGGAAAGGCAGGGTCTTGTGCACTGTAAAGACTTCTCTTTGAAGTTTGCCTACTTCATAGACAGAAATGGGTATAGGTAATGGGCCTCTGAGACTGCAACTTTATAATCCTTCTGGACTGAGGACATTCTTCCAGGAAGGAGAGCTTGATGCTGTAGGAGAGCCTGTCACCTTCAAGGTTGCTTTGCTATGCTGCCCTGCTGCTTGCTGCTTCTGTCCTGGAAGTAAACGAACTGGACTTTGCTTTCTACATCCCGCTTCCAAAGGTTCTCCAAGGGCTTGGACTGAGCTTGCCTCCTGCTAGAAGTCTCAGGGACATCACAGACTTAATCTGCCAGCACCTGGGCCCTTGGAAGTGAGTTCTGGTGCAACCCAGAAGTAACCAAGTACATGGACTTTCGAGTAACTTTGGAACTGGTGCTCCTGTCTGTCTCTGCGCTGCCGCCTTCACTGGAGCCGTGGTCTCCGTTGAGTGCACCGACTGACGCCACTGCAGCACCTCCAAAGTCTCGCCACAGCTTGAGTCCCTGACACCTTACTCCAACTCCACCGCAGCACCTACGACCCCGTGGTGTGATTACGACACCGCAGAGGTGGACACTTCGCGTCTTGACCTGCTGGATTTATTGACGCCGCCAGATCGTAGGTACTGCCTACCAGTAAGGATCTGAAGCCTCACCTCCCCGGTATGAGTAAGGAAGCGACGCTGCACCCGCTCCAACGACGCCTCACCTCCCCAACTCTGCGCAATGTCTATGTTTCCTCATTTTCCAAGGTACTGTACCTGGAGCCGTGCGACTTTGTGACCGGCTCGCACTCCCTCGCACGTGGCATCGGACTGTTTGGAACGACTCCTTCAAGACGTTGTGATAGCTCCAGTTGGAGCTATTGTATTTCTAAGCGCTTTACTGAGATTTAATCTTTAATTTTTTTTATCTTTTCCTGTGTATGTTAGATGTTTGTCATTTAGGTCTTGCTTTACTCAGATAAATACTGGCTCTTTTTCTAAAGTGGTGGCGGTGGTGGTGGTGGTCGTCGTCCCGGTCCCACACACACAAATACTTTGCAGGGTTTATCGTAGCTGTGACTCCCTTACCCTGACTACAGTGAGGGTCCCTACTTGGACAGGTTGTAAAGCACTGCCAACTAGACACCCCCTTTCTAGCAAAGGCTGATTCATTATAAGTACAGAGACCCTTTCTCCAATATCTAGCTTATCACCCTCGTCATTGGGCGAAGCTCATCTCCTTCCTGTCACGATGAAGTAGGACACACTCAATTTTTTTTTTCTTTTTTACAGATCGACTACAAACAGCTTTAGCTGTCTGTTGGCCAGACCTATTGTTTACGATTTCCATAGACTGGGCTTTTGGTCAGCCCCTAGCTCAAATTTTGGTGGCTTTGTTTTCTATGTTCGGGGATTCCTTGCAGTTTGATTACTTTCATTGCTATTCTTGTTTTTGTCCCACTCTGGAGAATTTTGGTCTCACTGCTTATTTTCTGAATATTGATGCCCTGGTAAAAGAACGCTTGGCTGTGCTTTATAACACTAGGGTTTCACTCATGCAGCAACAATATTTTTGTAACAGGGCATGGATCATCTATGGGTTGGCTTCAATGTAAGTACAGCTCAGTCTGAGGCCCTCCACTCCCTGCCTGCATTGGTACCTATAGCCTTAGTGTTTCTTTGTTGCAGCAGTGGAGCATCCGTTCAGTCTCATAAGAGCAATCATGTTAAGAGTCAGCAGTGCTCCTATGGAACTACTGCAGTATCACGCTAGTTAGCCCCATGCCTGGATGAGCGGGCCCTCTCGCTGTAGCTCCTTAATTCCTGCAAAATGGCATTGATCAAGCTTTGGCAAGTGCCTGAATACCAGAGCGGATGAATCACCTCCAGAAGTACTGACGGGAGAATTTGTTACGGCAAGAACTGGAGAATGCTGCAAAAAATAAGATCACATGGACGAATAAATCCTCGGTGCAGGTTTATCCTGAGATATTGCTTTATGAGAGGGACAAACTTGCCTTTTCTGACCCCCTGCAGCATCTGAGGGTGAAAACTTTTCAGCATTACCAGTGGGAGAATCCTTATGAGTTGTTCTTCGTGAGTTTGTGTGGAAATATTTCACGAAAACGGACAGATGTAGAACAGCCTGTGTTTTATGCTTGGGGGTCAATCGGTAGCCCCTGGAACATATTGAGAAACAGTTCCTGGTAATCGAGAAACAGTTCCTGGTAGTCGTCAAGAAAGAGGCTCATTAATGGCAGGCTTCTCAGGGTGGTACTATTTCAGAGGATACCTCAGCTGTTGACAGGAGAGTAAATATGGCAATAAATTGGTCCTAACTATCTATGAAAATGCATGCACCATTTACATGACCCGGGATTGACCAAGGATTGTGTGGCTTTGGCAGATGCAATGCAGCAGAAATAAGACTGCATATTGCTTGCCATTATCATGGAACAACGGTCTGATTCTGTTCGTATGCTTCTGTTCGTGGACTGTGCACACTGCCAAATATTGACAAGTTCCTTAAAGCTAATAGTATCCAAACGTTTTAATTTGTATGCCTTCTCTTCCCTGCCGCCAAGCCCTTGGGTTTTTAGTTGGAACACCTCATCAAACAGATATCAGAGGGCTGTAAGCTGATACTACACCCCACCACCCAAGCATGATTGCTAACACTCTGCAGCTCTGCTCCTTGTCAATTTAAAAAGTTGTTTGGCTTCCTAGCCCAGTGGGAAAAAGTGTCACTGCTGCTTAAGGTGCATTACATAATGAGATCTATCCATTATCTAACCATTCTGGCCTGCTGTTTGATAAGAAATTGACCTTCATCAGGGAATTCAGAGAAGAGTGGAAAAAACTGCAATTATGCCTGTTCCTACTAGAGAAAAATTATTAAATTTGTTTACTGGTTGCAAAAAAGACATTTGAGGATTTTCTGCCATCCCAGGTTTTAAAGATAGTCGAGCACTTTTTTTCTTTGATAGACTTTCAAATTGGTGTCATTGGGGGCATGAGACTATATTCCCTCACTTGATCTTGAGATTTTCAGTGCTACACTAGCAACTTAATTTCACAGTACTGCTAGGTTTTCCTGCACCTGAGATATTAGCTAATAGCTGGGAGGTGTGGATGTGCAGAAAATCTGCAATGTTTCCCATGCTGTGAGCTTTCTACTCACTTTTAATTTGCAACAAGTCTGCAATGTGCTCCAAGCCTTCAGCTTTCTACTCGTTTATACAATGTTTGATCTTGTGCTTTCCCATAATCTATTGTTCTTTGGGAAGGTCTGTCAAACAAACTTGGCTCGGGTGTTCCTCTGTCAATAAAAATCTTATGTCCCTTTTGACAGGCATGCTAGAAAAATGAAATGCATCAGTGAGAGATTGGCTTCAGGTTCATTGAGGGATGTTGGCTTGCACCCAGTTTTATTTGATGTGCATTACTCCTCATCTAACTCCTGGTGCCTCCAACACCAGATAAATTTGAGTGCTTGACCAGAGGATTATGAGGCACCTGTCCCTGACTCTGCAGAGACCTCTGGGGACTATATTTGAGCACGGGTACCTCAGTAGCTCCTCCTCCTCTACTGATATTAACCACTGATTCCAGATCGAGTCCTGCTGGACAACCTAGAAGGGCGGCATTGATGCAGCATCTCTGGTCCTCTGAGGATGCTCAGAACGCATTCATTTGCTAGGAGTAAGCAGCCATTCATTGTGCTCTGCTGACATTTGCTTTGTCTCTTATGCGTTACTCTTTGCAAGTTTGGACAGAGAGAGTGGCCGGGGCAAATGTCAGGTATCTGGTATCACAAAATAGTGAATCTGGTTCAGCACATATGAAACTGGGCAGAGCTCAGTCCTAAGCCCAAGAGGGTAAGTTTTATTTTTTCTGGAATATGTCTCCTTTTCTCTTAACCAATATAGTCTTTAGATTGTGTCAGGCTGGTTCAGCTACCCATAGTTGGATCTATTTGCAACCAAAGAGGTCTCTGGACTCTGGCCTTAGTGTTGTCTTACTGCCAGGGTAAGAAAGAATTTACCAATAACACAGGCCAAACCTTCAAGATCAGATCATATATTAACTGTAGTACCACATTTGTGGTTTACATTGTCTCCTGCAAATGCAAACGTATTTATGTAGGTAGTACAATTCGTCCACTCAGAGTGAGGATAGGGGAGCATGCAAGGGCACTATCACATGAAGATGTAACATATCCGTTAGTAGCCCATATTATGACATGTGAATCCCAAGGTTCTCACAAAACCTTTGCATTTTTTGGTATTGACCATATAACAAGAATTAGCTCTACGCAGGAAGGAGGCATTGTGGATATTGTGCCTCAGAGCAGTTGAGACAGGTCTCAATATGGACCGTGAACTAGAATATTTTCTGGGGGATTAGGGAGTATTACATGAGATAATTACTACTCAAAGAGAACTTCATTAAATAGTATATGCACAAGTTAAGTGAATGTTAAGGTATTGAATTTCACATGCAGAGATACACTGTAACTTTTTATGTATACATGTGAAAAAATGTAATGTATTTTATTATTGTCTTATGATAAACAATTGGGTGGTCATTCTCTGTCATTACAGTCGTTTATTGGTTATTTTTTTGATAACAATGATTTACATCATCATACACTGTATCCAATTTCACTAGGACATTAGTTTAATTTTGGTAGAAGTTAGTTAATTGATGTGATTGAGAAGAAATTATAGATCACTTGTTTTTGATGTTCTATAACTGTACATGTATGAATATCACTAAGATGTCACACATCGTGTTCAGGATTTATAATTGCCTCATGGTACAATATTTCGGTGGTTATTCCTTGTTAATTTAGTGTTTTTCCTTTTAATACACTCATGACGCCAATAATTCACATCATCGAATTTAATTTATTAGGATAATAGCTCTACATAAAAATATTTTTTACCAGGTTGTTTCCTTCTTACCATCTATTCTGTTTATATGAATGCAATAACACTGTCACTGTCACTTTCAAGTCCATACACCATGGTCGCTTTGCCTTGAGATATTAATTGATGTCACTGAATTAGACTGCAGACGATTTGGTCTTTATATAGGAATATTTTTATTCCGTACCTCTCTGTTATGCCGCGGTTGATTTTGTAATTCTATTTAGAACGACTTTCAGAGTCTGTTCTCTACTCTAACTTTAGATATATATACTCCCAACATGGCCGAACCATGACTAGTCCTTTTCCTATTTTTATAATTACTAGCAATGCCGTACACAGGGATCACGTGCATTACGGAGGAGCCCGTGCGGTCCTTTTTCGGTTTTCATTTCCGCAGACGTTTAAGCAGCGTCTGTACGCGATGTCTATGCGTACTCGCTCATCGAATGAAGGCAGTTAGAACAACAGAGCGGGTTAGCAATATTCCGACAGTTAAGCTACCATATGAGTTTAACTACGTTTACTCAGAGTATTGGGCCACTAAATCGGCCATGGCTCTAACATTATTATTCATTTATGGCTTTATTTTAGTTAGTTTTACTGAATCGGTCATATGTTTGACAACCCAACAGATTGTAAAAAGGGCATGGACGGTGGAATATGACGAGGAGTGATATAGCGGAGTAATGGGCAAACGTCGCAATCTTTATTTTCAAGGCTACAGCGTGTAGGCAGATTTGCCTCATGGGTAATTTTACTTTCCCTATCCTCACTGGGTTTACCAGATCACACATTAGTATTAGTATGCCCTAAAAGTAGCTTGTTTACCTTCTTCTTGCGTTATTTTAGTTGGAATTTGGTTTATTTTCTGTTAGCAAGCTACTGGAGTCACATTTATGGATACAATTTACGGTTCTTTTCTTATCTGGCACACATTTACGGACTTATCATCACAATTTGGTAATGACACTATGGAACTTCTGTTTACAATCAATGATTGTCACGGGGGTATGTAATGCTCTATGAGAACAATACTGGTTTATCTTTGTAGTACCCGTTCTACCTATAAGTTCACTCTTATCCATCCCACGTCTCGGTGTGGTGACGGGCACCTAGAATCCCATATGGGATTTGACATTAGTCCAAATTTGATGATGTAAATTTTTTGGTATAACTTTAAGCCCTGATGAAGTCGATGGACGAAACACGTGTTGCATGGACGGTGGAATATGACGGGGATTGATATAGCGGAGTAATGGGCAAACGTTGCAATCTTTATTTTCAAGGCTACAGCGTGTAGGCAGATTTGCCTCATGGCCCTGATGAAGTCGATGGACGAAACACGTGTTGGCTGTGGGGTTTGAATGGAACAACATCAGATATCAAGATTGTGATTCAGTAATACTGATTTGATGACTGAATTGATATTGGACATTATTATTAAACCAAAGAGGAACTAAAAGGACACTGCTTTGCCTCGTTATATGTCTGTTACAGTATTTTATACTGTTCTAAGGATACACAGTTGGTGAACTTCTTATTTTCCAAGGATAATCACAGTGACTACAATGGACGTCTATGTACATTCTGATATATGACGTGTGCCTCTTATTTGTATATACAGAGCTCAGTCTTAAGCCCAAGAGGGTAAGTTTTATTTTTTCCGGAATATGTCTCTTTTTCTCTTAGCCAGTATTGTCTTTAGATTGTGTCAGGCTGGTTCAGCTACCCATAGTTGGATCTATTTGCAACCAAAGAGGTCTCTGGACTCTGGCCTTAGTGTTGTCTTAGTGCTTCTGGCGCTGTCTGCCACATTTGGTACAGTAGATCATAGTATCATGCATCACAGTCTGCAACACCTGGGAGTTACTGGTTCAGCCTTTAGTTGGTTTGGTTCCTTTCTTGAGAACTGTGAGCAGGTGGTCCGATGAAGCCTTTTGCCTTGGTAGCTAAAAGGTTGACAAGGGGAGTGCCTCAGGGCTCTTGCCTAAGTCCCACATTATTTAACATACATATCACTCTGTAGGCACATTTGGTGGAGTCCTTTGGTATCATTCATCTCATATACGAATGATATACGCATATGATGGGGATTCTGCAAAAGCTAAGGATACTTTTGCACAATGTATGGTTGCGCTCCTTAAGTGGTTAAAGGATAATAAACTGCAAAGCAATCCGGACAAAATCTGTTGGGAGGAAGCCTGGCCTAATAGCATTGCACCTGGTCAGGTGGCATCCGTGGTGAAGTCATGCTTCTGGATTTGTTGTATGCTGAGGAAATTTCTGAACTTTCTCCCACATGCGGCACATGTTATAGTGGTTATAGCCTTGATGCTTTCCAGGCTGGATTATGCCAAAACCTTGTACTTGGGCGTCCCCGACTATCTGATTCAGCGGTTGCAAGCGATGCAAAACATGGTGGTTCACCTAGTATTTGAAATTCGTAAGTCATCTTCAGTTTCCCAGCTGCGCAAAAATCTTCATTGGCTGCCAGTTAACAGCATATAGAGAATAAAGCACTGATGTTGTCTCACTAAGACCTTCATGACAGAGGCTCTCAGTATTTAAATGAGAGGATAAAGAGCTATCACCCTGGAAGGGCCTTGCGCTCTAGCAACACAAGTTTAATCATGATTTCCCCGTTTTTAAAAACAGCGTAGGGGTGGTGCCTCGTTTACTGTAAAGGGTGCCGGCCTATGGAATAAACTTTCCAGGCACTTGAGGACCATCACAAATTTAAAAAGGAGCTGAATACTTTCTTATTTCAACGCTAACTTTTGGCAGGACATATGTGGTTCTACGCTTTTCACTTTTCATCTCCTAAGAACCTGTGCGCCGGGACACTCTGCTGAGTAGCTGTGAGCTATACAAATCCTTTCATTCACTCATTCATTCATTCAAAGAAAATAGTTTTGTGCTCCATTTTTTACTTCACATCCTCTGCTGTAACATCAATCCCATTCTGTTGACTAGTTTAGTTCTGCTAGAAGTACATAGGACAAAGCATAGGTGGTCCTAGTAGTTTAAGGAGATGACCACAGGCCGTTGTTTCCTCTTTTATACCATCTGGCCCTGCAACCAACAAGGTTGTTCCCAAACCACCATCCTTTCTGAATTATTCTGCAATCTATAGGCAGGCTCTGTTGTGCCTTTGGCGAGGGAGAGTTGGATCTGGAGCAGTTTGTGCTTTACACTGAAGTTTGTTGTGTTAAGGTTGCCCTTTATATCCAGCAACCATGGCAACTTCAACTTACAAATTGTATGCTGGGCACAAGAAGAATTGTCAGGCCTGTTGTTCCTCTGGATTTGGGTAGTTGCTGGCTTTTTCTAGCCATTTCTTGTCACCTGCTGCAGGTATTGGATTTTCTGCACAATGGTTTTTTGTCCGGGTTGGTTGTGTCATCTCTCATATATTATTGGGGACATTCCCAATTCTGGGTATGTGGCACGCAGCATCTTGCCTCCTGGCTTTTTTTTTTTTTTAACAAGCACCCTGTGCTTTGCTCTCAGTATCTTTACTTGGGTATACCTATGGGCCTTTCCACATTACAAAATGCCCCGTTTGAGCCTCTGGAGAAGGTGGAGTTTAAGGTTTGTTAAGCTAAGATAGCTCTCTGATTGTGATTGTGAGAGTCTTGACTTGACAATATTGGAGCCTTGGTATGCAGTGGACCTAAGCTTTGTCTTTTTCAGAACAAGGTGGTCCTGTAGTCTAGTTTAAGTTTGCTTCCAAAAGTCCACTCTACTTTTCACTGCACTTCATAACGTAAGAACTATCTTGTGTGAATAATTCAAAGGAGGCTCCCTGAGGAATATCTACAACATGGTCACCTTAGCACGAAGGTTGCCAAGGCTCTTTCTGCAATATGTGACTTTAATGTAGTGGTGGCAGCCTAATGCTAAAATCTCATATAACATTGAAAAGCATTGGTAGAGCAAATGGTTTTTTGTGTTTGTTTACTGACATTTTTTTGGTGGTGTTGTATTAGCGACTTCATGGTAACAACAGATGGATTCTTTATGGATAGCACCACGGTATTTATGGTTTTTGTTGTTAAGGTTTGATCAATTAGAATCTATGCTTCTATAACCTTTTCAAGAAATAACATGCCGTGGGCATTGGAAACACTGTTCAAGACATTCAACTCTGTGATATGATGAACAAATGAAAGGCTGAGCTCATGGGCTACCAGATGGGCACACTGTTATACCCCTGGTCAAGCACTCACCACTGCCAATAGCAACCTGCTCACTTGAATCCCACTGTGGAGCAGGTACATTGGAAAAATGCTTGGAAGATGATACCCAGCTTAACAATAGATATCTCACCACACAACACTAGCTGGATAGGAAATGTGCTCCCACCCACTTCTTGCTTGACATCCATTTTGACTCAAATTGTAGGCCAGACTAAGACTCAAGTTGGAGCCCAGGGTCATTGACAAGCATAAATCCTCCACAGCCAGAGGGTGCTTAAGCAAGCACCTTGCCACAGAAATGCATGCCTACAGAAATTGAAATGGCTTTGCAGTCAAAGTGACGTTTACACACTGGCAGAGCCAGCCTATTTCTTTGCACCCATTCACAGGCCCTGATCATGGTAGAATAGACGTCTGGGGGTGGACAGCTTGTCCTGGTCTGAGGTTTAGATTTGATTTGGTCCATTTTCCATGATCTTGTCAGATGTCCAGGCTATATGCCATCTATTCATGGCCGTCCTTGGGTACTATGTGCATACATGAAGAAATCAAAAAGTAATCTTGTTGATTCGTGCTTTGTTTGACAGTGAAGCATCTGTTGTTTCTCTACCCATCCCCAGATAAGAGAACTGAATTCTTAAGTGAGAAGAGTCCTCCTGCTATTTCACTAGATAAGCAGATGAATAGCAATGACTTCAGTAACGTTTTGGGCATATTAATAAAAAGTAGAATTTTCAAAAACAGAAAGAGGTTGGTCTGGTGTCTGTAGTGTACCTCTGTGAAACAGGAAGTGCAGGATCCCCCAGGGACTGTTTTTAATTGTCCGTCCAAGACATTACGGTACTTGGGACTGTTTTGATTGTTCTCACTTCTGTACAGCATTGGTATAAATGCAGTAAAAGACCTAAAACATTATAATTGTACATTTGACTTCTTGACATAGTGGTAATTTATCACGAAACAGCTGAATGTTGCAAGTTTGGCTCAGGACTTAACATGAGCAATTATATTTTGCTTTTTTTATTTGAGGAGTACACGTCATGCCATAGACCTTATCGTTTAAGAAGTATGTTGACTATAAGGAACACTTTTGTTAGCTTGAAGACATAACTCTTTACTGTCAGTATTTGTTAGTATTGTACATTAATTTTCTAAGAATCCATCACTTTTTCTTTAAACGCCATTGTTTTAGCAGTGCCGTAATAACAGTCCATTCTGTATTTTTTTAAATGAATAGGAGCCAGTCATATTCTGTGTAATCCTGTGCGGTGTAGTTCTGCTTTCAGAACTGTGAAGCCCCACCATATAATAACTATCCCGCTCGGGATATAGATATGATTCAGAGAACTCAGATAACATAAACACAGGATTCTAAAAATACAATTTCCTAGGACATGCAGGTGAATGAGTGATAATTATGGACGTGTCGCAATTAGTACTAACGGTGTTGGAAATGAGCGCTCCTTAAGTGGATAAATGCATGTTTTTTCCCCCCTGGATAATGGTGTTTTCACTGTAATATGCTATTGATATTCCCACTGCTCCCCTTGCTTCCCTTTTCTCATCATTGCTTCAAAGATATTTAAAAGCTTTGTGTAAATAGGTCTCTGTACCTAACTTTTCTCTCCTCTAATATGCAGCGAGGACAGAACAGCATATTATTGTGATTGCTCCAAACTTCTGTATGGAATTTTAGCAGCAAAAGGTTGAGTTTCCACTTAACTTGTCAGCTGTTTGTGAATGCTAAGGTTCTTTTGAGTTGTTTAGTTGTGGCACCTGTTGTACACTGCATTTTAAGAATCGGGTAATGCAGAACTATAAAAGTAACAAACTATTATATTATGCAATATCAAAAACATTATGTGGTATAGAAATGTGTTAGCTCTACGTTTTGCACCTCTGCAGAAATGCTCCCATAATGGGCCACTAAGAATGGGGCAGTTATCCTGAGACATGCTAAAACTGCTCAAATATGTTGTCGTCTTGCGGAATGAATTATCACCGTCCTTTTAAGAGGATGGGTTTAAAGTTTATCATCCTTGTCCTATTCCATTAGAAGCATCAGTGCTTTCTAGTGCCTCTGTCATACCTGGCCAACTTAATTTTTCACAGCTTGGCCTCCATCTGTTCAATTCAGAAACTGTTTTGATATAATATTTTTCAGACTTTTCATGTTGAAACAGAGACATATTCTGGACCCTTTGTGTTTTGCACTGCTCTATGTTTTTCGGTGCTCCAGTAGTCACTCTCGCTCAGTGTTACAGCTGTCTGTAGCTTGGACATTTGATTGTTCTATACTTCCTTCCCAAGGGGTCTTGTATTGTTTGTTCTATACTTCCTTCCCAGGGTGTCTTGGGAAAGGTAGTTTATTGTTGAACACTGCTGGAGGTATTAAAGGAATAGAAAGTTTGAACATAATCCTGGCCTCCAGTCCTGACATAGAACTGAGTTTTAGTTGTGCAGGATGTGAGGCCTTTACAAGTAACTGGTCCATAATTTACCCTTACTGGGAACCAAGTACCGCATTGTAGCATTTGACTCTCTTAGAGTAGCGAAGCACAGCTGTCCAGGGCTTACTCAGGGGAGGTGGTGTGGGCTAGTAATCACCATTCGCTGGCACACAATAATGACACTCAATAAATTATTGTCCAGTCAGTCAATGTTCTGTAGAAAAAGAAAAGTACATTTATTTCCTACACCCTACTAAATTCTACACATTATTTTATAAATATGTAGATAAACAGATTGAAATACATCAGATTATGTAAAGAAATCCCATTTGACCCCCCCAGTTGATCATGACCTCCAACATCACAGTACCCCCTACTTGTATCAGAGAGACATCATACTGTTAGGGGGAGAATCATTTAAAATAAAACTCGTGTTTTGGCTTTATCAAGCGGTCATCACATTAAAGGACAAGTAATCCACATGTTAAAACCACCATGATTCCATCAATAATAACCATGTGCAAAAGAAATAATCATTTTTAATGAAGCATTTAAATATTACTCAACACTAATTGTGAACACAAACTGTTAATAAAGCATTGAAATTAAATGACATGTTCTTCTTTATACCCTACCAGGCCACAAAAAACAGCATCATACAACCAGTTCTTGAGGACACTGCAGCTGTAGAGCAAAAGCTCCAACCAGAAACGTTCCAGTAGGCCTTCTGGTCTAAACTGTGGTGCCCTTTGCAATAGAGCTGGTTCCATTGGCTACCTGTGCCAGCTTTTCTCCTGGTCTTTGTCTCTGGGTGCAGAAGTCCAGAGTTTCCCCCCAACTGTTCCTCAGGTTGTGTAAAGGGTGCAAGTCTCAATGGTCCTTGGAGAGACCCACTTGTCCTGGGTTCAACTGGGGCAGAGTCCCTGGTCCTTTTGGGCATCAGGGGGGTTTCTCCTTCCAGTTGTACTTGGCTGTCGCAGTCCCAGAATCAAGCATCAAAATACACAAACAGCCCTCTCTCTTCCTTGTGCTAGAGTTTTTAAAAGGGGTGGAAGGTTCTAGAAGCCATGGACCCTTGGCCAGTCCTAGGTTACCACATCACCTCTCTACTCTGTTGCAACCCTTTTGCACAGCAATCTGTGACACTTCAAGATGGCACCATCCATGAATCACTGGTCACATCTGCACTTGACCCCTCAGCTCTCCCCCTCATTGACATCACAGCCAGCGCCCTTCCCACCAAAACTTCAGAAAAGCCCCCTCCTGTTGGCTCTAGTTCTCTGGGTTTCCTCCTGTGTTCTGTGGGCCAAGGCTGTCTCCAACCTGCTATAATGTGACAGGTAATTAACAGGTGCAGATTTTCTTCCCCATCCTTTCTTCCTTTCGTCCCTCTGCTGGAGAGAAATGTAATTAACTTGGCCGAGTTGGGTGACAAAAGGCCTGGGCGCAACCTTTGACCCTGTCACCAGGCAGGTCGTTCCCCCCCATCTGCCAGGCAGCCCCCTGTGGGTTGAACCTCCGTTGCCGCTTTTGCCACCTGACTACTCGCTCCCTTTTTTATTCTGTAACCCTGCGCTTGGCTTCTGTGCCACTTTTTTTTTGTCATTCTGTGCCCCTGTGTTTTGCTTTCTGTACCCCTGTGCTCTGTTGTCCCTCTCCCGCTGTCTTTTCCCGCCGTTTTTCCCCCGGGTTTTCCCCGGGTTTTTCCCTTGCCGCTGAGCCCCTGCTGCCCCGCCCTCTTCACTCCCATTGGCTGCCCGCTCCCACCTCCCAGCTGCTCCTCCCTCCCTCTGCCCTCATATGGAGGCCGCGAAGCGGGCGCACCCAGCGGGCGCGCCGCTGGCGCGCCTAAGGCAAGCCCGTCTGCACCCTTCCGCGCCTGGACCGCACCCAGCACCAGAACCCCTGGAACCCGCACCCCCGGTAACGCCAGACTGCACTACGACGCAAGCACCCTCCACGCACTCAACACCAGACGAGACCACCCCTGCTACCGGGCCACCCCGAAACGCACCCAGGGGCCTTTCACCTGCCGGAACTGCAGATTCACTAGCATCCAACCCTCCACACCACCAGCCAGAGAACCCAACCACCTCCGCTGCATCCTCCTCAACACCCGCTCCGCTCGCAAGCACGCCATCGAACTCTGGGACCTCCTAGACTCCACCGCCCCGATGTCGCTTTCCTGACGGAGACCTGGCTGAACACCACCTCAGCACCAGACATTGCCATAGCCATCCCACAGGGCTACAAGATCTCCTGCAGAGACCGCACCAACGGAGTGGGAGGAGGAATCGCCATCATCCACAAAGACTCCATCAAAATCTCAACGAACACCGATGACACCCTCACCACCGCCGAGCACATTCACTTCCAGATCCACACCGACCCCAACACCACCCTCAGAGGAACTCTCATCTACAGACCTCCCGGACCCCGCCCACAGTTCAGTGACACCATGGCCGACCTCATCAGCACCCACGCCCTCGCTTCCACGGACTACATCCTCCTCGGGGACCTGAACTTCCACCTCGAGAACAACGACGACGCCAACTCCACCGCCCTGATCGACAACCTCGCCAACCTCGGACTCAAACAGCTCGTAACTACACCTACTCACGCCGCTGGACACACGCTCTACCCCATCTTCTCCGCAAGCCCCCACGTCTCCTTCAACCACACCACCAAACCACACTGGACCGACCACAGATGCGTCCACTTCACCTTCAGAAAACCCACCACACCCAACAGCTACCACGCCGCTGCTGGGGCAAGGTCACCGAGGACCAACTGACTACCGACCTCGCCCTGAGACCACCCACCGACCCAGACACCGCTGCGACCAACCTCACACAGTGGATCAACGACTGCGCCAACACCCTCGCCCCTCTCAAGACCTCTACAACCAACCACACCAACAAGAAAGCAGCCTGGTTCACCGAGGACCTCTGGATCTCCAAGCACACATGTCGGAAGCTGGAGAAGAAATGGCTCCACGACCGAACACCAGACAACCACACAGCCCTCAAGAGCGCCACCCGCAGACACCACCAACTCATCAGGACCGCCAAGAAGACCGCCTTCAAGGACCGCCTAGACAACAACGCACACAACACCAAAGAGCTCTTCAGCATCGTGAAAGAACTCTCCAACCCCAGCTCCAACACCAACGACATCCCGCCATCTCAAGACCTGTGCGACTCCCTGCCCACCTTCTTCCACCGCAAGATCACGGACATCCACGACAGCTTCAGCTCCGACCCCCCCGCACCCACCACCGAGTCCACCACCCCTGTGACTACCACTCGCACCAGTCGCCTGACCGTCTGGTCCAGCGTCAGCGACGAAGACACCATCAAAACCATGAACTATATCCACTCCGGATCCCCATCGGACCCCTGCCCTCACCACGTCTTCAACAAAGCCAGCACAACCATCGCGCCCCACCTCCGGAAAACAATCAACTGTTCCTTCGAGACAGCAACCTTCCCAGAAAGTTGGAAGCACGCCGAGATCAACGCCCTTCTGAAGAAGCCCAAGGCGGACCCCAAGGACCTCAAGAACTTCCGGCCCATCTCCCTGCTCCCTTTCCCGGCAAAAGTGACCGAGAAGATTGTCAACAAACAGCTGACCCGCTACCTCGAAGTTAACAACATCCTGGACCCTTCCCAATCCGGTTTTCGCAGTAACCACAGCACCGAGACCGCCCTCATCGCTGCCACTGACGACATCCGGACCCTGATGGACAAAGGAGAAACAGCCGCCCTCATCCTCCTGGATCAGCAGCCTTTGACACGGTCTGCCACCGCACCCTATCAGCACGCCTCCATGACGCCGGTATCCAAGAGAATGCCCTGGCCTGGACCACATCCTTCCTCTCCAGCAGAACCCAGAGCGTCCGCCTCCCACCCTTCCGCTCCAAAACCACTGAGATCATCTGCGGCGTCCCACAGCCCAACACTGTTCAATATCTACATGGCCCCCCTCGCCCACATCGCACGACAACACAACCTCAACATCATATCCTACGCCGACGACACCCAGCTGATCATATCCCTCACCGGAGATCCCCACACCGCCAAAGCTAACCTCCACCGAGGAATGAAGGCCGTAGCCGACTGGATGAAGGACAGCAGACTGAAGCTGAACTCAGACAAGACGGAGGTCCTCATTCTCGGACCCACCCCATCAGCCTGGGACGACTCTTGGTGGCCCACGTCACTAGGCACAGCCCTGGAACCCACGGACCACGCACGCAACCTGGGGGTCATCCTCGACTCCACTCTCTCCATGACCAGGCAAGTCAACGCCGTCTCTGCGTCCTGCTTCAACACCCTCCGTATGCTCCGCAGGATCTTCAAATGGATCCCCCTCGACACGAGAAAAACCGTTACCCAGGCCCTCATCACCAACAGACTCGACTACGGGAACGCCCTCTACTCAGGAACTACAAACAAGCTCCTGAGACGACTCCAACCCATCCAGAACGCCTCGATGTCCCCCGCCGCAGCCACATCACACTCCACCTGAGAGGCCTGCACTGGCTCCCCGTCAACAAAAGGATCACCTTCAAGCTCCTGATCCACGCACACAAAGCACTGCACAACACCGGACCCACCTACCTCAACAACCGACTCAGCTTCCACACCCCCACCGAAGCCTCCGCTCAGCCAACCTCGCCCTCGCCACAGTCCACCGCATCCGAAAAACCACCGCCGGCGGCAGATCCTTCTCCTACCTCGCCGCCAAGACCTGGAACACTCTCCTCACCATCCTACGACAGACCCAGGACCTGCTGGCCTTCAGAAGACTCCTCAAGACCTGGCTCTTCGACCAGTAGCACCCCCCCCTCCCCAGCGCCTTGAGACCCTCACGGGTATGTAGCGCGCTTTACAAATGCAGTGATTGATTGATTGATTGGGCTGTTAACCTGAGCTGAGCCAGAGAAATAGGACAATTGTGGATGACCCATAAAGTGTACATGTATGATCTTGGGACATGTAAATATGAACTGGTGAACACTTTCCACTCCAGTTTCATACTTAACAAGACTCTGTAGGCCTAAGGGAAGCAAAGCTGCAGTCTGTGACAGATCTTCCCCTTGGTGTATAATAAAGCATCACTACAGACAAAACAGTAAATCTTGCTGACTTTCCCTATTGAATGCCGACTAATATTATAGGGCCTACCCCAGTTCAATATCTAACCTCCAGAAACCCCCTGTACACCAGGCTACCTGTGCACAGTTGCCAGTTTAAGCACAACAGTAGTCTCACGGGCAGCCCGCACAAATGGGCACACTTATGCACATGCATTCACATGTAACCAGCCAAGTACCCCTTAACCTAGCTGTAACGCAGCCAACTTATCTTAAAAGGCGGACACTTGCAGTAAACACATGCAGTCAGTTTGCAGAGTGATTACTGTTGGTAAAATACATGTGATCATGACTTTCCTGAAGTGTGTTGGACTATACCCAGTTCTTGAGGCCAGCTACCGTCAGTATGCATCTTGTTGTGTTTCATTGTTTCATCTGTAGGTTTAGTACTTAAATGTTGTTCAAGTCCATGATTGTAAGAAGCTTTTCCCTTACATTTTACGATCAGGTTTTAGATCCCCTAAAAGAACATTAAACCTTGTTGATAGCTGTGTACAAGTGGATTCATTCTCCTGTGTGAGAAATTGGGTAGTTGGTTGACTGGGGTGTGAAGACTGGTCAAGCCACAATCCCTTGCATGGTGAACCACAAAAAGTCACTAAATTAACCTATGCTTAACACTGGGTAGCTTGGCACAAAAAGAGGAGGTGTTGGGTAACTTAGAGGCAATGTGTAAAGTATTTATGCAACACACTAACAGTAATAAAGTAATAACACAACACAAAAAAATTCCTAAATTTGGAAAATAGAGTAAATTGCAATACATTATTTGAACCGCAAAGTTTAAGGTTCAGACTATCACCTAAAAGATAAACACGCCAACCACATCTGGTCACCTTTAGCACCACAATCAAGGGTCCAGGAGTGTAGGGAGACCTCTTGGGGGTCAGGACTCACCCAGGCGGGCTCCAGGTGCAGGTTCAGTATGGTGGGAGCCAGTTATTTCCTTGTAGCTCTGAACAGGAGGCCAGGAAACTAGCCCTTGGAGTCATGTCTGGAAGCCCTGGATGCAGATGCAGAGTCCAATGGCAGGGCTGTCCTCTGTGGGTTCAAGGCAGGCTCAAGGCAGTAAAGCAGTCCTTCCAGCTATAGCAGCGGTCTGGCAGAATGCACAGCAGCAGACAGTCCTCTGAGAGTCCTTCTGCAGGTCTAGTAGTTGACTGAAGAGTGGGTCTGAAAGCTCTGTTTTTATACCCTGGTGCCATTTTCCTGGAAAGTATGAGACATTTCTGGAAAGATTCTTTAAAGTTCTTGAAATTTCCTGACTCCCCTGCCCTGGCTCCAATCTGGCTGCAGTGACAGTACAGAGTTGTTAGGCTTATTGTGAGAAGACAAGGCACAGCCTCTTCAGATCCAAGTGGGGCTATACTGAGCTTTGGTCCATCATCAAGCCAGTTAATGGCCCATTGAGGCACACCTAATCCCACTATTGTGTGAGTGTCTAGGAGGAATTCACATGGTCTAACTGTCAGCTACTCCCAGTCATGTGACCCAAGACAGGCTACATGCACAATGGGCTAAGGGCAGGAAAATACCAGCTTTCTAAAAGCGACATTTTCAAAATTGTAATAAAAAATCAGACTTTACCATTAAAGATTTATCGTTACAGTTCTATAGGTGCCAAACATGAGATATTAACCTTTTCTCAGTTAGGAATTACAGCTTAATAAAGATACTAAGGAATCCCCAATGTTATCCTATGGGAGGGGTAGGCCTCACAGTAGTGAAAAACGAATTTAGGAGTTTTTCACTACTAGGACATGTAAAACTTAAAAGTGCATGTCCTTCCTTTAAATTACACAGCACCCTGCTTTATGGGCTACCTAGGGCGAACCTTAGGGGTAACATATGTAAACAAGCATTTGCAATGCAATGGGTCTTGCGTTTGATCGAGTTAGAGCTACTACTGTTGTAAATTCCTAAGTGGACCTTTCTTGCCACACAAACTGAAAATAAAAAGTAAAACAGTTGACATAAGCGAGACGATTCAAAGCGCCACCTCCGCCATGAGCGCGAAGGAGAGAGACAAAAGGAAAAAGAAGTTCTCTCGCAGTCAAAGCTATCAGCAAAAGTGCAATTATCAATGTAATGGGGCCGATGGCTAAGGTGGTAACAAAACTGCCCCAAGGAGGGACAAACGTAAAGCATTTACCAATGACAAGAAAGGATTTTTGAAAGGCAAGCCCATGAACGAGTGATAGTGATGGGTGTGCGGTGGCCGTGGTTAAGAGCCCAGATACATACTAACACGTTGGAAAAGCAGCACTTGCCCACTGCTATGCTCAACCTAAAAACAGGAGTTTAAGGCTTGGTAAGGGGGTTTAAATGCCAATTCGACATGTGTGGCAGGCCTTAGACAAGTTCTAGAGGACTACTTAGGTTGGTGGCACAATACGTCCTGCAGGTTCACTGATAGCATTTTTTTTTACAGGCCCAGGATATATGTTATACCACTCTACGAGGGACTTACAGGTAAATTAAGTATACCAATAGGGTATAATACAAGTTAGCCATGTGTTAGGGAGAGAGCACAAGCTGTTTGGCATTGGTTAGCAGTGATAAAGTGCACGCAGTCCTCAGGCCAACAAAAACGAGTTCAGCAAAAAGGGAAGAGTAAAGACAAAAATGTTTGGGGTGACCCTGCAAAGAGGCCCATATCCAGCAGGGGGCTACATGACAAGCTTTGTTGGGACTGGTTTATCGTCTTGTGGCATCTACTCATGTAGGTTTTGTAGAGATCTTGTCAGTTCTATTTTTTGACATCTTGCACTGGCTTTCCACTTTTCTTCCTGTCCTTTTAATGATACCTGCTGCAGATTGGGCCTGTGCTTGCCGTTAGTGCAGGTTTTTGAGAGCATGTTCTGGTCTCAAGGTTATAAGAATAGCTGCAGGCTGTCCTGACATTGTTTTGTGATCACATTTGATTTTGTAGCTTGACTGGATTAGGAGAGTAGTGAACGAGGGCTGTGGGTGAGGATTAGTGTGGGCTTCTGATTTTGGTAACACATGCATCCTCATTAGGGAGTGTGCCTCCATTAATGGGTCAATAAATATTTTTTTTTATATCTTTAGGCTAACAGAGAGGGCTTGATCCATGGTGTGTGTTGCCCTCCTTGTTTGTGATGCATTTGACTTTTTGGGAGAAGCCCAGCACTTAAGGTTTTGTTTCATTTCAGAGGCTTATGTATTGTATAACTGTCATCCAAACTGATGCACAATTAGGAGGATATTAGCTGTACAGTGCCAATTCCTTGATTTCTTCCACAAACCCTCTTTGGTATCCTGAGTTCCTGTGTAGCAGAACTCTGGCGAAGGAGATATTTGGGGAGGTGAAAAAATGCATTATTTTGAATTCAAAGATTTATATGATACAGCGCAGATTAATACGGAGTAGATATTGTTTACACAAGCTGTCACCACTTGCCCTCCTGATATTGGTATTTTTTCTTTGTGCACAATTTTGTAGTAAATGTGATGAGTCTAAGCAGTAAACCTCGTCAAAGCAAGTGAGGGAGCTGGCTGTGAACCAAATGTATATGATGAGCAGTATCTGGTATCTTACGTGGCCAGCGTAGCCCTGATCTGCACAGAGTCCACTCAGGGTATTAGTTATCCTGATTTTGATGTGATGAGTCCGTGTCACTGACTGAACCAGTAAGGAAAGGGCTGTGTTGTTCTCATAGGCAGGCATCTGTCAGTGTTGTGCAAATGCAAGGTATGGACCCTAAGCACACAGTTGACTCAGTATGTCAAGGGTTATTTCTCAATGGTGCAGGGCTACCATTAATGCCCTGGCAGTTGTGTCCATTCAAGGGTAGTTGTTAACTTGCCACAATGTGGTCTTTTGTACCAGTGTTTTTGAGAGGGGGAGGTTATGTAGGCCAGTTCGTTGTTGATGATCTGGGTTGACTAAGTAGACCATAGGTGGCGGGCCCTTCTTAAATGAATACCTGTGGGTATGAGTTAGAAGGTTGAGGTAAAGCTCTGATCTTGGTGAGTGTTCATAGCAGGAAGTTACATATTGGAAGGATGCGGAAAGTTAAGGTCTCTCTTGTGTGCTTCAGACATTGCAGCCATGTTATCACAAGCAGTCATTGTGACTGTACTATTCTCAAGGAGGCTGATGGTGTCAGACTCCGCATGCTGTTGTCTCCTGACCTTTACACCTCTCGTACCATAGTGCGTGGATGTCCTGTGGACGGAAAATTGAATCTCTTTTATGTTTTCCTGTTGCTATGCTATGGGAATGATTGGCCACCTTAATCCTAAAGGGTGGAAAACAACCCTGATTTTCTTAAGAACATAATGTGAATATTACTTGAATACACTCGGAATGGAACTGCATACTTATACGTTTTCTAATCGGTCCTTGCAAGCACATTTTGAATATGTTTCAGTGAGACTGTAAACGTTTATGAACTGTACTTAATAAATAAACAGCAATGCCAGATATGCAATACTATGGAAGCTATCTACCAACAAACAGATCTTAGTGAGCAATAGCTAAATATCAATACCTTACCTCCGTAGGTCTTCAAAAGCCACCGATTAAAACTGTGCAATCAAAGATGATTTCTGTATTCAATGATGATGGTCGTGTTTGCTCATCACTGTAGTTGTCCTGGATTGCCAAAGCAATCAGTAAAATAACTAAATGTTAAAGAAAGAGAGAAAAGGCAAGGGGCATGAATAGGAGGGAGCTAGTTACAAAGGGGACAATAGTGTGCTGATTATTGTTTGATTCCTCATAAGCTATGACAACTGTTGCTTGGCCCTTCTAGCAAGGATTTTAAAAAGGTAATGTGTTCTTTTTTTCTAACCCTAGATTCTAAGCACACTCGTCAAAGGAATTTCTAAGCCAGTGACATGCAAAATTCGGATTTTGCCCACAGTAAGAACGTATTTGTTTTACTTTCTTTCTTTATTAATGTTGTGGTCTTTGCTCTCATTTATTATATTTGGAGTTTTTACTGATTTATAACGTATAGTGTGCTAAATATGAGATACTTAGGGCCTGATTTAGATCCCAGTGGTAACAGTCTGGCCATTAGTTTTTAGACTGCAATCCCATTCACCACCTTGCCGGTCCATCCTCCCGATTTAGATGTTGGCGGTCCCATAGGCGATAGCCCACCCGATTCCCACCAAGAATCATCATCCTCGTCGACTGTGCCATTGGAAATAGTGGCTGCTTGCGGGACTCCAGCCACATTTACCGCAGTGTACATTTGGATGTGCCTTACCAGCAAAGCCAACTGTGTCAGTCCGACCGCCACAGGAGTTGGCGGATTGGAGAGCAAATGAGGTAAAAAAAATTGCCTTTTCTCCCGAATCCACTTCTGTTTTCAACTGGACACGACCACACTGCCAGTGTACTTTGTATGGTCACGCCGTATGTGCTCGGGACCACTGCAGTCAAATACATGTCACAGTAATTTTATAAAATTACTGTGACATGCATATGTCAGGAAAACAGTTGTGTCACATATGGGTGGGGGCACACTGGTTCAAGACACATTTCGCACACATATACAAATGTCATTGTGGTGTCAGTATTCATTGCCCAATGAATGCTGGCACCACAATAACATTGCAATCTCACTTGTCAACTATGTCTATGTGTGCACATGGCAAGGAGGAGACCTGTGCCTGTAATGTTGTGCTGCCAGTTTTGTATGCGAGTCAGTACGTGTATATGTTTGTGAGATTGGATGGGCTGGTTGAGGTGGACGGAGCTAGAGTGGGTGGTGTAGTTGTGTCAGTATGTGTGACACTTGCATATGGGTCTGATGTTGTGTTATGTTGCTCTGTGCAACACTCAGGTGATTGTTGTTGTCATGTGTGTAGTTGTGGCTTTGTATCAGTGTATTTGTGTGGATGAGTGTGTAGTTGTGTTGGTTGTTGTGGTTGTGTCATGTGTAGGTGTATCAATGGTGTGTGTATGTTGTGTGGATTTATGTTGATATGTTTTTTGGCATGTACCTGTTGTGTAGAGGCAGAGTGGAAATGGATAATAGTGTGTATGTGGTGTGTTGTGTCGTGTGCGCAGCAGGTGGACACATATGGGCAAGCTACAGTGTGTGTGAGACTTGGCTTTTTTCATAGCCACTGCCATTGTACAATGTTCCTGTGGGCCAGGGACTGCCTCCCTCCATCAGCAATCCACCAGACGTACACTGCCTGTAGAACTGTAACATCTAAATATGGTCGGTGGGAACCCATCAGCCTGATGGGTAGAAGGAGCACTCTTTGGTGGCGGTCTGTGGCTCAGCCGCAGTACATCGAAGTGTGGCAAGTGAAACACCGTCGACTTGACGGTCTTCTCGGTTCGCCGCAGATTGGCAGTAATACCAAAGAACACTTTGTTGAAAAACAACAACTCCTGTAAGTCTTTTCAGTAAGTCAATGCAACAACCATAGAGAACGTCCCAATATACCCACAGCAAGGACCAGCACTTATTCTTTTGAGCAAACACCCAGGCTTCTGCTGCTTTTTCAAAACTCTTGCTTCTGGTTTGAACCTGATGAAAATCCAAATAAAAACACAATATAACTTCCAGCCATGAGGCAATCCGATCCAATCTAAACCAAAAACCCATAAACATAAGATTAAAGTACTACATGTGAACACTTAAAATCATGAAGAAACAGTCTTTATCCACCACAATATATGCTCTTATTCTTCAAAGAACCCTCCACTTCATAGGTATACTTATCCAACATTGAAGACTTCTTTCAATACTGGGAGAAAGATGGTTGTACTCAGGCGGGTGAGTTAATCCTTGCCTCCGTGTCCTTAGTAGAATTTAAACTTTTCTTCACGATTGCTTGGAAATTTCACATCCTGTGTCGGGATCGGAGGCTCGGATTATGCTAGTGTAAAACTGGTCGACAACCAGAGAAGCCATTCCAATGATCAGCTTAAAGTAAAAGGTCTTAAAGGTAGCGTCCAAAGACCAATCGGCAGCTCTAAGTATATCTTCCAATCTGACGCCAAGGTTGAAGGCTTTTGATGTATAGTGGGCCCCAAAAGATGACATGTCAATCGCCAATTGAAGAATTGAGGGAGTTGATGGTTGAATCTCGACGCAAATAGGTCCACTTGACATGGACCCCAATAATCGCACTTTAATCTTTCTGTTGCCTTGATTGCCAGTCTACTGACTGACTTAGCTTCCCCAGGAGATATTCTGACTGTATTCTCAAAAGTCCCTTGCCAGATCTGCTAGAACCTTGGATCGTGTACCCCCCAGTTGATTGATGTATCAAACTGTGGCGATATTGTCCATCTTCAAGAGGATAGAGAATGACACTTTGTTGGCCATTAAGCTCTTCACCGCAAAGGACCACATGAGTAGGTCCTTCCAGTTGATGTGAAGGCTCTCTTCCTGCTTTGACTACTGTCCACCTGTGGAAATAGCCCCATAACGAAACCCCACCCTAGGCGACTGGCATCAGACTGGATAATGAGATCCAGCACTGAACCTGCTGTTTCATGCATGCATGTGGTTGAGCCACCAACAGAGTTCTGTGCGAGCTTCTGGGGAGGGGGAAATATCTTGCACATGCAAAAGCCCCTTCCAGAGGTGCTGAGCTTTGAGTCCCTGCAGCACTCAGTAGTGCAGAGGCCCAGAAAGATTGCCTGTATCGATGAAGGCAGGCGTCTTACTATCTGGGCCAGGTGATGGAACAAGAGCATTTCCTTGTCCAACGTCTTGCAAAGTTCCTGTTGAATCAGGAGCATTGTCTCTGTGGCATTCGAAGGGTTTGCAGTATTGTGTCCACCCCGAACCCCAGAAAGGTTATCTATTGGGTGTGATTGAATTCAGACTTCTGGACATTGATCATAAAACCCAAGTACTCTAAGAGGCTCTTCGTCATTTGGAGGTGGGATAGCAGGATAGATTTGTCCTGGTGCATTAGAAAAATATCGTCCAGATACACTATTAACTGGACTCCTCTAGCCCGGAGCCACACCATGGCCGGCCTCAGAACCTTGGCGCAAAGGACAATCCAAATGGTAGGCAAGTGAACTATGAAAAATTTGCCTGTTCTGTTCGAACTGCAGAAAGCGCCAGTGATGAGGGAAAATCGGTATGGTGGAGTAAGCGTCCTTTAGATCCAGGTTTACCAACCAATCGTTGGGTATAAAAAATATAAAAAATACCCGTTAGGAGGTTCATACACTCCATTTTGAAGTGGCAATACATCACCCATCTGTTGAATTCTCTCAGGTTGAAAACTGGTCTGAAACCTTTGCCCTTTTTTTCAACTAGTAAAATGTTGCTCACAAAACTCCTGGGATGAAGGCGCGAGTGGGTGATGGCTCCTTTTTGAAGAAGTTCCCTCACCTCCTGGTTTACCACCTGAGTCCCTTCCTGCGAGAAGACCAAGGGACGGGGTTGCGAATGTTGATGGGGTGTGCTGTAAATTCCATGTGAAACCCCTTTACCGTTTGCAACACCCAGGTGTCCCCTTTATGGATGTTCAATTTTGAAAGAACCATTGCAACCTGCCCACCACCCCTGATAAGGAAGAAGGGACATTGCTTACTGGTTACGCCACCTGGTGCTTTGCGGGCCCCTCTGTTGGCTCTTTTGCCGCTACACCCTCTGCCATGACCTCCAGAGGGGTAGAACCTCCAGATTTTTTGTGGTTTTGCTAGGTTTGTTAGTGGGGGCTGAAAGGTTTTTGACGGCCAGAGGAGTGCGCCCTCTCTCTTCCGACTCCACCATAAACCTGCTGGTTGAAAATCTTTTTAATGGATTGCTGGGCTTTGTCCAACGAGGAGAAGGTATTCACGAACTGTGACAATTCTTTGATAAACGGGTCGCCAAAGAGGCCCTCATTTGCCACTGATCCGGCTTCCATTGTGGCCAACTCCCCTAATCTGGGCTCAATTTTAGTGAGAAGAGAGTGTCTCCACCCTGTTGAAAGGGCACAGTTAGCATTTCCCAAAAAGCACAGGGCCCTCTGGACCCAAGTAGATAGTATGTTGGATCAATCATATGGGCGATTCCTTAGTAGTGACGGCCATATTCAAGATGTTTGTAAGCGGCCCCAGAACATCAAGCAAGTTTGCCCGACATGAGTGTTTGGACGGGTCTAAGTCCTTCTTTGGTTCCCTGACGAATTTTGTTATGAATGTATCCCTTTGGGCATCAGTGTCTGGGTTGCACGCCACTTCATTGGCCTGAGAGGGTCTCAGACCTTCTGCCCGTAAGTGCCCCCAGACCTCCTGGCCCATAGGTTTTCTAACTCTAGCCATTACATAGCGTACCACTTTTGGTGCAGGGACCCAATCTGCCAAGCAAGGGTGGTAGATATCCTCAGTCTTGAGCTTGCCCGGAATCCCCGTGGAGTCTGCATCGCCGTCTTCGTCCAGCTTTGGTTTCTTGGCGCTGCCTTCCTGTCGCCTCTGTCAGCTCGGGCCTGGTTCGTCACCTGAGACCCCATTTGGGTTGTTAGATTCGTCCCCAACATTGTCATCTGTTCCCTGAGGGGCATCAGGAATTGTCATCAGGGGTATCCCCAGGCTAGGAATCATCTGGAGCCTTCCTTTTCAGGAAGGCCTGGCAAAGCTTCTCTAAGGCATCCGAGGACGTAGAGGCCATTAGGGTGTCCGAATTAGGTCTCACCAATTTAGAGGTACTCTTATGTGCTCTCCTAGAGTCAGTAGGAGGTTCGTGCCTCCAGTCATCCCCTGCCAGGGGTATCATGGTCCCACAGGCCGCCAGTTCCAGTAACTTTTGACTGAGGGTTGCCGCGCAGAGGAGACCGCCCTTCCCAGGGAGGTGTCAATCACCTCTGCAAGCTCCTCAGAAATGGGGAACAACGCCTGTTCCTCCTCCATGGACTACCAAGAATCATGGGAAGCTCAAGCCATTGTTTTTCTGGTGCTATACATGTCAGACAGGAACACAAAATATATACAGTCAAAAATCCCAGAGGAACTGACTCAAGGGCCAGTAATTATGCTTCGATTAGGAAAAAACAATACTCCACAGTCAGAACCGCTCCACTGGAGCCTAATTTTGGAGTGTTTACAGTAGGGAAAAAACCACCACAGCAGCAGCGTTCTGTTCGGGCAGATCAATTAACTTTCGCTGACCACGCAATAAAATTTATGGGCCGATGCTCTGAGGAATTCCTGGAATGTGGGGGGAAAGGGCCCTCACCACCAGCAGTAAACTACCTCTGGAGTAGTCAACATGTGTCACACAGTAGCAGCTATGCATCAGGGAGTCCTCAGGGAAGCCCAGCAAGGAACGCCCATGCGCTTCTCTACAGGCTGGGATAGCGCTGAGGAAGAAAAACTGCCAAAGCCAGACACTCGTCGGGCGTGACAGCCTAAGGTGCTAGGAGAGGGAAACTCTGCTCTAGGCAAGGCCCGGGCCCATAGACCTTAATTAGAACAGCCAGTATAACAACGTGGTATGCATATAAATAAATGTCTCACTAAAGTTAATAAAACCTATATGACAGCAGTGCGCTTCCAAGTAAACACATTAATAAAGCCCATTGATTGCATAGAATACCACCACAATATCAGACTCAAGGAAAAACACTTATTTGGCTGCTGAGTAGCAAGAAAGAGGAAGTCCTGGTCCTTGATGTTGGATATATTCGGACATTCTCTATGGTTGCTGCATTGACTTACTGAAAAGACTCATAAGAGTTCAATAATGTGTTCTTTGGTTACGGCTGCTGAGAGGAACGAATGACAGAGTAAAGCATAATCCAAGCCTCCGGGCCTTACATAGAATTGCAGTCAGTACACACTTCCCACTGGTAAGGTGAAAATTATTTCTAAATCCATTAATTGTACTTTTGATTTTTGTGGGCTGTGCATTGGAATGCCCATGCAAAATGCTGTATATTGGCAGTACAGAATTACTGCTCAAAAAGAGAATTCTTGAGTACATTCATGCAATCAAGAATGTGGATTCTAACTATCCAGTAGCACAGCATTTACAACTCAAGCATGACAGTAACACTGAACATCTTTGTATCTTTGGTCTCATCCAAAATGCTGCTGCATGGCCTCTTCTCTTTCTTCACCCAAGAAAATTCCTGACTTAGCTAGACGGGTTACATATAAGGGACTCAGCACTGTCCACCGAGCCTCCCAAGGAAAAGGACAAATATACCTACAAGCTAAATTGATGCAGTACAAACCTAACAGAACACTGTACTCCAGGCTTGCAACACTTATGATCATACCACCTTCCCATAAGAAGTCCGTAAGGAGGTACTGCTTTCTCAGTACAAGCTGCCAAGCTCTGGAGCTCGCTACTAGCCAACATTAGAAGCACCCAGAAGCATATACACTTCTGAAGAAAGCTGAAAACATGTCTGTTGCCTAGATAACCGTACAACCCGCACCCCGGCTAAAGAGTCCAGAAAACAGTTGCACAGTCAAGCGCAATTCTCATCTTGCAACCCACAAATTGGAAACACCTCAAACTGCTTTGAATTTGCAGGTAAGCTAAGGAAAATGACATGGTTCACTATACCATTATATCATTATGTACTTGCGTAAATAACAGTTATGGCCCACAATGATACTAAGACGCAGACCAAGACAAAGGCTATCAGCTCGGACTCAAAGGATAAAGCAGGCCAGCAGTCTCATCTTATTAAATCCAACGAAGAGTCTGACTTTAGCTTTTCCATTCCAGTCTCTGTCATATTGCATTCTGCAGTAGACACATAGCATGCCACTCCCTCTGCTTATCCAATCCAATTCCGATCAAGTGCTGTGAGCCATTTGTAGCTGTGGATGCCATGTATTAGCAGCAAACTAAATTAGAATGGCAGGTGACTGTCTTTTTTACTGAAACTGGTTAAAGCCGAATCAGTTGATAGATTAATTGAAGTGCTAAATCTGCAAATCTTCATCTACAATACTTTTATCTTCATGGTTGTGTTATCTATCATTGATAAGGTCAATGGGTAACTGTAGTCCTGAAATATCTGCATAATGACCAATGAAGAGCGTCTTGGGTTTCAGAAGTCCTTGTGAAGGTTTTTAAGACAAAAATCACCCCGTCTTTAATCCCTGCCTTTGCCTCTTTAGCAGGTAGAAACAACTGTAGTTACCTGAACCACTTCTCTGTGTGCAATGTTAATTCTAAGAAAAGTTAAGTTATTTTCTTCCAGGTGCATCATTGTGCAAACACCTTCAGATGAACTACGCTCTTACGTTCTTCTACTTTCCCTGGATTATACAAATAATGGGCCATCCAGTAGCGAGAGAGTCAGCAAATCTTAAATGCTGCAGGGGTGCAGATGAATTTAGTTGGTATTGCAGAATGCCCCTAATAATTGACCTTGTTAAAGGTTCTGATCGTGCATGCTTAGATTTTTCTCCATAAGCAGCTTGCAAAGTCCCAGGGAGGGTGATGTTTTTGATATATTTATGGTGGCAGTTTTCTATTGTTTTTTATTGTGGTGGCACCTGTGTTCCTGCCTTTCTACTCACCATCTCCAATGGGGAAATTAGGAAGAGCAGCAGAATTATAGATTTGAATTTAAACTACTTCTCCTCCCAAAACGTACATTTTTTGAAGGACCTAATATCCATCTGTCCATGGAGAACAAGGCCTTCTCATTCCTGCAAACAAACTACTGAAATCAGTTGATCAGATCCCCGCCAATGTACATTTGGACTACAGTATCAGAAAGCATATAAACAGACTGCAGTACATAGCAATCAGGACGACGAAATAGTAGCCAAATTGAAAACACATGACTATGAAAACTGTGTTATAAAGCACATCCATTTGCTCCAGGTGGAATCCATTGTTCTATTCAATATCCTTTTCAGCATGCAAAAGGAGTTTTGAAGGAATGGTACGTAATAATTATAGAACCTGGCACATCACCAAATACTAACCAAAGATCTCTGCTGACCAAACACCTGAGTCTACTGCAGGTTCAAATAGCTGCATCATTGGAGCTGGTCCTTGTGATTGCAGGGTTCTAAACTCTGCAATACACTTGGGACATCTTTGAGAGCACAGGAAAACTACCTACTCTCCGGAACACCGCAAAGAAAAGATCTGTTGAGACAATCCTTTGTCCGAGAAGTAGGACCTCAAGATGCAGTGATTGATGAGTCAGAAAGAGAGAGGATTCTTTAGACTAGCTAGCCTCCATCCACCCATGACTAACCGCATAGTGTTTCCATCCCGAGCTACCACCCCCCACGTCCACTACTAACATCCCAGCTGTGATAATAAAAATGGAAAGCTGCTTGGTGCGATGACATTCCTAGGTCACTAGTTGGAGGATTTTTTAAAACTCTACTTAGCTTGAAAAGAAGGTATGTGGTCCATTTAAGACCTCAGCGGCCAGCTTCGCACTGGCCTTCAGTCTGTGTCTCTAATGTATATTTATTTGTGGACTTTTATATAGCAACCCTACCCTGTAATGTCTCAGTACTAAGAGATGTCTACATGGGCAGAAAAGGAGAAAAGACTGACAGTGGCAAAGAAGTTTACTTTTTTTTAAACATGGTACTTTTTCTGGATTTACATGCTGTACATTATTTTTCCATCTAGTGGTTGTATCCGGAATTGTCTCCTTATAGTATTGCTTCTTTCTGGCGCTCTCTCTCTCTCTCTCTCTCGTTTGCGGAGGCGTCCTCTACTATTTGGGCATATGCTCTTCCTTGTGTGATGTCACACATGCTCTTTGAAAGCCAAGGAGAGAACTCCGAGTCGAGGAAAAAGAAACTAAATTAAGGAAGATGATTTTCCGTCAAAGGTCACAGTTGAGGGAAGAAGGATTGTGACTTTTGAGAGAAAGAGAGAGAGAAATCACAGAAAACCACCAGAGGTTAAGAAAATAGCCTCATAATAAAACCACGTGGTTGGATAATTAAACAGTGTCATAGAGCATACCCCTTTAGGTTTTAACCGAAGTGCCTTCACAAATAAACACAGAAAGACAGTCATGTGTGCAGCTATTTCCGCCCAGAGTACCACAGCTTGTAGGACTGAGTGGTGTGCTCAGAGTTCTTGCCAAAAACCATCTGAGCGAAGCAAAATCATAGGTGGGCACACTACGCCACGGCCTCACCACAACGAAAACAAAAGTCTTTAAAATACCTCAGATTGTCGCGCGAGGAGAAAGACACGCTTGAGGGCACAGAGGAGGCACAAGGAGAGGAACAGGGGCTCGGGAACACAGTCCAGATTCTGTCAGGAAAAGAGCACAAAAAGACGCTGAGCGATGATCTCAAACAGAAAGTAAATCCTCATGGTCTATTAGCGATCAAACCAAAAGTTTTGCACCCTAAACACTAAAAACAGCAGCGACGTCTAAAACCTCAAATTCCCAGGAAATTCACAGTGTAAATCCGAGGTAACTGACAATAAATGTAGACGTACATTTCCTTTGAATCTTTGATAATTGATACGTCAACATTGTGGTATGTTACATGCACATGGTTACTTAAACAACTTGCTCTAAAAACCAAGGATGGTTGATGGTGTCTCTTTTGGTATATATTTTAATGTCTGAGCACTGCGTCATCTGCAGCTTATATGAGTCACATTGTTATTTGCGTTTGTACTGTATGAGAATATATACCAGCAACAGAAACTTTTCCAATCTCTGTGTCTGTTTTCGTATAACCTGAATGAGAATTTACTATTAGGCTGTGTAAGAAATACATTAATTGTCTGTTACCTCAGATTTACACTGGGGATTTCCACACTTGTTCTTTCAAAGAGTCCTACGGTGGACACGGTGTTTGTAACTGCTAAAACTCAGTTGCATTAAGCCAATTTGAACCCTGCTTAACAGATATGCCCACCAACAATGGGATGAGATGGAAAAACTCTTGCAACACCTGCCAGAAGAGTTCAAGAAAAGAGTGAATAATGTGCAGCAGAAAGGCAAGATGATTGCCAACACAAGCCTCAAAGCGGCATTGAACACAGCGAATACAGCCAGTAAACACTTATGCTCTACTACAACCCTGAGCAGACACGCTTGGCTGAGGATCTCAGGGTTTAAGCAGGAGTTCCAGTCCGAGATTATAATCATGCTATCCACGGAGGACAGCCTTTTTGAAGAGACAGTTAAAGAAGATTTGCAGTGTATGAAGAAAGAAACAAAGCTGCCAAGGCCATCGGTGTCATACAATACAAGGAACCATTCAGAAGATGTATGGCCAAAGAAAAAGAGCGCGTACAAGAGAAGCTATACACACATACTGTCTTCAGCCAATAACGTAGCAGCACAGCAACATCATCTCAGTGGCATACAATGCAAGTACAGGACAACCCTATCACAGGTGTAGAAGTAGAAGATGAGGGACCCCCTCCCCTGGAGGAAACCCAGGCAAACAAGTGACTGTGCACAGAGTACCTCGTACACAAGTTACCAGTAGGAGGAAAAATCAGAGGGTTTCTAGACAAATGGAGAAAGATTACCTCTGACAAATGAGTACTAAGTGTTATGAGACATGGTTATTACACAAAGTTAACAGTCACCTTCAACAATACCACAGAAAAAAAAGAAAATCAAAAGGAACAACATCGCCTGGAACATGAAGTATGAGATCTGTTAAGCAAACAACCGATAGAATTAATACCATCAAGGGAAAGACTCAAATGGCTTTACTCAAATTATTTCCTAGTATGAAAACCAGACAAGACAAAGGCCTTATTTAGAGTTTGGTGGAGGGGTTACTCCATCACAACAGTGACGGCTATCCCATCTGGCGAAATATAAATCCCATATGATATAATGGGATTTATATTTCGGCGGACGGGATAACCATCACTTTTGTGACCGAGTAACCTCTACACCAAACTCTAAATCAGACCCTACGACCAATACTTTATCTAACACTGAACAAGTCAATAAAAGCACAACAATTCAAGAAGACATCCCCTCAGTAAGTCATTTCCCTTATAGGGAAAGGGAACTACATGGCAACCGTAGACCTCTAACACTCTTACCTCCACATAGCAATGATTTTGCAACACCCCAAATTCCTAAGGTTCCTTGTGGACGAAATACAGTACCAATTCAAAGTCTTGCCTTTTCAGATTAAGTCAGCACCATGGCTTTTTACAAGATGCCTACCCATGTTGGGAATGCACCTCAGACGAAGGGGAATGCATGTCTACCCATTTCTGATGGATACAACTACCTGTGGATTCCTCACCTAATGAATTCTCCCATTGCGCCAGCATTCAATGGAAATTTTCTTCTCAGCTCTGCACGTCGACAAGGACGTCACAATTGCCCGACTCACGCGCGACGACATCTGAAGTCATGGAGGCAATAAGAGGTCCTCGCTGGCGTGCTGACGTCAGTTTACACCATTTCTTATGTGCCTTCAAGGCGAACAGGTGACTACCGACAAAACATACTTGACATGAATACATCAATCAAATATAAAGCATAGCATTTAATCAAATATAAACAGCAAAATATCAGAGATATATATATATATATATATATATATATATATATATATATATATATATATATATATATATACACACATCCTTATATACACATACACCCTAGGATATCTTGGTAAGACCAACCAGGCGGGTGGGACCGTGAGGAATCCACAGGTGGCTAGTGTATCCACCTGAAAAGGCGTTATCGAAGGTAAGTAACTTGTTCTTCTGATGGATACAACTACCTGTGGATTCCTCACCTAATGAATAGAGTCCCAACATTGTAATCAACGCCTGAATGTCCTGAATCCGCGGAGGAAAGGCCCGATTCAATGTTGTGTCCAGTACTGCCCCTATGAACAGGAGGCGTTGAGAGGGCGCCAGGTGAGATTTGGGCACGTTTACCGAAAAGCCCAGGTCAAACAACAACTGGGTTGTCATCTGCAGGTGAAGCAGCACAAGCTCTGGAGACTTGGCTTTGATCAACCAATCGTCCAGGTAAGGGAATACCGCTATCCCCTTCCTCCTGAGATTTGCTGCAACCACCGCCATCACCTTTGTGAAGACTGGAGGCGCGGAAGTAAGACCAAAAGGAAGGACCGCAAACTGATAGTGTTGCGACCCCACCACAAACCAGAGATACTTCCTGTGCGACTTGAGAATAGGGATATGGAAGTAAGCATCCTGCAAGTCGAAAGACACCATCCAATCAACCAAACACCACACATGAGTAGGAACTAAAGCAAGAAGTATTGGTGAAAATCTTCCAGAGTTGGTAAGCACCACAGGTAAACCTATCTGCAACATTCAAGAACATGAAATACCAAAGCTTCACATCTAGGTGTTACTGCCCAAAAGCGCTACCAAATGTCCTATTGATAAAATGGTCAGGGAGATTTGCCTATGCTTTTCTGTCCCCAGTCCGAATGATACTGCAAATAATCACAAGTGCAGACAAGAACACTTCACCTTAATCGTGATAGGCCCACAGTGAGCTCAACAGACATATTCTTATGAGATATTTCATGGACAATTAATATGACTCCCAACACATCATGATCTTTGACAATACTGGAAAGTGAAGTATGGCACCCAGAACCAGACACCCTCAGTTTGACAGCATGGCTCCTGTGGACATAGTGTTTAGTCACCATAACCTACAGAAGACAGCAATGGAAATTTTAAGCAAAGCGACCGACGATAAGAAGATGTTACAGCAACAAATGGAAGAGCTTTTACACTAGTGCAACAATAAAGGAGACTACAGGGACTGGGCACAAGATTCCAGTTTGATCGGATATCTAACCCACTTGTTGGATAAGCGGTTCTTCTACACGTTACTCAAGGGATTCCTATTGGCCATTGTAGATTACACAAGAGGGTTGCTAGAGAGAAATGTCTTCATTAATCTAATGATAAAAAACGTTTTTGGGAGGGAGCAAAAAGGTATTGCCCACAAGAAGCAGGTCCGTGCCCACCTGGAACCTGAATGTGGTGCTTAATCAACTAATGAAATCACCATTCGAACCAATGCAAAATGCACAACTCAAGTTCCTAACTCTAAAAACAGCCTTTTTAATCACCATCACCTCACTAAGAAGGGTTAGCAACAACCGTGTACTCACCCCACAACAACTGTATCTTTGAAAACACAAGGAGAAAGTGGTGATGAGAATAAAACAAAAGGGTCATACCGAGGGTGGTAACACAATTCCATGTTAATCAGGTCATCCACTTACTGACTTTTTTCCTGCATCTCAGGATACAGGCAGAGAAGGCCTTTTACATACTGGATGTACAAAGAGCAATAATGTACTATGGGAAAGGACAAAACTCATCAGAAATGGAGAACAATTCTTCTAATCCCCTGCACACGCAAGGAAAGACTCTCTTGTCATTAGAGGAACTGCAAGATGGATGTTGCAGACAATATAACACTGTCACAAGACAACAGAAGCAACACACAGATAAAGACCACAGGCACGCTGAGCAAGAAACAAGGGAGCAACACTCGCCTTACTGGGAAGCGTGGAACTGGATGATATATGTGCTGTAGCCACATGGTCGTCAGTAGACGCTTTCACAAAGCATTACTATGTGGACATCCAAGTCAACAAGGAGGCAGATGTGGGACAAAGAATGCTAAAACATTTGTTTGTAAACACACACTCTAGAGGACCCAGCCTATCCACAGGACAAAATACCCCTATATGATCAATGCATAGCATGTGAATCCTGAAAAGATTCCCATTGCAAAATGAAATGATTACTTACCCGTAGGAGTAGTTTTGCAACTTGAAGAATTTTCTGGATTCACATGGGATCCACCCCCCTTCATCAGTAGAGGTGTATGTACAAAAAAGACACAGAAAAAGGAATTACCGGGGATAAAGGAAACTAATATCTCAAGTTGCAAAAAAGAAAAAAGGATCTGAAGATGGTAACTGTGTCTAAGGATTTCTGGGTGCACCTCTGACATCACATAAGGAGGGGGCATAAGCCCAAATGTTTACAACACCCATGCAAAAAACAAAAAGGGGAAGAGCGAGAGAGAGAGGAAAAAGAAGTGAGACTACAGGAGACAATTCTGGACCCAACCACTAGATGGCAGCTTAATGCACAGCCTGTGAATCAAGAAAATTCAAACTCCAGATCTACTCCTACGGGTAAGTAACAATTTAGGATCTGATTTTGATGTTGGCAGAAGGGAATAATCCACCACAGACGTGACAGATATCCTGTCCTCCGTATTATGATTCCATTATATCCTATGGAGATCGTAATACGGCAGTTAAATTATAGCCTTTGGAGATCGTAATACAGTGGACGGGATATCTGTCACATTTGTGACGGCGTATCCCCTCCGACCAGATCTAAATCAGGCCCTTGATTTCCTTCCAGAGTGTAGTAGTATGGTTTCCCAGAGCAACATGAAAGAAAGCAGAGCTAAATAATCTTAGTCATTCCTGGTATTTCTTGCAAAAAGCACTACACACCAAGCACATCCATCATGTTTAGTGGTTTAGGTAGAAAATCTCCTTGCATCAAAGTCCAGAGCAGTATTAGATTTGCAAGCTATGTATTTTACAAAACCAGAGACAACTAAATCCTTTAAAATGCCATTCAAAGGACTACTATTCTTTCCTCATATTTGGCAAACAGTTATGTCCTTTTTGAGAAGGCATAAAATTGTATAACTATAGAATGAGAAGATGGGTAAAGACCACTAAGAGCGTTATATTGCATAACTTGAAACTGTAAGGCATGGTGGGCCTCATGGTATTGCCCTACCCATTGTTACTTCTAGATGTCCTTTCCTAACCTTTTCCAGTTCCTATATTCTTTACACTCAAGCACTTTCACTGCAAGGCAGTTTCAAGTTTCCATCACTCTTCTTATAAAAGAATCTTCCTTTTCTTTATTCCCAAACCTTTTGGGACCACCCCATGCTGTGTTCTGCTATACTAAAAGTCTTGCTCATGGTAGTTTGAGGAAGCTCAGTCTCTTTTTGTTATCCATGGGACATCACCTGAATTTCTTTTCTTCCAGCTTGAGGAAACTCTTGCCCTTGTTAAACGGATAGAGAGAACAGGAGTAGCTGCCATCGCAGTCCACGGAAGGTAAATTTGTTCAACAAAAGAAACTAAAATATGTGTGTTTTGTTGTTACATCTTATGGACATGTCATGGTCTGGTGGCTAGAATAGTAAATCTGGAACAATCATTTGCAAAGGTTCATATCTAAGCTTAGCCTCTACTTAGTCTTATATAACTGTGGATAAAATAACTGTAAAAACCTTGAAAAAAGATACTGTTGTTTTCCAGAAGTAAGGCCAAGTCTGTAGCAAGGTTAGTTGAGCACTACCACTAGGACTATGTGATGGTGCCGTATGGCCCAGACAGGTACAGACACTGCCTGGTGCAAGGCTTTGCGTCAGTGTATCATTTCAACTGAATATTGCCTTGTTTAGTCACATGTATAATCAATGTAGAATAAAAAGAAATTCTGATGAATACTTCTAAACCCAGATTCTTTACCTATGGAAAAAAGCCCTAGGTGCCTGATTGGATCTGCAAATGTTCTTATTACTGCTCCCACATGCCACTAAGCTTTGTTTCACTCCAGGAGTGGCTTAACCGAGCTGAATGTAAGTGTGGCCCCTACATACCAGTGTCAGATCCTTTATTTACACACGTTGGAACGCAGACTTGGATCTCTACTCACCTTTGGAGGTTTCACTGTTTTCTTTCAAAATACTATTCAAATGTGCAAGTGAAAGATGTCCCCACCAAACACTGCATGGTTCTAACCATGTAATGACTGTCAGAAGATGTTGCTGACTGATCCGCTTAAGTGTGTCTTTGATGTTTCGCTCTGGACACAACTGCAAGTCATTAAAGGAGTGAGCTTTTTTTGCACCCAAAGGCAATTCAGGACTGTGAAGTGAAGGTGTTCGTCGCCAAACATTGTGAAAAGTCACTGGGCTTTATAAGTCTTGTGGACCCAAATATCTCTGAGCCTGCTGGACACTGGCAGCATAGAATAATATAATTTCAATTTTTCATTACAGGTCAATATGTCTTTGAGACATTTTTTTTCTGAAGGAAATTTCTCCCTGCCCTAGACGCAGTCCACTTGACGGTTCACGAAAATCAAAGTAAGAGACACAAAGCACTGCAAGTCTTTCCTCATTGCTATGGTGCATCCCAATAAGACAATTTTCGGGGATGATTGTAGCGGCTCACCAATCAAATACAAAATCCGGATAAACCCTTCATCCCAGTACTTTCTAACACATGCACAGTACCAGGTCAGGTGCATAAAGATTGCAGCTGGGGCTCTGCATCTGCAAGAGGAGCCCAATTCTCCACCACACCTGGTCACACTCAGCCCTCCTAGTTGCTCACAACAATATTTCCATTCTTTATAAGTGAGTAGACCCCTATGTCAACCTCCCATCGCATTCTGCCCTACAGTGGCTGGGCAACCGAGGCCTCTGTTTGTATTGCACAGTAAAGGGTCATGACAAAGTGTCTGCTAGATGAATTGGCGATTAGTAGTCCCATTGCCTTACCAGCCTGGTGCTCCTGTGGAAAGGAAAGGAAATTAGTTCTACATGGAGCCTCAGGTACACAAGTGTATCCAGCTCTGAACAGATCACCATCCGGAACTTCAACCCTCCCCACCCAGGCGGTCAAGGAATCCACTGTTTTGGAAAGCGTCATCCCTGCTTTGTGTAACCCCCAATCTTGGAGTCAGCGGAGTGCCTTCTTCTCTTCAGTGAGTTGTACAGATGGGTAGCAGGTCAGGTGTTGAACCGGGGAGCACAGTGTCAGGTGCTTCAGGGGTTATTGGGTTCTATCCCAGGCCCTCACCATGCAGTTCACCTTCACTGTGTTCATTTCTGTATGGCTATCTTTGGGGGCCATACCCACCATTGAGTGTAGTCTATGTGGATGTGCCATGTCTCGTTCCCCCACCATGTGTGTCATATAGCAATGAGGATACAGCCAGAAATGGGCGAATTGCGCCTACACGCAGTTGTAATACAATTCAAAATGAGAGCCTACTCTATTCATGTGGTACGGTGAGCACCTCCTAACAAATTCTGGGATGCTTCCTGGCCCATGCCAAGGATATCATCAGGGGTCTGAGGATCTTAAACAATGCTTGTGTCAGTGTTATGAGGACATTGTAGAACAGATAAAATAATTTAGGTTGTACCACCATTTTCATTTTGTCAAGTCTGCCAGTGTCAGGGCAACCACCTCCACCTGATCAACACTGTCCTCAAATTTGGAAATCGCTACACCATAACCTGCAGCCAGAGTAGTCATGTCTCGGCTGCTCCAGACACCGAGATACTTAACTGACATTGTGCACCACAGGAGAGGTAATCCAGGGCACATATCAGGTTGCAGGAGTAAGAGCAAACACCGTGGGCTTGTTCAAGTTGATTGAGATAACTGAAAGCAACCTAATTAGGGTAAACTCACTAACCACATGTCCCAAATTGCAAGCCCGCTCGCAAAGGTAGAGTGTGATGTCATCCGCATGTAGGGAGATGATTAGATTCCATGACGACCCGTGGTCCCTGGCCACGGTTAGCTGACGAATGGCATACACCAGCGGCTCTGATGCCAGCGTGTACAGAATAGGGAAAATGGTCAATCATGCATCGTGCCCCTACCAAACTGCAAGGGTAGTGACAGGAGACCATTCAATCTAATCCTGGTGGTAGGCTCCTGTATAGGAGCTTAATCCAGCTCATGAACCCCCGAGGGAGTCAAACGCCTTGGTTTTGTCAAGGAAGACTGCCACCGTGTCTGAGTCTGGCATAAGCTGGTGTAGTAACCGAGAAAAGGGTTCAAAGGTTGTGGCATACAGATCCTTCAGGAATAAAACTCAGCTGGTCTGTTAAGGCCAGGTTCGGAAGAAGCAATAATATCTGATTAGCAATCACTTTTGCAAGTATTTTTACATAGACATTGAGAAGCAATAGTGGACAGTATGAGTTGCACCACAATGAGGGTTTATCCGGCTTCAGGAGGATTATAATCGTGGCCTCCTTGAAGGATGGGGTACAAGCCCTTTGCGAGCACCTCATTGTGTACCTGGAGTAGTGTGGGAGCCAATGCGGGTCGGTACATTTAGTACATTTCTGTGGAGTGTCCATCATCTCCCAGTACCTTACAAGTAGGCAGACTTAAGATGATTTCCGTAGTCTCGTCTAGAGTGAGTGGTTCCACAAGAAATTGGCACTGGTGCTCCTTGACCCATGCCAACTCAATACAATTGAAGTATGCTAGGTAATCAGCCAGATCCCAAGTTGTGCGAGATGTATATGGGGCCGTATAGCACTGTACAAGCTCCTCCAGTATATTCTCTTCCTGATATATGGTTTTACCCATCTCTCTATCAATTTGAAGTATGTCTTGGCTGGCTAATGTCCTACTTGGACATTCCACCTCGACATATGCTGGCTAATGTCCTATTTGGACATTCTGCCTCGACGTATGCCTGGCGGTTGCACATTTGTGGAGATGCTTAATTTCTTGGTCAGCTGTCTCCTTGAAATCATCCAGTTTGGCACAGATCTCAACCATTGTCTGGGCAGACGTCTGACCCAACCTCTTTCTCTAGTGTATCAAGGTGCTCTCTCAGCGCCTTGTAAGCCCATGTTGTTTAGTGATACATACGCTATGCAGGTAGGACTTAAAGGTCTTTCAGATGTTGCCAATTGTGTCATTTATGCTGAAAACAATTATGATCTCCAGTCTGAGTTTGTCACGGAATACAGTATCTAGTAAAGCACCAGGGTTCAGTTTCCATGTAAATGCACGGTGTTGGGAGTTGGGTAGCTCAAGCTCTAATTTGACCGGGTCATCAGAAAATGTGCAGGGAAGGCAGCCTTCTGGTTTCACCCCAGTGCATATGTCACCGGATCTGAGCCTGTAGTCTTATCTCACCCAGACGACACATGTGCTCCTTCCGTAAGGGTAGGGTGCTGCAGGCACCATATGTCAACTAATCTCTCAGTCTGTATGATGTCTAATAGGGTGATAGCAGCAGCGCTATGTGAGTGACTGGTGGCATTTGAGCAGTTGAGGTTTTTATTAAGTACTAATACTTAATAAAACTTGTATCCCCCCTTCTTAGTGCCCCCCCTCACCGGATGGTTTGAGCAGACAAGAAGGAGCATTTACCCCAAACCTGAGTCATCAGTGTTGGGTCCATAAGTGTTCATAATGGTGAAATGTTTACAATATATCAGAGTATGGACAATGATATAGGTATCAGTGGCACCGTGTAGAAGCTGAAAGGGTGCCCTGCACTAGACCAATAGCGTTATTTCTCTCACATAAGAGGAACAGGAGGCTAGGACCCTTTAGATGCACCATTCGGGGGATTCATCCTGGCGCCCAGGTGAGCCTCCTGGAGCAGTGCTAAATTGGTTTTGTGTTGATCGAGATAAGGTAAAAGTTGTCAGGTCTTGTTGAGACCACGCACATTCCATGTCACGAGTGTAAGTGTTGATCCACCGCTAGTCCATCTCTGTTTGCTAGTCTGTTTCATAGCAATTGTTTGTGTGGTGTTCTAGCCTGTGCAAGCGTAATGAGTCTAAGAGCCATGTCCCAGTGTGGGGAGGGAGCTGTTCGATATGCCAGTAGGCTAATTGCTTTCCCATCAGTCTTGTCTCCCTCTCAACAGTAAACATAGACCTCTACCTACACTAGCAATCCTCACTCCACCAGTGAAACTCCCTCCTTTCTCACACACATTCAGGCACTAACAAGCACCCATAACCAGCTCAAACAGAGTAGTATCAGCATGGGAATTAACTACAGGGGTAGCAGAGAGTGCTGGCCATACAATTCTGCTACAGAGGTGGACTGTACCTGCCATGTGCTTTTGAAAAGAAATTCTCACCAACAAGCCATTATGGAACCTTTCATGGGACCATCATGTATTGTCTATCTTTTTAAGTTCTTTGGCAGAAGGTCCCTTATGCCTGTCCTTCAGTCTCATGTAAGCTGCACCTCAGTTCAAGGTGGTGTAGGCCATCATTATTCAGTTTTCACAGCATCCAGTTAGATACATGGTGGGGCCCCCTCACAATCTGCCCTGGCAATCATCCCTGTTATCTAAAGTGCCCTTGATCCAAGGGTGGCTGAATGCTGTTATCGGATAATAAACCTACAATAGACATCAGCTGGGGTCAGAAAAATCCTGACGGCTCCCTGCAGTGTGGTTGCATTAGGCATTGCACATTGCTCAAGGTCTTCTGGGGGAGGCCTTGCTGCTCGGCAGGCCTCTTCTGGCTTCTGTGATCAGTGTCTTTAGGAACGTGTTGGCACTTGGCGGTGTCGAGAATTGGTAGGGTTTATTCTGATGAGTAACAGTGAGACATACTGGGTATAGCATTGCATATTGGAATCCAGCTAAGCTTCAGGGGCAGGTATTCAGTTCCAGCTTCCTGGATCGCTTTAGTAAAGTGTGGGTAGTTTCAGGTGGTGTTGCTCGCGGGCCCAACGGAAAGCCTCACCCGTTCTCGGAAGTTGAAAAGTCTTTCCTTAATCTGGTCTTGAGGCGCCCTCAGGGGGTGCCGAGACCCCAATGACCTACGAGCTCTCTCCACTGAGAACAGAGGAAAGTAGGTATTAGGGTCAAAAAGACCGTTCAGTAGATTATCAACATAGACTGCCATGGGGCCCCCTCCAGTAGCACCATCTCAGTGAAACAAAAGGGATCTTCCCAGCCAAAAGGGATGTTCGCTCCTGTGTCACTGCATGCCGTCCCTATTGTGTTGCTCTGCTTTAAACTAAGAGGCAAGAATGCCAAAGAATACAGCACGCTTAGTCTGAATAATGAATTTATTAAGGCACTTCCCAAATATCAAATAAAATCACACGAGAATATGAACATAAGCATTTAACTTGAACGCAGTGAAACACGTGTGTATGGCAAAATACTCACAGCAGTTAAACAATGACAGGCAAATAATGTGCAATACATCAACAGTGAATATATATATATATATATATATATATATATATATATATATATATATATATATATATATATATATATATATATATATATATATATATATATATATATATATATATATATATATACATTCAAGCTAAATAATTAAGAATTAAAATGCATCACCATGGGGGTTAAATCCATCATCCTTGCCAGCACCAAGTTGAGGAACCCTGAATGGCTGAGGCAGGAGAACGTCCCCAAAATGGGATCCTGAGTAGTGCATCCACTGTCAGGCGAGTTCCTTCCTCAGTGCCAGGTTTCTCTGTCTTATATATCTTATACTAACTCAAGAGGAAGATTCTAGTAGCCCCCCCTCCCTTCGGTTATGAAATTCAAGCTCTGGCTGTACTCGGTCTGTGTCGAAAACACACCAAGGAACGGGCCCTGCGTCAATGCTCATTCTAGAGACAAAGCTGTACTTTTCCTTGATGAAAACATTCCCAGCTTGAGACTCTTATCATGTCTATCTTCCACATCCCCTATGTCATGTTCCTGCATGGAGTGGCCCTATTCTTTTCTGAGAAAAGTATGGAAAACAAGATTGGTGTGGAAAAACCCTGCGTTGCTGCTGTGATGGCACCTGAAGCTAAGCACAAAATGGAGTTAGTGGTCAAGATGGAGTCGGTGATCAAATACACATAGCATGACATTCCGCCATTTGACCACTGACTCTCATAGCATACTGGTTTACAGGTAACCCTTTTTGGTCTAAACATAGTCACTAGGTTATGTATGCATTGTATACAGCAACATAGCGTTATTACAATACAAATTACTACAAGTATTCCACCTTAAATGGACCGAAGTTGATTAAAATCAGGAAGCCAACTAAATAACCAATCCAACCACCCTTTGTCTACATCTTGCTTCACTCCCTTCACCAATAAATGTAAGGCTTCTATGTGAGAGTGGATAGATTTAAAATGATCTGACAGGTTAAAACAACACATTACTTCAAATTCTGAGCAGCCATGATCATGCTTCAAAAGCAAGTTGTCAATGGCTGCCCTGTTTTGCAGTGCAGCATTTCTAGTGCCTTGTATATCTAATAAAACTCTACTAAAGTGATAGATTTATGATTAATGTTTTTGACCATCAAACATGCTTATTTGTTAATAACTCTAGTATTATAAACAGCTAATCCTGGAACTCCTACTATAGTGAAAACTTAAGCTTACATAGTGGACTTAGATAATAACTGAATCAGTCTTCGCTTAACTGAACTACTTCCCTTGTGTTTCGCGTACGTAATACAGAGTGAAATGGAAACATTATAAGTCCTAACCACGTAAAAGCACGCGGTCCTCCAGTTATACTGGTAGAAATGTACCTATACGTGATATTTGCACAAGAGAATAACCACCCCACCGGTAATTTGACATGCTTGATGTGACTAGCAACAGTCACTATGTTCCTACAGGACATGCTGTTGTTTACATTTCTACACGTTTTATTGTTTCTTTGTTGACATAGTACTAGTTGGTCCCACGGGAACTCTTGCAGAGACTCCGTTGTTGCTTCAAGGCACATTTGAGCACATTTTTCAATTTTGTAAGTGTTGTATGTTAAGTCGTAGCAGACGTCACCTGCGGTAATAATGTAAGTAACCACGTGTGTTAGATTATCCCATTTTTCATCTGTTGTCTCTTGACAAAACTGACAGTACTCATACAGAGACAAATGAGTCCGTAAGTTACTTTATTCCATGGCTCCATCCTGGTTGGTGGTATTCAATATTTACAGCTGAACACTGGTGGGAGTTGGAATCGCCACCAGGCAGGTAGACATAACATCATCAGTACTTTTCATATTTGTCATGCAGAAATCTGACCTGTTCAGCACAGTTTGTGCCAGATAAGTCCAAACATTATGAGGGTTGGTGCAGTAGAGATGGCAATATATGCTGCCGGTCAGTCACTTCAGAGCTTGGGGCTTTCGGTCCCTCCTGACCCACACAGACATATCCAAAGGGAGACCACTCAGAACAGCTAGCACAAAGACACCTCGTAGTATGATCTGTAAAAGAACCCAGTAGGATCATTCTCTCAATTAACAATTATCAGCTGGTACGTGTTCCCACTTTCCATGCCGTGGTTTCATGATTAGCAAAACATTGTCTTTACCTTTGGCTATAATTTCTGCTGGCTCAGGAGGACGATTTGGGGACTCTACACACATCTTAGCACTGGGATTTTTGTCAGTTGGGCTAAAGCCTCCCGCTCCACGTACTGAAAGAAGGACTGGGGCAGTCCCCTTTTTAACTGTTCCCGCATACACTGGAATGACTACAGTTTGAGCAATTCTGTTTCTAGGTTGTATTATCAAATAAGCGTCTCCGCTATTAAGTAAAATTACTTTGATTTCTCCTTGGTAGTCCGCATCGATCACCGCCCGCCATCCCCCCACAACACTTGAATACCCTTGAGTGCCAACCCAGATCGGGAGCAATCAATCCGAAATGCTTTGGGGGGAATTTGTATTCCAACACCTGTTTCAATTAAAACAATGTCTCTTGGTTTCAGTCTGTATAGATTCAAAGCATGCAAATCAAGATGTGCAGATTCTGGTGTTTCTCGGTACAGAGCTAAAGCTCCAGTCTTTGTCTCCCAATACATAATAGTATTGGTTGCTGTGTGAGGTTGTATCTGTAAGGCTTGGGTCAGCATTTGCATTAAAGGAGTCTCTGCTTTTGTCAAAGGTCTGTTATTTAAAATGTGTAGGGTCTCATTTAAATGATCTCTCCAATTCCTCAAAGTCCCATTAGTAAAAACAATTCTGGACTTTTAGCAAGCCGTTCATTCTCTAATTTAATCCTGCAGCTTGTGGGTACTTGGGATATGATAAATACACTATATATTGTGTTGTGAATAATAGTCTTGCTCCAATTTACCTTTAAAATGTGACCCGTTGTTTCACTGGATCTGCAGTGGGACTCCGTAATACAACATTAACAAGTCCAGCGTGTTGATGGTGTTAAACTGAATAGCACGTTTACATGGAAAACGCAATCACATATCCAGAATAAGTATCCACCACTGTGCAGGCATATTGACACCCGCGACTATTCTGTAGTGGCTCAATGCAATCAATTTGCTATATCTGCCCTGGCAACTTCCCTCTCCCCAACTGGCCTCTGACAGTTTGCTGGACAGATCTCTGTTGTGTTTGTTGACAAATAGGACACTGCATTATGGCAGTTTTGATCATAGCTAGTGGAATGTGCATCCCTCTAATCTCTTCCCACCTGTTGGCGTCATTCTCTCCTAGTTGTATGCATTTTTGGTAAGCCCACTTAGCCATCCCCACCAAGTCAGAATCCTGTGTCCCCACTTCTGCCTCTCAGATTTTGGATTTGTCATCTGCAGAGGAATTGAACCATCGTTCTAGTGAATCGATGAGACAGTGGGCATCTACTTAATATACAGTAATGGTACTTTGCTCTAGCATTTCCTGAATTTCCTGCCACTACTCTTTGCCCCACACCTTCTTGGAATTAATTTGTCAGTTGTGTGCATGCCATGTGGGAAGCCAGGTGGCTAACCCATTGGTGGTGGACCAAGAATCAGTATAAATTTGACATGTCCCAGTTAGTTCCTATTTTAAACTTTGATATACAGCATACAATTCTGCATATTGACTACCCTTGCCTTCTCCTGTAGTGGAAAGCATCTTCTTGGTTACAGAATTATACAACACTGCCTTCCAATGTCTCATGGCCCCCACATTCTTGGTTGCACCATTGGATAACTATACATGCTTCCTATCCTCAGGGGACAATGATTGAAATGGCTCACTGCACCTCGCAGGCGACTCCTTTACCTCTGGCACCTCCTGCACTATCTCATCATCCTCTTCAGGGGCCTGTGCCACTTTTTCATGCAGGGCCGCTGTTACTGCTGGTCCCACTCAGGCCCTGTCCTGTATGTACCATTTCCACATAATGGCACTTGCTTACTGTGCATGTCCTATTTGGTGAGTTTTCTGTGAACTCATCACCCACTGCATTATCGGGATCTCCGGTCTCAGAATCACATTATGACCTAGGGTCATTTGCTCAGTATCCACTAGAGCCCAGTAGCACGCTAGTAACTGTTTCTCAAAAGGAGTATATTGCTCTCCAGCATATGGTAACTTTTTGGTCTGAAACCCTCTTTTGTCCCTTGATTTTGCTACATTCTCCAATTTGCATATTGCCCTTGAACGGTTACCTGTAATTCACTGTCTCCTTCCTGTACTGGCCATAAGTCTAACACATTTTGAATGGCCTCCTTTGGTAATTCAAACGCACGCTGCTCCTGCTCCCCATTCAAACTCATTTTTCTTTCAAGTCACTTTGTACAAATGGGCCAAAATCTGACTCAAGTGAGGGATATGCTGTCTTCAAAAACCAAACAATCCAATGAATCGCTGAATCTCCTGCTTAGTACGGGTGTGGCAAATTCTAGTATCTTCTGTCTTACCTACAGCAACACCTTTCTATATTCCTGATTCTACTGAATTCTTAGAAACTTCACATTTCGAGAGGGTCCTTGCATCATATCTGGATTTATCATCCACCCTTTGCTTTGCAAATCTTCCACAACCCTGTCCAACTGAGTCTGCACCTGTGCCTGTGTTTCTTCCTGAATCATCACATCATTGATATAAAAGACAGCAGCACCACTGGAATGACAGGTACTTCATCCAGGTGTTCTGCCACCAGTTGGTGACAGATGTTGGGTCTGTGTACATACCTCATGGATAATCTTAACGGCTTAAATTGTCTTTCAAGCCATAAAAAGCCAAATTGCTCCCGATTCTCAGGGGGCAATGGTATGGAGAAGAAAGCATTAGCATATCCATGGCTGCATACCAGGTTCATTTATGTTTTTGTAATTTTTCAATCAAAGTGATTGTGTCGGGGACTGCGGCAGTCAAAGGGGGGTGTATATTTGTTCAATTCTCAATAATCGATCATCATTCTATAGCTATTATTCGGTTTGTGCATGTGCCAAAAAGGATTGTTCCACTCAGTGGTGACTGGGACCACCACACCTGCCTCTATCTTACTTATCTCCTCCTGCCCCTATCTTACTTATCTCCTCCTGCCCTCCCAGGATTCAGTATTGTTTCAAATGAACCACCTTGGTGGCTAGAGGCACCTTCACTGGGGTTATCTTCAGAAGACCCACCCTCACTGCTGTTGCTGAAATGTATTGGTTTGATCCAAATTGACACCACCCATCCTCCAAATATAGTCATGCCCTCCAAAATATCAATTCCCATTATATACTCTAGGAGGGGCCCAATCAAAATAATGTATTCTCTTCTTGGCTTTCTTCCCATTTTCATTTGGACATTATTCTACCCTTTGGGGGTTTGCTTTCCTCCCAACCCTGTGATGGTGTAGTGCTGACCTGTGACCTTTTTTGGATTCCCACATATTAAAGAAGCCTACGCTTCGGTGTCTACCAAGGCCCGAACCTTGTGAACATTTTTATTCTTCCAGTAAATTTCTAAATCAACATGGGGTCTATTATCTTTGCAAGTCCATCCATGTACCGGAGTTTGGCGTATTTCCTAATCTGGTTTAAATCTGTCGACTTTTTCCCAAGTCAAGTCCAGATATATGCTCTCATATCTGCGAGGAGATTCCTCTCTTTCTCTGTTTTCCTCAGTCATCCAGTCAGTATTTAAATCTTCCTCAGCATTCCCCCTCAGAGAATTTTTTTTCGCCCTTTCTTTTCCTTCTTCCTGCATCTGCGACTGGCCGTGATTCACTTGTTTGTTATCCTGTTAATTTACCTTTCTGCTCCCCTCCTTTCTGTTCAGCCCTCGCTTGCGATACATCGCCCACTGACCCTTGGTATCCCATCTATCTGTTCTTTGTTGACACCATCCTTCAGCAGTGCCATAAACATATCTCTCCTAGATATTCTATTATCTGTGTAACCTTCAGACCATGAGGCTTTCTCAGGTTTTATCCAGTCTCCAAGCTCTCCTAACTCACAAACTGCCTCCAGCACATCCTTTAAGGGATTACCTGTCTGATTGAATAGTAGAGTCATTAACACGTTTGTAAGCTGGAGGAGCGAAGCTAATTGTTTTGTTTCGCACTGATACAGAGAGTGATCCGTCCAACAGATGGTGAGCATCACTCAGAAAAATGGCAGTTTTAATTCCCTCTTCCTTAATTCTCTGCATTGCATTTCTTAAGGTATACCATAGGTAATCATTTTGTGGCCAGACTGACTCGGTAGGATACGTATGATTACACCGCATGACTGCTAACTGCAATAGGGTGATCTGTTGGTTACCCTGATTGTCCCTAAACTGCTCCTGTACACTGGCATCAGTGCTAAATATGTAAAACGTTGGATCATCTCCTACATCTAGCATCATTCCAGTTGCTCTGGTGTTAAATAATCACACCGTCCATGTAAGCAATGTTTTCCCAGATCTCTGCCTAAATCTGTCTATGATACCATTTATTTCCTATTGAGTGTAATCCTCTAAAGAATCCATGGCTGCCCCACCAGGGTATTGTGGTCCATGTTGAAACTTTCATCGGTGCATGGGCTGCTCATGAATCATTTTCTGTTCGTCTGCCTTGCCCTGACCACCACTATTTTGACAAGACTCTTTGCCAGAATCAGAAAAGTCAGTGGAATCCCAAATATTAGCATTCCAACTATCCGGATTCCAGTCTTGCCCTTCTTTAACAATGGCTAAATTAACTTTCTTTTTTATTAACTCTTCCCCTGCGCTTTCTTTATTTATACTGAGCCACACGTACTGCAGATTTCTCTGCCGCGGTCTGGTAAGTATCAACTTTATCTTGCAGTAATTTATTCTGACATGACAACATTGTCGAGTTATTCTTGCCTTCAACTAGCTTCCTCTCTAATTGCTGATCTTCTTGTTCTAACTGAACACATTTCTAATGCATTTTTCTATCAGCAGATAAAATGATCCAACCCTGTCTGCCTAAGATAGATATTTCCAGCCCCTACTCTATGGGCACTTTTTGCAAACAAATTGATACCTTTGTTGGTTCAGCATCTATAAGACATGCATCATAAGGTGCTTTCTCCCAACCTGATATTTCATTTGGCACCAGGGAAACTGCCTTTGGTCTTTTGACAAACATTTTTTACTTTTGATCTTTCACTTCGAAATCCTGCAAAGTGACGCCAAGATCAGTTGCTTGGCTTGAAACTAAGAGGAAACAGAATGCAGCACTCTTCATCTGAGTAATTAATTTATTAAGGCTCTTCCCAGATATAAAAAAAAAAGCACACGGAAATATGAACATAACCATTTAACTTAAATGCAGTGAAGCACGTGTGTTAATTTAAATGCATCATAATAGGGGCTAATCCATCATCCTTGCCAGCACCAAGCTGAGGAACAGCTGAGGCAGAAAAACGTCCCTGAAATGGCATCCAGAGCAGTCCGTCCACTCTCAGGCGAGCTCTTTCCTCAGTGCCAAATTTCCCTGTCTTATATACTTTAAGCTAACTCAAGAGGAGGATTCTAGTAATCCACCTCCATTCGATTATGAAATTCAAGTGCTGGCTGTACCCGGTCTGTATCGAAAACACGCAAAGGAACAGGCCCTGCCCCAATGCGCATTCCAGAGAACGAGCTGTACTTTTCCTTGATGAAAAAATTCCTAGCCTGAGACTCTCCTTTAATGTCTACCTTTCACATCCCCCATGTTATGTTCCTGCGCGGTGTGACCCTGTTCTTTTCCGAGAAAAGTGTGGAAAACAAGCTTGGTGTGGAATAACCTTGCACAGCTGCTGTGACACACATGAAGATAAGCACAAAATGGAGTCAGTGGGCCAGATGGAGTCGGTGATCAAATACACATAGCATTACACCTCCCTCGTTGGTGGCAGAAGGCTCAATCAGGGTTCCATCTGCACCATGCCATCAGGATCAATAGTCTCCCGAAAGGGTAATCTCCACGAGACGCATGCAGCAGGGGTGGTTCAAGAGACATCCTCATCCACCAAACTTTTCTCTCTGTTCATAGTCACTATTAATACTACCCTACTGAGTACAATATTGTTGCAGATCGTTTCATTTGTAATATAGGGCCATATCATGCGAGGGGCAGCTGGGAAATGCAGTGAGGTGTATACACCCTTAAGTTATTTATACTTACAGTACCCTGACTGAAGGCACTTCACTCATGTCTTTTTATGCATCTTCTGATAGCTGTTATTCTATAAAAAATAAGAAAAAGACCAAGTGCTATCGAACGCAGAAGTCCTCGTCTTCCTAGTGCAAGTGGTCCTGCTTAAGGGATCGTTTGGAGTCTACACAGTGTTCCCTTATGATGGGCTGTTTGTCATCAGTGGTGCAAAAGTTCAAACCGGAGTTTCATGGTGGATGTTTTCAAGATAGCTCCTGCAACCACTCGATCACCAGCTAAAGTGAAACACATTTCTGCAGGCTTGACAACTCCAGTATCTCTAATCTGTATGCCATAGCTCCTTAGGCTCTAGCATCAGCACCTAAGAAGTCGTAGACTGCCAAGGTGCTGTCCATCATTGGGTCGGAGACTTCTTTGCCACCAACACTGATTCCACTCATGATCAGAGATGTCGACATCAGAGGTGATTATCAGTGTGGCAAGAGAGAAAGTCAAGCATAGTTTAACAATGTTTCATTGGCAAAGCACATCTCCAGGACACAGAGAGTTACCCTGGATGGATGAGATATTTGGCTACAACTCAGATGCCCTCCATGAGCCTGACAGAGATTATGGCTGTACAAATGATAATGATTTGGAGACTCGTAACCTTCTTCCCCACTATGATACAGATACACACTTATATCTGGACCTATAAAATGCGAGTGGCCTGGGGTCTTCACCAGGAAGGGACATCATTTACCCATCTGGCCCTGCTTCAGAGGAAGGTTCCTCATTTTCAAGTGTAGCATGAAAAGCAACTGAAGCATTGGAATTGATCTTCCTCTCTGCAGAGGGAAAGTCGTACATTTTCAAGAAGATTTTCTAACCCTCTTCCTCAGTGTAGGATCCCTTGCTTCCATTTAGTGAGCTCCCCTTGGATCCTGTGGCTGCATGGAAAAAACCTTTTTTGGGTTCTACTTCCAAAAGCAGATAGCCAGATGCCATAGGTGGTCTCTCGGTAATCTGTCCTATCACCCGTCACAGGAAAGTTAAGGTGTACAAGTATAGTCCTTGAAAGAAAGCCCAATGCCTTCCCGACCTCCCAGTGGAGAGTCTTAAAAGCTTGACGGTGGGATAAAAAGTCTTTGCTTCTGGAGGGCTGGCCCTATGCCCTGCTAATGCAACCTGCCTTCTTGGCTGTAATGTCAGTGCCTTATAGGAATTGGCCCATAACCGAATGAATGCATCCAAACAGATCTTGAAATGTGGCCTAGTCAGCATAATCATACTTGGTTGCATTCCATTGGCCTTTCCAGGGATGTCTGATGTTTTGGATGCAGCAATTCCAGTCTTGCTGAACAAAGTGGACATAGAGAATGGTGCCTATGAAAGAGTGTGTCACAGAGTTTTACTTACTTTACTCAAATTGTGTATTTGGCAGTAGAACTTAGAATGTTGTCCCTAAGCCAAGCCTTACAGGCCCTAAATGCAGGAGATTGGTCGGTGTCCCTGGACCTCCAGGACACACATTTGCATCTTCCAGTGCTTCTCAGACGTTGCCTGTTTCAAGATAGGACCCAAGCACTGTCAGCACACCACAGTTCTATGATTTGGACTGAAGACTGCACCTTGTATCTGTATGAAAGGGCTGCCGTTTGTGGCAGCTTCACTGTGACAGTCAGGAGTCCTTGTATTTCCATACTTGGATGACTGACTAGTGAAAGGAGAGCCACCAGTGCCATTTAAGGAGCACAGGCAGCCAATAGTGACTCATCTCCACAGCTTTGGCTTTACCATAAACACCCAAAAGCATCAGCTCTGTCAAATGCAGAGACTAATCTTCATAGGAGTGGTACTGTACATGGAGGGCATTCAGGCCTTTTTTTCTTCTCAAAGATATTCAGTAGATGATTTCAGGGTCTCTGACTCCCACTCCTTCAGGTCTTGTATCTGTTTGGACTAATGACCTGTTGGTGCCTCATACCAAATTGCAGCTAATGGTTATTCAGTGGTGCCTGAGGTCACAGTGACTTCAGTGTCAGGGGTCCAGATCACCCACTCTGTTAATCCAGATCTGCATTGGTGGATGGACGCATTCAACCTTTTGGTGGGTCATTCTTTCCACCCTTCACAGACCCAGGCTACCACGTTCACGGATGCCTCCTTTCTTAAGTGCTCATCTAGGTGAGATGATGGCACAGGCCTCTGTCCATTTCCGAGCAATGCCTGAATGAAAATGTACTTGAGCTGCTAGTGGTCTATCTTACCATTAAGGGATTTCTCCCTTCCAGCTCAGGAATCGGTATTAATATTCTGTCAGATAACACCAGCACCACAATCAACAGACAGAGCGGTATGGCCATATGGACCCCTTGTTGGTAATTGATTCACCATTGGTAGTGGGCACAGCAATGGGAAAATATCTCAATTGTGTCTCATCTCGCAAACTCCTTCATTGTGAGGGCGGGTGCTCTGAGTTGTCTCTCATTGGAGGACCTTGAATGGGAACCACATCCCAAACTGAAGCAAACGATTGTCCCTAGATTGGGACTTCCACTTGTGGATCTCTTCGCCATGGCCCAGAACAGGAAGTGACTTCAGTTTTGTGCCATAGACTTCCCTCTTAATGTTTCCCTAAGGGATGCCTTCAGGTTCAGATGGCCTTTAAATCTCACTTTTTAGAGATCTTGTGGTTTGCATTGCCCCTTGCATAGCAAGGCATGGTGGTGGCTACAATTAACATCTATCAGACAGCCCTGTCTGCCTTCAGAGGCCTACCTTCCTTGTTTAAATCGACACTAGTAGCAAATTGTGTGAAAAGTTTGGTTTACTTGTTTCTTCCCACCCTGTTTATTGTTCCTCAGTAGGATTTGAATCTTGTATTGGTTTTCTTGATGGCATCCCCATTTGAGCCAGTACATAGTTGTCCGATTAGACTTCTTAACCCAAATACAGTTTCTTTTGGTGGCAGTGACTTCAGAGCATAGAATTGGAGAACTCAGGCTCTCTCTGTTGGTCCACCTTTCACAGTTTGTTTTACCTGAATAAGCTGCTCCTCTGCACCTGCAAACCTCTTTCACAAAAGGTGTTTCTGCATTTCATTTCACCCAGTCTGTCACAGTTCCATCTTTCTTCCTTCCTTCATATCCAGCCAAGGAGTAGGAACACCTGCATACACTGAACCCAGATGTGTTGTGTCTTACTACTTGGATTGCACTTTTCAGGAGTCACAGAATGATCAGGTTTTTTTCGGCTTTGCTGTAGCTAAGAAGAGTGAAGTGGTGACCAAGTGCACCATTTTTCATTGGGTGATTGTTAGTATGGTAATCTCTTACTTCATTGCCTTGAAAAACCCTCCCCTTTAGATGATCTTTAAGTCAATTCCACTAGGGCCATTGCTGCTTCTATGTCTCTCTCCAGAAGCGTTCCTATGGCTGACATTTGCCGGACAGCTATATGGTCATCCTGCATATTTTTGCTGTGTACTACTCCATTGCATCTCCAGCACGCAGGGACACAGGTACTGTGCCTAAACTGTGTTATTCAACATCCATAGGTAACTACCGCTACCTAGTCCCACCTCCCAGGGAAGATATTGCTTTGGTACTAATTCATAAAGTGAATAATCTCAAGGAAGATGCATCTTCAGAAGAAAAAGGTTACTTAGCTTACTTTCCTTCATTTCCAAATGAGCTAGTTCCATGTATAATAGGTTCCCAGCGAATGCTAAGATATTATGTACTGTATTTGTTAGCATCTCTCAGAATCCTTTTCAGAGGGCCATGGAGCACGCAGGGGCTACTGGGCCAAACTGTGGGTGTTAAGGCCTTTCTCTCCTGAAGTCCCAGGCCCTGACCTACAATGGATCCTAGGCCAACTACCCTTTTTGCACTTGACTTTCAGTGGTAGACTTAAACGAGCAGTCTAAGGCTCCCTCGATGTGGTGGTGTGGATAGCAATTAGTGACCACAGCTCATAACTCAAAAGGTGTGTAGCAGCAGCACTGAATCAATGTCCAGCCAAATACTACTTTAATAACCATAGGAAGTATTTTATTTCTAACTCTGTTCATTCAAAAGAAGGCTATGACATTCACAGACACTAAAATATTCCCTCCTTGAGCTTGTGGCTCTAGTGTTTAATTGGCAAGTCCCCGTCCCAGCCACTCCTTACAATGTGATTGTGGTTATTCCTCATTCACTGGTAGGTGAATCCAGGGAATGTTCACTAGCAGGCATTGTCTTAAGTCTTCGAATACAGTCAAAAGTGTCTTATCGCTGCAGCACTTTCAGTGACGAGTCCCCCAAGGCCTGGTGCGTCTGAGACAAATCTTACCTTCTCCCATAGGGAGGAAGCATACAGCATCTTGGAGGGTGAGCTGCCTGTGCGAACTGTCAACAGCTCCATTCCTGCCCAGATGAGTCGGCTGCACTCAGGAGCGCTGGCTCTCTCCTTAGCCTATGCAGTCATGCTCCAGAAGTGATCAAAGGTGTTTATGTGCTCCTCGTGGGAGGTGGGTTTCCACACTCCCGGGGGAAGTTGGCTAGGAGAGGAGTGATTCTGATGCTCTTGATCTCAATCCCGATGAGGTAAATATGAGCGCACTACATCCTCTCTGTCCATGAGATTGTGTCAGTTACAGTTCTTATTGCTCCTGGTGATTCACAGGTCACCACTGCTCACAATTGACAGGCGCCTTCCTGATCCAAACAGCAGAGTTATTGCTGGCAGCCCATCCTGGCACACATGTTGCTGCACCACTGCCACGCAAGGCTTTGGCCATCACCGCACAGCAGTCCTTACCACAGACCCCCCTCCTGGCATATGTGGTCGCCACTACAGTGTTGCACACACTTTGGTCTTGATCCCAGGCAATCTTTTCCACGGCGGACCCTCCTGATTCAAGGGGTTGCCTCAGCGGTGCTGCAAAGGCTTCCGCCATTACTGCACTGCAATGTTTTGCACAGCTGTGTTCACAGCAGCCCTCACTTAGCATACAGGGATCACTGGTTCAGTTCTGCACACTGACAGATCCCTGATTGGTGCTGCAGCCATCTCCACACACCTTCCAACACTATGAGGGTAGCACTTTGTGCGCCCAACCCTGTCCAACAAGACAGCAATCTATGAGACAAGCCTGTGTCAGGGTGCACACTCATGGTCTGTGTTTACCTGTGACAACAAATATCAGCATTAGGGATCCAGACAACAGTGCAATTGGGAACTCCTGTCACTTTTTCTGCACCCCACTGAGGAGTGCAGAGAGGAACTGAGAGAGCTACAATACTGTTGGGACAGAAAAGTTCACTGCATGGTAATGGATGTGTACACCTGCCTGGAGCTCCCTGCCTTGGGATGTCCAGGCAGGGGTACACGCCCATTACCATGCAGTGGACTCTGTCCCAACAGTATTGTAGCTCTCTCGGTTCCTCTCTGTGCTCCTCAGTGAGGTGCAGAAAAATTGACAGGAGCTCATATCACTGAGCAGGTAGGTACCTAATAATATACTCTGGTGTAAACATGTCCAGATGCAGAGTTGCAGCTGAATTTGCATGGCACAACCTCGGGCTTGGGAAAGATGCTGCTGGGAGTATTTTTTGAAAGGTAAGACAACTGGAAGTATATCTCATAAGGTGAGGAATCACCAGTAAGAATATATATCCACCAGAAATATCTTTACAGAAGCTAAGTATCCTTTTCTGTACAGAACCCTTAAAAATTACCCCCAATGCTTTGCCTTTCACTTTAATTTAAAAAATAATCTCCAAAAAAGTAATATTGAAATAATTAGTTTGTCTACATTTCCAATAAGTGAGCAATCAAAGCAAAGTTTTATCAACACAAGCCGCCATACAAAACTTTATTACAGATCATTTAAAATGAAGATGTGTCTGTTTAAAGTCAAGGAGCACAGGCATCTGCGGCTGAAAGACCTTAGCCCTTTGGATAGTACGTTGCATATAATCATGTTGTCAAAGTGATAATCTTTTGTACCATTTTAATATTTACACTATATTTTCTCACAGATCCCAGCATTCTTAATAATGGCCAGTCCTAGGTTGCTTGTGTTCTGGTTCATGGGGGACCTGGCCTGGCAGTTCAGGCTGGACTCCTCCCATGAGGAGCAAGGTCAAGAGTGATTTGCATATGGCTGGGTCCAATCTGAGATGGCATGGTGGGCAAAAAATGATGGCTTGGATGCCGCCTGAGCGAAGGCCAGTGGCTGAGATTAATTCAAGCTTTCCATCCGTCACCTTGGTTTTGGATTTGCCTCCCTAAGTGCGCCAGATGGGCCTAGACGTGTCCCGGGCTCACTGTGCTGCTGGAACCAAGCTATACCTATCTGAAGAGCACTGACTTGGGTGAAACGGGTCCTAGTTTGCTTGTGTTCCGGTTCAGGGAGGACCTGGCCTGGCAGTATGGACTAGGCTGTTTCCATGAGCAAAAGGATCAAGACTGATTTGCATGTGGATGGTTCCAAACTGAGGTGGCATGGTGGGCAAAAAACGATGGATTGGGATGCAGTCTGAGCAATCACCAGTGGCTGAGATTAATTCAAATATTCCATCCATCGTCTTGGTGTTTTTACATTCTGTATTTTAGACATTATGTAAATCACTTTAGCATGACATTCTATAAAGTAACTTAGCTGAACATTATGTTTTACAGCAAGAGTAATTAGAGGAAAAACTAAATTAAATCTGAAGATGGGAAAAATAAGAAAAAGCTTGATAGACTTTCTGTTGATGGGAGTATTTGAAATTAAATTGCACTTGAATTCAAATTACACAGCACAGCATTTAATATATAAAATATAAAGACTAATATAAGTATTTTTATATGGTATTGTCTCTTATTGGATTGCAAAGGAAGGAGTAGGAAAGGCCACAACATTGTCACTGCAGCTTCTATTGATGCAAGTACTTAAAAGTTAATTGCACAGCACAATATTTACCATCTAAAATGTAAAGTGTATTATAAGTAACTTTTTGTGTGATATTGTCTCTTCTTTTATTGCAAAGGAAGAAGGAGGAAAGACCGCAACATCCTGTCCACTGTGATGTCATCAAAGCCATCTCTGAAGCAGTCTCCATTCCAGTCATAGCGAAGTAAGTTTATCCTAGGAACTAGAGGGAGCTACATTAAGATAAGTTGTGATATTGGAACATTTGTAATACTGCTTCCTATCCTGACTGTTAAATTGTAGACTATCGGAGTGGGGATCAGGGAATAGATGGAGAGTCAGGGAAGCAGGCCCCAGGTTGTCTTGTTACTGGAAAGCAGATTGCAAGTTGTCCTTTTACTAACACAGTATATGCTGAAATAATGTGCATTGTGCAGTTTACATGTAATGAGTGCCAGTTGCAGGACCTAAAAATACAAGTTGCCATTAGAAGTTGTCTAAAATTGTTGAGACATTCTTCAAGTCTGTCAACCTTGGAGCCTCAATCTGTTGGACTTTTGTTGTAGGTTTACCTCATTGTGAAAGCTGTTGTTCTTGTGTTCTCACTTTCAGGATCATGTTCTGTAGCTTGGTGTAGTTTTGAGCTGATAAAATTTCATAAATATTTCAGAGCAGTGAGTGGGTCAGGGACCAGCTGCAGAATATTAATGCAACTTGACTGTCACATATATATTTATTTAGTATAGAATTGTAATGGGTAAGCATTAACAGCAGGGCTTGTTTTCCGCTGAAGGTTTCAGCGTAGCATCATAGACATATGGAACAAAGCTCGAGTTGTGTTTGGTCACGATTTGAAACTTGTTTTTATATACATAAGTCAGTGCAGTTCCATCATGTGATGATGAGACCAAAAATCCACCTTTCAAATTCCTCCTACTGTTTTTGGCTTCAGGGACGACTTCCTGTAGCTTCCTTATTGGTTCACTTTATCACATGGCTGCTGGCAGTGAGGCTTTGACCTTCTATTGGCCTTTATAGGTCATTCAAGTATCATACTGTCATTGATAGATGTGATTCCTTCTGAAGGACCTCTACTTGGCATGGGGGCATCCTTTTTTTGACTAAGAGGTAGCACTGTTCCCGCCAGCTCATCAGCCTCGCATCTGATTTTACTGAATGTCAGTTCCTACAAGCTTATCCAATCTGAAACTGAGAGTAATCTAAAGCTGAAGATGTCATACTGCAGCCACGCCAGTGCCTTCCTGTTATAAGAATTGACTCCAAATCAATATCAAAGGATCACAGCAGCTCCACTTGGCTCTTCATGATCTTTTTAGATTAGAAAGTTGTCATGATGCCCTACAACTTCCAACTAGTTAATTGCATCATAGACATATCTTACTCCCCGCTTTTCAACATTCCTTCCAGGGCATCCAGCCCAGGCATCAAAGATAAGAGCAATCCCACAGCAACTCCTTATTTGGGCACATTGAAGCCTGGTTGGGCTGTGCTACCATTATTTTACAAAGTCCTGTGAAATCCATTGCCCACCTAGCTTCTCAAAAGAAACCCATCTACATTAAAACAAAATATTCACTCCCACTGTTCATCAACCCCCCTTGTGGCCTTTTGTACTCCTACAGACTTTCTCAATGAAGAGTGACACGTGACATTGCTGACGTAATCACTCATACCAACCTTGAAATTTTGTTCATTACAAACTTCTGACTCACTCACATCCCCCATCTTTGATTAACTCCTTTTTCATAGCGCTGTAATCATGCTCGAGCCAAGGGTGGCCGTATCATCATCCCCAGGCTCTCCATCCACCTTGGGAGTCTCTCTACATCCTTCTTTTCTTTTGAATGCTTTTCTGTCAGATCTACTCTTATGTCCACCTTGTCTGTCACGTTTCATCTCACCTATCACCCTTCCAAATACTATAACGCTTCATTGTTGACTTTTCTAATTTGGTTTCTTCTTTCTGATGGATACTTCTAACTGCAGCTTCCTCACCTGTAGAATATCTCCCAGGTGCCAGACTGGGTCTGGAAATTTTCATTGCAGTCCTCCTGAGAGGCACTAGATGGTGCAGTGCTGCTCCGAATTGGTCTCTTTCCACCCCTGAAGTGACTGAGCGGAACCACATATAACTGCCATCCCTGCACACCAATGTCAATTCCTTTCTTTCTATAATTTCAAACGCAGATCCAGATCTAATTTTTTTTGTTTCATTGGTTTTACAATTTTTTTCGAGCTATTCCAGTGTGCAAGGAAACTATGTCCCTGCCCAAGACTACAGGTCGCAGACCATGCCGCAGCAGTTGTAAACAGATGTCAGTGACAGACATGCACAAGGTGTGCCTCTGGCAGAACCCAAAGCTGTATGGGGAATGTGCCCTCATGCAGCCAAAGACAATCCAGAACCATGAAGCAAAGCTGTACATCGTCAAGAATCGGAGGAAACCATTGAAGTCCCACTGCCTGCTCTAAACCGAGGATTCAGACCTATTCCTGTTTTCAAAGTCTGTCTCTATATTGCTGGGATGTGATGCAATGCGATGCGAAACCCAACTGTCCTAAAGAGCCATCAAGAGGGTACCGGCCTCAGAAATAGGAACAGGTCGTTAAGCACACTATTTACTTGTGCAGCAGAAAGTCGGAGCCCTTCTTCCTGTTCCTTCTTTATGTTCGCCCTTTAAATGTCTTCCTGCAGAAGTTTAAATTCAAAATGATCACTCTGGCCCGGTTCTGTCTGTCCAGGATCTGGGCAACTGGGTGATTGCCTTGAACCCGCAACACGTGTCCTTTCATGTGCTCGTTGTATGTGTTGTTCAAAGTTAGCCAACAGCCTGTTCAGTTTGCCCTAGTCCCATTTGGCCTTGCCAGTGTCCCTTGGGTGTTCACAAAAGTGATGGCAGTGGTTGCTACTCATCTTCAGAGGTTAGTAATACTCGTTTTTATCAATGACTGGCTTTTAAAGGTGGGCTCTCCACAGTCAGTCGTAGACCGCCTCCAGATAATGACGTTGGGCTTCTCCATCAACAGGCCTAAGCCATGCCGGACTCTTGCACACAGACTTCCTTTTATAAGAGCAGTCTTGGACACAGTGCAGTTTAGGGTCTTTCCTTTGCCTCAACAAGCCCAGGACTTTCTGGCTCTGATCCAGATGTTTCAGCCTCGTTCCTCGATCTTGATGAGAGGACCTCTGAGATTTGTTGGCCTTGTGCATCTTGCTTGTCCACTTTGCCTGGTGACAAATTTGAGTCTGCAGTGGGATCTGAAGTCTAAGTGGGCCCAGACCCCAAGAAACCTGGCGGAAATCATCCAGGTTTCTTAAGGAGACTGCACAAGGTCTGCAGTGCTGGCTCCTCATCCGCAACCTGTCCTGTGGCACACTCCTCTCCCTTCCCTATCCAGAGCGGACAATGGTGATGGATGCATCACTGCTGGGTTGGGGAGGGATTCTGGGAGAGGTGAAGATCATAGGGCTCTGATCACCGGCATACACCCAGCTCCACATAACCTGTTGGAGCTATGGGCCATCCACACAGTGCCGAATATTTTCCTGCTGTCCATCAAGGTAAGCAGGTGCTAGTTCTCACAGACAATACCATTTCCATTTGGTACTGTAAACAGCATGGCTGAGCGGGGCCCTGGGTCCGTTATCACGAGAGCTGAACTTCTGGATATGGCGGGAGAGTCAGGGCAGCTCCCTGATTGTGAACAGCATGGTGGAATGTTTAAACACCAAAGCGAACAAGCTCAGCTGGCAACGTCTGGGGGAATCACAAGGGGCGGCTGCAACTTGTGGTGGGCACAGGGCATCTCTCAACATTGAAGACTGGCCTCAAGTCACCCTAGTGGTTGGGGATTGGGGCAGGAAAGTGTGGTGTGTGGAACTTCTAGGCATGACCCTTTGTCCTCCAATCAGACAACCACTTCGGGAGGATCTTCTGTCGTAGCAGAGCAGGGTTCTGCAGTCGAACTACCACACCTGAATGCATTAGTGGAGATTGAACAACAGCAGTTGAATGAATTCAGTTTGCCACCGGAGGTTGTGGATGTTAACCTTGCTGCCAGACGCCGGTCTACAAAGTCATTTTATGCAGGACACTGGGACAGATTTGTGGCCTGATGTAGAATTGACAAAATGGACCCTTTGCAAGCCAAACTGTTGGATGTCTTATTGTTTGCTTTGTCTTTGGCCAAGAAAGGTCTTGCATTGGGTTATTTGTCAGCTTTTTCTACCTTTTTGTGTTTGCTTGACCAACTGTCCTTGTTTAAGTCAGGTGTTGTGGTAAGGTTTATTAAAGGTTTGACAAATGTTAATGCCTCCCCTCTCTCCTCCTCTCCTTCACACCTCAAAACCATTTGTGCTCCTACAGTGTTATCTTAATTTGGTTCTAATGTTCCTTATGCGAACCTCCTTCAAACTAATAGACAGCTGCTTGTTGCATCTGATGACTCTCACAACTGTCTTCCTGTTAGAAATGGGGTTTCTGGTTGGCTATGATATGCACCTCAGCCAGGCAGAACCCACCACTCTATTCAGGGCGAGTAAGTTACACACTAAAGATAACCTGTGCTCACCCCTTGGTAGCATGGCACAGAGCAGTCAGACTTATCCTAAGAGGTCATGTGTAAAGCGTTTGCACAACACACACTCCAGTGACAGAATAAATACACCACAAAAGAGACTCCACACTGGATTATATTAAAATAGATTTCTGTATTGCACATAAACATAAGCCAACACGACATAAACAAAAAAATACTTTGCCAACTAGGCAATTGTCAAACATCACAATGAGTGCAATAAGAAAGAGACCTACATGTTGCAACCCTCATGAAATAACATTAAACAGTCCTATTATATAGTACTTGTTAACCTAAATAAGGTAAGGCAGAACAAGATACATCACTATATTAGGGCTAGTAATGCAACAGATAATAGAATAAACCAATATTAATCTTTCCTGCTTTGCATCCTATGCAAATCCTGACGATTTAAGAATCAAAATGACATATATCATGACTTCCATGGATATTTAGGGCATGAAATGCAACAGTTTATTAAATAAGTACATGAATCACACCCAGAAGCCCGTCTCAGCCGAGCGGTCGGAGACCAGAGAGAGCACCGACGCCCACGCAGGAAGAAGTGCCCCAGCTCCAGATCCGGTGCTCCACGGATGAAGAGATCCAACGAGGTCGGCATAGAGTAGGCAGCAGCAATGGGCGGGAGGAAGAACCAGCTTCCAGGTGAAGTGGAAGAGGGAGGCACAGATGCCTCCCAAGATGAGGACATGGAGGAATCGGACCAGAACTGCCACATGTCAGCCCCAGGACAGCAGAAGAATTGGTCTGACATACGGTGGCCAACTAATGGGATGAAGTAATTTGTCCCCTCGCTGGTGAGATCAGGATCATGGCACTGGAGTCTGCCTTTCAGGCCAGAACCCAACGGCGGTCATCCGGGGGCATTTCATTGATCCGCATCTAACTCAATGGGGTGGGCAGGGACCCTGGAATTAGAGATTCCTTGAGGGTACACTGAGATGCTGGCCCTTGACCCGCACTCACTATTGAATGTTGCAAGATTGTTTGTTTGGATGAGTGAAGGATGGCTACTTGTCCTGGGGATGGGAAGTTGAGGCAGTTGTTGTTTTGTTGTTAATAGGGAACACATGCACTGTGACCTAGGGCACTCCAATTGAGATGTGAAGGGTGGAGAGCTCCCTGGACTGAGGTTCAGGCTATGTGATACGAGGGCCGAACAGGTTATCCGCCACACCATGAAATGGCATCCCACCTGAGGTACAAGTTGACGTCCTGGAACATACAGGGCATGAACGCCATTCGCAGGAGACATAAGATATACTTGCATTTGACAAGACAGGGTACACAGATTGCATTGATTCAAGAGTCCCATATGACAGCTAAAGAAGGATTAGCACTGAGCTGTAGATGAAGGGGACAGCTTTATTACACTACGTGTGTGTCATATGCCCCGGGAACTTTAATTTGGATCAGGGTAGGAGTACTATTTCAGTGGACCAGTCAGATAATAGACCCCCATGGCAGATATGTGATTGACACTGGGGGGCATAAATGGTCCCAATATAGATCAAACCGGGTTCTTCTTGACACTGTCCAAAATGATAACCCACTATATGACTGGTCCCATCTTATTGGGGGACTTTAATTGTATGGCAGATCCTATCAGAGACTGTTCCCACCTCCCACTCAGGGACTCCTCAATCCAAGGAAGTGCTAGAAGGTTTTCGGCCTGGCAAAGGGACTAGGGGATCATAGATACTTTGCTTTCCCAACATGGTAAGGAGCGGGATTATTCATACTATTCACCTACACAAGACCTGCCCATGAGGCTGAACACAACAAATATGTTCCCCAGGTCTTCACGAGATAGTGATCTTCACGGAGTACCTCACAGGGACGATTTCAGATCACAATTCTCTCTTATTTTGACTAGAATTGGGAAGACCAACACAGCCCATTCCGACCTGGCAATTGCACCCAGAAACACTAGAAGACTCTGTGTTCCGGGAAGACTTACAACCTGACATTGAATTTTACTTTACTGAAAATACTGGTACTTCCTCGTCCCGACTTATAGAATTGGAGGCGTATAAGGCAGTGATAAGAGGCTGCTGCCTTTCAGTGGTTGCAGAGAACAATACTCCGAGACATAGAGACCGCAGAAAGACACCTCAGAGACTGAGAACGACAGCAGCCAGACCACCCAGAGGTCCACTCTGATCTATTGGAGGCTAAAGAAAAGGTGGCAGAGGAAGTAGAATGCCTCCGCTGCTTTGACTACAAAAAATATATCACCAGGGTGCATGCAGAGCAGGACAGAACGGTGGCACTTTTGGCATGGCTAGTGAACCTGGCCAAACATGGCTCTGTCATTGTTAAACTGACGACGACCTCTGGGGACAGAATATATAGCCAGGCTGATATCAATGCGGAGTTCAGGGTATATTACAAGCAGCTATATCGCCATGCCCCTGTTAGCAGAGAAAGTTCTTTACGGGCATTTTTAACGGAAGCAGCGCTGCCACAGTTGGCCTCCGAAGAGGTAGAGGACCTCGGAGGAGATATAACTCTTCTAGAGATCAGAAGTGCGATAAAACAGATGGTGCAGGGGAAAACTCCAGGCACTGATTGCCTACTCGTGGAGTTTTGCTACTGTTTCATAGAGCGATTAGCCCCTGAATTACTCGCCCTGTACCAAGCGAATAGATAGGAGGGTTCACTTCCTCAGTCCACCAAAGAAGCGCTCACTGTGCGGCTTTTGAACCTGGGAAAGAGGGCACAGACATGAAGGCGTACAGGCCCGTATCCATGTTGAATATTGACTACAAAATACGTATTAGAAAACTTAGCTACCAGACTTACGCATCATATGACAGCTCTTATAAATAAAGATCAAAATGGTTTCATACCGGAGTGCAGCACGGCGATGAATATCAGATGCCTACTCTCATTGATGGAGACAGAATCCTATGCTGCGACAATACTGGCTGTCGATATCGAAAAGCATTTGGTAGCCTGGAGTGGCCGTACCTACAGGAAGTCTTGCAGCATTTTGGGACAGGTTTGTGGAGTTGACATGGCTCCCCTATAAAGAAGCCAGGGCGCGGTCCAAACGGGTAGGGTTATTTCAGAGGAATATATAGTGGAATGTGGCACGAGACGGGGGGCGGTTTTTGTCACCCCTGCTCTTTACGTTTGCGATGGAGCCCCTAGCATGCCATACCTGCAAGGGTAGGGCCTATAGGTGCCTATAAACAAGAGGCCAAGAGCAGCATATCGCATTACACACTAATGACTGCCTCTTTTTTATTTTTATTTTTTTATTATTGAGATACAGAAGAGGCCCTCACGGGTGCACGCTCCTTCTTGGAGCAAATTGGTGAACTGTCGGGTTTGAGAGTAAAATGGCAAAAATCCTGTATATTCCCTGCAAAATCCACATGCATCCATCCGCCAGATCTGGGGCCCTTACTATGGGAGGATGGGAGGCTTACTACCTCTTATATTTGGGGACACACGTATATCACAAACCGAAGACATGTTTGAGGGCAACCTAGGGAATGCTACATGAGGCTTGAGAACTAGCTTTGGTTTCTGATGGATACAACTACCTGTGGATTCCTCACCTAATGAATTTTCCCAATGCGCCAGCATCCAACGGAAATTTTCTTCTAGCTCTGCACGTCGATGATGATGTCACAATTGCCCGACTCCCATGCGACACCGTCTGATGTCATCCAGGCAATAAGAGGTCCTCGTCGGCGTGCAGACGTCAATTCCCTTTTTTCCGTGCCTTCGAGTAACGGTTATTTCTTTGAAGCTCCAGGGAGCTACTGTTTCACTCTGAGTGTTAGTATGTCTCAGCCACGTAAATCGGGTTTTAAACCCCGTAGGGAGTGCGGTGGCCGAATGTCGGTGACAGATCCACACGAAAATTGCTTGTTGTGTTTGAGTTCTGACCATGAAGTCGAGGCATGCAGTTCATGCCAGCGTATGAATCCGAAAGCACTCAAGGAGCGGGAGGCCAAGTTAGTCTTGGTGAAATCAAAGAAGGAGAGACATCACCATCGTAGGTCTTCCTCTAAATCTTCGAAATCGCACAGACGTCATCGAGACTCCCGGCGCCGGCATGGATCACGACGTCGGTCGAGTAGGGACCGATCCCGCTTGAGGTCGCCATCAGCTCGACGCCGTAAGACATGATAGGTTAGTCCGACGGTAACACCTCCGCCTTGGATGACTCCTATGTCTCCTACATCTCCTCTATCTGTCTATGAGGTCGATACTCATGAGGATCCTGTGATTTCACCGGCGCAGACGGAGATGCCCGAACCGACGCTAGTGTCACCTCAGGCGCCGACTCCACAGGGATATCTGGCGTTCCCAGCGGCAGGTACAGACCCTGCCGCATTTCTAAATGCGATGTTTAGCATTTTTGCCAACATGGCTCCGGGAGGTGGCCCGTCTGGACCTTCAGGTCCTTTGTCATATGACATGGGTGTTCCGGCTCCGTACAGACTGATGCCCTTCATGCATTTCCTTCCCACGGGAAGTGCTGGCTCGGCGCCAGTACCAATGGTGTCACCTAGAAGGCCTGTGACGCCGACGACGTCTGCTGCCCCGGCGCCGATGAGTTCACCACAACCTTAATCAACGTTGAAGAAGCCTACGGCGCTGATGGATCTGGAGTCGGATGGATCCGAGGATCGATGCTGACCAAGGTCTTCGGCGTCAGCAAACGCCTTATCGACGCCGAGAATTGAGGCCAGGTTGCGCTCCAGGAGATTGGCTCTGAGGCTGCTTGAGGAGCAGGAATACGACAGACAGTTCTTGGAAGAGGGTGAGATCGCAGAGCCCTTGGGAGACCTACAGGGCTTGGACACTGCCAGTGGGTTGGATACTTCCCCCTGAGTGGGACTTATCATCTCCTGGGGAGAACACCAAAGAGGTTGCATCTTTCCATTCGGTGGTGAGGAAGGCGGACGATTTTCTTGACCTTCCTCTTCTAGCTGCTGAAATAAAAACTAACATTGTCACTGAAGTGTTGCACCCTTCTTCAGCTGTGGCGGAGCCACTTCTTCCATTTAATGAGGCACTAGTAGACCCGATAATGGAGGTGTGGAAGAAGCCTGTGACTTCGACAGCAGTGAATAGGTCTGTGGCAAGGAGGTATCGGGTGGCTCCTGGGGATCCAGGTTTCTTGTCAAAACATCCAACTCCAGAGAGCTTGGTGGTGCAGGCCTCATATTTCTCCCGCACAGCTCCAGGATCTTTTCCAGGAGTCCCTTCGGACAGGGAATCCAAGAGAATGGACCAATCTGCAAAAAAGGCATTCTCTTCATGCAGCACGGCCCTGAAATCAACGAATGCAACCTGTATCTTGGGCAGGTACATCTATGCCCAGATGGACGAGGCCAAGACCATACATCTTAGATTGTCTCAGGAGGTTCTGAACCTTTTGACGGACGCTCAGGCGGCGGCAACTCAGGTCATCCAATCTGGACTTGACATGTGTGATTCCGTGGCCAGAGCAATGGGCACGTCTATAGCAACAAGAAGGCATGCCTGGCTACGATCTTCCGGATTCTCTCCCGATGTGCAGTCAACCCTAGTTGACTTACCCTTTGATGGGGATAAACTCTTCGGGACAAAGGCTGACTCTGCCTTGGAGCGGTTCGAGGATAGTAGGGCCACTGCAAAGTCATTAGGCTTGCAAGCCTCCGTCTCCATTCCTTCATGAGCATTCAGGAGGTTCAGGGGGTTTGGGCGTGGCTCTTCCTTTCGAGGGATATTTCAGCAGACAGGCCAGCAGGCTGCCTCTACTCACCCCTGTAGATCATATAGGGGAAGGGGTAGGGTTCATTCCAGAGGGGTTACCCAGCAGCACTCTGCCTCTTCCGCTTCCTCCAGAAGGGTGCAGCAGGGGAAGCAGCCTTAGTCCTCCATCAATCCCTTCGCATGCATCTCCTGTAGGGGGGAGATTATTGCAGTTTCTCCACATGTGGGAGTCAATAACATCGGACTCCTGGGTCACCAATACTGTGGGGAAGGGCTATACTCTTCCCTTTCGGGAGTTTCCTCCTCCCATCCCTCCCCGCCCATCTTTCTGTTCAGTAGACCATCTCCTTTTATTACAACAGGAGGTTCTAGTCCTCTTGTCGAAAGGTGCAGTAGAGTTGGTTCCCGAGCAGGAGAGGGGTCAGTACTGTTATTCAAGATATTCCTGATCCCCAAAAAGGATGGTCGGTTGATGCCAATCCTAGACCGGAGGATTTTGAATTGGTTCCTCAAGCAGGAAAAGTTCAAAATGCTGACCCTAGCACAGGTGCTTTCGGCGTTGAAAAAAGGGCATTGGATGGTGTCTGTCGACTTGCAGGATGCTTACTTTCATATCCCGATTCTCAAGTCGCACAAGAAGTATCTCAGGTTTGTGGTGGGATCGCAACACTATTAGTTTGCGGTCCTTCCGTTTTGTCTTACTTCAGCACCTCGAGTCTTCACGAAGGTGATGGCGGTGGTTGCAGCAGAGTCCAGGAGTAGGGGGATAGCAATATTCCCTAACCTGGACGATTGGTTGATCAAAGCCAAGTCTCCGGAGCTCATGCTGCGTCACCTGCAGTTGACAACCCAGTTGTTGTTCGATCTGGGTCTTATGGTGAACGTGCCCAAATCTCACCTGGAGCCCTCTCAACGCCTCCTGTTCATAGGGGCAGTACTAGACACAACATTGAATCGGGCGTTTCCTCCGCCGCAGCGAATTCAGGACATTCAGGCGTTGATTCCAATGTTCCAGAATGGAGTGGTCGTTCCAGTCCTCAAGGTCCTTCGTCTGCTCGGTCTGTTCGCTTCTTGCATTCTGTTGGTCACTCATGCACGCTGGCACATAAGGGCTCTTCAGTGGTTCCTCCGCAGGCAGTGGTTTCAACACAAAGGGGATCGTGAGGGTTCGATAAGGATCTCCAGAGACACTGAAGCGGATCTTCGATGGTGGGCTGCGGTCGGCAACCTTTCTCAAGGAAGGCCGTTCTCGCTGCCACCTCCAGTGGCCACAGTGATAACAGATGCTTCCACTCTAGGGTGGGGTGCTCATCTAGGGGACCTGGAGGTCAAAGGTCATTGGTCTCCAGTGTAACAGATGTTTCATATCAATCTGTTGGAATTGCGGGCGATACGTCTGGCTCTCAAGGCCTTCCTCCCTTCCCTTTGCAGTCAGTCGGTCCAGATCCTGACAAACAAGCAGGGAGGGGTGGGGTCGTACCTTCTCTGCAGAGAAGCTCTGCGACTCTGGTCCTGGGCACAGGACCATTGGATTTGCTTGGTAACAAACCACCTGGCCGGAGTTTTGAACGTACGTGCAGACAGTCTCAGTCGGCACATCTCGACCGATCATGAGTGGTGTCTTCATCCAGACCTGGTCCTTTACATCTTCCTGATGTGGGGGTTTCCTCAGATAGACCTGTTTGCCACTCGGGAGAACACGCACTGCCCATCGTTCTGCAGCCTCCAGTATCCAGTGCAAGGAGCGTTGGGGGACGCGTTTCAGGTGTCCTGGTATGGCCAGTTGCTTTATGCGTTTCCCCCCATACTTTTTGATTCCTCAGGTTCTGAGGAAGATTCACCAAGACCGGGCCCAAGTCATCTTAATAGCTCCGGATTGGCTAAGAAGGGTGTGGTATTCAGACCTTCTCCAACTCTCACTGTGCCCCCCGTTCCGTCTCCCTCACAGGGCATACCTCCTCTCGCAGGGGCAGGTTCTACACCCCCACCTCCAGAGCCTGCATCTACATGCCTGGAGATTGAACGGGGCAATCTGAGTACTTTTTCTCTCCCACCAGAAGTGGTGGACGTTATATTATCGGCCAGGCGACACTCCACCAAATCTATCTATGCAAGCAGGTGGGCTAAATTTGTGACTTGGTGTGGAGAGAATCAAATTGATCCTTTGCGTGCCCACTTATCAGACATTTTGGGGGTCATTACGACCTTGGCGGGCGGCAACAGCCGCCCGCCAAGATCTGGCCGCCAATGTGGCCGCACCCCTGCCGCGGCCATTTGGAGATCCCCGCTGGCCCGGCGGGGATCACGGCCGCAACATAGGAGCCAGCTCCAAATGGAGCCGGCGGTGTTGCGGCCGTGCGACGGGTGTAGTTGCACCCGTTGCACTTTTCACTGTCTGCACAGCAGACAGTGAAAAGCCGTATGGGGCCCTGTCAGGGGGCCCCTGCACTGCCCATGCCACTGGCATGGGCAGTGCAGGGGCCCCCAGGGGCCCCACGATTCCCCGTACCGCCAGCCTTTTCCTGGCGGTACAGACCGCCAGAAAAAGGCTGGCGGTCGGGGAGTTGTAATCCTCTGGGCAGCGCTGCAAGCAGCGCTGCCCTGGCGGATTACATCCGCCGGGGCCATTGTGGCGGTAAACCGCCGGCCCTGGCGGTGCGACCGCGGTGCAACCGCCTCGTCATAATACGCCGGGAGGCACCGCCAACCTGTTGGCGGTGCTCCCGTCGTTTTGGCCCTGCGGTTGTAATACCGCCAGGATCATAATGACCACCTTTGTCTTTTGCACTGTCCTTAGCACAGAGGGGTTGTGCAGTTGCGACTGTTAATAGTTACTTGTCCACAGTCAGCCTTTCTGTGTCTGCCAGACCAACCCTCCTTGTTTAAGTCCCCAATAGTTTTGAGGTTCATTAAGGGTCTCACTAACAAGTTTCCGCCCACTCCATTTGTTATGCCGCAGTGGGACTTGAACTTAGTGTTAGCATTTCTGATGGGTTCACCGTTTGAACCAATGCATTCATGTTCCTTAAGGTTATTAGTTTTAAAAACTGTTTTCCTGGTTGCCATGACGTCAGCTAGGAGGGTGAGTGAGCTCCAGGCTCTTAGTGTGGAACTCCAATACACTTCCTTTTATAGGGACAAGGTGGTGTTAAGTACCAAGGCGGCTTTCTTACCGTAGGTTGTTACACCCTTTCATGTAGGACAGTCCATCACACTTTCCTCCTTCTATCCTCCACCTTATCCATCAAAGGAGGAAGAGAGGCTACACCGACTAGATCCAAGAAGAGCATTGAGCTTCTTCGTCGACAGGACGAGAGAGTTCATACAGGAGGATCAGCTCTTCGTCGGTTACGTGGGGAAGAGGAAAGGCAAGGCTGTCCACGAGAACGTTTTCCAGGTGGGTCATTCTTTGCATCAAATTGTGTTATTCTTTACAAATAAGGATCCTCCTGTTGGGATAAGAGCCCATTCCACTAGGGCTAAGGCGGCCTCTTCGGCCTTAGCTAGAGGTGTTCCTGTGGTTGACATCTGCAAGGCCGCAACTTGGGCATCCCTCCACACGTTTGCTAAACATTGTTGTTTGGATTCTGAAGTCCGGAGGGTTGGCCATTTTACACGGTCCGTGCTGCAGGATTTCTTGGTTTGACCATTCAGGCACCCACCACCGAGTGTGGTACTGCTTTGGGACTCTATTCATTAGGTGAGGAATCCACATGTAGTTGTATCCATCAGAAGAACAAGTTACTTACCTTCGGTAACTCCTTTTCTGGTGGATACACTAGCTACCTGGGATTCCTCATGTTCCCACCCGCCTCCCCGTTGCCTGGCTGGTCTTAGCAAGATTTCCTTGGGTGAGCATCTGTATGTTGTTGATATGTATATACTGATGCAATTATTTATATTTGTGTATATATTTGTGTATATATTTATATGTGTATATGTATATATTTGATATTGTGGAACTGTATATTTCTTTATATTTTATTCTATTGGTTGAATTAAATGATGGGATATAAGTTTTGATTGATGTGTTCATGTCAAATACGTAGTATCAATGTTCGCCTCAAAGGCACGTAAAAATGGTGGTAACTGACGTTTGCACGCCGACGAGGACCTCTTATTCCCTGGATAATGTCAGAAGGTGTTGGGTGGGAGTCTGGCAATTGTGACGTCATCGTCAACGTGCAGAGCTAGAAGAAAATTTCAGTTGGATACTGGCGCATGGGGAAAATTCATTAGGTGAGGAATCCACGGGTAGCTAGTGTATCCACCAGAAAAGGCATTACCGAAGGTAAGTAACTTGTTTTTTTGGAGCACACTCCCACTCTCGGTGGCGGGGCAAGGGGCACTTTTAAAAAATGGTGGCCTTGATACGTTTACTTTATTGTTTAAAAAATATTTTCAGATGAATAAAGTCATATATATATATATCTCAATAGCAAAATTAAAAACGTTTAAATGTTTCATGAATGCAAAGGAATTTGAAATGAAATGAGAGGCTAAAAATTAAGTTGCTGTCCTTAATCTTAATTCGTGGAAGCAGTGCAAGTGCAGCAACCGATATCTATTATGGAAGACTGGCGGCCTCAGTTGAAGCACTGGTATGCTCTAACAAATGAGAGCATGCCTTAAGATAAGTAAAGGAGAAAGAGATACACTAGTTTCTAGCATATTGCTTTGTCTTTTAGAAATAAAACTACATTTTGTTAAAATTTCAATATTGCTAATTTGTGTTTGCCAGTCTAATAAATTAATTCATTATTTCTGTATGTGTTTCTGTAATTGTGTGCACTGATTTCAGGGTCAAATCTTAGAAACAATTTAGACAATGTGCTTGGCTTTTACAGTGGCCTCAGTAGGGCTCTACAGAAGTCAGAAGGTTAAGAACCACTGCCGTAGACCACAAACATTGGTTATGTTTGCATATATGCTTTCTTGAATCAACACTGGTCAGTCTTCACTATCCATCCCCCCTCCCCCCCCCCCCACCGCCCCTGGATTCGCACAGTGGTTGTGCATGCACACTCCCTGTGCTAGAAATGGTTAGAGTGAATATACCTACACACCCCAGACATGGGTCAAGTTCTCTGTTTCAGGTTCCTTTAGGGTCGTTCTGCTTCCAAAACCAATTGAACCATCTTTCTATCCTCTAGGCTTCCAGTGACATTGCAGTTTAAAGTTATGATTGGTGTCTGACTCTACAAGTGAGATTCAGGTAGGAAGTGATGAAGACTTTACATCTAGTCCTTTTCCCCCAGTCCTGTAGTTTTCTGATTCACAGAAAATGTTGACCGCAAATGACTGTTTTTGAGATAATGGCCCTTAAAGCTTTGCACTGTTAGGGGACAGTATAATGTGCCCTGATCCACTACTTCATCTGCGTCAATTTAAGTCCTTGAGATCAGTTAGGTCTTTAACTGGTTCTGACACCCTACTGTGTTCTCTTCAGGCCTTGCCATCGGAAGGTAGCAAGTGGCAGTGTTGGGTGGCATTGGACCCTTCACAAGTGTTTGACTTCCGGACAACGCTCCCACTTCTACCCCAGTTTTTGAAAGAATAGAGTGAAACTCAGGAAGTGCCAAGGTGTTACCAGAAAGGTAAAGTTTGACCGTATATTAAATTCCTACCTTTACTTAGTGACAGACAGGGGATATAGAAAGTTGAGGGATCTAAATCCTGACAAAGACCAACAACCCAGAGTGGTGACAGTAGGGCCGAAATATGCTGATTACAGCAGAATAGGGGACAGGGCACTAATGTCCCAGGTAATCCCCAAACGGGAGTTCTTAACCCTGCTAAGGGGGAATCCAGAATAAAATTAGGGACGTTACCTTCTTAGACAGTTTTATATTTATTCTGCACAGTAGATCCTTTGTAAAATGGGGGCATTGACTCCACATAACACACTTTGCTCCAGCCTTAGCATTGGTCTGCACCAGAGTGTTGTAGCATGTGCTATGACGAAGCATGTCACTCTTTAGTAGGTGAGGGCCAGTTTATAAAAACCACTTGGGGTTTCCTAAATTGAGGGGGTTGATTGTTTTTAGTGTTCCACTCTCCTTTCTTGTGTGCGTTTTGAGATTTGTCTGGGAGGACAAGGGAAGAAGGATACCTCTTGCCCCTTTTTTGTGAGCATAGCCATAGTTAACACCATGTTCCTATAGCAAATAGATTTTTTAGTTTTCTAATAACTTTGGCACCATTCGACAAATCCTCACTAAAATTTTCAAAATGAAGTCTCATCCAACTCCTTCCTGGAAAGTCTTGGGGTGACCGTAAAGCAGTGGCCGTGAAAAAGGGTTTGGGGGAGCCAAATCACATTTTCCCCATGCAATTTTCAGTGGGAATTCAGACAAACTAATGGCCAAAACAGCTGAATGGAATTACACCACATTTGGCAGAAAGCTAGATCTTGATCTTTTGTGGTTTGGTGTAAATCAGTTCAGTAGTTAAAAATTATGTATATTGTACGCCGCGTAGAATCTGCGGATTCAACAGATCTAAATATGAGATCTGATTGGCTGCCACAACATCAACAAAGGTGTTGGGACTGACATTTTAGGACTCAGTCCCTTGTCCTATTTTATATTTTGTTTTTTAACATTACAGTGGGGGTCCCTTTAAAAAAAAAAATATAGGGCGCAGGCCCCAGCTCTTTAGAAATATAAGCCTCTCACTTATAGGCGCAATCACTATTTATGGTATTTATGGGGAGTGGCATGCATCCCCACTCCCCAAGCAATAAGCCCCCAAGGACCCCATCCTCTGGGGCCACTTTCATTTTTATGAGGAGTAGTGCATGCAGTCATAAGAGTCCCAGAGTCATAATACGGTCCTAGGGTACCCATCCTCCAGAGCCCAATGTCATATAGTGCCCTGGGGCTCCATCCTGGGAACATTGTGTTGTTTCTTACCCAGGAGAATATGGGCAAGGAGTTCAAACCTGATTTCCTGCCTGCATTCTCCCGGGCAGGGAAAACAGTTTTGCTTGCGCCCGGCTGGAGCACAGAAAAAAGCTGCGCTCGTTGGGTGGGGACAGAGCAACAGAGCAGACTCCCACCGCTGCCAGGATGGTTGCTGGCTGGGGAGCCGGCAGGGGCCACGAGGGCCTTGATGTTCCCCTGTGGCTCCCAACATTTAAAAAAGGTGTGGATGAACCAGGGGCACCCACAGTAAAAAGAAAAATGATGGGGACCGGCCAGCACCCAGGATTGGTACAGGCTGCGGAGAGGGAGAAGCCTTTGGGCTCCCCTCACGGCTCTACAGCATCCATAAAGTGTGGGTGTCCCGGGTGGGACTGGAACACCCACACAAATACAGAATGTTGCTATTGGTTTTTGCCCATTCAGTATGCCTGGAGTTTTTGCTTTTTGGATCACCCAGTTTTGGACTTTTTACTGTGGGTGTGTCGCATGGGTCTTACGCACCATAATGACATGGCAAATGGGGTGCATGTGCTTACCCTCAGTGTCTACCTTTTAAGATAAGGCCGCTACAATGCAGTAAGGGTAAAGGGTACTTGGCCGGTTACAAATTAATGTGTGTGTGGGCTGCGCAGGTGAGCTTACTGTTGTGCACCGCCCCGGACCCCGGTAACTACGAAAAGGTAGCCTGGTGCAGTGGGGACTCTGCATGATTAGATATTGACCTGAAGTATGCCTTATAATGTTATTGTACACTAACAGGGAATGTCAGTGTGACACTCTATTATACACAGAGGGAGAAAACTGCCTTAGAGTGACCTGTGACGTATCGAAATGGGATATAACCTGTGCGAGAAAATCAAATCTACAAGTTCCAAAAAGATATCCCCTCAACCTATGCATCATCCAAAATGGTCATATTTCTATGGCTCAGCTCAGGATCAGAGCCTAGGCCTTTTGTCACCCTGCTGTGCCAGGATTATTAAACTTTTCTCCAGCAGCAGGAACAAAGGACTCCACACAAAAAGGGAGCACTTAACAGTGCCTCACCGAGCTCCTGAGAAGAAAAGGGTTGGAGCGGAATGATCTGCGTCTATCAATCAGCTGTCACACTGTGCCATGGATGGGCCTGCCCAAGCCCACTGAACACAGGAGTGAGCCCAGACCTCTGGAGGTGGGCTCCACTTTGAAAATCTAGTAAGAAAGGCCCTGGCAGTGGTGTCAGCGAGGGACAGAGCTGAGGTCCCCAGAAGAGATGCGACCAGTGACTCCTAGATGATGCAATTTTGAACTGTTCCAGCATGCTGTGCAGGAGGGCTGGGACAGGGGTGGAGAAGTGATGTGACACACTAGGATTGGCCAGGGGTGCCTGGCTTCTCGAACATTCCACTCCTCTTTGAAAACTCTTGCAGAAGAAGGTAGGCTCCATATTGCTTGATGATTTCTCTGTTGTTTGCTGCTAAACCCAGGGCTGCCAAGGAGAACTGGAAGGAAGAACCCCCTGATGCCTGTAAAGGACTAAGGACTTGGACCAGTGAGTCTCCCCAAGAGCCAGAGAGGCTGGCTCCCTTAAACCCTTTTAGGATCAATTGTGGGAAAGCCCTGGGCTTATGCACTCACAGACCAAGAGCAGGGGCAAGGCTCGCACAGGGAGCCAGGGGAACCAGCTCACTAGAGATTACACCATGTTTGAGGGCAGGAGTCGAGCCCTCCAATGGAGTGCTTGATTTGCAATAAAGACAATTTTGGAGTTATTACTTATGCAGGCCACACAATTTCCTACACAGAAATAAAAAACAGCAATAAAAATGATGGGCAGAAATTGCTCCTTTATTACTCACCACTCCAGGCAAGGAGCTCCCCATTATGCCCTGCGAGGGCTTTTAAGTTTTATTTTTGATCCTTGTGGTGTCCCTAGAAGGAGCAGGGACACCACCAAGCATTTGTATAATGTTGTCGAGGGCTGCAAAGACCGCTTCAGCCCTCCAGCAACATTAAAAAAGGATCACAGTAAGTCTCCTGAGTTATTGAATGCATGACCTCAGGGGAGCTTACCATTATTTTAAAGCACTACGAGCTAGAGCTGTATGCTATTCAGCTGTAGTGCAGGGACCCCTTGTGGTTGCTTCTATGGCTGCATTTTGTGGGCTGAAAAATGTTTTTTTTTTAAACTCAAATACATGGTTATGGTTGTTTAAAAATGCTTAATTTAAAATATTTTGTGATAGTAAGGATTATTATAAACATGGCAATGAGTGTATTTAAAAAATACATCTTTTAATATAATTTTGGGTGACTTTTTGACAAAGTCAGTATGTCTGCTTTATATATGTTGATTTGCTCACCTCCTGGTAAAATCAATAGGCCTGTCTTTTATATTTACATAAATACCACGCATTTCCAAAGGCCATACACAATGGGGTGTTGGGAGCCTGTGAGGAGCTGAAGAAGGGCCTGACCTCCTGCACTCAACCTCACGCTCTGCACACCAAATAAATGTGTGTGACAGGGGATTTGGGCACCTGCAAGTGTTTGGCACAGAGCCTGGCCGCAGACTAGGCCCTGCGCCCAACCACATGATGCGCACAGCAGGGGGTATTGGGCACTTGCAGGAGGTTGCACTGTGATGGACATCTGATTTTACAATATAAAAAAATAGAAATTAGCTGAGTAAAACAAAGGTCAAAGGGACATTATAGTTAGGCGTAAATGTCACTTAAAAAATAACTTTTTAAACTAACAAAACCACTGAAATTCACCAGTTATAATTATATCAAGTAACTAAAACATGTGCTCTAAACTTACTATAACTTGCACCCTCACCATGCACTGCTAATTACCTCATACACTGCATCATGCATGTTCTATGATACCATTGATAACATCAGTGCAACATCTGACATGGCATCTTTGTTAAACAGCATGGCAGTATGGGGGGTGTTTGTGTGTGTTGGATTGATGTGTGTGTCCTCTTTCCAGTTCCCCTTTGCAGCTGCACCCCACAAAAACTCATTTTGTTCATCTAACAAGAACGTCCCTTTAGCCTTTGGATTTGTGTGTGTGTGTGTGTGTATTTACAACCTCTTTCCAGTTCCCCTTTGCAGCTGCACCCCGCCCCACTAAAACTCATTTCCAGAAGCACCACTATCATCGAAGTCAGTCAGAGCATGCCTGCCAAAAAGGAGGAATATGAGAGCAGGGATTCTCAATTAGTCAGATGTGCAGAGGTAAAATAGACCCATCATGCTCCTTATCTATTGTGGAGTACTACATCGTAGTACACATTTATACCCTAAGCTTATAACAGCAGTAGAAACGTATTCAAAAGTTACCTATCTGAACCTAAGAAACCAAGGTGAAGGAGGAGCAATTTTGGCAGGATATGTTCAAAATAGACAGAACATAGCTAGCCAAAAACTTTGAACAAAAGTGGTGAAATACTTCAATTTGACCCTAGGGTTGATGGGAAAAGTAGTTTTTAGGTGTTTCCCATTGCTGATAAGTGTTAAATATTAAGCAAAGATGAGCACAATAAAAGCCTCAGAATCAAATACAACATGTTTTTACACCAAGAAAAAACTCCAGAGCGATGGCAGGCCAAAAGACAGATAAGGCATTTTATTTAAGCCCTAAAAATAGTACACAGCCGCATCCAAACGAGAAGGGACTGGGACCACAGTTTCATATTTCTATTGGGATAAAGGCTCTTATTCTTTTCAATAAATTAATTAGAAACGGTTGCCTTTTGTCCCTTCCCTTTGCAAAATACTGTTATTAGCCATGTTTTCCCCTAAATAGAAGTAGATGAGAAAAGTTACTTTTCTTAACGCCATCTTCTTCTACATTGTTTTCATATAGCGCCCCATACTCTTTTGGAGACATTAAAGCACCATACATAACAATTAACACATTTAATCCTACTCAGTTTACCAAACTCTGCAAGATTGACGGCTGGGTTTACTTTACTGGAAACGGACTTGTTGCTTGTCGGCCGCAGGAGACGCCAGCGACTTTTAATCGTAGCGCTACTTTTTCACCAGTTAAGATGGACCTGAAAAACATCAGGTGAATACGTGTTTTTAATAACTAAAAAGCCTAAATGCGTGGTCTCATGCGCGTATTTTAAGAATGCATGACAAATGGGAGATTTATTTTTAATCTGTAGTACAGGAAATAGAGTTTAGTACTAGATAATCATTGTGAACAATAGTGAGCTGATAAGGGTAGCTTCCCTCGCAGGCAAAAATAGAAACATGATCTCAATCTTAGATTGGTTTTCCGAAGAAGTGATACTTGGTGGTACTGTTAAGAATCTCATTACGAGTTTGACGGAATAGGGTGAGATATTTACCACATGTCGTAAGTATCTCCTATTCCGAGTTTTGAAAGGAAAATGGGGCATAACGGCAAAAACTGTTTTTAACGCACCGAATGCTGCATGTTTTTCCTTTATCCCTGGCTCTTCCCCAATACATTTCGGCTGGTTTAACCTGCCAGAATTTATCAGAGAAAACTGCAAGGATGTTACAATTATCACAAATCTGTAACTCATAAGATGGCCAAAGCGTTGCGACAAAGGTCAGTGCAACAGTTTTCGTTTCGCCCATTCCCTTTCGGGATTTCTTGCTTGAATCCTTTGGGGAAACTCATACGTGTCATGCTTCGGAAAGTTAGTCTAGATCACAGAGTTTTGTATCGTAGCATAAATGATGCAAACCTGTTGCGAGCAAATGCAAAAATAATTAAGACTCATCTGCTGCTTAGTAAATAATTTACATGAGGAAGATGGTCTTTAATTTAGAAATTCTGGTTCATAAATAGCTTTTATTGTTGCTTTGTTTTTACTGTTTTCAAATAGGAAATGGAATAAACCAGTTTGCCAGAAATATTGTGGCATCCTCGTTGTTTGGAATGTGGAGAAATTAGTAAAACTGTTAAACATCTTTGCCTAATACTTGCATCTGCTTGCAGCTACTTGCATCTGTGTACGTTCTGAAGTCTGGTGCTCTGAAAAACGAATACCAGCTTTTAACTAGCTTTATCTCTTTATTTGGGAAAGTATTGTTTGAGAAAGTTATTGAAATCTTGAATTTCTTCATTCAGAACTGCTTTAGAGAAAATGTGGCCCATATTTGTTCCCCCACCTATGCATGTATGTAGCCATTAATACTGTAGGGTGTTTTATGGGGATAACAGTAGCTGGATCTGCCATCTCCTCACTCTTCTTGCCTGTCCCCCTCCCTGCAGAGACCATTGTAAGGCCAAGTGTACATGGTTGGTTTGAAATCACCAAACCTGAACAGAGAAGTAAGGATCCTGTGTGTTCACCTTCTGTGGACCACGCCAGCCTCAGCAGGAGGGAAAGAACATCTTGCCAAAAGACTGTAACCAAGGGTGTGGCTAAGGCTGTACAATGGCACAAAGAGATGGACTGTCTTTCCATCCGCTGCTCCCTCTGCCCTAATGTGCCCAAGAAGTCAGGGCCCAGGAATAGCACTTGACTGTAGAGTGTTTGTCGAAGCCAGAGTGACAGTCAACCTAGTTGGTTACCATGGAGGCATTTCACACCTGAGGGAAATGTACTTTTAAATATCTGCCTACATCCATATGTTTGAGAACAACCTTGCATTTGAGTTCTTAGTTGGTACAACTGTCATTGCTTCTTATATCAAGTAGTCTCTTTGACTTATACAAAGTCTACCTGTTTTCTTGGAAAAGATCTGTACACCCGTTGATAGAAATGCAGAGGCAGGACACTTTGACTGTCAACGCTGAGGGAGTAAGAGGCATATTCCAGGACCGAGCAAGGCTGTGCCAGTCTGTACAAGACAAGTAGAAAGACTGTGTGGTGTATGGTGAAACTGCCTCACTTCAGTCGAGAGCCTGAGTTTAGCTGTCAGTTGCTCTACCACGAGGCTCTTTTGGCGACTGTTAGCTTGTGAGACCTTAGTTCTGCATCTGCTGCCTAACCCGACAACAAGGAAACCCTTGAACAGCCTGCAATTAAAGGAGAGTGAGAAGAATCCTTCAGGCACACCACCAGGAAAGCATGCAATAAATGTTATTGGGCTCTCACATACCAGGGCTGCAGCCGTGTCAGCACTGACGTGTGTTGAGTGCCTGTGAGCATTCGTCTCTGCACTCTGCCATACCACTGGGTCCCCTGTCTGGCAGTATCAAAGGGCAGAGCATGAGGGCCTTTCAGCCTCCATCTGGCACTTCCCCCTTTCTTACCCAAGAGGGAGGTGCGGATTTGCCTATGACCCTCCATGCCCACAACCTTTCTGCTGAAGAAGAAGTGCTACTACTGTGTGGCTGGGAAGCAGCTGGACAAGGAGGCCTCTCTATCTGACGTGAGGGCGCGTAAGCCGGCACACTCTGCCATGGGGGTTGGAAGAGGGGTGTACTTGCTGGGCCACCTGGACGAGAAATTGTATATGGCAGGAAAGTGGGTAAGTCGTCACAGTGGCATACAGGTTAGAAGAGAGTGTACCTGTTGACTGGGTTTCTCTTTCCAGAGTAGCGTGCTACTCAACAAAAAGTACTTCAGTGCTTTGCCAGGGGTAGTAACCGTTATATTAATACAATTATATAAGACTTCAGTGGTTCTAGGGACAACTTCAAACCTTGTCACAGGATCGTGTGGTTGCCTATGCATTTCACATTCTCCAGCGAGATAGCGTAACAGCATCTTTGCCCTCATCATTACAGTACAGCACGATCCTGGTGAATCTGTTTTGAGAATAATGTCCGCTATTTACGAATTGAATGGCAACACAACCCAGGCAGATGTGCCGAAAATTCCATTGTTGAGGTATCTGGAATTTGAGAGATTTGAGAGATTTTCTAAACACAGGTTAGTAACTGCTGGACATGAAGTGGAGTTTGACATGTTGGAGATGTGTTTGATGATCATAGACTCTAGTCGTTTGAAGAATTGTGTTTTGTAGGGGGGCTGCCAGTAGAGCAATTTTCAGTACATGATGCCATTTCCCTGGTAATTAAGGATCTGGATCTGGAAATGTTCAAATGTAAAGCCCACACCGCTTAATAGCTCGCCGACTATTGACTCATTGGTTTTGTGGTATAACTGTGACGATGCTGTGCACTAGTTAGTATATCAACCTAAAATTAGTTTGACAATGTGTCTTATAATGCGAGGTTCAAGTTGTATCAATATAAAGTTTTGAATGCGGTCAATGTGACTCAACACAGCTGCCTAAAACATACGATATGTTCAGTGATGCATGCCCGGATGTTGATCTGCGGTGAGCAGGCTTGCTACATATATCTTGGAGTTGTGTGTACTTTGATAGAAATTTTAACAGAGGTCACAGGCAGGCCAGATTTTATTACAGGCTAAAAAGTGCATATTGGGATTGGGACATAGATCCAAAATGGGGAGACATGACTCTAAATGTGTGGATTTAGGAATACTTTTGACCTTACAGCAGATCCCCATAACCTGGAAATCGATATCCCACAAGTACGGAATTGGTTTGAGGAAATGCTGAAATGGACAATAGGGGAGGGACAGTTTTGAAGTTCAATGCAAAGAACTCCCAATAAGGCAACTAATGTTAATGTGTGTGATGTAATGATGCCAGTGGTTACTAGCTAAGAATGATGAACGGTCGTCCTAAGGGACTACTGGAGCAGTGTAGATCGTTGTGAATATTCTAGACTGAGGGCTATATTGATTGACTTTTTATATAAGTAGAGGAATGATGGCCATCTCTAACGGTATGTTTACAGCAGTGGGCTTGACTGAGCGTTATTTTAAAACGTTTTGTTTTATCCACAATTGTATAATTTATTGCTTGCAAGTTTATTAAGATGCTTCTTTTCTTTGCATTACTCCTTGTCCAAACCATGCATGTGTGTATTTCTGTTGCCTTTTGTGAAATTTTAAACTGTGTCACAATGTATTCATAATTTATAGGTGACTTGAGACTACTTCAGCTGGGGTCACCAAACAATCAAGAATGCGTTCCAATAATGGTCGAATTTTGCACATATAGGTTGGTAGCAAAACTGCAAGCTTTAGTGGATCGCAAAGAAAAGCTTGGGAATTGGCATTAAAGGCAATTCCCCTTTTCACATGTTTGGATTATCAGTCAGAAACGTCCTGCTTTCAGTTAGTGGATATTATCACTTTTACTTCTCTGACAGAGACCAGTTCTCAAAGTCAGTTATCACATACAAATCTTTCTTCCTAACTGGAAAAAAAAGTTTCACCTGCACATCTGCCAGCTGCGTTTATGTCGGGTCCAATTTCCACACCATTTGAAGTCCTCCACTATTGGATCTTTTATACAATAACATGCTTTAATTGGTTCCTGTTATCATGTTGGGGGTCTTATTCTACCATGCAATAGCTGTAAACACCAGTTAAATACCTGAAAGGCTTAGAACCAGTGTCCTTTTAGCAGCATATTATCCTCCTTGAAAAGCATTTAGGCTTCAGTCAGTGAGGTGAAGGCACTCTGACGCCCTCCCCCACCCCCCACACAATATATAGCTCGTTTTCAAGGTTGAGAGTGAAAGGATAAATATTAACCTCTGTTGGGGAGGATGGAGGACTGCTTGTACACCTATGAAAGATACATATACAGAACTGCTGTTCTTTGAGGGACTGCTTAAAGGGTCGGAGAGCCACAGGGACACAGTACAGCAAGCAGCCAAGGGCAATCCAACATTAGTTGAGGAGAGTGGCAGAAATTATAGCACTTTGCAATAGCCAGACTTAGCATCTGAAGAGAAATTATGTGATAAACAATGGTGGGCAACCGATGGGAGAATCAGCCAAGAAAAGAGCTAGGCAGTCATCACCAGAATTATCAGTGTATTGACCTGTTGTCCTTATCAGTCTACAATGAGAAGGACCCACATCTTTGTTTGGTGCAAAGGAAATGCTTATACAGAAGGATGTTATGAGATTTTGTTTGTTCTGCCTTAAATCTAATTTAAATCACCTGTAGTTGACTTGTGTGGCAATATCATTGAAAACAAATATATGCTCTGCTACACAAAAACTGACCCTGATAAATATTGTAAAGAGTCCTCCTGCAGCAAACAAAACGAATTTACCAAAAAGTAATGTATACCCATTTTTATAATGAATATACATCCACCAGAGACTAAAGAGCTATCATAAATACTCTTTGTGGGCCCAGTATTGTCAAGCCTAGCGGGTCACACATCAGTGCTCAGTGTCGAAAAAATCACATCTTGTCCACCCAAAAGCACCTAAGGCCCGGAGGATGGGTCTTTATGGCCACTATTGGCTTGGGGAGGGGAGTGGTGTGGTGTGCCCCCTCCCTTTAATAAAAAAAGGTAGGCCCCAGGCCATTGGGTACCTTGGTCCCATAGTGGCCTTGGGAAGAGTACCACACCAACCCCTTAATAAAAAAGTAAGACCCCAGGGGATGGGGCCCCTGGGGCCCATAATGGTTCAGGGAGGGTGGCCATGCACCCCTACCCCTAATTAACAAGAAAGGCCCCAGGGATGGCATCCCTGGCACCCACAGTGGGATCCCCAGGGCTCCAAGAGGTTCGGGCAGGAGTACCCCTAGCCCCCCTCCCCTTAAAAAATAAAGGACCCAGAGATAGGATCCCCTGGGCCGTAAAGGCTTGGGGAGGAGGAACCGCGCACCCCACTCCAGTAAAAATGCACACACAAAAAAGCAAGGCCCCATGGTTGGGGTCCACGGGGTCCTAATCCCTTGGGGAGGTGTTGCCACCTCATTTTTTAACTGTTTTATACCGCTAGACATCTACCAAACCATAAGATTCAATTACTTGAAGCAGGGAAGCTCTAGCCAATTTCTTAAACCTATAGAAACTCATCCCAGTGGATTTATCCCCTCAACCCCCATAAGAGGAGTCCACACATGGACTGAGTAAGATTGAAATTGTCGCATAATATTAGTGGTTCTGGCCATAAATGTTGTTCTAGTAACAATCTATTGAAGGCCCCAGGATCATCCATGTCGGTCCCATACAGAACACAGATCGTGTAGCAGAGTTGCCCCTGTTAACCATTGCAATAAGCCATCATCCACCCAGGTCGATCTGATAGTCTGTAAGTGTCCAACTTTTATCCCGGGCCAATAAGGCAACCCCCCTCTGCGAGGATGTAAAACAAGCCGCGGCCAAGACCTGGTATCCGAAGTCATCCAATAGGGAATTCTGTGTGGGGTGAAGATGGGTTTCCTGTAGACCAACAAGATGGGAATGAAGCTAATGTAGCTCCACTTTTAATAGCTTATGCTTTTGAGGCAACTTCAACCCTTTAATATTCCAGGAGAGAATATGAACTCGCTGGTCAGGACCACCCCCTTGGCTAGGCCTTGACATACATGAGCACACATCAAGCACGTTAATTCAGACAGTAAGAAATTAATTTGCACAAAATGTTTACCCAGTCAGCATAATGACCTAAAACCTCCTTTTCATTTTGCAACCCTGTTCCCCCTAACCAATCCACATAAATGATCCAAGTGAGAGAAGAAGAAACCCCAGCCAACACCCCTAAACCCCAACCACACCCCAGACCCTGCGTTCTCCTGCCCTCCCCCCGAACTGAACCCAGACCAAGAAACAGCCCTCCCCCTTTTATGATCATTAATCATTGCAGCGAAGAGGCCCTCATGGGGCCAGCCTAAAAGAACAATAAAACCCAGTAAATCATAAGAGATGTGCATAGGTGTAATCATGTTAGGTAAAAAGAGATATAAAAAACAGTGCAGCCCAAAGCCCCCCACCATTGAGCAGCAAAGAGGTCTGACATTCTTCTGACCCCCTTCACGCCCTCAACATCCCCCAATATAGACAAGCCCGATCCAGCTGAGGAGAGGATGCAGCATGAGATTAAGCATTTATTCATTCTATGACCCAGTGAATCAGATTTTTTCTTGAATGTAATATGGGCTTAGCATCTACTGTCATGGTCTGGGACGCTTTCAAAGCCTTTTGCAGAGGCCTAATAATTAGGCTTCCTTTCAACTGAAGCAGGCTGCATTGGTAGAGACTAATAATCAACGTACTCTCGCTCATCTAGATATTCTTATGGTCAGCAGAGCAACTGCTCAAGATTGGTGAACTTTTGCATCTCTGTGGGAACAGTTGGTAATAGCTCAATCTTCTCTTAGGGAACTCATGCTTGATAATATCATGAAGAAGGCTCAGGCCAAGCAATTAATCTTTTTTGAAAATTGTGAGGAAATGGGCTGGGTATTGCCATTCTAAGTCCGAGATAGAGCTAATTCGTATGTTATCTCTGAGATTAAGTGCCCCTTTAGGGATGTGGTGGCTTATCCAGCTCTCATTAGGGAGGGGTTTCACTGCTATTACCAGAAACTGTATGACAAGGAAATAGTCCCCTCTACAGAGCAAATAGATCAGTTTAATCTGATGTATCATCATCGGAAACTATCCTATGCAAAGCAGCTCAAGATAGAAGGACCGATATCGGCTCTAGAAGTAGAAGGTTCTATTGGCCAGTTGGCACAAGTAAGGCTTGTGGTCCTGATCAACTTCTGCTGGAATTTTATTTTAGTTTATCACATCTTATAGCTCAGGTCCTCTGTGATCTGTTTAACTCTTTCGAATCACTTGGAAAGGTCCCTGGATCATGGACAGAGACCAATATAGTAACCTTCCCCACAAAAGGCAAAGACCCCTACTCTGTAGCTCATTTAGGCCTCTATTTTAATCAATGCTGATTCCACAATGTATACTCGGATCTTGGCCAACAGGCTTACAACGGTTATCTCCGATCTCGTTGATGAAGATCAACATGGTTTTGTTCCTGGGCGGGTTACTACAGCGCATGTCAACACATGATCACGGCACCGGTGGTAGGGTCCGCTCAGGGTAACCTGGTCAGGGCAATAATGTTGGATGCCGAAAAGGCCTTCCACTGGGTTTCGTGGCTATTTCTCTGGACGGTCATGGTAAGATCAGGGTTCGGTCCGCGTTTTATTTCTCTGGTTTAGCAGCTCTATCAGAACCTTGCAGCCCGAATGCTGTGTTTAAAGCCCTTCTCTGATATAATCCAGATAAACCATGGGACTTGTCAGGGATGCCCCCATTGTCCCCCTACTCTTCGCGCTTTATATCGATCTTTATATTCTAGCCTTGAAGGCTGATTCATCAAGTAGCACTTAGTGCTTGCCTATGCAGATAATGTTGTCATTTTGACTTTCGCCCCGGAGGCTTCATTGGTAGCTATTCAGCAAGTGGCAATTGAATTTGGGGATATCTCTGGATACAAACTCAATCTTGACAAAACTGTGATTTTAGCCAACATAAGACCTACTAGAGATGATAGATGTTGGGTTAAATGCGCAACATACTTGGGGGTGGAAGTCCTTTGAAGATGGGCGACACAATTTAACTCAGCTATGGGGCACACTTTAGCCATATTAAACAAGTGCAATCATTTACACACTAGCCTAATAGTACAGTGTAACTGAATCAAGTTGATCATTCTTCTGCGCTACTGATATCTTTTCTGGATTATGCCTCTCTATCTCTCTATTTACCCAAAGGTTTCATTTTTTTTTTTTTTTTTTAACAAAGGCAGAGTAGGTTTGTCAAAGATTTACTTGGTGGGTACAAAGAGCCTAGGGCCAATATCGGGATTCTGCAGTGGTCTACAATGGAAGAAGGACTCTTGCTACCTGAAAAAGAGGATCACTGGGACTACGTCTGATAATAGATACTCTTATCTGGGGTACAATCCCAACTTTCTTCATCCTGTGCATGATAGCTTTATCGATTGCTAGCAGGTATCAGGCTAATTTACTTTAGGTTCTTTTTTCTAAGGGGATTGTCTTTTCTCCTTTGAGAGGCTGTACCAGCGATTTTCACTCCCTTGCTTGGGCTTTTTCCGCTACCTGCAAATTCGCCATTTTTTGCAGAGCATACAGGGGGTAGATAGGGACTGCTCTGATAACACTTTCTTCAATTATCTACGAAAGGGACCCCGTCAAGAATGTCATTAGCCAGACCTATAAACTAGTCTCCGTAGCAGAGGACCAACAGCGGTCAGACATCTTGCAGACTCTGGCTGAAAAAAGTTGTTATCTCAGAGTCCCTGTTTCTCCCGATGAAGTGCGATATCGTGTCTGAGACTGGTCTGAATGTCTCTCATGTTAAAATTCCACAGTTCAAATTCATTAATAATTTCTGTTACACTCCTAATAATTTCATTATTCATTTCCTTATCGTCTATCGGTTATGAATCTCAGAGTGGATTCCAAGTGCTTTCGGTGCTCTGATGATCGGGTAGACTCTTTGCCAGCGGCACTGCTATCTTTCATTACTGGCAGTCAGTCTTCAGTAAACTGAACTCGCTTTGCTCGATCACTCTGAGCTAGGATCACAAATTAATCATACTCTGCCACTCATCTCTTTTGCCGAGACATCTAGGTGGTATCTACTTTTGTGCTATTGTCCTAGCTCGATTGATTCTGGCTAGACACTGTCTGATGACCAAGGATCCTAACCCGTTGCATTGGTGGCATGGATTTATCAATATTGGTGCTCTTGAATGTCTAATAATTGACAGGGACGAGTAATGGTACCGTTCGAGAAGGATATGGGAGCCATTTAGGGGCTTCCTCGCTCCTCTAAAGGTTGGTCATGACAAATAACTTCTTTTGGCTTTGTCTTTTCTTTTTTTGGGATATTGTACTACACCTGAAACACATCAAGGAATGCCTAGATGCTGGGGCTGATTGCCTATTTTTGTACAGATATCTGAGGGACTTTTTTATTTATTTTTCTCTCTTTATGTACTCTTGCCTTTGATTTTATAACCTCAATAAAATAATAATAATTAAGGAGAAACTTGACCAGCCTGTTGCTAATTATTTTAACCTTGCGGACCATTTGCTATCAGATTTGAATATTTTTCTACTAGAACATGTCAAGACAGATATAGAACACGCCAGAGAAAACTACTGGATATACCATTTAAATTAATTGCATTACAATGCACTAAACATCACCAAAGATACCACCTGATTACTGTATATCCAGTGCGATCTGAGGAAAATATTAATACCACATTCCAAATGGAATCATATCATATTTTTTTTTAATCAAGTACTATCCACTGAGTAGTCACTGAACCAACAATATTATGCTGCCTGAGCAAGGTGGAAGTCGAAATGTTGTATTGGGTACATATTTTTGTTCTTTGGCGAGTCCATCTATTTGAGAAAATTCTTTGTTGGATATATATATATTTTTTTTACTTATTGGAATTATTATGATCCAGATTTGTACCCTGTCTGGCTGTTGTATTCTTGTTGTACTGTTTATATATAGCAAAAAGATTTGGGTTACGGGGAATCAGAGGTACATTTTTAAGCCTAAATGTACCTAGAAAAAGTAAAGCACCAGTAAAAAGGAAGATAGTTCATGGTTCACCAGAACTCAGGCACAATGTGAGGCAGACCGCAAATGAGCTTAAGTCGGATCTACCTACTTACCTTCCTCCTTAGACTCTGTAATGGAAGTCAAAAATATCCAGCAAAGTAAAATCCAAGTCTGTGACCAGCTTTGATACATCAAAGTTGGGTACAATATGGTTGATTTTCCATTGAAGCCTTCGGTTTTGGATGCAAAAGCTCCAAGTGGCCAAAGCTCGATTTCGTGCCTGCCAAGGTTGATTCCTCACTCAAATAGATTTGCTTTCTTACCCCGGGTTACAGTTTTACATTTGGACTGAGTAACTTTTTTGTTAGTCAAAACGCTCCAGCAAGGCAAAGCTGGATGCTGTAGTTGGGCAAGACTCCACAAATGTAAATACCTTTACCACAAGGTCCCATTAAACTTGTCAGTACTGCAGAAATCTCTGAAAGGGATAAACCTAGTTTCATTGTCCGGCTAGGTTGCAACCTTCCTGGCAAGCCCAGCATCTTGCCCTGATCCTCTGCAGGTGGACAAATGGCTAAGCCCCAATTTTCTCCATTGCTGAGAAAGTTAGTTTCTGGTCAGTCCTCCCTTTAATTGCTTCTCAAGACAGGTAGGTAGATGCCAGGTCTCTCTCCAGCCAAGTCTCTTACAGGACTAGTCCTATGTAGTCAGCTGGGTCCTGCTGTAATCAGGAGTCTTTCTGCCTTTTTTGTCCGTGAAGCAAGCAAACAGGAAGAAAACTACTTGACCAGTGGAGAGCAGCTCCAGTATTTCTATGCTAGGCAGAAGTCAGGAGTCCCTGAGTCCTTGAATGATTCTTCTTCCAGTAGGGTCATCTTCAGGTGAAGTTTTTCCAGCTCCAGGAATCTTCTAAGGAGGTAGTGGTTAAGGTGACTAGTTTAACCTGTGCACTAACCAGTGATTGGAGACATTCTCCCACCAAACCATTCTCTTGCATTCCTTCACCTCCTTTCCTGTCTGCTGTACTTTACAGTTACAGAGAAGCCCCTGTTTCAGTATTGCAGAACCCTTCAGCTATGTAGCAGGCCTGTTGTTAGCTCCTTGGCAACTCCCCTATTCAGATGAGCTCTCCTGCCACTTGACAGGGTTTAAACGGTTTTCTCACCCAATGTGACTGAAGTCTGGCTGCCAAGAAGGGGTCTAGAAATAAACAGAAGCCTTTTCTGGCATCTCCAAGTCATAAGAAGTAGTGCTACGACTGCCTTTGGTTCTGCCAACTGTTCTTGTCCACTCCCAGTGGTCAAGAGTTCACTTTACCTTGCCCTTCCTGGGCTCAAGGCAGGCCATTGTCTTCTGAGACAGAGTTGTTAACTCTCCCAGACAAGAATGTGTATTCCAGCCATAGAGAGGTGAACTGCCAAAACCTGTGCTAAGCCATTTTTGACTTAGGTAGCCTTGCATACATTTTTCCAAAGTGTTTTTCCACTCAAGTTATCAAAAATCTATGCTAGATATTAAATCCGATTTTGCAAATTAAGTTAGAAATATATTTGATGGACTTTGCTAACATTTTCCCAGGTGTGGATAGGAAATGGAGATCTTAATCCCATCTAGGCTCGTGTTTTGGAAAACATAGCTGAACCAACACAGTGAAGTTGTTTTTAGGCCTTTAATCACTGTGTGCACTAAAAGTTGCATTTATGTACTTTTGCCAGTTATTAAATTTTGCAGGGGCAGGTATACTGGGCATGTTTAATTCTCTGATCATAGCTAAGCCTAAGCAACTGGTCTGTTGTACTGTTTCGTTTAAAAAAATCATTTGAACAGGAATGAGACATGCTCTAAACAATGTTTCTCTACCCCTTGTTTGCCAATTTTTTGTTCCCCAAACACTTTACAAATCAACATTTTGTGACCAATATTCATAACCTTCAGTTGATAACCGGGAAACAAAGGAGTCCGAATATATAAATTTCGTGTTGGTCAAAAACATTTGTTTTATCCCTAGTCGGAGTTATCTTAAAATAATATGACTCAGCATTCTTTTGATGATGCCCAGAAAAATACGTAAATTTATCAAAATAAGTTTTTGAACTCTCTTGCGGGGGAGTTGGGCAATGTTCCCATTGCGTATAGTCAAATATAGTTTTGGGACTGCTCGCTTTATGTATGAAATGGTGCCCATAGTAATTATAGCAAAACATGTCACCATAATTGTCTTTAAACTGGTAAACATCCTCATTTTCATAGACAGTATAATATTGCAATTCTGTCAACATTGAGTCAACTGTCTTTACATCCCAGTCATCAGATACAATGCCTGGTATTACTATATCATTCATAGATAACTTCAACACATACGGTATTTGAATTATTTCAGTGGGACCATATATATCAAACATTACTTTATCCCACACAATCCCATCTGGAATTGGCACTGCAGAAATGTTCACAAAGGACAAGTCTCTTTGAACATTATGTGATGAAAAATGTGGTTTCAACACCTCCTCCACCTGTTCAACCGCTGATCTCTCGGGAAGAAAATGACCATGTATTAACAGAAAAAAGGTAATGACAAACCCAATCCAAAGAAAAAATGCCAACATAGTCAATAAAAGCCACAGATAGTTCCAAGGAAAAACAAAATACGTATCTTTGAGCCAACGTATCAGCTTACTGGACCTGACAGGTCAGCAGTCGAAGAGGCAAACGAGTCCGATAGACCATCGTTGTTGTCGGCAAAGTAACCAGAGGCAGTTCGTGCAAAAGGCGTTGCCGTAGTCAATGGAGGAGTTGGTGTTTCCCACGGTGGTACACTGTAGACAGCACCATCTGTCACGTTTGTAGTCATGGTGACTTGATCAAATGTTTCTAAGTTGGTTGTTGTAAGTGGAACTAATGCGAGATCATCATCCACCCTCCCCAAGCTTGGAGAGTCAACAGTGTTGGCATAGACAACTTGAAGTGGAACTACTTCTCCAGTAGTGAGAGGGATTCGGGAACTACTGGACGTTCCTCCTGGTCGACTGTGTAGAATCGGCCACATGTTGTAACTTGACATTGTCACTAGAAACAAAGTGATTTTCTTTGGCACCTGGCAACGGGGTAGAGTACCAGTTCTGGTACCATGTATCCCCAAAACCGGGACTGGTGCACGATAAGAAGGGCCAAATTATTTTTTCACTTCAACCTTTTCACGCACAAGATCCCCATCCCTGGGAATCCAGCCGGTCGGTGCTACTGGCGCATCCTTAATTCCTGTGGAGGCAGCACGTTTAGAAGAGTTATCTTCATGGAACTGCTGTAATTCCTGTAAAACAGTGACACGATCATTTATGTCAAAAGGTGTCTCCGCTGCCTCCACACCAGGACCATCAAGATCCGAAACAAACATTTGTGTTCCGAACAAGCACTCATATGAAGTACGACCCCCAGGGACTTTCTAGGCAGGTTATTTAGTGCTCTCTGAACTCCATACAGGTGGGTTAGCCAACTACGACCCGTACCTAAGACTCTGGCTGTTAAGGATTGCTTTAAATCGCAGTTTAATCACTCCACAACAGAATTTCCCTCGGGATGAAATGGAGACGAGTACTGGAGCTGGACCCCCAACGAAGCCATGGTGTCCCTGAATGCCCCTGACGCCAAAGCAGGGCCCTGGTCCGAATGGAATGCCGCTACTGCATATGTACCGACAAAGACTCGCAAATCTTTAATAACAGTCCGAGCGTCAGCCGAGTGTTGCGGCCACACCCACACAAATCTGGAGCAAGAATCCACAGCGACTAGTATATATTTGTATGCACTATCCGGTGTTAGTGGGCCGCAATGATCCAAGTACACACATTGTAATGGTCTGTTTGATATTAAGAGGGGTGTCTGCGGCGGGCACTTAACTGTTGAAACTTTAATTTGTTGACAGATGTCGCAACAAAGCACATACTGCTTAGTCTTTTTATAGAGACCAGGCCACCAATAATGGGCCTGCAGTAGAGAAATTGTAGCTGCCACGCCAGCATGTGCAGATGCCACCCCCTCATGCGCTGCTTTAATTGTGGCCTTACATCTTTATTGGGGATGTCGCGTACGCCTATGCCTGGAATTTTAACTTCAGCGTTCAGCATACTTCCCATGAAGTATTGGTACTTATTAGGAAATCCTTTAGGATAAAACGTGCCATCAACCGTAGCTTTTATGGCAGCCATAATGTCTGTGTCTGGTTTGGAACTCGAACGAGTCACTGCAGCTACAGTGGCAACTGCCACTGCCGACTTTGCGTCTTCTTCAGCCAAGGTATTTCCAGCAACGTGTATTCCAACGTGCTGGTGCCTAAGTGTATGCACAACATGGACCTTGGGTAGCGTCCCTTTCAGGTCTGCTACCTTCCCCCACAGTAGTCTGTGTTTTATGGTGTTGCCTTTCGAATCTCTGAACCCATTCAGGCGCCAGTAATACAGGTATTCATTAAAGGACTGGACGCAATAATACGAATCACAAACAATCAGCGTGAACTGTGTCGGATCTGTATGTTCTAGTGCCATTAGTAGAGCTTTTAGCTCAGCCAGTTGTGCTGTAGAATCTCCTAAGGTCTGTTTATAGGTATGTTGGGGACAGAACTTCCCACCCTCCATATAGCCACTCACAACCGCACATGCAGCAGAATATTGGTGTTTCGTTCCAGTCACTGGTTGCGCAGGGCCATCGGTGTACATGACTACCTGATATTGATCAATAGGCAGCGTGTGATCGGGAACTAGATATTCAACTTCATATTGTAGAAATTCCTGAGTTTGTAACTTTGGGTCAAAAATTTAGTCTACATCAGTAGCTGTTAAAGACGTAGCCCATTGTATCCATCGTGGTTGGAGTGCTTTTGCGTTCGGACGCTAGCTTTTGTGGCCGGAATAGGAGAAACGACTATAATGCGTTTTCCCTGGGCAAGAAGTCTCTCTTTAATAACAGCCATCTGTACAGCAGTGAGAATTTCCTCTGTGGGAGCAAATCGTTGTTCAGCAGCGGAATACAAGTGTGACTTGTATGCAATCGGGACTGTCTCACCTTCATTAAATGTGACACAAGTAAACCCAATGGCCCCAGCCATCACCCTGATGACCAAATGCGTCTTATTGTCCCATGTGTGTAGATGTTTTGCTGCTAGCATATCTGCTTGTAACTCCCGAAGAGTATGTGTATGTTCAATTGCTCAGAATTTGCTTGAAAAATCAGGACGTATTAATTCATATAAAGGTTTTATGCGCGTAGCATAATCAGGAATGTATGTTCTGCCAAAATTCAGAAAGCCCAACTATGATTGTGGTTTTTTAATCGGATTTGGTGATTGCAATTGTGCACACTTTTCTAAAAATTGTGGCGCTAGGCTCTTTCCTTCATTTGACAGCTCATATCCCAGGAACAGGACGCTGAGGAAGGCAATTTTTGATTTTTTTAAATTAAATTTGTAGCCGATTTCAGCAAACCCCACAACAATGCGGACTCCCCGTCTTAAATGTTGTAGCAACTCGTCATCCGTGAGATATATATCATCCACATATGACAACGCTTCAGGGTCTAACTTGTGTAAAATAGCAGTCACACGAGCTGCAAACAGTCCTGGGCTGTTCTTATACCCCTGAGGCAAACAACAGAATTTTTCTGGGAGCCTAGTGCGCTGTAGCTTGTTAAATCTCTGCTTTCAGGTGCTATATTCTGGCAGAAGGAACCATTCGAGCTATCCAAAGTCGTTTTATATTTTTTCTGCACAGTGTTGCTCATTAGTGCAGTGCTATGCAAATTTTGTATAGCATATGTACGTGTATGTCCGTTCAAATGTCTGTAGTCTAAGACTATCCTATATGAATGGTCCAGTTTAGCTACAGGGAATAAGGGATTATTCATCGGCGAGACACAGGGTTCGATCACCCCCTGGTATTCTAATTGTGTAAGTATTTCTCTCACCGGTGCCCTTGCTTCATGTTTTATGGGATACTGCGGTTGTGGCTGAGGTTCACCTTTTAATGGGAATTGCATGGTATGGAGAATCCCTGTCCCACCCTACGTGATTTCTATATAACGCAGGTGCCTGTGCGAGAGCCCATTCTATAGAGTAGGACTCAGCGAGTTCCTCTGGAACAAGTGGCGAGAAGGAAGGTTTAATAACCTCCTCCCCAGCTGGGCAGTTGCGGATAAAATCAGGCGGCCAATCTTGTTCGGCCAACAAAATGTCATATATTTTAACCACACGATCCCAAAAGATCGCGTGTATGGTGCATTCAATGTCTCCTTGCAGTTGTAGAGTTACTCTATACACCCTATCGGGTTCGGAGACACTCATGTCTGCTGTTTCTACTTGTATGAAGTCATCAGTTGCTTTCACCTCCAGATGCTCTAGAAGATTCCGGCAAACTATTGTGACTTCTGCCGCGCTGTCTAGGAGCGCTAGAGCCCAGTTCCTGTTCTTCAAGAGAACCCTCTTCCAGAGTGGCATGTCTAACTGAGACTGCTGCCACTTTTTTCTTTTTAAACTGTTGTTTTTGTTGCACCGGTTCCTCTTCCTTCTTGACAGAAACCTCCGAAGAGCGTTGTGATTCCTGTCTCGGTTTCACGTACTCTGTCCTCTGCTCTGATCGCCCACCTCTCTCATTTCTCTTTTCCGATGAGTCCTGGAAGGAACGAGATTGGCGTGTATCAGTATATTGATATCTATCTGGCGTTTTTATATTCTCTCTATTTCTGAGATTATACCTATTCTGCGGGGTCTCTGTACGTGGAGATTCTCCCCTTTTTGAGCTGTTTGTTGTTTTTTCTCCCAGCGCTTCTTATTACCCTCAGGTTGCTGTTTTGTATTGTCTTTATTAATCTTTCCCTGAAATTGAGGTTTTTGTGGTCTAGCCCCCAGGCTATCTTGACCGATACTGGAATATGTTTCCGCTATTATTTTAGGCAGTTCCTGCTCCTGATCTTGTTGCGGAACGTCACGAATACGCATGCGCGCACTGCAAGTGCAACTGCTTCCCCTTTAAGATTACTTAGGATAATTGAAGAAACCGTGGCAAAATTGCCCATCAGTTGCATTCCTAAATATAAGGCCGGGGCAGCCGGCATTCATCTTGAATTTGTTGACGCACTTACGGTAGGTTGGCTAGTGTCGGTGTACTGTGTGCCGTTGTATAGAGCGCGACAAACACTGTGCCCCATGTATTACAGTGTTCAACTGTAGGAACCATCCCAAAGGGCAAGCACATAGTTAATATTCTATGTTTATCCTGAGGTCCTGTATGGGGAAATACCGCCTCCAGCGTATTCATTTTTTGTGGCAGCCAAAACGGAGTCTCCTCTCGTTTTGCTGGGACTTTACCCATAATAGAGTGTACAGTCACAGGATTTATACCTGGTGTTACTACATGTGGTTGTGCTGGAGCAGCACGCGCTGAGACTACTGGATTTTGAGCCGCAAGATCGTTCACAGTGCGGGGGACTAAGTATGACCCACGGTGAAGGACCCTTGTCACTCTAAATCTGGGTTTTGCTCCGGCTAACAAGCAGTGCCTCATCTCTCCCAAGGGGAAGAGACAATTGGGCAGCCGAGCGCATGACATCTCTAGTACTTCCCAGGGAAGTCCTGGTCACTCTGGTCTCAACCTGTTCTCTCATACACAGTATGGTCTCATATAGAAATGACAAAGGCAGTTTAAGTTTTAAAGATTGATTTAATAAAACAACTGCATTTTAGATAGCAAAGCGTGAGCTGCAATAACCAGAACTACACAACACAGTAGGATTGAAATAGTAACGATGAGAGGGAAGCACAAGAGTAAGGCTATCATAGTGCCACTAGATTATGTTCTCTCTAAGTTATATTCTGAGCACAGCATGTGAAGCTCTAAGCCTGCCTTTCAGGTTCCCCCAGGAGGACATCAACCCTCATACCTGAGCAAAGGCCTGTAATCTGCATCAGCATCTGCAGCGGGGCAGTCAGCATCTAGTTGTAGGTTCCTGGTCGGAATCTCCCTCTGGCGTGTATTAGGACTAGAAAGTGTTTTTATAACTAACACGCAGATGTTCTAAGAAAATGTCCCTACTTAAAGATGTGTATTTTCTACGAACACTAGAGACTAACCTTCTACCACGTGTACCGGCAATGTACCAGTCTGTAGCCTTGACTGAAGCACAGGGTGATCAAGAATGCATTGTTTGAGAACACTGTGCTAAACTAAGCTAAACAGTGTGATAGGAGGAAATAAAAACAAGACCGTAAAACTGGTTATTGTAAAATAACAGTGCGAGGCTGAATAAAATGTATCTAGGACAAAGTGCACAGTGGCCTAGTATGTTACACTAACGTGCATGAAGCCATATTAAAAATGGCTACACTACAGCACTCCTTTTAAATGTTCTAGGAGCCTCTTTTTTTTATATATTGGCATCCTGCTTTGTGGACATACAGGGCCCAATTTAGGAGTGACTGACTGTTATATTAAAATAGAATTTTGTACATGGCAAAGGTACTTTTCCTTGCCATGTGTCAGTGCAGAGCCTTCAAATTGCAGGCCAGCCAGAGCATAGTGTTTATGCTGTCAGTCGTACATTTTTGTCAAATACCTGTGTGGTATAAATACACGGTGCAGCCCACATATGACGTTTAACTCTCATGATATTGATGCATTTTCTGCATCATCTATTGTGGCATTACAGAAAAGATAAACAGACCAATTGGATTAAAACCAGTTTTGTCATTACCATTTTAGGGTCAAAGCACACACACTGTGGACCTGAATAGCAGTGTCACAATGCACAGTGTCCAAATGCCAGGAAAATTTGAATCTAGAAAGAAATGGGACACCCAGGCAGAAAAGGTGAATTTTCCACACCTTATTCAAGGAATTGCCTTTGCTTGGATTGGTGTAAATCTGTTGAGTAGTTTTCAAGAAATAAGGATTTAAATGTGTGCCAGTTTGGGCATGTGGAGGTTAAAATTTAGAGATCTCTGGACCATTAATCTGCAGTTCCTCCATGAATTCCCGAATCCACTGAGGATTCGCAAATCCAGTTAAAAAATAAAGGCGAACCATTGGGCTCTGAAGCTGCTGCTATTTTACAGTGGATCCGCAACTCCACAGCAATTTTTTTTATTTTTTTTAAAAAGCATGGACTTCTGCACTTGAAATTAAAAAGCCCTTGGGCCGGCCAGGGAGAGATGGTGAGCTACATTTATAGGAGAGAGCAGCACGCGCCCCGTCAGCCTCTCTGAGGCTTCGGGGACCCCATCCCTTGGGGTTGAGTTAGCCAGGTCCGTAAAGGCTCGGAAAAGGGGCAGAGCGCCCCTTCCACTTTATTTATAACATAGGCACTGGAGTATGGGGTCCCCAGTGCCCCAGGAGGCTCAGGGATGGGAGCCACGTGCCCGTCCCATTTATTTGTGACAGGCCCAGGTGATGAGGTCCCCAAGACACCAAAGAGGGTCAGAGTTGGGGGCCAAGCACCCCCGTACCCTTCTTAAAAATTAAAGACCCATGGAAGGGGGACCCAAATTTGCTCGGGGGGGGGCTGCATTCCCATTCATTCTCCTTTATTATTCACTGTTCCTTCAAGGAGCTCCACCTAATCCTAAGGGCTATTTACATTTTGCTTGTTTTCCAGTGATGACATTAACAGTGGCACCGCCAAATTTTCTTTATGTTGTGGGAGGCTGCAAGGAGTTCTGCAGCCCCCCAGCATCATTAGAAAAGAAACATTAAGTATCTTGGGTCATTGAAACCATGATCCTAGGAGAACTTAGTATATTGTTTTAAAATACTTACCAGGCTGGAGCTTTTACTCCACAGCTGAGTGCAACATCCTCTTGGGGCTAGTTCTGTGGCTGCATTTCATGTGCTTTAAAGATATTTAAAAACAAAATTCAAGGCCCTCTTGTGGTTATTTTATGATTGCATTTCTTGGGCTGAAACTCTTTAAAAGAAAGGCTCAGAAACATCTTTGGTTTATTGTTGTTTTTTGAAACGTGAACCTGAATTTTTACTTTCACATTTTTCACGCAAAAAATGTAATAATAAAAACTGTCAAAAGAAAGAGACACAAACATGTTTTAGTAAAACTTCATGAAACATTTGTATTAGTTATTATTAATAAACACTGCCTTGTATGAAATGCTGAAATATACATTTAATTAAAATTATTGGTGATTTTTGGAAAAAGGCGATATAGCTGCTTTATATATTGATAGGATCACCCCTTCATAAAGGCAGTTCTTCACTTTTTATATTTTGGTGTTGGAGAAGTCAGCACATTGCGTAGGGTTGGCTGCTAAGATGCGACCTGACGGCAGGAGTTGGATGGCCACAGGGAGTTGGCTGCAGGGCCTGGCCACAGGTAAGGTCCTGCTGCCAATCCCCCGATGAGCATGCCAAAGGCAGTGCACAGCAGGGGTTGGCTGCCCAAGGGTGGTTGGATGCATGGCCTGTCCGGAGAGTAGGCTCTGCAGCCAACCCTTTCATTCACGGCTGGCTTTAGGTATGGTAATAAAATATTACTTTGCTTTTTTTTTTTAAACCTAGAAATTCACTGAAAAAAACAAAGGTTACAGTGACGTTATAGTTAGTTGAAAGTGTCAGTTAAAACATACTCTTTAAAACATACAAAACCACTGAAATTCACCATTTAAAGTTATATCAAGTCACTATAATTCATGCCCTAAGGTAACTATAACTTGTGCCCTCGCCATACGCTGCTAATTACCCCAAATATTGGATCATTCGTGACATCCTCTGTGGCATCATTGATAACATCACAGCAAAAAAAATTAAAAAAAAAAAAATATATATATATATATATATATATATTAATTCACTGAAAAAAACAAAAGGTTAAAGTAATGTTATAGTAAGGTGAATTTGTCAGTGACAACATGAATGTTTTGGAGAAAGAAAAAAAAATCACCAGTTATAGTTAGCAGCACTAACTGTAACTTGCGCTCCTGCCATGCGCTGCTTATGACCTTACATACGACATCACTCATGACGTGCTATGACATCATTTATGATATCACTCATGACATCTCTAATGACATTATTGATGGCATCACTGATGACATCATCCAATTAATGTTAGTTTGCTTCATAGTTTACATAGTGGTGAGTAACTGCAATATTACATTTCTATATAATGTTGTACAGCTTGGGTTCAGCTAATAGGGTCGGGATGTTTCTGGCAGCCAATCAGAGCGCTCTCTCACAAGAGAGACTGAATACCTCGTGATCGAGACAGCGAAAGGGAAATAAAGCTCTCTGGGCCAATCAAAAAGCTCTATTTTTTAATAGGTGCTCTCGCAAGAGTCTTCGAGACTCTCACAAGCCCACCAGCCAAAATATACAAATTTTTTTTACCCTTAATTTCTCAAACTACTGAACTGATTTACACCAAATAACAAAAATCACAATCTGCGGACCAAGATCTAGCTTCCTGGCAGAATTTGGTGTAATTCCGTTCAGCAGTTTTTGCTGAACCCCTGCCCAAAGAAGTCTATGGAAATGCATGGAGATTTTACTTTTACACACACACCACACTAATGCAACTTCAAAAAGTTAATGGTAACATCACCTCTCAGAGTATCGAATGTGACAGCAGTAATAAGTAAGATGCATATACCAACATGAAAATTGAAGGAGCTACAACGAATGGGTCTTACTAAAGAACCCAGATTTTTAGGTCAGTGTTATGAGCGGACCTCAACCCATCAGTCTTATGAGTGAGTGACCTTCTATACCTGGTGTCAAGCAGAGTCTGTTCATCTCTTACATTATAATACTGTTCTGGGTTCTAGTAGTCTAGTCTGGGAAGGGGCACAGTGTTCGGCCATCCGAGCTTTCAGTGAACATTATGGTGGCCTGTCTGAAGTGGAATCCTTTGTTGCAAGCCTAGGGGACAGGGCCTTCATTCAGTGCAACCTGTAATGTATGAGCGCTTATCCTTAAGAGCTCCCACGACTCCTTTTTTATGTCCGATCTAAGCCAAGACCTATTGATTTTACAAAAATAATATAATTAATGGGGCTTCTGCCACCTCTCACATACAAGACCACTGAAATGTGACCAGTGGTCTGTTATTGTGTCATTCACATTTTTCTTCCACCCACTACAGCTTACAGCATGGGGCTATAGGTCACCCTTACAGTCCACTGCCTAGCTTCAATTTCAGTGACTGTATTTCGCTCCTTCACAAATAGCACATCTGCAAACAGTGTAGTTCCCTTCAGTGCCTGTTTTTGCTTTTACTTTATAATTACTTAAGTTTTGGATTTATGTTGAGGGCCTGGTGCCAGTGCTGCTGTAAATTCCTTCTGGAACAGCCTTTGTTTATCTGACCGCTGAAATTTCACAGTATACTAGACTGTGTCCATTTGAAACTGTTCTATATTAAGTTATCCTCTTCTTACTATGCAGGAAAAGAAGCGTGAACATCTCTCTATTCAAATATAATACATGAACTAAAAACTTGAATATGATAGGATGTGGTTTCATAAGCAGACCGTTCTGCAGAACGTTTGTACTGGGCCCAGTTTCACCAAAAGTTCTTTAATAAACTTTGCACAGGAAGAAAACAGGGCTTTATCTTTTGATTTGCGGCACAGTTGTAACACGTTTATTTAAATACAGGTCAGGGCAGGGATACCCTGACCAGGTGGTGGGATATTCTGACCCCACATGGGACCGACAACATATATTAATATAATTGCCACGGCTTTGCAGAAAATCTGTGAATCTTCTGCAACATAAAAAAAAAAAAAAAGCATTTACTCCAGCTCTTGAAATTAAATACCCTCCAGGCGGGCCAGGGCCCAGTGGGACGGTGCATTCAATTGATATAGGAGGGTTCTGTACAACCCCCCTTTCCTAAGCCTCTGTGAGGCTTTGGGGACACTATCCCCCGCGATCAAGTTAGCTATTGTCAGAATGGCCTGTAAATAGAGGGCGGGCACCTCAGTTTGTGAGTCTTAGAGGAAAAAAAAAAGAGAAACTTACAGGTGGTTCAGTATCTGAAAATGGAATTACACGTATCTTCGTGCAGCAATAAAATAGAATATTTAGGATACTTTTGAAGCTGGTGAGCTAACTCATTAAGACCAGGTAGACAGCTCGTTACAGTGTAATCAATCATTGATACCTTTGTGTACTGCTGTGATAGCTCAGTAGGTTGATTCTTGGTAAACTATCCCAATTTGCAATGCAACCTTTCCTTCTTTATTTCTATTTCTTTCTTTTTCTTTATTTCTATCCTGCCTTCTTTCTTTCCTTTCTTGCCTTATTTTTTGCAGTCTTTCTTTCCTTCCTTGCCTTATTTCTTGTGTTCTTTCTTCCCTTTCTTCTTTCCTTCCTTTCTTCTTTCTTGCTTTCTTTTTTCTTTCTCGCCTTTTTTCCTTCCTTTTTCTTTTTCCTCCTTTTTTTCTTTCCTTCTGTCTTGCTTTCTTTCTTGCCTTTTGGCTTTCTGTCTTTCTGTCTCTCCTTCTTGCAATCTCACCTTCTTGCAATATTTTCTTCTTTCTTGCCCTCTTTCCTTCTTTCTTACTTTCTTCTTTCAATCTTTATTTCCTTCTGTCTTGCTTTTGCTACAAGATTAGAAGGCTGTCAGCCAATACCGATTGGCTTTCTTAGGTCTGTATTAGCCAAGACCTTTTGATTTTACTGAAATTATGTGTATAATATACTTACTTATAGGGGTTTTCATCTAGGCTTTGTCCATTATTCTGTGGTTGTGTCATGCAGGTTTTTCTTCCACCCACTGCATCATGCAATAAGGGGCAGTTTGTCAGCGTACTTTAAACATTGTCTGACATTATTACGAGTTACTGCATGCTGCCCTTCCTCATGGAGCACATGCACATACAAAGTAGTTCCCTTCATTGCCAAGGAATACTATGATAATGAGTGCTTTTTGATACCAGAAAACATTTTTTGCCATTAGCCAATATTTTCTTAGATTGAGGAGGGCCTGGCAGCTATCTGAAAAATAAAGTTTTGCGAAAAACATGACAAAACAAATAAAATTTTCTAAAACGCAGGTGATCAGCGCCAGACGAGTTGACTTTGCATTGCTTGTTTTCCTTGGGTCTGAAACTCTTCAATATTTAATGGAGGCATGTTTAAAATATCTGGCTGCGGAGACATTTATTTTGGTTATCATACATGTGTGAGATTGTTGAATGAGGTGGGTTTCCTGTAGGGGTGTTTTTTCAAGGTGTTTCAGGGTTGTATAGTTCTCTACATTGCCCAACCACCTCCTCCAGGCTATTCTTTGTAAGGAATAGTTCTGCAGAGGGTTGGAATGGCCTCAATTACATGAAATTATTACTAAAATTTGTATTTCTATCCTTTGGGTGGTTTGGTCACATATCCCGTTTAACGATATTGATGTCTAAAGTCTTAGAATTACTGGTGTTTCTAAAATCACTTATTTGGGGTGATGAGAGCTGATATTTTACCTGCTGGCCCCCTCCCTCATTACCATCTTCTTCGCTGACTCCCACACCCACCAGTCTTTCTTGCCCTTCCAATTATGACCTTTGTTTCCGTTGTTCAATCCACCCTCAATCTTCTTTATAGTTGTACATTTGGGTACCAGAATCATCAAAGATTAAATGTGGATGCTTCTGTGATTGGAAGAACGCATAGGGGATTGAAGTTGGAAATAGCAGGTGCGAAGTATTTCAGAAGGCGTGAGGTCAACAAGATGTTGAAATTCCTCGGAGTCAGGCCATGAGGAGAATGATTTCCTTATTAGTTGGCTGTGAGCAATCATCAGAGCAGAGTTGGATAGAGTCGGAAAATAGGGATTGGCCCAAGTGATAAGCTTATACCGATCAAAGCAAGGAACACTGCAAGGGTTTCATTTTGTAAATTATTTTTCGTATAACTTTAATATTTACATGTTGAAAAATGAGTTTCTGAATATATTTCATCCAGTGTTTTCCTTCATCTCAATATTATTTACCCACTTTCATATATAACCTGGCATTTGGGTCAAGGTTCCCATCCTCCTTTAGACCTTTAGTATTACGCACGACCGAGCCATAGCATCACCCTAGGTTTTCTTGCTTTTCTGGAGTTTGACTGTGCATCCATTTTTATCTTTCTTCCTCTAAAAGTCTTAATTAACCATAGTCTAAATTTAGATTAAAGGGGTGCCTTGATTAACACTGGTTTTTTTTATATCTCTTCAAGCGGAGGCTCTCAGGATCATATAAAAGAGTATGCAGACATTGAAACCTTCCGGCAGGCGACAAGTGCCTCATCCGTAATGCTGGCTCGTGCTGCCATGTGGAACCCTTCAATCTTCAGAAAAGAGGGAGCTCTGCCCCTGGCGGAAGTCATGCAGGAGTACATTAAATACGTAAGTCTTGAAATATATACATTCGCACTTTAAATATTTGATGATAAAGATAGACGAGATAAACTTGAGGCCTTGAGAACTCAATTGAAAACCTGGTAGCAAAACACAAAAAGAAGGGATCTAGCGAAGTATGGCGCAAATGTGCAGGTATGCAGCGCACACGTTACACTGCTTGAGTCTGATAAGACAGAATATGCTGTGCTCCGCACTAGACAACGATATTTCAGTGAGGAAACAAAGCTGATAAATTGCTTGCATCAAATTGTGGGGGCCGAGGGAATCAAGCATAGCTCTGGGTCTCTAATTAGGGAGGACTGTGGCATAGGAAAAGCATTTAGGGACTACTGTGACAGAGTATGCAAAGCTGAATTGAGACCCCTGGAGAAGATACAAAGCTCATTTGGAAGGCACAAAAGTGCAAAAGATATCAGACTCACAAGAAGGTGCCTTGGAGTCCCCTATTAAACAGGATGAAGTGGTTCCCAGCATAGTCTGTCTCAAGTTTAATACATCTCGGGGCTCAGACGGACATATGCAGTGCTTTTTTATAAGACATTTTGCCTCAGCCTTGCTTTTTTGAATTCTTCACCGCATCTGGCTCCAATATAACCTTTATGCTTGAAGCATCCATTGAGGTTATACCCAAGCCAGTCCCAAAAGTATGTTTTTAACGTATACAAAGACATCATAGCAATTGTTATGGCCAGTGGGAAAATGTCAACATCACTGACTCTTCAAAGAGACACAAAGCAAGGATGTCCCCTCTCCCCTTTGCTGTTTGCATTGCACATGGAATCAGTGTCAGAGAGGATACGAAAGAATCAAGGTCGGACTGGCCATACTGGGCATTGGGTGCTTTCCCAAGGGGCGGCTCCTCTGCCATGGCGGAGGAGCGTCGACCCCCGCTAGCAGCAGAAGATACAAAACTTTTATAGAAAAACATAATAAACTCTCATGGGGGCACCAGGCACTGGCCAAGAGGGGGATCATGCTGAAAGCAGTTTGTTTTTAGTGAAAAAAACAGAGAGGCGGTCAGACACTCTGTAACAGGTCTGCAGTAACATTTTTGCCACTTATATCCTAGCTGGGAATTCTGTCAAAGGGTACGGTCTCCAAATAATTCTCAAAGTTCCTCCCCACCCCTATCTCTGATATGGAATCGCACTGTGTATACTTTTGGAAGACCAGGCTGCCAGTGTTGTATTTGATTGCATTTTAAAAGGGAATATTGAACTTACCTGCAAGCAGTGTTTGAATTGTTAATTATTTTTAGAGCTGGCAATTATATAGAATAATCGTGAAAAAAAGCTTTTTTATTCTTTGGTGGCAGTGATTATGTTTTCCACACGGTGGGGCTCGGCATTAAAACGTTTGAAGGCCAGTGCCTTATGTGCACAACTGATCAGGGAAAACACAAGGACGGAAAAGAAGGGACTGGAATTGGGGCATTCTTGGAGAAAGAGTGGAATGAGATACACCCCAGGATACATAACACATCCAAATGTGCAACAGTGAGGGAAGTAATGGTATAAGTTTCCATATATTGGTAGCACAGCACACTTCTTCTAAATTACATGAGTAGGACTCAAATGGATCAGAGCTTTGCTCGTGAGAACGTTAGGGAACTGGCATGTTGCTACAGTTACTATATAACATTGTCCAAAACCTGGGCATTATTGGTAGGGGATCGTGGATGCCATGGATAGGATCATTAATACAGAAACCCAGTACCCAGATTTCCCACCTGTATGTTGTCAGGGATGTCAAATAGAGAGACACAACCCCTATGTTTCCAAAGGAGCAAACAGATGATGTGTGTGCTTTGCACCGTGAAGCAGGCCATCACCACACTGTGGGCTGAGGCTAGACAACTAGAGCATAAAAAATAGCTGCATAGACTGGGGGGTTTCTTGGGCATGGAGATCATTTCAGTTACATCAAATGCGTACACAGACTAAACTGTTCATTGATGTTACAGCAGGCATGGAAAGAAACAGTCTTGTTGGGCCTACCACCCATCCCCTGCAGTTGGCATTAATTCTCCTCGATCTATATTGTGCTTGTGATGTTAGTAATTCATGATCCCTCCCACATAGTTTACAGACTCATTTTTCAGTCCTTTTACTGTTTCGAATGATTAAGCTCCTATTATTTATTATCTGGATATGAAATTGCCTTTACTTGCTTAGTTTTTCTTTTTGTGATTTTCCAGGCAGTTAGATATGAAAACCATTACACCAACACAAAGTATTGTTTGTGCCAAATGTTAAGAGAACATCTGGAGTCACCACAGGGAAAGCAGCTGCATTCAGCCCAGACTCAACGTGCAATCTGGTAAGACGGCCTTAGACAGTTGCTAATGCACCTTAGCAGAACTACATAAAACTTCAAACAAATTAGGTTCTGTATAGGTAGCACTTATGTTATAGATACCATTCGTTAGTTCATTTACTTAATTGTAGCTACTGTTTTTTCAGTCTGCGCCTTGCCTGATGTTGAAGGAGCAAACCTAGAGTGTCAGAGGCTCCAAATGAAGTGTAACAATGCTCCATGTTACCAGAGTCCTCAAGCTTAACTAATCCTAGGCATTAATGTGGTGATTTGTATACACTCTATCTTGGAACCTTGCAGTGTCGTTTTAGGGTTGTCTGAAGTCTCCATTCTGACCATCTTCAGTTATCCAGTTTTATGTTATGAATTATTCTTTTCAGAGGTGCGGTGTCCGTGGCCTCACACAAAAGGAGACAGTGGCACTTTGGTACAATGCCGTGCTCCTCAGGATCAAACAACGAAATGATTGCCACATATTCTGTGGCTCAGTGATGGTCGGAACATAATTTAGGTGTCAAAAGGATGCAAATGATGCCACTCCGTCTACTCCTTGAGACAGCTCTGGCAGCCTTAGGTCACTCAGGCAAGCATCCAAGAGCACTGGCTGACCTTGCACTGTGCTCCATCTTTACACCACCATGTCACCTTCCATTTACTAGAATGTCCTTTGGGACTATGACCAGCAAAGTAAAGTGGATGCAGTGGGAGGATAGTGGGGGTGCAAAGATGTGTGATCGCACACTCTCCACGCCCAAATGAGTGTAGAACTCCTCCCCCTCCCCACCCAATGCTTGCAGGAAGCTAACAGTGGACTTAAAGTCCCTTCATGAGGGAAGGCTCTGAAGCATAATGTAAGCAGAGAAAAACACTGCACCTCTTCACTGATATTGGGCAGTAACTATGATGTTTGCAAAAACACTATAACAGACTGGGGTGCACCTCTACAGTCGGCGACATGTAGCCCTGATGACTTTGTTAAAATGTGAAAACAATGTTGTAATTTTAAATTATCATATTCATTTTGGAATATCTCTATCTCCCGTGAGCATGTTTCGATTTTTCTTCCTTAAATGTATGCAATTACATTGATTTTATCCTACTTAGCCCTGATCACGATCGGTAATCTGGTTTTGGGGTGAAACTGAGTGAAAATTGAGGGTATTCGTTCCAGTGAATAATTGGTTGTTGTGTGATAGGGGGGATGCAGTGGTTTGTCTTGAGCTACTTATACTACGACTCCATGACTTAAACTTCATATTATACTGAGCCCAAGCTCATCACATGCTGCCCATGATCACTAGAATGCCACTAGATTGTTGGAAGGCAGAGGTCAAACACGTGGGTTGGCATGGCAGACTGACTGCTGATCCCCCTCTCTGGCATGACACATACGTTAAGCATGATGCCAGCCTCAAAGGTTTCAGGGCATGGGACCTCGGGCATTTCTACACTTGGCAATGTATGTGCCAATAGTTGCATGGCATCCTTCGACCTACTAGTGATTGACATTGCCCTTCTGTAAGGAAATGCCTACTTGGCATGGTTACCCCCTGACTTTTTGCCTTTGCTGATGCCAAGTTATGATTTGAAAGTGTGCTGAGACCTGCTAACCAGGCCCCAGCACCATTGTTCTTTCCCTAAAACTGTACCTTTGTTTTCACAATTGGCACACCCTGGCATCCAGGTAAGTCCCTTGTAACTGGTACCCCTGGTACCAAGGGCCCTGATGCCAGAGAAGGTCTCTAAGGGCTGCTGCATGTCTTATGCCACCCTGGGGACCCCTCACTCAGCACAGACACACACTGCTTACCACCTTGTGTGTGCTGGTGGGGAGAAAATGACTAAGTCGACATGGCACTCCCCTCAGGGTGCCATGCCAACCTCACACTGCCCATGGCATAGATAAGTCACCCCTCTAGCAGGCCTTACAGCCCTAAGGCAGGGTGCACTATACCATAGGTGAGGGCATAGGTGCATGAGCACTATGCCCCTACAGTGTCTAAGCAAAACCTTAGACATTGTAAGTGCAGGGTAGCCATAAGAGTATATGGTCTGGGAGTCTGTCATACACAAACTCCACAGCACCATAATGGCTACACTGAAAACTGGGAAGTTTGGTATCAAACTTCTCAGCACAATAAATGCACACTGATGCCAGTGTACATTTTATTGTGAAATACACCCCAGAGGGCATCTTAGGGATGCCCCCTGAAAACATACCCGACTTCCAGTGTGGGCTGACTAGTTTTGACAGCCTGCCACACACCAGACATGTTGCTGGCCACATGGGGAAGAGTGCCTTTGTCACTCTGTGGCTAGTAACAAAGCCTGTACTGGGTGGAGGTGCTTCTCACCTCCCCCTGCAGGAACTGTAACACCTGGCGGTGAGCCTCAAAGGCTCACCCCCTTTGTTACAGCGCCACAGGGCATTCCAGCTAGTGGAGATGCCCGCCCCCTCTGGCCACGGCCCCACTTTTGGCCGCAAGGCCAGAGGAGATAATGAGAAAAACAAGGAGGAGTCACTGGCCCGTCAGGACAACCCCTAAGGTGTCCTGAGCTGAGGTGACTCTGACTTTTAGAAATCCTCCGTCTTGCAGATGGAGGATTCCCCCAATAGGATTAGGGATGTGCCCCCTCCCCTCAGGGAGGAGGCACAAAGAGGGTGTAGCCACCCTCAGGGCTAGTAGCCATTGGCTACTAACCCCCCAGACCTAAACACACCCCTAAATTGAGTATTTAGGGGCCCCCAGAACCTAGGAAAACAGATTCCTGCAACCTAAGACGAAGAAGGACTGCTGACCTGAAGCCCGGCAGATAAGACGGAGACACCAACTGCTTTGGCCCCAGCTCTACCGGCCTGTCTCCCCACTTCAAGAGAAACTGCAACAGCGACGCGCTCCCCAGGGTCCAGCGACCTCTGAAGCCTCAGAGGACTACCCTGCATCTAAAAGGACCAAGAATTCCCTCTGCAGGCATCGCTGGGGGGGCTCACGGGGGTCAACTCTGGCTACTCACAGGGTCGCAGTCGCCGGGGAGTCCTCCCTATAGTGGCATACACTCGATATTCACGCCAATGAGTTGCAGATATTGCCAGAGTTTCACTCCCTAGAGGCCAAGGTTACTATGGCACAACTCAGACAGAAAGTAATATCACAAATCTTTAGGTCTCAAACACTCTCGCCCATTTTCAGCAGCTCCGAGATGCATGAGGCAAGGATCTTGGTGTGTTAAATGACAACAACTGGGCTGAGGCCCTAATGGCCCCCAGGCTCCTGGAAATTTCAGCTAGACTCTGTTTCATACAGTTCAAATACCTACAGCGCATATACTATAACCCTGCTAAGTTGTGGCCGATGGCCACAGCTCCATCAGCCTCATGCTCACGTTGCAACACAACAGAAGGCACTTTCCGACATGCTGTATGGGAATTCTGAGTCATAGCCTCCTTTTGGGTCACAGCACATGCACTCATGGAGAGAGTATTTGGGTGTGATGTTTCGCTGGAAGCCTTAGCGGCACTGCTGGAAATTATGGATGGCTGAGAGGTTAGCCAGAGTACACATCTACTTGTCGGACTTGAATACTGAAATGCCTAATGGGTCGTAGCAAAGCATTGGTGACCCACAGAACTCCAAACTCCAGGCAAATGAAAGAGTGGCATGGACAGAAGTGCACTGGTGTAGAAACGGGTCTACAAGACCAGAGGACGTCTAATGAATTAACAGAGACATGGTCCCCATGGACTCGGTAAAGCAAATCCTGAGGCACCTGGTCTGGGGCAAGGGGCCCCAGAGGAAGCGGCCTGATATAATGTTGACAATTGACCAATCCCTGGGCTGGGGTTGGTGGATGGTTTAACAGTTCTGAACAAGGTGCGTGTGTGTGATTAGATGTGATTAAGGTATCATATGGTTACACCTATTGTTTGTACACTCTGGTAATATACTATTATATGGTTTAAAATGCTAAGAAAATGCTTTATAACAAAAAAATGTGAGAGTATTTGGTCCTGTGTTTTACGTCAGGCAAATCCTGCTGCAAATTGAGGGTTTTTTTGTTCCGAGGAATTGCAGCAGGCAAAATCCGACGCAAATCAGAGGGGCAAATAGCATAGTGCTGTTTGCACTCTTCGGAATTCGTTGCAGTTCCTCCCCCAGTAGTTTGCTCACCTTGAGCTAACGTTGATTAGCAGGTACGCAATTTGCTCAGATTTTGTCTGGGTGGCCTGGGTCTTTCATAATGTTATCAAGGTCAAAGGTTTATATCCACACTTATGCTTCTACCTTTTGGATCAAAGGCTCCTTTTCACTCCTTTATTGCTGTGCCTCATGGTCACTGTTATTTCGTTAGTTCGTTGCCTCAGGCTCTTATTTTACTTCTATTCTGCTTGGGGAACTTTGACACTTCATTAGTCATCTGGCTCGGTCTCCTTATACCCTCCTTGTTTATGACTGGTCACGCAGTACATGCAATTGGAAAATTGAGAAATACCTCTCTTGTTCTCCAGAATCTGTCTAACTGAATGTTCACGGCATGTGTGGCTGTAGATACCCATGCTTTTCAAAATCCTGCCATCTAGTGTTAGGCTCGGATGTGTGCAAGTTGTTTTTCGGCAGAGAAAGTCTTTCGAGTCACAAGGTAGTGTGACTCCTCTTCTTGCTGGTATTTCGCATGGTCATTGACTTCACTATTTGTGTTATTCCGCCTTTGGGCTCAAAATTGTGCTTTTCTGCTTCGGTTCAACACCGTTGTGCTGCACTTTCTTGGTTCAAACCTGCTTTCCATAGGTGGTATTCTCAGTTGCTGTCCTCTCTTTCTTCTGCTGGATTTGGCGTCATCTGCTTCGTTAAGGCTACTTACATCGATTGTGGCTCTGCTTAGGCCTTCCCCCTCTGGGATTTTGCTTCCAGCCTCAGGTGTTCCCTCAAGCTATGTCCTCTTAGTGATGGATTGGAGGCCTTTTCGAATCTGTCCTTGGTTTCATACAAAGTACCCTTGCACCAACCTCTGCCAGGTCTGTAATCTGTGGCTCTTCCACGAACACAACGTGGGCAGCTGAGAGGCTTGCTGCTCCTTCAGATTCGAAGAAGACTCTTTGCGACCAGAAGTTTGACGTCTCGAAATGTCTCGAAGAAGCACTGATGATACACGAAATATGTACGGACCAAAGGACTTCCAGGAAGAAAAACACGCACAGGTGGCTACTGCAGATGAAGGGACCTTCTGTTGGGGCGACCGCTCTGGCTCTGAAACCAAAATGCAACATCTGCCTCCAGCTCAGCCAGCCATGAGTACTGTGCCTCCATCACCTCGATCCCAGCAAACCACCACTAAGAGTCAACTGCCCATCCAGAGAGAACTTAAAAGCATTGCTGGACCACCACTGCCTTTGGGCCATGGTCTGCACAGACCATCCTCTACGGACATGCCCATCCCCAGCTCGGCATCAAAGAAAACATTAAAGCCACATGCTTTGGGGCCGATCACACCCGCCTCAGACTTGAGTAAAGCTTCGGAGCCGAAATCTTCAGCATTGAAACACCAGCCACTGTTGCCACCGAAACCAGCCTCTCTAGAACCAAGATCTTCGGAGCTAAAACCCTCAGCGTCAGCCGCCGACAACTTTGACACTGAAAAACGGTCTATGGATCGCAGTCCTGCTTCAGAGACTGCAAGAAGAGATTGATTCTCAGCAAAAGCATATCATTATCGATCCTGACAGAAGCCGAAAAATCACTAGACCGCTCCCACCACATACACAGAGCAGAGCTGCATGATCTTCCAAAAGGCAGCTGTCTTTTGAAGAAGTTTTGGATGTTCCAACTCCACCCAAATAGAGGAAGAAGATGGTCAAGACCACAAGTCTGTAAACATTATCTCACCACCTGTACCGGCTCCACACAGTACACCCTCACCACCTGCTTCACCAGCTGCCCCTGCATCATATTCCCCTGAAGGGTCAATTCATTCTTTGGGGGCGGAGATGATGGGGACGCTTTCGATATCCCATGGGACACGTATTAACTGACCCACCAGCTGATGCAGACCCTGATCTCTACCCTGCAAAACCATCTCCCCCAGATGATGCTGCTACTTACCATGACTTAATTGGTGGGGCTGCCACCTTCCATAAGGTGCAATTACGTCCAGAGTCCCTGGACGACAACTTCTTATTCAACACAGTCTCCTCCTCACAGCATCCAGCACAATATTTTAAGGTTATGCTCCATCACACCTCTGACATATTTAATGACATTGTATGATCTAGGGCAGTGGCTCCCAACCTTTTGACTTCTGTAGACCGTGTAGACCCCCACTTTATCATTACTAGAACCCAGGGACCCCCACTGTATCATTACTAAAATCTGGGGGCCCACCACTGAGTCATCGGTGAAAGCTGGGGTCCTAATCTGTTAATATTATTTAATTATCTAACCAGTCGCGGACCCCTAGAGGAGGCTTCACAGACCCCCAGGGGACCCTGGACCACAGGGTGGGAACCACTGATCTAGGGTGATAACTCCAAGAGTAGAAGTATAAGGTGTCCCCCAATAACCCCATATATATTAAAGGTCAACCTCCACAAGACTCTTTAGTAGTGGCAACTGCACGTAAAAGAGCAAATTCCCAAACATCTGGTGAAGTCCTTTCAAGGATGGGGAGAGCAGAAAGATTGATGCAGCTGGACGGAGGGTGGCCGCACAACTCCATCTGCCTCTTCTCCAGATGTGATAGTGCACACAGGGACGAGATGGAGGAACTCCTCCAATATTTCTCAGAAAGAAGTAGCCTTTCAAATAGCCTCTGAGGGTAAGTTAAGATCTAACACTAATATACATTGTGCCCTTGACGCTGCGGCTACTGCAGCAAGAGGAATAAACTCTAGTATGTTACTCTGCAGAAATTCCTGGGTTCACATCTTAGGGTTTAAACCAGACATACAGCAAAATCTCCTGGCCCTTCTATTCGATGGGGAAACAACTATTTGGTCCTCAATTAGGTACTCGCCTAGAGAAGATAAAAAAAGACCAAGGCCATGGGAGCACTGTAGACATCTTGCTGCGGCTCCTGTCGCCAGCCATCCTGCCATGGAGGGTCCAAGACTACCTCCCCTGAAACCTTCACCTCATACTAGCAGCCACAAACCCAAACCACGTCGCCTAGATGATACTACCAAAACTTGTGTTGGGGGTAGCAGCTCAAAAGTCAGAGGCAAGAGCAGATTTACCAAAGCATCCACCAGAACCCCCAAACGCTGACGTACCACTCATTCCCCCGATCACACAATACCTGTTGAGAGTCAACTACAAGGGTTCTTTCTTGCCTGGCGGAGCATCACCTCCGACCAGTGGGTGTTGGATATTATCCAACATGGTTATTGTCTCGAGGTCCCTTCCCCACCTCATAATATTCAACATTGCAAACACAAACTTTCCCCACATCAGCAGTTGATCAGGGAAGATGTACAATCACTCCTCACAAAAAAAGGAGTTATAAAACCCATCTCACTCCACCAATAGGTCACAGAAGTCAATTCATTACACTTCCTTTTTCCCAAGTAGGACGGGTCCCTGAGGCCAATCTTGGAACTCAGATCCCTAAACGAGTACTTTTTCTCAGGGAACTTTCACATGCCAGTCACTAGTCTCTTTGACCCATTATTAAAACTAGGCAACTTAATGGCTGCACTCAACCTCAAGGACGCTTACTTCCATATTCCTATTCATCCCGCACATCAACGGTATCTGAGGTTTGTAATAAATGGTCAGCATGTCGAGGTCAAAGTGTTACCTTTGGGGTCACTGCTGTGCCCAGAGTCTTCACCAAATGCCTTGTAGTAGTTGCTGCTCACCTGCGCAGACAAAGCATACATGCCTTTCCATTACTGGACGAATGGCTCATCAAAAGCCAACTGGTCAGAAGTGTTACCAGCACACTTATGTCAGCATAAACCTACTGCATGAACTAGATTTTACCATCAGCACCTTAAAATCCCTACCTCTTCAGATCCGACCTTACCTAGGAGCAGTTCTCAACTCGCAACTATGAATAGCTTACCCGAATACTGCCAGGATGTAATCTTTTCAAGCACTCATTCCCCAATTCCAACCAAGTCAACAGTTGATAGTGAGGACAGTCACCCGTCTTCTTGGTATAATGGCTTCATGTATAGCCATAGTACCTCATGCCAGGTTAAATATGCATCTGTTGCAGGAGTACTTACCGCACCAATGGACTCAAGCGGAGTTCAGTTGGAAGATCTAGTGTTGCTCAACCAACAAGCTTGTCACTCTCCGCAGTGGTGGAACACCAGCAGACCCAGTTCTGCAGAGACCATATCAATGGACGCCTCTCTTATGGGTTGATGACCGCATTTGCAAGATATAACTGTCCAGGGCCACTAGACACTGTCGGCAACACTTCCACATAAATCACCTGGAGTTACTAGCTGTTCGCCCAGCATTGAAAGCCTTCTTTCCTCACCTCATGGGACAAGGTAGTCCTCATCAAGGAGGACAATATGACAGCCATGTAATATCCCCAAACGCAAGTAGGCTCAAGTCCCCACAGCTTTCACATTTAGCCCAACCCATTTGGAGATGGGCTCTCCGATACAGCATTCCCCTGTTAGCAGATAGCTACCGGTAGTGGACAACCACTTTGCAGAACTCCTCAGCAGGAGGCGCCAACAAGTCCACGAGTGGGGAACTTAACCCGCAAGTCATCCTCCTGTATTTCTGGCATTGGGGGCAACTGCACATAAACCTCTTCAACACAGCAGAAAAGCCAAATGCCCAAACTTCACCTCCAGGTTTCCACACCCACATTCCAAGGGAAATGCACTATTGATGAGTTGGTCAGAGCTATTTGCTTACACTTTCCACCTCTCCCGCTGCTTCCGTTTGCGGTTTGCAGACTTGGGCAGACATCTCTCATGCTGGTGGCTCCCACAAGGGTACAACAATCATGGTTCACCACAAAGCACTGCCGAACAGACAGAATCTTCTCATGTAAAACCATGGAGAAATCAGACACTCGGACCCCAGATCCCTCAATCTTGAGATCTGGCTCCTGAATTCCTAGAGTTTGATTACCACAGTCTCTCATAAGAATGTATGGACATTGTCAAAGAAGCGCGCAGGCCTACTACTTTTACTCTGCAAAATGTAAAAGATTTGTTCATTATCGTCATTCTGAACACATTGATCCCTTGGCAGCCAAGGTTCAAGAGTTTGGGCCAGATGTATCGGCCCATTTTGCATTCACAAACGGTGCAAAACCGTAAATTTGACCATTTGCGAATGCAAGATAGCCTTTCCAGATGTGTGAAAGACATAGGGTTCTTCAAACACGGCAGAGACCAGGAGGGGACTACCTGTCCCAAGTGCCCCTTGAGGATGGAGGCGGCGGAGCCATGAATCGAGCGCTTCAAACACGCTAGAGCATCCCGCAGTGTGGGTCGCGCCCAGGCGTTGCCCGAGCCAGGGGCGGGCCCGTCCACGCCTGTCTGAGCCGTGTGAGGCTGGGCTGGGCCATCCCCCTTGGTTTTAAGGTAGGATTGCTGGGGGGCTCCTGTTTGACATTTAGTGGGTGTGAGGTGTCATTCCTCTGGGATAGGGAAGCGTAAGGCGAAAGGAAGCCCTGTGGTGGGCGTAGTGCAACCCAAACTACTGAAGCTGCACCAATCATCATATGCCTTCCCAAATTGTGTATCTAACGAAATTGATACCCTGATAGAGGAGGTAGAATCTATATTGAACAAAAAAGAGAAGCTCCCACCAAAAGGATTGAAAACTGGTACTCTTATTCCTTTTTTGACCATAAATCCCCCTTCCAGAGGAAATGTCTCTTCAAATGAAGACCTTTTGCTCGTCCGTGTATTCCAACCTGAGGGTTTAAATACAGAACCTATGGGATGGGCGTGGCACACTCGATTCCAGGCGATCTCTTGACAGATACTGTGACTGTACATAACATCCCATGTTCAAATCGCTTCCTGCCATTGGACTTGCAGGCCCAACCGTGTGAGCAAGGGGCCTACACTCGAACTCTCGATCCCCAGAACATCTACCTCCTATGGTTTCTTCTCAGGAGGAGGTGGTCTCTCTCATACTGGGCCTACAAGAAGATGTGAGGGAACTAAAGCAAGTGCTAACAGCAGTACTAAACACCTTGTGCTCAACTAGCCCAACTGGGGCCACTGAACTTGCACAAAAAAAAGAACCTCTGACTATTAAAAACCCTTGCCTCTCTGCAACCAGGATTCAGTGTAAATGCACCTACCCTTAGAGCCTCCTCTCGGCCAGTATATGACACAAGTGTCTCCCTGGACATGTCCCTTGGCCCACTGAGTCCTAAGGACCAATTTCAAGTTTTACCCAGGCAACAATCGCATGTAAAAATGATGTGGGACTCTAAGGTTACTCAAACATCTTCTATCCATCCTGGTGAGAACCATTCACTTTATATATGTAACGTACCCCTACTACACCCAAAGTCACACGAAGATAACTCATCCCTGATAAATAAGGTTGTACATTGGTTAAGACATACTAGACAATGTGGCTCTATTATTTATTCGGACATAATCTCAGCCAAACGTTTTATTGACAAGTCAGACCAATGGGACTATATTAAGCTAACGCTAGCCACTCCAAGCCTGGTAACAGGACTGCTATCCTATGCAAAATGGGTCAAGTATTTGTCTTCGTAGCACTTGTCCTGAGAATAATGTTATGCGGAACCCCACACCCTTATGCGCAAATACTAGCTCTTACACGGTGGGAGGTGGCTCATCCGCAAAGCCCCATAATCAAAGATATGAGTCTATGGAAGGGCGCATATCAGATGAGTTACAAACTAAGAAATCCACTTGTATGGAAAGGAGATCCAGTCCATGTGTTCTGGGTCCAACAGGTGCCGTTCTAGATACAGATTGACTGTCATTTCTTAAGGAGAGAAACTCATCTATTTCTAAAATCAATACAATTGTAGCCAGAGTTGTGAATTTAGACCATTCCTTCCAGAAGCGTTTGGCCATGTCACCAAAAGATATTAGACTTAAATCACAACTTGTACAGAGTCCCCCCTTAAAGAGCTTTAGGGCCCACCAGATATCAACATCAAAACTTTTAACATGGAATGTGGCGGGAATTAGCATCAAAACAGATGATGTTGATTGGGGGATGTATATAGATGGATTTAGTATGTGCCTGTTCCAAGAACTTGGGCTATAGAAAATATATATAGGCAGGGGGTTTTGCTCTTTTTGGAAGGTATCTTGGGGGTCTCCTGCTGGTAGAGCAGTTGGAGGGATTATTACTTAGATAAGAATATCCGAGGTGGGGAAAGTCAAAGAAGTGCATGTGGAGTTGCCTGATATATTGCCTTTGTCTATTCAGACAAAGTAAGGGTTACCGCTACTTTGTGTCAATGTTTACAATGAACCAGATCATCCAAACAAAATTTCCTAAACCATCCAGATTTTGAATGCCCTTGTCCTGGATTATTGCATGACTCATTATATCATCATAGCTGGTGACTTTAATGTTTGCTTGGAACCTAATTCTGCATTATCAGAAATCACACAGCTAGAGGATGTGATATGGAATATCCCTCCGTATAGATCCCACCGAAAGCAGTCAAAATCCAATGTCAGGGCCCTGCAGGTCATAGATCTTTTATTAACCCATGGCCTTCGCCCAGGGAATAGTCGATTCCCATCGGATGTCCCTGCTAAACCTACGTATTTTAGAGGGTCCTAAAGCAGCACTCTCGATCTTGTACTTATTGATGTAAGACTATGGCATATTATCAGAGATATCAAGGTGGGGGATCAGTATAATAGTGATCATGCCCCCATTTTGGTAATATACAACAGACAGCTCTTTAACAAAAAAGATGTGCAGTTATCTCACAACGTTTCCTCTTCTCTAGAGGTATCCTCTAATAAGCGTACCTTGAAATGGGGTTCATTTAGAAACTCAAATATACTATGGGAAAAATACTACAACTTTTTAAATTCATCCATTACCCCATAGTTCCTCTTTAAGCTCCCCGAATGAAGTAATGGACTTGCACAAGGTTTTTTCCTTGCTATGAAAGAGCTATTTGTTAGATGTTGTGGTGCGAATAAACGTATGGGAGCAAATCCGCATAATGAATGGTTTGGTAAGATATGTAAGCGTGCTAAAAGTAACCTCTTAACAGCAATAAAACTAAAAGTTAGAACCAAGATAAGTTATGCTAGGCGTGAATACACATCTGCAGTTAAGATTAGTAAACAACAATGAGAAGAAACATCTTTGCAGGAGCTATTGAAGGCGGCAAGGGACAAAGATGTCTACTGTTTTTGGACCCTCGTCGCCAGAAAGGGGCATAGCGAAAATTCTAGACCAGATTGCCACATCTCCCCTGACCAATGATTAATACATTTTTCTGAGTTGTATAGCTGTGAGTCTGCCTCTTTCCATGATCCTGAAAATGTACCAAGTGAAGAGCTGCCATCTACATCTAGCTTCACCCCCTTTTCTCTCAAGGAAATTGTAATTGCCATTAAAGCTCAAAAATCTGGTAAAGCCCCTGGGTTGGATGGCATACCCGTGTATATGTTTATATCTGATATTGTCTACTTGGGTTCCTATATTAACAAGTTGTCAAATGCCGTTTTGGCTAGTGGGATCCATCCTGAAACCTGGAAAGGAGCAATTATTGTTCCTATTTATAAAAAAGGCGAGAGGGGTGTACCGGGAAACTATCGACCAATTAGCCTCTTGGACAGTTTACAAAAAAAATATTTTGCTACCAGGTGTTGAGCAGGCTCAAGGAATGGGTGAATGATAACCAAGCACTGAGTCATTTATAGGCAGGCTTTAGGCAGAAGATCAGCACGGTTGACCAGGCTTTTCGCTTCCTCATGATTGAATGGAAATTGGTGGACCTGGCCTCTATGTTGCATTTGTTGACCTTAAGTCTGCCTTTGATCTGGTCCCACGTAGTAAACTTTGGGAAGTTATGAATAAAGCTGGAGTGCCAGGCCATTTGTTAAATCTTATCATAGAGCTGTATTCTGTGAGCTATGCCAGAATTAGATGGGGGACAAAAGGGGAATTAACAGGCGAGTTTGCGATACGCAGAGGAGTGAGGCAGGGATGTGTGTTGGCCCCCACACACTTTCCATTGTTTATCAACACCTGTATCCCCCACCTAATGGATTGTGTCAGCGATGCACCCAAAATAGAGAGGGTGAGGATTCCCTGCCTGCTGTTTGCAGATGATACTTTGCTATTATCTCAAACCTCCTTAGTTTTACCAATCTGCTTGAGAAGTTTACGGGTTTTTGTAAAAATCATGGCCTGGAAATGAATACTTCTAAAACCAAATATATGGTGTTTGGTGATCTTAAACATAAAACAAGGAGGAAGATATGTCTGGAAGAAGAGGTTTTGGAAAGAGTAACTGACTTTGATTACCTGGGATTAAGACTGGAAGATTCCCATAAATGGCAGGCACATGTATCTAAGTCAGTTATGAGTTTAAAACAAAAATCGGGGTGCATTTTAAGATATGCCCCTAAATCGCCCAGCTTCATGATTACTCCTGCAATAGAAATATACAAAGCTCAAGCAAGGGGGGGGAGTATTATATGGGGCAGAGCTTTGGGGTTACTGTAATTTGAATGATTTGGAGAAAGCCATTTTTTTTTTTTTTTTTAAGCGCCATTAAAAATACCAGCAATTTTCCCTACCCTGCCCATTAGGTTGTTCTGAATCTCCTCCCCATTTTGCATGTAGCTGCCCTAAGGCCATTGATGTACTGGATCAGGATATGGGCTTTGGACATTTTTGTCCCATACAGAGCCGGGCTTAGTGCCCTGATGAGTACGCAACCTCAAAGAAAGTCAGGTGGTGCAGTATGTTAGAGAAACTCTCTTCAGTCTTGGGTTGGGGGATTTTTGGTCAGACCCTCTTCACCTCCCAAAAAATGCTGCACAGATTCTGAAGGATGCATATTGGTTGAGTGTTCAAGTGAAATAAACTAGCAGAGGTCCCCTCACTTAGTTTAACTGATAGTTTTTTTATCTTTGAAATGTCATTATGAATTTAAGCATTTTATGGACTTGATTGTATCTCCATTAGCACGTGCTCTTTATATTAGATTCAGGATGGGAACACTACCACTTCGCTCTTTTACTTGTAAATGGTCAATTCCTGTCTCGGTCAACGACTTATGCCCGATGGGATGTGGAGCTGTTGAACATACAGCTCACGTTTTATTCAGTTGCCCCGCCTACTCAAAGCAGAGAGCACGTTGGCTCATGCCATTGTGCAGATCCTTGGGCTTTAGGAGTGGGATATTATAGCGCTTAGGATTTTTAAATCAAATACCCATGACAATGTGGCATGTGCAGTGTCTAAATTTCTGGAGGCAATCTGGCCCATTAGATGCAACATTATGAAAAACTAATCAAGATATATTATACTATCCTTGTTATGAGAAAGTTATTGTAAACTGAAAATTAATATCTTAGTGAGAATAATGATGTGTTGTGATTCTGCAGTTTTAATAATGCTTACCATAGTTTTAAATGTTCTTGTTATATTAAATTATATATTTTTTTAAAGTAGGCTTTTATTTGTTAGAATTGATATATTTATCGCTTGTTATTAGTAGTGAGAGATTTTATGATTCTCCTTTTTCTTATATTCTTAGATGAATTTATGTAATTCTCTATGTGCTTTTATGGTAATTTTTTTCTTACCGAAATAAAGCTACTACTACTACTATTACATAGGCTGTGCAGTTTTAGAGAATCACAACTTTTTGAGATTACCTAAAATTACAACTCCAAATGTGGATTCGCAGTTTGCGATTCCCTAAGCACATGTAACAAGCATTTCCTAAATACGAAATGGGCATTTAGGAAATACTATTAACATCAACCATGGTAACCATGTGCAATTTTATAAAACTGCAGTAAAAATGATTTTTTTAAAGTGCTATGTAGTGCACAAATGCCACTAGGGCATGTGTGCACTTTACATGTGCACAAATTATTTTCTTGGTGCATTAAAGGGGTCCTTAGGCCCGCGGCACCCTTGGTTTTGCATTTCCCAGTTTTGCGATTCCCTAATAGCAATTGCGATTCTTTAGGAATCGCTATTAGGGATTCGCTATTTTGTTAGATACAATTTTGCATTCCCTAAATACTGATTTCTTAAATTCGCTATTTAGAGAATGCAAAATGGTATTTTGATACATCTGGCCCATCGTCTCCTACTTATTTAATTTACATACCTCTGGTCTAGCTTTCATATCTATAAGTATAAACTTTGCGGCCAGAGCTGCATATTTACAAAATAGGCAACACATTTCCCTACTCAGAATTCCAGTTATCAAAGCCTTCCTGCAAGGCCTTAAAAATGTCATTCTCCTAGGGTTCCACTAGCTTTCACATGGAAACTCAATATTGTATTATCAAAATGAAAGGGCCCTGTATATCATCTGCTCCACTCCTGCCTCCTCCAGTTTTTCTCCTGGAAGGCAAGAATCCTTCTTCTGAATACATATGGATAGCGTTGTACTTCGTACCAACTCCAAATTTCTTCCAATGGTGGTCTCCCAGTTCCATCTTAATAAATCTATTGAACTTCCTGTCATTTTTCCTCAGCGTGACTCAGTTGCAGAAAGGGCTCTGCATATGTTAGATGTAAAACACACTCTCCTGTATTACATTGACAGGACTAAATCATTTAGAAAGACACAATAATTATTTGTTGCTTTCTCAAAACCTCACAAAGGAAGGGCCATTGCTAAATCGGGTCTTGCACGATTGTTAGAAATGGGGTCTTTGGTTGGTAGTCAGTTTGCACTCTGTCCAAGCAGAGACCCTCACTCTAGTCATGGTATGGGAGAAACACACCAGGGCAACCTCCACTCACCCCCTTAGTAGCTTGACACGAGCAGGAAGGCTTAACCCCAGAAGCACTATGCAAAGTATTTGTACCAAAACACACAGTAATACAGTGAAAACACTACAAAATGGACACCACACCAGTTTAGAAAAATACATAATATTTATCTAAATCGAACAAGACCAAAACAACAAAAATCCAACAAACACAAGTCAAGATATGAATTTTCAAAAGAATGAAAGTCTTAATCGTTAGAAAACAGTGAAAATGCTTTTGTTGCACAAAAGTACCTGGTTTGTGTCAAAAATGAACTGCATGGGCGAGCGTGCATTGGAAAAGTCAGCAATGCGTTGGTTCCTTACTTGCAAGCGACACTGTGCGTTGTTTCCTTCTCCAGTAGGGTCGGTGATGTGTTGTTTTTCTCCCTCGCAAGAGAGCGATGCTTAGATTTCTGGACGGGACACCTCTGATCCGGGCAGGCCTTGTGTCGATCTTTCACTCCCAGAGATATGGCGTTGAAATCCGGTCGCATGATGTCAGTAAACCAGGCTGTGTGGGGGGGTTTGCGTCGTTATCAGCCTCCGTAAGCGGGTGTTGCGTGTCGTTTCTCCAGCCGCGTTGCTTCAATTTCCTAGCTGCGATGCAGGTGGATCATCGATTTTAGCTGCAAAGCCAGCGGCGCGTCGTTTATCAGCCGTGTTACAGAAGGTGTGTCAGAAATGTCCCCACTTGGCGGTGTTTGTGTGGATTTCAGTCCTTTTCCACCAGCTTCACCTTTCAAGGGCACAGGGACTGGATGGGACACCACCTGGCAGGGCAGGAGTCTCACCAGACAATCCAGGTGCTGGCAGAGAGAAGTCTTTAATGGCCCTGAGACTACAAACAACAGGAGGCAAGCTCAGCTCAAGCCCTTGGAGATTCTTCTCAAACAGGAATGCACAACAAAGTCCAGTCTTTGTCCCCTTTCCCAGGCAGAAGTAGCAACTGCGGGCTAGCCCAACAAAGCACAGTCACAGGCAGGGGCAGCACTTCTCCTCAGCTCTTCAGCTCTTCTCCTTGGCAGTGGTTCCTCTTGAATCTTTGAAGTCTAAAAATGTGGGGTTTTGGGTCCACTACTTATACTCCTTTCTGCCTTTGAAGTGGGCAAGCTTCAAAGGAAATTCTCTGTTGTTCACAAGATCCTGCCTTGGCCAGGCCAGGCTCCAGGCTTACACCAGCGGGTAGGAAACTGCATTGTGCGAGGGCAGGCACAGCCCATTCAGGTGTAAGTGCCTGCTCTCCCTCCACTCTCGTTCTGCTGGCCCGTCAGGATATGCAGGCTACTCCCCAGCTCCCTTTGTCTCACTGTCTAGAGGGAATTCATACCAGCCCAACTGTCAGTCTGACCCAGACAGGGAATCCACAAGCAGGCGGAGTCACAGAATGGCTTAAGCAAGAAAATGACCACTTTCTAACTGACAATTTAAAAAACAACTTTACCAAAAGATGTATTTTAAATTGCGAGTTCAGAGACACAAAACTCTACATTTCTATCTGCTCCCAAAGGGAATCTGCACTTAAATATCATTTAAGGGCATCCCCCATGTTAACCTATGAGGGAGATAGTGAAACCTGAGTTCATAAGTATTTCACTGTTAGGACATGTAAAACATACCAGTACATGTCCCACCCTTAACATACTCTGCACCCTGCCCATGGGCATATCTAGGTCGTACCTCAGGGGGCCTTACCTGTAGCAAAAGGGAAGGTTTAGGCCTGGCAAGTGGGTGCACTTGCCAGGTCGAATTGGCAGCTTAAAACTGCACACAGACACTGCAGTGGCAGGTCTGAGCCATGTTTACAGGGCTACTCGTGTGGGTGGCAAAACCAGTGCTGCAGGCCCACTAGTAGCATTTGATTTACAGGCCCTGGGCACCTCTAGTGCACTGTACTAGGGACTTACTAGTAAATCAAATATGCCAATCTGGGAAAAGCCATTACACAGATAATTTACACAGGAGCACTTGCACTTTAGCACTGGTCAGCAGTGGTAAAATGCTCAGAGTACCAAAACCAGCAAAAATAGGGTCCAGCACACAGTCAAAACATGGGAAGCAGAGGTAAAGACTTAGGGTATAGCACACCAAGGATGCCAGGTCTAACATGTGTCCCCCCAGCTGAAAGTGGGGAGAAACTACCCAACCTGATGGAAGTTTTCAGCACTAAGGCGGAAGAATGTGGACAGACCATCAGCATTGGCGTGTTCTGTGCCATGGCAGTGTTCCATCGTAAAGTCCATACCCTGTAGGGAGATAGACCACCCTAACAGTTTTGGGTTCTCACCCCTCATCTGCATTAACCATCTGAGGGGCCTATGGTCTGTCTGCACCTGGAAGTGAGACCCAAACAAGTAGGGTCTTAGCTTCTTCAGTGTCCAGACCACAGCAAAAGCCTCCCTCTCAATTGAACTCCACCTACGTTCCCGAGGAAGTGACCTCCTACTTATGATGGCTACAGGCTGGTCTAGGCCCTCTTCATTTATCTGTGCTAATACTGCTCCCTTACCATGCTCTGAAGCATCAGTTTGCACAACAAATTCCTTGGAGAAGTCAGGTGCCTTCAGCACAGGTGCTGTGCACATAACTGCCTTCTGGGCATCAAAAGCTGCCTGACAAGCTTCAGTCCAGATCATATTTTGGGGCTGCTTCTTTGAGGGTAACTCAGTCAAGGGAGAAACAATAGTGCCATACCACCTGACAAACCTCCTGTAATATCATGTGAGACTTAAGAAGGCTCTCACCTCAGTCTGGGTCTTCGGAGGCTCCCAAGCCACAATGGTATCAATTGTTGCCTGGAGGGGTGCCACCTGGTCACTCCTCACCTGGTGTAAGGGCAGTGTTCCACCGTAAAGTCCATTCCACAGTACACCACAGAACCTTGCCCTATTTGGCACTTAATTGCCTTAATAGTGAGGCCTGCCTTCTGCAGAGCCTCCAACACTTTACGGAGGTGCTGTAAATGATCCTCCCGAGTGGAGCTGAACACAGCAGTGTCATCCAGGTAGCTGCACTGAAATCACCCAACAACACCTGGTTGACCATCCTCTGAAAGGTGGCAGGGGCATTCTTCAACCCAAAGGGCATCACCCTAAACTGGTAATGCCCATCTGGTGTGGAGAATGCAGATCTCTCCTTAGCCCCCTCAGCAGGGTAATCTGCCAATACCAGGAGGTCAAATCAAAAGTACTTAGATACTTGGCAGCCCCTAGCCGGTCAATGAGCTCATCAGCTCGGGGGATGGAGTGCACATCAGTCATAGTGACTGCATTGAGTCCCTGGTAGCCCACACAGAACCTGAGTTCTGGAGTGGCTCCAGGAGCAGCAGCCTTTGGGACTAAAACCACAGGGCTGGCCCAGGGGCTACTGGAAAACTCAATAACCCCTAATGCTAACATCTTAGAGAGTTCATCTTTGATGCTAGTCCTAACCTTGTCAGTGACTCTGTAAACTTTATTTGACAAGAGGACTGTCCCCAGTGTCCACATCATGTGGACACAAATGAGTGACCCCTGGGGTCAAGGAAAACAATGAGGCAAACTGTCCCAACACCTGGAGACAGTCCCTTTGTTGCTCTGGGGTCAGTGAGGGGAGAGGTTCATGCCCTCCACAGACCCATTTTTCTCCTTGGCAAACAGGAGGTCAGGAAGAGGCTCACACTCCTCCTCCATCCCATCATCAGTTGCCAGGAGCATGGTCACCTCAGACCGTTCAGAGTGAGGCTTGAGGCAGTTCACATGCAGGACCCTCAAAGGGTTCCTCGGAGTCTGCAAGTTCACCAGATAAGTGACATCACTCTTACACTCCACCACCTCAAAAGGCCCAGTCCACTTATCCTGGAGCGCCATAGGCTCCATTAGGGCCATCATCCAAACTTTTTGCCCATGTAGTGAATCCTAGTTTGTTTTAGTGGGATACAGGAGATAACTTAGCCTTTGGATTGCAGACTTGTGCCCCTGTCACCTAGCAAATTTATTTTAGGCCATTTCTGCCCCCAGTGGGGGCAAATCGGCCTATTGTTATTAGGCCGATCTGCCCCCAGGGGAAGCAGAAACCTCCAGGGCTAATTTTTTTTGTTGTGTTTTTTTAGAGATGGGGAGCGACCCATTAGACAAGGGTCGCTCCCCTGGGGGCAAATTGTATTTAGACCATTTCTGCCCCCCTTGGGGGCAGATCGGCCGATTTTAGGTCAATCTGCCGCCAAGGGGAGCAGAAACAACTTGGCACTGGGGATTTTTTTTTTTTTTTGCACCAGTGTCACGCAAGGGGAGCGTCCCCGTAGGCAAGAGTCGCTCGCTCCCCGGGTAGGTTGGGGGGGCAAATTTATTTTAGGCCATTTCTGGCCCCCCTGGGGGCAGAGCGGCCTATTGTTATTAGGCCGATCTGCCCCGGGGGGGGGGGGGCAGAAACCTCTAGGCGCCAGGGCTAATTTGATTTTTTCTGGGGTTTTTTTTGTTTGTTTTTTTTAGAGATGGGGAGCGACCCATTAGGCAAGGGTCGCTCCCCTGGGGGGCAAATTGTATTTAGACCATTTCTGCCCCCCTTGGGGGTAGATCAGACAATTTTAGGTCAATCTGCCCCCAAGGGGGGCAGAAACAACTAGGCACCGGGGATCTTTTTGCACCAATGTCACGCAACAGGAGCGACCCCATAGGCAAGGGTCGTTCCCCGGGGGGGGTTGGAGGGGAGGGGGGCAAATTTATTTTAGGCCATTTCTGGCCCCCCTGGGGGCAGATCGGCCTATTGTTATTAGGCCGATATGCGCAGAAACCTCTAGGCGCCAGGGCTAATTTTTTTTGTTGTGTTTTTTTTAGAGATGGGGAGCGACCCATTAAGCAAGGGTCGCTCCCTTGGGGGGCAAATTGTATTGGAGCAGATCGGACGATTTTAGGCCAATCTGCCCCCATGGGGGCAGAAACCACTTAGGCACCAGGGATTGGTGTGTGTGTATGCTTGTGTTTTCTTTAGGGGGGCAGCCTCTTGGGTAAGGGTCGCTCCCGATGGGGTCACATTACTGTTGGCCATATCTGCCCCCCATTGGGGGCAGATTGGCCTATTTTTGGAAGGCCCATCTGTCCCCAAGAGGGGGCAGAAAGCCCACCAGAGGCCAGGGTAGTTTTTTTTCAAAAATAAGAGGGTGGCGGTATGGCCATAGCCCCACCCCAAATAAATGGGGCCAAAGTTGTTCTGCCCACCAGTGGGCAGATGGGGCAATTACCCCTGATCCACACCCCGGGGGGGGGGGCAGAAAGTCTACTAGATGCCAGGGAATTAAAAAATATATATATATTGGGGTGGTGGCTACCAACCAGTATGGGTCTGGTTACGCCCCCACCTCAACTGAAGGGGGTAACAGTCTTTCAGCTCTCCCCCGCACTCTAAAACATCTTATCCCACAGCAAGCAAGAATACATTTGATTATTTTGGGTTTTAGTTTTACATTTGGGCCATGAGAACTTGGCTTACTATCAAAATCATCCCACTTGGAATGGTGAGGGCTGCACTTTATGGACTTTGGGACGCTGCCATGTAGAAAAATCCACAAGACCTAGACACATCTGAAAACTAAACATCATTCACATGCACCCCGCACCATTTTTGTACCCACAATCCCCTGCAAACCTCCAGCTTTGCTGGAAATCCCAAATTTTTTCCACGTTTTTTTGTTGGAACCTTCCGGAATCTGCAGGAATTCACAAAATTCCTACCACCCAGCATTGTCTCATCTATGCCGATAAAAATTCTGCTGCACTTGTTAGCCTAAAAATTTTTTTTTTGCAAACTGCCCTTTTGGACCCCCTTTGTTCCCCCTCAATATAGACATGTTTTTGGCTCTTCCTTTTCACAAGCACTTGGCCCACCTACACAAATGAGGTATCATTTTTACCGGGAGACTGAGGGGAACATTGGGTGGTATGAAATGTGTCCCAGTGCGGTGATCCCAAACAGAAATGTGGGAAAAATTTGTTTTTTTTTTAGCTAAATTTGAGGTTTGCTGAGGATTCTGGGTAAGAAAACATTGGGGGATCCACGCAAGTCACACCTCACTGGACTCTCTCGGGTGTCTAGTTTTCAGAAATGTCTGGGTTTGGTAGGTTTCCATAGAAGGCTGCTGAGCCCAGGCCCAAAAACGCAGGTGCCCCCCTGCAAAAACAGGTCGTTTTGTATTTGATAATTTTGAAGTGTCCAGATAGTGTTTTGGCCCATTTCCTTTCGTGGGCGCTAGTCCTACCCACACAAATGTGGTACCATTTTTATCGGGAGACTTGGGGGAACGCTGGGTGGGAGGAAATTTGTGGCTCCTCTGATTCCAGAACTTTCTGTCACCGAAATGAGAGGAAAAAGTGTTTTTTTTGGTCACATTTTGAGGTTTGCAAAGGATTCTGGGCAACAGAACCTGGTCAGAGCCCCACAAGTCACCCCATCTTGGATTCCCCTAGATGTCTAGTTTTCAAAAATGCGCTGGTTTGCTAGGTTTACCCAGGTGCCGGCTGAGCTAAAGGCCAAAATCCACAGGTAGGCACTTTGTTAAAAAAAAAAAGAAAACACCTCTGTTTTCTGTGAAAAAATGTGATGTGTCCACGTTGTGTTTTGGGCAACTTCCTTTCGTGGGCACTAGGCCTACCCACACAAGTGAGGTACCATTTTTATCAGGAGACTTGGGGGAACGCTGGGTGGAAGGAAATGTGTGGCTCCTCTCAGATTCCAGAACTTTCTGTCACCGAAATGAGAGGAAAAAGTGTTTTTTTGGTCACATTTTGAGGTTTGCAAAGGATTCTGGGTAACAGAACCTGGTCAGAGCCCCACAAGTCACCCCATCTTGGATTCCCCTAGGTGTCTAGTTTTCAAAAATGTGCTGGTTTGCTAGGTTTCCCCAGGTGCCGGCTGAGCTAGAGGCCAAAATCCACAGGTAGGCACTTTGTAAAAAACACCTCTGTTTTCTGTGAAAAAATGTGATGTGTCCACGTTGTGTTTTGGACATTTCCTTTCGTGGGTGCTACGCCTACCCACACAAGTGAGGTACCATTTTTATCGGGAGACTTGGGGGAACACAGAATAGCAAAACAAGTGTTATTGCCTCTTGTCTTTCACTAAATTTTGTCCTTCCAAATGTAAGGCAGTGTGTAAAAAAGACGTCTGTTTGAGAAATGCCCTGTAATTCACATGCTAGTATGGGCACCCCGGAATTCAGAGATGTGCAAATAACCACTGCTTCTCAACACCTTATCTTGTGGCCATTTTGGAAATACAAAGGTTTTCTTGATACCTATTTTTCATTTTTTGTATTTCAGCAAATGAATTGCTGTATACCCGGTATAGAATAAAAACCGTTGCAAGGTGCAGCTCATTTATTGGCTCTGGGTACCTAGAGTTCTTGATGAACCTACAACCCCTATATATCCCCGCAACCAGAAGAGTCCAGCTGACGTAACGGTATATTGCTTTAAAAAATCTGACATTGCAGGAAAAAGTTACAGAGTAAAACGTGGAGAAAAATTGCTGTTTTTTTACCTCAATTTCAATATGTTTTTATTTCAGCTGTTATTGTCTGTAGGAAACACTTGTAGGATCTACACAAATGACCCCTTGCTGAATTCAGAATTGTGTCTACTTTTCAGAAATGTTTAGCTTTCTGGGATCCAGCATTGGTTTCTCACCCATTGTGGTCACTAACTGGAAGGAGGCTGAAAGCACAAAAAATAGTAAAAATGGGGTATGTCCCAGTAAAATGTCAAAATTGTATTGCAAAAATGGGGTTTTTCAATTCAGGTCTTCTTGTTCCTGAAAGCTGGGGAGATGGTGATCTTGCCACCGCAAACCCTTTGTTGATGCCATTTTCAGGGGAAAAAACACGAGCTGCCTTCTGCAGCCCTTTTTTAAAAATGTTTTGAAAAAAACAAAATTTTCACTGTTTTTTGGCTAATTTCTTGGTCTCCTTCAGGGGAACCCACAAAGTCTTGGTACCTCTAGAATCCCTAGGATGTTGGAAAAAAGGATGCAAATTTGGCGTGGGTAGCTTATGTGAACAAAAAGTTATGAGGGCCTAAGCGCGAACTGCCCCAAATAGCCAAAAAAAAAGGCTCAGCACAGAAGGGGGAATAGGCCTGGCAGCGAAGGGGTTAAGGGAATGGCTTTTGGGTACCGGATGGCATGGTCCACCTAGACCAGGATAAACCTGTTGCTGAAGGCTGTCTTGGGGTATAGAGGTCCCATAATGTCAAAACCCACCCTCTCAAAAGGGGTGCTGACAACTGGAAAAGGTTGGAGGGGAACATTACATTTCCTCCCACTCTTGCCACTTGCCTGACAGGTTTGGCAAGACCTGCAGTAAGCATCTGAGAGCTTGTCCATTTGGGGCCAGTACAAGTGGGTGACAAGCCTCTCAAAGGTCTTGTCCTGCCTTAAATTTCCTGCCAAAGGCACATCATGAGTCGGATCCAGTAGGAAGGCTCTGAAACACGGGGGTACCATCAGCGCACAGGCTGACCCAGGTTCAACAACCTTAGGCTCACTATACAGACGGTAGTCCTCACAGTAAATCAAATGTGATCCAGACTACTTGATAGACTCCTGGACTACAGCTTGCTGCCACAAAACCTTCAAAGTAGGGCATGTCTTCTGTGCCTCAGAGAATGCTTCCCTGGTAGGTCCCCCTTCCTGCTGCCACTGAGCCACCTCAGGGACCTCCCCCAGTTCAGCCACCTGTTCCCCCTGTAACCTCCAGGGCCTCCCACTAAGATTCAGCCTCCTCCTGGACCGTGGGAACCTTTGGAGACAGTTTCCATCACCCCTTGCCCTTCCTCCTCCTGGCAGATACCTGGGCCACTCTTTCAGGCTCCAGGGTCTCCTGATCACCCTGATTGGCTGCCAGGGACCTGGTGGTCGCACACACCCACCCAGGCAGACCCAACATCTCCATGTGGGACCTGCATTCCACCTACTCTTAAGGAGAATTCTCCAGGTCATTGCCAAGTAGACAGTCTACAGGCATGGTTGGATTCACAGCTACCCTCAAGGAACCTGAGACCCCCCCCATTCAAACGGAAACTGTGCCATTCTTTACGGGCGCTTTGAGTTGTCCACTGCAACTACTTGGTGAAGTGCAAGGGGAACTACCTGCTCCTCAGACACCAGGTGACTCCTCACCGTATTCACACTGGCTCCTGTGACTTTCAGAGCCTCCACCCTCTACCTATTGATGGTCACCCACTGCCTTTACGTCTTAGTGTTCTCAGGCACGAGGGTCCTCTGGACCATCTCACTGTCTCCTAGGGAGGCAAGGGTCATCTCAGCTGGCTCCCACCCACCTGGAACCAACTCCTCCTCAAGAGCTATACTGGCCAACCCCTGTGACTGAGCACCATTGAGCACCTGTGTCCCCTTGATACATTTGGGGTCCCCCCTTGTGTGACCCACCTGATCACATGCAAAGCACTTGCGGGGACCCTTCTCTGCAGGTTTCCCTGTAGAGATCCACTGTTTCTTCTCTACTGGGGGCTCGGAATCCTTACCCTGGGAAATAGGTTGGGGCCCTTTAGAGAACTCCCCCTGTTTACCCTTACCGCCCACTTCTTCTGATGAGGACCCTGCCCACCCTTGGCATGGTCTCCCTGATACCTCTTCGGGGCCCTGGTGCTCTCCCACTGGTCCGCTTCCTGGGGTCAGTAAGCTTGCGGTCAATTAGGTGCTGGCTCAGCTCTGGAATACAAAGACTGGACAAGTGCTCCCACGCAATCAAATTGTATATCCCCTCATAAATTGTTACCTTGCTGCCCTTCACCCAGCCATCTAATGACCTACAAAAAGAGTCAACACATTCCAACCAAGTTTGGGATTCTTTCTTTTTGTAGGACCTAAACTTATCCCTTTCCTGCTCAGGGGAGAGACCATATCTTGCAAGTAGGGCATCCTTCATGATAGAGTAGGTGATGCTTTGAGGATCCCCTAAGTTGTCAGTGTCCCTCCCCTCCACCTCAAAGTGCTTCCACAGACCAGCCCCCAATGTGCTTCAGGGACCATGTTCATGTGGAGAGCAAACCCATACCCCTTGAACCTCAATATATGTAATTCTCCCTCTTATAATCCTACACTATGTCCTTAGGAATGTGCATCCTCCTCTCAGGCTGCACTGTGGTACTACTGCCACCATATCTACTAGACTGGCTCCTCTGATCTAGTTCCCTTAAACTAAGCTCATGAGCCAGGAGCAGCTTCTTCTCCTCTATGGCCAGTCTCAGCGTCTCCAACTCCAATTGGTGAGCCCTCTCTGCCTGTCTGTCCTGTAACTCTTCAGTAGTCAGACCGTTGGATGACACACTGCTACCTGCCCTGGAGACCGTCCCCCCTAGGCATAACAGGTCCACCCACTACACCACTGTGTATACTCTGCACCCCTCATTCTCATCCTCAGTGTGCCCCTCTGCCTCCTTGGCTGTCACCCAGGCTTTTTGCAGCTCCTCCTTCCTGGTGGAGCTCTTAATGGGACAGGCAAGATCCTTGCAATATCATTTTAGTTTGGCAACTGTATAACTCTCCAGCTTCTCCAACTGAAAAACAGCCTGTACAGACACAGCTGATGCATCCCCCAGACTCAGATATGATGGTAAGGTTCACTCACAGATGCAACGTTCCAAGGCAGAAAAAGAGTTCCCAATAAGAAGTTCAAAAGTCAATAAAAGATCACCAAAAATATGGAAGCAGAAAAAAGCCCAAAAAGAGAAAATGCAAATTCACAAAACAAGTAGTATGTGGTCACGTAATGGTCTGCACTGAAAGCAGTAGTGTACACTTAATCACTGTATGTCATGTACAAATACAAGTCCAGTCCCAACCGCTGCTCACCAGTGATAGGAATGGGTTGGTAGTCAGTTTGCACTCTGTCCATGCAGGGACCCTCACCCTTTTCAGGGTACGGGAGAAACACACCAGGGTAAGCGCCACTCAAGGCTTAACCCCAGAAGCAATGTGCAAAGTATTTGTACACAAACACACAGTAATACAGAGAAAACACTACAAAATGGACACCACACCAGTTTTGAAAAATAGATAACATTTATCTGAATCAAACAAGACCAAAACGACTAAAATCCAACATACACAAGTCAAGATATGAATTTTCAAAAGAATAAAAGTCTTAATCCCTAGAAAACAGTGAGAATGCTGTTGTTACACAAAAGTACCTGGTTTGCGTCAAAATAAAGCTGCATGGGTGAGCGTGTGTCGGAAGTCAGCGATGCATTGGTTCCTTACTCGCAAGCAAGACCGTGCGTATTTTCCTTCTTCTGTCGGGTCAGCGAAGCATAGTTTTTCTCCCTCGCAAGAGTGAGGAGGCAATTTACAGACGCGCCACCTCATATCCAGGCAGACCTTGTGTCAGTCTTTAACGCCCAGTGATATTGTGTTGAAATCCGGTTGCACGGTGTCAGAAAACCGCTGTGCGTGGGGTTTGCGTCGTTATCATCCTCCGTAAGGGTGTGTTATGCGTCATTTCTCCAGCCGCTTTGCATCAGCCTCCCAGCTGCGATGCAGGTGAAGCGTCATTTATCAGCCACGTTGTGGAAGGTGCATCAAAAATGTCCCCGCACAGCGTTGTTTGTGTATATTTCAGTCCTTTTCCATCCAGCTTCACCTTTCAAGGGCCTAGGGACTGGATGGGAAAACTGTAAACTGTAAAATGTAAAATGGGACACCGCTTGGCAGGGCAGGGTTCTCGCCAGAGGGTCCAGGTGCTGGCAGAGAGAAGTCTTTGATGGCCTTGAGACTTCAACAACAGTGGGCAAGCTCAGCTCATCCCCTTGGAGATTCTTCTAAAGTAGGAATGCACAACAAAGACCAGTCTTTGTCCCCTTTCACATGCAGAAGCAGCAACTGCAGGATAGCCCAACAAAGCACAATCACAAGCGGCAGCAGCACCTCTCTTCAGCTCTTCTCCTTGTCAGAGGTTTCTCTTGAATCTTTGAAGAAATTTTAAAATGTGGGGTTTGGGGTCCACTACTTTTACTCCTTTCTGCCTTTGAAGTGGGCAAACTTCAAAGAAAAGTCTCTGTTGTTCACAAGATCCTGCCTTACCCAGGTGTTTAGATCCTTGGGACCAGGAGGAAGAAATACAACATGGAGGGTCATACTGCGCTGAAGGATAACCCAATACAGGGAATCTTTTCCAGAATAGATTTAGGCAACTCCAAGCTAATAGCGTACAGACAGTCAGAATGCTTGTCAAAGCCTCTGGAGGGACTTAAGGTCCTGAAAAAAGAGAAGCTGAATTCTGATATGGAATATGGGTGTGGGTCCGTCATGGAGCAACAATGATTAGAAATTAGAGCTGACAATGAGGACTATTGAAATGGTCACACCACACGGAGGTACTGGCTGAAAGAGAGAACATGGGAACATTTGGACTATTTTGTCTGGCAGGCCATGTAGGTCATGGAGGCACCATCGTGGGACGAAGATGACGAGACTCTGGACTTTGGGACAGTTGTTTTGGAGACGAGCTATGTTAGGGGCTTCCAGGACGGTGCGTGCCTGGGTCGATGATAGACCGAGTGGCTTTTGTGAAGTGAGGCCAGAGAGGTCTGACTCTGTAGACACCTGGATTGAGTGACTGCCTATCCGTTTCCAAAAGTGATACTTAGGAATGCGGGCTCTCATATGAGGACAATTAAAGAGTTTACCTTGAAAGGAAGCAGGGGAACTTTATTTTAATAATACTGACTTATTTACCGCTCTTAGTAAATTCACGTAGGTGCACACTGTAAAATACAAGCCCACTTCCACACCCTTTATATAATGAAAGGTGCACCTCTTTTCACTGCCCGCGCTAGCTTTCTTTTCAAATTCTGGGGCTTCCCATCGAGTTTCTTCTGTGTTCACCAATGTGACTTCTGAAGCAAGCCTTGCAGCAAGAAACAGCACTGAGAGTAGTTTGGGTATGACGGAGTAGAGGCAGCATTTCCGAAAACTGTTGCCGTGCTGGACATACACAAGGAAAGGTCTGTATTCAGACTAGAAAAAGTCCACTTTTAGAGAAAATATCATTTGCGCCATCATCTTCAAAAGTGAGACTAGAGATGTGATGACCAGCGCATTTGACTCCCCGCACCCAAACAAGAAAGCGAGAAACAAACGGCACACGTTGATACATAGTTAAATATTTAGCTTGTATTCTGAACATAATTAGCACAGACATTCAAAAAATACAAGAGATCAAATCAATTTGCGTGCTATCTTAAAGGAGGCTCGTGCACAGTCATTATTAGCACTCTGGGTGGCAAGTGTCTGAGCTCACACGCCTGCCAACGGCTTACAAGGGCAGGAGCTGGAAGCAACAACCAGCTCCTCTCTTTAAAACGCACGAAGCAACACACCGTGGATGATGGCAAGGCACCAACCGAAGAGAAGGCCCTGTCCACATGCATCCCGCTCATGGACGTGAATTCACGAAAATGACACCACACACCCCTTGGCCTTCACTTTCACTCACACACACACTCTTACAGATGCACACAAATTCACACTTGCATATATACACTGACTCGCACAAACACTCTCGCCGCAAACACGCACACAACATTAATTTAAAAGCATTTATTACTTACCTCATCTGCAATAAAAGGGCATATTCCAACTAATTTGACTCTGTTTTTAATAGATTAACAGCGAATAATATGTTATTATTCACTTTTAGTGTAATATAAAAAAATGACAGAAAACGAAGAGAGTGGAGTCTTAACTGACGTCCATAAGGATGAGCTGCCACTGTGTTGCTGGCACTGAATGTGCCACCTCTAAAGCCAGAGGTCGCAAAGGCAATGCAGGGGTAGCAAATGGCAAGCCAGGGGCTGCAGCTGCGACACCTGATGTCCATTACTTCCCGCCTGCTCTGTATACCCAGGAGGAAAGCGGACAGGAAATTATGGATCAAGCCATGTTGAAGACAACCTCTTGAAGACATGGTCCATGACACCACCTCCTAACCCACCTGAGAGGGAATGTACCAAATTCAGTAGGATAGATGTCTAGGCACATTGCCTCCTTGAACAGGTCAGTGATGCATTGACTACAGGATATATATGGAGATTGTGGCAAGCAGAGAGTACACCATTGAAGGAGGGGGTTCCGCTATATGTCTGCCTCATGGCCAACGGACGACTCGAAGATAATGGACAACCCATGTCACAGCCACTACAATGACTGCAAAAGGCATAAAGCGATCAGGCAACACTGCTGTAACATTCAACATAATGCTACAACATCATTCTATAAGAACATTATCAATCTTCTGCTTCAAGCATAGGAGAGGGTGGCACCTCAGCAGGGGATGAGAAGCTGACAGGCTAAAATAGGCAGGCTGCACGGGCCCCTAAGACATTTTACAGAAGTGAACCAAGTAGTGGAAATCCTGACTCCTGTCATTGAACATACACTGCATCTGTTCTCCACTACACACCCAGAACACAATAATTACCAAACCAGACCCAAACACTGCAGCCTGCGTGGTAGGCATGATGAGATCAAGGACAGATGCACCGGCTAAAGCACTGCTGTAGCCTAGCCAACAGATACAGGCATTGCAGTAGACAGCCGAGTGAGGGTCCTCACAGAAAATATGCCCAACATTCTAGGGATGTAGGAAGCTGGCTCTCCAAATGGTGCCTTAAAAAGTAGTACACCATTCAGAGAGTACAGTGGATCCCCAATTGATTTGCAGAGACAAAAGTAGATAGGACTAATGCTCTGTTATTTTGTGGTAGTGTGGGGGAGCAGTTAGGCTCATCAAAGGGTATTGCTAAGCATTTGTTGTACTCACAGAGCCAATAAATGCGATACACACTCAAAGAATAAATCCAAGACCAAATTATGAAAATAACATTTTTTTTTTCTGTATGTTTCAAACCTTAGAACTTTGCAACTGGGTAAGTAGTTTTTCAAGCATGAATACCTTTTAGATTAAAAAATCAACACACTGCAGTTCACAGAGTTCTTCAATATTAACCTATGGAGGAAAACAATGTTCAGCAAACACAGCGTTAACACAACTTATGAGGCCAATCTCAGGAAGTTAAGGTAAGTACTGGGAACTTATCAGAACCACACCAGCAGGTCACTCCGGGCAGCATTGGGACAGCCAGGTACAGGGGAGAGCAGTAAGGCATTCGGTGCCCAATGGTTTCCTGTGGGAGTTTGGTCCTGGTGAAGACAGGCTGCAGGCTCTGACTAAGAAGCTAGTCGGGTACAACAAACAGGTAGGTGGTAGACTTTGGGTGCTCGGGACATAGGTGCATCTTTGGTCCTTTTCTCCAGGTCCCAGGGGTGACGGATGCAAGGGTGCCATTATGCGTTAGGTTTCTTCATCGGGCAGCACTTGCCGTCAGGGAGTCCTGCGTGTTGAGGCTGCAGGTGTTGTCGTGGAGTCCAGCAGGGGGGACACAGGGTGGACCCAAGCTCAGAGGAATGGAGGGACGTCGTTGGCACCAGTGACCCACCGCAGATGGGGTCAGGGGCAACGGGTGTAGTGGTTGCTGTAGGTGTTGGGTTTTCTCTCACCACAAGGCTGCAGGAGAGGGGGTCTGTGTGCAGGGACTGTTGGCGACTTGGGTGAGTCCAATGTAGATGGACCACACTGGCCTTGGACTATGGACAGCTGGGGAACCTTGCTTCACCTCCGATCATGGACGTCGGGTGCAGACATCAATTGGGAGGTTGGGTCTTTGGTGTTCCAGAGGCTGCAGGGTCCTTTTTTGGGGCTTAGTTGCAAAGCAGAGCCACTGCTCACGGGAGTCTTGAGTCTTTATAGAAGGCAGACAGTCTTCCTGGGTTTCTTGGAGGCTCAGCTGCGGGAGGAGTCATCACTTTAGGCAGAGTCTGTTGAGGTCAGCAGGCAGACCGGTGGAGGTGGTTCCAAGTCAGCTGCTGCTTCTTTTCCTCTTCTGCAGGTACAACTGTTCTTTGTCCTTTGCTTCTTAGGTCATCAGGGTTTGAGTTCTAGGGTTCAGGGGTGCCACCTAATTACTCAGTTTAGGGGCTTTACAAGGAGTGCCCTGTTCCCCACCTTCAGGGTGATTACACCCTTCTTATGACCACTTCTGATGGGAAGTGGGCATAACCCTAACCCTAGTGACCTAATTCCTTCCAAACAGATGGAGGAATTCGAAAAGTGGTGTTCACTTCAGCTCTTCCACCATAGGGGTGGTACTAGCATGAAGTGGGCACACCTCTTAATCTGCCTAATTTTCTCACCTGCAAACAACATGGCAACAATGACTTTGAAATGCACAGCCCTTAAATAATTTAAATATCAGCTTGTGGTGCTCAATAACACTATAACACATCTGTTGCCACCATGTGTAAGCTGGAATCAGAATACCAGTTAATATCTAAAGTACAAGATAATAATGGAGCACTCAAACTCTCTATAAGTCATTAATATAATAATCAATGAGACTATCTGGGAGGATGAATTGGATCAGAATACAAAATAAAAACGGTATGCACAGTTAAAAAACAGAACCAAATGGGTGTTAACGTTCTCTAAATCATTGACAACTTACAATGTATGACTAATCATGTCCATGATAATATAAAATCACATAAAAAGCAATACCAAAATGTGTTTTCTTTTAATACTGCGAAAAAATGTATTGTCCATCCGTATGAAAATCCATTTGATAATTGAGCCCAGATATTCAATCTTTGTAAATCCTCAACCATTCGAGGTAAGCTTCGGCCCATACGATGTCTTAGCTGAAAATCCATTTGACAGTTGAGCCCAGATGTTCAATCTTTATAAATCCTCAACCACACGAGGTACGCTTCATGCCATACAATGTTTTAGCCGACATGTGTTTTGTCCCATTCCGGGACTTTGTCAAGGCTTTTGTTTGATTCCTAATGAACTCCAAATTTCAAATTCTATGGAATCCAACTCCTGTTATTTATTTGTTGCTTCTTAATGTCCTGATTTGACTCGTTGATATCCATTTTTCAGTCCCTAATCAAGGTTTCCAAGTTATATGTAATGGTTTATGTTATACATGCCTTATCTTATTAATGCCTCTAGCTACCAACTTGTCCAAAACCTCCTCGGTGACGTGCTATGTATGCACTCAAATGTCACTCAGTGAGAAATGCACTATAGTGCATTATGAAACCTCTGTTAATGCACTACAGAGCTGTGTGTGTAACCAGAGCCACAGAATTAAATCTCGGTTCAGTGGAGAATAGTGACTTGTCTATTTTTGGTGCTACAAGGTGACAGCCTGTGACAGAAAGCTCTCTGAAGATATAAGTCATTATTTTAAACTTGCATTACACACAGTATAAAATGGACTGCTGCAAAATGTGCACAAATTTTAAGATAAAATGGTGCTTCCAAAATATAGATTTTTAATAACAACCAAACTGTTATGTAATGCATTCTATTTTTATATAACTTTCCCTTCAACACCTCATCAGGGGTACGCACTTCAGAGCTCAGTTGTTAACTCATTGTACTACCACTCAAAAAGAATAAATCTTTGTCATCACAACGCTTAGAGTCATTTGAGCAATTAAAGCTTTTACAGGCTCCGAAGCATCCTTTACATTTTGATTATTCTTTACATTTGCAGATTAACTAGTAGCACAGGTTAGCATTTCTTTCAGGCCACAGACACCTTGGCAGGAAGGCTTATTTAGCTGTCTGTCAGCTTCAGTTTCACAGCACATGAGACTCACTGAATGACACTTCAGCTGAAACATTTAAACTGTCGTAATTAACCGTCCAGGGACGGTTGTCTTTTTACGAAATGTAGGTGGATGGTTTTTCATAAATAAAAAAAAAAAAAGGCATGGGCACATCGTGCCCCTCCGATCCCTCCATTTCACCCTCGCTAAGGTCAGGAAGTTCAATGTGATGTGATGTTAAGCACTATAGGTTGCTTGGTAGTGCGTCTGCCATGCTGTCTCTGGTAGTAGCTTTGGATGCCTCAGCTCAGCTATTGGCTTCACACTTTCACTCCCCTCAACCCTTAGTCAATTTACCTCAAGCACTCGCCCATTTTGGATAAGAACAGATGTTTGATTGCAACCTGTGCCTTTGCCTGTCTTGGTGGTGGATTTCTTTTTGGTGGGACAGGCTGCCACATCATCCTGCTCTGTCTGCCATTAGTGAGTGCCCATCTCTAAACAATTGTTCACCTCAGGTATATTTCTGGAAAGGCTCTGGATAGCTTTACACAAGCTTGCATCTTGTTTGCTAGTATCAGCATTACGTTTTTGGTAAAGTCAAATATTGTGGATTCTCTTGCCTGCCTGGGGACGCGGTTGTGTTGACTTGTTACTAGCATCCCTGTAGTGGCAGGCCACGTATTGTCATTGTGTGAGGAATTCGAGACCCTTAAAGGGTTGTCTGGTGTTCGGTGCTGTGGCATTGCTGCTATCCGCGATGAATTCACTTTGCAACTTGTTTTCTGGGCTGGTCCGTGCACATGCCTGTTGGAGTAATGGTGTATGGATGTGGCCGTGTGGGTGTCCATGTTCAAGGCATTCCTTCTCTTCTATCAGGCCATGCGTTATCGGACTGTTCTGTTATCATTGTCACCTACGGTCCAGTGCCGAAACTGAATTTGAGGGGGCTCCCCTGCAAAGTACATTGCCCAGTCAGGAGCTCTCGGGCCAGGGGCCCGCCGCCTTGCAGTGTACTGTGCTGAGGGGGCCCCTGGGATCTCGTCCGCCAACCAACCCCGCACCGCGGGAGCTATTGTTGCCCCAGTGCTGGGGTTGTCTCACAGCTGCTAGTGTAAAACGGCAGAATACAGGCGAAACTTAATACGTCTTGAATGGCAGTTGCATTAGCCACCTGTTCGTTGATATTGTTTGATAATATGAGAATTGCGCTTTTAGTAGCTACTGATTGACTGGACGTGCTATTGGCCCCTCCCTTTTTCTCGTTATATGTGGTAAAAGCTTCTCTGAGACAGCGTTAATGTCTTGTGACATCTACCAATATAAAGCGTGAGAAGCGACATGCTGTCATTTAATTGTAGCGTTCAAAATGTCCACCTAACAACATACGCTGAGATCTGCCTAGCGCAAAAGAGGAAACATCAAAACATCTCGCACCAAAGTCCACAATCCAGCTAAACATTTAGTAACTTGCACCAGGGAACTGTAAATAGAGTAGGTCTGCGAAGCTTTTTATAGATTCGAAGACGATTAAATGTGAACAGAAGGTCAAATCATTGATTGCTTATGCAGAGTAAATAATATTTATATTGCTCCTTGTCCCAGTTGCCTACTTAAAGTTATCTAAAAGTTACATTTTTAGTTGATGGAAGAATCCTCCTGGCTACATCGAATCCCTTGTTACAGGTTTATTGTTAGAAACGTAATTTTGTGGTTGGTGTCTGCGACCTACTGATAGTAAATGCTCCCACTTCCAGCAAGGATATCTGTGTGAATTTTTAGCACATCAGTGATGTCAGCATTGTTTCATTAGACCAGTGATCTCCAAACTTTTTAATGCCCTGCCCCCCCACCAATTGAAAAATAAAAATCATCGGCCCTCCCCCTCAGAATTTTTCACAATTGTTTTATAAAAATGGCAATGTTTAAATATTTCTAGACCTATTTAAACATTGCAGTTCAGTACTGTTACCTTTTTAAAAATGCAATAACGTGCTTCTGCCTAAAACAAAGGCATGTTATCTGTATAATGCTTTTTTTGGCCAGTGTGGCGCCCCCCTGGGATCACTTGAGGCCCCCCTAAGAGGGCCCACTCCTCCCCCCGTTTGAAGACCTCTGCATTAAACCCTCCTAGCCGCCCAGGTAGAATTATTTACTCAAGCAAATTGGTTATGACAGGTTGACCATCTTCATGTTTATTACGCTTTCAGTTCTATTGATTACCTGCCTTATAAGAGCCTTGCTTTCAGGGGTTGATCTGTAAAAGAACAAGCGCTGACGCCAAGAAGCCCGCGACGGTCTCTATTGAAAGTCAGTGGTGTTGAATACCAAAGCTGGATAGTCTTGATTGCACCTCCTGCCTTTCTCATCCACTGTCAGACACTCTCTACCCCCTTAGCTCACTCTTCTCACTCTTGCAGGTTCCTTTTCATCCTTGCTTTCTTTTCTTTTTACTGTTTACCACCTTTCTCTTCCTCTTTTGATTTTTAGGTCGAGCCTAAGCATGGGGCATGCACTGCTCTCTTGACATTCTGTGGGCTTTCACCACGCCCATCACTGTCATTCGTTCCTTGGCCGATATTTCAAATTCCTTTGGTTTCTTAGATAAAAGCTTTACGTTTGTCCTGCCTTGAGACTGCTTTGTTACGGACTTGGAGACTGACCCTGTTGCATGGATAATTGCACAATGGGCCATATACCTTAGTGTCTGTGCACTACTTTTTTCTTTTGCCTTGCCTCTACACGCTCATGGTGGTATGTTGTTTCTTTCTCTTCCGTGTTTTCAAGCATCTTGCTGTTTCTTTGCGATGTCTGCAAGTTCTTTTTTTTTTTTTTGCAGTTTTGTGTTGCGTGAACTCGACATAAAGGTATTGGAGCGCTTTACATGAGCACCGGTTACATTACACAAGAACACATTCATTTGTGGTAGCAAGGGGAGATGAAGTGATTTGCCCAGAATCACAGAATATTGAGCTGGCGCCAAGACTCAAACCGTATTCCCCAGCTCCAAACTCGGCAGTGGCAGTTACGTCACATCCTCTTCCCTAGGCTTCTTTGTCTGGTGCGTGTTGGAGATGGTGGCAGTCTGGGAAGTTCTCTTGGTTGTTCTCAATGAGGCCGGTGGTGCCTTCTGCTTCTCACCACTCATCCGTGGATGGAAGTGGTGAGTTTGTCAAAAGTGACCACAGAACGCGACCTGTGGGCAGAGGGGAACTTGAGTCACTTAAGAACATATTAGATGTACACATTGTGCACATATAAATACAGTGCACCGTTGTGCAGAGACTACAGGATTCTGCCCAAACTCAATGTAATGTACAAGAAACCTGTGCCTTGGCAACCCTAATGCGACATGGATCTATCTATCCCTTCCACTGTGCGTCCTAGACCTTGCAGACCCTTGTTTTTTTCTATAGTTCCGACCCTTATCAATTTCCCTCTGACGAAAGGCTTCCCTGGTTTTCCTGAGTACTAGTTCTCCTACCCACTCTGTAGCTGGTAAAGCAAAGGGCTGGGTGGAGGAGGGGGAGAAGGGGGTGGGGGATGAAGGGGGTGACTCCACGCACAGCCAGAATTTCACAATAATTCTTGTACAGCTCACATTTCCTGTTAGATAAAATGTCGCAGTGATCCCTACTTTTATGGCTTATATCTCGTGCCAGTGTCACATGTACCCTCCTTGAACGGCTCAGGAATCTCCCTAACGCCACATTAGACAGACCATCCTTATATGGTTTGACTTTACAATATTAGTGCTATTGAAGCTCTATTTCTGTCAAGCCTCAATTACACGAGTGCCCTGGCAGAAACAGATTTCCAACCATCCACATCTCCTTGCAAAAACCCATAGGGTGCTTCGAAATGGTCTGATTGCTATGCAAAGCGCTCTATAATTTACTGAGCGTTGATATTGACATTACATGTTCACTGTTTGCTTTTCATAAGAAGTGCTGGGTCACAGTGTACCGTCTCCTTCCATAAAGTACAAATAGAAAGTGGGCATGCACCATCCCTTTGAATGCTGACCCTGGGTGTCCTTGTCATCACCGGCCCCTGTGATACAAGCATCTCCGTTGAGGGATCTCATCTCTTCTGTCTGGACAAAATCAGTCAGTCACCCACAGCCGCTGAGATAGTTAATTAAAGGCACAGAACACCCATTTCCCAATACTGTTTTAGAGACACAAAAACAAATGGAGGGGCTAAATGCTATCCATCTAGAACTATCTCTTTCTCTCTCCTCCCTCTCTCCCTTCACACATATATTTTCTCCTCCTTTGTAAGTCAGTCTCTCTCTCTCTCGCTCCCTCCACACCTATTTTTTCTCCCCCTTTATGTCTCTTCCCCCCTCCTCTCTCTCTCGCTCTCTCTCTCCCGCCCTCCACACCTACCTTTTCTCCCCCCTTATCTCGGTATCTCTGTCTTCCTCTCACTCATCATGAACTCTCCCTTGGGCCGTCGGTTATTCGCTCTTTCTCACTCTAAGCACGCCCCAACCTCTCTGTACTCTTCTTTTATGTCTCTCTGTACCCGTCTTGCCTTGTCTGTGCCCATCTTCCCTTGTCTCTATCTGCCTCTCCCAGTGTATCTGTCCCCTCCTCTCTCTACCTCCCCATCTACAGCTGTCCTTCTGTCTTATCTTCCTTTCTCTTCTGTCGCTTTATTATTTGTTTCTGCGTCACATTCTCTGTCCTCTGACACAGTTTCTTCTCAAGCGCTAATGGAAGAAGGATTTAGAGGTGGCTGTGCTGCTCACCCAAGGGTGGGGCCCAACAGAAACCAGAACATTACTGACACCTTATCTAAAGTATGCTTTGCTTTGGCGAAACATAAAGCAGAACCCAGGCTTCCAGTCTTACAATGTCTTTTGGCAATTCTACTGGAAAGCCTTATCCAATATTTTGTTGCAATTTGATGTATGTCATGTTACCAGCTTAAACTGGATTCAGGCGGGCCCATTGGGTGTTGTTCCATACATCTCTTAACATTTGGAACTGCGAAGATGAAAACTGTGGGTCAGAAACAGGAAGTGTTTTAAAAGAGTAGTCTTGTCTGGTACTGAGTATCTACACTTCTTTATTTTGAAAGGAAGAGTACTGGCACTTCTTAGCGCTGCTGCAAAAAATTTATGGGAGAGTACCTGCACAACTCAGGAGTAAAGAGGTACTCTGCATAGGTCACCAGTGATTGCACAATGTCAGCGATAGTATGTTTCATCTGCCAGTATGATGTACTGCATGACTAAATACTTATAAGATCCCAAAGGTGAGACCTATTGGCTATGCCAGTGCTTGTTTTTCTCACTCTGTCTCCGAAGCAAAGTCGGAGGAGGAACAATACATGTCGGCCCTCCAAAATTAGTGTGGTGAGCCCCCATCTGCAACCACTGACTTAACTTAAGCTCTGCTTGCGACTGAATGCCTGTTTTTTTGTATAAGAAAGTGACTGTTAAGACTGTGAAAATACGTTATATTGTGGATGTTCATATACATGTAAATCGGGGATGAGAAATTAGCACTGGAAACTGTGCAGGCTGTCGGAGTGGAGGATTTCAGAATGGTTCACGGGTGTTACTTAGGAAATACGTGCCCCCGGAAATGTACTAAAGTGTTTGGTAACTAATTCCTTTATTTATCCATGTTTTGCTGGTATTGCCTGAAGCTGGTGGTAAAGCACAAGGCCTGGCTGGCCATACCGGACATTGGGGCATTTCCCTTGTAGACTGGAAGGGTGAGGGCCACTTTTGTTACTGGGGAGCCGGTTTTGTAGCACTGCAGCAGTTTTAAAAGCACTGCAAGGTTACTTGTATTGCCAACAGTTTTCAGGCAACAATGAAAGTGCCAAAATAACTCTGGTGATTAATGTATCTGCTTGAGTGAGATCGGAATTTTGTCTAGTGGCAGTTTTGACTAGCATGAGGTAGCACTGACGGTTAATATGCCTGCTACAAAGATCATGTACCATGCAGATCACAGAACAGTATTTTAAATGCAGTACTCATTGCGATACTGCTTTTTTCACAGAGATCCTTTTGCTACCATGCAGTTCACAAGTTACAATCATAATCTAGCACAGTGAGGTATGAACTGTCATAAAAGAGTTGCTTGTATAGTATAGGTTAGAAAGTTCTATTTTTCCCCCAGCCCTTGAGTATCCTAATTTTGCTAAAAAGGATTTGATTGGGTAGAAATAAATTGTTATTAATAGTGTGAGCCCTCACCACTGTTTTACATTGTGAATCCTGAGTTTGCTTTCCTAGACCAAGCTCGCTGAAAAAACGCCTACCAGTATGGATGACATGTGGATCCTACACCTTGTAGTCCCCTTTGTTGTGTATAACATTTTCTGTACACTGATTTACACATGTAAGATTAATTGTCTCTGTATATGTGTGATGTAAAGTTGTCCAGCACTATAAGACAAATAAAATATGTGATAGGGATAAGGGCTTTTGAGAGATGAGAGGCACTGTCAGAGGGTTATGATGAGGGAACCATTGAAGAGTCTGAATAAAGATTGCCATTTCCTGGTGTACTGTCAGGTCATCATTTACTATGTTTTAAAAATTAATACAGTTGAGTATATGATGAAAAATGTATTGTAGAATCCACAGTTTTTGCCATTTTTCCCCAATTTGTTTGGGGGGGGCAGAACCCCCAAACCCCTTTGAAGTGGTCAGGCTCCCTGGTTATGCACCATATGGAGGCTGGTCTGACAAAATTTGCCAGGGCTGCTCCGTTTTCCCAGTCCTGCCCTAGGAAAGCACAGCTAATAGCAAGATACTCTAGCCTTTTAGAATTCATTACATACAACTGAAAATTGATGCTTGGTTCCTGGGTGGTGAGCTTTCAATGGACACTGTTATAATCAAAATAGATCTTTCATCAACAGCGCAGCGTTTGAATTGGAAAGTTTCTATGAGGACATGACAACAATGCTGCAGTCCCGGAAGGAAGCGCTGGCGGCTCAAAAGCAGGAAGATGAAAAACAAGATCTTGACCCAGATATTGTACACTTGGCAGTTAAATTTGACAGGTAAGATTGCATGAAATGTTATTCACTAACATCTAGAAAAATTCAGTGCCAATCAGGCAAGTATTTTTTAACCTGAATCAAATATTGAAATTTGTATTGTATTTAAGTGAGCAATACATTTTTTTATTTTTATACTCATTATGTATAATACATTTGTAAGTTGTTCATGCTGCATGTGGACTGCAACAGAGGTGGCCGAGAAACATTGCCTAAAGTTGCAGAAAAAAGTGTTTTGTCCTCTGCCTGCCAACGCATCTCTTGGAACAGTTATGATGTTGGTGTAGCAGGGAATGCCTTACTACACTGGCAGTAGTGGTAACTAGAGCCACGGGACTTCCTAACATTCCCGTTTTTAATTGTACTGGCTAGTGCCCAGATTAAAACATTAGGGCTACCAGGCAGGTATTTTTAAAGAGTAACCCTATCCCCACACACTACCCTATTCCTTTTCCAACAAAGTGCTCCTGTGCATCTCTCAGGGTGAAACACCCTGTTCTTCAATGGAACGGGAAGGAACTCTATGAGGCATGCACCCCGTGGCTGAGAGTTCTTTAAAGCAAAATTATTATTTTCTCCTTAGGTCGTCGGGAGGGTTCTTACATTGATCCAATCGAGTTAGGCTCCATAGTTTGTGCAGAGTGGGGAAATGCCAGTATCAATCGGGTTGTGTTTTTTTAGGCGACACCCAATGCAATACAAAGGGGGAAAGGATGATGAGTTAAAGTTTCATGTACGTTCTGCCAGCGTATTCGTATGTAGGTTTCTTAGAGACTGATCTCCAAGTGCAGCAGCAGCCAGGTTTTCAGTTTAACAAAGTCAAGGACACTTCAAGGGGAGCCACCGTTTTGTGCAAACACACACTTTGATGGCTATCGAATAACATTTGTCCAGCACACGATCACTCAGTCACCCAACACATGTAGCATCCAACTCACTTGGTGTACATTTCAGTGCCCCTAAGTGACTATCAACTGCCACCAGTCTTCAGTCTTTAGTTTTGGATGAGGGGGCAGAAGTCACCCTTGACAATGGGTGTAGTACAGTTTGGTCAGGCCCAGTGCTTCATTTGTGAAGCAGTAAGTGCCAGTGCTCCAAGATTAGCTCGGAAGCCTGTAGCCAGCGCTGATGAATGTAGGAACTGCTGAATAACAAGGCTGCATAGGCTCGATTCCACCTGAAGTCACTTTCATCCACTACCGGACCCCCTTGAATCTTTAGCTCACTCTTGCACGTTCTTTTTCACCTCTACTTTGACCCTTTGTGACAGTTTTTCAGCTCTCTTCCCCCCCCCCTTTTTTTTTTTTTTTGTCGCTTGTTCTGTGTGAAAGTCTGGTGATTTACAATAAATGCTGGTCCCCAAAAATAAGTGCCATTTGGCCTCACCTGCAACCATTGGCTCAAAGTAAGCACTCGTTGACATCACCTAATAGCAGTTCGGTTAGCCGTGATGTTGATTGTAACCAATATCATGAAGACCAGTCAAATCAGCGCGTGCAGGGCATAAATCCGATACAAGGACAGAGTAAGTTGAGCAGGGACAGGGCAGCACAGCTTTCCAAGCCATGTGAGAACGTTCAATGATCAATACTTTTCTCCTCTCCAAGCGCTGCTATCATGACTATAGCAGTGGACATTTGAATTCAATACAGACATACCTTTTCTGTCTGTATATAGAAGGAAGGAGTAACTCTCCATGTTTCTCTTCTGGCTCCTAAAGGCCCTGGCGGGTGGCCTTTTACTTTTTACAATGCATCATCCTTCTTGCTTTAAACTAACCAAATAGATTTCTTTGTTGCTAAATTCACTTCTCCGCCCTTCACAAAAATGCCCATATCCTACAATCCGTCTCACATTCAGAGCTTTGAATCACTGAGTGCCGTTTATCCAGCTTGGGGCATTCCTTGTTTTTCTTCTGCAGGCTCCTGTTGTGTTCTCATAGGCCCCTCTCAGCACACCATGACAGGGATCCTCTCCTCCGTACCCTTCACCCTGGCAAAAAAATGCATATGCATTTCACCTCTTATGGCCAGACCTAGATGTGCCCGGCTCTCATTGGGTAGCTTTTATCAGTCACTCACTTTGTCCTGCCCTTGCACCTCAAGACCTCTTCTCGGGCAAGGTTGCTTGAATGTCGAACGCCTGCTCTCCCCTTCTGTTTTTTTTTCTCCTTGATACTATTTGCCTGATAGTTCTCCTCACTCACTACTACCTAATGGCATTTCTTCCTGTCTTGGGATCCACACAAACCAACCCTCGTCTCCATCTAGCTCTGCATGTTTTCATCTCTGTTTATCAAAGTCCTAGTGGACCGTGCACTGCCCAACCTTCTTCTCCACGGTTATTTTAGCACCGGCATCCCACTGCTCCCTCACTTTAGTTTTATCTGTTTACTTTGACTAATGCCATCAGAGGATGTCAGATGTACACACTGATCTTAGGCGCTTATGTGATGTTTTGTTTTCAGATTTTTCAGCCATTCCTGACAATTTGTGTTGGCACTTGTTTCCGGGTTCCTGACTTATGTTTGACATACATGGATGGCTATTTGAGGCCCAGACTTTGTTTGCCCTGTTTCTGCTCCGACGAGAGCTCCAATTTCTTGTGTCTCCTCACCTGTCCTCTAAATCGTCTGAGTAGTGCATTTAATACCCTCAGCAAAGCTGAACTGAATATCCCAGTCGTGATAGTCACTATATGGCAGATTTGGCCAACTGAGAATAGAGTGGCTCTTGAACTACGTTAGAGATCTTTTCACCAAAACCAAGCCAAATAGCTCTCTAATAATGATATGTCGTAACAGGTAGATACAGGTCTTCTTAATACAATCAAATTCAGGCTGGTGTGTTTTTTAGGAGAGCTTTCATTAGCCAATGCCAAAAAGCAATCATTTGGAATAGCCTGCCCTTACAGCGTCAGTTGTTTGTCCTCGAACTGACTTTTTGTTTGTCTTCCATCTAACTTTTTGCTGAAAACTCCAGACACATATCAAGGCAATTTCCATTTGTTTTCCTTATGGTCTTCATTGTGACTGTAGATTTTCTCAAACTCAACTTGACTCGGTTTATCTTAATTTTGTGTGCTCCAAAACTCAACTCACACAATTTGTTTCTTGGTGTTGCTCACATCTTTAGCTAACAACACCACTTCATCAGAAATTGTGTGCTTCCTTTATGCAGGCTGGAGTATATACCACAAATGACACCAAAGATGTACCTGCTGGAGTGGTGTAGGAAAGAGCAGCATCCGCAGCCTGTCTATGAAACTGTAAGTCTTTTTCATTCCTCCACACATGATCATAGACCTTTGTTTCAGCATTCTGACTCCATTTAATCTGCCATCAGATCTTTAGCTCTATAACTACAATACAGGTGTCCTGGTTACTGGGAGAGTGAAAAGCTGAAAAGCCTTGTGGCCTCATTTGGAGTTTGCTGGACAAGGCACCATTACAATTGTGGCAAATGTCCTGTGAGCTGCATTACAAGTACCATTGACTATTCTGCACTTGTAATACGGCAGACAGGGTTTCTGCCACTTTGAGGTGGAGTGCCCTGACTGCCAAACTATAAATAATGTTCTTATGTCCAGCGGTGCATAGGTAATTGTATGTGATTACCAAATAGTGAGTTTTTACGTTTTCCTATTTGGTAATCGCTAATACCCCTGTACAAATGGGTGGGTGTATTGCACTTTTTGCGATTCCCAGTGGTTCACAAATAGACCTACCTCGTGAATATTAATGAAGTAGGTCTTAGTTTACGACCCATTGGAAGTCGCTAAAATCACAGGGAAGGTGGCCTGCTGGGGTCAGCAGACCACCATGTCTGTGATTACTTTTAAATAAAGCAATCTTATTTTTTAATGCATCCAGTTTTCAATAAAGGAAAGCTGGATGTGTTTAAAAAAATATATAAAAAGTTTTCTTTTCATTTTTTAAGAGTAGACAGTTGTCCGTGAGACCACTGCCTGCTCTTAATAAGTGTTTAACAAACATTAGGGACCCCTTCCCAATTGCACATGGGTTTACACCTACTTGAAGTAGACAGTAAAATGTGAATGCTCTGCGACTGCATTTTGGTTACAAAACACTCACACTATCACTGCAATTCGGTACTAGGAAGGGATGCCCTAAACACACCCTGACCTAATACCAAATAGCAAACCCAATGGCTTACCGATTCGCAAATAGGGCTTTCCAACCGGCCCGTTTGCAAAGATAAAAAAAGCTTTGTACTTCTGGCCCCAAGTCAGTCACTTCTGTAAATACAGGAACTTTGTACTTTGACCTGTCAGATCAGAATCTGTTATGAAATTATTTTCGTCTTTGTTGATCTCAGTCTGCGAAGGGCAGATTGGACCACCTGACAAGGTCATTTGGAGTTTGCTGCTCGAAATAATAATATACTCGACAGATGAACGTATGATTTTGTAATGGAAGGAATGGCAACTAACTTTACAGGGCAAAATTGCACTAGTGCAATTCATTTTAATGTAAGTAGTGCTTAACAAACAATTTGTTAGTAGTCCCCGAAATAACATAACATTGGCACAAGAGTAATAGTTCATAAGAGTAATGTAGTTCACACTAGGAAAAGGCTAGATATAAGACAGCAGCTTTTTAAGGGGCAATTGGAAAGGATTTTTCACCTGCATTATTAGTTGAAGAACGAAGGTGTGCGCAGTAAAAACATATGAGAGCATCATCACAAAGAAAGCCACATTGTCAGCAGAAGTGTTCCTTAATACACTAAGTGAAAATTAAAATGGCTTGCCTGTTATAGTTCATAGAAGGCAGTTCACAGCTACTTCACTTAAAGTTTGTCCATGACTGCTAAACAAAGTTTCTTTACAAAATATGCTCCCAATCTTACAACTGTTCTTCCTTCTCATTGGACTATGTTTCACTAGGTTCCGGGACTATTGATCCAATTTAAATCCACAAAATCCCCTCTTATCTCAGTTCCAGCATAATTATTTAAGGAATATGTAGGCTTCTTTTCACCAGTTTTCAGGTTCTGGGCAATAAATCAGTCTCAGAAGTTGTAGCCCCCTCTGAGCTCAAACTCAAACACCAGGTGGTGACACACAAAATAAAAAACTGTGTTAGAACTCCCCCTGGATCCAACAACAACCGGCCTATTCCCAGTGTCCCCATACCTAACAAAGTTACGGTAAAATTAGTGATGTCACAGTTACAGCCTTTTTTGACTCCCCATGCACCGTTTTCCAAGTAAATGTATGGCATGAGAACAGCTCTGCTAGGCCTTTTAAACGAGGCACTAGACTTAGTTGAAAAGGGAACAAAGCATTTCTGTTTTTGTGGAACCATAACCTTCTTGAGGGGTTGACCATAGTGTCAGACACCCCCACAACCAGTACAGAATGGTTTGTTTCATCATATCCAACAGCCAAGATTATGTCAGAAGAGGTATTTTAGTACTGTCAAGTAAAGGTTGCAGGGAAGCACCTCATAAATTGAGTTAATTGATCAATTTCTTAATGTGTTCATCCAGTTTCACTCCAGTTCTTACTTGGAATATAAATAGATACTAGTTGCCTGGAGAAACAAATTAAGCATTTGATTGTCAATAGTTATTCAGTACTCAATATTTAAAATATATTTGTTAGACCTGACAGCCTTAGGGTAGTCACCCCTAACTTTTTGCCTGCCTCCCTCCACTTTGTGGATACTGTTTTTGCTGGTTTTTAGACTCTGCACACTTTACCACTGCTAACCAGTGCTAAAGTGCATATGCTCTCTCTCTGTAAACATGGTAACTTTGGATCATACCTGATTGGACTATTTAATCTACTTATAAGTCCCCAGTAATGTGCACTCCAGGTGCCTAGGGCCTATAGATTAAATGCTACTAGTGGACCTGCAGCACGGATTGTGCCACCCACTTAAGTAGCCCCTTTTCCTTGTCTCAGGCCTACCATTGCTAGGCCTGTGTGGGCAGTTTCACTGCCACCTCGACTTGGCATTTAAAAGTACCTGCCAAGCATAGAGCTCCCCTTTTTCTACATATGAGTCACCCTTAATGTGTGCCCTGGGTATCCCCTAGAGCAGGGTGCTGTGTAGGTAAAAGGCAGGACATGTACCTGTGTAGTTATATGTCCTGGTAGTGTAAAAAACCCTCAATTCGTTTTTGCACTGCTGTGAGGCCTGCTCCCTTCATAGGCTAACATTGGGGCTGCCCTCATACACTGTTGAAGTGGCAGCTGCTGATCTGAAAGGAGCAGGGAGGTCATATTTAGTATGGCCAGAATGGTAATACAAAATCCTACTGACTGGTGAAGTCGGATTTAATATTACTATTCTAGAAATGCCACTTTTAGAAAGTGAGCATTTCTTTGCACTTAAATCCTTCTGTGCCTTACAATCCACGTCTGACTAGGTTTAGTTGACAGCTCCTTGTGCATTCACTCAGACACACCCCAAACACAGGGTACTCAGCCTCACTTGCATACATCTGCATTTTGAATGGGTCTTCCTGGGCTGGGAGGGTGGAGGGCCTACCCTCACTCAAAGGACTGCCACACCCCCTACTGGGACCCTGGCAGACAGGATTGAACTGAAAGGGGACCTGGTGCACTTCTTAGCCACTCTTTGAAGTCTCCCCCACTTCAAAGGCACATTTGGGTATAAAACAGGGCCTCTGCCCTACCTCATCAGACACTTGCTGGAGAAGAAACCGGAACCAGAAACTACATCCTGCCAAGAAGAACTGCCTGGCTGCTCAAAGGACTCACCTGTCTGCTTTCTACAAAGGACTGCTGTCTTGCTGTTGCCCTGCTGCCTTGCTGAACTCTTGTCTGGCTGTGAAAGTGCTCTCCAAGGGCTTGGATAGAGCTTGCCTCCTGTTCCTTGAAGTCTCAGGACCAAAAAGACTTCTTCCTTTCACTTGGACGCTCCGTGCGCCGAAAATTTCGACGCACAGCTTGTTTCGCGGCGAGAAAAACGCCGCACACCGACGCTGATCGACGCGACGCCCTCGGGACGATCGAGACTTCGACGCACAACCTCGCAAGGACAAAGCCGCCCGACTTTCCAGGAGAAATCGACGCGACGCCTACCGTGAGTGCGAAACTTTGACGCACGGCCTCGCAAGGACAACGCCGCCTGACTTCCAAGGAGAAATCGACGCGACGCCTGCCGTGAGACCAAACTTTCGACGCACGGCCTCGCAAGGACAACGCCGCCCGACTTCCAAGGAGAAATCGACGCAACGCCTACCGTGAGATCGAAACTTCGACGCGCAGCCCCGCAGAACGACGCGCAGCCGGAAAACAAGCAGGAGAATCCACGCACAGACCCGGGACATCTGGTAATCCCCGCGATCCACAAAAAGAGACTGTCTGCGCGCCGGAAAACGATGCCCGACTTCCCCGCGTGGAAAAGAACGACGCAAGTCTTTGTGTGCTGAGGAGAAATCGACGCACACCCCCTTTTTCCACGCATCCCTTTTCCTGTGGCCCTCTGAGGAGATTTTCCACCAGAAACCAGGTACTTTGTGCTTGAAAGACACTGTATTGCATCCTAAAGACTTAAGACACTTTATATCACTTTCCTGTGATAGTTCTACAATTTTCCATTGCATCTTTATTCTTTTTGACCTACAATTATCCTGATAAATATTATATATTTTTCTAAACACTGTGTGGTGTATTTTTGTGGTGTTATATGGTGGTATTGTATGACTTATTGCACAAATACTTTACACATTGCCTTCTAAGTTAAGCCTGACTGCTCGTGCCAAGCTACCAGAGGGTGGGCACAGGATAATCTTGGATAGTGTGTGACTTACCCTGACTAGAGTGAGGGCTTTTGCTTGGACAGAGGGTAACCTGACTGCCAACCAAAAACCCCATTTCTAACATTGGTGGCAGCGGTGGGATAGGACTTGTATTTGTGCAGTGACATACAGTAGCTAAGTATTTCACTACCTACCCACAGTTGAAGGTCAACTTGGTTTTTATCTCTTTTTGAAAATCCGTTTTTTCCTGACAATTTTCAAAAACTAAATCCTCACTCAACATGTCTCTGACTGGGTCTCAGACAGGGGACTTTGACCTAGTCCAGTTGGATACATACACGGTCAAACAACTAAGAGGATTCTGCAGGGCATTAAGGGTACCCACCCAAGGGGCCTCCAGAAAGGAGGACTTTCAAGTGGCGCTGAGGGCCTGGGCAGAAGCCCATTTAGAGGATGAGGAGGAAGAGGAGCCAGAAAATGGCCCCTCAGAAGGATTTTCACTATCTATGGATGGTGTTACCACTGCAATTGTGCACCCTTCCAGACCAGGGAGCAGTGTCTCCATGCAAAGCCTGACCGCAGAGGAAAGGAGAGAGGAAAGGGAGTTCCAATTGCAAATGGCAAAACTGAAAATTGAGGCACAACAGGAGGAGAGGAGGGCAGAAAGAGAAGCCAAACAAGCTGAGGCTGAAAGAGCAGCCAAACAGATTGAAGCTGAAAGGACAGCCAAACAGATTCAAGCAGAAGCTGAAAGGGCAGCCAAACAAGCAGAAGCTGAAAGAGCAGCCAAACAAGTGGAAGCTGAAAGAGCTTTGGCTGAAAAGAAACTATTGTTAGCTCATGAACTGAGTCTCAAGGAGCTGGAGATCAAGGCAAGACAGTCTGAATCCAGCAATAATGGTGGCAGCATACAGACAGGACCTGCTGGAGAAAAGAAGGTTCGTATACCCAAAAATGTGGTGCCCAGTTTTGTGGTGGGAGATGACATAGATAAATGGTTAGCTGCTTATGAAGTTGCACTAAGGGCTCATGAGGTTCCTGAAGGGCAATGGGGGGTAGCTATGTGGGGTTATGTGCCGCCATTGGGGAGGGACACACTTCTCACATTGGATCCACCGGATCAAAACACATACCCACTCCAGAAAGCCACTTTACTTGCCAAGTTTGGGCTGACCCCTGAGGGATACCGTCAGAGGTTCAGGGACAGCACCAAACAAACCACACAAACATGGGTAGATTTCTTTGATTTCTCTAGTAAGGCACTGAATGGATGGGTGCGGGGCAACAAAGTAGCAGATTATAAAGGTTTATATGACTTGATCCTGAGAGAGCATATGCTTAATGTTACTTATACAGATTTGCGCCAGCACCTAGTGGATAGTAAGCTGACTGATCCCAGGAAGCTTGCTGAGGAGGCGGACCTCTGGGTTAGCACCAGAGTGTCCAAAAAGGTACCTGGGGGGGACTCCCACAAAGGTGGTCAGGGTTCCCAACAGAAGAAAGAGGGGGGAGATAAACTTACAGATAAGGAACTCTCTAAAGGCCCCCAAAAGAATTCCCAGGGAGGGGGTGGTAACCCTTCCTTTTCCAAATTTGGGAAAAAGCCAGGGACATTTGACAGGTCAGGAAAATCTAGCCCCAAATGCATGGAGTGTTACCAATATGGTCACTACAAAGGTGATCCACAGTGCCCCAAGAGGGCACCGTCCACTACCGGACAGGCACCTGGGTTGACTAGTGTAGCACTCGGGGGGGAGATGGACCCAACTAGCTTTGGGGAGCAGGTAGAGATTTCCCTAGTGTCCCTGGGAGAAGGAGAAATGGTGCCCAAGGCCCACATGCCCAGAAATACTTCCAAGTACCGGCAGTGGGTCACCATTGATGGGCAGAGGGTGGAGGCTCTGCGTGACACAGGAGCCAGTATGACTACTATCAAGAGTCAGCTGGTGTCAGCAGAGCAGATAGTACCTAATGCATTCCACCAGGTCAGAGTCGCTGACAATCGCGAGAGTCACCTACCGGTGGCTCTGGTTCCCTTTGAGTGGGGGGGGGTCTCTGGTACTCTGAAAGTAGCTGTGAGTCCTGCCATGCCTGTAGATTGTCTGTTAGGCAATGACCTTGAGCACACTGCCTGGAAAGAAGTGGAGCTCAGGTCTCACCTGGAGATGTTAGGGTTACCTGAGTGGGTCTGCATGACCACACGGTCCATGGCTGACCGAGAGGGAAGTCAAGGGCATCTGGAGCCTGGAACGATGGCCCAGAGAGCTGCCAGGAGGAGGGACCAGGGGTGCGGGAAACCGGCCCCCGCTGTTCCCACAGTGGCTGACGGGGCTCCTGAGGAGGAGGCTTCCGAGCCAACTGGGGAAGACATCGCCGCCCTAGGTGACTTACCTGAGCTTGCTGGCTGGCAAGTTGAGGGTGGACCCACCAGGGAGGAATTCTGCAAGGCGCAGAAAGAATGTCCCACTCTAGAAGGTTTGAGGAAACAAGCCTCAAAACAGGCAGCCGGCGACGCCTCTGGCGATCACCACCTATATTGGGAGAATGATCTCCTCTACAGTGAGCCTAAGGTTCCGGGCTTTGGGGCAGCACGTATGCTGGTGGTCCCCCAATGTTACCGAACCTTCCTACTGGGTCTGGCTCACGACATTCCCCTGGCAGGACATTTGGGGCAGGGCAAGACCTTTAACAGGCTTGTCACCCACTTTTATTGGCCCAAAATGAGGACACACTCAGACAAATTCTGCAGATCCTGTCCTACCTGCCAGGCCAGTGGTAAAGCAGGAAAAAGGATTAAAACCCCCCTGATTCCACTTCCTGTCGTTGGCACCCCCTTTGAAAGGGTGGGCATCGACATTGTTGGTCCCTTGGACCCCAAAACTGCCTTAGGCAACAGGTTCATCCTGGTTTTGGTGGACCATGCCACCCGTTACCCAGAGGCAATCCCTCTAAGGACAGTAACTGCACCGGTGGTGGCCAGAACCCTGATGGGGATATTTACCCGTGTGGGATTCCCCAAGGAAATAGTGTCTGACAGAGGCACTAACTTCATGTCTGCATACATGAAGTCTCTGTGGGATGCGTGTGGGGTAACCTACAAGTTCACCACACCCTATCACCCCCAGACGAACGGTCTTGTGGAGAGATTCAACAAGACCCTGAAAGGCATGATTGGTGGCCTTCCTGAGGCCATGAGGCGTAAGTGGGACGTCCTCTTACCATGCCTTCTCTTTGCTTACAGAGAGGTCCCCGAGAGAGGGGTAGGGTTCAGTCCCTTTGAACTTCTCTATGGGTACCCTGTCAGGGGACCCTTAAGCATTGTCCAGGAGGGATTGGAGAAAGCTCCAAAGACACCCCCTCAGGATGTGGTCAGCTATATGTTGGCCCTCCGCAACCAGATGACCCGCTTCTGGAAAGAAGCCCAAGATAACCTTGAGGCCAGTCAAGAGGTGATGAAACAATGGTATGACCAGAAGGCCACCCTGGTAGAGTTTCAACCTGGAGACAAAGTGTGGGTAATGGAGCCAGTAGAGCCCAGAGCTCTCCAGGACCGCTGGTCTGGCCCATTTGAAATAAAGGAGCGGAAAGGGGAGGCCACTTACCTAGTGGACCTCAAAACCCCTAGGAATCCCCTAAGGGTGCTCCATGTGAACCGACTAAAAGCTCATTGTGAGAGGTCGGAGATCAACATGCTTCTGGTCACAGATGAAGGAACGGAAGAGGAGAGTGAACCTCTCCCCGACCTCCTCTCTGCACAAGAAGGTGATGGGTCAGTAAGCGGGGTCATTCTGTCTGACTCCCTGACTCTAAATCAGAAAGGAGACTGTTATGAGCTGTTGGAGCAGTTCTCCCCCCTGTTCTCCCTTACTCCTGGGCTGACCCACCTCTGTGTTCATGATATTGACACCGGTGACAGTCTCCCTGTGAAAAACAAAATTTACAGGTTGTCGGATAAGGTGAAGGCCAGCATCAAGGAGGAGGTCTCCAAGATGTTGACTCTAGGGGTCATTGAGAAATCCAGTAGTCCCTGGGCCAGCCCAGTGGTATTGGTCCCTAAGGCTACTGTCCCAGGTGCGAAGCCAGAACTCCGGTTCTGTGTGGACTACCGGGGTCTCAACTCAGTCACACGGACTGATGCTCACCCCATCCCCCGAGCTGATGAGCTCGTGGACAGGCTAGGCGCTGCCAAGTTCCTGAGTACGTTTGATCTTACTTCAGGGTACTGGCAGATCGGCCTAACTGAGGGGGCCAAGGAAAGATCCGCATTTTCAACCCCGGATGGCCATTACCAGTTCCGGGTGATGCCGTTTGGGTTGAAAAATGCCCCCGCTACCTTCCAACGGTTGGTTAACGGGGTCCTAGCTGGCAAGGATGCCTTCTGTGCAGCCTACCTGGATGACATAGCTGTCTACAGTTCCAGCTGGGAGGAACACCTGCTTCACCTCAAGGAGGTGCTTCAGGCCCTGCAACAGGCAGGCCTGACCATCAAGGCCAGTAAGTGCCAGATTGGGCAGGGTTCCGTGGTGTACTTAGGACACCTAGTGGGTGGTGGCAAGGTGCAGCCACTCCAGGCCAAGATTGAAACTATCAAGGCCTGGCAACCACCCCGAACACAGACGGAGGTGAGAGCCTTTCTAGGCCTCACAGGATACTACCGCCGATTTGTCAAGGGCTATGGTACCATTGCAACACCCTTGACAGAACTCACTTCCAAGAAGCAACCTAGGTTGGTGAATTGGACAGAGGCTTGTCAGAAAGCCTTTGACGCCCTGAAGGAAGCCATGTGCACGGCCCCCGTGCTCAAGGCCCCTGACTACTCCCAGGAATTTATCGTGCAGACAGACGCTTCAGAGCATGGCATAGGGGCAGTTCTAGCACAGCTAAATGAGGAGGGCAGAGATCAACCGGTAGTCTTTATTAGCAGAAGACTATTACCACGGGAACAGAGGTGGAGTGCTATTGAAAGAGAAGCTTTTGCTGTGGTCTGGGCACTGAAGAAGCTGAGACCCTACCTGTTTGGGACTCACTTCCTAGTTCAGACAGACCACAGGCCCCTCAGATGGCTCATGCAGATGAGGGGTGAGAATCCAAAACTCTTGAGGTGGTCCATTTCCCTACAGGGGATGGACTTTACGGTGGAACATCGCCCAGGGGTTGACCACGCCAATGCTGATGGTCTCTCCAGGTACTTCCGCCTTAGCGATGAGAGCTCCCAAGAGGTCGGGTAGCTCTCCCCACTTTCAGCTGGGGGGGACACATGTTAGACCTGACAGCCTTAGGGTAGTCACCCCTAACTTTTTGCCTGCCTCCCTCCACTTTGTGGATACTGTTTTTGCTGGTTTTTAGACTCTGCGCACTTTACCACTGCTAACCAGTGCTAAAGTGCATATGCTCTCTCTCTGTAAACATGGTAACTTTGGATCATACCTGATTGGACTATTTAATCTACTTATAAGTCCCCAGTAATGTGCACTCCAGGTGCCTAGGGCCTATAGATTAAATGCTACTAGTGGACCTGCAGCACGGATTGTGCCACCCACTTAAGTAGCCCCTTTTCCTTGTCTCAGGCCTACCATTGCTAGGCCTGTGTGGGCAGTTTCACTGCCACCTCGACTTGGCATTTAAAAGTACCTGCCAAGCATAGAGCTCCCCTTTTTCTACATATGAGTCACCCTTAATGTGTGCCCTGGGTATCCCCTAGAGCAGGGTGCTGTGTAGGTAAAAGGCAGGACATGTACCTGTGTAGTTATATGTCCTGGTAGTGTAAAAAACCCTCAATTCGTTTTTGCACTGCTGTGAGGCCTGCTCCCTTCATAGGCTAACATTGGGGCTGCCCTCATACACTGTTGAAGTGGCAGCTGCTGATCTGAAAGGAGCAGGGAGGTCATATTTAGTATGGCCAGAATGGTAATACAAAATCCTACTGACTGGTGAAGTCGGATTTAATATTACTATTCTAGAAATGCCACTTTTAGAAAGTGAGCATTTCTTTGCACTTAAATCCTTCTGTGCCTTACAATCCACGTCTGACTAGGTTTAGTTGACAGCTCCTTGTGCATTCACTCAGACACACCCCAAACACAGGGTACTCAGCCTCACTTGCATACATCTGCATTTTGAATGGGTCTTCCTGGGCTGGGAGGGTGGAGGGCCTACCCTCACACAAAGGACTGCCACACCCCCTACTGGGACCCTGGCAGACAGGATTGAACTGAAAGGGGACCTGGTGCACTTCTTAGCCACTCTTTGAAGTCTCCCCCACTTCAAAGGCACATTTGGGTATAAAACAGGGCCTCTGCCCTACCTCATCAGACACTTGCTGGAGAAGAAACCGGAACCAGAAACTACATCCTGCCAAGAAGAACTGCCTGGCTGCTCAAAGGACTCACCTGTCTGCTTTCTACAAAGGACTGCTGTCTTGCTGTTGCCCTGCTGCCTTGCTGAACTCTTGTCTGGCTGTGAAAGTGCTCTCCAAGGGCTTGGATAGAGCTTGCCTCCTGTTCCTTGAAGTCTCAGGACCAAAAAGACTTCTTCCTTTCACTTGGACGCTCCGTGCGCCGAAAATTTCGACGCACAGCTTGTTTCGCGGCGAGAAAAACGCCGCACACCGACGCTGATCGACGCGACGCCCTCGGGACGATCGAGACTTCGACGCACAACCTCGCAAGGACAAAGCCGCCCGACTTTCCAGGAGAAATCGACGCGACGCCTACCGTGAGTGCGAAACTTTGACGCACGGCCTCGCAAGGACAACGCCGCCTGACTTCCAAGGAGAAATCGACGCGACGCCTGCCGTGAGACCAAACTTTCGACGCACGGCCTCGCAAGGACAACGCCGCCCGACTTCCAAGGAGAAATCGACGCAACGCCTACCGTGAGATCGAAACTTCGACGCGCAGCCCCGCAGAACGACGCGCAGCCGGAAAACAAGCAGGAGAATCCACGCACAGACCCGGGACATCTGGTAATCCCCGCGATCCACAAAAAGAGACTGTCTGCGCGCCGGAAAACGACGCCCGACTTCCCCGCGTGGAAAAGAACGACGCAAGTCTTTGTGTGCTGAGGAGAAATCGACGCACACCCCCTTTTTCCACGCATCCCTTTTCCTGTGGCCCTCTGAGGAGATTTTCCACCAGAAACCAGGTACTTTGTGCTTGAAAGACACTGTATTGCATCCTAAAGACTTAAGACACTTTATATCACTTTCCTGTGATAGTTCTACAATTTTCCATTGCATCTTTATTCTTTTTGACCTACAATTATCCTGATAAATATTATATATTTTTCTAAACACTGTGTGGTGTATTTTTGTGGTGTTATATGGTGGTATTGTATGACTTATTGCACAAATACTTTACACATTGCCTTCTAAGTTAAGCCTGACTGCTCGTGCCAAGCTACCAGAGGGTGGGCACAGGATAATCTTGGATAGTGTGTGACTTACCCTGACTAGAGTGAGGGCTTTTGCTTGGACAGAGGGTAACCTGACTGCCAACCAAAAACCCCATTTCTAACAATATTCAATAGTATATTTTCAAATTTTGTTATTGAATAGGCAGGAGGTGCTGAGTTCTGCTTTGACCAATATTCCTTTAATTTGACTCCTTATGCTGTCCCTTGCCATAAATTGTGAATTGTATTTTAGTGCTTAGTCATTTTTCAGCTATATTCTCTTGTACTCATGTATACGACTTTCTTTGCAGAAGCCCAAGCACTGATTAATAAACTATATCACCAACTCTGACAGCGCATTCTTAAGATACCAGCACCCTTTTACGAGAACTACATGATCCCTGCAACTTCGAGTGTTCATTTTCATGCAATTATCTTTTTGCAGGTTACAAAAGAAACTATACTCATGTTAGTGCATTTCAGAACCCGTTGTATAAACAGAGATACAAATACTATATGAAATATTTGAAAATCATGTCACTCCCAACCTTAGGTGGCCTTCCTGTTTGTTTACTTGCTGGTGTTGGTGGTACAATTTGCATATACATTTGGTACAACATTAACGAGCACCAATTTCTGGGTCATTATGCAAAGCTTGACATAGGTAGTGATAGCAATATGTAAAGTCTGCATTCCTGGCTGTACACAAAGTGACATAACATTAATGGCTGAATCCATCTGTAAGTTAAGAACAATATTTTTAGGATTCCAGCCACCGTACAAATGCCAAAGTCAGCCCAATTTTTTATAGCACCAATTATAGGCATCTTCATGGTATGTTGGATGCATATGATAATAAGGATTGTTGAGTCCTCTTTCCAAATGTTTGAAGTGTCATGTAGGGCACACTTTTTAAGAGCATATGTGGCATAGAGTACCCAGTCCAGGGAAGCATTTTGAAGCACCAGGTTTATTTATCTTATTCTAGATTAGGGATCATCACCGCCTCATGCTCAGGAAGCCCAAGTCAACCATTCCGTTGTTAGACTTTGGATCAGTGTTTTAAGCATTGGTCCGGTCTCATCTGGATGACGGTAATGCTGTGCTGACTGGATTGTCTCTATACTCTGTTAAACCTCTCAGCCATCCGACACTCCATTGCACAATTGGTTATGTGTAAAAAAAAAAAAATCATATAACATCGCTCCCATTTTAATAGACCTTCACTCGAAGCTGGAATTGACTTCACAGCAGTCTGCCTCAATAGCTTGATTAATCTCGGTTTCTATTACCGTCTCAGAAAGAGGCAAATCTACTACTTCATGAAATTCCCAAGATGAAAAGATTCAAAACTCTCAACCAGGGTTTCTCTTGGTAAGCATAAGGAACTTAGAACAGACTCCCTCTGGATTTCAAATGTATTTGAAACATCCTAGTGTTCCCTAGGTTCCTACAAATTCGCCTTTTCAGATGCTGTTTGAAATCTGAGAGTGAATGGACCCTACTTGCTATTGTGACTGCTGTTAGTGTTTGACACATTGTATACTTGCTAATTTGTTATCTCACAATTCAGGGTTAGACATTCTTCCATATAGTCTCTATCTCTGTGCTGTCCTTCTGCTAGTTTAGTTGACATGTTTCTTTATGTAAAGCTCTTCACTGCCCATGTGGTGAGATCCACACAATATAAATACAATGTTAAAATAAAAATGAAATGAAACGTATGGCAGCACTGATGTTGGGACTGGCATTCCAGTTTGGGGCCTTATTCTCCAGAATATGGAGGGGTAGATGTTTACTGGCAGAATCTGTAACCAATACTGTTGTTAACCAAACCAGTGTTGTACTGGGGCATCAGACACTATTATGCTCCAGATCAATAAACATGTTATTCCATATGGATACTGGACTATATCACTGTAGCAAGTTCGAGTTAAGCCCTGCAGGCCGCTAATTGTCCTGGAATACTGAATGTGCTTCAGAAATCAGGTCGCCAAACTGGTTTTTCACATTATCACTGCTCAGAACCCAATTGGATAGCTGGATTTGCACACATCTAGAGCATCCTTTATCGAATGAGGTGCTCCAAACGCCCCTTTCTTGTTCCAACACCTGTTAACCGATAAATGCAACCAATTTGCTTATCCCTGGGTAATTGAAAAATAAATATGGAGCGATAGCCAGACTTATTATGCAACTGGATGTAAAGGCATCTGTAGAACATACCCAAAACTAGGACCCTGCCTCATAAAATACATCAATTGGTGTCTGAAAGTTTATTGATGTTAAACCCACAAAAGACTGAATCCTTCTGGTATTTCCAGGATGTCATCACAATTTTGACCCATTGGTACTGCCTGACTGAAGTTCCATGGTTTTCTACTAACTAGTCGCTTTAAATACATTTGTGAGGCTTCTTTCTAGAAAACATCTTATCTCTCCCCTCTTATGCTAACGAAATCTGCAAATTACTTCAGGTACGCTCTCAGAAATATAAGAACTGCCTCACTCAACAGGAACTGAAACCAGCAGATAGTGGACCAGTGATCTCTTGACTGGACTCAAGTAACACCATGCTCGCGGGAGTAGGTCAAGCAACCATTCCACCACTAAAAGCAGTACTTCGCTCCACAGCCAAATTAGTATTGTCAAAGGGAAAATTCAACCACATAACTCCCATACTAAACAATCTTCATGGTTATCATTAGACGCAAGGTTGAAATTTAAAATGTTTCTTGACCTTCCAATCCATTCATCTGGAGAACCCCAAAACCTATCAAATGTGTTGACTTTCTTCAGAAGAATCACAGGGTTAAAGGAGCGAGGACTCTCACCTTCTTGAGACACCAAAATTCCAAAATAGTTTTAGCCATGAAAAACTCTGTCAGGCATGGCTACCAAGCTGTGGTGCTCTCTCCCCAAAATCTGAGGACTCTGAAAGACCTTCTCTTTTTTTTTAGAAACATTCTCAAAACTCATTTGTTTCTATTACTCCTCTTTTAAACTCCAGATGCTGTTGTATGGTCCAGAGAAATAATTAAACTCTTCAGAAATATATAGCAGTAGCTCTAATAATGGTATTCTCGTGCTTCCTCATATTTATGTTTATCCTAGTTAAACTTGATTGTTGTATGTATTTACTCTTGTTCCATGTAAAGTGTGCTAGTACAACCGAGTGTCTTGTTTTTTATAGGTTGAAAGACCACAGAATAGATGTTTCAATTCAACAGTGACCGTAGCTGGGAAAAAATACAAATCCACACTATGGTAAGTGCATTGCTGTGTAATAACACTATTAAACTTGTGCTCAATAGAGCAAAAGCTTGAGAGTGTCTTCCTTATTTGTATTGCCTGACAGTCACCACACCTGTCTAGCTAACAACTTTGTTTTTATGCTACAATGCATGGACATTCATAGCTGTATAAGCAAAATTAAAGTGGCGAACAGGTAAACAACACTTTTTTATTTTATTTTAAAAAACGTTTTTTATTGAGTCAAACACAAGAACATTAACATTGCCAGAACAGAGATGTGCAGTTGTGAATATATATGAACAAAGAACTTTATATTTATAAATGCATATTAAACATGTAAATGAATTAGGCTTATACAATAATATAGTATCAAAGACTCCAAGTTTGAATAAAGAAAGAAGAAAGGGAGAGAGAGAAGAGCTATAGGGATAGAAAAGGGAATCAAGTGATAGCCATATGGATAGAGAGATAATAGACAGTAGTTACAGCGAACGTAAGATGAAATAAGTATATATAAGAAGAAAAACAGGAAATATATTGACATTTTTAAAAAGTAGGAGAAAAATCAATTTCCTTCACAGTGCGTGATAGATAGTTTCTTAATGGCAACCATAGCTGATGACATTTGAAGAAAGTTCCTCTTGAATCAAGCTTGTAGCTGTCAAGTCTATGATAACATACAGAATTCCACCACTGTCTGAGAGTAATGTTTTCCGAAGATTTCCAGTTAGAAGTAATAATAGAGATTCCAGTAGAAAGCAAGAGGTCCAGCAATTTTCCAAGAGGCTTGAATGAACTCCAGATTTTGTGTATGCCACCCAAAAACAGTAATTCATATGACATTGGTAAGGAGATCTGAACTATTGCTGAAATGCGAGACCATATTGAGGGCCAAAAAGTAGATAGGGATGGACAAAAAATAAACATGCGAAAGTCAGTACCCTGCTGAGTGTGGCAGTGTCAACAATTGTCATTTTGTGTAAGTTTGAGTTTGTAAAGGCGTACAGGAGTGTAGAAAAATCTATTATTTAAAAAATATAGGGTCTGTGTGAGGCTTGCAGTGCGTGCAGTGGAATGTATCTTATACCATATTCTATCCCATAAAAAAGTTGGCCAAACACCACCAAAATCTGATTCCCACAATATGTGATTTGAGTCTAGGTGGAACATACATTCTTAAAATTTTATAAATTCCTGCTGCCCTAGAAGTTACGATTGGGTGTGGACATGATGCAAGAGAAGAACGGTTGTGATGTATAAGTTTATTGAGGACCTCTTGGACCAGCGTAGAAAGAATTAAATATTGGGATTTCATGCGAATTGGGAGATTATAAATTGCTGAGAGAGTAGTAAAAGGGATGAGAGAGTCTTTATGATATAATTGGGAAATTAGAAGAATACCTTTAGTCATCCAAGCCTTCCAATACAAGGTTTTACCTTGTTTCCTAAGAGAACTATTGTGCCAAATAGGACTGTTAAAGAATTGATTAATGGGGGTTATATGCGAAATAAAAAAAGGTTTCAGTAAATTGACTGAATGGGAGATAGTGCTGGGCAACCAGAATTTTGGGGGGTTAGACATAAATATAATGTGTTTATGGGAAAAGGAAGAAATAAATGTTTCTTCCAAATAGAACCATAGCTTTTGAGGTGCATCATTGAGTGTAGATAAATAGGGTTGTGTTTGCTTAATGGCAAAAGATTTGTGATAAGTTAAAAAGTCAGGAAAATTAACTCCACCTTGTACTTTAGGAAGTTTTAATTTCGAGAGAGAGATTCCGGGTTGTTTACCGTTCCACAGGAACTTGGATAGAAATTTTATCAATTATACTAAAAAAAAGTTTAGGTATCTTAATAGGAAGCATCATAAGGAAGAAGTTAATGATAGGGAGAAGCATCATCTTAATGGTGCCCAAGCGGCCCCCCCACGTGAGATATAACGGAGACCATTTCTGTGTGAGATCTACAAGCTTTGCAGATAAGATTTCTGAATTAATCTTTAGTGTATCCTTGAGTGTAGTGCAGTACCATACCTCCAGGCATTTAGGGGGTCATTCTGACCCTGGCCGGCGGCAGAAGCCGCCGGCCTGGCTGGAACCGCCAGAATACCGCTGCGCGGTCAAAAGACCGCCGCGGGTATTCTGGGTTTCCCGCTGGGCTGGCGGGCGACCGCCAGAAGGCCGCCCGCCAGCCCAGCGGGAAACACCCTTCCATGAGGATTCCGGCTCCGAATGGAGCCGGCGGAGTGGAAGGGGTGCGACGGGTGCAGTTGCACCCGTCGCGATTTTCAGTGTCTGCATGGCAGACACTGAAACTCTTTGTGGGGCCCTGTTACGGGGGCCCCACAACACCCCTTACCGCCATCCTGTTCCTGGCGGCCAAAACCGCCAGGAACAGGATGGCGGTATGGGGGTCGGAATCCCCATGGCGGCGCAGCAAGCTGCGCCGCCATGGAGGATTCCCCAGGGCAGCGGGAAACCGGCGGTACACCGACGGTTTTCCGTTTCTGACCGCGGCTGTACCTCCGCGGTCAGAATGCCCATGGGAGCACCGCCAGCCTGTTGGCGGTGCTCCCGCGGTTGTTGGCCCTGGCGGATTTTACCGCCAGGGTCAGAATGACCCCCTTAATCTTAGAAGAATTCCAAGATAATCCTGCATCAAGGAATACAGAGCAAGTGCAATGAACATTAAGTGGTAAGACCACTTTTTTGTCTATATTAAGTTTATTGCCAGATATGTCAGAATATAAGTTGAACTCACGCAAGAATGCAGGAAGAGAAGTGTCAGGGTGAGACATGAACAAAAGAATATCATCAGTATATGCCATAAATTTTAATGTGTGTATTATTATTTTGAAACCCCATAAATTGTTCAGATGTTTTTAACCCCTTGGGTGCCCCAGACGAGGTGATCTCGTCCTCGGCGCCATGGATGGAAGGGGAATCGCTTTCCCTTCCACCCCCGCCCCTCGCGTGACCTCCCCCGTGGCGTCTGACCTCATCAGAGGCCTTCCCCTCGGCGCTGGAAGCTCATCTTCCAGCGCCGATCGGAGGAGAAATGCAAAAGCATTTCTCCTCCGATCACGTGGAGGGGCAGAGAAGCCTGAAAGGAGAGGAAAGGCCTTTCCTCTCCTTTCAGGTTTCTCTGAGCATTTCTGCTGCCCAATCGCCGATGCCACTAGACACCAGGGAATTTATTTATTTTTTGTTTACTTGCTAAGGAGAGCGGCCCCTTGGGCAAGGGCCGCTCTCCAGGGGGGCAATTTGTTTTTCGGCTGTTTCTGCCCACCCTGGGGCAGATCGGCCTAATACAATTAGGCCGATCTGACCCCGGGGGGCAGAAACCCCCCTAGACACCAGGGATTTTTTTTGTTTTTTTTGTTTTTGTGTGTTTGATTTGTGGGGAGCGAACCATTAGGCAAGGGTCTAGGCCTGGGGGCAAAAAAAAATCGAGGCCATTTCTATTTTTATTAGGCCAATCTGCTACCAAGGGGGCCAGAAACCACTAGACACCAGGGATTTTGTTTTTTTATTATATGTACACATAAGGGGAGCGGCCCCTTGGGCAAGGGCCGCTCCCCAAGGGGGCAAATAATTTTACGTCCGTTTCTGCCCCCCCCCCCCCCCCATAATTAGGCTGCTCTGCCCCGGGGGGGGGTACCCCCTAGACACCAGGTATATTCTTTTTTTTTTTTTATATATGTATGTGCGGAGCGACCCCTTAGGCAAGGGTCGCTCCCTTGGGGGCAAAATTAATTCTTGGCCGTTTCTGCCCCCCTTAGGGCAGATCGGCCTATTTCTATTGTGCTAATCTGCCCCCAAGGGGGGAGAAACCACTAGACACCAGGGTTTCTTTTTTTTTTGTCAGTTTTCACTTGAGGGGCTTATTTTTGGAAGGCCCATCTGCCCTCAAGGGGGGGGCAGAAAGCCCACCAGAGACGATTTTATTTCAAAATAAGAGGGTGGGGGTATGGCCATACCCCCACCACAAATAAATGGGGCCAAAGTTGTTCTGCCCACCACTGGGCAGATGGGGCAATTACCCCCGATCCACACCCCGGGGGGCAGGAAGTCTACTCAATCAGAGGAAATTAAAAAACCCTGCAAACCTCCAACTTTGCTGAAAATCACACATTTTTCCCACATTTTTGTGATGGAATCTGCAGGAATCCACAAAATTCCTACCACCCAGCATTGTCTCATCTATACCGATAGACATTCTGGCCACTTATCAGCCTAAAACTTTTTTTTTCCCAAACTGCCCTTTTGGACCCGCTTTGGTTCCCTCTCAATTTTGACATGTTTTTGGCTCTTCCCTGTCACATGCACTTGGCCCACCTACACAAGTGAGGTATCATTTTTACCAGGAGACTGAGGGGAACGTTGGGTGGTAGGAAATTTGTCCTGGTGTGGTGATCCCACACAGAAATGTGGGAAAATTGTGATTATTTTTTTTTAGCTAAATTTGAGGTTTGCTGAGGATTCTGGGTAAGAAAACACTGGGGTGTCCACGCAAGTCACACCTCCCTGGACTCCCTTGGGTGTCTAGTTTTCAGAAATGTCTGGGTTTGGTAGGTTTCCCTGTATGGCTGCTGAGCCCAGGACCAAAAAAGCAGGTGCCCCTCCCGCAAAAACAGGTAGTTTTGTATTTGATCATTTTGATGTGTCTAGATAGTGTTTTGGGGCATTTCCTTTCGCGGGCACTGGGCCTACCCACACAAGTGAGGTACCATTCTTATCAGAAGACTTGGGGGAACACTGGCTGGAAGGAAATTTGTGGATCCTCTCAGATTCCAGAACTTTCTTTCACCTAAATGTGAGGAAAAAGTGTTTTTTTGGGCCAAATTTTGATGTTTGCAAAGGTTTCTGGGTAACAGAAACTGGTGAGCGCCCCACAAGTCACCCCATCTTGGATTCCCCTAGGTGTCTAGTTTTAAAAAAATGTGCAGATTTGGTAAGTTTCCTAGGTGCCGGCTGAGCTGGAGGCCAAAATCTACAGCTAGGCACTTTGCAAAAAACACATCAGTTTTCAATGTAAAAATGTGATGTGTCCATGTTGTGTTTTGGGGCATTTCCTGTTGCGGGCGCTAGGCCTACCCACACAAGTGAGGTACCATTTTTATCGGCAGACTTAGGGGAACGCTGGGTAGAAGGAAATTTGTGGCTCCTCTCAGATTCCAGAACTTTCTGTCACCGAAATGTAAGGAAAAAGTGTTTTTTTGGCCAAATTTTGAGGTTTGCAAAGGATTCTGGGTAACAGAACCTGGTGAGAGCCCCACAAGTCACTCCATCTTGGATTCCCCTAGGTGTCTAGTATTAAAAAATGTGCAGGTTTGGTAGGTTTTCCTGGGTGCCGGCTGAGCTGGAGGCCAAAATCTACAGCTAGGCACTTTGCAAAAAACACGTCAGTTTTCAATGTAAAAATGTGATGTGTCCATGTTGTGTTTTGGGGCATTTCCTGTCGCGGGCGCTAGGCCTACCCACACAAGTGAGGTACCATTTTTATCAGGAGACTTGGGGGAACATAGAATAGCAAAACAAGTGTTATTGCCCCTTGTCTTTCTCTACATTTTTTCCTTCCAAATATAAGACATTGTGTAAAAAAGACATCTATTTGAGAAATGCCCTGTAATTCACATTCTAGTATGGGCACCCCAGAATTCAGAGATGTGCAAATAACCACTGCTCCTCAACACCTTATCTTGTGCCCATTTTGGAAATACAAAGGTTTTCTTGATACCTATTTTTGACTCTTTATATTTCAGCAAATGAATTGCTGTATACCCGGAATAGAATGAAAACCCTCTGCAAGGTGCAGCTCATTTATTGGCTCTGGGTACCTAGGGTTCTTGATGAACCTACAAGCCCTATATATCCCCGCAACCAGAAGAGTCCAGCAGACGTAACGTTATATTGCTTTAAAAAATCTGACATTGCAGGAAAAAGTTAGAGTAAAACGTAGAGAAAAAGGGCAGTTTTTTTCACCTCAATTTCAATATTAATTTATTTCAGTTGTTATTTTCTGTAGAAAACCCTTGTATGATCTACACAAATTACCCATTGCTGAATTCAGAATTAGGTCTACTTTTCAGAATTGTTTGGGTTTCTGGGATCCAGCATTGGTTTCACACCCATCTCGGTAACTGACTGGAAGGAGGCTGAAAGCACAAAAAATCATAAAAATGGGGTATGTCCCTGTAAAATGCCCAAATTGTGTTGAAAAATGTGTTTTTCTGATTCAAGTCTGCCTGTTCCTGAAAGGGAAAAAAACACAAGCCTTCTTCTGCAGCCCTTTTTTCCCATTTTTTTAAAAAAAACTAATTTTTCACTGTATTTTGGCTTTTTTCTTGGCCACCTTCAGGGGAACCCACAAAGTCTGGGTACCTCTAGAATCCCTAGGATGTTGGGAAAAAAAGGACGCAAATTTGGCATGGGTAGCTTATGAGGACAAAACGGTATGAGGGCCTAAGCCCGCCCTGCCCCAAATAGCCAAAAAAAGGCCTGGCACCTGAGGGGGAAAAGGCCTGGCAGCGAAGGGGTTAATTGGTATAGAAAGGGTTCGAGAGCCAAAATAAATAGTAAATGAGATAATGGGCATCCCTGACGAGTGCCCCTTTTAAGAGGGGAAAAAAGGAGATCGGATGCCATTTGTTATAACCGAGGAACATGCTGAGGACTAAAGAATGGATATAAAATTTCGGAATTTTGTACCTAGTCCATGCCATTCCAATGCCTTTGACAAGAAACCCCAGGAGACCCTATTGAAGGCCTTTTCCGCATCCAATGATAAAGCTGCCAGAGGAATCTTAAGTTTAGAAGCCTTGTTATTAATATTTTAAAAAGTACGATAATTATCTGCTACATTTCTATTAGGGATAAAACCAGATTGATGAGAATCAATAAGGTGAGATATATATGGGAGTAAACGGAGAGCTAAAGCTTTTGCATAGAGTTTACAATCAGTATTAATTAAAGGTATGGGTCTATAATTTTTACATTCAGTCGCATCCCTATCTTTTTGGGGAATAAGACAAATCACGGCCTCCGTAAATGAGCCAGATGCAGAACCTGACTTTATAAAGTGATTACGTAATCAAAATAGTTTGGGGAAGAGAGACTTAGCAAACTGAATAAAGAATTCTACTGTGAAGCCATCTGGGCCTGGAGCCTTACCCTTGGGGAGAGATTGTAAAGCTGTATATAGTTAAGTAGGTTGTAGGGGTTGGTCTAAAGATGAGAGGTCAATCTGCAATGGGTCTCTTGGTTTGAGATTAGAGAAATATTGGTTGATAGATTCAACTCATGGTGTGTGTTCTGGAGTGTATAGGTCCTTATAGTAAGCAGCGAAACACAATGCTATATCTTTATTTCTACAGTGTTTAACACTATTGTTATCTGTGATAGATTTAATAGTTGTTTTTTCTTTTATTTGTTTCAAATATCGAGCTAGAAGAGAACCAGTTGTATTGTTACCACCATAATATCTGGCATTTATTTTCAGGAGGGTGCTGCATGCTTATTCAGTGGTATATTAGTTAAACTCCATTTTAGCCGAGACTAGTGCTTCAAGATGTGATTTACTCGTTTTGTGAGTATAGTATTCATGTTCAAGGGACTTTATAGTTTTAAGGATGGAAGTTGATTTTTGTTGAGCAGGCTTTTTTTTTGAGTGAGCGTAACTTATTATGAAACCCCTTGAGGCTACTTTGAATGCATCCCACACAAAATGAAATGATAGTTGATCACTATCGTTGATGTGGAAGTATTCTTCTATAAACTTACTGTAGGAATTGATAAAAGTAGCATCTGAAAGTAGAGAGTTATTAAACCTCCATGAAGAAGTTTGAGAACCATTAAGAAAAAGATCAGGGTCAGTAATCACAGGTGCGTGATCTGAGATCAAAATAGCACAGATTTCAGAGTTGACCTTATGTTCGAATAAACCTTTACTCAGAAATATATAATCAAGCCTAAAATGGGAATGGTGGGTAGGAGAATAAAAAGAGTATTCCACGAGGTCGGGATTGCATATTCTCCAGGAATCAGAGAGAGAATGATGTAAAATAAAGTTTTTAAATGCTTTGTGGGAGGCATGTGGAACGAAATGTGACGTGGAACGTCTGTCCAAAAATGGATCGAGAATTTGGTTGCAGTCACCAACTATTAGTAAATTGTTTGATGAATGTTCAGAGACAATATGTAAAATATTCTTCCACAAATTTGGATCTAGATGTGTGGGGCCGTATGTATTTAGGATAGTAAGAGAAATATTGTCAATTGTAAATGTAACAAGTACCCAGTGGCCTTCTGTATCTTGATGTTGTGAAATTATGGTAGGTTTGAGAGATGTATGACAGTGTGTAATTACCCCCTTTTTGTTTGTGGTAGAAGGGGAGTAGAAAATGTCCCCCAACCAGTGTTTTTTTTAGCTTGATTGCCTCAGAGTCGTTGAGGTGAATCTCTTGCAACAAAGCAATGTGGCATTTCAAACAAGCTAGGTGAGATAAGACACGCTGACGTTTAATGGTGTGTTTAAGCCTCTTAATATTCAAAGTAACAGTTCTGAGTTGCATTAGAAGAATTATTAATAAACAACTGCTGTAACAAGGAAAAAATAGGCATATCAATTTTGCAAAAGGAAAGAAATGGGAAAGAAACAAGATAGTAAAGAAAAAGAGAAGGAAGAAGAGGACCTCTAGAAGTTGTATATACATGGATGTGGCAATACAGAGACCAAAGTCCACGAAAGCTAAAGAAGACAAAATAGAAAGTGAATACCCCGAAAGGTAGAGGGACAGCAGAGAACCTGAAAAGACAGGCAAGAGTGGCTTCAGCACAAGAAAAGTGATATTAGATATTAAAACATATGAAGGCGAGTTTCATGGAAGAAAAAACCATTATACAAACACAAAATGTACCATTAGGAGACCACATAACGTAATAACTACAGTAAAGGAGTGTGACATGAAGAACAATAAAAATCAAACCTTACCAGTGGAAAGTGCAGGAGAACAATTTGGATGGTGAGAAAGGGATACGGTTGGGAAAGGAACATGAGGATTGCGCGTAGATTACACTATCTAAAAAAAAAAAAAAAAAAACACGGATATAAATACTAAACATAACCATTACTATTAAACTGTCCAGAAAAAAAAAGAAAGGACATTAAAGACAAATTAAATTATATCTTCAAGTAATTGAAGATGCTTCTAGTTCCATTGTAGTGCTGAAGGTTCCTCGAACAAGTAAGATTTGTCCTTGAATGTAATTTTGAAAAGGCATGAGTGAAGAAGACCATATTGAATATTCATGGATTTGAGTTGTGGACTTAAGTCCAAAAACTGTTTGCGATGTGCAGCTGTAGCAGGAGAGAAGTCTTATGTGAAAAACACTTTTTGACCTGACCATTGCAAAGAGACCATCTTTTTGGCTTCCAAGAGTATTTGCATCAAGTCAGTAATTTGGAGAAAGAGAATAATAATGCCTCTAGGATGTGCAGGTGGGCCAGTTGAAGTCTGTAGACCTAAACGATGTGCCCGTTGGATAGAGAGGGGAGAGGTAGAAGGCAAGCGAAGAATTGATGGTATTGCTGTTTGAAGGAATGCAATCATGTTAGAGCCTTCCAAACCTTCTGGAATCCCAAAAAGGCAAAGATTATTTCTCATTTTTTTTCTATTTTCTAAGTTGAGCTTTGTCCTTGGAGATATGAGGATTGACAGTGTTACAGTCTTCAAGATCTCGGACTCAGTTCCAGAGTACAAATTTGTTGTTCGTGTTGGGACCATTTCTCCGCAATACGTTGCCAAGAGGCATTAGTGTCCATCATAAAGGGCTTTAATGCACACAATTCCTCCATGACATCGCCTAGAGTAAGATGTGTAGGTGTTTTTGAGGGAGAATCAAGGTCTTTTTGGGGCGCTTGACGGAGGAGGTATTAGATTTTTTTGGGCAATTGTGCCAGCAGCATGAGATCAGGAGGCGCTATCCTTTAAAAAGTCTGTAGCACTATCCATTGTTAAAGCTGATGGTAGAGAAGATTTAATTATTTGTGTGCGTACCACTCGAAGAGGATTATTAGACTTGGAGGAAGAGGATGACTGGCTGCTCTGAGAATTGTGTGGTCTCCCCATAAAAGCCAGCAGCAATATGGTAATAGGAAGCCAGCAATGTGAGGTGATAATGAAATGATATTACGATGAGAAGCTGCTGCGAGAAGTTTCCAACAACAGAGCAAAATATAATAAAAAACAAATAAATAGAAAATCCTAAATTATTCTCTCAGAGCAGGAATGGCAGAATACCACAAGAGCAAAGCACTTTACTGCACATAGTCAAACCACTGGTGACTAGTTTTAAGGGGACCTTCTGAAAAGAATAAATCCCCTCAGTCAAAGGAAAGCATTTACCATGTTATGAAGAGCAATTTGAAAGAGCTCCTTGATGATGAGAGCTGCCAGTGAATACTGAAAGTTGAAAACCTCAGTGAAATGTGTTTGAAGAGAGAGGTCAAAAGTTCAGCTGGCTGTCAGAAGGTAATAAATATTCAATTGCAGAGGAAATTAGATTTGTAGAATGACATCCAGGCAAGCAGTTAAAAGTCAAATAGAAAAATCTCTGTGAAAGTTTAGGTTTGTGCAGAGGCTTATGAAGTGGAAGGCAAATGAAGTAGATAAATAATTACCTCAGGCCCTCACATGAAGTCTCTAAAATAACTTCAAAACTCAATGTCTCTGTAAGATACAGGCATATTCATGCAGCAGCAGAGCTCTGGTGCTCAAAAATGCTGGAGAAATTAATCATTTTGATGTGAAAACTTCTCCTTCCTTCCAGGAAGTCCTGAAGCCTCAATGAGCTCTAAAGAGCAACAGCCATCTTGCGTGACCTCCAGCCACGCCCCCGGTAAACAACACTTTGAGACATTTTCTTAGGCCAAAGTGGTGACAGGGGCTTTGGCTAGGCAAAGTTTAAGAAAGCAAAATGTTTTTAAGTTACATATTTTAACAATGGACACTAATCATTTTATAGCAAGATGTCTACACCAAAGAGACAAGGCAACTGGGTTCTTATTTTTGGAAAAACGAGAACAAATCAAGAATCTCATTAGGAGTGGTTGTATTAAGTAGGCAAGACAGTAAGTATTTAAGAGATGCAACACAGAATCAGACTTTGATTCTGCTTGTAAACACCTCAACTGCTTGTAAATAGCTTTGCTCTTTATTAGTTGAGTGACAAACTGAGCAAGTGATTTTGTTATTCCAATCCTAGTAAAAGTGATGACATTTAAAGTTGTGTGGGAATACGCTCAAAATCTGCATGTGCAAGTCCAGAATGCCATATGTGTAACTTTTTTGTTTGCATTATTTTGCAACAAAATGTAAAGGGAAAGCCAATGTCTCTTTACTACTAGAGAAAAGTGTATTGGGCCCTTAAACTCGTAGTACTTTGGTATAGTCACTCCAGGTGATGGTTGCAACACTGAAACATTTACGGTAATATCTAGAGCCTTTGCAAAGAGTATTGATTTCATCATGCATAGAACTGAAATCCACCTTTATCCTGCCCTTATCTGTACCACTCATTTTAAGAGGCAACAACTGCAGAGAACAAAAAAGGGATCCTAGCTAGTGGTCTTGAGGCCTCTTTGCTATTTCCCCACTAAGCTTTTTATCAGGCTGGGAGGGCAGGTGCATGCATTTTGCCAACCCGCTCAAGTAGACTACCTCAAAGCGCTTCATAATGCAGGGGGCAAGGCCACCACCCCCAATGTGATATCAATTGTCAAAGATCATTAATTTTGGTGTGGCTTAAATTCTTTGCTTGAAACCTGCTCTTACTTTCAAATGAGTGCATTTTTGGGTTGTGGTACTATGTCTAATGGGTAGATGGATATTTTTGTTTCATAGAAAGGGTTTTTTTAATTTTTAATATGCCTCGTTCTGGCCTATATCAGGTTTCAATGTACAACTTTAGCCACTATGGTCCGAACCCGATTATTGTTTTTTAAATGTGTTTGCAAGTTATTTGTGAAGCAGCTTCCCTTCTCGAACTATATTCTACATTGATTTGTTGTCTGTGACTTGAAGATATGATTTACCTGGACTTTTTGAGTACCTCTAATAGAAATGTTTGAAATCAAAATTAATATTGATAATGTTTGGAGAAAACTAAGGAATCAGTTAAGGAAAATGGAGCACATTAATACGTTTTTGGAAGGATAAATAGCCCTCAAACCATTTCGACCCCAATACATTAAATCGAAAGTAAAAATGTCCAAAAGTAAAAGCCTTGTTTGAGGGGACATCGATACTCCTGTGGTGTAGATTCCAGATCTTCAGGATCGGCTCCTAGTGATCCAACCATTTTAGACAAAAGGGGTTTGCACAATCCCTCCACTCAGAACAAAGTTTTCTATTCACACAGCACGCAAGTTACATGGAATGTCTCCCAATGGATAGTCTTCCTCTGTTTTAGTTACTTCTCAAATTCCAAACATTCCTATCCTCAAGAATTCAGGTCAAAACCAGGACCCAGCAGCCCTAACAAGCTATTTTGTCCCATACAACTGATTCCAGTCTTCTCGGCTTTCCAGCAGCTGCATTTCACGGAAATACCGCTCTCTGGATCGAAAACCCTTTCCCAGGTTAGTTTTCAGGTGACAAGTCCCTAACAGGGAAGCTGACTGAGGCCTCAGTAATGGTCACTAGTTATACCCCTGGGAGGATCCTCTTTGGTGAAAGTTCAAGTGGAAAGTTTAGGCAGCTTCTTAGTTGTTTCCCCCACAGTTAAAGAGCGATTATATCTTTATGTGCTTGTCCGCGTCGAGCGAACAACTCCCAGAAATATTGAGCAGGGATACTCAAGGTAAGCCTTGTTCACAAGCTGACCACTCCCATTTTACTTTTAATGCAGTATCATGTAACTAAAGTTAAGAGAGGCCTGATTTCAGGGCAGGATCCTCACTGAGGGATTCTGTAAAAAAGAAAAGGTGTGGACAGTGTTCTTTCTGAAAGCCACCTTTCTTCAAGTCCTGACCCTCCCTTCATTCCAGTATAGGCACTAAATAAGCATTCCGAATGAACAAATGCATTTCCCATCGCATGTTTTAGCAAGTAGCAGAGCTCGATGCTAGGGCTGCTGAGGAATCTTTCGCCGTGAAAATAATCCTAAATAAAAGACCCATTCACATTTTCTGCAAGAAGCAGTGAATATCTAAAACGTCTGCTCTTCTTCCTGCCCTTTGTCCTGCTTGACCTTAAAGCTATTTAACTGGTTTGCATCCCAGCAGGACTTTGCTAATTAGTTAGGAAAACCACCAGCCCAAGGAATTCATTTGTCCGTATGATTCATTTGTGGTGGTCAAAATTATGTATTATTCAAAATCGAATATTTCAAAAGGTGAAATGGACATTCCAAATCCATCGGCAAATGTGCAATTTTTATTCAAAACTTCGAATATGCTGAAAATCACTTTAATTGCTGGAAACGTTCAAAATAGGTATGGATTTAGGGCTAAATTTAGCATTTAGCCCCTGACAGAACATTAACAGACTGAGAGGGCAGCAAAGTGGCTTTATGGTTCACGGACACATACGAATGGTCTGTAACTGTTAAATTCCATGTTTTCCTAACCTCTCCCTGATTGTGCAAGTAACTGTGTATTATATATTGTAACCTGTATTTCTGAAGCGCCTTACATGGCTGTTATTAGCATTTCACACCTCAGATAGTCACTTGTAGATCAGTCTGCAAATAGCAAGGGCTGCATTAGAAAATAAGGCCCTTGTGTGTTTTTCACAGGGAGCATCTAGTGGCTGAGTCCTGTTCAGCTTTCCTTACTCCTCAGCAGAGGGCAAGGCGTATGGATCCTGAAGGAAAACTTAATCTGTGGCTAAATTCAGGGCAGGTGGAATTTCCTACAGTGTTTGCCTGCTTTTTGTTTAATCTGATGTTACCTCCACAACCCTGCCACATAAACGCATCTGTTGGATAGGAGGCATGTGCACTACTTCTCTTGTTCCATTTGAAGCGCTGTTTATTGGGATACATTCACAAATGAACCGTCAAGGGGTCATATATTCATTATAAATAACACTGAGATTTATTAGGCCAAGGTTCTACATTGTGGGAGTATAAATGGTCGATCAGATATTTCAGCTAGTTTTGGAAATGGGTTTGAATTATCTTGGTTTACTGCCTGTTGTGACGTAAAAGAAATGTTTATATTTGCAGGGACAAATCCAAGAAACTTGCGGAACAGTCTGCAGCAATTGTGTGTCTTAGGACCCTGGGCCTGCCAGAGGGGAAGTTGAGTGAAGGAGAAAGCTGCCAGATACGGAAGAGAAAGCGGAACAACGAGGAAATTAGCAGTTTTGAAAACGGAGACACACTGTTCACTGACGATACTCATAAAAAAACGAACTTTAACCAAAACATTTTAGACACCGCAGACACTAACATCTCTGATGTGCCACGATAACACGAGGAGTGTCCACAAGAGCATGTGTAGGATTTTGATGTACTCCAATGGTTTTCTAAACCACCAAAAGACTCTTGAGGGTTGTTTGCCTCCTTACTTTCTTTGCTTGTGTGCCTTTTATGATGACTCAATTAATCACACGTTTTTAACTGATGATCAGCATTGGCCTGACCAGTCCATGGACTAACATCCAAAGAAAATATTTCAATATTGGTTTTCAGACGTGTTTGGAGCAGAGCTTTCACGAGGAAGGAACAGGAGTAACTGACTATCGTTTCTTGTTCCATAAAATTTTGCCTTGTCTCCATCAAAAAAACAAAGCAGATCCTGGTGTCACTTTTTTCTTTATTTTAGGGAATAAAGTTAAACTGCTACAAAGATGTGGGCCAGTAGTGTGTTTTGAGCATGCACTTTATGACCCAGAAAGTTTGGGTATTTCTAGGTGAGGATTACTTTCTTCAATAGATGTTTGTGCCAATAATTAGAATACCGTAGTACTACTGTGCGTTTTGTAGAGGTCAGTTTACCTGCGATAAAAGTGGTTCACAAATACCTGGTTTAAAGAAATGCATAAATGTTTCAGAAAAATGCAAGAGTTGACTCCTATGACAATCTTCAGAGTTCTGAAGGATTCCACACTCTTCCATAAGGCTACAGTGTTCATGGTAGATCCTTCTTCTCCACTTTATGTTGTCTGTACTGATCTAGATTGCAAGCATGATTAAGATGGAATCATGGCATGCAGCACTAAATAAACACCTATTCAAATCGAAACAAAATATATGGAATAGAAACTACAGCAACCCTCAGCAGCAAGTTGTTTGATGGCGAGGATTAGCAAGGTGAGCACACATTGTTCAAATATACATGCTGTGCATTTGTTTAATTTCCAGGATAACCTGAAGAAGCAATTCTCCCAAGGTCTTTGGATGGAGCTCTGTTACTTTAATCAGCGTGACTGGAACAATAGGACTATGTTCCTGAGGGAAACCAAAAGAGCACAATTCTGGTACAGTCCATCTCAAACTTGCAGAGCTTCTCGGAAAGCAAGGCTAGTTCCAACTAACCTTTTCAAGGCAAGCTGAAATTTCAGCTGGGTTGACAAATTGGATTTCTTATTCCTTTTTCTCCTTATAGGTATAACATTTCACTCATGTCAGAAAAAGTCTTGTTTGGCCTTGATGGCAGATCAGGCCCATTATAGAAGAGCTCACTGTTAAGTTGAGGAGTGTTGAGATGGTTTCAGACACCTACAGCAAATACAAACATGCCTTTGATGGTGTGAGGTCTCCATTAAAAAAATTCCAGCATCATGTTGATTGTGTTTAGTGGAAATTTAAGTTGAGATTTGCCCCCACATCTTGTTCTTGATGTCCCGGGATCCATATGTTTGAGAGGCCACTCTTTCACAGGTCTCCTCAAATTTGGAGGCCCTTGTTTCCCAAAACTCCCAGGTGAAGGTTCAGAGTGCAACCTTATTCTTGTCAATGCCTACTGTGCAGTTTCAAGTCATGACCATCAATAGAGTTTGTTTTTCCGATCTTGGCATAGCATGTGGATGAGCCACATCGCTAGAAGTGTTGTCATTCAGCATATGTTTGCCAATATGCCCCATATAAAGGAGGCACTTTCTCCTATGCAGCTGCCCTGCCCAAAACACCAGATTTTTAGGATATCCATACAAGATAAAGTTACATATAAAGAATAAATAATTGGCCTGGTTAACTACTGATTGGTAATGAGTTTCTGCCATGGATCCAGTCCTATTGGTTCTTCATTTTACTCTCCTGTTTGAACTGGTCTTCCTGCTGATGACTTCACTAACTTCAGAAACCACTTCTTAAAGTAAAGGTTCGTAGCACTTTAGTTACAGTTGACCTTTTAAAAGTATTTATGCTAACACGTTCAACTTTCCCTTTGGAGAATGTGCTACTTGGAATGCTAATATTGTGGCTTTTTTGGCATGTTGCTTACCACAAGGAAGATTTTATGGGTTGGGATGTGGATGTGGAAAATGGATTAAAGGAAGAAGAAGTGGCTCTTGTGAGTTTGATAGTATCCAGTTTGTGCAACAAGATTTCATCTATTGAGTCTACAGCTGTATTGGAATCAGGGGACCTTTCCACTGAATTCACATTAAAGATAGTTGTAATTTTAAGAAAAAACAATGTCAGGAACACTTATCCCAAAATTAAAAAATATGTGCACCAAATACGCTCATAGACTTCCGGGTATTCAATACACACAAAAGTACAATACTAAATCTGGTCTTGTGCACAGCAGATACTATGCCTTGGCATCTGGGGGTGTTCACTGCTCCAGTGTGCTGAGTGTGGCTGGATTTTTCCAGCCTCTGATCTAACCGGCTTTCATAATTTTTCTCTCAGAGGTTAAGGTTATGGGGGTTATTCTGACCGCCAGGGCCACGGATGACTGAAGCACCGCCAACAGGCTGGCGGTGCTTCATTGCCGATTCCGACCGTGGCTGTAAAGCCGCGGTCGGAAAACCGGGTCCGGCGGTTTTCCGCCGGATTTCCCCCGGCTGGGCGAATCCTCCATGGCGGCGCTGCTGACCCCCTTCCCGCCAGCCTGTTTCTGGCGGTTTTTACCACCAGGAACAGGCTGGCGGGAACGGACTGCCCATGCCACTGGCATGGGCAGTGCAGGGGCCCCCTAACAGGGCCCCAGTATGCTTTTCACTGTCTGCCTAGCAGACAGTGAAAAGCGCAACGGGTGCTACTGCACCCGTCGCACACCTGCAACACCGCCGGCTCCATTCGGAGCCGGCTTCAGTGTTGCAGGCCGCTTTCCCGCTGGGCCGGCGGGCGCTATATTGGCTAGCGCCCGCCGGCCCACCGGGAAATTCAGAATGGCCCCAGCGGTCTTTCGACCGCGGAGCAGCCATCTGGCGGTTCCCGCCAGGCGGGCGGCGACCGCCGCGGTTGGAATCAGGGCCTATGTCCTAAACTGTGAATAGTGAACCACCTCTCCTATGCTTCTTTTCAAAGTAAAAAGCTGTATTCTGGGCCCTAGGACATTTCATTAGTTCCCTTTTCCATTTTTCCATTTTTGGACCTGTTGGGAGCTTGCCGATTTCAAGGGCTTAGCCTAATACCTCTTAGCCAGCAGGATTGACATTAGACCAAGAAGGTAACTTACAGGTGTGCAGATTTTGACCCTGCCCGTAAGTTTCGGAAGTAAGTCTGTGATTGCTGTCCTATAATGCTCAGTTGCAGGGCATGTCCAATTTTTGTGAAGAAATTTTCCACCTCTGTATTGCATCTTTGGTAAAAAACATCTGTCCTGACATGTACCTCAGTACAACCGTTTTGTGCGCAGGGTGGGGAAGCAGGATTCCAAATGAACTTTGCCTGTGTTTGAGGTGTGTGTTCCTGTCTCTGTCATAATATGAATGATCCTGTCATTCCCTAAAATGCATAAGTCCATTCTTGCGGTTAGAGGCAAATTACCACATTACGGTTGTCAGCTTTTCTCTTGGCAGAGTATCTTCTTTTCAAGAGAGCTCTACTTGGGCTGACTAATGACCTTTGTCAGCCACTTTTCTCCACAATTTGGCCCATCCCCATGGACGGCCACATCAGGCTGGTGAAATCAGGACTTGTCACTTGGGGCCTGATTTATTTGTTAGTGGAAAGGATACTCCATAGCAGTAGTGGCGGAGAACCCTTTCCATCAACATGAAGATCCACCCACCTCATTTAGAGACAGGTGGTCATTCAGAGTATAGATGGTGGAGACTACTCCATCTGTGCCACCTATACACACCTCCAGCGGAGTTTGATGAGCCATCAGAGAACTGGCTATATGTCCACCCATCTAATATAAATAGGCAGACATTTCAGCTGTTTTTCAGTGCCCATCACCTGGCAGTAAATCCCACTGAAATGTGTTCGAGGCTTCGAGGCCCCCATCGCAATGGGAGAAAACTCCCATGGCTAGGGGGGCATTGTGTTTAACTTGTAATGTCCCATTTCATATCATACAGCAAAGATATAATACATTGGTGTGAACCGCCTTGACAATGGTTCCAGTGTAGGCTTGAAATGTCCCCTGACTCAGCACGCATTTCAAAATTTGGTCATCAGGACCTCCACCTGGGTGACAGATAATTTACTCTGTTGCCCTGGCGGAAGATGGCCCAACTGCCAAATTATAAATCAGGCCCCTGATACTGCTGGGACTAGGTTCTGTTATAGGCTAACTGTATTGTGTGCATTGCTCAAGCCCTGGTCTTACTTGATGTGAGGCACATCCATTGAAGGTGCAGTGGGTGCAACTTGGGAGTGCCATTGTTGCAGCTGGATGCTCCATCCACCTTGCATCATCTAGGCTTGAAATAAACATCCAATTCACTATCCCATGGCATCAATTGTGTGTTGGATGGCATGTCGATCCTCCGCACACAGGAGAAGGTATACCATTGTTTTATTACATACAAAGAACACTTGATTACCATGTCCATTATACTTGTCAATCACTAAATTAGTCTTTATTTGTTTAGTTAAAACCATATAGATAGAAGTAGTAAAATTCCACAATAATAACACAACAATACAGTCCAATCCAACATCTGAAGCAAAGAAACCACCATCTCAAGTTCTAGAAAAAAAGATGGTCACTGAGACAGTAAAGAAGCTACATTAAAATAGTAGGCTGTTCCATTCTATAATTGCACTGTTAAGATAACTAGATAACTAACCATCACAGAGCAAGTTAGCTCATTTGAAACATTTGTAAATATGAAAGTGCAGGACAAGATTGTATAATATGAATTGATTTATAAAGTAGTAACAAACAAGCTTGTGAAAAACTTACAAAACTTACAAAACAATATTCAATGTAAGGTTAAGTAGAAACATGGTCACAGGAACATAGCAGGAGTTGGTTGGCCTATGCCCAGCCCTTGGGAAAACAGAAGAAAGAGCTCTATACTAAATCTAAGATGAGTCAATAAAACTATATCCAGTGTATTCCACCCTAGTAAGGTAGGGCATGTGATATCTCACAGAGGGTTTTAATCTCTATTCTCCCTCAAGGCTTTTCATATGTTCAAAACGCTGTTTTTGCCCTACCTGTGTCCTGCTTAACTATTAAGAATAGTAGAATAACTCAGACCTGTTGAGTTCAAGACATAATTTTCATATATTTAATCCTGGGAATTTTCATTGCTCCTTCTAATACCAGACCGTCAGGAATTATCATACTGTTAATTGTTGTCTCAGGCTTAGATCAAATTGAGATCCAGATAAGGGATAAAGCTTGAGAACACCTTCTAGATTGTGTTAGTCAAGTTCTTCATGACATATTACACGGAATCGGCAATCTTCTAGTTTATTTTGGCCAAGTTCTTCATGACATATGTTCGAGGCACTGCAAGGTAGGAAACAAAGCTGGCATATGAGGGACTTTTTGTCTTCGTTTGGAGAGTTGTAACAACATCAACATATCTCCAGATCATAGCCCCTTGATGAACAATTTGCAGATATTTGCTTTTATGAAACTCAAACATGACATTAATGACATTGACTTTGTTTAATTCCAACAAAACAAAGTCAAAAACTGCCCCCAAACCTTCGGTAAACTGTTGTCTCCTAATTTACAATACAGGGAGCAATTTCTCAGTTCAGTCAAAAGGGTCCCCAGATACTTAGAAAGTTTGGGCTTTTGCAGCTCAACTGTCCTGTCCAAAACTGGCAGCCCGTCACACGTCAGCCAGTATTCTCCCTACATGAACTAGGGCCCCATTAACAACCTCTGGCCATATCTGCAAGTGGAATTTAACATTGACAACAGTTGCCATTACCACCTCTGCTGTGTGTGCAGGTCAAGTAGCTAATGGCAGTAACGTCCCCATGGATCAAACACACCCAAATTTGAGGGTTCAGGATGACAACGTTATCAATCCCCTGAAATCAATACAAATGTTCCAATCCTGTCAAATGTGATTGTTCATAGTTGCTACAAACATCAGCCATTGTCATAAACATTAGGAGGTACACAGCACATACCCATGCTGCATATGTCAGGGTCCACCCTGTGCCTGGGTCACAATGTAACATCCCAAATGTCATGCTGCCCAGACAACAGCATTGGGAAGGAGGACCTATGTAACTGGTTACAGAAATACACCTGCACAATCAGAGGAGGAAATGGAACACTGCAAGGACCATCAGTGCAATCCAATGTAGCACACATTTCCGAACATCAGCAGTACACATTACCACTGCTGACATTCGTATCGTGCCATACCAATGCTCTACATAGTATATGCTAGATCTCAGCAACATATAGGTGGATGTGAAATATCAGAGACTGGTGCAGTTCCAGAATGTTAAGTGTGGTGCTAGTGCCATCAGAAGACCCACAGCCAGTGAAAGGCCTCACCATGAGAATGGAAGTAGACGGAGGGTTGAGTAGGACAAGAATGTGGCAATTCACAATTTGGCCAGAACCAACACCTAGAGGATGTGATGCTGACAAGTCCACAAACTGACCACAATACATGTGACATGCAGGTGGGGCATAGGCCTGGGAGAATGCTAATATGAAAGACAGGAACAGTGAACAGGAACCAAGATCACAATGTGAAAATAATAGGAAGGCAGGCACATCACATTACAAATCCCACAACACAGACACACTAATTGTACCATATCTCATTGCAGAGGACGATGGCTCTCCTGCGGATATGCCTGTCCAGGACTACCCTGATGACAAGAATGACAAGCAGACAAACATCAGCCAGCAGACCCTTCAAGATGTCCTTGGAACCCTCCAGACCCCACCTCTGGTCACAAGGAGGAGCTCAGAACTAGCAGCCATCACTGAGGACCCACCCACCACCCCAATTGTACGACCTGCCAGCTCCAACACAACTGAGGACTCTGACAACACTGGCACCAGCTTTGAGAGAACTGTAGTTGGAGTACAGCGGGAGCTGACCAAGGAGGTGGGATGCAAAATATGGCAGCCAGCCTAGAGGGGGTGCGTTCGTGCATGATGTCAACTGAAGAACAGGCAGCAGCGATGCAAGGGCGAAAAACAATCTTGCAGGAACTTGAAAAAAGGTTGAAGAAAATCAGCACAGCTGTAATAGAGTTGACCCAGCACCTAAAGCAACAATCCTGTCAATGCGTGCACGAATGCAATATTGAACCCCTCAGGGCCGACCTGGCTGCCTACCACAGTGATGTGGCTGCTATTCTTAAGAACCAGCAGCTCCTCCTTGCTGCACTACTGCCCTTAATAGCCCCACTGTTGGCAGCTAAAGGGATGTCTGACTCCACGTCTTCAAACACGGCGGTGTGTGTTGCCCCTTCACAACCACCACCACCAAGGGCAGAGGAGACAACACACACATCAGAAGATGAAGACGTGGAACAGATCACCTTCACCCGTAAGAGTACCCGGTAGCACTAGTCCCTGCCACATGGCCAGCTATTGCCAAGGTCTTGTGCTTTGTAACATACCAGTCTTGCAACAGCTGTACTCCAGCACTGTTCTTCAGCCCACTGTTTATCTTGTCACCCTGCCCTGTGATTGTCTCTCACTAACTCATTGGCAAATCCTGTCCCTCTGCACTGTCTGACACTTCACCCCAGCATGTCCAATGACATGTCCTTTTGCACTTGTGTAGGATCACAATGGAATATGTCACACTAATGGGCTCACAATCATGGACAATGTACATATAGCACTTCAGCACTTTAAAATAAATAGCACTTACACAACAACTTTGTCTCTGTGTAATGTGACACATCAACTGTGAGGTAGATCAGTGATGTTTACCTCAGGTCAATGATTATTGATTGTCAATACATCTGTATCCTGAATGAATGTTGGCTGATAACTATGCACAGTGGTCTGGATTGTACCACCATCTGCCCTTCCTGAGGGTTATTTGAGAGGAAAATAGAAACTATACACCATAATGCTGTGTTGGACAGAATAACGCTTCCTCAAGGGATGTCTAAGCTAAAAAATATTGCCTTCAAATTTTTCTTCAAGCCAAAACTTAGGTATGTGACATTTGACCCAAATTTTACCTAACACACACCATACTGCATGAATGGATGTGTATGAGTTTACATACAAAGATGTCACTGGGCTGAACATTGCAACAAATGATATGTGTGAGTTATGTATACCATACTACATGAGAGCATACTACCACTCACCTTTAATAGGATTCGCTTGCACATCAGGCTGCAGGCAGACTTAACACAGTGTCCTCAATACCAAATCTGGTAGCAAAGTATGTGACATTGAAAACATACATAAAAAATGAACCACACTTTGGGATCCATAGTAACCGTGAGTGGTGGGTACAATCGATGGCAGAATCTTAGCAAAGTAGCTTTGGTGCAGCTGCAAATGTAACAGCTCAGTTGGTATTTGGTTGCAGCATAGGACACAAAAGCTAATACAAAAGATACACTGTTCACTCATGCCAAGGCCCTGATCTCTAAGCATGTGACACATACTGCAAAAGGGTTACTTAAATATTTATTAAACAGTAGGAACAGAAGCTAAAACCAGGGGAAACACCTTACCTAACTGTTAGAAATGGGGTTTTTGGTTGGCAGTCAGGTTGCCCTCTGTCCAAGCAAGAACCCTCACTCTAGTCAGGGTAAGTCGCACACAATCCAAAATCAGCCTGTGCTCACCCTCCGGTAGCTTGGCACGAGCAGTCAGGCTTAACTTAGAAGGCAATGTGTAAAGCATTTGTGCAATAAATCATACAACACCATAGTATAACACCACAAAAATACACCACACAGTGTTTAGAAAAATATAGAATATTTATCTGGGTAATTGTAGGTCAAAACGATCAAAGTTGCAATACGAATTTGTAAAGATATCACTGAAAAGTGATATTAAGTGTCTTTAAGTCTTTAAAAAGCAATAAAGGGGGTCATTCTGACCTCGGCGGTAAAAGGCCCTTACCGCCGGTCCGAAGACCGCCATAACACCGCCGCGGTTAACCGCCACGGTCATTCTGACCCACAACGGCCAAACCTCCAAAAATCCGTCCTCCACTGCAGCCCGCCACATCAGCGGGCAGCGAGAAACTGGAGATGACCAAACCTCCACCGTCACGCCAACAGAAATACGCCCATGCCATTATGACCCACGAATCCACACGGCGGTCATTCAAACGCGGTATTCCATTGGCGATACACACCGCTGCGGTCAGAATACACACACAGCACCAAAACACAGCCACATTGGACAATTTGAAATACACACACCTGATACACATACACACACCACTCCCACACAATCAACCAACTATAAAACACACACCCACATCACCCACAAACCCCTGCCACCATAATTACTGAGAGAAGGAGAGAGAGACACAGCAGACAATCCATAGCAAGACACACTGAGGCACACTACACCATCACACACACCACATAGTAGCACAAAGCACCACTCACCAACATACTTATCACATACACCACCCCACACCTCACCCACACCACCCCATGGCACCCCAAAGGCACCCACGCTTTTCGGACCAAGAACTCCGGGTCATGGTGGAGGAAATCCTAAGAGTGGAACCCCAGCTCTTCGGCTCGCAGGTGCAGCACACCAGTATAGCTAGGAAGGCGGAGCTATGGCAGCGGATCGTGGACAGGGTCAACGCGGTGGGACAGCATCCCAGGAATAGGGAGGACATCCGCAAAAGATGGAACGACCTACGGGGGAAGGTCCGATCGATGGTCTCCAGGCACAACATCGCGGTCCAGAAGACTGGCGGCGGACCCCCACCCACCCCTCCCGAATTCACATCGTGGGAGCAAGACGTCTTGAACATCCTGCATCCTCAGGGCCTCGCAGGAGTAGCCGGAGGAATGGACTCTGGTAAGTCCCCCCCACCCCACCAGCATGCCAACCCACACCCCCACCCTCACCCCCAACCCCCCAGCACACATCCTCCCTGACAATGTCTCACCAGCACAACCCACCCATCCCAACACCAACTCCTGCATGCCAACACAAATCATGGGCACCCATCACCTAAGCATGACCACTGCACTAACCCCCCACCCCACTAACTACCCTCACAACACCTCCCTCAAGGGAATGCCTGCACTGGGGGACAAGGGCACCCATAACACGCACGCTATTGCACACACAGAAACAATAACCAAACTCTCTTATCCCATGCAGGACCCGAACGACAACACACCAGCCAGGAGGGTCCAGAAGTGTCCATCCCACCACCGGAACAGGCCCACACTGAGGATAGCAGCTCTGTCGACAGTGAACCTGATGACCAGCCCGGACCATCGGGGACCTCTGGGCAGTCGGTTCCCCTCAGGCAGCCACAGGCCACACCAGACCCGACCCCCTCTGCCAACACCAGCACAGCTCCCACCCAGCGGGCCCATGCCTCTGTCTCTAGGACAGCTCAATCAGCGGTGTGTCTGCCACTACAGGGCACCCAGGCTAACCCAACATCCCAACAACAACAGGGACCTGGGGGCAGTGGTAGCGGGCACACCGTCCAGGGGACAGAGGCCGGGGGAAACCGGGCAGCTCGGAGGGCTGCTGTGCGACAGGGGGGGGAGGAGAGGCCCAGGGAACCCACTCTCCAAGAGGCCCTCCCCACCCTCATGGGGGCATACCACCACTCCCAAGAAACAATGGCGACGGTACTGGCCAGGTTCACTGAGATCCAGGCACAGCAGGAGGAACGCTACATGGGGTTCAGGGAGGAGCTGAGAATCATCGGGACCGCAATGGGGACCATCGTCCTGGCCCTCCACAGGATAGAGGACGCGTTGCGGGACCATGGTGCACCACACAGGGCCCCTGTCACTAGCCCGGACCAGGAACAGCCTACCACCTCCGCCGGCGCTAGTGGACAGGAGGTCCCAACACCTCGACAGCCCCCCAGAACCCCACCTCCTGCTGAAGAACAACCACCCCGTAAGAGGAGCCTGAGACCAAAAAAAAAGACAGAGTAGGATGTCAAGACCCCCGCCAGCAGGACATACCCCCTCAAGTCTTCCCACTGTCCCACATTGCCACCCTGTCCAACCATGAACTGCCTATGCTCCATCCTTCCACAGGCAAAAGGACAATGCACCTGTGAGACTGAGAACTGGACTCTGCCATGGATATTCCTCCACCCCCACCCATCACCCTTAGAATCACATGTACCGATATCTAGCACTGTAAATAAATCACATTTTGCACACAAATCTGTTTTGAGTCATGCTGTATTATTAACAAATGTATTACATATTACTGTTCAATTTCTGTTCTGTCAATTAGTCATGACAACATACCAATGTCAATACGCTGTATTTCATGGGCGAAAAAAAGCAGAAGTCAGGTACTGAGTCAGACAGCACTGAGAAGGGAAGGGAAAGACAAAAATTAATGAAAAACATCTGTGGGGAACTACAGAAAGTACAGATGCAGGAGGCTATAAGCAATTGTGAAATGGCGTGGGTGATTCTTACCTGTGTGTTACTGGAAATACTGTTGTATCACTCTGTCCCTATTGTCTGTGTCGTCCTCAGAGTCTTCCTCCTCTTCACTCTCCACAGGCTCCACGGCTTCTACAACACCACCATCTGGACCATCGTCCTGCAGGAAAGGCACCTGGCGTCGCAAAGCCAGGTTGTGGAGCATACAGCACGCCACGATGATATGGCACACCTTCTTTGGTGAGTACATTAGGGATCCACCTGTCATATGCAGGCACCTAAACCTGGCCTTCAGGAGCCCAAAGGTTCGCTCAATCACCCTCCTAGTACGCCCATGGGCCTCATTGTACCGTTCCTCTGCCCTGGTCCTGGGATTTCTCACTGGGGACAATAGCCACGGCAGGTTGGGGTAACCAGAGTCACCTATTAGCCACACACGCTGTCTCTGTAGCTGTTCCATCACATAGGGAATGCTGCTATTTCGCATAACATACGCGTCATGCACTGACCCTGGGAACTTGGCATTTACATGGGAGATGTACTGGTCAGCCAAACAGACCACCTGGATATTCATTGAATGGTAATTCTTCCTGTTCCTGTACACCTGTTCATCGTCATTTGGGGGGACTAAAGCCACATGGGTCCCATCAATTGCACCAATGATGTTGGGGATGTGTCCAAGGGCATAGAAATCAGCTTTCACTGTAGGCAAATCACCCTCCTCTGGGAAAATGATGTAGCTCCGCATGAGTTTCATCAGGGCAGACAACACTCTGGATAAGATCTTGGAAAACATAGGCTGAGACATCCCAGATGACATGGCCACTGTTGTCTGGAATGAGCCAGTTGCAAAGAAATGGAGGAAAGACAGAACCTGCACTAGAGGGGGAATTCCTGTGGGTTGGCGGATGGGGGACATCAGGGCTGGCTCCAGCTGGGCACACAGTTCATGAATGGAGGCTCGGTCAAGTCGGTATCGTAGTATTATGTTGCGTTCTTCCATTGTGGACAGGTCCACCAGCGGCCGGTACACGCGAGGATTCCTCCTTCTCATCGCTAGTCCCAGCGGACGGTGCCTAGGAAGGAGAATATGGAGTACAGAGTCAATCCACTCACAGGTACGTACAACACAGCTTGCACAGTACAGGTAAATGTATGGTTTGATATGTTTGTATGTGTGCCATTGCAAGGCCTAGGCCTGTGTGACGCATTAGAAATTAAGCCATGTGGGCCCTTGAAATGGCCGATGCCTGACCTGTGAAGTGGGACAATGGGATGTGAGGTCACTGCGCTGGCGGGGCACACCATGGCGGTAGGCGGTCGAAGACCGCTGTGCGAAGACGCATTGGTTAACATTGAAGCCTATGGGTTTCAGGAGCCAATGACGATGTGCGCCGGCGGTCGCGGGTCGCACCGCCGCGGGCGTGACCGCCATTTTCTATCTGCTCAATCATTCGAGACCTGATCATCCACAGGAGAGGACCTATACTGCAAGTGCTGCTGTGAACTCGGTCTGGAAGTGACAATGGCTGCTGCTACTGGTGAAAGGGCCCCCGCCTTCAGTTCAGAAGAGTTGGAGAAGCTCGTGGACGGGGTCCTCCCCCAGTATGCGCTACTCTACGGTCCTCCAGACCAACAGGTGAGTACACTCAGTGCACATTGAATGGGTTATGCCTGTGTGGAGGGGGGGGGGTGTAAGTTGGTGGGGTGTGGAGGGAATGAGGAGTGCAACGCACGACAGATGAGAGAATGGGAACCATGACAAGGTTGGGGAGGGGGGGGCATGTACTCCAAACATGCACATATGTGACGGTTTCTCTTTCCCACCCTGTACATGTCAAACAGGTGAGCGCCTACCAGAAAATCGATATTTGGCGTGCCATCGCCAAGGAAGTCCGGAACTTGGGGGTCTACAACAGACGGGGCATCCACTGCCGCAAGAGGTGGGAGGACATCCGCCGCGGAACGAGGAAGACCGCAGAAACACTGCTGGGGATGGCCTCCCGACCTAGGAGGGGTGCCAGTCGCACCATGACCCCCCTGATGTCCCGGATCCTGGCGGTGGCCTACCCTAATTTGGATGGGCGCTTGAGGACAGCACAGCAGACACAAGGGGGTGAGTATCCGCACATTCTCCTATCTGTATGCGCATTGGAGGCGTCTGGGTGGGGGAGGAGGGCTGTGGGTGACATTAGGCCAGGGCGCTCTCTGTAGTGTAGTCCGCTCCCTTAGGCATGGCCCTGTGCCCCCGCCCCCCACCTCTGTAGGGTGCCAAGTGCAGCTACCCATGCTCCAGCATCACACAAGTGCGCGTGTGTTGTCCCTAGACCTGTTTGCCTAGTCAGAAGTACTGAGTAGTGTACCCCAAGTTCGCGACTTAGTGCACGAGGCATCTGTGTCTGTCCTCTCCGCGAAGGGTATTGCTAAGGCATGCACTCAACTTTGTTTCATTTCTCCCCCCACCCTAAATCTTTGTCTTCTTGTGTTTTAGCATCATCAGGCGGAGGAGATTTGGCGTCGGAGCAGGAGGGAGCTGCAGGTCACCAGGCCCCGGTGGGCACTGACACAGACACCGAGGGCACCAGTGATCCGGAGGGCGAGGAGAGCACCACAACGGGGGCCGGTGGAGACACCAGCGACACGGACACGTCCTCGTTTGGGAGCTCCCTAGCGGTGGCGGCACCATCTGTGCCCCCCGCAACAACAGGTACAGCCGCCACCCAGCGCACCAGCACCGCCCTCCCAGCAGCCCCTCAGTCTTCGCTCCGTGGCCACTCGGCCAGGAAGGCGCGCGTCTCCTTCGCCCCAGGCACCTCAGCCCCTGCCTCTGTTACCCCTGCTGCCCTCAGTGCGGAGCTCATTGACCTGGTGAGGATGGTCATTGTTGGGCAGACTACCCTTCTGAATGCCATCCAGGGGGTGGAAAGGGAGGTGCATCGGAGCAATGCCTACCTGGAGGGCATTCATTCGGGTCAGGCTGCCAATCAACGAGCGTTCACTGCTCTGGCCTCAGCACTGACGGCAGCCATTGTCCCTGTCTCCAGTCTCCCTCTTCTATCTGCCTCCACCCTTTCTCTGTCTCCTGTACCTCAACCTATCCCATCCACACCATCAGACCAGCCTGCACACACCTCAACACCCAAGGCCAGCTCATCCAAACATAAGCACCACAGAAAACACAAGCATTCACCCAAGCAACACACAGATGCAGACATATCAACAGTCACTACCACCTCTGTGTCCCCGTCCTCCTCGTCTCCCTCCTCCCTCCCTGTGACGTCTACACTCACACCTGCATGCACCCCAACATCAGCCAGTTCTTCCACCACCAGCAAACCCTCCACTACAGTCCGCACACCTGCAGTCACCACCCCCACTGGCATTTACACGTCCCCTGTGTCCTCTCCCACTGTGTCTGTCACCCCCTCTTCCAAGACACATAAACGCAGGCAGACACCCAAACAACAGCCAACCACCTCACCACAGCCTACGTCCCAGTCACCTGCACCCAAGGACAGCACACCTGGCTCTCATACAACCACATCCTCTTCCTCCACTTCTCTCACCACTACTCCTACCCCTTACCTTGGTCCCAAGAAAAATTACCTCTCCAGTTTTGACCTCTTTCCCTCCCCCGACCCACCCCCTCCAACTGGGAAAAGTCCCAAGGGCACCTCAGCCACCACCAGCCCAACTTCTACAGTGCAAGTGGTGCATGGCATGTGGAGTCCACCCTTTGGCGGCAGTAACACTTCGGTGAGCAGCAAGGGGACAGCCAGCCCCCCCCAGGCAAGAGGACCCGGAAATTGAAGGGCCGCCGTGAGCGGACAGAGACGGCTGCCCCCAAGGAGGTGTCTCCGGCCACTTCACCGGCCACAGCAGCCAGGGGAGGCAAGGGCCCGAGAGCCCCATCTAAGGAGCGGAAGGACAGCAGGGCGGAGAGGACAACCACCAGGAGCGCGGAGCAGGAGGGCCCCACAAGCCCCATCCCGGCTGCAAGGGACGACACCAAAGGGTCCAGGACTCACTCCCCGAAGGGGCCTGACACAGCACGGTCGGAGGGCGAGTGAGCAGGGTGTCCTGGCCAGGTATGACTCCCTTGACATACTGCAAGAGCACCGCTGAACAGGGCCCCGCCGTGAAGACAGGTACCGCTGAACAGGGCCCCGCCATGAAGACAGGTACCGCTGAACAGGGCCCCGCCGTGAAGACAGGTACCGCTGAACAGGGCCCCGCCGTGCAGAAGAGCACCGCTGAACAGGGCCCCGCCGTGAAGACAGGTACCACTGAACAGGGCCCCGCCGTGAAGACAGGTACCGCTGAACAGGGCCCGCCGTGAAGACAGGTACCGCTGAACAGGGCCCCGCCGTGAAGACAGGTACCGCTGAACAGGGCCCCGCCGTGAAGACAGGTACCGCTGAACAGGGCCCCGCCGTGAAGACAGGTACCGCTGAACAGGGCCCCGCCGTGAAGACAGGTACCGCTGAACAGGGCCCCGCCGTGAAGACAGGTACCGCTGAACAGGGCCCTGCCGTGAAGACAGGTACCGCTGAACAGGGCCCCGCCGTGCAGAAGAGCACCGCTGAACAGGGCCCCGCCGTGAAGACAGGTACCGCTGAACAGGGCCCCGCCGTGAAGACAGGTACCGCTGAACAGGGCCCCGCCGTGAAGACAGGTACCGCTGAACAGGGCCCCGCCGTGCAGAAGAGCACCGCTGAACAGGGCCCCGCCGTGAAGACAGGTACCGCTGAACAGGGCCCCGCCGTCTCAAGTACCGCTCCGCTGGGCCCTTCCTGTCAAGCACCGCTCCGCTGGGCCCTTCCTGTCAAGCACCGCTCCGCTGGGCCCTTCCTCTCAAGCACCGCTCCGCTGGACATCGCCATGTCATGCACCGCTGCGCTGGGTCCCGCCGTCTCAGGCACTGTTTATGGTTCACTGTGCCCACCATGCCTCCTCCTTGACCAGTGGACTCTGTAATCCACCTGAGAGACTGTGGCTTTGCACTCCCCAGGATGGCACAGTGGGCAATCCACCCACTGTAGAGACTTGAGAGACTGTGGCTTTGCACTCCCCAGGATGGTCCAGTGGGCAATCCACCCACTGTAGAGACATTGATAGACTGTGGCTTTGCACTCCCCAGGATGGTACAGTGGGCAACCCACCCACTGTAGAGACATTGAGAGACTGTGGCTTTGCACTCCCCAGGATGGTACAGTGGGCAACCCACCCACTGTAGAGACATTGAGAGACTGTGGCTTTGCACTCCCCAGGATGGTCCAGTGGGCAACCCACCCACTGCAGAGACTTGAGAGACTGTGGCTTTGCACTCCCCAGGATGGTCCAGTGGGCAACCCACCCACTGCAGAGACTTGAGAGACTGTGGCTTTGCACTCCCCAGGATGGTACAGTGGGCATGGTGGCTCCTCGTGGATCTGGCGTCGTGGACTCATGTGGCTGTGGTGGCCCCCCCTTCCCTTCCCCCTGAGGTGCCTGTAGTTTTGACATCAGATGCCCCTGCAGTGTTCTCTCCAAAGGACTCAGGTCTCGTGTGTGGGCTTTGCCCTTGTTTCGCAGGACCTTGGCCCACGGACATGTTAGATTCGTAGGATGTGCAGGACTTGTTACTTCAGTGATACACTGATGTGTATATCTTTTTGGTTTTTGTAAATATTTTTCACGGTTGCTCAATTATTTCCAGGTGCTTTTTTTTGTACATGAAAATTTATTCCAAATTTGGTTGTGTCATTGTATTTTTAAAGGGTCTTTGTGTGGTGTCACTGTGACTTCCTGCTCTGCATTTGTGTGTACATATTGGGGGGTTTGGGGGGGTCGCATATGTGTATGCCCGTAACCTTTCTTCCTCCCCCCTCCCGTGTGTCGTAGGTGCAGTACTCACCGTTGACGTCTGCGCCGGAGTTCGTACTCGTGGTAGATGAGCAGGTAGATGAGAGCAGGTATGATGTTCAATTCGGGTTCCATGCTGTCCGGATTCCGCGTGGAGTGTCTCGAGGTGAGCGCTTTCCATTGGAAATGTCTGTTTCCGCCGTGTTTTTATCGGCGGGGCTCCCGCCCCGGAAAAGGTGGCGGATTGGTGGGTCGTGATAGGGTGGGCGGTACATTGTCTGCCGCCTGGCTGTTGGCGGTGACGCCGCGCTGTTTGTTTGTTCCGCCGTGGCGGTCGGAGTGTTAATGCGGCGGGCTGTGTTGGCGGTTCCCGCCAGGGTCAGAATTGCATTTTTTGGTCCGTCGGCCTGTTGGGGGGTTGGCCGCCGCTTTATCACCGACCACCAGGGTCAGAATGACCCCCAAAGTGTCTTTCAAGCACAGAGTACCTGGTTTCTGGTGGGAAATCTCCTCAGAGGGCCACAGGAGAAGAGATGCGTGGAAAACGGGGTGTGTGCGTCGATTTCTCCTCAGCACACACAGACTTGCGTCGTTCTTTTCCACGCAGGGAAGTCGGGCGTCGTTTTCTGGCGCGCAGACAGTCTCTTTTTGTGGATTGCGGGGATTACCAGATGTCCCGGGTCTGTGCGTGGATTCTCCTGCTTGTTTTCCGGCTGCGCGTCGTTCTGCGGGGCTGCGCGTCGAAGTTTCGATCTCACGGTAGGCGTCGCGTCGATTTCTCCTTGGAAGTCGGGCGGCGTTGTCCTTGCGAGGCCGTGCGTCGAAATTTTGGGTCTCACGGCAGGCGTCGCGTCGATTTCTCCTTGGAAGTCGGGCGGCGTTGTCCTTGCGAGGCCGTGCGTCAAAGTTTCGCGCTCACGGTAGGCGTCGCGTCGATTTCTCCTGGAAAGTCGGGCGGCTTTGTCCTTGCAAGGTTGTGCGTCGAAGTCTCGATCGTCCCGAGGGCGTCGCGTCGATCAGCGTCGATGTGCGGCGTTTTTCTTGCCGCGAAACAAGCTGTGCGTCGAAATTTTCGGCGCACGGAGCGTCCCAGTGAAAGGAAGAAGTCTTTTTGGTCCTGAGACTTCAAGGAACAGGAGGCAAGCTCTATCCAAGCCCTTGGAGAGCACTTTCACAGCCTGACAAGAGTTCAGCAAGGCAGCAGGGCAACAGCAAGGCAGCAGTCCTTTGTAGAAAGCAGACAGGTGAGTCCTTTGAGCAGCCAGGCAGTTCTTCTTGGCAGGATGTAGTTTCTGGTTCAGGTTTCTTCTCCAGCAAGTGTCTGATGAGGTAGGGCAGAGGCCCTGTTTTATACTAAGTTGTGCCTTTGAAGTGGGGGTGACTTCAAAGAGTGTCTAAGAAATGCACCAAGCCCCCTTTCAGTTCAATCCTGTCTGCCAGAGTCCCAGTAGGGGGTGTGGCAGTCCTTTGTGTGAGGGCAGGCCCTCCACCCTCCCAGCCCAGGAAGACCCATTCAAAATGCAGATGTATGCAAGTGAGGCTGAGTACCCTGTGTTTGGGGTGTGTCTGAGTGAATGCACAAGGAGCTGTCAACTAAACCTAGCCAGACGTGGATTGAAGGGCACAACAAGTTTTTAGTGCAAAGAAATGCTCACTTTCTAAAAGTGGCATTTCTAGAATAGTAATATTAAATCCGACTTCACCAGTCAGCAGGATTTTATATTACCATTCTGGCCATACTAAATATGACCTTCCTGCTCCTTTCAGATCAGCAGCTGCCACTTCAACAGTGTATGAGGGCAGCCCCAATGTTAGCCTATGAAGGGAGCAGGCCTCACAGTAGTGTAAAAACGAATTTAGGAGTTTTACACTACCAGGACATATAACTACACAGGTACATGTCCTGCCTTTTACCTACACAGCACCCTGCTCTAGGGGTTACCTAGGGCACACATTAGGGATGACTTATATGTTGAAAAAGGGGAGTTCTAGGCTTGGCAAGTACTTTTAAATGCCAAGTCGAAGTGGCAGTGAAACTGCACACACAGGCCTTGCAATGGCAGGCCTGAGACAAGGTTAAGGGGCTACTGAGGTGGGTGGCACAACCAGTGCTGCAGGCCCACTAGTAGCATTTAATCTACATGCCCTAGGCACATGTAGTGCACTCTACTAGGGACTTACAGGTAAATTAAATAGTCAATCATGGATAAACCAATCAATAGTACAATTTACACAGAGAGCATATGCACTTTAGCACTGGTTAGCAGTGGTAAAGTGATCAGAGGTCAAAAGCCAACAACAATAGCTCAGAAAAAATAGGAGGAAGGAGGCAAAAAGTTTGGGGATGTCCCTGTCAGAAAGCCAGGTCCAACACTAACCTAACCTATTCTAACTACACATTACCCACAACTGGCCCTAACTAACTTAAGCTAAACTTACTTATCACATTTAACGAAACGATCTAAACATCAACCCCACGCCCCCATTACAAGACGGGACACATGGAGGACAACATATACTAACCTAAACATATACTATCTTATAATAAGCAAATATTTTTTTTTGTTGAAAAACACCAAAACCCTATCATCCACCACCCACACACATAATAAAAAACTGATATTAAAAGTATCATACCCCCCCACCCACTACTACTAACTAAACTAACAGCCTATACTAACCTAACACTAAGCCCCCTAAACCCACTAATTAAAAGAACCAGGAAAGAGCAGGGAGGGGAGGAAATCATGGCTGAGGGTATATTGTCTACAAGTTTGCCCTCTTCAGGGTCTTTTTTATGGCACGCACCCTCCGATTTACTTGTGCCACCTCCTGCTGCAGCCTGGTCATTTTCCGCAACATACGGTCCAAGTTCCATTGCATCTGTTGAAAAGTTGCTTGGTCTATGACTGCAGCAGGGGTGGTCTGGGTGCCAGTGGAGGAAGTATGTGCCCTTGTCAGTGCCATGTCTGTAGGAGGAGGTGCAGGTGGTGCTGTGACAGGTCCTGGAGCAATGGAGGTTGACGGTCCAGCAAAGGTGCCTGCTAAGGTTTGTGACACCTGGGTGGTAGTGGTGGTGCTGGAGGTGGTGGCTGTGGTGGACACGGAAGGGCCCCCTTGGGTAAATGCCCTCCACATTCCGGAGGCTCTTTCATGGCGATAGAGCCTTGCCATGTTGCGGAACCCCGACTCCACATCCAGAATGTGGCGGTAACGCATCACCCTGCGCTGAAACTCCCGAATCTGGATGGGATTCGGGATTCATATTGGCAGCTGTTAAAACAAATAGAAAACCAAACATTAGGCACTTCATTGTGTGATATGGCTTCAGAAGTAAATAAGACAATACATCTAATGTACCTGAAACAGGCCATATCATTATACAGATCACTGATTGTCCCTGAGGAAGTACAGGCCAATGCAGCCTACACATGTCCTATCAAACAGCACAGCAATACTCTAAAAGATGGGTAACAACTTGAATGACTTATGCTTCATTGTTCAGCCATTTGTCAGGTAAAAAAAATGCTGCAAGTCCTCCACCACTGAGAGGCCAACTAATGACTATTTTCTTGATGACAACCAAGGGCCACAAGATCGGCGAGTTGTAAATGGAATTGCCAGGATAGAATGCAGTTGCTAATCATGAGTGGGTATCCTAGGTTTGGACAAGTCTCTTACAGATTTACATGTCTCTGTACTAAACTTGGATCATCAGTCCTAGATACACTTTTCACAACCCTATGCCTGTGCCTGAGGAGGAGGGAGGGGGGCAGGCAACAAATACTTTCAAACAACAAGGACACCCAGGAAGCTTTGGACAGCTGTACATGGGTTTGGGCAGCCCACCACAGGTAAGGAGGAAGTCCAACTAGGATACAGCCAAACCTTGGACAGTCCCACCCACACTTATGTTTGTAAATGCAGACCATTGTCAACATCATTTCCTACCAGTAACACATTACTTACAACAAGCAGATAGATGCAAGCACACATCTGCCCATGAGCTGCATGCACACCTAGGCCATTGTACTCAAGTGCCTCATACTCGTAGCACAACTTGTGGAGCAACATGCTGCTAGGTAGTCAAACATACAGTCAAACATGTTTGTTAGTGAATAGGGAAGCTGAAGTCTGTGGGTAAGACTTTGGCATCCCTATTCTGTGAGAATCAGAGTCTGACTTGCTGACTAAATCACAAATATGATCCTCTGCTACATTTTCTGATTTTAAGTTGTATCTACAAAACTCATCCCTATTCACATGGCCGTGCCTACAGGACTGACCTACAATCCCAAATTATGACAATATGGTAATGATTGGCCAACTCAACGATGGGGAAAAAAATGATACTCCACTCAAGGAACATATCCGATCATTGACCAGCGCATCACACCTTTCTATGTGTCCAAGACACAGGAGTCAATCACACATCAGCAAACAACACAGAACAGAAATATCAACACTTACTGGAGATGTCTGGGTCCGCAAATCGAGCCACCTCTCCGATAGTGTAGGGGCAGGTCCACCTGTAAGGCATGGAAGGGAGAAATGTGCTCAATGTCTGTGCACTGTACAACACTTACAAATACTATGTGTAATATTAACTCAGAAAGTCAATCCTCTCAGACATTATGATACTGCATCAGACATACCACTGCAAACATGTACAGACCCGGGGACTCCAGTGAGTGATACACATATATCTGCACACATGCAGTGACCCCAACTATCATGTGGTGGCAAACATGCTCCATCATTAGTTAGCAGACTAATTCATGGAGTGTATTCCTCTCATCATGTGTATCCATGAGAGACATGCAAAGCCACTTTCCTGGAGGACTGCAATACCAGTCACCCATCTATTGTGACTAAGACCAATTTAAAATACACAGGTGCAATGTACAGAGGGCCAGGGACAGTTGTTAGCCCTCCATTCGTTTCATTTTATGTGCCACAGCTATGTTAAGTTGCACCAACCATAGAGATATGAACCTGTGTGCATAACTTTGGGCATCCATCCCTAATTTAATTGTGGCACTACAAAGTCCTAATATCAGTCTAAGATGTTACCTGAGGTCAGCTATAACTTGTTACGTATGTGTCAGAATCCAGTTCAGACATGTATGCGAAAACATTGAGGAACACAATATTTCTTGTAAAAATCTGGATTTAAAACGTGTTTCCTGATACACTCACAGATCATGCATGAAACATATGCTAGAGCTACATTTGCATCATCAATTGATGTGAAGGCAGAACTAATTTACAGGCTCCTGTTGTGTTTTGTAAGTTAGTCTAGCTGTTGCGTCAACAAACGACGGTAATGTGTAGGAATTATTGTATATCTCACATGCAACTGTGGCCAATATTTATACTTTTTTAGCACTGCATTTGTGCCCCTTTTTGACGCAAAAGCGGCGCTAACTTACAAAATACAATTGTATTTTGTAAGTTTGCACTGCTTTTGCTTAAAAAAATGAAACAAATGAGGTGCTAATAAAGTAGAAATATGAGCCTGTATGCTTAACTTGCATTCCACATGTTCAAAAACCTTGCCTGCAGCATATGAACAAATCAGCTACTTTCACTACAGAGCATTTAAATGTGCACATTACTCTGATTTGTACTCACCAACAGGGCCACCAATCACAATCCCCAGGTGGTCCAGCAGGTCTTGCTCCCGGGCAACCAGGTCAGCCCAACGATGTTTCAGCTGGTGGTCATTGCGCAGTGAGTTGTAGATTCGCTGTAGATGGTACAGGACCTTTGCCCACCGGAGCCTCCTTGCCTCTGTGTGATACTCCTGTATCACACGGCCACCTGCTTCAATCATTAACGGTAGGAAGTAGCACACCAGCCGAATAAAGCCACCCAGCTCCTCCTCTCCCATCCTGCAAGACGAGGCCTACCCAACATGCTTGCACCAAAAAAGGGAATAAAGGGGTACAGAGGAGAATGGAGGGAAAGTAGGAGAGGGGATGCAAAAAATTAACAGAACACAGCCCAACTATCCCCAAATTAACACTACCCACAACAGACTCCCAACAGTACAAAGACTAATTTAGACACCAGAAATGATTTAAAAAAACACTAACACAGGATACCACAGACACTTACGAAACACAAAAAGCCAATTTAAAGAGCACACTGGAGACAAATTCACAAAATGCACAGAGAGACAAGTCAAAACATAGCCACACAGTCAGGAAATATCACAGACTGCAAAGTGAAAGTGAAAGTACACCCACTGTACCAATTCTGTAAACGGGATATCCTATTACATCACTTCCTGCCTCAAATGCGGTGCGTTTTTTATCTTATGCGTCAAAATATTATAACCCTTACAGTCTGTGCGTCATTTTTTTTGGGGGGGGCGCACATGCTTAGAAATAACCCTGCATCCATATTTTGAAATATGTTTCATACTTAACCAATTTCAGGGTGTACAGTGTGGGAATTACCGCTCAGGGCCAATGGATGTTTTCATGACAAAGAGCGTCATTTCGATGCATATGCATAATTTTTTGACGCATGTGTGTCTTATTTGATGCATATGCATCAAAATTTCTGTCTTTGACTGGGTTTGGGTCATTTCTCATTTGTAATAGTACATGACAAGTGTGACAATACAGAGATGGGCTGATTGCACCAACATTGTGCATTCCGGTGTATGGGCACATGTGACAGATCATACTACTGCGGACCATGATACTTTATTTGTTGTACGGGATTGGCACTCTTCACTGACGCAATAGATGGCCAAACGTGTGGAATATAATTAGGTATTACCCAGTTTGGGCATGTTTTGCGTCGAGAGGATAGCAAGGCAACGCAACTCAATACAGTCACTCCATGCCTATGGGTAAATGTGTGATTTGGCTCTTACTATTGTAGGTGTCTCACTGTGTGAACATCACAAGACGCATTTTTGCAAATCTGCTTGTATGCATGTGGAGTCAATGTCTCCAACCATCAGATGCTATTCAGTGTGGAAATGAGAGAGGAAATGTGTTTGTCATACACGTAGCAACAACTGCTGTGTGTACTGTCTAGGTTTTTTGGCACATAAGCACCACCAATGACAAAGCATGCACAGGATAGATAGCAGACGGTTGATCATGGCAATGTTCCAAAACTAAGCCATCAAATGTCCTGAAATGTTGGATACTACTTCCTAGGCACTTGTTTGTTTACTCCCCATGAGTGACATCGAGTCCCAAATACAATCCACAAATGTCATGTCACACCACAGTTGGAGTCATATAAATGACCAGTGTCTCTCCTGTGGCTGTCTAGGACCAGCAGACCTAGCAGCACGTGTTCACATATTTCTGGTGGTAAAATGCACAAAGGTTTCCGGTTCAAGTGTGTGGGCCAATGTTTAGCCTGTATCATTATTGGGGTCCATGTTGTCACAGTTACGTGCAGGTCTAGTCATGAGTCTGTGGAGCCATTTCCTGCATCTACAAAGTATCCTTCGGAGCTGAAATGAAGGAAAGCCAATGAGGAATTGAGAACACACATGGGGATAGTCCAGCTATGGCACTGCAGACGTGTTAGGAGACTGACAACAGGGCAACCTTGGTGTGCTGACAAAGTTAATGGATCAGGAATTTTAAACCGGCAGGTTTCCTCACAACATTTGTACACATGTTGGCTTCTAAAATTCCCACTGTATGCGGGAACATCAGTGCCTCTGTGCTGACTAATCTCACAGCTATTCACTACGCAAGCCCCATCAATATGTGGGGGACAATGTGAATCAGCGTGTGGACTGTCAGGGTCCTAACATGTGTTGACATTTCATGCACATTATCTGACTGAAGGCACCATACCCAATCCATGCATACAGCCATGGTACACTGTTACTATTTTCACTCATGCATACATGAAACCCAGACAAGGGATGGGCCATGATGAGGCTATTTGGAGACAAGTTCCACCCCATGGTACGATAAGTAAACTGATTATGCTAAACAATGTATTTGAGTATGCACTGTAGACCCACCTGACACAATACCCCAGGAGGAAAGTGAGGGCTGGGAAAGCAACTATGATATAAATGTAGCCACAGGGAACCTTTATGGTAACACAAAGACAGGGACCAGTCAGGCTAACAGGATGCAGGATCAATCAGGATCAATAGATTTAACAAGGCAAATACACAGTGAGCAGACAGACTGGTCAAAGGTGAAACAACACTGTGGAAAATGAAAACTGTTTTGTCCTGTGTGTTGGAACGTAACACAATAACCCAAGGGCTGTGTTACACAAGTGATTTATACGGCAATGCATAACAGCGTTATACATAAAATGGCAGCTTCTATGCTGTTCCAGGCAGCTGCAAGGGCAGCGCATGTTCAAATGGCTGGTCTGCATGGAGGTGCTCACAGGTGTGTGCAGCTTCAGTCTCTCACAAGTCCTGTAGGTGAGAATCAAGTTCAAAGGGCTAACAGTACCTTTCACATGGGAAGCAATGCACAGGTGATTACAGGTCCCACAGACTACAAGGCAGTGCATTATTTAACCAGAGGTCCATGCAGACAGAGGTACAATGACTATGGCATACCATACTAAAGAGGGACGCACACTGGATTCACAATGTGAGTCTGTGTGTGTGTGTGTGTAGAGGAGGGATTATCTGGGTACACATATTCCCTTTCCAGGGACCTCTGAAGAAGGGTGGGCTGAGCCAGGAAATATGGGTGTGGCAGGACTTAGGCCCTGGGCTGCCATGTGCAGGGGATGTCTTGTGAGCAATGCTAGTCATACCTGGGGCACTTGTGCTATCAATTTGCTGCTTATATGGAAATCCTGTCACACATAGTCCTTGCAAAGATAGCTGATGTAACACTTGCTGCTGTCAAGGGTCTGGTCATACCTCCTTGTCACCAATGCAATAGCACATCCACTGCCTCATGTATGAGGCATTTTTTTCACTTATTGACTGATGGTGTCTTAGTTGTGTGCCATATACTGCGATGAACCATGTTGCCAACATCTATGTGTGAAATAGTTGTGGTCCTCTGCTATTGCCCTTCAAATGTGAAATGTACAGGATATATGTCATTTATAGTGTGTGTGTGAATTTGGCTGTACATTCATAGGCATCAAATTTGATGTGGATTTTTCTGTATCCTAATCTGTATTTCTGCAATGCTCCATGAGGCTACACTCTGATTCTGATAGTTAGGGACAATGTTATGCAAAAATGATTATCCAGACCATGATATAGTGATTAGAATAGGTGTTTATTGACATATGGTAAGACAGTGGTGATGGTTGAGTAGAGTTAAAAGAAATTTTGGACAATATGTTGTCTCCGACGCAATCCTGCGGCTGTGTTTGGATGGTCCCCCTCATGTTGATGGACAGCATCCTCCTCCTCCTCCACTTCAGGCATTTGTGGGTCGGGTTCATATAGGGGAATGTTCCTTCTTACACATATGTTGTGGAGGATGGCACAGGTCAAAATGATTTTGCACACCATTTCTGGTGAGTATAGGAGGCTGCCTCCGGTGATGTCGAGGCACCTGAATCTTGACTTCAGGATGCCAAAGGTCCTCTCGACTTTGGTGCGTGTCCTTCGATGTGCCTCATTATAGACACGCTCTGCTGCAGTGCTTGGGTTTGCAAATGGGGTCATGATCCATGTCTGGATCCCATACCCCTGATCAGCTGAAAGAGAAAATGAGTGAGAACATTTTGATGTAGCTTGCACCATGATTATCACTTTGCATGGCAGTTGTTCTCTTGTGTTGTCTGTGACTCATCTGTGTTTGTGTTATTAGGTGGAATCCTAGGCTTCTAGGATGTACCATCAGCATTCAGTTGTTTCCTTTTCTGAACGGGTGTTTGGCTGATTGACCGGATGTCAGCAGTATTTTTGTAGAGTTGCAGTACATTGTGTACTACCTTGCATTATGTCATGTGAAAGAGGTGTCCCTGTGTCTTAACAGGGGGGACATGATACTTCCGTACACAGAATCAGTTCCACAGTGGTGGTAACACGGTTGCATCTATATACCCTGGACATCCCATCCAATTTCACATATGCAATAGAATTAGTTAAACATCATTGAGACCCTTAGATTTGGCTAGGTGACAATGTACAACACACCTCGGTACGTTGTCAGCACTGGCATGTTGACAATTGACTATGCACAAATTCCACATGTGTGACGCATTTTCTGCAGACCTATTTCTATGCCCTTGCCAAGTCGACTCAGGTTGTAACGTGTACCTATACATCTGACCATGTTCTAGTTCAGCTGGCTACCTTGGTTGTAAGGTTGTAATTTTGAGTGTCAGAAGGTCAGTATGCGTGTACATCTGTTGTGTGTGTGTGAAATTGTCTCAATCCGTATGTGTAGGAATGTGCATTTAAATATTGTCACATCAATATGTGTTCTTCGCACAGTCCACTTGCTTATTGGTAGTTGGCAATGTGAGAGCAGGAGTGATGTGAGATATCGGTACAGCCCCAATGATTCCGTGTCACCTTCATTGTAGTCATCATCATGCTATGTGTGTAATGGTGTTTGACCTGCAGCATAACACATTACACATCCCTTACACAGTGTGTATTGGTTGGAAGGGTGTTTGATTGAGTGTTATTGATGTGATATTGAAAGATTAATCTTCCAAGTTGTACTGCCAGTTGAGGCCATGTCATTGTCACTGTGTTGTTGTAAATTGTTCCCTTGTGTCTGTGGAGTGGCATCTGTTATTTGGTACTGTCATTTGTCCATAGGTCTATATCCAAATGGGTCAGGATATCACACATGCCTAGCAGTGTCACAACCTCATTCTCTTCCTGGCCAAGTGTCGATGTCGTGGTGTACGTGTTGTGTGTCCTAGAGGGTTGCTGTGCTGTGTGTATATAAGTAGGTTTCTGTACTTACCAACAAGTGAGTACAGAAACTTACCAACAAGTAGGCCATTTCCATATCGTCCATCCTGGAAGTGTTGATTGATGGTGCAGTGACGGAAGATGAATGAATCATGTACACTCCCAGGATACTTTGCCACGATGTTGGTGATCAAACCCCAGTGATCGACAATGGCCTGCACATTGATGGAATGTGTATGCTTCCTGTTGCGGTATAGATGCTCAGTTGCAGCAGATGGCACAAGGCGTACATGTGTTCAGTCAATGGCACCAAGAAAGTATGGGAAGCCATTAATTTGGTGAAAACCCCTGTTTGGTCTCCTGCAGCTTCTGCTGTGTGTTGGGGAAGCTGATGTGGTGGGGTGTGAGGGAGATGATGGCATCCAGTACCTTGGGTAGGAAGGCGGAGAATGAGGGCTGTGAGATCCCGGCAACCAGGGCACCAGTGGTTTGGAAGGAGTCACTTGCCAACATGTGGAGTACAGCTAGCAGCTTGGTTTCTGGTGGAATGGTGCGGGGTGTCTGCAAGCTGGGTGCCAACTGTGGCTCAATGTTGCGCAGCAGCTGCTGAATGGCTTGCCAATTGAGCCTGTACCTCTGGATGATGTCTTGTTGCGTGAGTTCCAGAAGGGTTGTCCTGGTGTGGAATATCCTCTCCTGCCTTCTGCGTTGCCTTTGGGGTCCCTGCTGGTGTTGTGGAAGCTGCTGTTGTTGGTCCTGTGCTCTGCGTCTGTGTGCATACTGGATGAAAAGCACCTCCATGTCTTCCTTTTGGAGCTCTGCTGTTGCTTCTGTGTGTTTTCATTAAGTACAGGTGTGTTTGCCCCCATTTTAACGCCTGCCCTGACCCAGGCGTTATTTTTTTACGCAAATCGGGCTGGGTGCCATTTTCTGACTCCGCCTCCCAGCCGTGTGGGATTTTTGCATGATTGGATAAATAAGGCGCATGGGTGTTTAAGTCATTTTTTGGACAGTAACGCCTACCTTGCATGTCATTAACGCAAGGCGGTTTACCGCATCCAGAAAATGACGCACACGGTGGAATTTTGGCATTCGCAGGCGTCAAAGTTTAAATATGGTGCACGGTTTGCGCCGAATGTGTATCAAACATTTTTACGCACATTCTGCGCAAACAGAGTATAAATATGCCCCTTAGTACTTTGGTCAGTATGGTCCATAAAGGCTACAAAAGAGCCTAGTCATTTTTCAGACCATTTGCTGACTATGCTGTCAGTGCAGCATGGTCTGCATAAAGCAAGGCGAGGATTGGATGTGAACCCTCTTGTGGCATATCCTGATCTTGAAATACCAAGGCCCATATTTATACTTTTTTAGCGCTGCATCTGCGTCAGTTTTTTACACAAAAGCAGCGCAAACTTACAAAATACAATTGCATTTGTAAGTTTGCGCCGCTTTTCCGCTAAAAAGCGGCGCAAATGCGGCGCTAAAAAAGTATAACTATGGGCCCAAGTTTTTTTCCAGTTGATTAACATACAAGATGAATAGAAACTGGGTCAAGCTGCAGTCCTCGCAAGCTCTCATAGTTAAATTGAAAGTTTAAGTACATTCACCCCAGTCCAAAACCTGACTTTAGCTGAGAGGTTTGCCTGTAATTCCCTCAAAAAAGCATGGCACCATGGACCTAGCTGGAGAACATTATTGACCAGTGCTTTGGTTTATTTACTACATCAAAGCTTGAACTTAAATCCATGAGGGCCAGGTAATAGCTACTTCATTGACAACATTGTACTTCACTTCTTATTCATTAAATGTTGCAGGTTGAGATAATGGTCTGTAGTGCCCAGCCCGGATCTAAAACCATATTGAATATCAAAAATAATATAGTCCTCATTGGCCCATTGTGCTGATCTATCCATGAGAATTCTACATGCTACTTTCACAACATTTATAGCAGATTCACCCAAAATTGATAGATAATAACTTGGGTCGCTTTTGTAATCTTTCTTTAAATTGGCACAATGATTGAGATCATGATAAAAAATAAACTTAGGGGCATATTTTTACTTTTTTTGCGCTGCATTTGCGTAATATTTTTACGCAAATTTGACGCAAACCTAAATCCATATTTAGATTTTGATGTTAGACATGTCTAACGTTAAAATATAGGAGTTTGCACCATTTTTTGGATGCGTGCATGTACCTTGCGACAATGAGATGCAAGGTAGGCGTTCCCATCTAAAAAAAAAAATGGTGCTATCCCCATAACCCCATATTTACCCCGTGCTAAAATGACACACGGGTGGGAGGAGGGGCACCATTATTTAACGCCTGGGTCAGACCAGGCGTTAGGGAACCTGTGGACCCATTTCCACAGTTAAGCACCATGGAATGGGTCCACAGGTGCCCTTCCCAAACCCCAGGAACACCCTCACCAGAGGGACACCAGAGGATATGGGGGGGGACCCGATCCCAGGTAAGTATTGGTAAGAATGTTTTTATTTTTTTGTTTGTAAAGTGCCATCGAGGGCCCTAACATGGGGCCCCTTGCATGGCATAGGGTGCAATGGCCATGCCCAGGGGACCCTTGTCCCCTGCACTGACCACAGGGGTGGTGGGCATGACTCCCGTCTTTTCTAAGTCAGGAGTCATGTTTTTGGTGGTTGTGCATCAGGAAATGGCGCTCGTCTGGTTAGTGGCATGTTTTTTGCCTCTAACCAGGCTAGCGTCATTTTCTGACGCACAACCCCTCCTTACCTGCCGCCAACCCGGCTAGCGTCTTCTTTGAAGACGCTAGCCCAAGTTTAGCGCCATTCAATAAAACCAGTGCCCAGCTGGTGTTGTTAAATAATGCAAGCTGGCACTAAACTTTTTGCCGCAAAACTGCGTTAGCGCAGTTTTGCGGCAAAAAGCATAAATATGGGTCTCAGTGCTTGTGACCTTATTCAAAACAGTGATAATCAAATCGCCCAGATCTAGATTTATATATGCCAATGGGCACCCTGTCTAGACCTTGTACCTTCTCCTTGGGACTGTAGTAAAAAGCATTAGTTACCTCCCGTATAGCAAACGCAATAACTGAAATGGATTCTGAGACATCACAGTTTCGGCAACCGGTTCAATGTTGGAATTTAGATATATTTTAATACTTAACATTGAGGGCCATGCCTGAAATGCAGTGTATCACCTTCCTCCGGATTCGAAATGCCACAAATAGGCTGATCGTGTTTATCACACAAATTAAAATTGTAGTCTCTCACAATTATGACTGCACAAGAATAGTGGGCATAAAAAATTAAATTCTCCAGCAAATGAAACATCTTTTCATATTAGAAGGATTATTTTAGTTCGAGTTGTTATTCAAAACATTGGCCAACAAAACGTCTGGTGTCTGTCTGCTGCTCATTAGTAAGGCATGTTAGAAGGGTGGCTACATTGTTCACCGCAGGTTTAACCTTCCAATTCAGCAGAATGGATATTAAAATCAGAAGTCCGCCTTTGGCCTGCCCTGAAGTGGAAGGAATTGCTGGGGTGGCTTAAGAAGAAAAACTGTCAAGTAATGTTACTTGGGGGGTCATGGATTGCTTGGGGAGACTCGTACCACACACATCCTTCTAGCCATGGCATACCTAATAGCCAAGCAGGATCTAGTCTGTCCTGGAGGAATGAATCCATTCAAGGAGCATAGACTACTGTGTGGCTATGGAGAAACTGGTTTACAAAGCGCATTGGAGTCCCCCACAAGTATGAGCTCATGTTGGTGCCCTAGAAGAGCAGTGTTCATATTCCCCACTGAATGCCCTGAGGATTAATAGGAGGGCCCTCCACCCACTGGGTTGCTACAGTGCCCCCCCTCCCACTCTCCCTTTGTACCCTTATATTTCTATAACCACAAGAGTCATCCAGTCCCACAATGGAACTAATTTGAGGCTACATGTTCTGAATGATGTCAGTGCACCACTGTATGTTTGATATTTATGGACAGGGCCACTGGGGGACACAGACGCAACTGCGTCATTGGTCTTTGTTATTTTATGTGCGTAATGAAGGAAAATCAATAAAATAAGTTATTAAAAAAAACAAAAACAGTCAAAATGAAAAGATGACCGGGATCGTGTTTCTTGAAATAATACAGAAACAAACTGTTTAATAAAGGAATCCCTGTATTATCATACTTGGACAGAAGACAGTCAACATTCCAGAAAAGAACATTCATGTTATCTCTGACTCGACTAAGCTTTCTGAAATGTTAAGCCTGACAACTCCCTTTAATAGTATCTGATAGAGACTTCTAGTTGCAGATTCCTTACCTTCGGCTTTGGTAGGGCCTATTCGCTCCAGGTCGCATTCGGACCCTTTTTCCTATGGGCACGAATATGGGGAGGAATTGGAGGGGTCCGTGGACCCTTATGAATACCAGGATGACCCTGTTATGGACTGGGCACAGGATTTGGGCAAAGCCAGTGGTCTGGATACTTCTGACACTGGCATGCTGTCTCCTCCTACCGTGGCTACGGCAGAGGGAGAAACTTATAGTATGATGGTCAGTAGGGCAACTGAGGTCCTCGACCTTAAGCTACCTAGTGTAGAAGTCAGGTCTAATCTCCTGACGGAGGTGCTTCAGCCTGGGGCTTCTACTTCAGAACCCCTTTTACCATTCAATGAGGACCTCACCGATGTCCTTTTGGGTACACGGTCCAAACCCAACACAGGGGCTCCTGTGAACAGGACTATCGCTTGCCGCCATCGGCCCGCTCCGAACGACCCAAAATTCCTGTCCAAACACTCCACGCCTGAGAGTCTTGTTATCCAGGCTTCCTGTTCTTCAGGCGCGTGCCCTTCCGCACCCCCGGATAGGGAATCCAAAAGGCGGAAACAGTTGTTTTCTTCCTCCAGTCTAGTGCAGCGGTCTGTGAACACTGCATGCCTTTTGAGCCGTTATACCCACTCACTGTGGGATACGGTTGTGCAAGCCCTGCCGTAGATACCGGAGGAGGCCCGTGCTATAGTCTCCCAAGCAGTGAACAATGGGAGAGACGCAGAGAAGTTCACAATCCGTTGTGAGCTGGATACGACCGACTCTCTGAGCAGATCGGTTGCAACGACAGTGGCCTTACGGCTCCATGCCTGGTTACGCATTTCTGGTTTCTCGAGGGATGTCCAACAGTCACTCATGGACATGCTCTTTGATGGCACCCATCTCTTCGGAGACAAAGCGGACTCGGCCTTGGAGAGATTCAAGGATTCCCGGGCTACAGCTCGGTCCGTCAGTCTTTCCTCTGCCACTCGCCCACCACAGTCCTCTTTTCGTTCCTTCCCGGGACATGGAAGAGGTGCCCTGTCACGTCCTCCACACAGCCACCGTGCCACGCACGCTGGCCAGCCTATGTGGGGCCGAGGATGCGGAATCCCACGTGGCCGTGGGACAGGGATCCTGAGGTCTGTCCAGTCCACCTCTGCCCCCGCTGCAGCCTCCAAACCCTCCTAGACCGTCCCCCTCACTCCCGCCCAGTTGGTGGCAGGATCCGCCATCACCTGCCCCACTGGGAACATATCACCACGGACGGGTGGGTTTTGCAGATCATTCGGAAGGGCTACTCCCTCCCTTTCGAATCTGCTCCACCACACATGCCATCATCTTCCATCACCTTCCGGAGGATCATTTGGTGCTTCTCTGCCAGGAAGTTGCGCTCTCTTGGCCAAGGGAGCTATAGAAAAGGTCCCTGTGCCAGAAGTAGGTTGTTGTTGTTATTCCCACTGTTTTCTGATACCAAAGAAGGACAAGGGCTTACATTCTATCCTAGACCTTTGGGATCTAAACTACTTCCTCCAGAAGGAGAAATTCAAAATGCTCACCCTGGCTCAGGTTCTGTCTGCCTTAGACCCAGGAGACTGGATGGTAGTGGTGGACTTGCAGGATGCTTATTTCCACATCCCCATCCTGCCTGCCCACAGACGTTACCTACGATTCGTGGTAGGTCACAAGCACTTTGAGTTTACCGTGCTCCTGTTCGGCCTTACCAGCGCCCCTCGGCTGTTCACGAAAGTGATGGTGGTGGTTGCAGCTCATCTGCGCAGATTCGGGGTGTCAGTCTTCCCCTACCTCGACTAATGACTGTTGAAGGCGGACTCGCCCCAGACAGTCGTCTCCCACCTTCAGACTACAGCGAACCTCCTGCACACGCTGGGGTTCACTATAAACGTGCCGAAGTCACACCTGACTCCCTCTCAGACGCTCGCTTTCATCGGAGCAGTTCTGGACACAGTGCAGTTTCAGGCTTATCCTCCTGAAAAGCGAGTCCAAGACATTCAGGCTATGATTCCAATCTTTCAGCCTCGCTCTTGGGTTTCACTGAGACTGACTCTGAGGCTGCTAGGCCTAATGGCCTCCTGCATCCTGCTAGTGACACATGCCAGATGGCATATGCCGGCTCTGCAGTGGGACCTGAAGTTGGTGGCTTTCGAATCCGAATTGGGTCCACAGCAGATCCCTCTACTTTCCCCTCTATAGTGACAGATGCGTCACTTGTGGGTTGGGGCAGCCACATGGGAGAGGCAGGGATCAGACTCTTCTGGTCTCTGGCGGAATCGGGGCTCCACATAAATCTGCTGGAGCTCTGGGCGATCAGGCTTGCGTTGAAAGCATTCCTTCCCTTTTCAAAGGGAAAGTGGTGCAGGTGTTCACGGACAATACTACCGCCATGTGGTACTCCAACAAACAGGACAGAGTAGGGTCCTGGACGCTTTGACAGGAGGCACTACGCCTCTGGACATTCCTGGAACATCAGGGCATTACCCTGATGGTTCAACATCTGGCGGGCTCCCTCAACGCCAGAGCAGACGAACTCAGCCATTGACACACAGTTGATCGCGAATGGCGTCTCCATCCGGAGGTGGCACAAGGTCTCTTTCAGCAGTGAGGAGAGCCTTGGTTAGATCTGTTTGCCGCCGCAGAGAACGCGCAATGTCAGATGTTTTACGCGTTGGAGTTTCCAAGGCGGCACTTGTTTGGAGACGCTTTTAGTCTCAAGTGGAATTCAGGCCTCGTTTACGCCTTCCCGTCTATCCCTCTTCTCACAGAGCTCTCAAGAAAATCAAGAACGACCGAGCCCAAATCATCTTGGTGGCTCCACACTGGGCTCAAAGAGTGTGGTATCCAGTGCTATTGAGCATGTCCATCGATCCACCACTCAGACTGCCTCTTCGGGCAGATCTTCTGTCGCAGCAACAGAGGACGGTTCTGCACCCGAACCTGTCCAACCTCTGCCTTCATAAGTGGAAATTGAGCGGCAACAGTTGACGGCTTTTGCCCTTCCACCCGAAGTCTGCAATGTTATCTTGGCAGCCAGGCGTCCATTAACTAAAACTGTATACGCCTGTTGGAATAAATTTGTGGCATGGTGTACCAACAAATCTGTTGAACCCCTTTCTGACCCTCTGTCAGAGGTTCCTCTGTTCATTCTTTCTTTAGCCCAGCAGGGCTCTGCTTTGGGCACCCTTAAGGGGTATTTATCTGCCATTTCCGCCTTTCTTAGGCTACCAGGTCAGCCCTCACTCTTTAATTCTCCCATTGTGAGTAGGTTCTTAAAAGGGCTCACCCACTTATTTCCTCCCACTCCATTTATCATACCTCAGTGGGATCATAATCTTGCACTTACTTATTTGATGTGTACCCCCTTTGAGCCAATGCATAGTTGTCCCTTGCGGCTCCTCACATTCAAAACTGTCTTTCTGGTCGCTATCACCTCTGCTCACAGATTGAGTGAGCGTCAAGCCCTTTCCTCAAAACCTCCATACTTGTCTGTTCATCCTGACAAAGTAGTGTTACGCACTAGAGCTTCCTTCCTTCCTAAGGTGGTTACACCATTTCATGTAGGCCAGCCCATCACTTTGCCTACCTTCTACGCACCCCCACATCCTTCCCATGAGGAGAGACTCCACCGTCTGGACCCAAAAAGAGTGTTGGTGTTCTACCTCAATCGTACTAAAGATTTCCGGGTGGATGATCAACTCTTTATTGGCTATGTGGGAGCGAAACAAGAGAAGGCGGTGCAAAAGCGTACTTTCGCTCGATGGGTGCTTCTTTGCATCAAAATGTCCTTTGCTTTGGCTAAGAAGCAACCTCCTGAAGGCTTGTGGGCTCATTCCACCAGAGCAACTGCTGCTTCCTGTCCTGGATATCTGTCAGGCAGCTACGTCGGCATCCCTGCACACGTTTGCTAAGCATTACTGCCTGGATAGTCAGGTCCGTCAAGACGGCTACTTTGGTCTTTCGGTCCTGCAGGACTTTCTAGTATGAGCTTGTTTCGCAGCCCACCACCGAGGATGGCATTGCTTGGGTATCTATTTTAAGGTAAGGAATCTGCAACTAGAAGTTTCTATTAGATGTACAAGTTACTTACCTTCGGTAACAAAATATTTGGTAGAGACATATTCTAGTTGCAGATTCCTTACCGTTCACCCTTCCTCCCCGCTTGCAAACTGATTTCTAGGGACAAGGATTCCCCCTTTCTGGGCCTTAGCTCTGGCGCACCAATCTCAGTGTTCAAAGCGGCTCTGCACTCTGGCGTGGAAAGTCGTTAAAAGAAACTGACGTCCCTGCGCGAGGGCAGCGTCTATGTACTACTCCCGACATCATCATGGTGACCACAACGCCTACAACGCGTGCGGAGTCGACCGGCGCCACCTACCGATGCGCAAGGGTGTTGCTCGATGAAAAATCTCCGGATCCAGTCTGACGCCTGGGGAAAATTCGAAGGTAAGGAATCTACAACTGGAATATGTCTCTACCAGATATTTCGGTAAGTAACTTGTACGTCAGAATTACCATAAAGAAGTCAGTCGTTACAATCCACTAAATCCAGAGATACAAATTTGTTACAAGTGGAAATAGTGTAACAGTCAGAGAAGTGCTTTCTGGAGTCCCTCCCAGTACACTTTGAGGCAGTGTTAGAATGATTAAATATTGAGGGCTTATGAAAGTAACCAAGAGGGAGCACTTTAATTCTACTGCAGGGAAACTGAATACAAGTTAGCTGATAAACCAATTCTGTAAACAAAACAGATCGTTTGAAGTTTATGACATTACTATTCCCTAACCATTATTCCCAATCCAAGAAAATCATCTAAGCACATTGATTCCAATCTAAGAGTCAACCAAATGAACAACTTTTTTTTTAGGTGTGTGAAATTTTATGTAATTTTGGATTCCAATCGCGGTTTATCAGCAGAACATGGCAAAAGGGGTGACCTCAGGGGGAAGTTGCAAAATCATCAAGAACATCTCGGGCATGTTGGCTGATAGGCTAGTGTAGTCACCAGAGGGCATCTTTGGATTGCAAGTTGATACCCTGGATAAACAGTGGTATGTGCAATCACAGGCATATCAAAACACATCCTGCTGAGAGGAAATCTCTTTCAACTCAAGTATATGAGAATAAATCAAAGGCTTGGCAATAGTACCTCTTGTAACAAAATGTTTGACATCCTCTCAACCATTCTCTCTAAGTTCCACAACGAGTTGTGTACTACAGTCCTTGTGGGACTAGTCTTTCTCTTTTGTATAGTTTAGCTGCAGAGGCCACACTAAAAGCATGCTGATTACATATGTTAAAGCAACTGAAATTGACCTTTTAGTTCTGTTTAATTAGGGAATAAACGTCTACTTCAATTGTTAAGGGTTTCCGTTATACTGCACAGATTATCTTTAGTTATCACAGCTGGGGAGTTCTCACTGACAGTGGTGTTTCCAACGTTGCAAGTGGTAGACCCCATTGAAGCCTGATGGGAAGCACCCTGTGTCCGTTCCACTGAATCAATTTCTTCGTTTATCATGTGCTTTAGCAATGGTTAAAAGGTTAACTATTGTAGATTTTTTAGGGTATTTCTTAACCAATGTACGGCCAGGTGTTTTTTTTTAAAGTCCTTATAAAGCACTCTTGCTATGAAGAAACCATGCAATGCGGGGCATAAATCGAAGAACCAAGAAAACAGTCCCAACCCAGTCTTGGCCTGGGCACAGCTCCGGAGTGTCTGTCACAGTTGGAGGGAAGAACATACTTTATAACAAATGTGAGCGTCCTCCTCCACGCTATCAAGCTTCTTGTGCAACCTGGAATATGTAGTCTCTTCTCTCCCAGGAAGAAAATTGAAACAGTCCATCATTCTGCACAGTAGTAGTGATAATTCCCCTTCCCAGAACGGGCAAGGATCCAGGATCCTCCTCCCCATCATCTCTCATTTGTCAAGCATCATGCGCATCCAGGGAGGTGTAGTTTCCTCTCTCCCATGCAGAAAAACTATAACGGTATGTTGTTTTTAATTTTCTTAAGCACTATGTAGATTCAGCATTCAACATAAAAAACTCAGGCCCATATTTATACTTTTGAATGCAAAACTGCACCGACGCAGTTTTGCGCCAAAACGTTTTACGCCGGCTAACGCCATTTCTTTGCACCACCCGGGCGTCAAATTTATACTTCAACATTCCGTGGCGCAAACCACGGGTTAGAGTCGTCTTTTTTTTTTTTTTACTCAAACCATTGCGCCACGTCATAAAGAAAAACAATGTTAACACAGCAAAAATGACTTATCTGGTTTATGACATCGCAAACCGAATACACGCCTTTTTTCACTGCAATAGCGCCAAAAAGCACCACAAACAAAGCAAAATGTGCAAAGGAGACCCAAAATGGATCCCAGAAGCCATGGGAGACCCCAGGAAGACTACAACCGACCAGGAACCAGCCAGGAGTACCAGGACAAGACCCAGGAGAGGGAGAATAAGAAAAGAAAGTGCCCGTTCAGTGCAGAGGAGCAGGAAATACTGGTGAAAGAGGTGAAGGAACACCAGCACCAACTGTTTGTCACCTCAAAGTTGCCAATCAGTAGGAGATAGGCAATATGGCAACAAATTGTTGACAAGATTAACAGTGTGGCAGAAGTAAGGAGAACAGTCACTGAGTGCAAGAAACGCTGGCATAACTGCAAGCGCAGGACCAAGGAAAAGACCGCCAGGAACAGGAAGGTAGCACTGCAGACTGGAGGTGGGAGTCCAGCACCGCAGGAGGCCCTGGACCACATGGAGGAGATGGTAGCAGCCATCATCCCTGAGGAGATCGTCACAGGGATTCAAGGACAGGACAGCGCAGACTAACAGGAGACAACACAGATGAAGGGTATGTCGCATGGGGGACAAAAATTCACAAATGTTAACTGTAAGCGGGGGTGGACATACCTACTACACAATGCATGTAAGTCAATGTATTCAGGGAGTGGTATGGGTAAAGAGGCACAGCACGGGGCATGGGCTGTACACATTCCCCAACATCAGCAGTACACATTACCAATGCTGACATCCATATCGTGCCATAACAATGCTATACATAGTATATGCTAGATCTCAACAACATATAGGTGGATGTGAAAGTACCCGTTAGCACTAGTCCCTGCCACATGGCCACCTATTACCAAGGTCCTGTGCTTTGTAACATGCCAGTCTTGCAACAACTGTACTCAAGTACTGTTCTTCAACCCACTGTTTATCTTGTCACCCTGCCCTGTGATTGTCTCTCACTACCTCATTGGCAAATCCTGTCCCTCTGCAATGTCTGACACTTCACCCCAGCATGTCCAATGACATGTCCTTTTGCACTTGTGTAGGATCACAATGAAAGATGTCACACTTATGGACTTACAATCATGGACAATGTACATATAGCACTACAGCACTTTTAAATAAATAGCACTTACACAACAACTTTGTCTCTGTGTAATGTAACACATCAACCGTGATGGCCATCAGTGAATTTTACCTCAGGTCAATGATTATTGGTTGTCAATACACCTGACCTGAACGAATCTTGGCTGATAACTATGCACAGTGGCCTGGATTGTACCATCATCTGCCCTTCCTGAGGGTTATTTCAGAGGAAAATAGAAACTATACTCCATAATGCTGTGTTGGACAGAATAACGCTTCCTCAAGGGATGTCTAAGCCAGAAAATAGTGCCTTCAATTTTTTCTGAAAGTCAAAACTTACGTATTTGACATTTGCCCCAATTTGTAGCTAACACATACCATACAGCATGAATGGATGTGTATGAGTTTCCATAGAATAAGTCACCGGGGTGAACATTGTAACAAATGATAGGTGTGAGTTATGTATACCATACTACATGAAAGCATACTACCACTCACCTTATAAGGATTCACGTGGACATCAGGCTGCAGGCAGACTTAACACAGTGTCCTCAATACCAAATTTGGTAGCAAAGTATGTGGCATTGAAAACATACATCACAAATTAACCACACTTTGGGAGCCATGAGTAACCGTGAGTGGTGGGTGCAATGGATGGCCGAATCTTAGCTAAGTAGCTTTCGTGTAGCTGCCAATGTAACAGCTCAGTTGGGATATGATTGCAGCATGGGACACAAAAGCTAATACAAAAGAGACACTGTTCACTCATGCCAAAGCCCTGATCTACGACCATGTGACACATACTGTGAAGGGTTACCTAAATATTTATTAAACAGTAAAAACAGAAGCTAAAACCGGGGGAAACACCTTACCTAAACTACTCTAACTACACATTACCCACAACTGTCCCTAACTAACCTAAGCTAAACTTACTTATCACATTTAACGAAACAATCTAAACATCAAGCCCCCACCCCCCCTTATAAGACGGGACACATGGAGGACAACATATACTAACCTAAACACATACTATCTTATACTAAACAAATATTTATTATTATATTATTTATTTATATATATATTTTTTTTTAAACACCAAAACCCCATCGTCCACACCCACCCACCCACACACATAATAAAAAACAGTTTTAAAAAGTATGATACCCCCACCCTGCACCCACTACTACTAACTAAACTAACAGGCTATACTAACCTAACAATAAGCCCCCTAAACTCACTAATTTAAAGAACCAGGAAAGAGGAGGGAGGGGAGGGAATCATGGCTGAATATAAGGTCTACAAGTTGGCCCTGCGCAGGGTCTTTTTGATGGCATGCACCCTCCGATTCACTTGTGCCACCTCCTGCTGCAGCCTGGTCATTTTACGCAATACACTGTACAAGTTCCGTTGCATCTGGTGAAAAGCTGCAGGCTCTATGACTGCAGCAGGGGGGGTCTGGGTGCCAGTGGAGGAAGTATGGGCCCTTGTCGGTGCCATGTCTGTAGGAGGAGGTGCAGGTGGTGCTGTGACAGGTCCCGGAGCTGTGGATGTTGATGGTCCAGCAAAGGTCCCTGCTAATGTTGGTGCCACCTGGGTGGTAGTGGTGGTGCTGGTGGTGGTGGCTGTGGTGGACACGGAAGGGCCGCCTTGGGCAAATGCCCTCCACACTCCGGAGGCTCTTTCATGGCGATAACGCCTTGCCATGTTGTGGAACCCAGACTCCACATCCAGAATATGGCGGTAACGCATTGCCCTGCGCTGAAACTCTCAAATCTGGATGGGAGTCATATTGGCAGCTTTTAAGACAAATAGAAAACCAAACATTAGGTACTTCATTGTGTGAAATGGCTCAAGAAGTAAATCAGACAATACAGCTAATGTACCTGAAACAGCCCATATCATCATACAGATCACTGATTGTCCCTGAGGCAGTACATGCCAAGCCAGCTAACACATGTCCTATCTTCAAACAGCACATCAAAACCCTAAAAGATGGGTAACAACTGGATTTACTTCGGCATCATTGTGCAGCCATTTGTCAGGTAAAAATCATGCTGCAAATCTTCCACCACTGACAGGCCAACAAATTACTGTGTTCTTGATGACAATCTAGGGCCACAAGATCTGTGAGTTGTAAATGGAATTGCCAGGATACAATGCAGTTGCTAATCATGAGTGGGTATCCTAGGTTTGGACAAGTGATTTACAGATTTACATGTCTTTGTACTTCACAACCCTACGCCTGTGCCTGGGGGGGGGGGGCCATTGTCAACATCATTTCCTACTAGTAAGCCATGACTTACAACAAACAGATAGGTGCAAGCACACCTCTGGGCATGAGCTGCATGCACACCTAGGCCATTGTACTCAAGTGCCTCATACTCGTAGCACAACATGTGGAGCTACTTGCCGCTAGGAAGTTAAACATATAGTCAAACATGTTCATTAGTAAATAGGGAAGCTGAAGTCTGTGGGTAAGACTTTGGCATCCCTATTCTGGGAGAATCAGGGTCTGACTGGCCGACTAAATCACTAATATGGTCCACTGCTACATTTTCTGATTTCAAGTTTTATCCACATAACTCATCCCTATTCACATTGCTGTGCCTACAGGACTGACCTTCAATCCCAAATTATGACAATACGATAAGGATTGGCCAACTCAAAGATGGGGAAAAAATTATACTCCACTCAAGGAACAAAACCAACCATTGACCAGCTCATCACACCTTGCTGTGTGTCCAACACACAGGAGTCAATCACACATCATCAGCAAACACAACACAGAACAGAAATATCAACACTTACTGGAGATGTCTGGGTCCGCAAATCGAGCCACCTCTCCGATAGTGTAGGGGGCAGGTCCACCTGTAAGGCATGGAAGGGAAAAATGTGCTCAATGTCTGTGCACTGTACAACACTTCCAAATACAAATACTATGTGTAATATTAACTCAGAATGTCAAGCCTCTCAGACATGATGATACTGCATCCTACATACCACTGCAAACATGTACAGACCTGGGGGCTCCATTGAGTGAGACACACATATCTGCACACATGCAGTGGCCCCGACTATCACATGGTGGCAAACATGCTCCTTCATTAGTTAGCAGACTAATTCATGGTGTGTATTCCTCTCATCATGTGTAACCATGAGAGACATGCAAAACCACTTTCTGTGAGGACTGCAATACCAGTCGACCAGACATTGTGACTAAGACCAAGTTAAGACACACAGGTCCAATGTACAGAGGGCCAGGGACAGTTGTTAGCCCTCAATTTGTATCATATTCTTCACTTGATGTGCCACATCTATGGTAAGTTGCACCAACTATAGAGATATGAACCCGTGTGCATACCTTTTGCCATCCATCCCTAATTTAGTGGCACTACAAACTCCAAATATCAGTTTAAGATGTTACCTGAGGTCAGCTATAGCTTGTTACGTATGTGTCAGAATCCAGTTCAGACATGTATCCGAAAAAATTGAGGGACACATTTCTTGAAAATATCTGGATTTCAAACATAGGTTTCCTGATACACTCACAGACCTTGCATGCAGCCACATTGGCATCATCAACTGACATGAAGCCAGCACTAATTTACAGGCTTCTGTTCTGTTTTGAAAGTTAGTCTAGCTGTTGCGTCAACAAATGACGATAATGTGTAGGAAATATTGTATCGCTCACAGGCAATTGTGGCCCATATTTCTACATTTTTTGCACCGCATTTGTGCTGCTTTTTGACACAAAGGCAGCGCAAACTTACAAAATGCAATTGTATTTTGTAAGTTTGCGCCGCTCTTGCTTCAAAACATGGCGCAATTGCGGTGCTAACAAAGTAGAAATATGGCCCTGTATGTTTAACTAGCATTCCACATGTTCAAAAACATTGCCTGCAGCTTATGAACAAATCAGCTACTGTCACTACAGAGCATTTAAACATGCACATTGCTCTGATTTGTACTCACCAACAGGACCACTGATCACAATCCCCAGGTGGTCCAGCAGGTCTTGCTCCCTGGCAACAAGGCCATCCCAGCGGTGCTGCAGCTGGTGGTCATTGTGCGGTGTGTTGTAGATTCTCTGGAGATGGTACAACACCTTTGCCCGCCGGAGCCTCCTTGTCTCTGTGTGGTAGCCTTGTATCACACAACCATCTGCCTCTATCATTAAGGGTAGGAAGTGGCACACCAGCCAAATAAACCCACCCAGCTCCTCCACTCCCATCCTGCCAAGACGAGGCCTACCCAACATGCTTGCACAAAAAAAAAGGAATAAAGGGGTACAGAGGAGAATAGAGGGAAAGTAGGACAGGGAAATGTAAAATAACTAAGAACACAGCCCAACTATACCCAAACTACCACTACCCACAACAGACTCCCAACACAACAAAGACAAATGTTGACACCACAAATGACCAAAAAAAACACACTAAGACAGGATACCACAGACAGTTATGAAACACAAAAAGACATTTTAAAGACCACACTGGAGACAAATTCACAAAATGAACAAAGAGACAAGTCAAAACACAGTCACACAGTCAGGAAATATCACAGACTGCAAAGGGAAAGTGAAAGTACACCCACTGTACCAATTCTGTAAACAGGATATCCTATTACATGACTTCCTGCCTCAAATGCAGTGCATTTTTATAAGGCGTCAAAATATTATGTCTGTGCGTCATTTTTTTTGCCGCACATGCTTAGAAATAACCCTACATCCATATTTTGAAATATGTTTCATAATTAACCAATTTCAGGGGGTACAGTGTGGGAATTATCGCTCAGGGCCAATGGATGTTTCATGGCAATGTGCATCATATTTTGACGCATATACGTCATTTTTTGACTCAAGTGTGTCTTTTTTGACGCGCATGCATCAAAATTTCTGTCTTTAACTGGGTTTGGGTAATTTCTCATTTGTAATAGTACATGACAGTTGTGACAATACAGAGATAGGTTGATTGCACCCACATTGGGCATTACGGTGTATGGGCACATGTGACAGATCATACTACTGCGGACCATGATCCTCTACTTGTTGTACCGGATTTGCACTCTTCACTGACGCAATAGATGGCCAAAAGTGTGGGATACAATTAGGTATTACCCAGTTTGGGCATGTTTTGCGTCGAGAGGATAGCAAGGCGACCCAACTCAATACAGTAACTCAATGCATATAGGTCAATGTGTGTGATTTGGCTACTACTAATATTGTTATCCCACTGTGTGACCATCACAAGATGCATTTTTGCAAATCTGCTTGTATGCATGTGGAATCAATGTGTCCAACCCTCAGATGCTATTCAGTGTGGAAATGAGAGAGGACATGTGTTTGTCATACACATAGCAACAACTGCTGTGTGCACTTCCTAGGTTTTTTGGAACATAAGCACCACCAATGACAAAGCATGCACAGGATACATAGCAGACGGTTGTTCATGGCAATGTTCCAAAACTAAGCCATCACATGTCCTGGAATGTTGGATACTACTTTCTAGGCACTTGTTTGTTTACCCACCATGAGTCAGGCATGGAATAATGCTATGTGGGTACCGGGTTTGTGACACCGAATCCCAAATATAACACACAATTGTAATGTTACGCCACAGTTGGAGTCATATATATGTGCTATGCCTCTCCTGTGGCAGTGGAGGACCAGCAGACCAAGCAGCACGTGTTCACATATTTCCAGTGGTAAAATGCACAGAGGTGTCTAGTTCATGTGTGTGGGCCAATGTTTAGCCTGTATCATTATTGGGGTCTATGTTGTCACAGTTACGTGCAGGTCTGGTCATGAGTCTGTGGAGCCATTTCCTGTATCTACAAAGTATCCTTTGCAGATCAATAGAAGGAAATCCAATGAGGAATTGAGAACACACATGGGGATAGTCCAGCTCTGTCACTGCAGACGTGTTGAGACTGACAACAGGACAACCTTGGTGTGCTGACAAAGTTAATGTCTCAGGATTCTTATACCACCAGGTGTCCTCACAACATTTGTACACAGGTTGGCCTCTAAAATTCCCTCTGCATCTGGGAACATCAGTGCCTCTGTGCTGATTAATCTCACAGCTATTCGTTGTTTGTTGTGCTGGAGGCACTTTACCCAATCCATGCATACAGCCATGGTACACTGTCACTATTTTCACTCATGCATACATGAAACCCAGACAAGGGATAGGCCATGATTCGGCTATTTGGATACAAGTTCCCCCCCATGGTACGATAAATAAACTGATTATGCTATACAATGTATTTGAGTATGCATTGTAGACCCACCTGACACAATACCCCAGGAGGAAAGTGAAGGTTGGGAAAGCAACTATGATACAAATGTAGCCAAAGGAACCTTTAAGGTAACGCAAAGACAGGAACCAGTAAGGCAAACAGGATGCAGGGTCAATCAGGATCCAAACATTTAACAAGGTAAATACACAGTGGTCAGACTGAGACTGGTCAAAGGTGGAACAACACTGTGGAAACTGGAAACTGTGTTTCTTTTGTGTGTTGGAAGGTAACACATTAACCCAAGGGCTGTGTTACACAGCGGATTTTTACGGCAATTCATAACAGTGTTATAGATAAAATGGCAGCTTCTATGCTGTTCCAGGCAGATGCAAGGGCAGTACATGTTCAAATGGCTGGTCTCCATGGAGGTGCTCACAGATGTGTGTAGCATCAGTCTCTCACAAGACCTGTATGTGAGATTCAAGTTCAACGGGCCAACAGTACCTTTCACATGGGAAGCAATGTACAGGTGATTACAGGTCCTACAGACTACAAGGCAGTGCATTATTTAACCTGGCGTCCATGCAGACAGAAGTACAATGACTATGGCATACCATACTAAAGAGGGAAGCACACTGGATTAACATTGTGAGTCTGGGTGTGTGTAGAGGAGGGATTATCTGGGGACACATATTCCCATTCCAGGGACCTCTGAAGAAGGGTGGGCTGAGACAGGGAACATGGGTGTGGCTGGACTTAGGACACGGGCTGCCATGTGCAGGGGATGTCATGTGAGCAATGCTAGTCATACCTGGGGCACTTGTGCTATCAATTTGCTGCTTATATGGAAATCTTGTCACACATAGTCCTTGCAAAGATAGGCGATGTAAGAGTTACTGCTATCAAGGGTCTGGTCATACCTTCTTGTCACCAATGCAAAAGCACATCCACTGCCTCACGTATGAGGCATTTTCTTCCCTTATTGACTGATGGTGCCTTAGTTGTGTGCCATGTGCTGTGATGGACCATGTTGCCACCATGCATGTGTGAAATAGGTGTGGTCCTCTGCTATTGCCCTTCAAATGTGAAAAGTACAGGATATATGTCATTTACAGTGTGTGTGAATGTGGCTGTATATTCATACCCATCAAAATAGATTTTGATTTTTCTGTGTCCTAATCTGTACTTCAGCAATGCTCCATGAGGCTACACTTTGATTCTGATAGTTAGAGATAATGTTATGCAAAAATGATTATCCACACCATGATATAGTGAATAGTATAGGTGTTTATTGACATATGGTAAGAAAGTGGTGATGGATGAGTAGAGTTAAAAGAAATTTTGGACAATATGTTGTCTCCGACGTAATCCTGCAGTTATGTTTGGATGGTCCCCTTCATGTTGATGGACAGCATCCTCCTCTTCAGGCATTTGTGGGTCAGGTTCATATAGGAGAATGTTCCTTCTTACACATGTTGTGCAGGATGGCACAGGTCAAAATTATTTTGCACATCATTTCTGGTGAGTATAGGAGGCTCCCTCCGGTGATGTCGAGGCACCTGAATCTTGACTTCAGGATGCCGAAGGTCCTCTCGACTATGGTGCGTGTCCTCCTATGTGCCTCATTATAGGCACGCTCTGCTGCAGTGCTTGGGTTTGCAAATGGGGTCATGATCCATGGCTGGATCCCATACCCCTGATCAGCTAAAAGAGAACATGAGTGTAAATATTTGGTTGTTGGTTGCACCTTGATTATCACTTTGCATGGCAGTTATCTTGTGTTGTCTGTGACTAAACTGTGTTTGTGTTATTGTGTGGGATCCTAGGCTTTAGGATGTTCTTTCTGCATTGGGTTGTTTAACTATCAAAACTGGTGTTTGGCTGATTGACCTGATATCAGCTGTATATTTGTAAACTTGCAGTTCATTGTGTATCGCCCATGCATTAAGTCATGTGAAAGAAGTGTCCATGTGCCTTCACTGGAGGTGACATGATACTGACACACACACAATTGATTCCACTGTGGTGGTAACACAGTTGCACTATATGGCATGAACATCCCATCCAATTCGGCAAATATAATTGCATGTGAAATACAACAGTGAGGCCCCATGATTTGGCTATGTGACAATGTACAACACATCTCCATAAGTTGGCAGCACTGAAGTGTTCACAATTGACAATGCACAAATATCCCATGTGTGACAAGTTCTATGCAAACCTATGTTTGTGCCCTCACCGAGTTGGCACATGTGCAACTGTGTACCTACACTACTGAACCTGCTCCAAGTAAGCTGGCTAACTTGGTTGTTGGGATGAAGGTTTAAGTGTCAGAAGGTCCATGTGCCTGTACATCTGTTATGTATATGTGTAATTGTCTCAATCCATATGTGTAGCAGTGTGCACTTTGTATTAGTGTCACACTAATATGTGTTCATAGCACAGTCCACTTCCCTATTGCTAGTAGGCAATGTCACCCCAGGAGTGATGTGAGAGGTTGGTACTGCCTCTGTGATTCCATGTCACCTTCATCAGAGTCAGCATCATCATGCTATGTGTCTCATGGTGTTTGACCTGCAGCGAAACATATTACACACCCCTTACACAGTAAGTATTGCTTGGAAGGGTGTGTGATTGAGTGTTATTGATGTGATATTGGAAGATTCATCTTCCAAGTTGTACTGCCAGTTAAGGCCATGTCATTGTCACTGTGTGGTTTTAAATTGGTCCCTTGTGGCTTTGGAGTGGCATCTGTTATTATTTGCATCTGTCATTTGTCCAGAGGTGTGTATCCCATTGGGGCAGGATATCAAAAATGACTACCAGTGTCACAACCTCAGTGTCTTCCTGGCCACGTGTCAATGTAGTGGTGTATGTGTTGTGTGTCCTACAGGGTTGCTGTGCTGTGTGTATATAACTAGGTTTCTGTACTCACCAACAGGTAGGCCATTGCCATATCGTCCAACCTGGAAGTGTTGATTGATGGTGTTGTGGCGGAAGATGAATGAATCATGTACACTCCCAGGATACTTTGCCATGATGTTGGTGATCAATCCCCGGTGATCCACAATGGTCTGCACATTGATGGAGTGTGTGTGCTTCCTGTTGCGGTATTGATGCTCCGTTGCAGCAGGTGGCACAATCCGTACATGTGTGCATTCAATGGCACCAAGCATGTGCGGGAAACCATCGATTTGATAGAAGACCTGTTTGGTCTCCTGCTGCTTCTGCTGTGTGTTGGGGAAGTTGATGTGGCGAGGTGTGAGGGAGATGATGGCATCCAGTACCTTGGGAAGGAAGGCAGAGAATGAGGGCTGTCAAATCCCGGCATCCAGGGCACCAGTTGTTTGAAAAGAGCCACTTGCCAACATGTGCAGGACAGCTAGCAGCTTGGTCTCTGGTGGAATAATGTGGGGTGTCTGCAAGCTGAGTGCCAACTGTTGCTCAATGTGGCGCAGCAGCTGCTGTATGGCTTGCCAGTTTAGTCTGTACCTCTGGATGATGTCATGTTCCCTGAGGCCCTGAAGGGTTGTCCTGGTCCTGAATATCCTCTCCTGTCTTCGGCGTTGCCTTTGGGGTCCCTGTTGGTGTGGTGGAAGCTGCTTCTGTTGCTCCTGTGCTCTGCGTCTTCGTGCATGGTGGATAAATAGCTCCTCCATGTCTTCCTTTTGGAGCTCTGATGTTGCTTCTGTGTTTTCCTTAAGTACTAGTGTGATTGCCCCATTGTAACGCCTGCCCTGACCTAGGCGTTAATTTTTGCCGCAAATCGGAATTTGCGCCATTTTCCGGCTCCGGCTCCGCCTCCAGCCATGCGGTATTTTTGCACGGTTGGATAAATATGGTGTTTAAGTCATTTTTTGGACGGGAACGCCTACCTTGCATTTCATTAACGCAAGGCGGTTTCACGCATCCAGAAAATGGCACACACTGGGATATTTTGACTTTAGACGGGTCTAGCGTCAAAGTAGAAATATGGTGTTCGCTTTGCACCGAATTTGCATTAAAAACATGACGTAAATCGAGAGCAAGCAGATTATAAATATGCCCCTCAGACTCAAGGATTTAATAGCACATACACAAAGCATCAGACAATGTTTGTTTACACATTTTCACTATACAAAATTGAAACTACCCTAGTAATAGGAAAAACTAAGGCCCGTATTTATACTTTTTTAGTGCTGCATTTGCATCATGTTTTAACGCAAAAGCGGCACAAACTCACAAAATACAATTGTATTTTGTAAGTTTGCGCCGTTTTTGCGTCAAAAAGCGGCGCAAAAACTGAGCTAAAAAGTATAGATATGGGCCTAATATATATTATTAGAACACCACTACATATATTTGAACCAAAAGTGAATTCACCATAACTAGTAATTTACGCAAAGTAATGGAGAGTAAAGCCTCTGACATGTTTGTTAGTAGTGTCAAGGCACTCTATGTAAAAAAAACAAAAAAAACAATCACCCAGCAGATCTGAAGATAGAAGGGTAAATTGTCATAGGTCTCTCATAATTGGAACAAAACTGCTGTATTCGGGGCGGCAGAACCACCGCTTGTGGGTGACTGAGTCAATCCCACACTGTCTTGGCAGCTGCTGGCCGAACTCTTGCCTGCTCCACCTCACCCAAACATAGGAAGCAAAGGTGATCTGTGGCATCCTAACGTATGACACTGTGACCTCTCAGGTAAGTCGTAGTCGACAAATCTCACCCCTTTCCCTCATTAGTAAAAGGTCTCATCTACACTCATAGGCCTAAGAAAAGATGCAGGAGGGTTTCCAATACATTTATTGAAAAGACTCCAATCTGCCCTAATAATTTTAGCTCATTTATTTGATCGTAATGAGACATAACAGAATTAGGATTGTTATGACCAGTAAGAAGAAATTAACAACCCAAGCATATTGGAATGACATGTACATAGGAACCCTACCTCACCCCTCACTCCTTAGCAAGAGCATATCAGTGATAGCCCAATCTGTCCATACATAGTCCATGAGAGGAGCACCCAGCCCCATTACCTGAAAATAGGTGTCTGTCCGCCGTCTCCTTGGCTGGTTGTAGAGACAAGCCTGAGGTCAGCATTGAAATGACTTACAGCATGGATGGATATCCTGGCGGGAATGACCTCCCCCTCCTTTCCCTTGCCCCAAACAATGTTTCTATAAGAAACATATTACTGTTCTGTGAAATCGGCTTGATGTGGGCATGTGCGTAAATGTCAGGCTGTTTACGTACTCTTGTGGCGACAATACCAACTAGATTATCGTATACTGTTCTGGGCATGCCTTGGCTTCTGATACATGGTGAAATGTCAGACTTGGAAATAATAACGCTTTCACGTAATCACAGCTGATTAGGGAACATAAAACATACCTGCTGAAAAGCAGGTGAATTTAAATGATTAAAAGAATTCGAGCACATATGTAGGTAAAAAGGCACAGGCCTAAGCTAAGCTAAAATGTGTGTGCCCAGGCAAGGTGCAAACTGAATCCACAACAACCTCCCCATTGTCAGGACAAGAGTGCACATTCTAACATTATAATGCTCTAAAACTAAAAGCATTTTAAAACACACATAAAAGAAATCAAAATGTCGAAGTTGACAAGCAAGGTAGGTCCAATTTTAAGGGCATTTTATTATTTGAAAAAATGCTAATGACCGAATCTCAACAAAAATTATGGTCCTGCAGGAAATCTCCAATGTCTTCAATGGTGATAGAAGTTAAGACGGATTACACCTCAGTACATTAACTGAAGGATCAACAGAGCATATGTGTGCTGATGCCTCAACCAAAGGACCAGCTGAGGGGGCCACATTCCTCTCAGTAGCAGATGTAGAAGGAGCCAGGAAATGCTCAAGTGGTGGCTCATAAGATGCCTTGTGTATCAAACATAGTCCCAATGGGCAGGTCTGTGAATGAACCCTCATCGAGAACATTAACAGATCCGTGCCCACAGAAGGCACAGGCTGCACATCAAGACGCACCTTTGGTGCACACTCTAAGAACCACCACAAGCAATGAAAGTCAGCTGCACACAGGTCAGTATTGGTTGGAATGTCAATGACCAATTCAGCTCAAGCTCCTCCAGCAGAGAAGCTCCAAAATACTGCATCATGCGATCACAACACAGGCAGGCTGGTAAGAGCTCCCTTATTTTACTGTGCTGAGATTGGACAGTCATTGTGTGTCAAAAATATTATCAGCAGGATGCCACCAATCAAATCCAAAGTTATTGGGAATCCATCAAAGACCCTCAAGAAGAGTGAATGGATGGCTGAAGGTATCACCCTGAATACAGTCTGGAAGGTGCTAACAAATCCAGAACCAACAGTCTTAAAAAAGTGCACAATTCCTGCAGTATTAGATGCATTGAAAAGTCTGTTCACCAACTCTCCAAAATGTTTGGTGATATTGGTACTTAATAAGGACTGTATCCTTACTGATAACCTTGCTAGTTGGAGGTCATAAGACTCGGGCAAATGTCAGAGCCACATGTTTTTGAAACAATAGCACCTTTAGTCTGCCCAGCTTGTAAAAATTAACATTTGAAGGAGCAATGTGCGGCCACGTTTCTGCTACTTTTCTCTCTTGTGTGGGCTGAAATAACACATGGCCACAGCAACTTACAATTTGCGAAACCAAAATCATGTAGGTGATTCGAGGCTTCATCCTGCAACAGCCTTCACCACTAAGAATCACATAACTTCCATTTGAAAGTTTCTGAAATACTGGGTGAATCGAAGAGACAGGAGTACCCTTCAGATAGAAAGCCAAGTTCGGTATGGCTGCATATCTGATAGAGACTTCTAGTTGCAGATTCCTTACCTTAGAATTTCCCCCAGGCATCAGTCTAGATCCAGAGATTTTTCCTGTGCAGTACTCCTACTCTCCGTTAGGTGGCATCGGTCTACTCTGCGTCAGTCATCAGCATTGTGTGCACCAGATATGACATTACAGGACCTATGTAGGTGCTGTCCCGGCACGCTGAACTCAATATTTTTCTTTCCATGCCAGCCCCATGCAGATCCGAATAAGAGCTACGACTACAGTCACTTTTGACTGGACTTTTCAACTTTTTGTCAAAGCTTTTTTGACACTTCTGATGCGTTGAAATGTCACAGAAGACTGGGTTGAAGCCCTGTGACTCCTGTCATTGTATGATATCCGTGACAGATCCGTACCTTGTGTGTTTGGGGCGGGACCATGACCTGAAGTAGTGCTCCATGTGCCAGGCCAGGAATCCAAAGGCTTTGAGGGAGTGGTCCCTAAAGTTACTTGCGGCTCGGCGCTCGGCTCCACATCACTCCCGTTTGAAAGGAGGGGCCCGAGAACGGTCACAGACTACATATTCTTTCTCTTCCCACTCCAAGTCCTCAGGACGATTGGGTAAGTTGAGGCATAAGAAGAAGTCGAAGCAAAAACATTCTTCGACTTCACCCTGTCTGTCAGCTAACGCAACGCAGGAAAAGGAGTGTTGTCACTCTAGGACTCCTTCCTCGGAGCCTGCTTCTGAATCAGCTCTGCTCCTCCCCAAGTTTCCGACAGCCGGAGCCACCCCTGCCCAATTCCGCGAGTTCTATGAGGCCATGAGCCTCATAATTAGGCAGCCTGACTCTGCTGGACCGTCTTCACACCCGCGGAGTCGGCAGGGGCCCCCTCAGGTTCTGCGCCAGCCGGTGCTGGTCATGTCATCTTGAACTTCCCCAATGACAGTTCTGACGTTGATGCTCCTGACGCTGCCTGTGCCCACGGTCGGCATCGAACCCATCCTCATTGACAACTCCATCACAGAGCCAGACTGACGTCGCACAACCCCAATTCAGACTTCGGCAAGGAGCTTGCTCCCTCGGTCAGATTCTGACCATTATTCCTTTGGGTTGGGGTATGTCTCTGGACCCTTTAGAATACCAGCTTGGAGAATCTATGGACTTGCGTATGGATCAGGGTGAAGCCAGTGGTCTGGACACTTCCACTGACACTGGCATGCTTTCTTCCCCCACTGTAGCAACGGAGGAGGGAGCGTCCTACTCCATGGTGGTGCGAAGGGCGTCCGAAGACCTGGACCTCAAGCAGCCTTTGGTGGCAGTCACAACTAATATCCTACCTAAGGTGCTTCAACCCAGGGCTGCTTCTTCGGAACCCCTTTTGCCCTTTAATGAAGCCCTCACTGATGTCCTGCTAGGGACTTGGTCAAACCCAGCACAGGGGCTCCTGTCAACAGAACAATTGCCTGCCACCATAGACCACCTCCTAATGACCCAGTGTTCCTAACGGCAACACCCTACCCCTTAGAGCTTGTTTATTCAAGCCTCTACGTCCCCAAGTGCATTCCCTTTCACACCTCTGGAACTTGGGATGAGGTTGTTTTCTTCCTCCAGCCTGGCATTGCGGTCACATGCCTTTTGGGGCATTACACCCATACTTTATGGGACATGGTTGTGCAGGTGCTGCCACAGATCCCAGAGGAGGCCAAGGCGATGCTCTTCCAAGCTGTTGCTGATGGGAGGGACCCAGCAAAGTTCACTATAGGATGTGGACTGGATACAATAACTCACTAGCTAGATTGGTTGCATCAGTGGCGGTCTTGAGGCGTCACTCTTGGTTGCGGACGTCTGGCTTTTGGGGGGCTTTCCAATCCACACTCATGGGCATGCCCTTTGATGGCACCCATCTCTTTGTAGACAAAGCAGACTCAGCGCTCGAGCCCTTTAAGGAGTCCCAGGCTATGGCCAGGTCCTTGGGCCTTGTAGCTGCCCCTCACCCCTTTAAGTCTGCTTTTTGCCCCTTTTGTGGCTGCGGAAGGGGCATGCAATCACTTCTGTTTCTCTCCAGCCACCATGCTGCATATGCTGCCCAGAATTCCATGTTGCTGGGACGTGGGATCCAACATCCTTGTGGATCAGGAAGTCAGCGGTCTGCCCAGTCCACCGCCCCTCCTGCTGCAGCCTCGAAACCTACCTAGTCTGACACTTCCCCTTCAGGGACAAGTAGGAGGCAGTATCCGCCATCACCTGCCCCACTGACAATCCATCAATACAGACAGGTGAGTTTTGCAAATAGTCCGAAGGGGCTTCTCCCTCCTCTTCAAGACTACCTCTCCATCTATGCCACCATCCTACGATCACATGACGGAGGATCACTTGGCACAGCTCTCACTGCCAAGGAAGCCATTGGGAGGGTTTCTCTGCCAAAAGTAGGTTGTGGTTGTTATTCCCGCTACATCCTGGTGCCCAAAAAGGACAAGGGCCTCTGCACTATCCTAGACCTTGGATCCCTAAGTCTCTCACTCTGGCTCAGGTTGTATCTGCCCTGGACCCAGGAGACTGGATGGTAGCGTTGGACTTGCAGGACACATTTCCATATTCTCGTCCTGCCTGCCCAGACACGTTACGTGCGGTTCACGGTAGGCCATGAGCATCTTCAGTTTACCGTGCTCCCCTTTGGCATTGCCAGTGCTCCTCAGGTGTTCACCAAAGGGATGGTGATGGTAGCAGCTCATCTGAGCAGGTCAGCGGTTTCAGTATTCCTATAACCTCGACGACTGGCTCTTGAAGGCGAGCTCACCCCAGGCTGTCGTTTCCCACCTCTGGACTACAGCGGACCTACTGCATTCACTGGTGTTCACTATAAATGTGCCAAAGTCAGACCTAACTCCCTCTCAGATGCTCCCTTTCATCGGAGCTGTTCTGGACACAGTGTAGTTTCGAGTCTTTCCTCCCGACCACCAAGTCCAGGGTATTCAGGCTACGATTCTGATGTTTCGGCCTCTGTCCTGGATTTGGGTGAAATTGACTCTGATGCTGCTGGACCTCATGGCCTCCTGCATTCTGCTAGTGACACATTCCAGGTGGCATATGCGGGCTCTGCAGTGGGACCTGAAGTTCCAGTGGGTGCAGCATCTGGGGAATCTCTCTGACATGGTCCAAATCTCTGAGGGACCTGCGCAAGATCTGCAGTGATGGCTCAAACTGCGATTGGGTGAGAGGCAGATCCCTCTCCTTTCCCCCAGTGGATTTAATAGTAGTGAAAGATGCGTCACTCCTGGGATGAGGTGGCCACATGGGAGAGGCGAAGATCAGAGGTATCTGTTCCCCGGCAGAGTCTGGGCTCCACATAAGTCTTTTGGAGCTCTGGGCTATCAGGCAAGCAGAGAAAGCATGCCTTCCCTCTCTCAAAGTGAAAGTAGTGCCGATGTTCACAGACAACACCATCGCCATGTGGTACTGCAACAAGCAGGGTGGGGAGGGGGGACTTTGTGGACCCTTTGTCAGGATGCTCTGTACCTCTGGATATGACTGGAACTTCAGAGAGCTTGCCAGGTGTTGAACCACCAGGGAAATGCTGTGAACGTGGACACACTCAGCAGACAATATTTGGTCACTCACGAATGGTGTTTCCATCTGGAGGTGGCGCTAGGTCTCTTTTAGCAGTGGGGAGACCCTTAGTAAGATCTGTTCCCCACCACAGAGAACACACAATGTCAGCTGTTTCGTGCGTTGGAGTTTCCAAGGTGGCATTCGCTCAGTGACGCTTTTCGTCTCGAGTGGAACTCCGGCCTCCTATATGCATTTCTGCCCATACCACTTCCGCCCAGAGTTTAAGAAGATCAAGGATGACTGGGCCCAAGTGATCCTTGTGGCTGCAGATTGGGCACCTAGGGGGTTATTCTAACTTTGGAGGAGGTGTTAATCCGTCCCAAAAGTGACGGAAAAGTGACGGATTTACCACCAGCCGTATTACGAGTCCATTATATCCTATGGAACTCGTAATACGACTGGTGGTATATCCGTCACTTTACCGTCACTTTTGGGACGGATTAACACTCCTCCAAAGTTAGAATAACCCCCCTAGTCTGGTATTCCGAGCTGTTGAGCATAGCAATTGATCCTCCGATCCGACTGCCCCTTCGGGAGGATTTTGTGTTGAGCAACAGGGGTTGGTTCTCCACCTGAACCTGCCCATTCTCCACCTTCTTGTGTGGATATTAAGCGACTGCAGTTGACAGTTTTTGACCTTCTGCCCAAAGTCTATAATGTTAGCTTGGGAGCCAGGCGTCCCTGCACCAAAACGGTATATACCTATTGATGGATCAAATTTGTGGCATGGTGCACAGACAAGTCTGTTGACCCCTCTCTCTACCCCTCTTTCTGAGGTCCTACTGTTTATACTTTTTTGGATCTAACAGGGCTCTGCCTTGGGCACCCTCAAAGGTTATTTGTCTGCTATCTCTGCTTTTCTGGGATTACCTGGCCAACCCTCCCTGTTTAAATCTCCTATTGTTGGTAGATTCCTGGAGGGTCTTACCCATATGTTCCCTCCTTCACCATTCATGATGAGATTTGATTTGGGTTCTTACTTTTCTAATGTGTGCTCCTTTTGAGCCACTTCCTAACTGTACGCTCAGGCTTCTCACTTTAAAAACAGCCTTCCTTGTGGCCATCACTTCTGCCTACAGAGTGGGATGCAGGCATCAAAGCCACCCTACCTTTCTATCTATCCAGACAAGGTGGTGCTTCGCACTAGGGCTTCCTTTTTGCCAAAGGGGGTCATGCCCTTTCATGTAGGCCATTCCATTACCCTGCCTATTTTTTACGCACCTCCACATCCTAAGGAAGAGGAGTGACTCCACTGCCTGGACGCAAAAAGAACATTGGCGTTCTATCTTAATCATACTAAAGAGTTCCGGGTGGATTATCAACTCTTTGTGGGTTATGTGGGAGCGAAGAAATGTTGGGAAGTGAAGAAGAGAACCATCTCCAGATGGGTTATTCTCTGCATTAAAATGTGCTACACATTGGCTAAAAAGCAACCCCCAGAGGGTTTGCGCACTCACTGTACCAGAGCAACAGCTGCAACCACTGCGTTAGCACGCGGAGTTCCAGTCTTGGACATCTGTCAGGCATCAATGTGGGCCTTTTTGCACACGTTCACAAAACACCACTGCCTGGACAGTCTAGACCGGAGGGGCGGGTACTTTGCCTGTTTAGTCCTGCAGGTCTTCCTAGCATGATCTTGGTTCACAGACCCACCTATGGGGATGGTATTGCTTGGGTATCTGTTCTAAGGTAAGGAATCTGCAACTAGAAGTCTATCAGATGAACAAGTTACCTTCGGTAACAGCTTATCCGGTAGAGACATATTCTAGTTGAAGATTCCTTACCGACCCACCCATCCTACCCACACTGCAAACTTATTTCTAGGGACAGGGACTTTCCTTTCAGGGCCCTAGTTCTGACGCACCAGTGGTCAGTGTTCTTCGTGGCAGTCATGAAAAGAAATTGACATGAGCACACCAGGGTGGTGCCTATATAGGTCCAGAGAGGTCACATCCAGCACACTCGATGCCGACGACGGACGCAGACCTGACCTGAACGGGCACATATGGGTACTGCTCGAGAAAAATCTCTGGCTCCAGACTGACGCCTAGAAGAAATTCTAAAGTAAGGAATCTGCAACTAGAAAACGTCTCTGCCAGATAAGGTGTTACCGAAGGTAAGTAACTTGTTTTACAAGTGCTGTGCAAGGACATTTGTTTGCAAATTATAGAATGACTAATAGAAGTCTATTTTTTGCTTCTGCTAAGAAAGACCTCAGTTTCACCGTTTAGACATTTGTAATCAAAGGTAACTCCCACACCTCATGGATGTAGTTGTCCCCTAACTACTCAGATCTGCCAACTGCAAAATGTTTCAAACACTTAGAGAAATTAAATGTTGAAATGGGCAGAATAATCACCAGTGTGTTCACCATACTGCAATGGAATTTCTACTACAGTAAAAGGCAACTTTTCCAGTTTCTCAATGTTAATCATGATGTAACTTGCTTCTTCTTTCGCCATGATCTGCTGTTGTGTTGTTAAATTAAATGCAGCAGATAATGCAGTAGAGTTAATGTGCTGCCAGGGCACGCAACCAATTCTAACAATCTGCAATGTCCAAACCCGCTGCATAATGGACTTGAATTGACTCTGTCCATGATGTATGTAGGAAGCTGGCCTGGTGTGTGGTGAGCACCTATGGTGTTATCACCTTATACCAGGTCCAGGTATCCCCTATTAGTGATGTGTAGTCGGTGTCTAGTAAGCCAGGGCTCTCTGTAGGTAGCTGTGGATGAGCAGCCAAGACTCATTTAGGAGACATGCAAAGCTTATACATTACCGCTATAGTCACAACACTTACACACATGAAAGAACCACCCAGTGTTACAAAAATAAAGGTATTTTATTATGGTAACACAAATACTAAAATACTGTATAGGCAATACACCACTAGGAAGTGAGTAAACACACTATTAACTACACATTAGAAGTCAGGATTAGCATAAAAGGCAATAGAAAACAGTGAAAACAATAGTAAGTATTGAAGGTCCTCAGAGGGGACCAAACCTTATACTAAGAAAGTGGAATGCAAAGGTCGGGTCCCCACTCAAGGGAGTGGAATCGGTAGAGGGGAGATGGGGGAACTAAGAAACAAACAAGGTAAGTACCAGGGTGCCCCCAAGTGACCAGGAGAAGAGAGGTAAGTATCTGGTTTTCCCCAAACCCACATCAGGAACTTTAGAAGAGGATTTTGCCAGACCCAGATAAGACTGCAGGAAACCAAAGGTGGATCCTAGAAGAGGAAGACCTGTAAAGGAAGGGTACCATGTCCAGTTCACGGTGGAGTCTTTGATTGTGGCAGGAGCCACTACCCACCCATTTGTGGATGCAGGACTGGGTTGACAGTGAACAAAGACAAGAGTTCCTGAAGTGATGCAGTTGACATCCCATGCCGGAACAAGGATTGCAGTTGGTCAGGTGTGTGCAAAAACCACCACCAAGTCTGGCAAAGGCAAATGTCGCTTACGAAGAAATGCAGAGATGCCAGGGACCAGCAAGGTACAGGGGGACTCAAACAACGATGGGGAGTCCCAGGTGACCCTCAGCAGTGAGGAGAGTCATAGGAAGAGGAGGCAGCCCTCAAAGGCGATCCACAGGCAGCAAGCACAGGAGTTGCGGTGAGATCCATGCAGCACACCTAGAAAGGAGTCCCACATCACTGGAGAAGCATGCAGAGGGCTGTGCCTCACAGGGAAAAGTGGTAGGGGCAGGGGCTACAGGGAGCCTGAAGATCCCTTGGAGGAGATGCCAACAAGCCTTGGTAGATGCAAGAGACGCAGTGGACAGGGGTAATGTCCTTCGTGGAGAGGCAAGGGCTTACCGTCCCCCAAGCTGGACAGCTGGTAGAGACGACCAAGGGGACCACTCCAGACCACCACCCATGATGCAGGATCCACTCAGCTCTGGAGGAGAGGAGGCCAACGCAGCTGGTCATTGCAGCAATTGGTCCTTGCGGTTGCAGGGGAGTGACTCCTTCACTCCAAGTGAGATTCCTTCTTGCTTCTTGTGCAGACTGAAGACTTGTCGCCCTCAGAGGATGCACAGCTTGGGAAATGCTGCAGTTGTTGGAAGGAGTCAGAGAAACAATGTTGCAGAGCAGAGTTGTCACTGTAGTTGCAGATTGTCGGTTTCTGGAGGGTCCAGTTGCATTTCCAGTGGGCAGAAAGTGAAGTAAACAATGCAGAGGAGTCCTGCTGGAATCCAGCACATTGGATCTGAGAACCCACCAAACAGGAAGACCCTAAATAGCCTAGGAAGGGGCATTGGTCACCCAGCAGGGTGACTACCTATCAGAAGGGGGCTGTGACGTCACCTGCCTGACCTGGCCACTCAGATGCTCCCAAGGGCCTCTGCCCACCTTGGATTCAAGATGGCAGAATCAAGTGGCCACCTGGAGGAGCTTTGGGCACAACCCCTGGGATGGTGATGGACAGGGGAGTGGTTACTCCCCTTTACATTGTCCAGTTTCACACCAGAGCAGGGACTGGGGGTCCCTGGACTGGTACAAACTGGTTTATGCAAGGAGAGCACCAAATCTATCCCTCAAAGCATACCAATGGCTTTGGGAGGCTACTCTTCCAAAGCCATGTAACACCTATTTCAAAAGGGAGAGGGTTTTACCTCCCTATCCCAAAGGGAATCCTTTATTCTGCCTTCCTGGGCTTGAGCTGGTCAAGCAGCAGGAGGGCATAAAAATGTCTGTAGGATGGCAGCAGCATGGGCTGCCCAGGAAAACCCTGCAAACTGGTAGGAAAAAAAGCATGGGGTCCGCTAAGGACCCCCCCAGAGTACATGGAATCATATAACCAATGCTGGCAACAATATTGGGGTATGATTCCGACATGTTTGATACCAAACGTGCCCAGGTTCGTAGTTACCGTTATGTAGCTGGACATAGGAAGTGACCTAGGTCCAGTACACAGGTAAAATAACATCCCCACACTTATGAAGTCCAGGAGAATGGAGCTGAAGTTCGTAGGGATTCCTCTGCTCATGCAGGGGTGCCCTCACACACAGGTACTTGCACCCTGCTCTCTGGGCTAGGAGGGCCTACCATAAGGGTGACTTGCAGTGACCTGAAGTGAAAGGGTGCAGGCACCTTTTCACACAGGCTGCAATGGAAGGCCTGCAGACACATTTTACATGGATTCCCATGGGTGGCATAATAGATGCTGCAGCCCATGGGAACCCCTAGTGCCCCAATGCCCTTGGTACCTGGGTACCATATAGTAGGGTCTCATATGAGGGCACCATTATGCCAAATGTGGGGTGTGAAGTCACAAGCAACCGAATATAGAGGGATAGAGCACAGTCACTGGGGTCCTGGTTAGCAGCATCCCAGTGAACACAGTCAAAACACATTGACAACAGGCAGAAAGTGTGGGTAACCATGCCAAAAAGAGGGTATTTTCCTATGTAACCCCTCCCCCCAAACGAAGGACAATGAGGCTAACCTTGTCTAGATGAGTCTTCATTGTGCAAGTGGAAATATCTGAAGAGTCCATCTGCATTGGAGTGGTTATTCCCAGGTCTATGTTACACTGTATAGTCTATTCCCTGTAGGGATATGGACCACCTCAGAAGTTTGGGATTTTTACCTTTCATTTGTTTTAGCCATAGAAGGGGCTTGTGATCTTTTTGAACAAGGAAGTGAGTGCCAAACAAGTATGGCCTCAGCTTCTTCAAAGCTCAAACCACAGCAAAGGCCTTCCGTTCTATGGCTGACCAATGCTTTTCCCTGGGGGTCAACCATCTGCTTATAAAAGCTACAGGTTGGTCCTTACCCTTTGTATTCAGTTGTGACAGTACTGCCCCAACCCCTCCCTTAGAAGCATCTGTCTGTACTATAATTTGCTTGGAGTAGTCAGGGCTTCTTAAATTAGGAACAGATCATATGGCTTATTTAAACTCCTCAAAAGCTTTTTGGCAGCTTGCTGTCTACAAAATGTTCTTGGTCATCTTTTTGGAGGTGAGGTCATTAAGAGGGGATACATTGGAGCCATAGTTCTTAATGAATGAACCTCCTATAGTACCCAGTGAGGCCTAAAGAGTCTCTAACCTGGGTCTGGGTAGTAGGGGCAGTCCAATCCAAAATAGTTTTGAGTTTTCCCCGTAGTGGCTGAATCTGGCCTCCACCTACCAGGTGGTCCAGCTATATTGTTTTCCCCTGCCCTATCTGGCACTTAGAGGCCTTGATAGTGATGCCTGATTTTTACAGGGCCTCCAAAGCATTCCACAGGTGGACCAGGAGATCCTCCCAGGTACAGCTAAAGACAGTTATACTGTATCATCAAGACAGGCTGCAACTGAACTGTATTCACCAGCCTTTGGAATGTGGCAGGTGCAATTTTCAACCCAAAGGGCATCACAATGAAGTGATAGTGCCCACCAATGGTAGAAAATGCTGTTTTAGATTTACTGATAACTTGATCTGCCAATAGTCAGCAGTCAGATCAAAGGTGTTAAGATACTGGGCAGATGCCTGTGTATAGATATAAGCTCATCTGCCCTATGGACAGGATGAGCATCTGTTTTAGTACCAGTGTTTAGACCTCTGTAGTCTACACAAAACTTAATTTCCTTTTTTCCATTCTGGGAGTGGGGATTTGGGACAAGTACTACAGGACCAGCCCAAGGGCTGTCTGAGGCCACTATGACTCCTAGGTCTAGCATCTTCTGAACTTCAGACTTGATGCAGTCTTGCATGATCAGGCTGCCTGTACATTTTGCTCTTAACAGGCAAACTGTCCCCGTGTCAATGGTGTGTTCACACCATGTGATTTGACCAGGTGTCAGGGAGAGCAGTTCTGAGAATTGTCCTAGGAGGTTTCTGAAGTCCTCTTTCTGGGGCTCAGAGTGACAGTCAGCAAGCACTGCCTCATCAACTGAGCCATCTGCTGCACTGTGAGAGAAGAGGTCGGGGAGAGGGTCACTCTTCTTCCTGTCCCTCAACAGTTGACATGAGCAGAGTCATATCAGACCTGTCATAGTAGGGTTTAAGGCAGTTCACATGAAGAACCTTGAGGGGGCTTCTGGGAGTACCAAAGTCTACCAAGTATGTAACCTCGCCATTTTTCTCCACAGTGGTATGGGAACCACTCCACTTGTCCTGGAGTGCCCTGAGAGCCACAGGCTCCAGGACCCACACTTTCTCTCCTGGCTGGTACACAGTAAGTAAAGCCCTCTGGTCATGCTATTGGTTTCTGCAACTCCTGACTGGCCTGAAGGTTTTTAGTGGCCCTCTTCATCTACTCAGCCATCCTTGATCTGAGGCCAAGCACATAATCCACAGTGTCTTGCTTGGAGGCTTGAGAAGTTGCCCCCAGCCTTCTCTAGCAAGGGGACCCCTAACAGGGTTCCCAAACAGAAGTTCAAATGGGCTGTAGCCCACACCCTTCTGAAGGACCTCCCTATAGGTGAAGAAGAGGCATGGTAACAGGACATCCTGCCTCCTTCTGAGTTTTTCAGACGGCCCCTTATCATACTCTTGAGAGTTTTACTAACCCTCTCAACTAAGCCATTTGTTTGGGGTGGTAAGGGGTGGTGAACTTTTAAGTAACACCACATTCTTTCCACATGGCTTTTAGGAAAGCAGACATGACGTTTGCACCCCTGTCTGATACCACCTTTTTAGGAAGACCCACTCTTGAGACAGTACCAAGAAGGGCTTTGGCCACTACAGGAGTAGTAGTGATCCTCAGAGGGATGGCCTCTGGGTACCTGGTGGCATAGTCCAATACCACTAGTATGAAACTGTTCCCAGAGGCTGTTGGAGGGTCCACGGGGACCAACAATATCCACCCCAACCCTCTCAAAGGGTATGCCAACCACTGGAAGTGGCATTAAGGGGAACTTTGGGGTGCTATCTGTCTTGCCACTGGCTTGACAGGTGACACAGGAGCGACAAAACTCCTTTGTGTCTTCAGACATGTGGGGCCAGTGAAAGTGAGGGACAAGCCTGTCCCAAGCCTTGCTTTGCCCTAAGTAACCTGCCAGGGGAATATCATGTGCCAAGGTCTGCAGTAACTCTCCATTCTTCAGAGGGACCACCCCACCTCCTGGTGGCACCAGGTTTCGGACCCTTGACTCTGAATATAGGAGACTGACATCCTTGTACACCTTATGGGTGCCACTGAAATCCCCTTCCTCGTATGCTGCCTCAAGCTCTCCAGTGTGGAACACGTCTGTTGTTCCCTACTGAATTCCTGACTGCCCCCCCTGCACCCAGGAGCTCAGCTGTGTCAGCTTACAGCTCCTCTGGTGTAGGTTCCGCCCAACGAGTGGGTTCTTCTCCCTCCTCTGGAGTTGAATCCTCACTGGCGGCTGGGGCAGGGGGTACTTTCTTACCCTTCCCGCTCCTGAGTTTAGGAAGCTCTTGGGCCATTGTTCCAGGCTCCAAGGACCCTTGCTGTTTTTGCTTCTTTGCCTGTGCTTTTGTGAGAGCAAAGATATGCCCTGGGATGCCCAGCATTGCTGCATGGGCCTCCAGTTCCACTTCAGCCCAAGCTGAAGACTCCAAGTCATTCCCTAGTAGACACTCTACATGTAGGTCTGAGGATACCACAACCTGTTTAGGGCCCGTAATCCCTCCCACCAGTTGAAATCAATAACTGCCATGGGGTGGAACAAAGTGTTACTATGAGCACCAGTCACTTAGTATTTGTGACCAAGTAGGTGTTGTTCAGGAGACACCAGTTTGTCAGTCACCATAGTGACACTGGCACCTGTGTCCCTGCAGGCCTCAGCCTCAACACCATTTATCAAGGGATGCCGCCTATACTTACCCATGTTAAGGGGACAGGCAGCAAGGGTGCCAAAGTCAATGCCCCCATCAGAGACTAGCACTGCCTCAGTGGTCTCTCTAATCAGCCTAGACACCACGGCAGTCCCTAAGGTGAGCTCAGCTACACTCCTGGACTGAATACTGTTAGTAGTCCTACCACTACTGTTATTGCTTGGGGCACTAGCAGTAGAAGTGGGGTTAATAGTGATGGAGGGCCTGGTGCCTTTCTTAGTATAGGAGCTGTCTCCTGGTCTATGGCCTTTGTTTTTACAAATATAGCACCAAGGCTTTTTAGAGTTAGAGGAAGAGGTTTTGTTCCTACCTCCAGAGGTGTTTTGTGAGCCTGATAAAAAACACTTGATTTTCTTTGTCCCCACCCTTATCCTGATGCTTACCTGCTTCCTTTTTGTGGTTACCCCCTTTGTGAGTCTTCCTACTCACCCTGTTGCGGACTCACTTGTCTGCCTTCTTTCCCAATTCTTGGGGCGAGGTCATATTACAGTCCACCAGGTATTGATGCAGCTGATCAGATACACAGTTGTCCAAAATGTGCTCTCTTAGAATTAAATTATACAAGCCCTGATAATCACAAACTTTGCTCCCATGCAGTCAGCCTTCCAGAGCTTTCACAGAGCAGTCCACAAAATCTACCCAATCTTGGGAGGACTTTTTCCTTGTCTCTCTGAACTTGATCCTATAATGTTCAGTAGTCAGACCAAACCCATCTAACAGTGCTATTTTCAAAATTGTAATTGTCTGCTGCATCTTCTCTGACAGTGAGGAGCTTGTCCCTACCTTTGTCAGAGAAGGAGAGCCACAAAATTGCTGCCCACTGCCTTTGGGTTACCCTCTGTACCTTACAGGCCCTCTCCAAAGCAGTGAACCACTTGTAGATGTCATCACCCACCTTGTAAGGTGGGACTATTTTGTTTAAGTTTCTAGAGTCAAAAGAGTCCTCCCTGACCCCAGTGTCCCTGAAAATGAAACTGCTGCCACCATGGGGTGCTAACCCCATACCCTGCCTTTCTCTCTCCATTGCCAAGTCCACCCTGTCTAGGGCCAGCTATTGCAGCCTCAGCTTGGCCTCTTCCAGCCTCAGTTGTCTGAGTTCCCTATCTAGAGAATCCTCCCCTGAAGTGGAGCAGTGGGTCCCCTCAGATACTGAGGGGGCATAAGAATGGGCAGAGGAGGATCTGTTTCCTCTTTGGGGAACCCTCTTTACCAGCCCTCTAGGGACAAAGGTAGGCCTCCTGGTATGACCTGTCTTCCCACTACCTGTAGTGCTTCTAACAGGGCTGTGATGGTTGCCAGTTTCTTCCTGATCCTCCCTGGGTTCTTCCTGGACCTTCCTCAGTGTCTAGATCTACTCTTTCTAGTACTTTTTTGGGGGGGAGGGGTCAGATGCTCCTTCTACCGCCTCCTCCTGATTGTCAGCATGTCCTGGTCAGCCTGCAGAAGTAGGCCTAGAAGCAGACGCATATTGGGATTTCTCTGTCTTCAGTTTTCTCTCAGCACATATCTCCCTCAGCTCTTGGAAAGTTAGACCCACACAATGAGTCCAGGGCCTGAAAGGTGTGCTCTACTGAGGACATGTCTAGCTAGAGTGTTGTAGGTGACCCTAACTACTCTAACTGCTAGGCTCCCAAAGAAGTTTGGAGCAAGCTGTGCTAGACCCCTAGCTTACCCAAACTTAGAAGAGTAGATCCCTGACACTTACTGCAGTGTGTACCTATTAGTTAGCACATGGTATTTCCAGTGGAAAGTATATAGGCCCATATTTATACTTTTTTAGCGCTGCATTTGTGTCATTTTTTGATGCAAAAGCAGCGCAAACTTACAAAATACAATTATATTTTATAAGTTTGCGCCGTGTTTGCGTCAACAAATGACGCAAATGTGGCTCTAAAAAATTATAAATATGGGCCCTAGTGACAGAGTAGTAAGGCAATTGCAAGTGCTTATCCCACCACTGCACCACCAATGTAGGAAGCTGGCCTGGTGTGTGGTAAGCACCTATGGTGTTATTACCTTATACCAGGTCTAGGTTTCCCCTATTAGTGAGGTGTAGTCAGTATCTAGAGGTAGCTGTGGTTGAGCAGCCAAAATGTATCTTGGAGACATGCAAAGCTTATGCAGTACCACTGTAGTCATACAGCACTTACACACATGAAAGAACCACACAGTGTTACAAAAATAAAGGTACTTTGTTATGGTAACACAAATACTAAAATACTGTGTAGGCCAGTGGTTCCCGAACTGTGCGCCGTGGCACCCCAGTGCGCCACCAACCTCAGCCAGGGGTGCCACGGTCACTTCAAAACTATCAATGCTGCACGCATTGTTCAGCAGTGAACCTTTGCAGATCGTTTCCATGAACTGCAGTTCCTGTAATAGCCACCAGATGCCAGTATAAGCACAGATTTCCAGACTTCGGAAAAGCAGCTCTAGTTGCATCATTTGTATTACTGAAGGACAGCTTTAGTTCTACTTATCCGTGTTTCCACTTTTGTAAGCCACCTCATCCAGACAAAAAGTGCAGTATTTCAGAAGAATGGTACCCCTGCCCTAACACACTCAAGGTCACTCAGTTTTGTTTTCATTCTTGCATTCTCTCAGCTTTGCTGCAATACTGCTGATATTTTACTCTCTTTTAAAGTAGTGAAACATGCTTGTGTTAACATGTTTTTCTACATTCCTGTGTTAGTAACTGTCAGTCGGGCCTTTAAATTATCACAGATTCTCAGGCTTACCCCTGCAACAAATTGATATCATTTTGATTCCAGAATGTATGCAGTAGGAATTGACACATATCCTCTTTCAGTGTCTCAGGGTGTACAGAAACAACAAGCTGCCAGAATTGCATTTGGCATTTTAATGTATTCTCTTTTCCTTCACTGTGAACTAATGCTGTGATATCCATCATTGTACAACGTCTCTGCTAGAGGGCTGATGAATGAGAATTACAGTGCACACTGTAGCACCCCCTTCCCGCCTGCCAAATAAATGGAATGTAATGGGGAGCCGCGGCCAACGGCCAATTGGTCAAGGGAGCCGCGGGTCAAAAAAGTTTGGGAACCACTGGTATAGGCAATACTCCACTAGGAGGCGATTAAACACACTATTACATACACATTGGCATAGTTACCCTCATTTTTCTGCTTGTTGTCAGTGTGACTGTTCACTGGGATACTGCTAACCCGGATCCCAGTGATTATGCTCTCCTCCTTCTAACTTGGTAACTTAGCTACTTTCACCCCACATTTGGCATACTGGTGCCCCCATGAAAGCCCCTAGAATGATCCCCCAAGAACCCAGGCCATTAAGGTACCACAGGATCCCCCGTGGGCTGCATCATTTATTATGCCACCCATTGGGAGCCCATGCAGTGTTCTGCAGGTCTGCCATTGCAGCCTATGAGAAAGGGTGCATGCACCCTTTTCACTACAGGTCACTGCACCAGGTCACTAAGTCACCCCTATGGCAGGCCCTCCTAGCCCAGAGGGCAGGGTGTGCGCGGGGACACCATTTTACGTGTGTACTGGACATAAGTCACTACATATGTCCAGCTTCATATTGGTAACTCCAAACCTATGTTTGGTATCACCTGGGGAGATGTCAATGGCTCTCAGGACAGGTAACAATAGAGGCCTGCCGTCGGAGTGGGTGTTACATCTCCTGGCAGGAAGCCACGCAGGGTGTTTTTCCTGAAGGCAAGCTTCAAAGGGCAAGCCACCTTTGAAGGGCAAATGGTAATCATGCTGAAAAGGTGCTGCTCTTTTGTATGGAATTGCAACAAGGACAGAAGGGGGGAAAACAATGGCCAAACAGTGTTTTTTCATGGGCGTGTGGCCTACAGGCAGCCATACTTCTAGAGTTGGCTCTTTCCTTCATAACCACCATATTCAAACAACTATGGACTGCATATGCCTATGTTGATAAATATTTTTTTCAAATTATGTGTATATTTCTAGTTATGTATAGTTCTTTAAAAAATATGTATCGCTACTATGTCATAACACTAAACTACACACTCTTTAAACCTGTTTGACTAAGTATATTTTACCCATGGTTCTAATTATGTATTGTATGTGCATATGTGTGTGTATTCATGTGTGTTTGGATGTATGTGTGTGTGTATGTGTATATATATATATATATATATATATATATATATATGTGTATGTGTATATATATATATATATATATATATATATATATATATATGTGTATATGTTGTTTCTGTGCTTGGCATGTTCGTAGGTCATTGCATGGCTCCTGGGTGGGTTGTTATACTAGATATCTATGAATTCCTGCTCTCTTCTTATCACATTTATCTACCCATCATCATGTCATGTCTCTAGCAAACTATCCTCCATTCTCACTCTGAGTCATCCCAAATCCTTTCTACTACTGTCATCTCCTAAATAACTCAGCCTTAGCTCTTCCCTCCGCTTCCACATCTAACTCACCAAACCTCACTCTACTACTGTGACCTCCCACACAACCCTACTAAATTCTCCCGCATTTATCTCACCCTGCTACTATGCTCTCCCTAACCCTTCCACATACTCTTCCCTCCTCCATCCCCCTTTACTCATCCCGAGCCTTTGGGATGAGTAAATGAAGGATATACTCCCAATTAACACTTCTGGATTTCTTTCCTCCTCCACCCCTCCATTACTTCAGTCAATCTAACTAACAAACTCTCATACCCGCAATCAAATTAACTCATAATAATACTAAAACGGTACTCATTATTTCCCGATACAAATCCATCACTAATTCTTGTTGGGTTCCAGAGTAGCGTGCCACTCACCGAAAAGCACCTCGACGCCTCGTCAGGGGTAGTAAGTGCTATATAAATACGATTACAATACAATACAATACAATTAGAAGATAGGATTAGCATAAAAGGCAATAGAAAACAATAGTAAGTACTGAAGGCCCGAGGGGTCAACCATATACTAAGAAAGTGGTATGCGAAAGTCAGGTCCCCACCGAAGGAAGTGGAATCTGTAGAGGGGAGCTGAGGGAACTAGGAAATCCACAAGGTAAGTACCAGGTTGCCCCCCAGTGACCAGGAGAAGAGTGAAGTATCTGTGTTTCCCAAACCTACCACAAGAACTTCAGAAGAGGATTTTGCAAGACCCCGACAAGACTGCAAGAAACCAAAGGTGGATCTTGGTAGAGAAAGATCTGTAAAGGAAGGGTAGCAAATCCAATTCAAGTTGGAGTGTCTTATTGTGGCAGGAGCCACTACCCACCCGTCTGTGAATGCAGGACCAGGTTGGCGGTGAACGAAGACAGTCAGCAGTGCAACACTGGAGCAGCTGAAGAGTTCCTGAAGTGATGCCATTGATGTTCCACGCAGGAAGAAGGATTGCAGTCCGTCAGTGTGTGGAAAAACCACCAACAAGCCTTGGCAAAGGCAAATGTCTCTGAAGGAGAAATGCAGAGCTGCTAGGGACTAGCAAGGTCCAGGGGGACTCAGTCCATGGAGGGGAGTCCCGGGTGACCCTCTGTAGTGAGGAGAGTCACAGGAAGAGGAGACAGCCCCCACAAATAACCCACAGGCAGCAAGTACAGGAGTTGCAGTGAGGCCCACGCAGCACACCTAGAGAGGAGTTCCACGTCACTGGAGAAGCAAGCAGGAGAATGTGCATCGCAGGGAAGAGTGCTGGGGCTACACAGAACCTGAAGATCCCTTGGAGGAGATGCTAACAAGCCTTGGTAGCTGCAAGAGACACGTGCTGCGTGGAGAGGCAAGGGCTTACCGTCTCCCAAATTGGACAGCTGGTAAAGAGGCCCAAGGGGACCACTCCAGACCACCACCCGTGATGCAGGATCCATGCAGCTCTAGAGGAGAGGAGGTCCATGCAGCCGGTAGTTGTTGCAGTTGGTGCCTGCAGATGCAGGGGAGTGACTCCATGAGAGATTCCTTCTTGCGCAAACTGAAGACTTGTCGCCCTCAGACGATGAACAGCCGGGGAAATTTTTCATTTACTGGAAGGAGCCGAAGAAACAATGTTGCAGAGCAGAGTCATCACTGTAGTTGCAGATTGTCGGTTCCTTGAGGGTCCAGCTGCAGTTCCAGTGGCCAGAAGGTGAAGTAAATGATGCAGAGGAGCCCTGCTGGAATCTTGCATGTCGATTCTGAGGACCCACCCAAGAGGGAGAACCTAAATAGCCCAGGAAGGGGGATTGGCCACCAAGCAGGGTCACTATTTATTAGGAGGGGGCTGTGACGTCACCTGCCTGACCTGGCCACTCAGATGCTCCCAGGGGCCTCTGCCCACCTTGGATTCAAGATGGCAGAATCAAGTGCCCACCTGGAGGAGCTCTGGGCACCACTCCTGGGGTGGTGGAGGAGAGGGGAGTGGTTACTCCCCTTTCCATTATCCAGTTTCATGCCAGATCAGGGACTGAGGGTCCCTGGTCTGGTACAAACTGGTTTATGCAAGGAGGGCATCAAATGTGCCCTTCAAAGGATACCAGTGCCTTGAGGAGGCTCCTCCCAAGCCCTGTAACACCTATTTCCAAAGGGAAGAGGGAGGCTGTTGCCTCCCTCGCCCAAAGGAAATCCTTTGTTCTGCCTTCCTGTGCTTGAGCTGGTCAAGCAGCAGGAGGAAAGAAACCTGTCTGTAGGTTGGCAGCAGTGTGGGCTGCCCAAGAAAACCCTGCAAACTGGCAGGAGCAAAGATGGGGGTCCTCTAAGGAGCCCCCAGGGTGCATGGAATCATACAACCAATAATGGCAACAATATTGGGGTATGATTCCGACATGTTGGATACCAAACATGCCCAGGTTCGGAGTTACCGTTATGTAGCTGGACACAGGAACTGACCTATGTCCAGTACACAGGTAAAATAACTTCCCCACACTTACGAAGTCCAGGAGAATGGAGCTGAAGTTCGTATGGACACCTCTGCTCATGTGGGGGTGCCCTCACACAGGTACCTGCACCCTGCCATCAGGGCTGGGAGGGCCTACCATAGGGGTGACTTACAATGACCTGGTGCAGTGACCGCAAGTGAAAGGGTGCAGGCACCTTTTCATGCAGGCTGTAATGGCAGGCCTATAGAGACATTTGTCGTGGGCTTCCATGGGTGACATAATACATGCTGCAGCCCATGGGGAACCCCTGGTACACCAATGCCCTGGGTACCACATACTAGGGTCTTATATGGGGCACCAGTATGCCAAATGTGGGTTCGCAGGATCCCAGTGAACATAGTCAAAACATACTGACAGCAGGCAAAAATTGGGAGTAACCATGCCAAATAGAGGGTACTTTCCTACCATGTAAAAATGACATATTCTGAATTATGTCTATTGCAGATGACACAATGTTATTTAGCTTGGAAATGCAGTTGGACAATGCATTCATGCCATTACCGACAACGGTTTCAGCCTTTTCTATGTTTTCTTTATCAATCTGCCTTAAATGTGTAGAAGCTTGCATTTGGTAAAGCTTCCAAGTTTTTTTATATCTGGTATATAAAAAACGTTTTGAGCGTGGCTTTTTAGGACCTAACAAGAAGACTTGTAAGTCAACATCTTCTGAAAGGAGACTAAGGTGTTCTTTGACAGCTGCTAATGTGAAAGAACGTAACCATTGTTGACAACGTTTACCCACACTGTCGCCCTAATTATGACATTGGCGGTAGGTTTGTCGCCAAGCAGGCAGTGAAGACCGCCAAATTATGACCATGGCGGTGATCCCTCCTATAGACAGCCAATGTACCACCCGAACCGCCAGTGCTGTCCGTCCACTAACCACGGTGGCTGCCATCTTCAGGCTGGCGGAAGACAACACCCTGCCCACCATATGATGACATAGGAGACTGCCAGGATTTCTGGGGCGGGACCACCGCCACCAAAAACCTGGTGGAAATGACTCATATTAAAGGAGACACTCACCTCCAGGGACACAGGGGAGTCCGCGGCCACCATGGAACCCGAACTGGAAGTCCTGCCGATGCTGTACCACCCATACTCACATCACACACCACACACACACACCAAGAACAATCTGCAGAGAAATCCAACACCAACATAAGCCAGATGTAAAGAAAGCCAGGACACACACCTTTGGTTCAACCTCTGTATTTCAGTGGACCTGCGCCCACAACTCATGAGGCAACTATATACAAAGGGCCATTGGCCAGTCCAATGTTAGGCAAAAGCCACAGGGCAACGTCCAAGACTCAACTTGACTCCTGACAGCCCAAGTCACTCCACTGAGCAGGGGCATCATGGTGATGGCAGGCAGGCACCTCATGGGGCGGGGGGGTATGGATGGGGGGTTTCTTGGGAGGGGGTCCTTGGACTTGGGTTCGGGAGGGGGCAGGTCCTTGCTCTGTTGCTTAGGGGGCGGGGTAGTTGCTTGGGGGAGGGGCCGGTGTGGCACTCTTGTGCCCCTTAGTGGCAGGTGTAGCTGCAGGGGAAGGAACAGGAGTGGACTGGGAGCTGGAGGTATTGGGCTGGGGGAGAGGGATCTTTCTCTTATGGGCAAGATGGGGGGATTAGGGAAGAGGTCAATGACGAAAGGAAAAGTTTCTTAGGTCCAGTGGGGCGGGCTGTGGGAGGAGGTTTGGGAGCAGAGGTAGAGGGAGTGGTTGTAGGAAGAGTCAGTGTGCTGGACTTGGTTGCATGGACAGTGTACGTGTGTGAGGTGGATGGCTGTTGAGTGTCTGAGTGGGAGCGTTTGTGTTTTTGGAGGGGGTGGGCAGACAGGGTGGAAGAGGACAAACAGGACATGTGGATGTATGTTGTGGTGTCTACAAGTGAGGTGGGTGTGCTGCATGAGGTTGTGATGGTGATGGTGGTGGTGGTGATTGCGCATGTGTTGAATGGGGTGCTAGACTGCGTGCCTGCTGCTGTGATGACTGTGGGCAAGGCTATACGGGTGGCAGGATCTGGGACTGATGGTGCAGTGCTTGCAGGTGTGAGTGTTGATGTGACTGAGGGAGGAGAGGGAGACAGTGGAGGCAGTGGCTATTGTTGTATGTGCTTCTATGTGATGGCTCTGTTTGTGCTTGTGGAGTGAAGTGTGGTGCCTTTGCTTGTCTGTGCGAGTCCTGTCTGTTGTTTTGGGTGCATTCTTGTCTGATTGTGTGAGTGGGATGTGTAGGGGGAGAGGGCTTTGGGACTGGGAACAGGTAGTTGGAGGTGGGATGGAAGAACCAGGGAAGAGGAGGCCAGAGCCTGAAACGTTCTCTGTAGGCAGCCAAGCCACCGTGAATGCCCTCTAGGTAGGTTGCTGCACCTGGGATGCCAGCCTCTGGATGGCATTCACTATGGTTGACTGCCCTACAGAGATGGATCTCAGTAGGTCAATAGCCTCTTCAGTGGGGGCAGCAGGGCTGACTGGGGCAGGGTCTGAGGTATGTGGGGCGAAGGAGATGCCCTCTCTCCTTGGTGAGCGGACACAGGCAATTGGGGGGGCTACTGGGAGGGCGGTGCTGGTACGGGGGTGGTGGAAGATATAGAAGCTGGGGTGGTCCCAGAGGGGTCCACCACCAACAGGGAGCTTCCATCAGAGGAGGAATCAGAGACTGTAGTTGTAGGTCCAGTCTCCCCCTTGGAGCTCCCCTCAGCCTCCAACCTACTGGTCCCCCCTGATGTCGGTGGACTCTGCCTCCTTGGTCCCGTGGGCTGCAGCTCCCCCACTCGCTGGTGTCCCTGCTCCCTTACCAGATGATGCTAATGCAGACATGGACAGGATGAGAAAAGTAGAGAGAGTGGGGGAGAAAGAAAGGGAGCACAGGGTCAATCACAGCAACAACAGCACATATGGCATATACATCACTATCACTCACTGAGACTGAACCACAGTGACAAACCATTACCTGGAAACAGCAGAATTGAACCGAAACACTACCATCTGTACACCTGCTGGGACTCACTAAGCCATGTCTGCCATGGTATACCAGCTACTTACCAATACCAACTATACATACCACCCTACATTGCTAAGCAGGACTCCACGAGATTAGCTAAACCCGCATATTGGGGCATCCACTGACTAGAACCTTGCACCCAAACCACATGGCAGGCAACAAAAAAAAAATACCACACAGTCTGTACTCACCCCCTTGTGGCTGCCCTCAAGTGCCCATCCAACTCTGGATTGGCCACTGCCAGTATACGGGTCATTAGGGGGGGGTCAGGGTCCGACAGGCACCCCTCCCTCATTGGGAGGCTGTCCCCAGCTGGGTCTCCGCAGTCTTCCGGGCCCAGAGTCTCCTGTCCTCCCACTGTTTCCTGCAGTGGGTGCTCTGCTGGCTATGAACCCCCAGGGTCTGCACGTCCTTGGCGATGGCACACCACAACCCTTTCTTCTGATGGGCACTGACCTGCATAGGGAACACAAATGAATGGACACCATGAACTCAACACTCCATTCTGTAACAGAAATGGATTACATACTGCATAGATCCTACATTAAGCACACACGTGACCTGTACCTCTGCATACACACTGCATGCAGCAAAAACACCCCCCAAATGACACATTGCCAGCACACACATACATATTCATGTGCTTAGACACATTTGTTGGATGGTTTCACACATTATAGGACATTTGCTCAGTGTAATGACAGAGTTGCTGTCATCACTGAGGGCATCTTCTGGTGGAAGACAGGGTTGCCGTGGCACATGCTCACTGCAGACATTGGCTAGAGCACCTGTGGACATGGCAGTGATTTGTTACGGTCATTGTCTCATATTCCACATTTCTGGCTTTCTCTATGGGTTGGGTGTTGTCCTCCCACCTTTGGTTAGTGTATGGTGATGGATTGTGGGATTGGTAGTGCTACATGCTGCACATGCATTCCTGTTGTGTGTGCATGCAGAGCAAGCTGGCAGAGGTGTGCTTACAGTGGGTAGGGCATGCAGGGGTACACAACTGAGGGTGGTTATTGGGGTGATGCACTGTATGGCTGGGAGTCAGGGCGAGGGGGTGACATGACCAAAAAATAGCTGGTGGGGCACACATATATCACATTTCCTAAACTTCACCCAAACCACAGTATCAATGTTGAAGTATGTGTCAATACAGGCATATTATCTAATTACAAAATATTTTATACAAAAAAGTAAAAATGGGTATGTGGTGAATTAATTCAAATCAATCATTTTATTATACACAAAAAACAAATGAATATCAAGACAACACAAAAACCTAACAAACCCAAAATAATATTATAAATTTCATGAATGATAACCAAATTCTGATATCAAGTCACGTCTGTGACCAATTCTTAAGAGGTCCAATTAAAATCAGTCTTTGCTGATGTTAACAGGATTCAGCCAGTAGTTGAAGATGACAGGATTCAGCCGACGTGTTTCGTCCTGTTAGAGGACTTTTTCAAGGCTCTTAACATGAAATGTGATCCATTTTCTTCTGTAACGTCACTAATACCTATAGATTGTTGTTTAGTAAGTGAGCATAGTCCGATTGTTTAGTCAGATTGATCCAAGTACATCATTTCAACAAGGAATTTCCATCTAAGTTTTGGCCACTTCTCATTTTAGAGCAACACATGAATATCCCTCCATGGCTCTATGCTCCGCAAGGTTATGCTCAAACCTCCTAAGTACGTTGTGTCCTTCGAGAGGGGGTGACATGCCATGCAGCTACTGGAGAGGTAGGGTAGCAATGGTAACTTACCAGTGTCCAGCCCTCCAGTGAGGCCCTCAGGATGCAGGATTGCCAATACTTGCTCCTCCCATGCTGTCAATTGTGGGGGAGGAGGTACAGGTCCACCTCCAGTCCTCATGATGGATACTTGGGGCCTGGATGCAATGGAATGCACCTTCTCCCGTAAGTCATTCCACCTCTTGTGAATGTCGTCACTTGTGCGTGGATACGTTCCCACAGAGTTCACCCTGTCCACAATCATCCCCCATAGCTCCATCTTCCTAGCAATGGATATCAGCTGGACCTGTGCACCGAACTGCTTTGGCTCTACCCTGATGATTTCCTCCATCACCCGCATCTGTGAAACAGGGATTCTTCTGTGGGGACATGCCTATTGTGTGGTGGGTGTAGTGTGTGTGGTGTGCAGCGTATGTTGGATGTTGGGGTATGGTGTGTGGTATTTGATGCGTGAAAGGTGAATAGGTGGCTGTGGTTTGTGTGTGCAGTTCTTGTATTGTCTTTTGCTGGCAAGGTGTGGTTCATTTTTCGTGTTTGCAAAGGATTGTGGGTTGTGTGGGGATGTGTTTTATAGTGCTGTTGGTGGGTGTGTTCGGTGTGAGTATGTGTGTCAGGTGTGGGTTTTTTCAACTGGCCAGTGTTGGCTTCTGTTTGTGTTGGGTGCCCAATTCTACCACGGCGGTCTGCACCGCCAATGGATGACCGCCGTTGAGTGTCCACTGTGGTGATTCGTGGTCCATTATTTGTAGGGCGGTGTATTGCTGGCATAGCGGGGAGGGTGGTGGGTCTGACACTTTTTCGCCTCCCTTGGGTCTGGCGGAATTGTTGTTGTGGCTGGTTTCTGTCGGTTTTGTGTTTGTGTGTCAATATCTGGCAGGCAGATTCCGACCTCCACGGCGGTCTGTTGGTGGCCGTCACCACGGCGGTCTTCAGAAAAGACTGCCAATATCATAATGAGTCCCTGCATGTTGTAATGATATCTGAGTGTTGAGCTGTGACGAAACGAGCGTCTAGACAGATTACTCTGAAACCCCATGTGGAATTTACAAAATGTGCCTGACAACCATTTGTGTCCACGAGCCACAATAAACAACCGCCAGGACGTGAAAGTGAGCAATTAAAGGTACCATTCTGAAACCAACTGGGCAAATGTTCTTCAGTGTTGTTTAAAAGTGTCTGCCAATTGTTACATTTAGCTGGTATTGGGACAGTGGGTGCATTCAGTTCTTTTATTTTTGCTAACCCCAGGTAAGTCGGTTGGTGAACTGCGTCATTCAAAAATATCATTTTTAAAGGAATAAAGCATGCTCTAATTAAAGCTTCCCTACCCTGTATTTGCCAATCTCGTGTTACGCATACACTCTTCAAATCAACAATGTTTTTCCAAAAGTCATAGCCCTTAACGGCCAGCTGTGAAACAAGGGAACTCAAATAGATTTATTTTGTGTTGGTTAACAATATCTTTCTAACGTTAGAAGGAGGTAATTTAAAATAATATGAATCTGCATTCTTAGCATAATTCCTAGTAAAATATGTAAACCTTTCTACATGTGTTTTAGAACTCCCCGCTGGTGGAGTTGGACAAATCTCCCATTGTGTGTGATTCAAAACTGATCTTGAGGTACTAGCTTGGTGCAGAAAGTAATGTCAATAATGATGTTAACAGAACATTTCCCTAAAATTCGCTGTGTTCATATATTCATCTTCACTTTCAAAAACAGGGTAATATTCAAGCTCACAAAGCATTGAATCAACTGTTTTTACATCCAAGTCATCAGAAACAGCTCCAAGTTTAATAATTTCATTCATAGAAACTTTGACGATATATGGAATTTGAATGACCTCAGTAGGTCCAAATATATCATATGGTACTTTATCCCACACTATCCCATTGGGAATCAGAACAGCTGAAATGTCTTTTCGGACCATATGGGAAGAAAGTTATGGTGTCAAAAGCTCATCCACCAGTTCAGCAGCAGAGCATTGAGGAAGAAAGTGACCATTTATCAGTAAAAAGAAAACAATAGCAAGCCCAAACCGAAGCAGGAAGGCAAGCAATGTCAGCAGTATCCATAGATAGTACCATGGACTAACCAAATAAGTGTTTTTAAGCCAGTTATAAAGCTTACGTGTTCTTGAAACAGGTGCAGTCAGAGATGTGGAGGAATTTCAAGAAAAGTCATCAGTGTCAACAAAATAACCAGAAGCAGTTTGTGCAAAAACAGGAGCCAGTGCAGAACTGGTAGATGGACGCGATAGTGGTAGTTCATAATAAACAATGACATTCTTTTGTGTTGTCTCAGAATAGTAAAGATCCATGTTTTAGATATTTCTTGTCAGTGAAGGTGTGACAGGAAGTAACAAAAGTTCATTCTCCACCCTCTCCAATTTCAGGGAGACAATTGTAGCATTGTCACTTTCAGAAGCATTATTGAGTGCTTGAAGAGGTATTTCCCGTTGGGTAGTGAGGGAGGCTAGGGAACTAACCAGGAATCCTTATGGTCTACTGTGGAGGGTCAGCCAGCTGCAATTTGACATGGTCAATTGAAACAAAGTGGTTTTCTTTAGAACCAGGCAGCGGTGGTATGATGACAGTTCTGGTACCGTGAATTCCAGGACTGGAACCGGTACTCCATATGATGGCCAAACTCCTTTTTCACAGCAATCTTTTCTCATACTAGATCACCAACTTAAGGAATCCAGCCAGTTGATGTTAATGGTAAATCCCTCATTCCCAAGGTGGTGGCATAGGCAGATGAATTTTTATCATGGAATTGTTGTATTTCTTATAAAACAGCGACACGTTCATTTATGTCAAAAAGGTGTTTCTGACACCACCACACCAGGGCCATCAAGATCCAGGACATACATGGGTATCCCAAATAGGCCCCGTAAGGGTTGCCTCCTCCCAAGGACCTTCTGGGCAGATTATTTAGTGCTCTCTGGACCCCATATGGGTGATAAAGCCAACTATGACCAGAACCTAATACTCTCACTGTTAAGGATTGCTTTAAGTCTTGTTTTTTCTTCTCCACAACATGATTTACCTCTGGATGGTATGGAGATGAGAAATGGAGTTGAACACCATGGTGTCCCTGAACTCCTTGTAGGCAAAGGCAGGGGTCTGGTATAAGTGGAATACTGCAACTGCATATATCCTGATGAAGACCTGCAAATCTTCAATAACAGTTCGAGCATCCACCTGTCATTGTGGTCATACCCTTAGGAATCTAGACCATGAGTTGTTAGAAATGGAGTATCTAGTTGGCAGTCGATTTACACCCTGTCCAATTAGTGTCCTCACTCTAGTCAGGGCAAGGGAGATACCCAGCTCAAATAACCCCTGCTCAGCCCTTTGGTAGCTTGGCATAAGCAGCCAGGCTTCTCTCAGAAACAATGTGTAAAGCATTTGCACATAACGCACAGTAACACAGTGAAAACAATACAAAAGGACACCACACCAGTTTTAGAAAAATATCCAATATTTATCTGTATAAGACAGGACCAAAACCAGAAAAATCCAACATACAGCAATAAAGATATGACTTTTGCAAGAATTACTTAAAAATACAGTTCCCTGAAGTCAATAGCTCTGGTTGGGGCTATCACGGCGTTGTGCACAACAAATCCCACATTTCAGGCCGACCATGGCGTCGCAGGCCAGCTGCAGTGTTGAGAAGATCCACAAACAGTACCTTGGAAATGTAGGGCTTTGTGATCCTTGCAATGAGATCCAGAGAGTGGCATCACTGGCATTTGCGGGTGTCAGTTCCAGAGGTCAGTACAGAGCTTATCGGGCACTTGAAGTCACAGGCATTGCAGATCGAACTTCGGGCTGATAAAGTCGGGAGCGCTGGCGCTGATGGCATCAGGGCTGTGGTGCGAAGCGAGACGGTGTGAAGTGCGGTGCCCACAGGTCACGGTGCAGGCAGTGGCTCAGTGACGGCATCCTGTGGCATTGGTGAGACCAGGGCTGAAGTGTGGACTGAGGCGGTGCGAGATGCGGTGTCTCCAGGTCGCAGTGCAGGCAGCGGCATCATTGCTGAAACACTTTCAAAGGTAGGCCCAAGGCAGCAATATCCCTTGGGTCGCGGTGCAGACAGGGGCGTCTGTAGATGATGCTGGAGTCGATGGCTAAGTGTCAGTTGACCGGAGCTGCGGTGTGGGACTGGACTGGACAGTGCTTCGTGTACTTCATGAGCGGTGTCTTCTGGTCACAGTGCAGGTATCAGTGTCAATGTAGAGCAGCAGGATTGGGGATACCAAGCCTGCGGTGTGACTGAGGCGATGTGGAGTCCTGGGCCCGCGAGGCACGGGGCAAGCAGCGGCTCAATGACAGTGTCCAGTGGCTGCGTCGGTGAGATCAGGGTTGCAATGCGAAGCGGGGCACAACTCCATGTGGTAATGTCAGGTCACGGTGCAGGCAGGGACCTCGTTGACAGCATTGTGGTGTTTTTTCTTCTGTTGCAGCACAAAGCACACAGTTCCTAGTGCTGTAGGCAGATGAACCTGAAGTCTGATATCCCTGAGACTTCCAACAGGAGGCAAGCTCTACTTCAAGCCCTTGGAGAAAAGTCACAAGCAGGATAAACAGCATAGTCCAGTCTTTGTACTCTTTAAGGCAGAAGCAGCAACTACAGGCTAACCCAGCAAAGCAGACACAGCAAAGGGGCAGTACTCCTCCTCCAACTCTTCTCATTGGCAGAGGTTCCTCTTGATCCAGAAGTGTTCTAAAAGTCTGGGGTTTTGGATCCCCTAGTTATACTCATTTCTGCCATTGAATTAGGCATACTTCAAATGATAGTCTGTTGTGCACACAATCCTGTCTTGCCCAGGACTGGCCTCAGATACACTCCAGGGTGTTGGAGACTGCTTTGTGTGAGTACAGGCACAGCCCTATGAGGTGTAGGTGTCTGCTCCTCCCTCCCCACTCTAGCCCAGGAAGCCTCATCAGGGTATGCAGGACACACCACAGCTCCCTTTATGTCCCTTTCTAGGGGGAATTCACAAACAGCCCAACTGTCAGTCTAACCCAGACGTGGATTTCATAGGCATGCAGAGGCACAGAATGGTTAAGTTAGAAAATGCCCACTTTCTAAAAGTGGCATTTTCAAACAGGCAACCTAAAAAAACAACTCTACAAAAATATGTATTTTTAAATTGTGAGTTCAGAGACCCCAAACTCCATATCTATATCTGCTCCCAATGGGAAACTACACTTAAAAGATATTTAACGGCAGTCTCTATGTTAACCTATGGGAGAGATAGGCCTTGCAATAGTGAAAAACGTATTTGGCAGTAGTTCACTATCAGGACATGTAAAACACATACGTACACTGCACCCTGCCTATGGGGCTCCCTAGGACTTACCTCAGGGGTGACTTACATGTAGTAAAAGGGAAGGTTTGGGCCTGGCAAGTGGGTATACTTGCCAGGTCGAATTGGTAGTGCAAACCTACACACACAGACAACACTGCAGTGGCAGGCCTGCGATGTTTACAGGGCTACTCCTGTGGGTGGCACAATCAGTGCTGCAGGTCCACTACTAGCATTTGATATACAGGCCAGGGCACACAGTGTAATTTACTAGGGACTTACTAGTAAATCAAATATGCCAATCATGGATAAAACAATCACCAATTTAATTTGCACAGGAAGCACTTGCAAGTTAGCACTGATCTGCAGTGGTAAAGTGCGCAGAGACAATAAACAAGCAAAAACAGATCTGAAAAAAAATAGAAGGAAGAAGTCAAAGTTTGTGAATAACCCAGCAAAAAGGGCCATTTCCAACATGAGTCAACAGCGACTAAGATGTATTGGTATGCACCATCAGATTATAAGGGACCACAATGGTCCAGGTACACACATTGTAGTGTTTTTTTGGACACCAAGAGTGGTTTCTCCTCTGAGCGTTTGATGGTGACCCCTTAATTTGTTGACAGATGTTACAACAAAGGACATACTGTTTCGCCTGTTTGTATAGACCTTGCCACCAATAGCGTTTTTTGTAGCAGGGAGATAGTAGCTGCCACATCGGCATGGCCATAAACAACACCCTGATGTGCTGCTTTAATGAGATTTAATCTCTGATCTTAGTTGGGGATCACATGATCACCCACCCCTGGGATAGTTACAAATGCAATATTTTGGGCACTGAGGTGGTAGGTATATTTTGCAGGGTATGCTTTTGGTAAAGGCTTGCCATCAGCTGAAGCTTTCACAGCAGGCAGTGTCTCATTATCCAATCTTGTAGAAGCCATAGCTACTGTGGATTTGGCAGTTTCAAAAGCCAAAGTTTCCTACAATGTGTACTCCTACATGTTGATGGCCCAATGTATGAACTAAGGCCCATACTTATACTTTTTTTGCACTGCATTGGTGTCATTTTTTGACACAAAAGTGGCGCAAACTTACAAAATACAATTATATTTTGTAAGTTTGCGCACGTTTGTGTCACTTTTGCATAAAAAAAATGACACAAATGTGGTGCAAAAAAACGTATAAATATGGGCGTAAATTAGATTTTGGTAGTCTGTTCTTAAGATCTGCTATCTTCCCCCACACGTTCGATGGTGTTCTCTTTCGATTCTCTGAATCTATTCAGGCGCCAATGATGTAGGTAATCATAGTCGGACTGGGCATATTAATATGACTCACACATAATCAATGTAGACAGTTCAGGATCTGTATGTTCCAGCGCCAAAATTAGAGCCTTAAGCTCTGTAAGTTGTGCTTTGCCGTAGGGTCTCCTTGGAGGTATGTTGAGGGTGGAATGTACCATCCCTCATTACCCTGCTAACAGCTGTTCAAGCAACGGAGTATTGATGTTTAGTACCTACAGCTGGTTGTGCCGAACCATCTATGTAAATAACTGTTTTGTATTGATCAAGAGGCATTCTGCTAAGAGTGGTACTCAAATATTGAAGAAATTCTTGGGTCTGTAGTTTGGGGTCGAAAACATAATCAACATCAATGGCAGTCAGGAAGGTTGCCCATTGAATTCAACCTGGATGTAATGCTTTCACATTTGGAACGCTAGGTTTGGTGACCACCTCAAGGACTGGTATCGAGGTAATAACAATTATAAGTTTCCCTTGGGCAAGTGGCCTTTCCTTAATGACATCCATCTGCAATGCAGTCAGTGTATTTTCGGTTGATGCATATTGTTGTTCTGAATTAGAGTACACATGTGAATTGTATGCTATAGGTACTGTGTCACCTTCATTGAATGTGACGTAAGTAAACCCACAATGACACCAGGAATTATTCTGATGACCAAATTTGTTTTGTGATATATGTATGTGTGTGTGTGCTTGTGTATGTGAATGTTGTGCTTCTAGCATGTCCTGTTGTAAAGCTCTGGTTATGTGTGTATGTTCTGGTGTCCAGTGTTTGCTTGAAAAGTCTGGACAAATTAAATCATAAAGTGGTTTTATGCATTCTCTGTAGTCAGGAATACATGTTCTGCCAAAATTAAAGAAACCCTGCAAGGACTGTAGTTTCTTGATTGTGTCTAGAGGTTGAAGTTGAGCACATTTTTCTAGAAGGTGTGGGGCTACGCTCTTGCCCTCATCAGATAGTTTGTATCCTAGGAATATGACACTAAGAAAAAGCAATTTTTGTTTTCTTAAAATTAAATTAGCCTTGGGCAGCGAATCCTAAAATAATGCAATCCACCTGAGCCAAATGGCATCCACATAGGGATCGGGGCAGTATCATGTAACATTGATGTTACAGGGGCAGAATACATACCAAGGCTGTGATTATAAACTTGAGGTAAAAGGCAAAAGCTCTACATTGTAAATGTCCAAGGTTGTTTTGTATTTTTTAAGCACTGTATTGTTAAGTGCTGTGTGCATTTTGTATTTCACATGTGCGTGATTGACTGTTTAAATGTCTGTATTCTAAGACTATTCTATATGAATGGTCAGGTTTTGCTACGGTGAATAACAGGTTATTCATTGCAGGGTTCTATTACTCCCTGGTACTCAAGCTGTGTGAGAATCTCTCTCACGGGTGCTTGAGCTTCATGTTTAATTGGATATTGAGGCTAGATCTGCGTAGTTGAGCTAATTGGTATGACATGGTAAGGGGAATCTTAAGCTAACGCTACGTGGTTGTGATACAGTGCAGGACCCTGTGCCATGGAGAAATCAGCAGCGTTGGCTTCCTTTAGTAGGTCTGGAACTAGGACTAAGAAAGTAGATAAAATTCCATCTTCCCCTTGTGGGAGCACACAGGCTTGTTCGGGTGGCCAATCTTCCTGCCAATAAAATAATATAATTTAGTGTTAATCTTCTCCAGAAGATTAGTTTAATGGTACGCGCTGTCTCCCTCTATCTGAATGTTAAATCTATATACCCGGTTAGGTGGGTCGAGTTCAAGGAAGTCGTTAGTCGGTGTCACATCCAGATGATCTATAAGACTCTGGTGACATATCGTGACCTGTGCTGCGCTATCTAGCAGAGTCACTACCTACGTCCTCTTCTTCAACAACATTCTCAACACCAGTGGCATCTTTGACTGATATTGCTGCCACCTTTTTCTTTTTAAATTGGGGCATTTGTTGTGGAAGTTTCTCTTCCTTTTTTGTGAAAGTTTCTGAAGAATGTTGTGACTCCTTCTTCGGCTTCACGTAGTCACTTTGGTGTTCTGACCGCCTTTGTTAGTAAATTGATATTTATCAGGTGTTTTTAAAGTTTCCCCATTTCTAAGATTGTATTGTTTCGCTGCGGTCTCCAGTGGTGGAGATTCTTCTCTTTGCAATCTTCTATCTTTGTTTTGTTTATCCCAGCATTTATACAGCTCTCTTGTGCTTGCGTAGTACTCTCCTTAGAGGCAGTACTCTGTAATTGAGGTTTAGGAGGTCTGGCTCCCAGACTATCCTCACCTATGATGGGATAAGTTCCAAAAATACTCTTTGGCAGCTCACGCTCCTTATCCAGCTGAGGAACCTCTTGGAGCCGTTGGGCAATCACCAGTGCTGCTGCTTCCCCTTTGATATTACTTAAAATAATTGAGGATACTGTGTCAAACTTTTGCATTAGTTTCATCCCCAAATATGAGGCCGGGGCCGCTCTGTGTTCATTCTGAATTTGTTTTAACACTTCTTGTAAATTCGCAAATGTCTGAGTATCATGCATTGTGGTATATATTGTGGCAAAGACTGTGCCCCAAGTGGCACAAGGCAAGCACATTGTGAGAATGTTATGGTTATCTTGGGGTCCCGTTTGGGAAAACACTGCTTCCAGTGGATTTGTTTTTGTACCACCCAGAATGGAATCTTCTTCTGCTTAGTGGGTGGTTTTCACATTTTTGAATGGGCAGTTTGTGGCTTTATTCCTGTAACAGCCAATTGATTTATAGCTGGAACAGCCCTCAATGAGGCGGTGTTTAAGGTCCACATTACGAGTTGCATTAAGCTTCTATATATTGCTACTAGCTTATTGTATCATGTGCGTAACTCAGCTACTTGCATAGCCTGCACATTAGCATGTGGTGTATATGTGACCAATGTTGGCCATGTTGGTTTGTCATTACTTAAAGGACCTAATCTTACAGGTTGTATCACATGTAGGAGGATGCCATTGAACCAGTCTTGGTGTTCTTGATAATTTAAAGTTATTTCTGAGTATTGGTATGCTCTGTATTGTCGTGGTACATTTGCTATTCTATATGTATGAAAGATATTTGATTCTGCGTTTATTTCTGGAAATGTGACACACAAGTTAAATATTTCTGTTCTTTAGACATTGTGTGCTTCGACGATGAATGTGACATCCCAACCACATTTGTTAATCCATTAGCTAAAAGAAACTGCGTGGCAGGTTGTCTACAGTTTTCTGGGACATTTACTGGTTGTGCCATATTAAAATAATAGGTATTAGAGTTGGGAACACCAGCAGAGGAAACCTTTCAAGGTTCAAGCTTGAACAACCTACATCCTAGATAGGTGGTCCCTACTCAGCTAAGACCACGGACAAATCTGTATAATTGTACTTAGAGTACCTTTAGCGAGTGTGAGAGAGAGATACTCAGGAGACCTATATAATTAGTGCCTTACCAACGATGGTGCTGCCATGTCATAGGACTCATTATTGGAACAAGACTGCTGGATTCTGGGCGGCAGCACCACCGCTTGCGGGGTGACTGAGTCAATCCCACACCGTCTTGGTAGCTGTCGCCCATCCCTTTTGGCTAGCTAGCAGCACCTCACCCAAACAGAGAAAGCAAAGATGATCTGTGGCAGCCTGACACATGACACTCTTTGACCTCTCAGGGAAGTCATATTGACAAATCTCACCCCTTTCTCTCATTAGCAAAAGGTCTCATACACATTGGTCAAAGAAAAGATGTAGGATGATTTTCAATACATTTATTAAAAACACTGCAATCTACGATACAATATCTGAGATGCAATTATTAGGGCAATGCAACATAACAGATTAGGATTGTAACTAGTAAGAAAAAAATAAACAACCCAAGCATATTGGAATGACATGTACATTGGAATCCTACCTAACCCCTGACTCCTAAGTGAGAGCATAGCAGTGATAGCCCAATCTGTCTGTACTTAGTCCAAGAGAGGAGCACAGACCCGCCATTACCTGAAAATAGGTGTCCACTCGCAGACTCCTTGGCTGTTGCATAGACAGGGCTGAGGTCAGCAGTGAAATGGCATACAGCTTGGATGGATATCCTGGCCAGAATGACTTCCCTCAAGTTCCTTGTCCTGTACAATGTTTTTATAAGAGGCTGTCAGGGTGCTCTTCCACTACTGGCCTTAAACGTTCTTGCTTCCATTACAAGGCCACTCTCCCGCAGCATTTTCTGTGTACAATTCCACAGGACCTCACCCATTCACAATGGACTGTTCAGTTTATCATAGAGGTCTGGCATATTGTCATTGTTATCAATTTGTTCTTTACCGCTACACAACAGAAGGATGCACCCACTGGGATTCTATCTCCATGATAAATAACAAACCGTTCCTGCCTACGACCATATGAGAGGTGCTGCACTGGTAGCTTTAGATCACAAGACCTCAAGTTACGGACTCTCTTACGCTGCACTGTATGTGGCCTGTCTCACACTGCTGAACCTACTACTGTTGGAATGCTCACCTTCAACATAAATCTCTGCAGCTTTCCATTCAATAAATATATTTTGCTGAAATAGTGCAGTACTTGGAGGGGGGTGGAATAATGACATTTATGCTCCTTTTCTGACAGTTCTTAATAAGGCACCTAGAGAGCCTGACTTAGGATCACATGGAGGCCAGCAACATCTCTGTTCATAAATGTGCATTTCTTGCATCACTCTCTTTCTGGTTGAACCCAGCCTGGAGCGCTTTAAAACAAGTTATATATGTTTCTAAATTCTACATGCTATAGATCCAGTTTGGGGTGGTTCTACTTTCAAATGTCCTTTCTAGGTTTGTCTCCTGGCTCAGCCTTTGTGAAGTGATTCTCCTCTCAGCAGTGTAGTTTTGAGCCTGAAGCAACCACAACAAAAGCACAAACAGGTGTGAAGTGTTGTGCTGGCTGCTATCAACCCAACTGAAAGTGTGATCAATGAGGACAAAAGGCCCTGGGTCAGCCAATGAGTTGGTGGTAGTCCTTCACTCATCACAGAGTGGGATGGAGTCAGTAAGACTTCTGACCCCACCCCACTCTGTTCAAGGTGTTACTGACAGACATTCGGCCCTGGGTACATTGGGGCTTAAAACTGAAGTGGCAATCTCTGAGGCTATCAATGACACTCTTTCTCTCGTCATGAGGGGGGAAGTCCTTGAGGCGCTTTTCCAGGCTAAGGAAGTCATGCCCACCAGGCTGTGATATCTTCAGCCTGGCAAAGCTCATCTCATGCAACCAGGCACCTGAACATTTAGTGCATGTATAGCTTGTGGCTGCCTGACCCGAACAAGAAGAGTGTCAGTTAACAGTCATGGGTTGCAGGGCGTGGAAGGGGCAGGCTAGCATGTGGAGGGGAGGAGGGGGGGAATAAACATTTAATGTTTTTTTTTTTTTTTAAACCACTTACCTGAACTCTGCGCACCACTCTGCTCCCCCGTCTCCTCTGCCGTGTCGCTACAGGCGCAGGTTCCCAGCCTGCCCTGAAGCCAATCCTGATGCTGTTCAGAGCAGCGTCAGGATTGGCTGGGAGCGCCCACACAGGGTGCTGCTAGCAGGCAGACTGCAAGACTGTGCATGCTCTCTCCAGCCCAGGGCCTGTTTTGCTGGGCTGGAGAGAGCCTTCTGCGAATGTGTGTTTAGCCAGCCCCAGACGGCCGACCAAACATACATGCTCAGTGAGGGGGAGGTCTGTGCACTCCCCCTCACTGCTCGTCATCCCCATGTGTCCCCCCCCCTTACCAGCAAAGGATAATAAGCTCAGTTTATTATTGTTTTCTGGTAAAGGTTTTTGCAGCTGCCACTGCTGGCGGTGGGGGCAGGGGGGGGGGGGGGGAGATGCTCCTACACCCTAATGGAGGAGGCGCCCCTGTCTGTTAGGCTGACCTTTGCTCAGCCTGAGAGAGGCTCTTCACATGATCACTCATCCCTCAAGCACAGTGAGAGACCTCGGGCTCACAAAGATGAGAGAATGCATATAAATCTGCCCCTCGCAGAGACCGTCACCACATTTCTAACATCGTATTTACTCAAAGCTGAATGGCAGAGCTGAAGGCACGAGAGACCTCTTATCTGCTGCATCCTTGATCCTCGCTATCGCTGTAAACAGCTTTTCTGTTCTCAGTCGCGCCCATTACATTAACCTTGGAAGAGTAAAAGGCTGAACGTGCGCGCACTACGTTCGAAACTTGTCACTAGTGGGACTCATAGGAACGTACAACCTAATTATTCACAGTGCATTATTCTAAAAGAATCCATCTATCAGGCAAAACATTATAAGTTCCTTATACTTGGTCGGAGTTACTGCATGTCTGACCCATCAATGTATAATGTAGCAGCGGCCTCTGGTGTTCAGAATCATGAACAATAGAAGTCACTAAACGTTTTGTTTTCAGTCTTTTTACATAGATTGACATTGCATTTTAGATTATCTACTTATCGTTAGTGTTGCATAGAAGTGGTTAACTAAACCTGTTTTTTTTCATAGTTTATTTAAAAGAGTCCTATATTTTACTGAAAAACACAACTTTGACATTTAAAAAATGCAATCGTTCGTTATTCGGGGTTGCTCAGACTTAAACAATCCCCCTGTATTACTTGTGTTCAGACTTGCTTAATGCTGATCACTTTGGTCTGCCGTCAGGGGATTGCAGAATACTCCAAGATGACAACCACTATTATATTCACCAAATTAGTCAGATTAATGCCAGATATAGCAGCAGCAGCCCCAAGTCTCCCGGGGACACTCCAGGGGTGGAGCGGCTGGGGAAACCACCCTTCAAGCAGTGACTCCTTCTCCCTTCCCCCCAATCACACAACACTTGTCAGGGGTTCCTTCCACAATGGGGAGACATTACCTAAGATCAGTGTGTCCTGTTCATGTAAAGCAGGGTTACTGCCTGGAGTTCTCAGCCCCGGCAACAAACATGCCACACTACAAACACTCCCTTTTCTCCTAAGACGGCAGTCTCCTCCAAGAGGTGGTGGACGCTCTTCTACTCAAGGGAGCCATACTTCCAGTGCCACCTCAGCAAAGTGGCAAAAGAGTGTACTACCTGTACTTCCTAATCCCCGAGAAAGACGGATCCCTGAGGCCCATTCTAGATCCCTCAACAAATTCATATTGTCAGAGTATTTACACTTGGTCACGCTTCAGGATGTCATACCACTACTGTGGCAAAATGACTTCATGACTGCTCTCGACTTGAAGGATGCCTGTTTCCACATCCCAATCCACCATGCACATCGCTGCTACCTCAAACTCATGGTAAGTGAAAAGCACTTTCAATTTAAAGTTCTGCCCTTTGGTATTACCACAGCACCCAGGGTTTCACTGAATGCCTGGCAGTGGTAGTCACTCATCTCCAGAGAAGCAGCACCCACGTCTTCCCGTACCTCGACAACTGGCTGATAAAGAGTGGAAGCAAGCAGCAGTGTGTAGCTCACACGCAGATCTCCTTCACGATCTGGGCTTCACCAACAACTTGGGCAAATCCCACCATCAGCCATTACATATACACCCCTTCTTAAGAGCAATACTGAATTCAGCCATGTGAAAGACTTACCCCAGTCCCTCTCAAGTCCCTGCTGCCTCTTTTTCATCCATATCATCAGCTAATAGATCTACTGAGCATGATGGCTTCCTGTAGTGCCATTGTTTCCCCTGCTCAATTGCGCATGCATACACTCCAAGAGTGTCTCACAGCCCAGTGGTCACAAGCGGAGGGTCTGTTGGAAGATTTAGTGCAGTGGTTCCCAACCTGTGGTCCGGGGACCCCTGGGGGTCCGCGATGCCTTCTCAGGGGGTCTGTGAGAGCCTAGAAAATTAAAAAATATTAATAAATATTGAAAAATTAGGTCCCCAACTTCCAGTAATGACTCAGGCGGGGGTCCAAGGATTCCCATCATGATTCAGTGGGGGTCCCTGGGTTCCATTAATGTTAAAATGGGGGTCCACAGAAATCAAAAGGTTGGGGACCACTGATCTAGTGGGTCTGTGGGAAGATCTAGTGTTGAAAAAGGCCAGCACCCTTTTCTCTCTGCACTGGTGGAAAAGCAACAAATTGTTGCGAGGCAGGCCTTTCCTAGACCCATTTTCCCAAGTGACCATCACCACGCATGCCTCTCACATGATGGGAAGGCACATCTGCAGGACATAACTGTTCAGGGTTTGTGGACTCCCCTCCATCAGTCTGGAGTTGTTGGCAGTTCAATTGGCTCTCAATCTCTTTTGCTGCTGTGTTCACCACAAAACAGTCCTGAACAAAACAGACATCATAACTGCCATATAATTCCTAGAGAAACAGGGGAGCATGCATTTCCTCCCAATAGTGGGCATTAGTGCAGGACATTTGGCGAAGGGCAATCCACCACAGAGTTCACCTGCGAGCTGAGTGCCTTGTAGGAGAAAACAACCACTTTGCAGCCCTACTCAGCAGGATGCAGTAACAAGTCCATCAATGGGAATTCCACCTGAAGTTCTGCTGGCCTATTTTCGGCATTGGGGGGGTTTCCTGACATAGATCTGTTCGCAACCGCTGAAAACTCCAAATGCCCAAACTTCACCTTCAGGTTTCCACAACCACAGTCCATGGGCAATGCACTGGGGATGAACCGGTCACGAATTTCATATTACCATGCTTGAGGAAAGAGTTTACTTTAGTACCAAAGGAGTATGGAATCTGAAGTAGTATGGAATCCGATACTTTCATTGTTGATGCTGTCACCCAAAAAACAAGTTTTCAAAAAAACAAAAACAAATTGTGGCTCTTATATTTAGTATAGTTTTCCAGGGTCCACTTCATGCTACCCACCGTCTGCTGAGAAAGACAAGCAAACATAGGTATTTAAGTCTGGCGTTAGCCAATATCTTTTGATTTTACTAAAATATGTATTAATATACATAGATATAGGGACTTTCTGCCACATTGCAACCAACCAGAGCACAGCTCCTGAAGCACTCTTCCCCTGCTGTGCCACCATAAACTCACATTTCTAAATACACGTCGTGTATGACGGAGTCTCCCTGAGCTCTGGTCAGTCTACAGTGCTTCAGTCAACTTTTGACTTTTTTCACTCAGAATTGAGTTATTTGACCCCTCAAGCAGCTCAGAGGTAACACCCATTGTGTTGTTTCCTACTGGCATCATGACAGAGTGATAAAAAAAAAATAGTTTTTTCAGACCTTGTAAATCCTGTAGGAAACAAAGATTTTTTTCTGAGGATCCTGATAAGGAATGTCTTTATCACTTACGTCTTCACCATAAACCAAAAGAATGTAAGCATTGCAGAACTTTTTCTGCTAAAACTCTAAAAGACCAGATAGCCACTCTACTCCTTGTGGTTTCAAAAGAAAAAGATACGTGGCTTCTTAAGATTAGGGGCAGAGTCAGTTGTCACCAGTGAGAAAGTGTAAAATTGAGGGCTCAACCTCATATGAAGGGGCATCAAAGAAAATAAAGTCTCACAGCAAGGAATCTGGTACGGCAATGTCAGTGAGTAAGGAAGATTCTGGATCACCTCTCTTTCATAAAAGGCCCTCCAAATCTACTTCAGTGCCTGTAATTCCCTTTAAGGATTCCTCATCGGGAAAATTTGTTTGTCAATGGATCTGCTGTTGACGGTCAAGTTGTCAACGGGTGGCACATTGACGAGGAAATCAAAGATAACGTCAGCCACCTTAGCAGTGATGACTACAGTGTTAATGACTTTAATAAAGCTGATGAAAACCCCTTTGTCGACGAAGCCATCAGCGGGGATTGTGTCGACAGAGACTTTACCAGCAATGAAAGCAGCATGATAGTCGCAGACAGTTCTGAAGATAATAATTGTTTTCTCATCGTTGGCACCATCAGCGAGCCTGTCGATGGCACAGGAGACAGTTTCAATTACAGCAGGAGGATTCCAATGACTTTATACCCAGATCGGACATCTCCAAGTAAGGTGTCACCCCTGCCTCCTGGAGATGAAAGGCTCTGTTAATGAAGGACCATTTGGGCCAGCTTTTAGTCTTACAAAACTTCACCTCAATTGACAAGATACAGATCATGACGAATCTGGAAAAGACAGTTTAACCTTCATTGAAGGAGATTACTCCTTTCAATATAGATAGCGATATGCCTCACATCATTATGACGCTTTCCGGAAACTATATCCATATGGTGAAACTTATGAAGAGCAACATGGCTTGCAGGATGATACAGCTCCTGTTCCCACTTTGTTGGTAAAGGATTCATGGCAGATGTTAAGTGACTATTACAAGAGGTTCCCTGAGGCTAATACACTGGCACACATAATCCAGTGCACTCTGATGCTCTACTCATGGTGTTGTACCGCTTCCTAAAAGCCCACTGGGCTTACAGGCACAAAAAGAGAGAAGAGTTTTGCCTCTGATTACAACCCGCGATGATTAAATGATGCAGATGACCAGTCGGAAGAAGGAAAGATTCCTCAGGGTCAATTAGGTTCCAGTCGGGCAGGATGATTATGTCGCCTCTCTGTTTGCATCTCCCATATCACCCATGCTAACTCTAAACCAGATGACATAGGAGGTTTTCATGAACTCTTGGAACAGGCTTCTAGGCGTTTTGACCTGCCTTTGCCAGTATGCTTTCTTTATGGGTTCAAGGATTCTGCTAGAAAATCTGTTAGATCAATTCCCATTGTAGATCACATTTGGGAGGAAGGATGTTTCATAGATATTCTTTATTGAGTATTATCAGGTAGGAATCCGAAGAACAATGATCATGTAAACAAGGGTCATCAATAGAGATGTCATAAACTTAGGTCACATGTATTCGTAGTAGCATATGACAAGCAAGTTAATAATCAGATAAACTGGTGCAGGGCATCAGATGACACATGTGAACCAATTAGAATGGAGGCAAATACCTCACCCATGTTTAAGTACTGCTCAAGGTGGAAGAATCTGCCTCCCCTACATCAGAAGGTGACTGAGAATTCTGAGGAACCAGAAACTCAGGAAGTAATTTTTCCTTGTCCTCAATGTCTTCCTCGGCCTTTTCATAATGTCTGCACTCCCTCAATCGTACATCCTCTGCCACCACCCATTCAGTCACATCACTCACCCAACGTTCAAAACTGGGGCCCGCATGCCTCACTCCTGTGATCGGAACTCGTCTTTTAGCCAGCATCAATAACTGTAAAAACCATCTTCTGAGCCTTGGGCCGTCAAACGTGACCCAGTAAGCAAACGGTAGGTTCCAGGGAACATGAGATGGGCATCACCGACTGTATCCGGGATATCACCTTCACCCAAAATGCCTGTACCGAGGTGCACTCCCAGGCCAGATGCAAAAAAGAAGCCTGCTGTTGATGGCAGTGGGGGCAGTTGGTCGGCTTGATAAATCCATTTGATTAAATACCACAGGTGTTTTGTTTGTACAGTGTAGAAAATGAAAATGGCTGAGTTTAAACTGAGCATTAGATGAAACAGATTTCACCAGTGCACACAACCTCTCCCACTGCACGTCCTCGAGGTGCATTCCCTGGCACTGTGCAAGTCCGCCCGGACAGTGAAGAGAGTGTCAGGCTTATCAGCTATCACAGCTTTGTATAGAGAGTAAATCAAGTGACAATGCTTTCCCAGGCACAGAAAGTGTGAGACCCTCTCAGGGACCCGGGGAACGAGGGCCATATATCTATAGTTATAGCTTCAATACTACCATAACGTAGGAACTGCCCTGCACCCATGATGAAACTGTTCTACACATCAGCGAAGATAAATTCCGCATTGGGGTAAAGATCCTCTTGGGTCTCACAGACCCCTCTTGCCAGGCGGACACATCTGTGGATAAAACCAGTACCCTAAAGGCCGGAAGGTCCAAGGACACAAACTCCCTAGCAAAGGGGGCCCTTTTATTGTATATTACCACAAGGATACTTTATGTTTAATGAGGTATGACACCTGACCAGTGTCTCTTCCACCTCCGTCATTAGTTTCCGAGGGATGGATTGAGTACCAGTTGTCCCCCACCATCAGCCAATGTGCTGCATGTTGTATTTAGGAAGCCAAACAATATTGTTCCACATTCAGGACCGCCAAGCCCCCTCCTCTAATGGCAGAAATAGGAAATCCCTTGCCACTCTTGTGCGGTTTCCCACCCCTACTAAGGAGGTAAGCAGGGAATACAACTGTCTGAACACCCCCAGGAAGTCTGTCAAACGAAGTATTAATGGAATAGAGACAGTGCAGCATAAGCACCATTTTTGAGATGGCCACTCTGCCCCTCATGGAGAGCAGGAGAGCAATCCAGAAGTTAATGGAAGATCGAAAACCCTTCATGACCCTTCCTAGATTAGGCTGCAGAAGCTGTGGTTTTGTAAGCGCCCCCATCATCCCCTAGTACCAAAAACAATCAGTTTCCCCATTGAATCAGTAGGCGTGGTAGGGTCTCTGGATGTCAAGACATGAAAGTCCCCAGTGAAAACACCAGAGATTTCTTGCAATTAATTTGGAGGCCAGAGACTTCCCCTAAGGTATTGAGGTGCCGTAACACGAGTATCATAGGCATACTGGGATGCTAAGTAGATAACATCACCCACCCTAATTTCCCACTGCCCCATTGCCTCTCATATCAAAAGCAGCCAATGGTTCTATAGCAGTGAAGAAAAGGAGCGGGAGAGAGGGCAACCATGTCTTGCATCTCTGCCAAACAGCCAACTGTCTGATCAGAGTTTATCAATGTGCACCCTGGCTCTGTGGCCCACTTACAGCAGCCAGACCCAAGCTTGGAACTAAGTTCCAATTTCCATTGCCTCCAGCACCTGCATGAGTTACTGCCAATCCACTGTGTCAAAGGCCTTAGCAATGTCGGTAGAGGCAAGCTCCTTGTTGCGATCCTCTACCTTATGTAAGACATGTAAACCATTGGAGGTTCATTGAAGTCTTACGACCAGGGATAAACCTGATGGCAATGATCCACGGAGTCAGCTATAGAAAAAACTCCAAACTGAGACCCCCTCCCCTCAGACAGTATAACATACCAACTTCATCACACTAAGCCCATAAGATTCGATTTGCCAGGACATGCATCATTGGAATGCCACCTCCCTCAAGACACCAACAGGTGTCAACACAAGACAAAGAAGGCCCTCTCCTCCGCTGATCTATAACATGCATACCAAGAAACAGAATCAGAAAAACTGATTTCCCATACATAGTAGAGACTCCCCCTCCACAAATCACTCAGAAGCATATATGCCACAGGAGGGCTCCAACTGCACTACATCCACCAGGGGTGGCAGCTGGCACAGCCTCATGTAAAGAGAGAGCTCCCATGCATCAAAACACATTTAGATTATTAATACCCCTTTAGGAGGTCTCAGTGTCAGGAACAATATCATCCCCTGGGGAAAGAGAATTTGTGGCACACGCCATTGCAGTGGTGGCAGTTACAAGAGTCTCAGGCACCAGCAACACTTCAGCAGTGCTAGTGTACATGGTTCTGTCCTCCTTGTCCACAATGCCAGAAGCACTTTGGGACTACGGAGGGTCCCCACTCTCAGATCCAGGCCATCTGCATCCCCCCGGCACTGTTTGCGAGTATGGAAGAGGTCCACCACAGAGTGCGATCGCTCGAAGAAGTGAGATTTCCCTGCCGCAATGACAGTTTTGCGGGGTAAAGGAGCATGTGCCTGAAATCCATCTCCCACAACCTTTTCCTTACCTCCAAAAAAGATTTATATTGCGTTTACACTTTTTGAGTGTAATTTGGATAAATTGCAATATTATGGTTCTCAAAGGGGAAACAGCTGTCTCTCTGGCAGTCATCAGGATACCATCTCAATCTCTATAATTAAGGATTTTGGCAATAATGGCCCATGGTGGTGACCACAGAAGGGTACAGGAGCCAACGCCCTATGGGCCCTCTCGTTGACAAAGAGGTGAGATAAATCTCTAGGGCATAAGGCAGGTCTTATACAGTTCTCAAGGAATCGCTCCGCCAGTCAGCCCTCCATTCTTTCCAGAAAGCCCAACAGATGCCCATTATTCAGGCATGGCAGTCCTTCTGCGTCCTCCATACTGTCCTCCAGGGTGTGAGAGACCACTGACAGTTGGGAGACCTGTCGTTTTAAGAGTCACACCGTGCTCTGAAGCATTGTGCTATTAGTTTCTGTCATGTCAACTTTATCAGCAACTTTATGAAGTTCTGCCTGCAACAGGTTTACTTCAATGGAGACTCTTGCTCCTAAAAGTTCCTCCTGCCGCTCAAGTGAGCACTCTGGGGTTCGCGAGACCTCCCAGTGTGAGAGTCGATGAGTTGGCTGACGGGTGATAGTGTATGGAGTAATAGCATTTCCTGGGGGTGCCTATCCTTCCCATGATGCCGATAGGAGAGCACAAGCTGGCTTTGGAAGCTGTCCCGATTCACTGGTGAGTTTGAGAGGGCAGCACACATAGGCCTACAGTTAGAAACTGATGGAAGGATGGGACAGCTGCAAGTGCACCAGGGGCCACAACAAAATGAGTATGTCCTAAAGGATCCTGCCAGAGGCAGCTACTGCAGAGCAATAAGCTCCAATCGGGTTCTGCTGGCAGGTAGGAAAGCCACCAGTACTTGCAGTAGAGTAGAAGAAAAATACCAAGGAGTTGCCACCATGGATGTCACTAGTCCAACAGTGCAGAAGGCAACCAGACCCTGCTATCACATTTGGACCACAGGGCAGCAGACGCCAAGGAGAAGGGCAGTTCAATGTCCCAACATTTCCACAGAAGACCACTGGGTATAAAGGCCACCTCCCCTGCACCAAAAACCGCTTCCAGACCATCCAATGTTCAGTATGTCTCCCAGGGCACCCCCACAGCAGTCATTCTGCGGACAGACCTACTGGGTCTCGGGCCGAGACTAGTTGTTTTGTGGTGCTGCGTTGGTCCCCAGGCCCCATGAGGACGATCCTTCATGTGGCCACAGGACCCAGCAGGCCCTCCTTCACCTCCATCACTGCCAGGAGCCTTCAGGAGTCAGGCAGGGCACGTGGAGTACCCCTGCGGCAGTAAACATTGCCACATTGGGGCCTCTGAAGACAGAGGCCTCCAATAGGCCCCATCTGATCGAGGAAAGGGCTGCACAGGGCCACCACTACTGATGCAGGGCTGCAGGCATGGGCCTGTGAGTGTTCACGACCCTGGGGAGCACCAGGGTCTACTAATATGGTTGTAAGGCAGGCCCAATAGGGCTGGTCTGCCCCCCCCCCCGGTCACTCATCGCCAAACTTCTGGCCCTCGCTTAGCAGATCACTACCTCGGCACTCCCACTTTGGGGCCTCTAGGATGCTGCAGGAGGGATACTGCAACGGCATGGGGAGCAGAGTCCATACTCAACCACTCCGTGTGCCCTGCTCATCTGTCTCCACCCTCACCGCTGGTAGACCGCAGGACACAGGTTCTGCAGCGTGACAGTGCTCAAACACCCTGCTGCTCCAGGCTGCCCACAAGGCCTCTAGGCCCCAGAGTATATCAGGAGAGGCCACAGGGCACCAGAGGGCCCCCTGTTAGGTTCAGCAGGTGTTGGTGGCATCCGCAGGCAGCCAGCGCCTCATGTGGAAGTGTGCATGACAAGATTTGTCAGGATTCTGTAGCAGGGAGCTGGAGCTCCTTATGGGCACATCCTGTTGGCCATCTTTTTTGGCCATGCCCCAAGGAGGAAGGATTAAAGTGTATTCTGTAGCAGCAGTCGACCTCAGCTTTCTAAAAAATATAAAGCACCCCAAAAATTCACCTACACGTTTGATAGGCCACCCACTACAGATTCAATGGTGAGGCAGGCAGGCCAAAGAAGGGCCCGAAATCCTTCTACCATGTGTTTCACTCCATCGGACAAAGAAGACCGAAGTCTGGATAACATTGGTAAGTGATTTTCAGCAATGGCGGAAACATCCATCAGATCATCTAACGTGTTGACTATAATAGGAAGGTATGACAAGCAGATGTGGTCGGATATTACAGGAAGATGAGAGGGCTTCATAAAAAATAATAGGTACAGCAAAGGATATGTTCTCGATAGCTTTCAGACAGATGGCCGGAGCAGCAGTTTTATGCCAGCAAGGATGGCCATGGCCGTTTGTCTGGAAGTGCAAGCCAAAATATTAGACATACCTTTTGACAGAGAAAACCTTTTTGGAAAGCATGTTGATGATACCTTCCAGTCTATTAAGGCAGAGGTTGAGCATTACAACAATGTTGTTTTCAGCCTTTTCAGGGTGGCAGAGAAAGAGGCCTATTTATGCCCAAAGCTCTTTACCAAACTTATAGATAGCAACTTTATCCCCAGTTTCAACAGGGGTTTCGTCCACAATACACCGAGCAGCTATGATATAGAACAACTCAGTAGTGACAAACCTGTTTGTAGATGACCTCTAGCTGGGGGAAAAGGCCACGAGGCATCAGTGACAATTTGCAGGCACTAGTCACCTCAGTCTCTTGACAGCAGCATCTCAACAAAGACCTTTTACAATCGTTGGAAGATCATCTCTTCAGACAAGTGGGTGTTAGATGTAATACAGCAGGGTCACCCCCTAAAATTTGTTACAAAGCTTCACAGTCACCCTCCTTGCAAGCGGTCTCAACAAATTCTAGCTCTCCAAGGGTGCAATAGAGAAAGTTCCACTCGCACATCAGAACAAAGGTTTCTACTCCAACTTCTTCCTCATCAAGAAATTGTCTAGGAAATGGAGGCAAGTTATTGATCTGAGATTTTTTATCAAATACGTAAAGAAACATCCTTTCAGAATGCAGTCATTACAGGAGATTGTACATCTACTCAACTTAGAAGATTGCATGACATCACTAGATCTCCTGGACGTGTACTTCCACATCCCCTTGGATGTAAAGCATTGGAAGTACTGAAGGTTCAAGGTGGCAGGGTGCCATTACCAATTCAAAGTTCTTCCCTTTTGGCTCTAGCTGGCCCCCAGAATTTTCACAAAATGCATGGCCCGGTGGTGGCATTCTGGAGAAAAAGGTTAATCAGATGTTCCATACGAGGACAACTGGCTTATCAAAGGCCCCTCATTCCGCTCAGAAAAAGATCTACTGTAGCCTGTCTTCACTTGTTCAAAAATTTAGGATTCAAATTAAACAGAGAAACGTCATCCCTAGCACCATTCAGATAGTAATTGTTCTTGAGAGCAAGTCTAGATACAAAAGCTTCCAAAGCTTATCCAACATTAGAGAAAATTCAACGCATAGTGGCCTTAACAACTTACCTAGCAAAAATATATTTAATTTCTGTTTGAATGTTCAGATCAATATTGGGAGTAATGTCTTCTTGCATTCTGTTAATTCCAAATTGCCGACTCAGGATGAGATTGTTGCAGTAACAATTGGATGTGCAGTGTATTCAGACCAAAGGAACTTTCGAAGATATAGGCCCTCATAATGACATTGGCGGTAGAAACCGCCTACCGCCGTGGCGATGGCCGACAAAAGACCTTCACCACGGCTACCAACTGTCTACCGTATTATGACCACAGCCAGATTACTGCCACAAGAATGGCGGAAATACGGCTGTGGCCATGCCAGCGGATGGCGGTAAGTAGACCACCACCAGCCATATTATGAGCAGCCCCCGTTCCGTCTCCTGCTGGAGGACCCCCTGGATCCAGGTAAGTCGGGTCTCTGACAGGTGAGGGGGTGGGGGGTGTTTTGTGTGTGAATGTTTGTGTGTGCGTGAATGCGGGTGTGTGTTACGTGTTGGAATGCATGTGGGCATGTATGGAGGTGTGAGTGTGTGTATATTGTGTGATGTGAATGCGTGTCTGGGTGTATGTTTGTAGGAGTGTGTGGATGTGTGTGTGAATGGGATGTATGCATGCGTGAATGCATGTGGGAATGGGTGTTTGTATGCATATGTATGTCTGTGAAGGGAGCATGAATGTTGGGGGGTGGAGGGGGCTGTGGAGAGGTAGGGGGAGGGGAAAGACCCCTTTCAATGACAGGGAAGGAATTCCCTGTCACTGATAGTGCCTACCGCCATGGTTTTTGTGGCGTTAAGGAAGACACGAAAACCATGGCGGTAGACGGGGTCATAATCCCAAAGGTGGAACAGTGACTGCCGCCGGACTGGATATCTCCATCCCAGCGGCTGTTACCGCTGTGGCGGTTGGAGTGGTACATTGGGGGGCTGGCTTCAGCCAACCCCACAATGTCATAATATGGCAGTAAATACCTCCAGCCTGTTGGCAGTACTTACCACCATATCATCGCCTACTGCCATGGTCAAAATGAGGGCCATAATCACCATTAAGCCAACTAAGAGTCTAGCGATGGCATGTTGGGTAAGAAAAGAAAATATCTCTATGGGCCCATCGTTCATCCCTATCACATCCTTACTTTATAATGACAACAGACGCTTGCCTGGAGCATATATTACAAATGGAGGGGCACCAACGAAATTTCAAGAAAATGTAGAATCATCCAAGTACGTTGCTCCAATGCAGCTTTCATTTGCTTCAATATACCAAAGGACAACAGCCAATGTGTTTCATCCACCATGCGTGAACTTCATCAGGGCACTGCAGTTCAATTCCTATTTCTGAAGCCATGATAAACCGCTCTGTTGAGCTCTGCAATCACTCAGCAAGATGCCATAGAAAGCCTGGTGTATTGGGGGGCTCATCATCAAGACCTAGAGATTCATGGCAAATGGTCTTGAGATGCAGGAATGCACATCAACCTCCTATAGTTGGAGGTGTTTTCTTAGGTCTCCAATCGTTTGTTCCCGGAATACGCAATTCCTCTGCCTTGCTACGAACAGACAATACCACAACCATATTCTATCTCATCAGACAAGGAGGAATGAAATCTAAGTTTTTTTGTCTTCTCAGGCCCAGAAAATTTGGAAATGGTTGCTTCATCACATTTTCTTACAAGTGGAACATGTTCCAGGAGAGGAGAATGAATGGGCAGATTCTCTGAGCAGAACTTTGAAGCAGTGTCATGATGGAAACTAAATCATCAACAGTTACTACATATTTTCCAACCATGGGTGGACTCCAAATTTGGATCTCTTTAAAACTTTTCAGAACACAAAATGCAAAATGTTAGCAAGCAGATTATCTCAGAGGAAGCCATGGGGAAACACATTTCTAATGTGCCTGGACAGGAATGTTCACTTATGCCTTTATTTCTTTTCCTCTAGTTCACAAGGTTTCTCAAAAAGTGAAACAAGAACCGTGCTGTATCATTCTGAGAGCTCCAGCGTGGCCAAGACAATATTGTTTCACAGCGCTTCTTCTCCTATCAGAATGTCCACATATTCAGCTAAAAACAACAAAAAATGTAATCTCCATGAACAAAAATCAGATTGTTCATTCACAGATTCAGTCACTCAACTTATCCTCTTGGCTCCTCACAAACTGTGAATTTGGATCACTGAACATTCCACAGGAGTGTAAGGCAATTCTGGAGCAATCTGAAGCAGATTCCACAAGTAAATCCTATAAAGAGAAATGTAAGGGATTAATTATTGGTGTGCAACTATCATTAACATCCTCTCCAGAACAGATTTTACCTTATCTACTCTACTTGGCAAGGTCAGGTCTAGCTCACAATTAAATAAAAATTAATTTGGTGGCTGTATCGAGATTTGGGAAACAAAGTGGTAAAGTCTTTCTCTGGTCTAACAGACTAATCAAGGAATTCATGACAGATCTCTTGCAAGCCTGTCCTCCATTAAAGAGTCCTCCAGTGACCCTGCAGTTGAATACGGTTCTGTCACTGCTGATGAGAAGTCTGTTTGAACCTATTCATAAGGCGGAACTGAAATCTATATCTTGGAAAATGGCCCTCAGCTAGACGAATAAGTGAAATCCAAGCTTTTAGGGTTATTGAAGCCTATCTACACTTTAAAGATCATAGAGTGATTCTGAAAATTCATCCTAAATTAAAACCAAGACTGTGTGCAGAAAAACAACGCAAGCCCCTTGTAGCATGGAAAGAAAGTATGCATTGTCTGTGTCACACGGGAAAATCCGACTCACTATTTTTCCACGCATCATCTCCTCTGTGGTCTCTGCACGTTGTTATTTTTTACCCATACCAGGTACTGTGTGTAATAAAGAGACAACTGTTTATTTCAAAGGATTAAGACTATTTCAAATCTAACAAAAGTGATATTTCAATTTGTGCTTATTGGATATTTGTAGTTTTGACCTTATTTTATTTAGATAGAGATCTATTTTTCTAAACCTGTATTGTGTATTTTTGTGATGTTTTCAGTGTGATCTTGTATGATTTATTGCACAAATACTTTACACATCACCTTCTAAGTTAAGCTTGACTGCTCAGTGCCAAGCTACCAGACTAGCGAGTGGGCACAGGATAATTTGGACTGTGTGACTTACCAGACTAGGATTGTGGTCCCTGCTTGGACAAGGGTGTATATGTCTACCAACTAAAGACCCCATTTCTAACATTGGTGATCAGCAGTGAGGATAGGCCTGGTGTTTGTGCAGTGACACACGATAGCTATGTGTACACTACCTGCCCACAGTTAAAGGTCAATTTGATTTGTTCTCTTTTTGCTACAGTTTCTCTGCTTGACATTCTTTAATTAGTATTGTATACAACATGTCTCTGGCTGCATCTCAAGGAGGAGCTGGAGAGTTTGACTTAGCCAAGCTCTAGGCATACACTGTCAGCCAGCTGAAAGGGTTCTGCAAGGGGATGGGAGTACCTACCCGGGAAGCCTCCAAGAAGGAGTGCCAAAAGGCACTGAGGCTCTGGGGAGAAGCCTGTTCACAAGAGCATGTTGAGTTGGGAGAGCAAGTGGATGGCTCTCCCGAGGATTTGCCAACAGTAGTGGGGGGTGAAACCCCTCAATTTGTGTCCCCTGCCACACCAGGGAGCACTGTCTCAAGTCACGGCCTAACTGCAGAGGAAAGGAGGGAGGAGAGAGAATTCAGGCTGCAGTTGGCAAGATTAAACATGGAGGCAGAGAAGAGGAAAGTTGAGAGAGAAGCCAAACAAGCTGAGGCTGAAAGGGCCTTGGCTGAAAGGAGATTTATCTTGGCTCATGAACTGAGTCTGAAAGAGCTGGAGCTCAAGTCTAGGCAGTCTGAGTCCAGCAGTGATGGTGGCAGCATACATACAGGACCTGCTGGAGACAAAAAGGTTTGTATACCCAAGGATGTGGTGCCAAGTTATGTGGTGGGAGATGACACTGATAAGTGGTTTACTTCATATGAAGTTGCACTAAGGGCTCAGGGGGTTTCTGAAGAGCAAGGGGGTGAGCTTGTAGAAACACATGCCAATACTTGGGAGAGACACTTCTTACACTAGAGGTTGGGGATCTGAACAAGTATGCCCCTATGAAAGCCATTTTGGAAATTTGGACTGACCCCTGAAAACTATTGTCAAAGATCCAGGGATAGTACCAAGCTCCCCAACCAAACCTGGGTAGACTTTTTTCCCTTTTCTAGTAATACACTGAATAGTTGGGTACAGGGCAGTAAAGTAAATGCACTTAAAAACCATCTGTGCCTTACAGCCTGCTTCCAATCAACGTCTGGGCTGGGCTGGTTGACAGCTCCCTTGTGCATTTCACCCAGACAACCACAAACACAGGACACTCAGTCACACCTGCACTCATTTGCATATTGAATGAGTCTTCCTGGGTTTGAAAGGTGGAGGGCCTGACACTTACATTTCAAAGGCTACTTGCCTGCCCTCAAACAATGTACTGCCAAACACCCTACTGGGACCCTGGCAGGTAGGACTGTACTGAACGGGGAACTTGTGCACTTCAAAACCACTCTTTGACGTCTCCCCACTTCAAAGGCATTTTGGGTATATAAACTGGGTGTCTGACCCCACCAACTTAGACACTTCTGGACCTACACCTGCATCCTGTCAAGAGGAACTGCCTGGCTACCCAAAGGACTCATCTGGACTGCTTTCCTGTGAAGGACTGCTGCCCTGCTGTTGCCCTACTGCCCTCTGACTTTGCTGAGGACCCTGCCTTCCTCAAACGTGCTCTTCAAGGGCTTTGATTGAGCTTGCCACCTGTTTTCCGACTTCTCAGGGCCTAAAAGATTTAACTCTACAAAGAACTTCCTTGTGCGTCAAAAATCGTCGCAACACCTGCTGGAAATTATGCAAAGCCTGCCTTGCAACTGAGGAATCGCTGCACAGCCGACCAGAACGACGCAGCCCGACTCCCTGAGTGGAAATTCAACACAGCGCCTGCCTTGCAATGGAAAATTCAACACTGCACCCGTGCCTTCTTCTAGCGCATCAAGGATTTTCCCCACATCAACTCTGGGCGTCCAAATATCCCCACATTGCAGTGAGGAACCAAAACTATGTGCCGAAAAACAACGCTCGCCCCTTGTAGAGTGGAAAGAAATGACGCATCGTCTGTGTTGCACCAGAAAGTCCAAAACATGCCTTATCCTCTGCGGTCTCTGCGCGTCGTTATTTTTTATGCATACCAGTTACTGCGTGTAATAAAGAGACAACTGTTTATTTCAAAAGATTAAGACTGTTTTAAATCTTGCAAAAGTGATATTTCAATTTGTGCTTATTGGATCTTTGTTGTTATTAACTTATTTTATTCAGATAAATATCTATTTTTCTAAACACGTGTGGTGTATTTTTGTGGTGCTTTCACTGTGTTCCTGTATGATTTATAGTACAAATACTTTACACATTGCCTTCTAAGTTAAGCCTGACTGCTCCGTGCCAAGCTACCAGAGGCTAGGCACAGGATAATTTGGATAGTGTGTGACTTACGCTGACTAGAATTGTGGTCCCTACTTGGACAAGGGTGAATACCTCTTCCAACTAGAGACCCCATATCAAACACCCTTAAAACCTAGGACCAGAGATTTGGGCAGACCTCCGAAACCCTTATTGTTGTTCATTGGTTCTTGTCCCATACAGACATTTCACTGATTTGGCATTACTCACTGTGTGATCACATGAGCACAGAACACTTGTTTGAAATTTTCTTTGAAGCTGTTAATTTAAACCATTCACATCAAACCTAATTATTGTTTTCAGTTCTATTTATCACAAATTATTTTTCTACTGTTCATTATTTTAGATTTATGTGAATGTTAACGATTACCTACTCAGACATATTGCAGCTCAATGGCAGAGTCATCACAGAGATCAAGAGTCAGAAAGGATCTAGAAACAAGGGCCCAGATTTATGAAAAGCGGCGCTGCACCTAGTGCTGCACCACTTTTCTTGGGGCCCCCATAATGCCACCATGGTAGCGTTGTATTTAAAATACGGTGCACCATGGCAGTAGTTAGGGAGACTAGCGTCATAATTTTTGTCGCTAGTCCGGCGCTTTTCAGGATTAGCATAAAAAATGATGGCCCTCATTACAACCCTGGTGATCGGTGTTAAAGTGGCGGTAATACCGCCAACAGGCCGGTGGTAAAAAAAAAAAGGGATTTGGACCATGGCAGTTACCACCATCCATAACCGCCACTTTAACACACCGACCGCCAGTGTGGTAATGGCTACTGGGCTGGAGACTTCAGTCTCCAGCCTGTCGGCCGCCACAATCCCACCCTCAGGATTATGACCCGGCCTACCGCCATGGTTTTTGTGCCAAACATACCTCCACGAAAACCATGGCAGTAGGCACTATCAGTGCCAGGGAATCCCTTCCCTGGCACTGATAGGGGTCTCCCCCAGCCCCCTCTCCCCTTCCCCAGAGCCGTCCCCCACCCTCCCCCTCCCGCTCCTGCCCCCGCACATATAGACATCCACACGTGCACTCATATACACACATGCACACACTCATACCCACCACCACCCATGCATGCACACATACATACCAACACACTGCAACACACACCAACATACCTTGTCACACACATGCATTCACAACACAGAACACTCACAATCACTCATTCACGCATGCATCCTACGCGACTCACACCCGCATGCACGCATACCAATACATACACACACACACACAACACCCCCCGCCCCCCTCTCCGGTCAGAGAACCCGACTTACCTGCTTGCAGGGGGCCCTCCGGCTGGAGACGGCCCGCGGCGCTGCTGTCAGCAGCAGCATCCACCAGCAAAACACTGCCAGGCCGTATCCTTGCTCCTGACACGGTCGGTGGTGTTTTGCTGGCGTGGCAGTGCTGCTGTCAGGAGTGTCTCCTCACCGCTGTTCGTCAGCGGTGTTCCAACCAGCATTCTGGCAGAATACAGTTGGCGGTCATGATACTGGTAAACGTCTGGTAGCCACGGAGGCGGTATGTTGGAGGCTGTCGCCGTGGCGGTAGGCGGTCTAAACCGGCAATGTTGAAATGACGCCTATGACTCTAATCCTGCAAACTCCCAGAGGCCCATTTTAATCAATGGGAGCCTCTGTTTAACGTCTGCACTTAACAGGCATTAAAAAAGGCCGATAAAAATGGCACAAAGGAATCTCAGATTTCTTTGCTCCATTTTTTACAGCCCTCCTAACGCCCGAACACCCCTCTGGCATACGTTATGCCTGGCACAGGCATAATGTGGTGCAAGGGGTTACAAAGTGGCACAATGCAAGCATTGCTCCACTTTGTAAATATGGCGCAGCATTTAACCCCTTCCAATGCCACATTAACGTAAAAAAAAAAATACGCTAATGTGGCGTTAGAACGGCACAAGGCCAGCATACATCTGGCCCAAGGTCTTTTATAATTACCTTTTCATGGAACACAAGCCTGTAGGATTCAGTTGGAGCTGGAGGAACTTCTGTGGCAACCTTTGAAATACCAGAAGAACACTCAGGCTTTCAAACCCCAGTCTAAACCGGTAGAGGCTTTCCATCTTCCATGTAGTAGGTACTGTTCCAAACTTCCCTGCACTCTAGAAGATTGGGGGACTTACTCGACTGGGATAAAGTCAAGAGTTCAGGCTGTTGTGATGGAGTGTAGGTTGGCTACAGGACCCATGTAGAACCTATTGAGGAAAAGTACCTTAATCCTTGTTGCAGCATGATATGCATTGATGATCCCCAAGCACTTGGGGTGTTGCACCGGAGTTTTTCATGCAACTGCAGCAATGCGCTGGGTCCCGTGACAGAAGCAGCGCTTCCTGAGTGCAGCAGTTCCAAAGGTGATGCACCAGAATAGGCCATGCTGGAGTGATGATGGGTCAATCTTCTCCACGCCATGGCGAGGATGCGTTGGTTCCAAGGCCATTGTTCTAGATGTGATGTGAAAATTTTGAGTGAGATGTGCCATTCCCGTTCATGCAACAACATTGATGCGTTGATTCTGCTCTCGCAGCAGAGGATGCGTCGGGTTCACTGGAGCAAGACCCTACGTCAACTTCCAAACGTCCAAGACTGGGATGACACCATTTGGTAGGACAGACTCGCAAGCAGATGTGCCCAAGGATTGGAACAAGAGGGTTCTAAGTCTTTTGTATCCCTGAGACTTAGGTAACTGGAGGCAAGCTAGCAAGCCCTTGGAGTCAATCTAGGTTCAAGTCATACAGGTCCAGCCCTTCTCATCCAGGCAGGAGAACAGTAGGCAGCAGGGCTTCTCAGCAAGGCAAGAGAACAGCAAGGCAGAATTCAGCAAAGAAGCAGTTTAGGAGAGTGGCAGTCCTTTCAGCAGCACATCAATTCTTCTTCCTAGCAGGAGCACCACAGGCCCAGACGTGTACTGAGTTCTTTGGGTTTGGGGCGCAGTACTTATACCCAGTTGTGGCTTTGAAGTGTGGGAGACTTCAAAGATGGGGTTTTGAAGTGCACAGAGGCCCTTCTTTCCAGCCCTGGCTCCAGAGTAATCCAGGTGTAATCAAACCTTTGTGGGGGTGCAGGCATGTCTTTTCAGCTGTAAGTATCAGCCTTCGTGTTAGGCCTGACAGACTTAGGGTGGTCATCCCCCAACTTTTTGCCTACCTCCCTTCCTCTGTTTTTTGCTGGTTTCAGGACTCTGCACACTTTCTGCTAAAGTGGTTGTGCTCACTCCTCTAAACATGGTTGGCTCCTACCCAGATGGCATATTTAATTTATCTATAGGGAGGGGCATGGCCAAGCGCAAGATGGCGTGAGATGCAAAACTTGAGCTCTCCGGCCTCGCACACGGAATCTGCGGCCATCTAAAGCAAAACGGGATTGCAGGAGTGGCCAAACACCCCTGGATTGTGGCTCCACATGAGACACAGTGCAGAAAGCGGCAGACTTACCTCCCTCCGGGGCATACCGGGGCCAAGCAGTTGTGACTCCCCGAGCAGCGGCTGCCATTTTATCCTGCTTACCATGGCCTGCAAGGCAAGAGCTCTCGGCCCTAACCTGATCACGCCAGGGCAGGATGGACCGCCGCACCCGGTGCAAGGAGTGACTGGGGGGGGTCCGGAATTCAGGGGTGACGTGGCCGCGGAGCTACAACATCAGGGAGAGTACTGGTTTTGGGTAATTGCAGAGTGGAAGGATTGCCGCTGGGGGATCTTCGCCACTGTGCCTCCAGGCCCCCTGTCCTCCATGGATGCATCAGAGCACACCGAGGTGGTCCTGGTCGTGGACAGCACTGGGACTAAGCAGAAGGGCTTGTTGGGACCTCTGGCGCCTCGGGCGACAAGAGTGGGGGGGGGGGGGTGCTGCCCGGGTGCTGCGGGCCCCTGGGCAGTGTTGCCTCTCCCGTGGCTGCTGTTGGCCTGGGCACCAGGCAATCTGCTGCGGGCACCACCCACCTAGGGTTCAGGCTGAAGCCCCTGGGCCCTGGACAGTGGCAATAGGCTGGAGGGGCAAGCCCTCTCCCCAAGATACTGCTCCTGCCGCACTTCCTGGAGCCTGCGATAACATTGACGATCTCCAAATGCAGGGTAAGGACTGTCCCTCTCTCCACTCACGGCCCTACAATCCTGGGTGGCACACATCTGGTGCACCCTGGGGCCACAGGCCTTGACAATTGGACTGTAAGATCTTCCTCTAGGCTCTAATTGACTTAATCATTGGGGAAGGCCCTGGGGGTCTGCAAACACGGGCTGACTCCCGTGTGGGGTTCTAGCTTGGACGAGTGCTGTGGCAGGGGGCCCGGGTTCCCACAGGGATGCGACAAAAAAGCAAAAATCACCCTCCTGGAGCATCAACCAAGACAAAAAAGGAAACAGGGAGCAAAATCTCCAAGAAGATATCACCTGTTGATCCTGCCTTCCCTGGAGCTTGGTGATCTAACCTCTAGGGTCCCACAAATTATTCCTCCTGGAGCATAGGCTGGGACCCTCATAATGCCACATAACAGACACGCTAAGGAGACCCAATCTCCTCCCTATTGAATAAGCCTAAAATAGTAGAAATTGAGAAACCTGAAGAGGCCTTGGCTTCCCGGGATGACTCCCTTGCTCCAATGACCATCATACAGGATATCCTAACACACTTCCTTCAGGAAATTTGCTCAGAAATAGGATTGGTCAAGGAATATCTCAAATTGTCTATTAAAGGTGTACGACGTGAAGTGACAGAGATCGGGAGCCGAGTAGACAACCTTGAACGCGCAGTAAATACCAGATCGGAGGATAAGGAGCTACTCTGGAAATGTGCCAGCAGGTGATGTCAGAGACCCCGCCTGATAGGTCCTTAGCTGATAAAGTAGCCAATCCCCCTCTCAGGGCCATTTAGGGTCTCTCCTGTGGGTTCTCTTCAGATTCTGCTTGCAAGTTCCCTTCAGGAATCCTCTGCAACAACTTCAGACTCTTCTGACCTCAGATCAACTGCAGCCTGCTCCAAGAAACGCAGTAACTGCAACAAAGTGTCTACAAGAGACACTTTTCTTCAGCAACCTCAGCTCCAAGTCAGCAACTGCAACAATTTCCATGGTGTGCACGCTCTGGGCCTCCCTGTCTTCATCCTGCATGAGAAGGACCAAAAAATCTCCTGTGGAGTGATGGAGTCACTCCCCTGCTCCAAGCAGGCACCTTCCAAGACGATGACCGGTACCCTGGGACTCCTCTCACAGCAACGAGCATGCTCCTAAGGACATAGAGGGTTGACATCATCGACATAGACTGTCCTGAGGTCCTGCTGATGCAATTTGGAGGAGGTAAGACCTTGCCTTCCCTGAGACCGATGGCATACCTGTGTACTGCATCTTCTTCACCTCCTGAGGCCTCTGTGCACTCTTTGGAAAATTCCTTTGTGAACAGCCTGGCCCAGGTCCCCAGCACTCCATCCTGTGACGCTCAACTCGCTGAGTTGTTCTCCGGCAGCATGGGACCTTCCTTTGTTGTGCTGCACCAACTGCATTTTGCACCTCCCTTGTCCCCATGCCCTGGGACCTCCTGGGGTGCTGGTTGGCATCCTGAGGGCTCTCTAAAGTGCTGAGAGCCCCATCTTCCTCCTCACACAGAGTTGAGGCCCCCAGGTCCCTCCTGGGTCCATCCAGTGCCATTTGGACGCAAAACACACTTTTGTCGTAGCCAAGGCTTGTTGGTGACTTCCAACATGAAATCACATCTGCAACGATCTTCACATCGTGGGACATCCTTTGCTTCATGCAAGAACCCGTTGGGATCTTCCTAGGGTGCATATCTGCAGTCTTCAACTAACCATGGACTGTTCTTTTGCACCCTCTTCTGGGTTAGCAGGGGCTCCTGTCCTTCCTGGAACTTCTTTTGACTTCTGGACTTGGTCCCCTTCCTTTGCAGATCTTCAGGTCCAGGAATCCAGCAGTTGTTCTTTGCAGACTTGGTTGGCTGCTGCAAAATTCCAATCACGAGGTGTAGTGTGTCCTAAGGAAACTTGTAGTACTTTACTCCTGCTTTTCTGGGCTCTGGGGTGGGGTAATTTACTTACCTTTACTGCATTCTTACTCTCACAGTGATTCTGCACACACTACACTTGTCTAGGGGGAACTCATGATTCACATTCCACTTTTTTTGTATATGGTTTGTGTTGCCCCCTAGATCTATTTTTTCCCATTGCAATCTATAACATTTCCTATTGTTTGCATTGTTCTATGTCTAATTTTGGTATATAGTGTATATATTGTGTATAATACATACCTCCAGAAGGAGTATTGTCTCTAAGATATTTTTGTTACTGTGTCACCCAAATAAATACCTTTATTTTGGGTAACACTGAGTATTGTCTTTACTTGTGTGTGCGTACTGTGTGGTATTGCAGGAGCTTTGCATGTCTCCTAGTTCAGCCTAAGCTGCTCTGCTATAGCTACCTCTATCAGCCTAAGCTGCTAGAACACTACTACATTTCACTACTAAGGGATAACTGGACCTGGTATAAGGTGTAAGTACCCAAGGGGTACCCACTACAAACCAGGCCAGCCTCCAACAGCCAGTCCCAGCATAAAGCATGTATCAATTGTGTCCAATCTATTGATGGCAAGTGGGTACATCGAGAGGAAGGTAAACTTTGGGCTTTTCACACCTTTTAACAACAGCTCTATACAAGAGAGGAGATCCTGCAAACAGTAATCGATGAATACTTAGAGGCCTGCGGATGGGAACCACTCCTCCCTCAATACGCTGCTGAGCTTGATACCCCAATTACACGTGACAAGATAACGAAGGCCCTGTAAGCACTACTATTAGGAAAATTCCCTGGACTGGATCGTCTCCCAGTTACCTTCTTTAAAATGTTCTTGCCTGAACTTGGAGACTCATCTGGGTCTTCAATTCTTTTACCCACGACACGAGCCGTACCTCCTCCATGGCAATGGCCGAGATTGCTCTAATCCCTAAAACGGGCAAAGACTCTTCCTAATGCCAATCGTATCGTCCAGTTGCCTTTCTCAACACCGACGCAAAGCTCTTCACTAAAATATTGGCTATGCCCTGGGAGTGCTTTCTGCCTGGCCTCAGACCCTGATCAGGTGGGGTTTACATGGGATAGACAGAGGGCAGACAATGTAAAACGAATTACACCCTTGTAGAGAAGACTCAGACATCAACTACCGGCCTTTCTGCTGTCCTTGCTCATGGAAAAGACCTCAGACAGGGTCATTGGGCCTTCCTTAACACTGTCCTTCTGAAGATAGGAGTGGGTCCTAACCTACTCACCATGATAATGGCATTATATGCTGTTCCAACAGCCATGATCCGAGTCACTGGCACTTGCACGGCTCCAATTAAGATTGGGAGGGACACTAGGCAGGGGTGTCCACTATCATCCTTGCTCTTTACTCTGGCCATGGAACCTCTTGCCATCATACTACGACTGGCTAACACAATTGCGGGAATCCCCTTTGGTGGCAGAGAACACAAAGTCAGTCTCTTTACAGAGGATCTGCTACTTACTCTCACACAGCCCTCTACCTCTCTTCCAGTGGTTGTTCAGGCTCCTGACACGTTTGCAACTGCCTCTGGCTTTAAAGTTAATATGTCCAAAACGTCTGTCTTAATCTCACTATCCTGAGGTCAGACATCCCTAACTTACAAAGCCTGGCCCCCTTTAAATGGGAAACACACATGATCCGATCCCAGGGCCTCAACCTTACGGCCACCCTTGACACATGGACAGCTGCAAACTGGCCCCCTCTTCGAAAGGGCTTATTAGAGGACATCTACCATTGGTGGCCTCTGTACATCTCATGGCTAGGGTGGATCAATGTCATAAAAATGAATATCCTACTGAGGGTCCTCTACATGTTACAAGTCCTACCCACACCTATCCCATGGGATGATATCATTAGGCTACAGCGGTATATCAACGCCTTTGTCTGGAACAACAAGAAATCGAGAATGTTTAACGCACTTTTGATGCAACCATGCAAGTGAGGATGCTTAGCATGTCCCAACCTACTAGAGTATTACTGGGCAGCACACTTGTTTTATATCTGCCCATATGGTGTGCAAAAGCAAATGCCACTGGTTCTACATGGACCGAGTGGTGGCCTGGTGACCCCTGGGACCTAGCATGGCTCCCAAAACACGCTAGACTGCCTAGTGCAGAGTTAGCTACACCCACAAAAATGGTGCTGGATGTCTGGGATAGAATAGCTGTGAGATGCAGCCTCGCTTCTTTTCCCTCCCGAAATACTCCGATCGCCCGTAATCCGGATTTCCCATTTGCTCTCTCTATACAAGCATTGCAGGTCTGGACTGAAAGGGACTGTCAAACGCTACAAGACCTTTTCCCGGGCCCCACTATGAAAACCTTTGTCCAATGTAAAGTAGAATATGCCCTTCTTGATTCACACCATCTACAGTACATGCAATTAAGACCATGGGCTCTTCACCCCTCAATATACCAAGCAGCTATCCAACCACTTACCTTATTTAAAATGCTGGTGCGTACCTACACAGGAACGAAAGAGCTAATCTCTAATACCTATTGAGCACTCCAACACTCCATCCCGACAAGTTTGCACCCCATATAGACCTCAGACATAACCAAGGAGATACCTTCGAAGCAATGGGAAACGTTATGTTGAGATGTCCCCAGAATGTTCCGCAGCCTGTCACTTCCAAGAGACTGCGTACAAGATAATGTATCAATGGTATTACACCCCTACATGGCTGGCGCATATTTACCCAGGGACGTCTGCACTACTCTGGTGATGAAAAACCGTCTGGGGTGACTTCTGCCATATCTGGTGGCCTTGCTCCTTGATTACAACAATTTGGAATGAAGTCCTAAGCCATATCAAAGGTGTGGTAGGCTACCCCCTCCCTTCCACATACATCATGGTGATACTGGGCCTCCGCCCAACTGTATTAACTGCTCTGACACACTTGGACTGGACACTTATTAGTTACATGCTCTATGCAGCCAAACAACTCATTGCCCTGACATGGAAACAGACAGCCCCTCCAGCTATAGCGCCAATGGTTTGTACATCTATGGCATATACTGGCAATGGGGCAAATCTCGCATGCACTATCCCAATCAGAGGCAAAATTCCAGAGAACCTGGAGCCCATTAATACAATGCTGCTGAATATACATGCTTCAACCCGCCCAGGTTGCGGGCTCTACAATTGTTCGGCCCTCACTCCTTATTCCGCTAAAAGTCACAGGACAACCACCTCTGGGCATCTCTCTTCTTACTGGCATACTATTTTCCAATGACCCCTGAACTGCTCTCTAGACCCCCCTTTTTTACACATTCTTTTACAAGCACACACAAGCGAGAACAACATTCCTTGTTCCCCACACCCCTAATTTCCTCTTCACCCCTAATTCTTCGCATGTATCTTGCTGATATACATGGGAAACATATGCATAATTACGTGATGTTAGGCACTCTCTTTTCCTTATGTGTACCATTTTCCCCCACCAACCCTCAGAACTGTGAAGATTGCTGACAATATCCATTTAGAGGTTTATTGCTATGACATGTGATGCAATTAATGTATGTTTTCATCTCTACAACTGTATGAAGACTAGCGTTTAGCCAATGATGCGAGATACCATTATTTAGCTGTACAATGCTGTTGACATTGTTGAATGTTCTAATAAAGAAACATATATAATTTGCCTATAGGTCCCTAATAAAGTGTACTATATGTGCCCAGGACCTATATATTAAATGCTACTCATGGACCTGTAGCACTGATTGTGCCACCCACATAAGTAGCCCCTTAACCATGTCTCAGGCCTGCCATTTCAAGGCTTGTGTGTGCAGATTTACTGCCACCTCGACTTGGCATTTAAAACCCTTTGCCAAGCCTTAAACTCCTCTTATTACAGGTCACCCCTAAGGTAGGCCTGATGTGACCCACAGGGCAGTGTGCAATGCATTTAAAAGGCAGAATATATACATTTAATGTTTACATATCCTGGAAGTGAAAAAGTCGCAAAGGTGTTTTTTTACTAGAGGGAAGCCTGCTCTTCTCATAGGCCAGCTTTGGGAATTCCTTAATATACTATTAAGCTGTAATTTCTGATCATAAAGAATTAGCTACGTCATGTTTCATATCTTTGGAATGGTAATGATAATTCCTCCTTACTGGTAAAGTTGGATTCGGCAATACTATTTTAGAAATGCCACTTTTAGAAAGTAGACATTTCTCTGCTCTTATTGCTCTATGTGCCTTACAGCCTGTCTCCAATCCACGTCTGGTCTTTGCTGGGTGACAACTTTCCTTATGCATTCCATCCAGACAGCCATAAACACAGGGCACTCAACTGCATCTGCATTCTGATGGATTCTACTGGGCAGGAAGGGTGGAGGGGCTCTCAATTACACTTCAAAGGGTAGTGTCCTGACCCCACACAAAGGACTGATGACCCCTCACAGATCTCCTGACAGAGATGAACAGGCTGAAAGGGGAACTTGTGCACTTCAAAACCACTATTTGACGTCTCCCCTACTTCCAAGGCACATTTGGGTATAAGTATCAAGTCTCTGACGCCATCAAATCAGACACTTCTGGACCTGAAACTGAATCTCTCAGAACTGCTGTGCTTCTCAAAGGGTGCAACTGGACTGCTTTTCTGGAAGGACCGCTTTTCTGTTTACTGCCCTGCTGCCAGAGTGATTTCCAAGGGCTTACTGGCTTGTCGCCTGTTCTCGTGCAGTCTCAAGGACATCAAAGACTGCCCGCAACTCTCCTGGTGCTGCTAGACTCTGCCTTCTGTGAGTTTCACCCTTGCCTGAGGTGCCCCTTCCAAGCAGCTGAGTTCTACAAAAATCGATGCATTTCCTGGAGTGCGGCGTAAAAATCAGCGCATTGCATCTCCGATGATGACACAGAGGCTGCCTGACGACAGTGGAGTTACAGCCTGCGCAACTCACCAATGATGCTCTGTGCGTTCTGACAACGACCCATCATATTTACCTTTATGGAGCCCGAAGCATCAACCTGACTGCATGGAAAATATTGACGCATCATGCTCTCACGTCACCACTTCGTTCCACCAAAGGTACTGTTTCGGAGGCCCTGTGTGCGTTTTGTAGCTGGCCTACCCTCCACCTCAGTCGGCCTGGAGTTTAGAGTTGCACTGGTCCCTCGCGATCTCAAGTAACCTTTTGACCGCTAGTGACTTCTAAGTACTGTTTTCACATTTAATCTTTAAAAATTCATATCTCTACTTCCACTGGATGGATTTTTGTTGTTGTGGTCTTGTTTTCCTCAAATAAATATTCTCTATTTTACTAACTTGGTGTGGATTCTTTTTGTGGTGTTTTTACTGTGTTACTGTATGAGTTATTGCAAAAAATACTTTACACATTGCCTTCTAAGTTAAGCCTGCCTACTCTGTGCCAAGCTACCCTAGGGTGCGCACAGGATAACCTAGGTTGTGTTGTGACTTACCTTGACTAGGATTATGGTCCCTACTTGAAGAGGGTGTATAGCTACTCCTTCTCAATCAGAAATTACAGCTTAAAAGTGTAATAACAAATTCCCAATGTTAACCTATGAGAGGAGTATGCCTCCTAGTAGTGAAAAACGAATGAAGGTGGTTTTCACTACTGGGAAATGCAAAATTTACAAGCACATGTCCTACCTTTTACTTACACAGCACCCTGCCCTAAGTTCTACCTAGGGCCTACCTTAAGGGTGATATGTATAAAACTTGGTAGCTTAAGGCCTGGAAAAGTGTTTTAAATGGCAAGTCAAAGTGGCAGGAAGACTGCACACATCAGTTTTGCAATGGGAGGCCTGAGCCACGGTTAGAGGGCTACTGAAGTGGGTGGCACAATGAATGCTGCAGGTCCATTATTAGCATGTAATCTACATGCCCTGGGCACAACTCGTGCACTTTACTAGAGAAATTTAAGTAAATCACAAATGCTAATTGAGGTTAAGCCAATATTACCATGTTTAGAGGAGAGAGTACAAGTCTGCAGTGGTGAAGAGTCCTAAAGCCAGCAAAAATGAAGGCAGAAAAATGGAGTGATGGAGGCAAACAAATTCAGGGAAGACCACCTTAAGGCTGTCATGTCTAATAGATCTTCTTATGGATTAGTAGCCAATGTAATCTTTTCAGGGCTGTGGATGCTGAGCTCTTTTTAGGACGTTTCAGCACCCTTCTAGTGGATGCATGTTGCACCATCTGTAGTTTGTGGAGCAGGTATTTAGAGCTGCCTGCACAAAGGCTATTGCAGTAGTCAAGTCTGGAGGTTATTAAAGCAAAGATATATGTTTTCCCGGTGGCCAGAAGAAGGGAATCATTTACTTTTTGTTTTTCAAGATTTGTTTAGGTTAAAGCACATGCCTGCCACTGGCAGAGCTTGTGGGTGGACACAGAGGGCACTGTCAAATTTTACAACTACACTCTTTGACAATGGCAGTGGCCTGGAGTTGGGCCACCATTGGTTGGGGAAGAACAACTGGAGTCTATTTCCAGTGTACCACCTCACCTGAAATCATCCAAACGGAGGCTTCACCTATCCAAACTGTTGGGCCAGAAGAGGGCAGTACTCAGGATTAGTCTTTGAGTGCTGGGTGATATGGGGAGACCTGACATTAGGGGGGCTGGGAATATAGCACTTTGCTGGTTGGAATATAACCAGTTTTGGGTTCTGTGTTTCTTCTTCTGCAGGCGTCTAGTTTTTTTATGGTGCCATGGGCCTATCTACACTTGTGTCAGCTGGTCAGTGATCTTCTCCAGACAGGCAGGCCAACTTTCTCTCAAAGCTTTGACACTCTGACTCCAGATGTTTCATGCTATAGAGTAGATACTACCTAGCTTCCTTGTCAATTAATGAGTAATCTTTTTTTCTTCAGATGTCCTATCAACATCTACCTGTGTCACTTTGAAAGCTGAGAGGAGAGGGCTTAGGAGTCTATTTATTTAAACTATCTTTATTGAGTTTTTTAGCATTACATAGCATGGAGTACACAGGGGCAAAAGAGGATTGATTACATTACATCCTGTACTCATGCAGTGTATTTGCGGCACGTTGCAACGTGTAGAGTCAGTATGGTACCTCTATTTGAGGGAAAAAACAGGAAAAAAAGACCAAAAACTAAACGTCGGGTTGTTGTCCCTAATGCGGATTTCACAAACCTAAAATCCAGAATGTTCTTTGCTGACATGGGTGGGTGCACTGGGTTCATGATTAATGTGTTAGTCTGGCCCCTGGGGCATAAATGCGGTGTGTCACTCAGTCCAATATTCACCATATGAGGGATCTCACCCGGAATTACGGTGTTAAGATATTAATGTCAGTGTTAGTCTGTATTGCATAAGTGAGCTCATCCCATGCTGCTGCTATGGGACGTGTGCATAGACTGTGGACTTCCTGCGCTGCAGCGCCTCAGATTCTGCCTATGCTGACTGAAGCATTGCAGCTTGCCAGTGTGAGTCCCCCTGCTTACTTCCGTTTATAAAGCCCCAATACATAGCTGTCCATGCTGTTTACTGTGAATAACAGGCCTACAAGACTTAAGCCCTCATTACAACATCGGCGGTAAATCCCGCTTACCGCTGTGCAGAAGACTGCCAACACACCGCCGCGGCTGCGGAATTCTGCCACAGCTATTACGACCCACAGTTCAGAATCCGCCAAAATCTAGACACCCACACAAGTCCGCCACACCAAAGGTCAGTGATAAACTGGCAATAACAAAACCTCCACCGTCACGCCAACAGGAATATGCCCACACTATTACGGCCCACGAATCCACTCGGCGCTCTTTCAACCGCGGTATTCCATGGGCGGTACACACTGCCAAGCTCAAAATACACACACATTTACAAAACACAACCACATTGGACAAATCGAAATACACACACCTGATGCACATACACACACCACTCCCACCCACTCAATGCAATATAAAACACACACCCACATTACCCACAATCCCTTACGTCTAAAAATTTTTGAGAAGCAGAGAGATAACAAAGCAAAGACCACACCAGCATACAAAGGCACACAACACCATCACTCATACACCTTCCACGCACAAAACACCTCACACCACTAAACATCACCCCACACATCACAACACACACCACCTCACATATCACCCACACCACCCCATGGCACCGCAAAGACACCCCAGGTTTTCTGAGGAGGAGCTCAGGGTCATGGTGGAGGAAATCGTCTGGGTAGAGCCACAGCTATTCACAGGTATTCACAGCTGTTCACAGGTGCAGCACACCTCCATAGCTAGGAAGATGGAGCTGTGGTGCAGAATCGTGGACAGGGTCAACGCAGTGGGACAGCACCCAAGAACACGGGATGACATCAGGAAGAGGTGGAACGACCTACGGGGGAAGGTGCGTTCCGTGGTCTCAAGACACCACATTGCGGTTCAGAGGACTGGTGGCGGACCCCCACCTCCTCCCCCACAACTAACAACATGGGAGGAGCAGGTCTTGGCTATACTGCATCCTGAGGGCCTCGCAGAAGTAGCTGGAGGAATGGACTCTGGTAAGTTAAATCATTAACAACTTCATCCCCCACCCTACCTGCATGATATCACATACCCCCACCCTCGCCCTCACCCCATCACTCCAACTCCTCACATATGTCCCACTATCACAAACCACACATTCCAACACCAAGCCCTGCATGCAACAACAAAGCATGGCACCCATTGCCAATGCATGTCCACTACACATACCCACACAGACCCTTAAACAATTATCACACAAGCTCCTACACAAGAATGTTAGCACTGGGGTACAGGGTCACCCACCCATTGCAGACGACGGCATACACAGATGCAATACTCATGCCATTACACCCCTGCAGGACCCCTACCCAACGTCACCAGACAGGAGGTTCCAGACATGTCCACTCTCCCCACAGATGAGGCCCACAGTGATGACAGCAGCTCTGTCCAACTGGATCTAGATGACCAGCCCGGCCCATCTTGTACCTCGGGACAGTCGGTTCCCCTGACACTGTCACAGGCCACCACAGAGCCTCCCCCCTCCGGAAACACCAGCACAGCACCCACCCAGCGGGCCCATCCCTCTGTCCCCAGGACACGTCAAGCAGCAGTGTGTTCACCACTACAGGGAACCCAGGCTAACCCACCACCCCTACCACAGCAAGGACCTGGGGGCAGTGGGCACACGGTTCAGGGGACAGAGGCACAGGAAAAACAGGGGAACTGGGAGGACTGCTGTGAGACAGAGGGAGGACAGGCCCAGGGAACCCACTCTCCACAAGGCCCTCTCCAACATCATGGGAGCGTACCATCATTCCCAGGAGATGATGGCAACAGTACTGGCCAACTTTCAGGAGACCTAATGGCTGCAGGAAGAACAGTATTTGGGGTTCAGGGAGGAACTCAAATCCATAATCACCACCCTGGGCACCATTGTAGGGGTGCTGAAGGACCTTATGAACACCAGGAGGGACATTGTGGCACAACAAGGGGCCCATGACACTAGCCTGGACGATGAACTGCCCACCACCTCCGCCGGTGCTAGTGGACAGGAGGCACCGCCACAGGACCAGACACCAGCACCCCACTCCCTGCAGATGGAGAACCACCCCGCAAATGGTCCCTGAGATCCAGGACAAAGACAGAGAACAATGCCAAGACCCCCGCCAAGAAATGAGACCACCCTGAATGTCATCCTACTGTCCCACTTTGTCACCCTGTCCAACCTTAAACTGCCCTAGCTCCACTTCCTATGCCCCTTTGGACAATGCACCTGTGAGACAAATAGTTTGGACTCTGCCATGGACATTCCTCCACCATCACCCCGACCATTTTACAAACCCCTCCACTAGTTTGCACTTAAATAAACACCCTTGAATCACAAAACAATCTGGAGTCAGTCTGTGCTTTCACTAATGTGTATTTGCAATAACTGAGGGAAAGGAGATGTAGGAGGCAGTGATGTCTTGTTACCTATGTCTCACTGGAAATATTGCTGGATCACGGTGTTTCTGCTGTCTATGTCCTCTTCTTCTGCCTCCTTTTCTTCACTGTCCACAGGCTCCACAGCTGCCACAAGACCTCCTTCTGGACCATCCTCCTGCAGAAAAGGCACCTGTCTTCGCAAAGCCAAGTTGTCAGCATACAGCAGGCCACAATGATCTGGCACACCTTCTTTGGTGAGTAGTAGAGGGGTCCACCTGTCATATGGAGGCACCTGAACCTGGCCTTCAGGAGGCTGAAGGTTCTCTCTACAACCCTCCTAGTTCGCCCTGGCCTCATTGTAGCATTCCTCTGCCCTTGTCCTGGCATTCCTCACTAGGGTCAGTAGCCATGACAGGTTGGGGTAGCCAGAGTCACCTGCAAATGGCGAGGGACAACTGTTAGATACACACTAACCCTTAGGCACAACCCCAGACCCAGGCAACTATTCACAGGGTATAGGGTCCTTGTCTTCACCTATTTGCCACACACGGTGCCTCTGGAGTTGCCCAATCACATAGGGATGCTGCTATTCCTCAAAATGTAAGCGTCATGCACTGAGCCAGGAAACTTGGCATTCACATGGGAGATGTACTGGTCTGCCAAACACACCATCTGCACGTTCATAGAATGGTAGCTCTTGTGGTTTCTGTACACCTGTTCACTCCTGCGGGGGGTACCAAGGCCACATGTGTCCCAACAGTGGCACCTATGATGATATGTCCCAGGGCATAGAAGTCACCTTTCACTGTGGGCAAATCCTCCACCTCAGGGAAAACGATGAAGCTGCGCATGTGTTTCAGCAGGGCAGACAACACTCTAGACAACACGTTTGAGAACATAGGCTGGGACATCCCTGATGCTATGGCCACTGTAGTTTGAAAAGACCCACTTGCCAGGAAATGGAGTACTGACAGCACCTGCACTAGAGGGGGTATTCCTGTGGGATGGCGGATTGCTGACATCAGGTCTGGCTCCAACTGGGCACACAGTTCCTGGATTGTGGCACGATCAAGTCTGTAGGTGACTATTACATGTCGCTCTTCCATTGTCGACAGGTCCACCAGCGGTCTGTACACCAGCTTGCCTGTAGCACCACCGTCGGTGGAGTGTCACATCCACTACCTCAGTCCTTGGCAGGATGAAGCACTCCAGGCACAAAACCCCCTCCAGAACCAGTGGAGAATCACATCCACTACCTCAGTCCTTGGCAGGATGAAGCACTCTGGGCACAATGCCCCCTCAGGAACCAGTGGAGAATCACATCCACTACCTCAGTCCTTGGCAGGATGAAGCACTCTGGGCACAATGCCCCCTCCAGAACCAGTGGAGAAAGTCATCCACTTGTGAGACTGTGGCTTTGCACTCCCCAGGATAGAGCAGGGGGCAAACCACCCACTGTAAAGACTTGTGAGACTGTGGCTTTGCACTCCCCAGGATGAAACAGTGGGCAAACCACCCACTGTAAAGACTTGTGAGACTGTGGCTTTGCACTCCCCAGGATGAATCAGTGGGCAAACCACTCACTGTAAAGACGTGCGAGACTGTGGCTTTGCACTCCCCAGGATGAAGCAGTAGGCAAACCACCCACTGTAAAGACTTGAGACAGTGCCTTTGCACTCCCCAGGATACATCAATGGGCATGCAGCCCCCTCGTGGAGCTGGCGTCGTGCACTCATCCGGCTGAGGTGCCCCCCTTCCCTTCCCCTGAGGTGCCTGTTTTATTTCCAGCTGATGGCCCGGCAGTGTTCTCTCCGCTTGGATCGGGTATCTTGTCTGGGTCTTGCCCATGCTTTTTGGGCCCAGTGGTTCACGGACTATATAGTGCAGTACATGGACTTGAAATCTTGGTGTACATATTTGTTAATAGTGTATATATATTTTTGAGTAATGGCTTTTTCGTGATTACATTTGTTCAACTCATTTCCTTTTGTCCTTGCATTCTTCCAGGGGGTGTTGGGCGATGTAAATGTGATGTTTCAGCATGTATTGGTGTGTGTGTGTGTGTTGTTGTGTGTGAGGGTGGGGGTGTTGCGTGTTGCATGTGTGTGTCACTCTCTTTTCCCTCCCCCCTCCCCTGTGTCGTAGGTGCGGTACTCACCGTGGTCATCGCCGCCGGTCATGCTCCTCGTAGAGGAGCAGGAAGACAGTTGCAGGGAGTATCTGGAGTTCCGGCTCCATGGTGTCCTGGTTCCTCGTGGGGTGTGTAGAGGTGAGCGTTTTCCCTTCCAAGTCCTGTTTCCGCCGTGTTTTTGTTCGCACTGAATCTGCCCCGGAAAAGGTGGTGGATTGGTGTGTCATAATGGTGTGGGTGGTACATTGTCTTCCACCTGTCTGTTGGTGGTGACAGCCATGCTGTTTGTACCACCGTGGCGGTCGGAGTGTTAAAGTGGCTGTCTATGTTGGCGGTTTCAGCAACGTCGTGATTCCATTTTTTTTCCCGCCGGCCTATTGGTAGTCTTACTGCCGCTTTAACACCGACCGCCAGGGTTGTAATGAGGGCCTTAGAGTCATGCAGATGGCGTCCCAGAAGGCTCTCGCCATTGTGCAGTCCAAGAACAATTGTAAGAATTTAGATTGAGGCACTTGACAGTGAGGGCAAAGAGATGACTCCATAGGGTACATTCTATGGAGTCTAGATGGAGTCAAATGAGCCCTATGAAGCTTTATATATTGGAAGTGGGCATAGTGAGAGACCTTGCATTAATAAAGGAGTGTTCTTTGGCATTTTTTGTGGGTCATAGGGTGCCTAAGGTCCTGTTCCCATTGTTGGTGAAGGGCAGCAACAAAGTCAAAGGTTCTGTCTGGGATGGCCGTTGTGATCCAGGATATTAGCTTCCTATCGGTGCTGAATGGGAAGAGTGTTTGGGAAAGCGAGTTGATGTGTTGGGGCTCAGGGGTTCAGTTGCTGTAACACTCCAGAGGCATTTCATTTTTAAGACCAATCACCAGTGCAGCTAGGAGGTCAGTCTGCTCTGACAAGAGTTCAAAGGTTTTCTAACTGCCCTCTTGGAATAGGTCGCCCAATGTTGCCTGACACAATGTGTCTCACAATTCTGCTCCGTCCCTGCTGACTAAAGAGGGATTTCTGGTGCAAAAGGATTACACCTGGCGAGACCCACAAGGCTCACCCAAATCTGGCATGTGCCACTCGATGTAGGAGAATTGGGGATGAATATTTTATTCAGCGTATGTCCACCAAGCTCAGGAGATACCTCTATCAGATTGCAGCCCCTCAAGACTTCTGAGAGGGGCACAATCTGACAAGATAGTAGTACTCAAAGATTAGAGACAGGCATTCCAAATGAGGTAACTTGGTATTTTGTCCAGCCTGTGGAATACCTTGGGCAGAATGCTGATGGGTAGTTTCGCAAAGTAGTAGAGGAACCTGGTAGCATCACCATTTTAGATAACGTGACTTGGTCCAGAACAGTGAGGGCAAGCAACTTCCAAATTGTGATTTGTGGCCAGATGGCAGAGATAGCTTTCATTAACTTGTCCTCGAGGAGATCAGGAATGGAGTGCTGTATGTTAATACCCAAGTATCGAAATGTGTGGGCCTCCCATTTGATCTGGTGGCCATCTATCATGATACGATAAGCAAAGCTAACCCAGTGCAATGGGAAAAGGCTGTTTGACCAGTTAATCTCCAGGACTGAGACGGTCTTGAAGATCTTCAGCTTGCTCGTTATATAATTAACACCATCTTGTACGTCCCGAATATAGATGAAAATATCATCAGCATACAATGATACTGCATGTGTTTCCCCTAAAAAAGGAATGATCCAGGTCCTTCAGGAGTGGTGTAGTCACTGCGCCAAAGAATCCATGGTCATGGCAACTAGCAGCTGAGATAGAGGGCACCCCTGACGCACTGAGAAAGTGTCTGAGATCAGCTGACCTGTTTTTACCCTGGTTACTGGCTCCATGTACAGCAGCTTGGCCAGGCTGATCATCTCATCACCTATACCCACATGTTGAAGCACTGTGAACATATAGTCCAAGTTCAACATCTTTAATGCTTTCTTGAGGTCTAGGCAGACTGAGTGGGGCCTTTTTGCAGGGTTTCTTTGATAATCCAATGTAATCGTTGTAAGTTATGGGAAGTAGACCTGCCTGGGATGAACCTGTTTAAGTCAGCATGAACTAAATGCGGCATGCACTCTAGAAGGCAGGATGCAATAATTTTGCTAAGTATTTTGTAATCACGTACCATCATGACTAGTGGCTGGTAAGAGGCACCCTCCAGAGAATCCCCCCTTGGGGAGTGAACCAACAGGGCCTCACGCATGGAGTACAGTAACCTACTAGGTGCCAGGGCCAAGCTGTACAAATGTGCTAGTTTTGAAATCAGCAGGTCAGCGTATGTCTTGTAGAACTCTATTGTCAGCCATCGAGTCTCGGAGTTTTGCATGATGAAGGATCACGGATGGCACATCTGCTCTCCTGTTCTTAAATTGGGGATTTCAGGACTGATCAGTGTTCCACTGTAACACCTGGGAATGCGATTGTGGTCAAATATTATTCTGGTCCTGGTGTCAAGGTTCTATCCTGAAGCTATAGATGAGTTGGTAGTGGCTAAGAAATGCCTCGTGGATGTCTTTCTGTGAGTATGCAAAGTAGGAGGGGCCAGTGTGTATGGCCATTACTGGGCAACACACGGTCTCTTTTGAGGAGCCAAGCCATCAAAGGACCAGGTTTATCTCCCTCTGCATGCATTTTTGCTGGTATGCTTTGTAGTCCAAGCATCGTAGAGACTCCAGGAGGTAGGCATGGCACTAGTGTGCCTCCCACAGGTTGGTTCTGGCTGTTTTGTTGGATAAAGCATTGGATCTAAGCCCTATTGGGGAACACTCAAGGTGGTCCAGGTCTCAGTTCTGTGTGCCCCAGGTGCCAATGAGTGCATGCATGCAGTGCCATCTGATTACTGTCTTCATTGCATCCCATTCTACCAACTGTGTAGAGGTTGTTTCTGCATTTGTGAGCCTGTCACATGTGATGGGGTAGAACACTTGGTCATCTAGTGTTGTGGGCTGTAGGTGCCAAGAGGGGACTGGCAAAGCCTGTCTGCTCCGATTGAGTCACAAGAGGAAGGAGTTATGGTCTAAGAGTCTTGCCCAGATATTTGGAATCTGATACTTATAGTCGCATGGCCGGGTGGCCAAGAATTCTGTCAAGGCGAACATGTAAATCATGGGGAGGAGAATAAAATGAGTGCTCTCTTGCATCAGGGTGCATTGCTCTCCGGCTGTTGACTAGCAACTATTGCACAACCCATTATGATAGGGAGGCCACAGCATGTGCCGTAGGTGAATTCAGGAGGAGAGGTGTGTCAAGAACACAATTAAAGTCTCTTCCTATGGTCCAGAGTAAATGGGACCAGCACACCAGGGGGCTGACAGGTGACCAAAAACTGAGATTATCCAGTGTTCAGTAGATAAACACTATCCAGTAATATTGCCACTCCATCCAATATTCTCTCCACCAGAATGTCACAACTGTCCGGGTCTATCTCTACTACAGCTTGGCAGAAGTGGACCGCCAGTTGAATCTAGATGAGCACCCCCCTTGAGTAGCCAGTGCCCCAGCATTGTCCCCTCCAGCACTTTTGAAGTTTCTTATCTACCCCCTTTGCTTAGTGGGTTTCTTACAAGAAAGTATTATGTGCACCCAATCTTTTTATATACTGATACACCAATTTGCAGTGCTCATGCTACGTATGTTCGAAGTCAACAATGTTAATTTACCCATTCAGTACAATGACTAGATGTGGCTGGAGGACGAGTCCAGGGGTTGGACGGGGGGAGACATCCATACTGCAAAGGCCCTGTCCACCCCTGGCATCCGAAACCGCATAGGACAACTTGAACTTCCCAACTGCCATAACCACGGTCAGCAGAGCAACATCTACAAACAGGTTTGTGTAGCAAAAAACACTAAGTAAGTGTGTGGGAACCTGACTGGCTGACAAGAGGGAGAGTATGGAAAAGGGGCCATCTCAGGATGATTTAGTGTTGAAGACAGCCCGTCCAGGAGCAGTCAATCCTCACACACGATAGTGTAGTCCAGTAAAAGCAGAGTCCACACATTTTCGAAGATATGTGCCAATCATCTGGTAGCATTCAGTATTTCGTCTCTAACCCTAAAATTCAGGATTCTGTCCACCACTGGCCTCAGCAGGTAGCCAGGCAAAGGCCACCTGGTTGGCACTCTGTGGGCTTGTTCCATTGTAAAGTGAGGAGAGAGGATTCCTGGCACAATGCATTTGGAGAGCCATTTTCAAAAAAAGATAGTGGGATTGTCATCCTCTGGGAACCTCACATTACAGATGTTATTGTGTCAGGATCTCCCCTTTATATCATCCACTTTCCCTGTCAGTAGTTGTACCATATTGATTAAAAAAAACTCAACCTGGTTATTAAGGGCTTTAATTTGAGGCTGCAGGGTCTAGATAGCCGATTCTGCCTGCTTCACTCTGAGAGTTTATGTTGATTGTCTCTTAGATCTTCTCTTAGAAGCCACATCTCAAGGGCCACAGTGTCTACCTTACCCCAAGATCCAGTCTGGTTTCTGTGATGGCTTGCTGGATTTTGTCTAGCTTCATTGCCATGGGGTCCTTCCCATTTGGGGATAAACCTGTGATCACCAAAGGGGGCAGTGGAAGTAGTCTCCATCCCGGGGACCCCTCTGAGACTGACACCCCCAGGATGGTGTTTCCCTTTTTTGCTGCACCATTCAGTGTGACGGGCAGAGTTCTTATGTCCACATTAAGCGGGGTTGGAACCGGCAGCGTCCCCCAGCCCTTTCCTCCAGTCCAAGGAGCTAAGGAGAAACAAGCAGACTTGCAATGTACGTCGGCCTGTGTTGGCTCTGATGAAGAATAGGTGTCAGAAAGGGTCTGAAGTAGTTGTTATCCGTTGGAAAGGAGGCTACGGTGCCTTCACCATCATATGCTATGGCTCCTTCATTTGCGTGAGGGGGGGTCACTCACGGCCGTGCTCTCCGGTGGTGATATGGGGAGAATCCAATCTATCCTAATGCCTTCGTACCACCTTGCTATGGTGAAAGTGATGGTGGCCTGTTTAGGGGTGTGGACCCTCAATTGTCAAGGCCTGCAGCATTGTCCAGCAACATCTGCATCTTTCATATGTGCTGGGGAGGAACAAGCAGCCTCCTAGTACACCCCAAGGCTCACCCCTCAAAATGGTTGCTGCTGATGTGGTGCAGGGGGAGTCAAGACACAGGTAATCCACACTGCCAAAATTACACTTGACTATGTCCTTCTCCATCTCTGGTGGGGGGTGGCATGCCCCCTCAATGATGACTAATGTCTTGTGAAGCCCAAAGTTTCACCCCTCCCCAGTGTGTCTCAGCTCCATCCCAGAAGGGGGGGGGGTGAAAAAAGAGGGAGGAAGGGGTTGGAATGCTACTGAAGGGAGGGGGAGCCCTTAATCTGTTACTCAGAGCAAGGATGGCATCCTGCATCCCAGAGATGTGCGACAGACCCACTGCTATAATGAAGGGCCCCGGCGAGTGAATGCTCTCCAACCACTTGCATGCCGGCCACTTTTTGCAGGTCGGATCTTGGCCCACGGGCCAGTCTACTCCCACAGCCAGTGTGACTCAGGATGACCACTGCTGTGTGCTGCTCCCTTGCAGCGGGTGTGCCGCACAAAGTCTCTAGGACCTCTCCGGCACTGACCCCAACCACAGTCACCGCTCCAACGCCCCCATGGGCAAGGATGGTGCATGATGCCGCAGGATTCCAATCAATGTCAAACCCATTAGTACAGAGCTCTAGCTGGACACATCCATCAGATCTTTGCCCCTCTATAACAGCCTCAGTTCAAGAATACCATAGGTGACTCAGTGATCCTAGTGCAATAAGTGGCTTCTTTTAATTCCTGGTGTTCAGAAAGATTTTTAAAATCTGTAAATGTGAGCCAAATTGGGTATTGCAATTTCCCCAGGGCAGCTTTGATCTTGGTTTGACAGTCTCCAATCTCAGAGCCCAGTGGACAGCAAGTAAAGGCTGTAGGGACTATGTGGCCCTCATTGTGAGTCTGGCGTCTTAAGACCACCAGACTTGCGGTAGTGGTTGTGCCGCCACGGACGTGGCGGTCTGACTGCCACATTAGGACCTTGGCGGAGCCACCACGGTCTGACCGCCAGGTTGCCGCCAGTCAACTACCTGGGAGTCTTGGTGGTTGTAATGCGCCAGGGTGGCACTGCATGCAAAATACTTTTTACAGCTGCACTATACAAATCCGATCCAGCATGACTTTTGTTCAGCAGGCATTAGCTGCCTTCTGGGAAAGATTCTCATTAACCAATGGAAAATTAATTTTCATAGTGATTTAGTGCTTTTGTAAAGAAGATTACTTGTACTTTGAGTACTGGAAGGGGTGTTCCCTCACAGGCAAAATTGTTAGCTTATTTTAATGGGGTGTGTTCAAAGCTTGACTTAAACTCATAATGCAGTGTGATGTTGTGCAGACTGTTTTATTTCCCATCTTCTTCAGGTCCATTCAAAGGGTTCCCATGCCAAGAGTAAGATGTCACCTTTACATTTTGTTTTAACAATTATCACTTTACATGCAACTCGAAAGACCATTATAAATAGAAATGTGAAAAAGCCATCTGTGAATGTTTGCACGTTTCTTTATATGTGTCATCTAAGTATGTCTGCCATAACTGACAATTAGTCACAGTTAAACAATTTCTTATTGAGACTGTTGTTTGATGGGGTGATTTCTTTATAACACTAACACCTAGATATGTGCATTATTTATTTTGCTCTAACTGAGCGTGCTTGGCAGGTGGCATGTTTGGATTGCCACGGGCCAGGGATGTGGCTTTAGAAACATTATGAGCAGATGCCGTGGCTCAAAAGAGAATAGTGTCTACTTTCCCTTAGTACTTATTTACTCTAGAAATGTACAAGTACCCAAAGGGGCAGTCTTGGTACACCAGGGGTATTAATGAGACCTTACTTCGTTCCTCTGCTGCAACATAGCCATAATTGCCACAATAGCTGCTCCACACCAGCACCTCCCACCACCTGCAGCACTATTTATCAGTTCTGGCTGCTCTGCGATCCTGCGCGCTGTGCAGCCTTCCAGCCACTATCATACCGGTCTTTGTAGCTGCTTGGGCGTGCCTCCTAACTTAGTCACCCAGCAACCGCCAACACATCCATACGTTAAAAGACTAAGAAAATATAATTTTCATAAATCTGTAAGAAGGTGAATTAGAAGATTAAAGAGAGGAAGGTAGAAAATGAGTCATGTGACAGGCCCGAGTTGAAAGCAACATGAAGTTAAGGTGTTAAAGTTAGGTATTGCCACATCTGTTACCTCGCGGTCATAAGTTCTGTCATCAGAAGTGAGTTACTAATCAATAACATACAACAACAATAATTCCATATATACTTAACATATTGTGTATAAGACATGAGTTTTAAATACATTCAATGTCTGTACATAGTATTGTATTCTACAGGATACTTTATAGATAATCAATGGGACAACAGTGGTGCCTGAAAGTCACATTTCAGCTAATCACAATTAACAATCATGCTAGATTGATCTGAACACATAATCTTGTAATTAGGTGCTTATGTAATAAACAGTCAGTGACATCAGATGATAATTCAGTCAATTGTGAAGAATACAACAGTAGTCACAATGTCCTAATCCATCAAGAAAACATGTAACTCCAAAACAGAATTGAGTCCACGATCAACCGCTCTAAGTCTACCACCGCCTAAAGGATTTTATAAATGTGGTTCATGTAATGTCTGTCCTTTCACAGAAAAGTTAAAATGTTTTTCAATACATTACTAACATAAGATATTATCTTGAACATTGTTGTCAGTGCACTACTAAATTGACAGTACTGAAGTATGTGTCACCACTTGTCAAATCGTGTCATTCCCAGCCTTTTGGACTGTTGTATTCCTCCTGCTCCCTGGCATATGGTGTCCACTGATTTCATTTCAGCCTTACTCCCTTCTACAGGTAATCGAGTCATAATGGTGACTGTAGACTCCTTTTCTAATATGGCACATGTTACCCCTCTAAGAAGGTTGCCTTCGGTAAAGAATTAGGGAAGATTTTCATACATGAAGTATTCCGTCTCCACAATCTTTCTCAAACCATTATCTCAGACCAGGGCCATCAGTGCATATCCTACTTCTGAAAAGATTTCTGTAAGTCCTTATACATTGACGTAGCTCTATTTTCTGGCTTCCGTCCGCTAACCAATGTTCAGATCGAACACCTAAACCAAAGTCTAGAACAATACCTTTGTTGCTTTTGTAATTCATCCCAAAATGTCTGGCCTACCAATTTGTCTGACTGAATTTTCTTAGAACAATGCAGTAATAGCTAAAAACAACACCCTTCTTTTGTTTATACAGATATCTTCCGAGAACCTTTCAATCAGGCCCACAGGACCCTACTTTAGTACAGTCAGCTGCTTCTTTTGCTCAACACCTTCAAAAGAAAAGAAAAATGTCTTCCTTAATTTACGGGAGTCCAAGCAAATAATGAAGGCTTTCTCTGACGCTCTCCAGAGACAGACCCTGTCCTATCAATTAGGTGACAAGGTTTGGCTACCTTCCAAATACTTAAACAATTTTGCAGGCCCTCCAAGATAATGCAAATCATAAACCCAGTGGCCTTCCAACTTCAGTTGCCACATTCATGGACGGTACATCCTATCTTCCATACCTCTCAATTGAAGTCCTAAATTCCTGATCCCTTCCACCGTTTATTCTTCATGCTCCTTCAGTCTCGGTGGCTGATATTTCTGAGTATGATGTTCAGGACATTTGTGACTCTTGGCTCTTTCGAAACCATTTGCATTTTGTGATTCATTGGAAGGGTTATCCTTCTACTGAGAGAGCTTGGGAAGATGCTACCTCTGTTAATGCTCCTGTCCTGTGTCGGCAATTTTGTTTTGGCCATTGCTGGTTAGACCCGGGGCCTCAGGAGTGGGACACCCTGTCATGCCACAGGTCAAGGCTCACTCAACTGGCTTCCTAGTGTCCGTTGTTACACAGCGGGATGTCCTAAACACTTACCTGCTGCCTGGGGAGTCCTGCAGAGGGTCGATGAGGGCCACTCTTCCCCTGGAATTTTGGGAAGGAAAACCTACAGAGAGCAAGAATATGACCCCTGAGGAAAGGAATGCCTCAAGCTCACCTGACAAGCAAGGAGAAGTGTTTTTACATCATGGAGGCTCTATCATGCATTCATGCCAACATTTTCCCATCCATCATGGCAGCCTCACTTGTTCCTTGATGACACTTCCCATTTCTGAGCATATAAGGAGCAGAATTTATTTCTCCTTACGTTGCAACACTCCTCACTCCTGCTGGTGTGTCCATGCTTCTGCTGGTTTGTCCTTGCTCCTGCTGGTGTGTCCTGGCTCTTGCAGGTGTCTCCTTGCTCTTGCTGGTGATTCTTGCTACTGTTACTTCCATTACTGAACCTTTCTATTCTCCTGATTCTTGGCATTTCCACTTGCCTTATCTGTGCCTTGCTACATTCCTGGTCTTCAACCTTCAGTACCGGTCCTCCTTGGCCTTGTGAAAATCTTCAGTCACCAGAGTTTGTTACCCTTCAGGATTTTTCCTCTCATGGATATCTTCTGGAGGGCACTATCTGCTTAAACTGTCCATTGTTGGAGGCTTTGTGGCTACCAGAAGGGGTTGCTCATACCTTTGGCAGACAAGGACACTCAAATCCTGGACTCACGGATTTTCCTATCACTCCAAAGCTGCAAATAGGAGGTCTGTCCGCTGAGGAACCGGTCAACTGTACAAATAGGGACAGTCACTAATCACAGGTAAAGATGGAGCATTCTCCCAGGGCACCCCAGAATGAAGCAGTTGCAGTGCCCGTGCACAACTGTAGTTTGTGCTCCTCATCTGAAGCCATACTGCAAGCCATCACTATCACCAGGCTGTCTTTAGAAGTCAAGGCGGAGAAAATTGGAACAGATGTATGCCTGATGTAGTAAGACATTAAAACAAGCGAAAGAGACAGAGATTTGTATTGTAGTATTGGAGGACCAGGTTCATGAAATGCAAGCCACAATCTCTAAGTTACTGGATGTAACTAGACACCTAGAAGAGAGAGCTGATGACTTAGAGGGAACATTCTGGAGAAACAATATCAGAATGGTGGGCCTACCGGAGGGTTAAGAACACATTTGTGGAGTGCTTCATCACAGGCTGAAGTCCTAGCTTCTCTCAGGATACATATTGCACTGATTTGCTGTAGAAAGGGTGCATTGAGCTCTGACAGCAAAACCACATACTGTGGCCCCTACACAACCAGTAATTGTGTGCCTACTAAACTATGACAGGGATGCATTCATGAGGAGGGCACAGATGATGGGCATGGTCACATACCAGAACCATAAAATCATGGTGTTCCCTAACTATACACACGTTACAGTAGCAGCAACACTCTTATTGTAGTAATGTAAAAACTCAGGGGGCTGCACTATGTACGTATGTACTGTGTGAAACTCTGCCTTACCTTCAGCTCTATGTCTTTTTTCTTTGACACCCTTGAAGAGGCATGGGACTGAGTTGAATAGAGAAGTGCTACAATGGTGACCAACTAGTCCAGAAGCCCAGACTATGGGTACTGCAACAGGGAGGCATGCACAAGGAAAAGCCCCATGTGATACAGCAACAGCAGAGATGTGAGCAACTCGGCTAACCATGAAGTGCAAATTGAGACATTATTCCTTTGACCCCTGAGACAGCACAGGGGCTGAAAGACTCTTTACAAGACCTGTGAGTATTGTTCCTGTCTGCAGTATCAGGGAGCAACAGGACACACAGGCACAATCGTGCTGAACCAGGGTACAGCCTACTCGGAGTGGGGTTACACCACATCCCCTGCTTACATGACCACAAGCCTTGGACACAGGTGTGGATGAGGGGCTTAATGCTAAGATTCCATTGAATAGTGGGGGTAGCGTCAGAATGAATACGCAACAACACACTCCCTAGGGGTTAGGTTAATGCATTAAAGTGTTGAATGTTTGGATCAGGGTGACAAATACTTTCAGGGAGAAAATATGGTGAAAAGGATAGTTGGGGGCAATGGGCAAGTTGGGGGCTATACTGTGATTTAGTTGCAGCTTTGTTATTTTTTTAGTTTGTTTTCCCAAAGGTGTATAGTGCTACAAGCCAGATAGGCTGGTATCCTCACACTCCAAGCATCTAGTGGTTACCAATACCAAGGACGCTGGTAGAGGTATGTGAGAGGTCACCACTTCTGTCCCTCGGATGTTACAATACCAAATAGCAGGGGGCCCAGACGCACCATTGACTTCCCCTCATAGTTTATTTGCATTACATACTTCCACCCATAACTTGACTGAAGGCTAGTATGGTATTTTCTCCTGGAATATGAATGGATGTAATAATAAAATAAAGCAAGGAACAGTTTTTCTTTAAGCCAAACAATATGCCTCCAATGTCTTTCTGCTCCTCTTGGTGCACTTATTGGGTAATAGTTGTGGTTTTCCTAGCAAATATGGCTACACAAGTGTGTTGCATTCAAGTTTTGCCCAGGATTTCACAGGGATCGCTATCCTATGGTTGATATTTCCCTTCACTCTGATAGGCACACAGGTGGACCCACTGGGTCGATTCATTTTTGTGCAAGGGTGGATGGAAGTGCATCAATGGACACTTACAACCATATACTTACCTCCAGGTATACAAGAGATCACACTTGTTCTCATTTATAATGCACTACTAAACACAACGTTGGGAATAACAATTGTGGGTGGAAATTGCAATGTGGTGGTGAGCCCTGCATTAGGGTGGGTGTCATAGTCTGGGTCTGATAGCTCAATGGTGTCGCCGGCACAAGTCATATGGTTCACTTGTTACTTGAATACTTAGCTCTCATACTGAGATATTAATTACATTTTTGTCCTAGCAGTGAAATCCACTGCAATTGCTCAGGTGCATAGTCTCTCAAAGGAACTTGCTGGCCATTCACCTGTAGAGCTGTGCCTCAAAGGAGCAGATAGAGGCTCCAAAGGCTGAACGCCTAGTGGCTGCATAATGAGCAGCTGTCTGTCCTGCTCAGAGATACAATTGTGGGAGGTGTCGAACAGAATGAGGGTGCGGTTACTTTGCAAGTACCCTTTAGGGAAGGATTTTAAAAAGGTTGAGAGAAGGCGAGCCTGTTCTCCTACAGTTGCAAGGGTAGCAAGAAGGAGCACGAGGCTCAGGAGTTAGAGGAGCAGGTGGAGGCACACACTGGCTCCACTCAAACAGGAAAGCTTCAGACAACTAGAACCACTCAAAATTACCATCAGGGAAAAGATGTTTGAAGATGGCCACGCTTCCCCAATATTCTACATTATTTAAAAATATCTGTACTCACTCACAGCTCAATTTATCCAACCCCTCCAGTCCTTATTCAGGAATTCTTTTAAGGGCTGAAAGCAACACTAATGGCCTCATTTGCAAAATGTGTATGATTTACTTATAAAGGTGGGTTGGTAATACTACACATTTAACAATATCACTGGGTCTTGCAGTCAATCGTAATTAACAACTGTATTTTTTTGTTTTGTTTTTTTACGACGACCGGACTCTGGTGATGTTTGATTTTCGACTTCCTAGAGCGGAACGACCTTTATAAACCGCTATACGGAAGCCATATTCCCCATGCCCTACCTGCCATCAGCAGAACCCCACTTAAGAGCTCAAATGCAGCCTTGAAGCAAATCTAATGGCAGGACATACTAACAAATGAAATCCCATTTTGGCATGAAGCGGGATTGCTCTAAGGTGTTTTTGCTCCTGGGACCCCATTTCTGTCTCCAAACTAGGGAATATGTGGTCCTAGGGCCACATTAAAACATTTGACCTGTGAGTAAATTAGTTTTCTCTCAGCAAAACTCTTTCTTTTTTTTTGGGGGGGGGGGGGAATCGGCACCTCTGCCATGCATTAGAGACTTATTAAAAGAAATTAAGGAACTTACCCACATTTATTCAAGTAGAAGTCAAAATAGCAATGGAGTAGCTGAGTAAGAGGTACATATCCAGGATCTATATATCACTACTACTTAATGCACCAACTGTCTCCTCCAACGAAAAGGAAAATGGGAACGAGATCTAGAGCAGCTTGAGAATGATGAATGGGCAGAGCCAAGGATGCTTTTTAGCTGTTGCCTCTCCACTGAGTCTTGTACAATGTAAGTATCTTTATAGGGTGTACTACCTCACCAGGCTATAGCAGAAGGGTAGATCATCATATCCTAATCAATAATGCACAAATGAACAAAGTACATTGCTACACGCGATATGGACATGCCAGGAAAATTCAAGGTACTAGCAACAAATCCTGCATAAACAGGTGGTGGGACACTTGGTGGATCTTGACCCTAAGTTAATCATTTTGGGGATTATGGATAGCTAGGAACATTCAGCAAGCTCTAAAATATTTATGGGAATTTGATACCTAGTGGCTAAAAAGATACAGCTTGAAAATGGAGGAGTGGGTTCCCCACCTCACGCTGGCAGAATGGCATACGCGTATGGACAAATGTACACTGGCATAGAAATCTGCTTATAAGACACATGGATGAATGAGAAAATGTTAGAAAATATGTGGTATGGAGATAAGTGAATATGGGACATCAGCCACTTTCAAGACATCAAAAGGGAGACACAGATGGGCAGCGAGCCGGAGAAGTGAGAAACTTAGATGCAATGAATTGGAAATATGTGTATTCACCTTCTAAATCTTGTCTAATTGTATGCACTAAACCTGTACTGTTTAAAGAAAAAATATTTAAAAATTAGTTATTAGAAAAGGTGCAAACTCTGACAATGGCCAGACAAAATCTAGGGATAGTCAGCTGTCTGGAGGCAGAAGAGCCAAGAACTCAAGATGAGACATGAATCCTGAATTTATTTTGTAAGTAGGTTGACCCACTAGATGGAATGTCTTTGAATGGCAGACAAAGAGATTTGAATGCAGTTCTTTGTGCACTGGGAACTCAGTGCAGAGCATACAAGGTTTTAATAGCAGGAGCCTAAATGAATGATTCAATGCTAATCGAGCACCCACATTCTATATATGCTGGAAATGTTTGATAGTGTAGTTTGATGCCTCAAAAATTGAAATACAGTGGTCCATGTAACTTACCATTGTGGCCTGGACTGCAGCAGGTAGAGGCTGCTGAGGAACGTAGAGAAGAGTTTTCCATAAGAAAGAGGCATAATAACAAAAGACAGACAATAAGCGTATAAACCAGGCTGTTAAAAGAAAGCTCCTGATTAAGTAGGAAACCTAAGTTACGTACTGAGGAGACCGAGGTGGGGCCGTGACCTAAATGAGAGGTCCAGTAGTTAACAGGTTATCTGCTGGGAAAGTTATAGCAAGAGATGAGCAGAGTCTCTGTCTTTTCCATGATAAGTTTGAGGAAGCGTAGAGACATCCATTCAACTACCTTAGTCATGCAGGTCTTTTTGTTGAAGAAACAAGAGGGAGAATCCTCACCAAAAGAGAAGTCTTTGCGTTTGGTTGCAGAGCTCATTGACTATAGGCCACATGATCAAATAGGTTTGGCTAGGGTGCAAACAAAGATTAAATAAAGTAGAACTTTAAGATGGGCCCATATGACCCCTTGTTCCAAAGATTTTGGAAACGAGACAACATAACTGCTTGAGGGCGTTATGCAAGTTTGGACTTCAACCAAGCCAACTCCTAGCCTTGAATTCCAGCTTCCAAAAGGCAAAGGAGTATTAGGTCTTTGGAGACTAGATTGCATGCCGCTAAAGGACAAAGGCTGATGATTTGCCCTGGTCCACTAGCAGTCGAAATTTCATCCAGTACAGAAATCTATGCTGTTTCCATATTATGAGCTGGATAGAAGCCTGATTGCACTTCATCCAAAAACATTTTGCCCTCAAGATAGTGTGAGATCTGCCTGCTTATAACTTTCTCCAGGAGGTTGATTGGATACGTTAATAGGGAGATTCATGAAATGTACTCATAACTAAGGAGCGGGCAGTATATTTTCATTTCAGTATGTGAGAAATTGGGATGTTGGTTGAGAGGGGTGTGAGCCCTTCTCAAGCAACAGCTCCAATCCTTGTCAGGGTCAACCACAAAAGTCAATAAATTAACCTGTGCTTAACCCTCTGGTAGCTTGTCACAAAAGCATTCAGGCATAACTTAAGGGCAATGTGTAAAGTATTTATGCATGACTTAAACAATAAAGTGTAAACACTACACAAACAATACCACACCAATTTAGAAAAATAGAGTAAAATGTATTGAATTGATACCCGAGACGACAAATATCCAATCAGTAGAACTAGAGATATGCAATTTTAAAGGTTTCAGGTAAGTATAGCGCCTAAAAGCACAAAGCACCAGTCATGGCTATCTGGTCATGCAGGATCGGGTGAAAGTCACAAGTTCAGGCTGACCACAATGGTGTGTAGGCCCGATACAGACCCATTTAGTCCCCTGAAAAGGTACCTCCTGAAGTCTAGCACGAAGAATTCCGTTCATGGTGGAGGAGGTCGTGAAGAACAGGGAGAGCATTGTGAATAGTCATTACCGTAGCACGAAGATCCATTTGGGTGTCATGGACAGTCATTGCTGGTGATTTCATATTTGCTGTCACTGCAGGCTGTCGATGCTGTAGGGCAGAGTCAGATTTACCAAAGCTTCAAGTTGGTGGTCGGTGTGGCCAGCAAGATCTTGGCATGAACAGGCCCAGTTGCAGTCATGAAGAGCCCAGAAACTCAGGATTTTTCCTCTTCATGGCTCTAGGACCTGAAGGGTACCTCTTGGAGATCAGGACCTCACTTCAGCAGAGGCCAGCAGGGCTCAGGCAGACCCAGTTGCAAATCCAGCCAAGGGGTCAGCAGGCAGAGGCCTCTTGTGCCCCTTTAGCACAGAACATGAGGCCAGCTAACTAGCCCTTGGGAGTCACTCTGGTGGTCCTGGGTTCAACCAGCAGTTCCAGTGTTTCTTCTTCAGGTAGCAGGGCAGCAGGATGGTCTTTCCAGCAGCAGGACTGCACAGCCTTCCTCCTTTTGAGGCTTCCACAGGGCCAAAAATGACCTTGTGATTGGCTCAGGAGGTCCAATATTTAGGCCTGGTGCTATCCTTTGAAGTGGGGGGAATCCCTATACTACCCACACATCTGTTTCTGAAAAGTTCCTTCCTTGCCATGCCCAGGCTCCAGGTGGTCTATGATGACAAAATGCTGCTGTCAGGTTCCTTTTTGAGCAGGCTGGAGGCAGCCCTTTGAGATGTATATGGGGCAGAAACAGCTCCACCCCACTCACCCGGACACCTAGTCCCTGTTTGTCTCAGTGTCTAGGAAGAATCCACCTAGGCCAACTGCCATGCTATTCACAGTAATGTGACTTAGGGAACAGGCAGTAGGCACCCAAGGGTTAGAGCAAGAAAATGCCAACATTTTAAAAGTAGCATTTTCAGAATTGTGACTACCATTAAACAGAGTTTTAAATTACAATTCCTTTGAGTGTAAACATCATTTTACTATCTGCTCCCAACTTAAGCATAATGAGTTAACCCAATGTTATCCTATGGGAGAAATAGGCCTTGCAATAGTGGAAAATGGCTTTAGGAGTTTTGACCTACCAGGACATGTTGAACTTAAACCAGCATGTCCTACTTTTTAAATACAACCCACCCTGCCCTAAAAACCTTTAGGGCCTACCTTAGAGGTGGCATATGTATTGAAAAGGAAAGTTTAGTCCTGGCAAAAGGGTTATGTCACCAGGTCAAAATGACAGTTTAAAACTGCAATACAGACTGTAGTGGCAGGCCTGAGACATGTTTTGAAAGGATACTTTAGCGGGTGCTGCAAGCTCACTAGTAGCATTTAACTTGCAGACCCTGGGTACATGTAGTACCATTTACGAGGACCTTACACATAGATTAAATGTGCCAGTTCAGTGTAGGCAAATTGTACCATGTTTTAGGGCAAGGGTAACCAGCACTTTAGTCCTGGTCAGCAGTGGTAAAGCGCACAGAGTCCTCAAGCCAGCAAGAAACGCGTTCAGAAAACAAGAGGGCTTAAGGCAGAAGGTTGGGGGACTAACATCCAAGTGCAGTAGCAGCTCGCGGGCTGCAGAAGGGGTGGGGCGGGGAGGCACAGGAGAGGGAGTAGGGAGGGAATACATCTTTTTTTTTAAATCACCTCCTCCACCGCTCCTCGCTGCAGGTACAGGCTCCCAGTCTGCCCTGCGCCAATCCTGACGCTGCTCAGAGCAGCATCAGGATTTGCTGGGAGCGCCCAGCCAGGGTGATCCCAGGCAGACTAGGACCCTGTGCAGGCTCTCTCCAGCCCATCAGTGCATGTGTCTGTGGCCGGCCCAAGACGGTTGGCCAAACACACATGCGCTGTGAAGGGGCAGTGCTGGGCACTCCCCCTCAGTGCAAGTCAACCCCGTGGCCCGCCCCTTTCAAAGAAAACGATAAACAGTTTATTATAATTTTCTTTAAAAGGTGTTGCAGCTGCCGCTGCTGGTGAGCAGGTGACACTCCTCCGCCCAAATGGAGGAGCCGCCACTACCCAAGTGTGTCAAGAGTAACAGATCAGAAAGATGAAATATGCTGCATCTGCAACACTCTCCTTGCGGTCTCCTCACCACAAATGGAAAACTTTGCGTTAGACTTTTTGAGAAGGTAACTTTTTCAGTGGGACTAAGCTGGTCCCGACATCCCATCAACCTGAACTTGTGACTTTCCCCTGGTTACCACAACCAGGTGACACCGAGCGGTGCTTTAGGCTTTTTGACCCAATATTGATCTAGAGCTTTGAAATTGCATATCTCCGGTTCTAATGATTTGATTTTTTTTCATTCTGGTATAATTTTATTTTTTTATATTTCTTATTCTGTTTTTCTAAATGGGTGTGGGATTCTTCTTTTGTTGTGTTTTAACTTTATTTTATTTTTTTGATAAAGTAATTTTTATTGTTTTGCACATAACTCAAATAAATAAGGTGATACAAACATTTAAATATGGTGCCAATGGGCACACAACATAGGTCAGATCCCTTGTTCCAGCGACACGTTCTCAGGCTATAAAGAAGAAGGAAAACTGTACGCAAGTCTACTAGACAGGCCCTAGTGAGTTATGAGTTGATCCGTGAGGTTGGAGTAGGAGGGGGAGCTGTTTTAACCCTCTGTGGTGAGGTAGCTTTCGGTGATGTAGGGGAGGCACTTGTAGCGGCTTCCCACTTTCCCCATATCTTATTGTATTTATTCGGGCAACCTCTAGTCTCATATACCAATTTTTCCCATATCGCGCACCAGTCCATTCCACGTCTCCACTTAGTCAGGGCCGGGGCCCCCTTGGCTTTCCAATTCGCCATTATATCCCTCTTGGCCACCAAACATGCAACCCCCAGGAAGGTCCTATCTGGTCTTCTCAACCCAGTGTCTCCCATAATTCCCAGTAGAGCAGACAACGGTGTTTTCCCTACATCTTCTTGCAGGACCTCAGAGACATCATTTAGAACCGCCCTCCAATATGTCGCTATGACCGGACATGACCAAACCATATGAAAGAAGTCGGCAGAGGGGTCCAGACACCGAGGGCAGTCAGCTGTGGCTCGGAGGCCCGCTCTGTGTAGTTTAGTAGGTGTTAGGTATGCTACGTGAAGGTAATAGGTCTGCATTTGTCGGAATCGGGAGGCCATCGTAAGGGAGCGGGGTGCCATCAGTGCCTCGCCCCAATCCACCTCCTCTATGGGGCCCACCCATCCCTCCCATTTCTGGCGTAGCCCTTCTAGGGAGCGAGCTGTGTTGGACACCAGGGCGCGGTATATCTGGGAGACGCCTCCTTTGCCTAGATTCCCCATTAGTGCCTTTGCCTCCATCGGGCTGTACTCTGGTATTGTGTTCCCTGCTTGTACGTGTGATTGTAGGGCATGGCGGAGCTGGAGATATTTATGGAATTGCGTCTTGTTTAGTGAAAATAGATTCTGGAGCTCCTCAAAGGACCGCAAGTGTGTCCCGTTCCAAATGTCGCCTAGTGTGGATATGCCAATGTTGTCCCATTTCTGGAATCCCTCTAGGCCCGCAACTTCTTCCAGTTGTTTCCCGTGCCACAGCGGGGTCTGTTGAGTGAGGCGTCCCCACCATCCCGACACCCTTTGAGCCGCCCGCCATCCCATTAGGACCACCTTGGTTATGTCAGGGGTATCTCGGGAGATCGGGCCCCCATATAGGGCATCGAAGATCTGCGGATAACTCAATGTGTGAAGTTCTAGTCGGTATGCCGGGTCCAACCATCCACCCCCCATCCAATCATTAATCACATGTAGGTGCATTGCGAGGTGGTACTGGTAAATGGTGGACATGCCCAATCCCCCATCGTAGACGTCCCTCTTGCAGGTGACGAGCGCCAGTCGTGGATGAACACCACTCCATATGAACTGGCGTGCTAATTTGTCCAGCTCCCGAAACTATCTCTTTGGGATGGGATGTGGGAAGTTCTGTAATAGATAAAGAAGTCTGGGGAGGACCATCATCTTAAAAAGCGCTATTCTGCCTAGGAGGTTGAGGGGAAGTGTTTTCCAACGTTGGAGGTCAGTCTTAATTCTCCTGATTGAGGGTGTAATGTTGAGTTCCCAGGTTAGTTCCGGGAGTAGCGAGATGTATATTCCTAGATATTTAAAGCTATTTCTTTTCACTGGGATAGTATGTTGCCAATCCACACAGTCTCGAGAGCGGTGGAGAGGGACCAGCAAGGATTTACTATGGTTTAGAGTCAGTCCGGAAGCCTCTGCGAAGAGGTTCAGTATGTGTAGAATGCGGGGACCACTCGTGGCTGGGTTGGAGATGTATAACAAGACATCGTCCGCATAAAGTGCCACTCGGTCCTCTGTGCATGTGGGCCAGGACCAACCCTCAATCAGAGGATCCCCGCGTAACAATATCGCCAATGGTTCAATCATTAAGGCAAAGAGCAGGGGGGATAGAGGGCACCCCTGTCGGGTGCCACGGCTGATGGGAAACAGATCAGAAACCACTCCATTCACTTGTACTCGGGCCGTCGGGTTGGAGTAAAGCAGTTTTACCAGGCCACGGAATTTAGCCCCAAGCCCATTTCTTTGCAGAATCTGGTCCAGGTAGGACCAGTCTACTGTGTCAAAGGCTTTCTCGAAATCGAGTAGGAGTAATGCCAAGGGATTATGTGACAGAGTCCCGCGATGTGCTAGGGCCAGGTGCAGCCGTCTAATACAGTGCCTGGTGCCACGGGTGGGCATAAAGCCACACTGGTCAGGATGCACCAACGAGGGCATGGCTTCTTTCAGTCTAGCGGCCAGGATTGAAGACAGTACTTTGATATCCATATTCAGGAGAGAAATGGGCCAGTATGCCGAGCAGTATTTTGACAGGGGTTGCGTCTTAGGGATTACCACAATTGTGGCTTGGTCAATCCCATCAGGAAAGCGGCCTTGCTTTTCAGCTTCTGTGTACATTTCAAGCAGGTGGGGGCTTAGGATGTCGCCACATTTGCTATACAGCTCTGCCGGAAGCCCGTCCGGCCCTGGGGTTTTGCCTGATGTCAGGCAGGCAATTGCGTTAGTAATCTCTGGAAGATTGAGGGCTTCATCCAGTCTGTTCCTTGTCTCCGGGGAGACTCTGGGGAGGGTTATTTCGTTTAGGAGAGGAGACTCTTTCTCGGGAATGGGCCGAGGGTGTTCTGCATATAGGCGAGCATAATAGGAAGCAAAGCTTCGTGCGATTTCGGTGGGAGTCTTAGAAAGGGAGCCTGAATCATCCATAATTTCGGGAATGACTCTTTTGGCTAGAGGGCGAGTAGCCAGCCATTGTAAGAGTTTCCCATTCTTATCTCCCCATCCATACACTCGGGCAGCTGAGGCCCTCCAAATACGCTTTGCTGATTCTAGCACTAGGTGTTTAATTTCATCTCTCTCCATGCTGAGGTGCCTCAGAATAGAGGCTGATTTAGAGATCCCATATTGTCGCTCCAGGCTTAAAGCCTTTGCCTCTAGAGCAGATACTTGCGAGTTTCGGGCGCGTTCGCGGACACGAAGAAGATGCTTAGCGTGTCCTCTCAGAGTGGCCTTACACACGGCCCATAGTGTGCCTGGGGATCGGACTGATCCCAGATTCATTTCAAAGTAGTGAGTGAGATGGTTCCTGACCTCAAGGGTGTAGTCGTTGTCTTGCAGGTACCATGCATTAAGGCGCCACACCGGTCGTCTGGAGGGATCCACCCCCACCAGACAGACCCTCACTGGTGCGTGGTCGGAGACTCCACGCGGTAGTATATCCGCTCCTGTGACGCTGGTGACGTCAAGGGCGGGCATAAATACAAGGTCAATTCTGGATTGTGTCAGGTGGGCGGCCGATGTGTGTGTGTATTGACGCTCCCTAGGGTGCCAGACTCTCCATATGTCGCAGAGACCCAGGCTTTCAGCCCAGCCCGTGAGACTCGATGCTCGGTTGGATCTGCTAGTAGTAATCTCGCCTGATACGTCTAGGTTTGGATCAGGGACAGCATTGAAATCCCCTCCTAATAATGTGGCTCCCTGAGGGAGCCCAGCAATTACCTGGCGGAGAGAAGTTAAAAAGGCGTCGAGCCCTGCCGGAGGGGCGTATATGCTCACCAGGTTTAGTGGTGATCCGTGAAGTACTCCATTGACCACTACAAATCTGCCCTGCGGGTCCGATTGCGTGGCTGTAATTACCATAGGTAGTGAGCGGTGGAGCAGGATGGCCACCCCTCTCGAACCTCTGGAGAAGCCTGCGTGGTAGACTCTATCGTAACCTCCCCGTGAGAGCATGGGGCATCTAGTTACAAGGAGGTTGGTTTCTTGTAATAGGACCACAGAGGGGGAGTATCTGCGGAGAGTGCTGAATACAGCGGATCTCTTGATTTTATCTAGCATGCCATTTACGTTCCATGAGATGACCTGAGTCAGTAAGGGCCAGCCGTGAGCTGCGTGTTTGCTATATTTTGCTGGGTGCCTGCCTGTGAATCTTGGGATGACCGTTTCAATTGCAACAGTGAAATAGTAAAATAACAAGGTGAGCTTATCAACACATTACTATCTAAACCTGTGTCAAACTCTTTACCCCCCAACCACCCCCTACCCCATACTCCCACCCCGGAAGCATCTGTCGCCCCATTACCCAACTGGAACAAAACAGCCAGAAGGACTGCTATTGGAGTGGAGTGGTGGACCCCTCCCTTTAGTCGGATCAGATGCAGTTAACGGCTTTTAAGTAAATCACACGGAACGTGTGTTAAGGAGGTGTTGAGCCCTCCGTGGTGTCACCTCCCCTGGCCGCATGTCCAGAGTGGGCACCTCTGCCGTACGCTCTCGCTCCATCAGAGGTTGCCTGTCCCGCCTCAGCCGAGTACCGGAGACTGGCTCAGGTCGATATCGTCCGTGGCTCGGGCCGCGTCCCGAGGCCCCGGCGATCCGCCAGAGGCCCCCCCTCCTGCACACCAGAGCCCGAGGGTGTTCCATTGTTCGCAGTGGCGTCCAAATCTTTCTGTCTACCCTTTCTGGATCTAGTTCGTCGTCTGCTACTCCGGGGCCCCCCCACTGGGGGGGGCACCCCATGGGAGGGGCCGTCCACCGGGCCCCGGGGACCCCACCGAGCCCCAGTGCCCTCTTCAGTCAGCCAGTCCCATGCCTCCTCCGGGGACTCGAAGAAGTAGGCCTTTCCGGCCATTAGGACCTTGAGTCTGGCAGGGAATAATAGCATGTATGAGAGTTGCATTGCTCTAAGCTTTTGTTTGACATGCTCATAGGAACGGCTGCGAATCTGCACTTCACGGGTGCAGTCAGGGAATATTAAGATCCTATGGTTCTCCCATTGAAGGTTCTCGGCACACCTGGCTTCCTTAAGGATATTGTCTCTGTCCTTGAAATTAAGGAAGCGTGCAATCATAGGGCGCCTGGGGCCGCCTGGTGGTGGGCGTAGAGCAAGGGCCCTGTGAGCACGTTCGATCGCGAACCAAGACGAAAGGGTTTGATCTGGGATCCAGTTCTCGATCCACTGCTCCATAAAGTCGGAAGGTTTATCCTCCTCCGCGCCTTCCGGAAATCCGACAAAGCGCAGGTTATTGCGTCTCGACCGATTTTCTGCATCTTCGGCACGGCGGTGCAATTCGTTAGTTCGAGTTTGGAGTTGGGCCACCCTGGTTCTGAGATCGGATAGTTCGTCTTCTGTCTGAGAGACTCGGTTTTCTACCTCAGTAATACGGCCCACAGCATTTCTGAGGTCCTGCCTAATTAATCCCATGTCCGCCCGGACCTCTCCGATCTTGGTCTCCACGGCGGTCTGCGATGATTGAATCGCCTGGAGGATGGCATTCACTCCATCAGGAGCCGGACCTCCACTGGCTGTGTCTCCGTCTTTCCGCGGACCCGCAGGCGCTGTGAATTGGTCAATCTTTTGCTGGGAGGCAGGAGGTTATTTGTTCGCTTTGTCTCTTCCCATCTTGTTGCTCAAGCAGGGAACAGATTGTATTATCTCATGTGGAGTTTTCTTTCGAGTCTCAAACATGCATGGAGCTCCCCGTGTCCAGGAACCAAGAGGGAGCACCCCCACGGATTTGCAGGAGCCCCAAACAACGCGGGTTGGATTGAGCGGGTATTGTTCTTTATTTGAGGTTCAGCAGTCCAGTGTCTGTCTCCCCCACCGGCCGGGCCAACTCAACAAGAAAGAGGGGGGGTCCCGGCGACGGACGCCTGAGTGTTGCGGGGCCACTAGGTCGGGGCCCTTCTCCCAGCACCGTCGCGACCCCTCGGGATCCAGGGGGAACTCCCAGCCCCCGGAGGCCAATCCTCGGTACCTCCGGGCATCAGCGTCTCTGCGGTGGGCCTATGCTCATTTCAGCCCAGTTGCTGGTGTCTATCCCCGGAGCCGGTGGGTGTTCGCTGCCTGCGCTGCAGCCTTGTGCACTTGCGAGGGACCAGGGAGTCATTCCTCCCCTCGCTTGGTTTCCGTTCGGCTTTAATCCTCGTGGGAGTTGAGGAAGTGGCTCGCAGGCTCAGCACCTCGGGGGATTGCCCGGGCCGCCTGGCTCCTCACACCTCCCCTCCTCTTACCGGAATGGGTATGCCCCCGTTCCGCATATGTTCTGGAGGCTTGTTTCCATGCGCTGCGGACCTCCTCTAGGTATCCACGCGGTCTCGTTGTGCCTGGCCGCCTTCTGAGGGGCCGCTCGCGCCTCCGGCTCCTCCAGGATCCCCGAGCGCTGTGTCCCCAGATCAGCGCGCCATGGTCCTCGTTCGACAGGGCGTGTCCTCCTACCTCCGAGGGGCTCCTCACCGTCTGCCGCACCTCCACTGCTTCCCCCCCGACTGCCGCGGTCACACCGCTTCACCTCCGGCGGGGGTGCGGCAGCAACACACCTCAGCCGGCGCCCTACCTGCCGGTGATAATCCAGGTACCTCTTGGTGTCCGTGTCAGGAGCACCCCTCCAACTCTCTTCACCAGCCTCAGCGGGGGCCCCGGTCCGGGGCGGTCGCGTTCAGGGCTCCGGGTCTCAGCCTTCGCGAGGCGGCCCGAGCCCGGCCGCCATTTTGTTTAAATAGACGGGTTGCAAGGCGGCCACGGGGGCCGTTCTGAGTCGTTTTTTTCACCTCTGCATGCTCCCCGAGGGGAAGGGAGTCCATTGGAGTGCTCGAGGTAGTGCCATTAACCCATCAGATTGTGACATATTTGGGCGAATGACGGAGGGGTCCAGAACACTCTAAGAGTGCGACCGCCATCTTGACGCCGGGAGCCACGCCCCTGCAAATGCCGTGTTTTAACTTTATTACTGTTTGCTGCATAAATACATTTCACATTCCCTATGCTTTTGAGCCAAGCTAGCAGAGGATTAAGCCCACGTTAATTTTGTGACTATTGTGGTTCACTCTTGCAACGATAGTGGTTGGTGCTTGAGAAAGGTTTTCAACCCCTCACCAATAGCCTAGTTTCTTACATGGTCTCAGATAACTAATCCTTCCCATGGTGTCGAGGTGAACTAGACACATATTGGCGTTAAAAAAAAAAATGAAACCCATGCAACAACATTGCTTTTAATTCTTTCGAAAAATTACCAGTTTTTCATTGCTTTAAAAAGTGGTGTTTGAGTTTCTCTATTCTACTCACATATTTGAAAGCTTTTTTCTGTTGCTATTGAAACTCTCAAATTGTGTTCCTATACCATCCGGGCCTCACGAAGAGTGCATTTCCAATTAAAGTTTAGGACAGAACATTCAGCACAAGTAATGAAGGCTATGACAACTTGGAAGTACTTTAAATATGAGAAAATATTCCAGCCAGTATGGGGCTACTGGTGCAGTTGGCTGCATAGATATCAGCAAGAGCTCAATTGGTACCCTGAATTTGTATTTGGTATGTGTGTAAATCAAGCAGCACGCAGTTCAAAGCGGATAAAATAAAACACGCACTTCATTTCTGATGATAACACACCAATCCACTACTCTCCAAATGCTCTCCAGAAGGCATCAAACATCATAAAGCCTGTCACCTTCGAATGAGCAATGTGTTTTTACTCTGGACAAATGCATTACACAGCAACTCCCCCTGAATGCACTTCCAACAAGCCCATGCACAGTAGTGAGGGCTGCTTTGGCTTTCTGTCAGTCCAAGTAATGGCTGTCCTATACTTTTCACGGGAAGTTAAAGACAAAGCCCTCACACAAACAAAGAAAAAAAACGTATTTCGCTCCTAACAGCTATGAGTCACCAGAGTAAATGCATTCCAAAGGCAAGTTCGTTCTAGTGAGCTAACTCTTTCCTTGCATCTTGTGAAATAACATGAAAAACATTGCATGACTCATTTAAGGTACGGGAAGCAACTGGGCTGAAGACCAGGCAAACCCTTATCCCTAGGTCTGGACTGCTCCAGTGAGGTAGACCATATCTCAGCTCCTTTTAGGAATGCAGCCTGAGGGCGAGTGTTACAAATCATCATCTCGGTGCATGCAACTGAATGTGGCAGCATGGAGGTTGGAATGCCAGTGGGGAGCTGCACATGGGGAAAGAAGCAATGCCGACTTGATGCAATCAGGCGTAGGAGTACCAGGAGCTTGTCCATTTAGGTGGGTCCCTGGCTGCCATATTGTCACTTCCCATTTCCCAAGATTGGTGAGCAGTCACACGACTAGAGAAAGGGAGAGCCACAGCGGTGGTCTTTTAATTTCAGACTAAGGAGTACCAAAACCAACTTTGGTTTTCATTTTGTCCATATGTCTGAAATTTCCGAGAATGTGATATGTATATATGTAGACTCACTTTAACTTCACTGTGCTGTGCAGCTTGGCATGTTGTGCTGTGCCGTGTACATTCTCGAAAATATTTACATTTTGCGTAGTGTGGTTCCTCCAGAGGTGCTGCCAGGGAGGCCATGTTTCTGGTGGATTCGTTCAGCCTATTAGCAGAGGCCCACACTGCTGAAAGTTAGTTTCCAGCATGAGCGGAAAATTGTGGCAGCGAAAGGAAATAACAAAAGCTTGAATACTTGTGAGAATGAAGAACAAACCAAGATAGGTCAACAGCACCTTCCCTCGGTTTCCTGTGGGTTTTGTATCAACTTTAAAGAAAGTTAAATATAAAACAGAGCTACACCTGCCATGGGTGTAAGTAAGATGAGAAATACCAATGAGATTCTTACATTATTGTGCAAAGCTAGCGGATCGATAGGGCACTGTAACAGCACAAAACTAGCCCAGAAACGTCTGTGAAAATATTCCAATGTGTACTAGCAGCTCGTACATTAAACCTGAAATTTGGACTCGTTTCTACAGTTTGCGAAGGCCACATGGGGATGCAATGAGCTTAAAATGAAAGGAGTGGAGAGACTAATTCCAAACGAATATGAACTATGACCTGGGTTGCAGCATATCTTATTTGTAAGAAAGATGGAGAACAAGCTGACCTTGCTCTGACAAGTGGCCTTCATATGTCACTGTAGCTGTCAATTCACCTAAAGCATAGGAGTACTGGAAGGAACATCATATACCTACAGAACTTAATATCACAGGAAGTGACACCACGCAAACGTTGATTCCAATAACACGAAATAATACTTTTTCTTAAATAATCTTATTTGTGGAACTCATTATACTAAGATTGACAGGCTGTCATGAGTTAGTGTGTGGAGTCACACACTGTCGTGAAATGTTATTGGCGGATAACGCAGCAGGAGCAAAAATAGATGCCTCTCATTTCAGAAATATTTTGTTTGCCTGAAACAAAGCCTGCTTCATTTCAGCAGCTCTTACCGTTTTTGTTCTTGGTAATCAGGGGGTTCTTTAAGTAGCCTGCTTCGGACTCACTGAACTTCATTAGAAAGCTGGCCCCTCTTTTCGAAGGACTTGTAGATGGCTTCAAATGTGCTGTAAGTCCTGCAGTCATCAGCGGTCAGGATATTCTTGCTTTTATCACAGTCCCGTAATGCAAATAAAACAGATATGGTGATCTGTCCATTTTGCGTCTCTTCACTCTTTGGGAACGTTATGTCTAGCTAAATTCTCACCTTTCACATTGGATTTTTAACTCTTTCTAACCCTTTCTAACTCTGATTGGTTATTCCTTTAAATCTAACCTTGTCTTCACAATGGCCTCTGTTTTTGACTCACCCAGGAATTAGAAAGCCTGGCCACCATCTTTATTTCTAATCTGTAGATTTAACCTAAAATCTCTTACTTTCGAAGTTGTCTACAAACAAAACAAAACCAGATGCTGCAAGACACTTGCTAATGCAATTGACAGTGAAGGCTTATCGAAAACGCATTTGATGTCACACAGTGTCATGGTTTCTCACTCCTTCGAAGGCTGGCATCCTTGCTACTGCCTCAGGGCTGACATCCACCGCCAGTGATTGGAAAGCTGCAGCAAAAAGAGTGAGGAACATGTTAGGTGAATTGCAGATTCACGTGTGCAGACCACTTTCTACACGGACACAAACACATCTTCTTAAACTAGCAATACATAAACGTATGCCCACTTGTCAGTGGTCATATCACTCTAGTCACAGAGGTGTAGCAGGCACACACTGAACCATAATTCCAACCATAACTGCAGAGGAGTTATTAGCCCTACCTACAGAATGCAATACCATTTGTCAATTGATTGATGTATGCAGTGGTATAATAAACCAGTATGTTCCTAAACCGTACATCTCGAGAAGGAAGAATGCAGACTCTAAGCCACTGATAATCACAACCATTATTTTGTTGTTAGAGGAACTCCTTTTCTAAGGTCCATAAGAAATAACAGCTCAACATGCAACCTTGCTTCACGTTTCAGGTCCACAAACACTATTTTTTTAAATTTAAGAAATTTAAAGTGAAACAAAACATGATAGTACTACACAAATAAGTTGTTGTTTGAGGAGCACACATTTCATGCACGATTTCTGTTTTCATGTGAATAACCAAGGCGGACACAGCCCATCTGTAGTGCAGGGTGTGCACACTGTTCAATGCCTACCATTTTCTTTAAGAAGAAAGTCTACCCATTCACCATCACACTGTGACATAGTGAAATTTACAACTGCACACACTTCACTGGTTAACACAAACATGCTCTTGTTCCCTTGTAACTGCTGAGGGAAACGCCCCACCCCGGTGCCTGTCACCAACAAGACTCACCTCCCCATCTCCAGTGCTTAGCTCAATTTTGACATTTAGGTCGGTTCCTGGTTAAGCCTTCATAACTTTTTTAGACAATAGACTTCCAGATGCCAAATTTGTAACCATGTTTCCCCCCTGTTGGTGATTGTAAAGGTACCCTGAGTTTGTGTATTGTGCAAGAAAGTGTATGTTTTTTTTTTCTGAAAATAAAATTACCAAAGGCTTTGCTGTGCTAAGATCGCCATCTACCCAGCTTTTAGAATTAGTTAGAGTGGGAAAAAGACCTTTTTATCAGCGTTGATTTGGCTATTTCCTACACAGTGATCAATATTTCCTATTTTTGTGGTTCTATTTGCTATCAATTTTTAAGGAAATAAGGTGTGAAAACTTTTGATGTACCCTGAAAGATTTATATTTCTGAAAACTAGGCAAAAATGCATGTTTCTGCAATGGGATACTTGAGTAGTTCATTCAAGGTTTTCCCAAAGAAACTAAGGGTCTGATTTAGAGTTTGCCAGAGATGGTAGTCCGTAGCAACATCAACGGACTACACGATCCACTAAACTCACTGTATGCCTGTCAGAGGCAGGCGGGCTGAAAGCATGTGACAGTGATTCACTGTAGGCTGGTGAAAAACTCTAGATTTGGCAGGCGGAGGTCCTTAGGACTGCGAGGGCAATGTCCTCCACCATCCCGATGGAGTACCCTCCATCCGCCACACTCTAAACCATCCCAAAATATTTCAAATGAAAAAATAATAAAAGCAAGTAGCAAACAAAGAGAAAGAGGTGACAAGGATTTAATTTATAAGTTTTGCTACTGAAGGCCAATCTATGTAAGTAATAGACTGTTATGTCCATCAGACCTTCCCAGTCGCAGAGGTATACAGATTTTGTCAGTTGGCCAAAAACATTTGAAACTCTGTGGCAGTAACCAAACCACGATTTACAATAGTTTTTCATTGAGTACCGACCATTAATTACTTCATAAGGGAAAATCTAATGAATGAATAATAAGAGTGAATGAGAGCCATACATTTTTGTAATGTACTCAAGATTCTGAATTTAGGGGTGGGGCAATTTATACCACTGTGCGGTTTGATTTGCCACAATGACATTACTCTGAGGGTATTTTTTCAATATGCATTTTGTGCACACTGATGTTATTTAAATCCCAAAATATAGAGAAATTCCTTTGATAATAACATATGTGTTGCCATTCTGTGTTCCCACACTTCGTCCAGTAAAGAAGGAATCTTACATGTGTGAGTGGGCGTATTCCTTATTAATAATTCGTAATTACATCAGCATGCTATGCACACTGCATGTCAATCACAATAAAAACAGTTGTCTTCAGGGGAACCTGTTCCCTAAGACGGGCCTGTATGGGAAAGCCCCTCTAGTTTGATGACTAGGGGAATTATCTGCCCAGGGTGTGAGGATGTGACTTCTACATCCTAGGTACTGTAAAGGTAGTGCAGAGGACATAGAGGGTACGTCTCCCACGCTCCAAGGGTTGACATGTATTTTTGCTCTCATGACACAGCACACAAACATGATATTCTGCTCAGTCTACTTAAGTTTGAAGCAACAAAATGTTGATACCTAGTGACAGGGAAGACGTCCATTGTCCGTATGGTCTGATGTGATGGGACAACATCATGGTATGTACCGAGCTACCGCATCCTACCTTTACCAGAAACTATAACCTCATTTCATTATCAAACATATCCATCTATGTGTTCAACCAGGAACAAACTCGAAAGTGTGAAGTTTGTGGAAAGAGCCAAAAACTCGAAATATTGTGTCAAAACTGTCTGAAGCCACACTTACAGTTCTAGATAATACTGTTCAATTCATTTTTGGTGATGTGGTAAAATGTATTTGTTTGATCACATTTAATTAATTAATTGTAACCTTTTTATCTACAAATCAGGTGAGCCACTGTCAAACACAAAGTGAACAAACCGAAATAGGACAGAGCATGATCTTGGAAATAGACGTACACTCGTCAGTCACTTTGAAGCTAGCAATAGAAAGACATGGCCTTTAACTAGCTGGCGGGAAACATGCAGGCTCTTAACTTCATAAAGGCGGAAACTAGTAGGTCATTGACTCCTAACCAAATCCTTATTGTGTCGACTGTGTCCTCACAAACCATTATCCTGATACGGGACCCCTTTAGCACACAGCTTGTCCCCAAAAGTAGGTGGTGCTATCAAGTGATGCAGTTGAATACATTCCATCATGATTGTGACAATCTTTAATTTAAGCAATTTTACTGCACCTGAAAACACCAGGCCCAACAACATTATATACCAACTTATATATGGTAGCATCAGTGTGGTGTGATGCGGCAACATAAGCCTGTGACTGCTTTGCATTAAGGATGCTGAAGGCTCTGGCACCTTTTTAGATTGAGTATTAAGACAGGAGCGTAGGAGTGTCATCGGAGCACCACATTCCACTGACCTACATAAAATCATAGTGGGCTGGGTGCCACAAGGGCCAAATCTGGGCATAGTCCCATTCTTAAAGGTAGTTGGTGCGACAGTGTAACACTGGTGCTACATTCAAAGGCCAGAAATCTGGCTAGAGCATCTTGATCCAGCTGGTGATGGGTATGCCCCTGCACACTGCTCAACTCTACCAGTTAGATTACAAACCACACAAGATATATAGATGCTGGTAAAAGAGGAGTCCTGTACTTGAAGGTGGCACACCTCAGAGTCGACAGCTATTGGGAGACTGTGACAACTCTCCCACCAGCCTCTTGTCTGTTTACTTTTAATATTTTCAGTTAGTCCTAGTATATACTCCTTTTGCCCCGTTAATTATGCTGTCTTTCCAGAGTTGAACTCCACTTCCTGTGCAAAATATTTCATTATCAGATTCAGATTTCCTGTGTAGGGACATCAGGGCTCTCATGCTACATCGTCTTGCCGGCCTTTATCTTCAGGCTCTGCTATTTCAAAGCATCACTTAAGGAGGAAAGAGGATTGGAAAGTGGATTGGAAAGTGATATACATGACAAGTATTATGTGGCTCCCTCAACTGGACGTGCAATGGATCCTCTCTCAAGCTGCAGTTAGATAATTCGGTCCTATGAGACAAAGAAGGCTCGCTTAACTCAGCAAACTGTCTCCTATTTCCACCGACTATAAAGCTTATCAGTTGTGAACAGCAATTTATATCAGGTAGAAGGAGTAAACTACAAGGGTTGTTTTCACCACAACCTATAATCCAAGGTCAGGAGATATTCATGATTGTCTTCCAAGTACCTTTGATCCATAGAACAGCTATTTTTCTGATATATGTCAGCAAAACATGTTTTGTGGATTTGGTTATTTGCTTCTTCAACGCTTAATATATTTATATTGCTAAACCTAAATGATTCGCTAGGACAATGACTGAATACATTTATGCAATCTGGCTTCATCATCAGTGCTTAGTCTTATTGTCCTTAGAAACTTGGTATAATAGAATAGTTTCATTAATTAAGGGACTTTCAGATCAGCCTTTTAATGCATTTGAAAATACATGATTGCTCTGATAATGGCCATTACTTCTTGCAGATCAAACTTCACAGCTTCCTGACAAAAAGTCAGCATTTCATATTCTTCATGAACAGAAACCTAATGAAACATGGGCTGAATTGTTGTGACAAGATTCTTCCAACCAAAGATGATGTACCCAGGAGGATTGTTCTTGCAGAAAGCTTCACAAATACTTCTCTCAATCTTGATTTATTCAAAGAGCCCGACTGTCTGACTGTGGATGATAAGGGAAGAAAGATGTACTTCTGATCCTGCTGCTTTACAGTGGCATAGCTTGGTGAATGATTCAAACACTACTGTGTTTATGGAAAATCTATTGCCAGAAAATCAATAGATACTGCATGCTATGAATACAGTGGAATAGACAGACAGAGGTTACAGAGACGCTATAGGTTGCATCTTGTCATTTTTAACTATAAACGTGGCACAGATGGTCACATATCGTAGCACATCTTTTGTAGATTTTCCCACTGAAATGTGTTTTAATCGTTTATTCAGTCTTGTTTGAGCCAAAATTACCAGCGACAGATGTCATGAGCTTCATGAATCTCTTGATGATGTAGTTCAACTGTGTAAATACACTCCTTGTACTAAAGTAATCCGCCATTAAAGTTTTTATGAATGTCTCCTGACATCTATTGTTTCATTTTCGCTAGAATCAACATTTTCTTGATCAGATTTATTATGTATAGATTTACTTCACTGGTATTCACACCTATTATTTTGACAGCTAGTATGATGGGAAAAAATGTTACTACCTTAGAGAAAGAAGAGAGGGTATCTGTTCCCATTCTGAATGTAACGACAAAATCGTACTCTGCAAAAACAATGACCATCTATCTCAACTGTCGTTTCATTAAAGCTTTCTCAGATTTGACAAATGTAAGATTACAATGATCAATATACACTGCTTCTGGATTTTTTTTCTGCAAAAATGTAGGGTCTCCATCCCTCAAAAGCTGGCTTGATATTTAAAAGTTCCTTGTCTGAAATGCTATGATTATCTCGAGATGTACATTTTGTTAGAATTACAGGCCACAGGATGCCACTGACCTGTTTCAGGATGACATTGCGACTTGATAGCTCTAATGGTAACATTAAAATCATCCGCTGCTATAAACTACAGTTGACGGGACACTGGATGACGCATATTGTTGCTGTTGGGAACATTTCTTTAGCGTCCAAAAGGCTTCATCAGCCTCAATGGACCATTTAAGTAGAATTCCTTTCTTCACTAATTTAGAAGGAATAAAATAACAATATAAAGAGGCAGAGACGCGTCCCCCCACTGCTCTGATCAGTGCAAAAAAGGAAAAATAAAATGATAATAACACAATGACATTATCATTTTATTTTTCACGAGGAGCCAGGTTAGGGGGACCGTTGCCGGGCTGTATCACAAGGAGGAGGGGTATGTGCACCATGAGCGTGCATGACGGTTTGGCCTGCCGTGTTTTGCAGGCGAAACAGACATGCACACTTAGCATTTCTCCACCCAGCTGTATTGCACAGCCAGATGGAGAACGTGCACAGGCTCCCACTCCTTGGTGGGGTGCCAAACCAGGCCACTCAGATGAATCAAGACGCTACTGTCATGCTGGTGACAGCACCGTCGTGATTGGCTTATGGGAGTCCAGAAGCCTATGTGCTGCTGTGAGTCAGGAAGCAGACGGAGGAGAAATGGAACCAGTCCCCTGACGTAACAGCTAAGTGTTCTTTTTTTTTTTTTTTTTCTTAAACCCCCCACCCCCACCATTTATTAGCAGCCGCCACTGATAAATTGGAAAATCACAGGAAGCACTGAATGTAACATACTGTCTGAAGTATTGTCTAACCCAAAATTGCATTAACGTTTTGACTGTTCGAAACTTTTGGGGTGACATAATGAAGCCTAAAACCTCAACTGTTAAGGCAGTTGATAGCACTCGACTCGTGGAGCTTGCTCCGTCCCTCATGGTTGTGTTCACATCAGCACAACACTGTGCCCATACCCGCCACAGACCACGTCACAGAATTTTCAGATTCCAATCAGCATCCGGCGCTCATAGACAGTGCTGGATAATGCGGAATGCAGGCTGGATGTCATTTGCTGCTACTTCAGGCAGTAACACCTTCCCGGGCATAGGGGAGGCATCTGAGTGGTAAGTACCTGGCTCAGCATTTACAAAAGGACCCAGAAGAACCTGTGAAGCGGTGCACGGAGGAGCGCTCTGTGGAGGTACAAATGGCTGATTCTTTGGAGCACATCTGGGGAGGTTTTGATGTGAGCGTTGCTAGCGCAGGTGTTTTAATAAAAATTATTAATGAGTGTTCATGTATTCTGAATAATGGGTTTGTGTAGAAAATAAAAATGTAGAAAAATAATGCACGCATTTGAAAATGTGATTACGATGAGTGGCCGCCAATGTTCAGGAAGCGTACTTATTAATATTCTAACACTATGAAATGTTGTATATGTTTGACTCATGTAGTAATGTGGCATAGTAAAGGTTATGCATTATGTATTAGCTTTATTAATTTTAGGCCTTAATTTAGCGAAGGCCTAGGCCTAGTTACCAGGCCTCATGTCAAAGCTGTATTTCTTAACGTTTAATAAATTACTGTCCTAGAAAGTTAAACTGTGATTTTCCATTTGCATTGTTTAAATGTGCTCATAGAGGAGAAGTTCTCATGAGAATCGACTGCTAGAAGATGCTGTTCTTGCTAAATGTAACATTATGTGTATAATGTGTGTGAGACTGACTTTCTCAGGAGAAGAACAATGAAGACACGGACTGGAGTTGAAAGCTGCAACAATATTGTTAACTGACAAGCCAGATGATGAGACATTGCAGGACAATCAATCAACAACATGTGAACAGAGTAATAGTAGAATTCATAGATTTGGAGTTTTTGTTTTATTGGACAAAGTGTGAACATGCGATTCATTAACCAATAGGGATTTGAGACATAGTTTTAGTAGTTTTAATTTAACGAGACTGCACAGGGAAGGGGGAATTCATTCTTACTCTTTTTGCATTTTGACAAGAGACATGCTTAACTTTATTATTTAATGACTTTGAATTTTCTGAACTTTGATGCTGAATCCTGATGCCTTGCTGATCGGCTGATGGCCTGACAACAAAGGCTGACTCTGCTTGCTGATCCATATTGAGGACAGATATTATGAATTAGAATATTAATTGTCATGCATTTTGGTTCTTTCTTTCTAGGTACCAACTGCACTGTTTTGATAGAGCCATAGTTAGATGTTTTTCCAAGTTCGTATTACTAAATTGTTTTGCATGAAGCCCCCACATGCTGATGCTAATCTGGTGTTAGTTAAGGATCCTCACAAATGAAAATCTGCTAATAGAGAAAAAATTGCTCGATGAATTTCTCTGCTGAATTCAAATGTATGTAATCACTCTGATGCAGTTGACTTTGTTATTAATTTGCACTATAACCTTAGAATGTGTTGTAGTTCAAGCCTTGATTAGATTACGTTTCTTCCACCACTTTGGACAGCCAGTATTGTTTCTGTATGTGTTTCATTTGATTTTGAGATTAATCGAAATGACTTTAACATTGTTAATATAGAAAATAAATACTCTCACTTTTACTAAAAGGTGTGGTTATTCATGACTGAAAGGTCATGGTGTGTGACAATTACTGACTCTTGATGTTATTGATTATTGGTGATTATTGATTGTGTATTGGTTGTTGATTATTGATCTGCATGTACTAGAGTTATGGTAAGAACACCTTAATTGCGAGTGAAAAGGCTCTTTGACCTATTCGCGTCCCCTTGTAAGTTTACTTATTAAGGTCAGACGCGCTAACAGAGATGGTAGCAGACTGATGGTTAATCTCCTTAAGAGCTTATCATAGACGTCGGTACAGAATAACAGGTGTTAACAGTCTTGGTAAAGAGAGGTAATGGTTAGTCTCCTCAAGAGCCCATACTAGATGTCCAGAGATAGTAACAGAGGAGAAGGTTCATTATTATTGAGATTTGGATTTTATTTTTCAACGCTGCTAATTGGAAAGAAAATATTCCCTTAGGCCCAGAAATGACTTTCCCAGAATCTCAGATCCTCCTAATGGTTGTTTGAGGATGTTCTTGGCGTTCTAGTGACAGTGTGAATGAAGTAGGTTGCGCTTATGCAAATCGCAGGTGAAGGGTGAGGTTTGTGAGGTTTAGGGAGTTTGTGTACTCCAAATGAAGTTGTAGAAGGAGAGTGCGTATGTTGCAGTGTGAGAGTGGGAAGTCATCAAACTTCATATGTGTGTGGCGCTTTGTGGTTGTTGATGTATGGACCCTGCATGGTCTAAGACTCCGGAGTATATTGAAGAGTCTATGAGACACTTGGTTTATGTTGTAATTTGTCTTGTTTAGTAGGTTGATCAGGCGTGATCGACAAGTCAGAGTGTGAGTCAAAGTGAGTGAAAGAAAATTTCAACTGAGATTTGGCAAGTCCTATGTGCACCAGGCCAAACCCACTGATCAATTGAGAGTAAAATTTGTGAGTTGAATTTTGCTTGCGAATCTGGGAGACCCAGAAAGATGGAGTAGCTGTAAGTGCGGGAAGAGCCGTCAGTGAACAAAATCCATAAGGTTTCTGAAGCAATTGTGTTACCTTTCCTGTAGTAAACCAGCAGATTTAATTTTGGGTTTTGATTAGCGCTCGCAATTTTTGCATTAGTTTGTGTGAACTGGAGTTTGGGAGGACAAGCCCCAAGACTTTGTCAGCCACAGTACGTGTGAGTGTGACGTCATTGGAGCAGCGCTTTGATAGGTCGGTTGGTGAGAAGGGTCACGCACGGATTGGCAGCCGTCCATGAGAGGCAATTGGTTGAGAAAGTAGGTGAAAAGTATTCTGAAAGTCACTTCCTCATTTGATTTTGAATAACAAAAATGTTGAAACGATTACATTTTTCAAAGCCTTAAAGAGTGCCTTAAGGGTAGATACATATATTACAACGAGTATAGGAAAGGCTACACTGCCAGAGGGTACACCAGCTTACATTGTAATAGAAGTGAAGGATGTCGCACCATGTCTTTGGCTCAAGCAGTGGTGCAAAGTGACAGAAGGATGGGAACTTAGTATTTTCTACAAATGGGGCGTTCAATTTGAGGGTTTTGGTGCATTTAAGGATGGTGCTATATGAATCAAAGCCCTTTCCGAGACCATCACAGTTTGAATCATTAGCGATTTGGGAGCTAGTAGCCAGACAGCAACAGCAACAGAAATTCGAGAGGAGGATGAGAAAGGCAGAAAAGACTTTAGCAGAGGCTAGGTGGGACAGTGTTCAGAGAGTTTGGAGGATGGAGACTTTGCACGGAATTAAGCAGTACAATGAGAAGGAAGGAAGAAAAGCTATTAGGAAGACTAACAGAAGTCTGCTCGAAAGTAGGGAGTCTAGAAAGTCTTCAACTGTGGAGGAGGAATCAGAGGATGATGAGTTTATTACATAGTTATTGATAAAGTGCCCACCACCATATACAGCACAAGAGTGGTCCAAGTACCAGTGCTGATCCGACAGCTCTGACACAGTTTAATGGGACAATGCATCGCATTCTGTGTCAGGCTAGCATTAACCTGCATTGGACTCAGAGTGGTCATAATGTGCCTACTACTCCTGTAGTGTAAAAACAGATGCAACCGCCACAGGTTTAGAGATTTTATCCTGATGTGCCCATCACGGAAACAACTTCAAACTTAATGGTGCCTACAGAACAGACTTTCCTGAGACCGATGTTGGTTCAGACTGAACCAACTCCACTTTTACTGCCCCCAAGTGCAGTCACAGGTAATGCCATGATTTACTCCAATAACAGGGACACTGTCAGATTATGAATCCAATGACGAATCAGAACATGGGAGTTACTCTCCCACAGAGCGTAAGTGCCAGACCAACCCCAGATGCTATATTACTACCTATTACTGTTGGTCCAGCCGTACCCTTATTTGCACAGAAGAAACCTACTGTAGGTGAACAGGCAGCAATGCCCCAAAGAATAATGAGGGGAGGACATAACGAAAATGCTCATGGAGTCTCTCCTGTGGGACAGACTTTTGATGGATCAAGATCATTGTTAGACCTTAGTCCATTTGTAGCGCTTCCAGATAATATGGTAGGGTTAAATGTTGGCCAGAGTTTGAAATTATTCACACCGCAGACCCCAAATGCAATTGCACAGCAGGTGCCACCAGTCCAACCCAATAACATTGCGCTACAAGGATTGACAGCTCAGTGGTTGACTGACTGGTTAGACAAGTTGAATACCCCACAGAGTGTTCCTAAGGGAGAGGAGTGTTTGAATTATGCTAGACTAAGCATGGAAGCGGATTAACTCATTGAGGGAACTATGGGGGTGAATAGGTTAGAATCCTACACAGAGGCAGAATTGAGATATTTGCGCCTGAAGATTAAGAGGGAAGTGAGCAGTGTGCATCAGAAACTAGCAGACCTGGCAGAAAAGTACGGCATAGAAATAGAGAAAATGAAGCATTTGAAAAGTAGTTACAGATAAGATTTTGAGGCTAAAGATTTTGAGCACATGAGATCTGCTGGAATGAAGGCACACCTTAAGGAATTGCTTCAGAGGGACCCAGACTTGGGGAGCTTTAGATAAATGGGAAGGCAGATGGGTAAATGAAAGAGAAAAGAAAAAGGGATTCTGTGGAGCTGACTGCAAATGTGCAGCAGGATAAAGTTCCAGTGAAAATTTTACCAATGAGAGAGATTCCAGGGGGGAATTTTGTTCATGTCCCTTGGAGCAGAAGTGACATTCTATTGTTTACAAATGATTATCCAAGACTGAGAGAGAAGCCAGTAGAGTGGTATCAGCAGACAGACAGGTTTGTGAAACTTGTGAAGTGCCTGTGGGAGAACCTGAACACATTATTAGAGATAGTGGTTCCAGCTGATCTGTGGATCGAGTGTAAGAGGAGTGTACATTGGCCAACAAGCGAACCAGAGAGAGACAAAAATACAGGCGCACTGTCTCCTGAGGTAATGAAATATTACTATAAGGTGATTGAGTTTTTGAAAATGCGAATTTTACCCAAGAATATTGATTGACAGAGGATTGACAAGACAGCTCAGGAAGCAAAGGAGTTGATACATGCGTATTATGAGAGATTGTTGCAGGCGTTCAAGCATTACAGTGGTACAGAGACAATTGAGGCAGGAAACATGATTAATTTTGTGTTCAGATTTGTGGAAGGATTGAGACCTGAAATTAGCCAAATGATTAAGAGTCATTTGATTTGCTGGCAAGCAAAGCTGATGAGGTGTTGCAGTATGCGAAATACTGCAGTGATGAGATTGAGTTGAAGCAGAGAAAGCTGAAAGAGAATGCAATGGTGATGAAGATTAAAGCAGCTCAAACGGGAATGCAAATGAATTTTCCGCCACAGCAGCAGCAGCAGGGAAACATGATGTTTCAGCCCCAGATGAGAGGTAGAGGTTGTGGAGGTAATGTGAATCGTGGTCCAGACTTAGTACTGTAGGGGTTCAGAATGATGAGCAGGGAATTAAGAAACTGCCATGTCATGGTTGCGGAGTCGTTGGACATTGGAAATGGGAGTGTCCAATGATGGTGCAGGAAGGTGTCGTTCAGCAAAGTAATGACATCAATTCGTTCCAGAACATGAGTGCCAAGAGTGAGAGGTCCTAATCCAAAATTTTAAAATAATGTGAATCAGATACACAATTGTCCACCCATGCAGCAGGTGCAAATGCCATGCCTACAATGCAACAGGACGTTCCTATGGTACCTAGACAGCAAACTCAAATACCTCAAGCCACAATGGAACAGCAATAGATGATGCTTTCCCAACAGGTCACAGGTCAGAGGCTTTATCAAAGTAATAACACAGTGCACCAATTCCCGTTACACAACGAGAGTGAAATAGATGATGATTGGATGTGAAAGGAAAGGTTATGGTCACAGAGTTTCTTTCTTGGTTGACACAGGACTACACGCTCTAAAGTGAGAAGTGCAGAAGTTCCAAACTTGCCCCTTTCAGGTAGAACAGTTCAGATTGTAGAAGTGGCAAATCAATATTTGACCAACCCTATTACAGAACCAGTTCAGGTTAAAATTGGCAACTTTCAGGTATTGCACAAATTCGTAGTCTGCGATTCAAGTCCAGTATCCCTACTGGGAAGAGACTTGCTGTGTAAAACGAAATGATCGATTACTTGTTCAAATGATGGAATTGAGATTCAGACAAATAGTGATGATGAAGATGACCAAGCCCCAGAGATAGAAGGTAAAACTACAAATGAGGAGTACCCTCTGATTGAACTGTTCCTGGTGTTCACTGTGAAAGAGCTTCATCCTGATTTGCAGGGAACGATTAAGAAGCAAGTGTGAGATTTGACAGGAAAAGAAGTAGGTCTGATAAAGGGAGTTGAGCCAGTTAAAGTTATTGTAAAGCCGAATGCAGTTTTTCCTCAACTTCCGCAGTACCATATGCCGCAAGATGTCCTTATGAAGGTTGCCCAGATAATTGCAGACTTTGTAAAGCAGGGTGTTTTGAAGGAAGCATTGAGCAATCCATGTAATTCACAGATAATGGGTTTGCAAAAGCTCTGTGGGAAAGTACGAATTGCCCAGGATTTGAGGAAAATAAATGAGATTGTGGTCAAATGTTGTCCCATGGTGCCAAATCCAGCTCTGATAATATTTCAGATTCCATGTGATGCTGAGTGATTCACTGTCATTGATTTTTCGTAAGCCTTTTTTTCTGTGCCTCTTCATGAGGATAGCCAATTTCTCTTTTGTTTCAAATTTCTGGATCGAGTTTATTGTTGGTGCAGAATTCCTCTAGGGTTTTCAGAGTCACCTTCCATATTCAATCAGATCTTGAAAAGTAATTTGGAGTCATTGGAATTGCCTTTCCAATCGACCTTGGTGCAGTACATTGATGACTTGCTGACTGAGTCCAAAACAAGGGACGAGTGCAAGTATGATATGATTGCCCTGTTGAACTATTTGGGAAAGAATGGTCACAAAGTGTCTCCGCTTAAACTGCAATACTGTCAGAAAGTCATGAAATACTTGGGTTACCAGATTGAGAAGGGATCAAGAAAAATATCCAGAGAAAGGATTACAGCCATATTGCAAATAAATCCCCCGACCACACAGAGAGATGTCAGGATGTTTTTAAGGATGGTAGGCTACTGTTGCCAATGGATTCCAATTTTTTTTGTCATTTCGAGACCATTGCAGAAGCTGACTCACAAGGAAGTCACTGATCCTATAGTGTTAGACTAGGCTGGAATGAAGGCGTTCACCGATTTGAGAGACAGTCTGTGCAAGGCTCCAGCTTTGGGTATGCCTGACTACACGAAACCTTTCACATTGTTTTGTCATGAGCGTGATGCATGTTCTTTGTCTTGACACGGGTCCATGGAGGTGTAAAAGGCTCAGTAGCATATTGTTCAGCTACTTTGGACCCAGTTGCAGCAGCCTTACCAGGTTGTTTGCATGCAGTTGCAGAGGTTGGGCAAAGTCTTACACAGTGTGAAGGCATTGTGATGGGACATCCCCTCTATTGAGATTCTACTTACAAGGACAAAAACCCAATATTTGACTAGTGAGAGGTTGACCAGATATGAAACGAGTATTCTAGGGTCACTAAATGTGTCATTGAAAAGATGAACAGTGCTGAATCCGACAACCTTACTTCCAAATGAAAATGTTGAAATTGTGAAATAGGAAGATGTTGAGCATGATTGTCTTGAAGTAACTGACTTGTGCACAAAACCGAGATCTGACATTAGAGACACCCGACTAGAAAAAAATGACCAAATTATTTTTGTTGTTGGTTCTTGTCTGAGAGACCATGCAGGGACACTGAGAGCAGGATATGCTGGGTGCACAATTACTGGTATTTTGGAAGCTTCTTGGCTTCGAGGAGTGTATTCTGCCCCAGTGGCGGAACTGATGGCCCTTACTAGAGTGTGACAAGTTTCTGCTCAGCTGAAAGTTACAATCTATAAGGATAGCCAGTATGGATTTGGAATAGTCCATGATGTTGGCCAGTTGTGGTCACAGAGAGGTTTCATGACCTCTTCTGGTTCACCAGTGAGAAATGGTGAAAGGATTAAAGAACTGTTACATGCTATTCAAATGCCTGAAAAGATTGTTGTTGTAAAATGCAGTGCACATCTGAAGTCACAGGACTTTGATTAATTGGGAAATGGATATGCAGATCAAGTCGCAAGGTTTTGCGCACTGAACTGTTTAACGTTCAAGGATAAGCGTGAACTGTTACCTGAAGAAGACGAAACATGTCCAAGTTTTGCATTGAAAGTAATTGACATCTTGGAGTAATTGAAAATGTTACAGAATAATGTTGACAGGGAATAAAAACATTCATGGAGCAAAATGAAATGTGTGCAAAGATAGATGAATTGTGGGTTTCAGAAGAGGGTCAATTGTTTTTGCCGAATAGTCTGTTGTCTAAAATGGCTAGGTACTATCATGGTCAAGCACACATTGGGAGGGATGCAATGATTCGATTGTTGAACGTGGGGAAAAGGACAGTGGTTATTTTGAGCCACATTGGAAGAGCAGGAGGGCCGTTCAGCAGAATGCAAAGGGATTTTATTGAGATGCCTGTGTGTGGAGGTTTGAGAAATGTGCTTGTGATGGTTTGCACTGGATTGACGCTTACCCTACACAAAGAAATGTCTCACAGTAGCTAAACTACTGATTAGGGAACTGATATATTTCGGGTTTCTTATCTCTTTAGAATCAGATAGGGGAAGTCACTTCAACAATGAAGTAATTAAATTACTGTGGGCAGCATTGAACATTGAACGGAAGTTGCATTGTAGTTACCACCTTGAAGCAGAAGGTCTAGTGGATCAGATGAATGGTACCTTGAAGTCAAGAGTTGCAAAGATGTGTGCGGCCACGAATTTAAAAATGGCCTGACTCATTGACTTTAGCTTTGATGTCAATGAGAAACACACCCGACAGGAAGACAGAATTCCCGCCACATGAGATCCTTATGGGCAGAGCCCTGAGGTTGTCAGGGGTGCCTACAAATGCACTTGTCAACATTGCAGATGAAATGACGTTGGACTACTGCAAAGGCCTGGCTGATGTGGTTTGCTCTTTCGCTCAGCAGGTGGAAGCCACCACAATGCCACTGATCTATGACCTAGGGCACAACCTGAGAGCTGGAGACTGGGATGTGGTCCGGAAACACGCAAGGAAAACGTGTTTAGAGCCTCGTTGGAAAGGACCTTTCCAGATGGTTCTAACAACTACCACAGCTGTTAAGTGCACTGGAATTCTAAATTTGATCCATGCCAGTCACACAAAGAAAGTGGCATGTCCACTGGATCATGAAGAAGAAGAGTTGTTGAGAGTACCAACAGCAGCAAAACAAGTCTCAGGGTCGGAAATAGAACTAAGAGGAACTGAGGGGGTCATTCCGACCCTGGCGGTCCATGACCGCAAGGGGCGGGGGCCGTGGAAGCACCGCCAACAGGCTGGCGGTGCTTCCTGGCCAATTCTGACCGCGGCGGTAAAGCCGCGGTCAGAAAAGGGGAACCGGCGGTTTCCTGCCGGTTTTCCCCTGGCCAAAGGAATCCTCCATGGCGGCGCTGCAAGCAGCGCCGCCATGGGGATTCCGACCCCCTTCCCGCCAGCCTGTCCAGGAAGAGGCTGGCGGGAACGGGTGTCGTGGGGCCCCTGGGGGCCCCTGCACTGCCCATGCCACTGGCATGGGCAGTGCAGGGGCCCCCTAACAGGGCCCCATAAAGATTTTCAGTGTCTGCTTGGCAGACACTGAAAATCGTGACGGGTGCCACTGCACCCGTCGCACCGCAGCAAATCCGCCGGCTCCATTCGGAGCCGGCTTCATCTTTGCTGGGGCTTTCCCGCTGGGCCGGCGGGCGATCTTTTGCAGATCGCCCGCCGGCCCAGCGGGAAAGTCGGAATGTCCCCCGCGGTCATCTGACCGCGGGGCGGTGTTTGGGCGGTTTCCGCCCGGAATGACCCCCTGAGACTGGTGCTGAGCCCATTGTCTGTGAGAGACAAAGCAGAAGACCGCCAAGAGGGTGACAGAGAGCCTATCTCAATTGCAGCAGCAGGAGAGCCTAGTCAGAGGAGGGCTTTCCCAGAAGCAGACGATCTTGTGCGACAAACAGAGCAAGTGCCAGACCCGAGGGGAAAGGAGCTGAGGTGGATCGAAGTCACTGTGATCTGACTCCTCCTGAACCGACTGCAGGTCCGTCAAGAGAAAACACCGCAGAACAAGGAGAAGGTTCAAGTTTGACTCTGAAGGAAACACTGACAAAAGGTCCACTGAAAAGAAATTAGTGGCCGTAGTCACAAGTAGAAAGAGAAAAGGAAGTGGTTGTTGAGGCAACAATCAAGGAACAACTTGTTACAACAAGGAGAGAAGATCTGAGTGAAGGAGAATTGAATGGTGATCGAATGTTTAAAAGAAAGAGAATAACAAGTGGAAGATACACAGGTCCTGAATGGGCATATGCAACTACAAGTGAATGGCAGAAATATTTTTTGTCTTTTTGTTTTGATAGAGACATGCTGGGTCAGTATTTTGGCACTTGAAGGGAACTGATGAACTGAATTGTTGAAACAATTTGAGAATTTTCTTTTTTTTTAAAAAGAGACTGTTGAAAGTAACCAGACGAGACATTGATAACCTGATTTGACTTTTGAAACCTGATTTTGACAAGCTGCTTACCGATTTTGACAAGGGATCCAGGAAGTGAGACTGAAAGCTGTAAATAACTGCTGAAAGAAGAGTTCTTTGTTTTTGATTTTTGCTGCAGTTTTCCTACATTTTCTTCTGCTTACTGATTCTTTACAGATGATGAGTAACATTAGCTAGGAGGGTAGAAATACTAGGCACTGTAAATATATGAGTATTGGTGTGGCGATTATATGTGGGATATTGTTTGTGGAGTTGATTGTGGGTATGTCTGTTCTTGATAAGAGTGAAGCCAACAATACTTCTGCTTTTGAGACAATTACTGCACTAATAGCAGTAGAGGGGTTTAGGTTAGATGAGGAATATTTGCATGGGGATACTAATGCGCAAGGAGAACTTTCTCCTAATGTTTTCTATTGCTTGTGAGAGTGAGTATGTTGAGATGATGGATGCGAGGAATCGTTGTGTGTACACAGATTCCTTCGTAAGTTGAGAAAGGAGTTGCGTACCATAGCTTGCCACTAACATATAGAATAAGTTGTAGTCTTCTACTTACAAGATTTTATAACCAGGAGTACATCCAGGGCTTTTATTCAAACTCTGATGTCGTGTTTTAGTTTGTCCCTATACTTAGATATTGGAGTAGAATAGCTAGGGATAATTGCATAGTAATAGTTAGAGGTTTCTTCGAACCGACATTGACGTTTGGCACAGCTTATGTGCACAGAAATAATCTGACATGCTTGCTTATACCTTTAGAGAAAAGCTTCTTAGATCACACAGATGACAGGAAAAAAGGCATTGAAGGAGAAGTTAGAAAAAGGCTTAGAGAAAAGGACTTACAGGAATGATTATGCTTATAGTGCAATTAAAACACAAGGGAAATTACCTTTAGATGTGCAACACATAGGGAAACTGTGTATACAGGTCTAAATCATGTACTGACACTTTATTTGTGGGAACGAGTGAATGTAAGCATGTGTTTTTGTTTCAGAGTAAATGGACGTTTATGTTGAATGGACAGGACCCGGCCATTCCCAGAATTTATTAAATCTGTGGTCTTAATGCTTATTACCGTCTTCCAAGAGGATGGTATGGGATATGTTATTTGGGGATAGTTTTCCCAAAGATTTACCAAATGAATGATTTGAAGAAGTTTCCGAACGTGACTGAATTACATCATATGAGACAGAGGAGGGAATCCTCTTCTGGTATAGTGGGAGATATATTTGGAGCAATGATTCCTTCAATAGGAGTCATTCTGAATTCGATAAAGATTAGAAAGTTCTCTAATATTGTGGATAACATGCTGACAAATTTTTCAGGAGCCATGCTCCTGATAAATACTGAGTTAGCTGATGATAGAGCTATGACTCTTCAGAATCGTCTTGCTTTAGACATCCTTTTTTAGCGAAGGATGGCGGAGTCTGTAGAATGATTAATTCTAGGCATTGTTGTTCGTATATTCCTAACAATAGTAAACAAATTAGAGGCTTAATTTCTAATCTGACTAATGAATGTGCTCATTTGAAAGAACTGAAAGAGCCAGGTGTTTGGGAAAAGATTGGCAAAGGTTTTGCTTCAGTGGGAAATTGGCTCAACAACATTTGGAATGGGATTCTATTGAAAATCTTACAGGGGTATTAATTATTGTGGTTTGCCTAATTGGAATATGGTGATTGTGTAAGTTATGCAAAAGAATTAAATTGAGAAGGTCAAAGAATAATAAGAGGAGGCATGAAAAGAAAAGGGAAAAATTGTACAGGGAAAGTTCAAAAAGGGAACAAAAGTAGTAAGGGTATGGAATTGACAGAATTGTAGTTGATGCAAAAATTTGTGGGTGGTGGTTAGTGTGATGACACAATCAGTCATCAGAGGAGGGATTGATAGCGCAGGTGTTTTAATAAAAACTATTGAGTGTTCATGTATTCTGAATAATGGGTTTGTGTATAAAATATAACGTGAAAAATGATGCACGCATTTTAAAATGTGACTACGATGAGTGGCCGTCAATGACCAGGAAGTGTACTTATTAATATTCTAATACTATGAAATGTTGAATATATGTTTGACTAATGTAGTAATATGGCATAGTAAAGGTTATGCATTATGTTCTAGCTTCATTAATTGTAGGCCTTAATTTAGCAAAGGTCTGGGGCCTAGTTGCCAGGCCTCATGTCAAAGCTGTATTTCTTAACGTTTAATAAAGGACTGTCCTAGAGAGTTACTGTGATTTTTCATTTGCATTGTTTAAATGTGCTCATAGAGGAGAAGTTCTCATGAGAACCGACTGCTAGACTCTGTTCTTGCCGCCAGGGCCACCGACCACGGGAGCACCGCCAACAGGCTGGCGGTGCTCCCACGAGCATTCTGACCGCGGCGGTTCAGCCGCGGTCAGAAGCGGCAAGTCGGCGGGCTCCCGCCGACTTACCGCTGCTCGGGGGAATCCTTCATGGCGGCGGAGCGCGCTCCGCCGCCATGAGGATTCTGACCCCCCCTACCGCCATCCTGTTCATGGCGGGAAAGCCGCCATGAACAGGATGGCGGTAGGGGGGGTCGCGGGGCCCCTGGGGGCCCGCAAAGTATTTCAGTGTCTGCCTTGCAGACACTGAAATACGCGACGGGTGCCACTGCACCCGTCGCACCTTCCCACTCCGCCGGCTCGATTACGAGCCGGCATCCTCGTGGGAAGGGAGTTTTTCCATGGGCTGGCGGGCGGTCTTTTGGAGACCGCCCGCCAGCCCAGGGAAAAACTCATAATACCCTCCGCGGTCTTCTGACCGCGGAGCGGTATAATGGGGGCGGAATTCTGGCGGGCGGCCTCCGCCGCCCGCCAGAATCAGAATCACCCCCTAAGTGTATAATGTGTGTGAGACTGACTTTCTCAGGAGAAGAACAATGAAGACACTGACTGGAGTAGAAGCTGCAACAATATTGTTACCTGACAAGCCGGATGATGAGGACATTGCAGGACAACCAATCAACGACATGTGAACGGACAATTCATAGATTTGGAGTTTTAGTTTTATTGGACAAAGTGTGAACATGCAATTCATTAACCAATAGAGATTTGAGACATAGTTTTAGTAGTTTTAATTTAACGGGACTGCACGGGGAAGGGAGAATTCATTCTTACCCATTTTGCATCTTGACAAGAGACGTGCTTAACTTTATTGCTTATAGACTTTGCGTTTTCTGTGCTATGATGCTGAATCCTGATGCCTTGCTGATCGACTGATGTCCTGAGGACAAAGACTGACTCTGCTTGTTGATCCACATTGAGGATAGGTATTATGAATTATAATATTGATTATCATGCATATTCGTTCTTTCTTTCTAGGTACCAACTGCACTGTTTTGATAGAGACAAAGTTAAATGTGTTTCCAAATTTGTGTTACTAAATTGTTTTGCATGAAGCCCCACATGCTGATGCTAATCTGGTGTTAGCAGATCTTCATTTGTGAGGATCTTTAACTAATAGAGAAAAAAAATGCTTGATGAATTTCTCTGCTGAACTCAAATGTATGTAAACACTCTGACGCAGTTGACTTTGTTATTAATTTGCACCATAACATTAGAATGTGTTGTAGTTCAAGCTTTGATTAGATTACATTTCTTCCGCCGCTTTGGACAGCCAGTATTGTTTCTGTGTGTGTTTCATTTGATTTTGAGATTAATCTACATGACTTTAGCATTGTTAATATAGGGAAATAAATACTCTCACTTTTACTAAAAGGTGTGGTTATTCATGACTGAAAGGTCATGGTGTGTCACAATTACTGACTATTGATATTATTGGTGATTATTGATAGTGTATTGGATGTTGATTATTGATCTGCATGTACTGGAGTTATGGTAAGAACATCTTAATTGCGAGTCAAAAGGTTCATGGAACTATTCGCGTCCCCTTGTAAGGTCAAACGTGCTAAGGGTTAGGCACACAGCAGTGTAGCAGTAGGTTCTCCTGGGGCTCCAGAGTTTGGTACCTATATATGTGCAGCACTGCTTGGTTGGGTCCTCCTATAAGCAACAGCTTGGCTTACTGCGTATTGATTTACAGGAACTGTTATAGGATTTACCAAGTGTGGTCCGTGAGCTTGACACACCTGCTTTTCTTAGATAAAGGATCCTTAAAGTATTAGTTTATTAGTGGTTCTGTTATGGAGACAGCAGAGCGGGGGGAGTCTAGGACTCTGTCTTTGCTCATACCTCAGCCACAGAGTTGATCTTTAGATCTGAACTGTGTGAAAGTTTGGATACAGTCACTTTCCGGGATGCTTGGAGGAGAAGCCTTGTTCCTGTATTCCAGTACATACATATATTTTAAAAAGTAGCCTCAATGCCGCTGAGCAAATCTGGCAGAGCCATTGGAGCAAAGAAGACCAAAGCCCGGCAAAACCATGCATGTTCAGCTAACTATGCAGGGGACAGCCTAGAACAGTCAGTCTCTGATAATGCCTGGTCATGTAATGTAACGATCCTTGATCTGGAAATATTTAAGGCACTATCCTTGGTTAATTCCATAAGAGACTTTGTGGGAAAACACTTCAGGAACAGCATTTTAAGGAAAATGTGAATTCATCCACCTTCTCCCAAAATCCTAAAGATGTAGCATTGCCTCCTTTGGACATGGCTGAGATCCCAGATTCAGTGGACACAGGGGCCCATTATTTAGAGCCACTGCTGTCATCCTCGCCATGCCTGTTAATAGGGGGTTCCTCAGAAGGTTATATGCACAATAGTAGGGCTAAGGTTTTCTGCAGTGCACAAGAATCAAGTCTCCCATGGTTTGGGAATATTAACAAAGTCTCATAATGCTTCCATTATGAGCCACGGAAGTGTATCCTGTGGGCCCCTTACTAATCCCAGTGAATACGTCTCATCAAGGACTCCCCCTCAATTCAGCTATTGATTTGGACATAGGATCCAGCTCATCTCTCTCCATGCTGGACATAATGGTCCTAATGCAAAAAAAACATTGCAGGACATTTTTGGGGCTATGGCATTAAATACAGATACTCTGAAGTCCCATAAGCCTTGTTTGCAGACCACTGCTACAGAATTACAACAAATCAATAATTGCATGCCAAGGTTAATAAGAGCAGTGAAATGTGTAGAAGAGAAGCATAGTTACAGGGAAAGGGTTGGTGAGGATAAATAGCAACTATCCAAGGTGTAAGATCTCCGCTTCAGGCGCTACCCTCTCTGTGTGTGTGTATAAATATATATATATATATATATATATATATATATATATAAAACTGCCCAATGTTATTAAAAAATATGGATCAGTCACTACTCATGTCTTACCTCTGTTTTAGGGTGCTTAAGGCAGATCGAGAGAATGAAGAAGGGTCTGTGAGCTACAAGAACTTTATTATTAATTCAGGCAAAAGTGCACACATTAGCTCAGACGCAGAGAATATTGTAGGAAAATGCAACATTTTAAAGAGTAGGATGACCTTGATAATGGGAGGGAAATGGCTAGGGAAGTATGTAACAGGCAAAGAGGTAATCAGAGGTACAACAGAAGTCACCAGAAAAATGGTTCAAATGTGGGTGAGGGGACTGGGAAAAAGAAATCTGGGTTAGATGTAAATAATCCGCAAGCTATGTTTAAATCGTCTGGGTGTAGTAAGTCTGGTGATAAATAGGCTGTGGGAACTTTAGTACACAAAAGGAATGTTGAAATACAAGGAAAAGTCAAAGGTTGCTTAAGGGATTTTTTGGAAGCTGACCCAGAAGGCATCAGTGGGAAAAGGCACATGATGTTAAACCACCTAAATAGATCTCTATTGCTCCAGATATTCTCAAACTGCCCAAGCCTCCATCTAACATCATCTAGTGATGTGAAGCAAGTGGGTTTTCTGATGAATAAAGAAGCAAAGACATAACAGAAATTTTATTATATTCAGTGCTGGTTAGAGGTGTCCTGCTTAATGGAGAAAGCAAATTAAAATCCCAAGGAATACAAATGTAATTAGAGGTGGAGCTGGAACTTAGAGTCCCCCATGATGGGTTTTTTGCAATGCCATGGTAGTCTACAGATAAATTAAGTTAGTCTGGACACACAGTGATTAGAATAGCTCCAGGCATATATTGAAAAGTAGCGAAAGCAACCTGAAAATGATTCTGCCCCAAATGGAGGACAAGAGGTGAGGCAAAACCAACTCGGCCTAAATAGGTATGCCTGCCTAAGATGGGAAGAGGAAGACAAGGAGCATTGGGGGATTTGAGCAACAGACTAGGGGAGGATGGTATGAACAGCATTACATTGATCGCCTGAAACACACAGGGGTTTAAGTAATGTATTGAAGCAGCAAGTCTTTAAAAAATAATAGATCAAACTGCAATCATGTGTTTCCAGGAAACATGGCTGAACCCCCTCAGGTTGATGGTTTTCTGAAAGTCTACCAGGTGCATCAAATAACCACTCAGGGCTCCCTTTGGGGGTGGTTGTATGTTAACTTTAATATCTACAAAAGTTGCTTCCTGGGTATGGGAAATTAATACTACGAGTAACTTGGTTCGTGCTTGTGGAGTAAAACTGTCCAATGTCAAGACAGGCCCAAATTGTATTATTCTCCTTAATATCTACCTGCTTGCAAAGAATCCCCTCCATTATGAGGGAAATACGAAGACATTCAGGGAGGATTTGGTTAAAATAGGTTCACTGTACCGACACTATTTGTTTGTCCCAATAGGCTAGTTCCCGCAATGATTGATTAAAAGTATGAAGATCTATTGTCTATCTTTAACAAAGTTTGCTAGCTTCCCTGTGAACAGTGCAACAGCAAGAGATATATCCCTGCTAGACGTTCTTGCATAAAATGGTTTTGTCAGTCTTAATATTCACGTACCGATAGACATTCCAGCAAGGAAAGCCTTCCTCTGTGGTAACCAGAACTGCCCAGTAGACTGCTCAAGCGTGGGCCTTCAGCTACATCAAGAAGTTTGAGGTAATACAGATGGAAAGGATTGATCATTATCCCCTAAGCACAACATTAAAACTGAGTATCACTGCCAAGAAGAGGCAAGTGCCCCCCCCAAATGTTTTCTGTCCCAAACGGTTACAGACAAGGATATCAGGGAAGCACCTAAATCAGTTAAAGGCTCTTCAATATCCATCAAGAGAAATTATAGCAGAAGACATATCATCTAATTTCATTATGTGGTGCGAAGATTTACTTTAATGAAGCAGCAGCATGTCCAAAGGTTGCACTAAAGGTATTTAACAAAATGCAATGTAGAAGTATGTTAGAGAAACAAATAAGGAGCATCTGGTTTGATGGAGAATGCAGACTTCTAAAAAGAATAAAGAAGCTAGAAAGATACGTAAGGTTCTCAAGACATAATGAGGGTAAAAACTGCCTTCCAGGTCTTAGAAAAGTGATTAAAAGACTTGAAGAAAGCAAGAAACAGACACAAATGAATAAAATGCTGGAAAATCATGCTTGAGACAATGGAGTTGAATAATATCAAAAAATGTTAGGAGTTGGTACAATATGGGTGGTCATTACAACCCGGGCGGACGGTGTTAAAGCGGCGGTAAGACCGCCAACAGGCCATCTGTAAAAATTTAGCAATTATGACCGTGGCGGAAACCGCCAACAAAGACAGCCACTTTAACACTCAGACCACCACGGCGGTACAAACAAACAGCGCGGCGGTCACCGCCAACAGACAGGCGGGGGACAATGTACCACCCACACTATTATGACAGGCCAATCCGCCACCTTTTCCGGGGCGGATTCACCGCGGATAAAAACACGGCGGAAACAGGAATTTCGAAGGGAAAACGCTCACCTCTACACACTCCATTAGGAACGACGACACCATGGAGCCGGAACTCTATATTCTTCCTGCACTAGTCTTCCTGCTCCTGTACCAGGAGCACCAACGCCGGCGGCGAAGACCACGGTGAGTACTGCACCTACGACACAGGGGAGGGGGGAGGCAAAAAACAGGGACACACACACGCAACACCCCCACCCCCACCCTCACCCACTACAACACACACACCAATGCATATCCAAACATTACAGTAACACCCCCCAACCCCCCGGAAGAATGCAAAGACAAAAGGAAATGAGTGGAACCATTGTAATATATCAAAATAGAGTAAGCAAATATCTACATATATACACTAATAATAACAAAATATACACCACAAATAGTAGTCCAGGTATTGCAATATTCATAGTCCGTGGACCACTGGGCCCAAAATGCATGGGCGAGGCCCACACAAGATACCCGAACATGACGGAGAGAACACTGCTGGGGCATCAGATAGAAATACAACAGGCACCTCAGGGGGAAGGGAATGGGGGGCACCTAAGCCGGATGAGTGCACGACACCAGATCCACGAGGGGGCTCCATGCCCATTGATGTATCCTGGGGAGTGCAAAGCCACAGTCTCTCAAGTCTCTCCAGTGGGTAGTCTGCCCACTGTTCAATCCTGGGGAGTGCAAAGCCACAGTCTCTCAAGTCTATACAGTGGGTGGTTTGCCCACTGCTGCATCCTGGGGAGTGCAAAGCCACAGTCTCACAAGTCTCTCCAGTGGGTGGTTTGCCCACTGTACCATCCATGTCTCCGCTGGTTTTGGAGGGGGACTAGTGCCCAGAGTGCTTCATCCTGCCAAGGACTGAGGTAGTGGATGCATGTCTCCACTGGTTCTGGAGGGGGACTGGTGCCCAGAGTGCTTCTGTCAAAGCCCAGCTCACCTGAGTCCTTGTTCAGTTCTGATGGAGGTTGAAGACAATCCAACCCCACCCTGAAACTGCTTGTTCCAGCACACTAGTTTTTAAAACAGTGCACTAAGAACAGAAGCTCAAGGGAAGGGGGGAAGTGGATAAAATAAAATAAAGAGACAACACCGTTCTTGCGTTTCCACTGTTGAAGTGCTGCACAAATCTGCGGCCCTCTCTGACTTCTGTAGAAACTGGTGCCTAATGAAACATAAACAAAGAACAGATAAGTACAACCTATTCCTAACTGGGTTCCTGACTATCCCTTTATTTATTAGAAATTTTCTTCTAAAAGTACCTCTTGGATCCTGGTCTCTAGTTTCCAGGTTTGGAATGTGTTACTGCTCTGGGATGTGCTTTCTAATACTCTAAAGCTTCTAAAACATTAAACAAATACCGTTATCAGAATTACCAATATCAAACATTCATCTTAATATAACTAAAGCCTAAATTCCCAATAGCAGACTCACTTTTCCCATATTTCCAGAATCTTTTATAAAACAAATACTGTACTTTTACGTCAAAATACAGCATGTAATTTGTGCAAGTCCTTGATTTACTGTTTGCCTTGCTGTTAATGGTTTCCACGGTTCGATTCTTAAAAGTTCCATTAAAAAAAAAAAATGTTTGCTTCACAAAGTTCCGCAAAGTATTCTTGTAACAAAGAGTTTGAATCACAATGTTCGTGGAAGGTATCTTGTTTCAAATTGTCTATACACCAATCCAGAAATTGTTGTCAAAGTTCTTTCAGGTAATAAAAGTTTTGCACTTACTTGTTGCTGGCAAGAGATACTGATCAGTCTAACCTTGTCTTCTTTCTCTTTTGCAGGTTGCTTGTAGGAGAGAGGCTGAGGCAAGGAGGAACCGGAAACCGGAAGAAGGAAGAGCCAGCAGCTGCGCCCATTGAAGCCAATGAAAGTCTGTAGAGAGCAGGAGTGCCAGCGCCGAGGGATCTGTCCTCAGGTAAGCGGGAGGTAGACGAGCACAAGCACTGGGTGAGGCTCGGGGGCTGCCTTTTATAGACAGGGCTGGGTGTGGTCCTCACATGCTGCACATGTTCTCGAAAGGTGTGCAGAGCTGGGTGTGGTTTGAAGAGCTGGGTGTGATCCTCACATGCTGCACATGTTCTTGAAAGGTGTGCAGAGTTTCAGTTATTATGCAAATGAGTTAAATTAACACATGGCCGAAAGAGGAGTGTTTTAAAGAAGCCTTGGTAAAAGCAAGGCCCAATGTGTAAACAAAACAGCACATTAAACAACATACACAGAAGCCTAGGGGGGGGGGGAAGGTGAGATAACAAGAAAGGCTTTCAATAGTAAGTTTAAAAGGGAGCGATTACAGAACCCACTAGTGCAGTGAGAGGGGACATGCTCTTTGCTGTGCACAAACCCTAACAGTTGCCCCCCTCAAAGGCCCTCCTACAGGACGGGGTTTTCCTGGATTTTTTAAATAAAACCGTCTAATCAGCTGTGGGGCATGTACATATGATGCTGGTTCCCATGAATTCTCAGATTCATCGTATCCTTTCCATTCTACTAAATAAAACAGACGTCCACTAATTCTTTTTGAGTCTTTTATGCTTTTCACTTCATATTCTAGATTTCCCTTAATTGGTATGGGTGGAAGTGGTGGTTCAGGTCGGGTTTTTGGATTGTACGGCTTAAGCAAGGACACATGGAATGTAGTATGTACTGGATATTCTTTTGGTAAATCTAATTTTACTGTTACCGGGTTTACTATGGCAGTTATACTAAAGGGTCCAATGAAACGTGGTTGCAGCTTTCGGGATCCCTCTATGTTTAGGTTCTTTGTGGAGAGCCATACCTTGTCACCGATTTTATACAGTGGGGCCTCAGATCTGTGTTTGTCTGCTTGTCTTTTCATGCTTTCCTTGTACTTTAATAAATGTTTCCTGGCTTTGTCTTGTATGTCACCTAACCTCGTTAGTCTATCCGTTACTGTAGGTAACAGAGAATCTTCTAACAAAATGGGTATAGCTCTTGGATGATACCCCTGCAAGAAATAGAATGGTGAGCAAAGTAGAGCTGAATGCTCAGTATTATTATAAACAAACTCCGCTACAGGGAGAGCTTCCAACCATTCACTAGAATAATCAGCCAATAAACAACGTAGCGTTTGAAGTAAGGTTTGGTTCAGTCGTTCAGTCTGTCCATCTGTCTCTGGGTGGAAAGCAGTGGATAATGCCACATCTATTTTCAGTTTTTTACATAATTTTTTCCAAAATTTAGAGTTGAACTGGCTCCCTCGGTCTGACACCACTTTGCTTGGCAAACCATGTAAACGCACAATTTCCCTTATAAAAATATCGGCAAATTCTGCCGCCGTGGGTAATTTCCGTAATGGTACAAAATGTGCCATTTTAGATAAAAAATCCACTATAACCAACACTGTTGTGAAAGATTTTACAGGTGCTAAACCTACAATAAAGTCTACGCTCACAGTGTGCCAAGGTTGTTTGGGTGTTGGCATTGGTATTAACAAGCCGTCAGGGGCCTTATGAGAAGATTTATGTCTTGCACAAATTGGACAGGTAGTGACAAATTGCTTAATGTCCTTTCTTATAGTGTCCCACCAAAAGTGTTTTTGCACATTTTCCAGGGTTTTTACCCAACCAGGATGACCTGCCAACAGTGAGGCGTGATGCCAAATTATCACCTGTGTTTGTAATTCAGAGGTGGGCACTAACAGCATGTTGTCGTGATACAATAAACCTCGTTGTATTGTGTTATGGGAATCCTTTAACCAATCCTGAGGTGCTATTTGCATGTGTGCATTATATAGATCTGTGATGAAATCCTTCTGTTGTACTGGTGCCAAAAACTTTTGGGGAGGAATAATGGGTTCTCCTATTTTATCTTGTTTCATGTCTGAGGTATGTCCGTATCTAGATAACACATCAGAATGAATTTGTTGTGCACCTGGTCTATAGGTTATTACAAAGTCAAATGTGCTAAAAAAATTTAACCAGCGCATCTGACGTGGTGTTAGTGCTTTAAGTGATCCAAAAAACTGTAGGTTCCTATGGTCAGAAAAGATTGTAACTGGGTACTTGGCTCCCATTAAATGGTGCCTCCATTCTGAAAAGGCTACTTTGATAGCTAGTAGTTCCCTTTCAGCCACAGTGTAATTTTGTTCAGCTGGTAATAACTTTTTGGAATAGAAGGCTATAGGATGTAACTGGCCATCTACTGCATCTCGCTGAGAGAGAACTCCTCATAAAGCTACTTGTGAAGCATCCGCTTCAACAAAAAAAGGCAAGTCAGGATCAGGATGTTTCAGAATTGGGGCTGAAGTGAACTTTTGTTTTAGGAGTTGAAAGGCGTGTTTTGCAAAAAGGCTGGTCATGGTACGTTTAAATTGATTCCAATTATGGAGGATGGGATCATCTCTCTCCACGAAAGGAATTGACCAATTGGCTGCTGTGCCACCCAAATAAGACAAGACGAATGCCACTTTCGTAGCATCAGTAGGGAACTGTTGTGGCTTACAAACCAAGTGTAATTGACATTGATTGATAAAAACATGGAATTTGTTACTATCTCCATGAAAACGTTCAGGTGCTGCTAAGGGCACAGCATTAGGAACATTAACAGTGACCTCAACTGGGGGAGGCAAAGTTGTCTGTTTTGATGGAGCCCCTGTCTCTGAGGAGGTTTTAAACAAAGGCGTAAAAGCTGTGTTCCACTGAGATACCCTAAATTTATACCTGCTTAAATCCTGTTTTAAAGAGGTATTCTCCATCTTTAATCTCTCTATTTCCTCTTGCATATGTTGCAAGATGCCAGACACTGATTCATTATGAGCCAAGTCCTCATTTAGGGCCTGCGCCATATCCGTGACGTCAATGCCCTCTATTTCTTCCCCGATATTCATCGTCCACCAGAACTGAATTTTTTTTTTTTTTTAAGGCTTGTGCTTCTGTCAAAGCCCAGCTCACCTGAGTCCTTGTTCAGTTCTGATGGAGGTTGAAGACAATCCGACCCCACCCTGAAACTGCTTGTTCCAGCACACTAGTTTTTAAAACAGTGCACTAAGAACAGAAGCTCAAGGGAAGGGGGGAAGTGGATAAAATAAAATAAAGAGACAACACCGTTCTTGCGTTTCCACTGTTGAAGTGCTGCACAAATCTGCGGCCCTCTCTGACTTCTGTAGAAACTGGTGCCTAATGAAACATAAACAAAGAACAGATAAGTACAACCTATTCCTAACGGTGTTCCTGACTATCCCTTTATTTATTAGAAATGTTCTTCTAAAAGTACCTCTTGGATCCTGGTCTCTAGTTTCCAGGTTTGGAATGTGTTACTGCTCTGGGATGTGCTTTCTAATACTCTAAAGCATCTAAAACATTAAACAAATACCGTTATCAGAATTACCAATATCAAACATTCATCTTAATATAACTAAAGCCTAAATTCCCAATAGCAGACTCACTTTTCCCATATTTCCAGAATCTTTTATAAAACAAATACTGTACTTTTACGTCAAAATACAGCATGTAATTTGTGCAAGTCCTTGATTTACTGTTTGCCTTGCTGTTAATGGTTTCCACGGTTCGATTCTTAAAAGTTTCATTAAAAAAAAAAAATGTTTGCTTCACAAAGTTCCGCAAAGTATTCTTGTAACAAAGAGTTTGAATCACAATGTTCGTGGAAGGTATCTTGTTTCAAATTGTCTATACACGAATCCAGAAATTGTTGTCAAAGTTCTTTCAGGTAATAAAAGTTTTGCACTTACTTGTTGCTGGCAAGAGATACTGATCAGTCTAACCTTGTCTTCTTTCTCTTTTGCAGGTTGCTTGTAGGAGAGAGGCTGAGGCAAGGAGGAACCGGAAACCGGAAGAAGGAAGAGCCAGCAGCTGCGCCCATTGAAGCCAATGAAAGTCTGTAGAGAGCAGGAGTGCCAGCGCCGAGGGATCTGTCCTCAGGTAAGCGGGAGGTAGACGAGCACAAGCACTGGGTGAGGCTCGGGGGCTGCCTTTTATAGACAGGGCTGGGTGTGGTCCTCACATGCTGCACATGTTCTCGAAAGGTGTGCAGAGCTGGGTGTGGTTTGAAGAGCTGGGTGTGGTCCTCACATGCTGCACATGTTCTTGAAAGGTGTGCAGAGTTTCAGTTATTATGCAAATGAGTTAAATTAACACATGGCCTAGAGAGGAGTGTTTTAAAGAAGCCTTGGTAAAAGCAAGGCCCAATGTGTAAACAAAACAGTACATTAAACAACATACACAGAAGCCTGGGGGGGGGGGGGGGGGGAAGGTGAGATAACAAGAAAGGCTTTCAATAGTAAGTTTAAAAGGGAGCTATTACAGAACCCACTAGTGCAGTGTGAGGGGACATGCTCTTTGCTGTGCACAAACCCTAACAGCTTCATCCTGTGCAGGACAGACGGAGTGGATGCAGGTCTCCACTGGTTCTGGAGGGGGACTGGTGCCGAGGGTGCTTCACTCACCCCGTGACGTTCCCTGTTGCTTCACTGCCCCTGCCGCTAATGGGCTAGCGGTGCTTGGGTTGGCGGTGCTTGCCCTGTTCAGCGGTGCTTGCCCTGTCCAGCAGTGCTTGCCCTGGCGGTCCTTGCCCTGTTCAGCAGTGCTTGCCCTGTTCAGCGGTGCTTGCCTTGGCGGTCCTTGCCCTGTTCAGCAGTGCTTGCCTTGGCGGTCCTTGCCCTGTTCAGCGGTGTTTGCCCTGTTCAGCGGTGCTTGCCTTGGCGGTGCTTGCCCAGTTCAGCGGTGCTTGCCCTGTTCAGCGGTGCTTGCCTTGGCGGTCCTTGCCCTGTTCAGCGGTGCTTGCCTTGGCGGTCCTTGCCCTGTTCAGCGGAGCTTGCCCTGTTCAGCGGTGCTTGCCTTGGTGGTCCTTCATTGACCAGCGGGGCTGGGGCTGGCGGTCCTTCATTGCCCAGCGGGGCTGGGGCTGGCGGTCCTTCATTGCCCAGCTGGGCTGTGGCTGGCGGGCCCTCCTGGGCAGCTGGACTGTGGCTGGCGGGGCCCTCCTGGGCAGCTGGGCTGTGGCTGGCGGGGCCCTCCTGGGCAGCTGGGCTGTGGCTGGCGGGGCCCTCCTGGGCAGCTGGGCTGTGGCTGGCGGGGCCCTCCTGGGCAGCTGGCCTGAGGCTGGCGGGGCCCTCCTGGGCAGCTGGGCTGTGGCTGACGGGGCCCTCCTGGGCTGCGACGATGGGGCTGCCAGGGCCCTCCTGGCCAGCGGGGATGATGGCGGTCTTCTCCACCATGCTGCTCCTCCCAGACTTTGCGGGTTTCTTCTGCCCCTTCCGCACCTTGGGAGGAGTCACAGCAGAGTCCACACTCCCCCCGGGGCCCCTGTGAGCGGCTTGAGTGGCTGGAGTCTTCCCCCTCTCCCGCCGGGCACTGGCCAACTTCTGGTGCTTCACAGGGGGGGACTGGCTGTGCTCTGGCTCTGTGATAGACTGGCTGGCCTGGTGGCCGGTGCACTCCACATACCTGTGACAACAGGGACCACTGGTCTCGGTGATTTTGTGGCTGAGGTGCTAGTACGGGACCTATGAGTTGGACGGGGGGGAAATAGGTTAAGGGTGGACAGGAAAAGTTGTTTGGGGACACTGGGATGGGTAGCTGGAGGGGGTTTGGGAGTGGAAGAAGAGGAGGTGGTTGTAGGAGGTGTAACTTTTGTGGCTTTGGGTGCTGGTGCATGCGCTGGAGGCTGTCGTGAGGTGGGTGTATGTTGGTTGGGTGTGTGCATGCGTTTGTGTATCTTGGGAGGGGGCGTCACAGACACACTGGGAGAAGACACAGGGGACGTGTGTATGGTAGTGGGGGTGGTGACTGCACGTGAGCAGGGTGTGCTGCCGGGTGTGCTGGTGCGGGACGTAGTGGCTGTAGAGGTAGTGCATGCAGGTGTGAGTGTAGACAAGACTAGGAAGGAGGAGGGAGACGAGGAGGAGGGGGACACAGTGGAGGCAGTGGATGTTGGTGTGTCTGTATGTGTGTGGTGCTTGCGTGAGTGCCTGTGGGATGTGTGGTGCTTATGTTTGCCAGAGCTTCCCTTGTGTGTTGAGGCGTGTGCAGGCTGGTCTGATGGTGTGCTTGGGATAGGCAGAGGTACAGGGGATTGGGTCTGGGTGGAGGAAGTTGGAGGAGGGAGGCTTGACACAGGGACAATGGCTGCCATCAGTGCTGAGGCCAGAGTCTGAACGGTTCGATGAAGGGCAGCCTGACCAGAATGAATGCCCTCCAGGAATGCATTTGTGTGTTGCAACTCCCTTTCTACACCCTGGATGGCATTCAAAATGGTAGACTGCCCAACAGTGAGTGATCTGAGGAGGTCAATGGCCTCCTAACTGAGGGCAGCAGAGGTGACAGGGGCAGGGGCTGAGGTGCCTGGGGCGAAGGTGATGCCCACCCTCCTGGGTGAGCGGGCACAGGGCGAAGGCTGAGGGGCTGCTGGGAGGGCGGTGCTGGTGGGGGGGGTGGCGGGTGTACCTGTTGAAGTGGGGGGCACAGATGTTGCTGCCACCACAAGGGAGCTCCCATCGGAGGACGAGTCCGTGTTGCTGGTTGCAGATCCTGTGACCGCCGTGGTGCTCCCCTCGCCCTCCGTCCCACTGGTGTATTCTGAGTCCGTAGTGTGGGCCTCCATGCCCATGTGGGATGCAGCTCCCTCGTGCTCCGGTGCCACTGCACCTCCGCCTGCTGATGCTAATGCACACAAGAACAGGGAGACCGCAAAAAAAAGGGGGGGGGGGGGCGGAAGAAAGACATGTTGAGTGCATTGATTACCGCTACCGTTGGCGGACAAGACAGACACAGCAGCACCCTGCACTACGTTGCTGGGCTCTACACTGCAATTCCTGGGAAATGGCCTACAAGGCTATGTACGACATCTGCACACATAGATGACACAGGGGCATGAATACCTGTACTTGGCACTCTACAGAGGTGGGGTGGGGGGCCAAGGGGCCATGCCTTACGAAGTGGCCTAGCCTACGGAACTCGCCCTGGCCTAAGAAAACCAACAGCCCTCCTCCCCCACCCAGACCCCTCCACTGCGCGCTATGTCAGCAGAATGAGAGTGTACTCACCCCCTTGTGTCTTCTGTGATGCCCTCAAGCGCCCATCCAACTCAGGGTAGGCCACCGCCAGGATCCGGAACATCAGGGGGGTCATGGTTCGACAGGCACCCCTCCCACGTTGGGAGGCCATCCCCAGCTGAGCCTCCGCCGTCTTCTTGCTCCAGCGGTGAATGTCCTCCCATCTCTTCCGGCAGTGGGTGCTCCATCTGTGGTGGATCCCCAGGGTCCGGACGTCCTTGGCAATGGCACGCCAAATATCCTACTGCTGGTGGGCGCTGACCTACATGAAATGTACAGGGGAAGAAGAGAAGTCATTACCAACTGAGCCGTCAAAGTGAGTGGCCCCCATCCCTACCCTTGCCATGTGGCACATGCACCCACCGTCTTTCATGCACGCAGAACTCTGCCCCCTTCCTTCTTACAACCAGACCTCTCCACACACGTATAGCCCATACAGCATGCTCCCTGTGTACTTACCTGTTGGTCTGGAGGACCGTAGAGTAGCGTGTACTGGGGGAGGACCCCATCCACGAGCTTCTCCAACTCCTCCGCAGTGAAGGCAGGGGCCCTTTCCCCAGACGCATGAGCCATTGTCTCTTCCAGACCGAGGTCACAGCAGCACTTGCAGTGTAGGTCCTCTCCTGTCGAAGATCAGGTATCGAGTGATTTAAGTGATAGAAAATGGTGGTCACGTCCGCGGCGGTGCGTACCATCACCGCCGGCATACATCGTCATTGGCTCCTGTGACCCATAGGGTCCAATGTTAACCAATGCAGCATTGCGCCGCGGTCTTCGACCGCGACGGTGTACAATGCCAGCGCTGTTACCTCACATCCCATTGTCCCGCTTTAGAGGTCAGGCAGCCGCATTTCAGGGGCCCACATGGCCATTTACCAACTGCGTCACACATACCTAGGCCTACTCTCAACACACATACAGGCCTGAATTTGTGTATGAATCGTGTTCTGTCTAGACTGTGGGTACATACCTCTGAGTTATTTGACTCTGTGGTCGCTGTTGTCCTTCATAGGCACCGTCCGCTGGGCCATGTGAGGAGATGGCGGAATCCTCCGGTGTACCGACTGCTGGTGGACCTGTCGAGAATGGAGGAAAGAAATTTTATCATCACCTACAGGTTTGACCTTGCCACAATCCAGGAACTGTGTACCCAGTTGGAGCCAGACCTGATGTCAGCAATCCGCCATCCCACAGGAATCCCCCTTCAAGTGCAGGTGCTGTCAGTGCTCCATTTCCTTGCAAGTGGGTCATTTCAAACAACTGTGGCCATGGCATCAGGGATGTCCCAGCCTATGTTTTCCAATGTGTTGTCCAGAGTGTTGTCTGCCCTGCTGAAGCACATGCGGAACTACATCGTTTTTCATCAGGTGAAGGACTTGCCTACAGTGGAAGGTGATTTCTATGCCCTTGGACATATCCCCAACATCATAGGTGCTATTGATGGGACCCATGTGGCTTTGGTCCCCCCCACAGGAGTGAACAGGTGTACAGGAACCGGAAGAGTTATCATTCCATGAATGTACAGATGGTGTGTTTGGCAGACCAGTACATCTCCGATGTGAATGCCATGTTCCCTGGCTCAGTGCATGATGCCTACATCATGCGGAATAGCAGCATCCCTTATGTGATGGGTCAACTACAGAGGCACCGGGTGTGGCTATTAGGTGACTCTGGTTACCCCAACCTGTCATGGCTACTGACCCCAGTGAGGAATCCCAGGACCAGGGCAGAGGAACGCTACAATGAGGCACACGGGCGAACTAGGAGGGTGATCTAACGCACCTTCGGCCTCATGAAGGCCAGGTTTAGGTGCCTCCATATGACAGGTGGATCCCTATTCTACTCACCAAAGAAGGTGTGCCAGATCATCGTGGCCTGCTGTATGCTTCATAACTTGGCTTTGCGACGACAGGTGCCTTTTCTGCAGGAGGATGGTCCAGATGGCGGTGTTGTGGCAGCTGTGGAGCCTGTGGACAGTGATGAGGAGGAAGCAGAGGAAGAAGACATTGACAACAGGGACTCAGTCATCCAGCAATATTTCCAGTGAGACACAGGTGAGAATACATTCCTGCCTACTACAAGTACTTTTACACTTCTACCTCTCTCCTGTCTGTCGATTTCACCCAATGTATGGTCACTGAGTTGTCACTTTCCCTTGCGGTTTCACAGGTGTGGGTCCCAATGTGTGTCATCTGCTTAGATTCCTCATGGACTAGAGCTGTGTGACAACGGTATGTTGACATTACGATTTCCTGGAAATGTTGTCACTGTAATTGCAAATACACTATTTCGAAATCACACTCCAGATCTTTTGGTGTTTTAGGTGTGTTTATTTAAATACTAATTATTGGAGGGGGAAGTTAAATGGTGAGGGGTGATGGCGGAGGAGTGTCCATGGCAGAGTCCAGCCTATTTGTCTCATAGGTGCATTGCCCATATGGGCATAGGAAGTGGAGCTGGGGCAGTTCAAATATGGACAGGGTGACAAAGTGGGACAGTGGGACAGTGGGTTGACAATCAGGGTAGTCTCATTTCTTGGCGGGGGTCTTGGTATCGTGCTCTGTCTTGTTCCTGGATCTCAGGGACCGTTTGCGGGGTGGTTCTCCATCTGCAGGGGGTGGGGTTCTGGTGTGGTGGTCCTGTGGCGGTGCCACCTGTCCACTAGCACCGGCGGAGGTGGTGGGCAGTTCATCGTCCATGCTAGTGTCAGGGGCCCCTTGGAGTGCCACAGTGTCCCTCCTGGTGTTGAGTATTTCCTTCAGCACCCCTACGATGGTGGCCAGGGTGGAGCTGATGGTTCTGAGTTCCTCCCTGAACCCCAAATACTGTTCCTCCTGCATGCGCTGGGTCTCCTGAAACTTGGCCAGGACCGTTGCCATCGTCTCCTGGGAGTGGTGGTATGCTCCCATGATGGAGGAGAGGGCCTCGTGGAGAGTGGGTTCCCTTGGCCTGTCCGCCCCCTGTCGCACAGCAGCCCTCCCAGTTCCCCTGTGTTCCTGTGCCTCCATCCCCTGGACCGTGTGCCCACTACCACTGCCCCCAGGTCCCTGTTGTTGTTGGGGAGGTGAGTTATCCTGGGTTCCCTGTAGTGGTGGACACACAGCTGATTGACGTGTCCTGGGGACGGAGGTATGGGTCCGCTGGGTGGGTGCTGTGCTGGTGTTACCAGAGGGTGGAAGGTCTGTGCTGGCCTGTGCCTGTGTGAGGGGAACTGACTGTCCCGAGGCCCACGATGGTCCGGGCTGGTCATCTAGATCCAGGTGGACAGAGCTGCTGTCATCACTGTGGGCCTCTTCTGTGGGTGGGGTGTAGATGTCTGGACCCTCCTGTCTGGTGACGTTGGGTAGTGCTCCTGCAGGGTGGAAAAGCATGATTATTGCATCTGTGTGTGTCATGGTGTGCAATGGGTGGGTGACCGTGTACCTCAGTGCTGGCATTCCTGTGTGAGGGCTTGTGTGATGATGGTTTAGGGGGTTGTATGGGTATGTGCAGTGGGCATGCTTTAGTGATGGGTGTCCATGCTTTGTTTTTGCATGCAGGGCTTGGTGTTGGGATGGCTGGTTTGTGATATTGGTACATTTGTGAGGAGTTGGAGTGCTGGGGGTGAGGGTGAGGGTGGGGGTATGTGCTGGCATGCAGGTAGGGTGGGGGATGTAATAGTTAAGATTTGTCTTACCAGAGTCCATTCCTCCACCGACTCCTGCGAGGCCCTCAGGATGCAGAATCTCCAAGACCTGCTCCTCCCATGTTGTTAGTTGTGGGGGAGGAGGTGGGGGTCCGCCGCCAGTCCGCTGGACCGCCTGGTGGTGTCCTGAGATCACGGAACGCACCTTCCCCCGTGGGTCGTTCCACCTCTTCCTGATGTCGTCCCGATTTCTTGGGTGTTGTCCCACTGCGTTCACCCTGTCGACTATTCTTCGCCATAGCTCCATCTTCCTTGCAATTGAGGTGTGCTGCACCTGTGCTCCAAATAGCTGTGGCTCTACCCAGACGATTTCCTCCACCATGACCCTGAGCTCCTCCTCCGAGAACCTGGGGTGTCTTTGCCGTGCCATGGGGTGGTGTGGGTGATGTGTGGGATGGAGTGTGTGGTGATAAGTGTGGTGATATGTAGTGGTGTGTGGTGTTTTGTGCGTGGAAGTTGTGTGGGTGGTGGTGTTGTGTGCCTGTGGATGCTGTTGTTCTTGCTGGTGCTCTCTCTCTGGCCTTCTTTCGGAATTTTTGGTCGTAGGGGTTTGTGGGTGATGTGGGTGGGTGTTTTATAATGTATTGGGTGTGTGGGAGTGGTGTGTGTATGTGTATCAGGTGTGTGAATTTCGAATTGTCCAATGTGGCGGTGTTTTGTAGAAGTATGTGTATTTTGAGCGCGGCGGTGTGTACCGCCAATGGAATACCGCGGTGATAGTGTGGGCGTATTTCTGTTGGCGTGACGGTGGAGGTTTTGTTTTCGCCAGTTTATCACTGACCTTTGATGTGGCGGAGTTGTGTGGGTGTCTGAATTTTGTCGGATTCCGAGCTGTGGGTCATAATAGCTGTGGCGGAAACCCGTGGTCGCGGCGGTGTGTTGGCGGTCTTCTGTACGGCGGTATGCAGCTTTTACCCCCAATGTTGTAATGACCCCCATGGTCTAGGAAAGAACCAGCGGAAGCTGAAATGCTCAGTGGGAAAGGAAGCATGAGTTGAATACCTGGACGAAGTGTACAGTATGTTACGGTGTCAACAAAAATGCTCTCAAGACTCAAAAATGACCTTGCAGGCTCTTCTTGGCAATTCAAAGACAGTATTTACTAACTGTTGCAACAGGGAAAAAAGCACCGCAGACTGCATCTCAGTACCTGCACACCTGCCTCTACAGTTTTCTCAATTGCCTGTTCACAGACAGGCCTTTTTATTCACATCAGTACAATACTATACTACACATGATCAATAAACTTGCATGTTTACAGATTAAAATGGAAAAACACTTAAAAACATGTGACCCCCATGACCCCTAATTCCTAAACTATGTCATCACTCAATCTATTATATGTTCAACAAAGGTTTTTGACCGAGCCGTCTTAGACCTGTGAATGCGTATGTGCTCTTTTGTATATGTAATTTATTTGAAGTGTGTGCTGACAGCATTGTGTGTCCGGGACTTCTGAGTGTTTGGAATTTGGTTTCTTTCCTGCACCCATTGTAAGTCATGCACCTGTGTGCTTTGGGCTAATTCAATTATGTAACCATTGTCTAATCAGTTTGCAATCTGTTTGTAGACACAGAGAGTATGCTGGTGACTTGTGTGCTGATGTTGTCAATACTTGCAGGTTGGTTAGACACGAATTGGCCTTTACCAGATGACCATTTCATGTTCCTTATTCCACTATATCCTTGAATAAATCTTCCACCTGGCTCATGTCAGTTTGGGGGTTAGGCCTAACTGTTTTTTGATTGTGCACAGTGGTGTAGTTTCTGTTTGTGCTTGATTTTACACAATGTTTTCACATTTCATATTTACAGTAGTACGCTTATTTTTTACTTTTCCTACAACAGGTAAGGCTGTATTAATTACTCAGTGCCCAGTAAACTTCTCTATTGATGACGAAATAGAGGGCCGGTTTTCTTTAGGAATAATTAAGAAGACAATTGAGTCCCTAAAGCTTACAAGAGTAGTCGGGCCAGACACCTGCCTGCAGTTATGATAAAAACAAACACTGTTTGGCAGACTATCCTGTTCTATCCTCCATTCTAAAAACAAATCCAACTGGCAGAAAACATTCCAGATAGCTAGAAGGGAATGGTAATTAAAATCATGTATAAAAAAGGTGACCCCCCTCCATTATAGCTATAGGCAAATAAATTTGTTATACGTGGGAGAGAAAGTCTTCTCTAAAATCCTTTTGGGTATATTGAAAGAATGGGCTGAAACAAACTCTGAAATCCCTCTAAAGCAAGGGAGATTTAACAGTGGTCATTTGACATCAAACCATTGCTTCAGTCAATGAGATACAGCTAAAAAAAAAAAAAAAAAAAAGAGAAATCGTGCAGGGCTATACTTATGTTTTGTGGATTTTTGCTCTGCTTTTAATTCTGTTCATTGAGCCTTGCTGTGGGAAGTCCTAAGAAATTATGAAATCCCTCATAGTTTACTCTTGAGCTTACAGGAATTTGAATGAGATAATTGGGCCCAAGAGGAATTAGATGTTGAAGGGTCACCTTCAAGGACAATAGATTTAAGGAATGGCCTCAGACAAGGGTGTGTTTTGGCACCTGTATTGTTTTCCTTTTTTTGGCAGATCTACCAAAAACGCTAAGCCATTCTAATAGCTTCAGCTCTGAAATGAATGGTGTACATGTAAGCTGTTTCCTATATGCCGACTATTTATCAATCATAGATATGACCGGAATTGGCCTCAAGAGGAAGCTAGATGTCTTCTACGACTACTGTACCATTAAAAAACTAACTACAAGTATGGAGAAGTCTAAAGTGCTTTGTTTTAGGAATAAAAGGATAAAATCCATTTGGTCCTTAAATAAAGCAAAAACCGAGACCGTTAGCAAATACAATTATTTTGGGATGTGGTTCTCAAAAAATATTTTATGAAAAGATCATACTGAGTCTCTGCAGACAAAAGCACTTTCTTCTGTAGGGGGACTCAAGAAATTATATAAAATATTGGAGGTTCCTCTTTAAGACTAGTACTGGCAGCATATCAGGGAATGATACTGCCACAGTTCCAGTACGGTGTGGAAGTAGTCTGTACCAGTGGGAAATTAAGGCCCATATTTATACTTTTTGATGCAAATCAGCGCAGGCGCTGGTTTGCGTCAAAATATTTAACGCCGGCTAATGCCATTCCTATGCGTCAGGTGGGCGCCTTATTTAAGGATTGACGTTAGCCGGCGCTGCGGGCTGGTCAGAGTAAAAAAAATTACTCAAACCAGGCAGCGCCGGAGTAGGTAAAAATGGGGGTTGTGCGTCAAAAAATGGTGTAAGTCAGGTTAGAGTCAAAAATCATGGCTCTAACTGGACTTGCGCCATTTTTTGATGCACAACCCCCATTGAAATGACTCCTATCTTAACAAAGACAGGAATCATGCCCCCTTGCCCAATGGCCATGCCCAAGTTAGGCCCCCTATGCCACTTTAAAAAAAATAAAAAAAATTACTTACCTCAACTTACCTGTACTTACCTGGGATGGGTCCCCCATCCATGGGTGTCCTCCAGGGGTGGGCGAGGATGTCAGGGGGGTGTCCCTGGGGGCAGGGAAGGGCACCTCTGGACTGCTTCCATGGTCAGAGACCATGGAGGTGAGACCACAGGTCCCTTAACGCCTGCCCCCACCCAGGCGTTAAAAAACGGCACACATCAGGCTGTGCGCCGTTTTTTAAGGCCCGCTCCCTCCTGTGCATCAAAATGATGCAGGAGTGTAAATAAGGCACACAGACCTTGCATGTCATTAACGCAAGGTGGTTTCCCGCATCCAGAAAATGACGCACACGGAGGGATTTTGACATTCGCAGGGACGGGCGTCATAGTATAAATATGGTGTTAGGTTTGCGCCGAGTGTGTCAAAGTTTTTGACGCACATTCGGCGCAAACAGAGTATAAATATGCCCCTACGTTGGTATCCCGAAGAGCAGGTGCTTAAAAATACTACTTTACCTTGCACTGTGGTCCAGGCTGTTAGGACAGAAACTGGCCTAGCAGCATGGACTTACTTAGCATTTGCAGAGACAATAAAATTCTGGGCAAGAATAGATAGTGAGGAGCTCCCCAAAATATCAATGCTATTTACAAAATAAATTATAACTAGTGAATTAAATTGGGCAACATCAGTTAAGAGAGGGATCCTCGTTCTCTGCAAGAAATTAACAAAACAATGTATGATCGATCGAACAAGTGAGCTCAGAAGGGTGACAAAACAGGTGGCCAGAGAAGAAGATCTGAGATATTTAATGAATACAAATTCTGTATCCCTCCTGATGAACCTGTAACTTGAGGAGGAAGCATTCCCTTATCTAGAGAATCCTCCAAATGTGCCTTTAGGATGATGCCTTTTGAAATTTAGATGTGGGGTAAATGATTTTTTAATCTCAGAAGCTCAAGGTTCTCTGTTAGATAAATGTGGTCTTAATATGAAAGGATAATTAAAGCACGTCCTAGTGGATTTTCCTTGGTTTTTTTCACAACTGAAATTTTATTAAAGCCAATTTACAAAAATATGGTATTAAAAAAAAAGAGGGCAAGCCCTTCATTTATTTTTGGATATGCGGTTCTTAGACATAACTTGTGCTTTGGGGGATTTTTATTGTTTGTGAATTAAGTTTTAGCAGAAAGTTGATAACAGTTATTGGCCAGGGGCAATATCTTGGTATTAACTGTGAGTTTGAATTGATTTTTAGCATGGATTGGTTTTATAGTGTATGGATAATTGAAATATGCGTTATTGTGTATATGTTTTTAAAGACCAAGATCTAAATTAAACCTATGTTTGACTGACTGACCAAAACCTCAAATAGGGTACATTGAAAAGAACATTTCTAAAATTTAGAATATAACTGATTTCCTCCTATATTTTGTAAAATTAGTCTTTGTCAGGATTCCATGCAGGGAATTGCAAGAGCAGAACATAATAAATTGTTGAGATCATACTCAAGTTCATGAGAGTCCTTATTACCTGTTTCTTCAGCGTCCCATGGCATTTCTGGTGCGAATGGTGCACATCATTGGCAATTCATATTAACAATCTGGGAAATGAATTTGTCCTTTTCACATACTTAAATTAGAAAAAATGTATTCCTGCTGTAGTATTTTTTGGGCTATTCTTTGTATTAGGGCCCAGACACTACCCTTTGCTTCCATTATCCAAACAAGTACCGCGAGGTCTTCATGAGGTGTCAGAAGCCAGGCATGTTCTGCTCTGTCCCTTTCCTCATCCTGATCACTCTTTCTGTGCAGGACTTATTTTTCAAGGTAGTTGCACTACTGATTCTTGGGATATCCATATAGGGAGATTGGTGGTTTTGTTTCTGAAGGCAGTGCTTCATAATCCCTCGTGGGATGGGATAATTCCTGACAGTGGTACATAATTAATACGATCTTGCTAATCGTTAGAGAATATGATGTTGTCAATGTATACAATCATGAAAATGTTGATAAAGCCACAGAAAAGTGCATTAACCATCATCTTTCTGGTCTAGAAACCCTCTTCTCTCCTCTGCATTCACTATAAAACCTAGGGCCATATTTATACTTTTTGACGCAAAACTGCGCCGGCACAGTTTTGCGTAAAAAATATTACCGCCGACTAATGCCATTTTGGTGCGCTGTGCGGGCGTCAAATTTATACTTTGACGCACAGCGGCACAAACCACAGGTGGGAGTCATTTATTTTGACGCACACCGCAGCGTCAAGTCGTAAAACAAAATGACATTAATGCGGCGGAAATTACTGTGGGTCGATTTACGACCCCGCAAACCAGATATGCGGCGTTTTTTGACGCAATAGTATTAAAAAAAAACACGAACACTGCCATTTCACCAGAGGAGAGCCAAAATGGATCCCAGATGCCACTACAGACCCCAGGAAGATGACAACAGACCAGGAACCAGCCAGGAGGACCCACACAAGAACCAGGACACTTTTAAGAAGAAAAGAAAGTGTCGCTTCAGTGCAGAGGAGCAGGAAATTCTGGTTAAAGAGGTGACGAAACACCAGCAGCAACTGTTTGTCATCTCAAAGTTGCCAATTAGTAGGAGAGAGACTATATGGCAACAAATTGTCAACAAGATTAACAGTGTGGCAGAAGTACGCAGAACAGTCATCGAGTGCAAGAAACGCTGGCATGACTGCAAGCGCAGGACCAAGGAAAAGATGGCCAGGAACAGGAAGGCAGCACTGCAGACTGGAGGAGGGAGTCCAGCACACCAGGAGGCCATGGACCACATGGAGGAGATGGTCGCAGCCGTCATCCCTGAGGAGATTGTCACAGGGATTCAAGGACAGGACATCGCAGACTACCACGAGACAACGCACATGCAGGGTAAGTCGCATGGGGAATTAAAATGCAATAATGTCAACTGTGAGCAGGGGGGATACCGACCACAAAATGCATGGAAGTCATCATATACATGGAGTAGCATGGTTAAAGGGGCATGGCATGGGGGCATGGCCTGCACAAACAGAAGCTGGGGCACACCATTACACTACACCAACAACAGTCCCATGGGGGCATGTTGTCATGCCAACGATGGAGTAAAGGGAAAGCCACGCCAGGAGGGAAGGGCACAACGTCAAACTGACATCCCGGCACACGTCAGCCACCACACACCCTACATTAACTAGGGCCCTCTTAACAACCTCTAGCCATACCGACAACTGGAATGTAACTGCGACAACAGTTGCCACTACCACTTCCGCTCTGTGTGCAGCTCAAGTAGCCAATGGCAGTAACCTCCCCATGGATCATACACACCTAAATTAGGGGGGTTGAGGATGACAACTTCAACAATCCCCAGAAACAAGACAAAGGCCCCAGTACTGTCAAATGTCAATGCCCATAGTTGTCGCAAACATCAGCCAATGTAAACAACAATAGGAGCTACACAGCACTAAGGACACACCAATGCTGCATATGTCAGGGTCCATCCTGTGTCTGGGTAACAATGCAACATCCCAAATGTAATACTGCTCAGACAACAGCATTGAGGGGGGGACACATGTAACTGGTCACTGAAATACACCTGCACAGTCAGAGGAGGAAATAGGACACTGATATGATTATCAGGGCAATCCAATGTAACACACATTCCCCAACATCAGCAGTACACATTACCAATGCCAACATCCATATCGTGTCATAACATTGCTATGCATAGGATATGCCACATGTCAAATACATTTAAGTGGATGTGAAAGATCAGAGATTGGGGCAGGTCCAGATTGTTAAGTGTGCTACAGGGCCATCAGAACACCCACAGCCAGTGAAAGGTCTCACCATGCGAATGGATGTAGACAGAGGCTTGAGTAGGACAAGAAGGTGGCAATTCTCTATTTGGCCTAAACCAACACCTAGAGGCGATGATGCCGACAAGTCTAATAACTCAATAACATACATGTGACATGCAGTTGGGCCATAGGCCTGGAAGAATGCCCATCTGAAGGACTGGAGCAATGAACACGAAACAAGATCACAATGTGAATTCATCACAAGGCAGGCATGTCACATCACCCATGCCACAACACAGACACACTAATTGTACCCTGTTTCATTGCAGAGGAAGATGGATCTCCTGCGGATATGCCTGTCCCAGATTACCCTGATGACATGGATGACGAGCCGATAAACATTCCCCAGGAGACTATCCAAAAGATCCTTGAAACCCTCCAGACCCCACCTTCAGTCACAAGGAGGAGCATAGAACAAGCAGCCATCGCAGAGGATCCACCCACCACTCCAATTGTAAGACCTGCCAGCTCCAATACAGCTGAGGACTCAGACGACATTGGCACCAGCTTTGAGAGAACTGTAGTTGGAGTACAGCGGGAGCTGGCCAAGGAGGTGTGGACGGGGATGTAAACTATGGCAGCCAGTCTAGAGGGGGTGCGTTCGTGCATGATGTCATCTGCAGATCAGGCAGCAGCTATGCAAGCCCTAACCTCTATCTTGCAGGAACTGCAAAAAACCCAGAAGGAAATCAGCACAGCTGTAATACAGTTGACCCAACACCTACAACAGCAATCCTGTCAACGCGTGCACAAATGCAACATTGAACCCCTCAGGGCCAACCTGGCTGCCTACCATTGTGATGTGGCTGCTATTCTCAAGAAACAGCAGATACTCCTTGCTGCAGTACTGCCCTTAAGACCTTTACAGGGAGCAGCGACCGAGATGTCTGACTACACGTCTTCTAACACTGAGGTGTGTGTTACCCCTTCACAACCACCACCAACAAGGACAGAGGAGGCAACACACACATCAGAAGAAGAAGACATGGAACAGACCACATTCACAAGGAAAAGTACCCGGAAGCACTAGTCCCTGCCACATGGCCAACTATTACCAAGGTCCTGCGCTTTGTAACTTGCCAGTCTTGCAACAACTGTACTCAAGCACTGTTCTGCAAACCACTGTATATCTTGTCACCCAGCCCAGTGATTGTCTCTCTCCTACTCATTGGCAAATTCTGTCCCTCTGCACTCTCTGAAACATCAACCCCAGCATGTCAAAAGCATTTCAGTAAACCCTTGTGTAGGATCACAATGTAAGATGTCACTATAATGGACTCACAATCATGGACAATGTACAGATAGCACTACAGCACTTTTCAATAAATAGCACTTACACAAAAAATCTGACTCTAGGTAATGTGACATATCAACTGTGCAGTAGATAACTGAAATGTGCCTACTGTCAAATTACGTAGCTTGTCAATACAAACTTTCCAGATATTATGTAGTCAGATAAATCAGCACAGTGCCCATGATTGCATCATACTCTGCCCTTCCTGAGGGCAAGATCTGATGAAGTGAGAAACCACACACCATCATGCTGTGCTGGACAGAAGAATGCTTCCTCAAGGGATATCTACGTCATCAAATAGTGGCTGCAAAATGTTGTCACCATGCAATAATAACACATATAACAGTGCACACTAATCTAAGCAAACACTACAAAAACTGCATAAATTAAGGTGTCTGAGTTTACATACAAATAGGTAATCATGCTGAACTGTGTCACAAATGACGTATGAGAGTCATGAAGACAAGAATACAAGAGTGCCAATGAGAACTCATCTTATAAGGGTGTCCTTGATCATCACACTGCAGTCAGACCTAAAACTGTTCCCCCAATAACAAGTCTGGAAGCACTGTGTGTGACTTTGAATACACACTTATCAACAGAAACACATTGTCATCCATATTAACTGTGATTGGTGGTTGCAACGAAGGGTGGAAACTTTGCAAGGTAGCTCTGGGCTAGCTGCCAATCGTACAGCTCAGCTGGGATTTGTTTGTAGCATAGGTCAAAAATGTAATAGTACAAAATTCATGTACACTGATTCCAAACCCAGGATCAAGTACCATTTAACACATACTGTTAAGGGTTAACCAAATATTTATTAAATGCTAATCACAGAAGAGGAAACTGAGGGAAAAATCTCACCTACCCTAATCTACCCTGACTACTCATTACCCACAACTGTCCCTAACTAACCTAAGCTACACTTACTTATCACATGTAATGAAACGTTCTAAACATCCACCCCCGCCCCCCTTATGAGACGGGACACATGGAGGATAACACATACTAACCTAAACACATACTATACTATCTTAAACAAATCTATATATTTTTTTTTTTTTTTTTTTTTTTTTAAACACACAAGAACACCAATATTAAACCCCACCCACCCACCCACACACTTAATAAGTAAAAATAGAAAGAATCAGGACCACCCACCCCCCACTCACTAACACTATCTAAACTAACAGCCTATACTAACCTAACACTAAGCCCCCTGGGCCCACTAACTATAAGAACAAGGAAAGAGGAGGGAGGGGAGGGAATCATTTCCATTTCAAATACAGTCTAGAGGTTGGCTCTGCAGAGGGTCCTCTTGATTGACTTAACACGCCAGTTAATGTGGCGCACATCCCGGCTCAGGTGGCTTAACTTGCGCAGCACACGGTCCATCTTCCGTTCCATGTTGTGGAAGGCTGCAGGGTCAACAGATGGAGCTGTGGCAGTATGGGCACCGGTGGAGGAGGTCTGTGTGTGTGTGTGGAGCCAGGCCCAGTGGGCTGTCCTGCACCTGTAGCAATGCTGGGGCCTGGAAGTCCAGCAGATGTAGGCACAACAGTCCCAGCTGTGGGTGGGGCCACCTGGCTTGAAGTGGTGGTTGTGCTGGTGGTGGCTGTGGTGGGCAAAGTAGGCCCACCCTGTGGGAAGGCTCTCCATGCCCCGGAGGCCCGTTCATGGCGATATCGCTGCGCCATCCTCCTGAACCCCGACTCCACCAGCAGGATGTGCTGGTATCTCATGGCCCAGCGCTGGAATTCACGGACCTGGTCTGGAGTCATGTTTGCAGTTGTGAAGACAAATGCAAATATTCTACATTAGTAACTGCATTGTGTGAAATGGCACAAGAAGTTAATCAGACAATACATCTACTGTACTTGTAACAGCTCATATCACAATACAGATCATTGAATGTCCCTGAGGAAGTACATGGTAGGCCAGCCTACAAAGGTCACATCACACATAGCACATCCATAACCTACAAGATGGGTAACAACTGGCTTTGACTTGCCATCTGAGTTCTGCCAGTTATCAGCTAAGAATCATGCTGCATATCCTCCGCCAAGACCTGGGATACAAATGTCAGTGTACGGAATGCAAAACTAAAGCCACATGGTCTGCAACTTGTAACTGGACTTGCCAGTATAGTACCAAGTGCCATACCTGAGTGTGTATACTAGGTTCCAACCAAACAGTCACTTATTCACATGTATGTGTAACATACTGGTAGCATCAGTACTAGGTACCCCATTCACAAACCCATGCCCGTGTTTGAGGGTGGGGGGGTGGATAAACAACTATCAATTTCCAACAACATGTACACAGAGGAGTGTATAGAAAACTCCACACATGTTTGGCTCTACACACACACCACAGGTAAGGTCTACCAACAATTAGGAGTCAGCAAACCCTAGACCAATCATAGGACCACACATTTCAGGAAATGCAGAACTTGGTACACAACATATACTTCCAGTAAGGCCTGACTTACATCAGACACAGAGATGCAAGAACACCCATGATCATGATTTGCATGCACACCTAGGCCATTGCACTCAAGTTCCACATACTTGTAGCACTACATGTGGAAGTACATGCTGCTAGGAGGTTCTACCTACAGTTTCATAAGTAAGTTGGTAAATAGGGAAGCAGAAGTCTATTGGAAAGCAATTTGCTGTACCAATCTTGGAGAATGTGGGCCTGACAGGCTGACTAAATCGGAGCTGACTTCCAGTGCGACTCTTGTTGATACAAGTGTCATCCACATGACTAACCCCAGTACTCACAGTGGGGCCTACAGGAATGGCCTACAATCCCTAGATAATACCATTGGATACGCATTGGCCAACTCAAAACATTTGAGAAATTGAAATCCCACTCATGGAACAAGAGAAATGATTGCCCAACGCATCACACCTTGCTATGCGTTCAACACACACAAGTCCATAAACAGCAAACACAACATATAACAGACATATCAACACTTACTGGAGTGGTCGGGGTCCTCAAATGTCACCACCTCTCCCACAGTGTAGGGTGCCGATCCACCTGTAAGGCATGGAAGGAAGAAATGTGGTCAAAATCTGTGCACAGAGCAACAATTTCATAAACATATACAATGTGTAGGCTGAATAAGGAAATAGCAGCCATTCAGACATGATGATACTGCATCTGATATATCACGGCCAACTTGTACATAGCATGGGTCTCCTGTGACAGTTACACACATATCTGCACACATACATTGGCCCTAACTATCATGTGGTTGCAAACATGCCCCGTAATTGGTGACCAGAAAAAAATATGGAGTGTAATCGTCTCATCATGTGCATCCAAGAGAGACATCCAATGCCTGGTTACTTGAGGACTGCATTACCAGTCAAACATGCATTGTGGCCATGACACATTTATTACACATAGGTACAATGTACAGAGGGAGGGGCAGGGACTTTTGTAAACCCTCCTGTTGTTAAACTTGATTCAATTGATTTGGCCCAGCTATGGTGATTTGCACCAACCATGGAGATGTGAAGCCATGTGCATACCTTTGGACTGCCATCCATATTTAGAATGTGGCACAACTAACTCCAACAAACATTCTAAGATGTTAGCTGAGGGCACCTTACACCTTTTCACGATGTTTTCAAATCCAGATCTGACATGTATCCAAAAAGATGATGGAACACAATAATCCCAAACATTCATAGTACTTCCGTGAACGCTTTCCTTCAACACTCACCAGACTCACATGAGACATATGTCTGAGCCACTTTGCTATTATCAATTGACGTGAAGGCAGCACTCATTTTCTGCATCATGTAGTGATTCTAAAGTCAGTCTAGCTATTGCGTCAACAAAGTTAGCCAATATGTTGGTACATCTTTACTTCTCTGTCAAAAGTGCCCTATATAGACATGATTGGCTCCTATTTTGTTTGGTTGTCTGACACAAAGGCAGCACCAATTTACTTCAAGGAAACATATCCTGTAAGTTTGCTGAGCACATGCTACCTGACAGCTAGCAATTGTGATCCTTGCCATAGTTCATCAATTATCCCTGTATGTTTCCCCAGCATTACACACAGTCAGCAAGTTAGCTGGCAGACATAGTACAAATCCTCTTATGTCACTACAGAGCATTTAATCGTGCACATTTACATGATTAGTACTCATCAACAGTGCCACCAATCACGATTCCCAGGTGGTCCAAGAGATCCTGCTACCTGGTGATGAGGTCAGCCCACCGGTGCTTCAGCTAGTGGTCACTCCTCTGGCTGGCATACACACGCTGCAGGTGATGCAGCACCTTTCCCCACCGGATTCTGCGTGCCTCTGTTTGATACCCCTGTATCACCCTGCCTCGATCATGAGTGGCAAGAAATGGCACACAAGCCATATGAACCCCCCCAACTCCTCTTCACCCATCCTGCCAAGACGTGGCCTACCAGACATAGTGGAAATGTGAAAGGAAATAGGGGTTAAAGAAATAGAAAGGGGAAAAGGGGGAAAGTAGGGGTAAAAATACAGATGAAAAGTAAACTTAACCACTAAAAGAGCCCAACTATCCCCAAACTACCACTACCCACAACAGACTCCCACAAACAACAAAAACACTAGGTAAATGGACAAATGTACACAAAACACAGTAGTACAGTATACACCAACAATATTTATTTCACAAATTGACAATACAGATAGCACACAGGACAAAAAACCACAAAATCTCAGGACACCACTCTCTACACAGCCACACAGTCTAGAAGAATCATAGACTGCAAAGTGAAAGTACACCCACTGTACATGATCTGTAAACAGGATATCCTATTACATCACTTCCTGTATGAAATGTCCGCCCTTTTTCGTGTTATGCATCATTTTTTGTCCACCAATACTGTATTTGCATCATTTGTTTTGACGCACAGGAGTGAAAATTAGCTGCATCCAAATAATAGTACATGGCCTGTACAAATATCTGGATGCGGCCTAATGTTCACTCCTGTGCGTCAAAAAAAATGACGCAAATACAGTATTGGTGGACAAAAAATGACGCATAACGCTAGTAACGTCAAAATTTCAGTGCATTAACTGGTTTTGGGCAATTTTTCTGATTTTTTGTTATGTTACATTTGGGACACATCAGAGATAGGCTATGGTGTTGATGTGTGACATCATACTGCAGCGGACCATGATCCGCTACTCCCGTCACAGTATGTTTACAGTTGGCTGACGCAATAGATGGTCATAAGTGTGGCCTACATATATGTGTTGGTCAAATTGGGCATGTTTGGCATAAGGAGAGGATAGCAATGTGACGCACATATGTACAATACCTAAATGCCTTTGGCTCAAAGTGTGTGCTTTGGCAACTAATGTATATGTTGACCAAGTGTGTGTGTATCACATGAAGCATTATTGCACATATGCTTGTATGAATATGACGTCCATGTGTACAATCCTTAGATGCAAGTCATTGTGGAACTGAGAGAGGGCATGTGTTAGTCATACATGTAGCAACATCCGTAATGTGGACTTCCAAGATTTAGGGTAACGTAGACACCACATGTGACAAAGCATGCACCAGATAGATGGCAGACGCTTGTTCATGTCAATGGTCCACATTTCAACATCCTATGTCCTAGAGTTTTGGTAACAGCTTCCTAGGCACTAGTTGGTGAATCCCACAGTGAGTCATACACATGCATTGAGGAAGTGGGTACCATGTTGTTTGCACAGACAGACAAGAGTGAATCTCAAATGTATGATGACACCACACTTGAGGCCTTAGAAGTGAGCCACAACTATCAAGTGGCTGTGGTGGACCAGCATACAAGGCAGCACGTGTCCACATATTTCCAGTGATCAATTGCACATAGGTGTCTTGTTCATGTGTGTGGTCCAATGATGATCCTGTATGTAGTTTGGGGTGTAATTTGTCACAGTTCGGTCCAGGACTCATCATGAGTCAGTGGCAGCTATTCCTGTATCTACTGGGTATCCCTGGTTGATCAGTGTGAGTAAAGTGGATGAGGACATGTGAACCTACATGGGGATGGTCCCACCCTGTCACTAAAGAAGTGTAATGAGACAGTCAACAGGGCAACCTTGGTGTGCTGAGTGAGATAATGTCTCAGGTGTCATGTTCCGGCAGGTGTCATTACAACATTTGTACACAGGTTAGCCTCTGCAATTCCCACTGCATCTGGGAACATCATAGCCTCTGTGCTGATTATTCTCGCAGCTATTAACCACACACGGCCCATCAATATGTTGTGAGCACTGTGATTCTGTGTGTGAACTGTCAGGGACCTGACATGTGTGGATTTTTCATGGACATTATCAGAGGTTGCTGGTTCTGCTGAAGGCCCCGTACCCAATCCCTGGATACGGCCCTGGGACACTGTCACACTTTGTCATTCATGCATAAATGAGACCCAGACAAGGGATGGGCCATGAATTTTGCTTTTCCCAGAGGATTTTACTCAAATGGTACAGTTAAAAGGCAGATGATGCTATACAATGTATTTGGGTATGCATTGAAGAAGCCCATGCCCAATACCCCCTGATGAATGAGAGGTTTGCTAACGCAAGTGTGGTACATATGTAGACACAGGGATACCTTAGTGTGATGCACAGACAGATGCCAGTCAGGCTGACAGAATGCAGGGTGATTCAGGATCCAGCAATTTGACAAGTTACATAATCAATGGTCTGACTCAGACTGTTTGGAGGACGAACTAGACAGTTGACATGTCAAACTGTGTATGTCCTGTGTTTTTGAAGGTGACAAATGAACCCAAGGGCTGTGTTACATGGCTTAATTAGTATCAATGCTTAACGGTGTATTTGACATAATGGCAACTCCTATGCTGTTCCAGGCATCAGCAGGGGCAGTGCTTGTTGAAATGGGTGGTGTGCATGGAGGTGATCACAGGTGTGGGCTGCATCTGTTTCTCACCAGTCCTGTAGGTGAGATTTGCATTCTAAGGGCCAACATCCTTTTTCACACGGGAAGCAATCTACAGGTGCTAACAGGGCTTAGAAACTAGAAGACAGTGTATAAATTAACCTGACGTCCATGCAGTCAGATGTTCTATGACAATGGCATACCATTGGAAAGGGTGTAGCACACTGGATTGCTATTGTTAGTCTGTGTGTGTAGAGGAGGTAATATCAGGGTACACATCTTAGTATTCCAGGGACCTCTTCAGACAGGTGGGTTGTGACCAGGTGCATGGGTGTGTCAGGAGTTAGGAAATGGGCTGACATGTACATGGAATGTCATGTGTGCAATGCTGCTCATATGAGTGGCACTTGTGCTGTCTATGTTCTGCTTCTATGGAACTCTGGTCACAGATAGTCCTTGCAAATATTGGATGTAGTTGGAATAACTGCTGTCAAGGGTCTAGTCAGACATTCCTGTTACTGATGCGAAAGCACATCTACTGCCTCATGTATGAGGCTTGTTTTCCCCTTATTGAGTGATGGTGTCTTAGTTGTGTGCCATATGCTGCGTTGGACCTTGATTTCAACATGTATGTGTGAAATAGGTGTGGTTCTCTGCTATTGCCCTTCAAAGGAGAAATGTACATGATAGATGTCATTTACAGTGTGTGTGTATGTGACCATTTTATGTTAGGCATCACATTAGCTCTGGGATTTTCAGTGTCCTAATCAGTATCTCAGCAATGCTCCATGAGGCAACACTCTTATTCTGATAAGTAGAGATGAAGGTGTGCAAAAATGATTAGCCAGACCATGATATGGTGATTATTATAGGTGTTTATTTAAATTAGTTAACTAAAGTGGTGAAGGTGATTATATTTAAAAGAAATTGTTGACGATATGTTGCCGCCTGCGTATACCAGCGGCCGTGTTCTGTAGTTCCTCCTCATGTTGCAGGCCAACATCCTCCTCTTCCTCTTCTTCAGGCATGTGTGGCTCTGGTTCCAGGAGGGGAATGTTCCTTTTGATGCAAATGTTGGGCAATATTGCACATGTTAGGATGATCTTACAGACCATTTCCGGGGAATATAGGAGGCTACCACCAGTGATGTCGAGGCACCGGAACCTTGACTTGAGGATGCCGAAGGTCCTCTCGACTATGCTGCGTGTCCTCCTATGTGCGTCGTTGTAGGCACACTCTGCAGCAGGACTCGGGTTGCCAATAGGTGTCATAATCCATGGCTGGATGCCATACCCCTGATCAGCTGCAAGAGAAAATGAATGGGATCATGTTGATGTAGCTGGCCCTATTGAAATGACCTTGAATGGCAGTAGATGTCTTGTGTTGTCTGTGACTCTTTTGTGTTATAATGTAGCATCCTAGTCTTGTAGGATGTACCATCTGCATTGTGTTGTTTCCTTGGCTGAACAAGTGTTTGTCTGCTAACCATTTGTCAGCAGTATGTTTTGGGATTTGCAGTACAGTGTGCCCTCCCTAGCATTGTGACTTGTGATACAGGTGTCCATGTGTCTTCACTGGGGGTGAGCTGATAGTTCCATACACAGGTTAAAATTGACAGTCTTGTTAACACGTTCAAATCAATGTACCCTGGACATCCCATACCTTTAGACTTATGCAATGGATTCATCTAAACGTCATTGGGACACTTACAATTTGCAAGGTGACATTTAGGCAACCCACTCCACACATTGTGATCTTTGACGTCTTAACATTAGGCTGTACAGTAATTTCAGATGTGTGACAGGTTCAATGGTGACCTAAGAAACATAGCTAGCGATGTCACGACCTCAGTGTGTTCCTGTTCACATGTTGTTGTTGTAGTGTATGTATTGTGTGTCCTAGAGGGTTGCTGTGCAGTGTGTATATAAGTAGTTTTTTGTACTTACCAACAAGTAGTCCATTGCCATACCGTCCATCCTGGAAGTGTTCATTGATGGTGCAGTGACGGAAGATGAATGAGTCATGTACACTCCCAGTTTATTTAGCCACAATGTTGGTGATCAATCCCTGGTGATCGGCAATGGCCTGCATGTTGATGGAATGTGTGTGCTTCCTGTTGCGGTAGAGGTGTTCAGTTGCAGCATGTGGCACAAGGCGTACATGTGTGCAGTCGATTGCACCAAGGACATGTGGGAAGCCACTGATGAGGTAGAACCCCTGTTTTGTTTCCTGCTGCTTCTGAAGTGTGTTAGGGAAGCAGATGTGGCGGGTGTAAGTCCAATGATGGCATCCAGTACTTTGGGAGAAAAGGCGGAGAATGATGGCTGTGATATTCCGGCAACCAGGGCACCAGTTGTTTGAAAAGAGCCACTTGCCAGCATGTGAAGTACGGCAAGCAGCTTGGTTTCTGTTGGGATGGTGCGGAGTGTCAGCAAAGTGGGTGCCAACTGCGGTTCAATGTTGCGCAGCAGCTGCTGAACGGCCTGCCAGTTCAACCTGTACCTCTGGATGATGTTGTGTTCCCTGAGGCCATAAAGGGTTGTTCTGGGGCGGAATATCCTCTCCTGCCTTCTGCGCTGCCTTTGGGGTCCCTGCTGGTGTTATTGTAGCTGCTGTTGTTGCTGCTGGGCTCTGCGTCTGCGTGCACGCTGGATTAGAATCACCTCCATGTCTCCCTGTTGCTGCTCTGCTGCTCTGCTGTTGCTTCTGTGTGTTCTGATTAAATACAGGTGTGTTTGCCCCATTTTAACGCCTGCCCTGACCCAGGCGTTAATTTTTGACGCAAATTGGGCTGTGCGTCATTTTCCGGCTCCGGCTCCGCCTCCCGGCCGTGCGTCATTTTTGCCAGAAAGCATACATTTTTTGGACGGGAACGCCTACCTTGCATATGATTAACACAAGGCGGGTTGCCGCATCCAAAAAATGACGCACACAGCAGAATTTTGTCGTCCGCGGGCTCGGGCGTCAAAGTTTAAATACGGGGCAACGTTTGCACTGAATGTGCGTCAACATTTTTGAAGCACATTCGGCGCAGACGGAGTATAAATATGCCCCCTAGTGCCTCCAGCGTTACTGCAGCATGTGATGTTTTTCCTCCTGCTACGAAACCCGAGCAGAGCCAATACCATTCCATCTTCTGAAAGTTAGCATTAAGCACAGCCCAAGATTTTTGTAACCAATCCTAGTACTCCTGCCTATGCACTCGTGTCTTGCTAGAGCTTTTGAAATGTGAGTAAATTTAGAGGGGGGATTTCTCACTGGGCCCTGTGCTTTCCAAGGCCTCATGTTCCTGATGTGGCAGCTAGCAAGGCCTACATGGTGTCAGATGCTGGAGCTGATGGATTGTGTGCTAGGGCAAACTGTGGTGAAGCCAGACTGGAAACCAAAATCATAACAGGCAAAAATAGTCAAACCAGTCCCACGCTTCAGGGAGCTGCGGGTATAATGGGACCATGGCAGAGGGTAGCACTGGTCATGGCTGTCCATTCCACTTTGAAAGCAGCTTCCTAACCTGCAGCCTATCAGGGAAATGCCATTGTATCAGAATGGCCTGTCTGACCTTGACTCTGACACTGACTCTGACTCCCCTTGGTCATAATTCTAGACTTACCGATGGGAGGCTGAAGGGCACAGTCGGTTCTCTCAAAGAAATGTGGTACATTTTAGTATAAATACTCAATTACAGTAGAGCAACCTTCTTTCAGTGGTGGTTGTGTGCATTGTGTAGCTGGAAGGACAAGAGTGTGGTCTGTTTACTTGATGGCAGCTGCTGGTATCTGGGCTCGTTGAGACTGTCCTAACAGTTAATGGACTAGATGCTGCCCATGGCCTGCCAAAGTAAGCCATACGGTTGCCCTTTAACCGTACTAGGTGGTGGCACCAGCTATCTTTGATGACCAGGCTCATGCCCCTATATGTTCTCGCATCTGTAGACATTTTGGGAATTGAGCATTTACGCCACTGGTAGGGTGGAGGGAAAATTCTCTATTAGTGTCTGGCTTTACAAGGTTGAGGACCTGCAGATTTCTTGATCATCCTCTTTCTTTTTGGCTTTGTCTATATCTTTTTGGTTCCTGCTAAGTGACCTATTATTTTTACAAAACAGGAAGATCAGGTCAGAGGTATGTTATATATTTGCAGCCATTTCATGGCATCACTGTAGCATTTTGCTGTAATGTTAGTGTATGAGCGCCTCACATTGGCATGCCACCACTATCATTTTACATTTGGCATTTGACAGATATGTGTCTTGCAGCACCCATGTATGTGTCATGCTGCCCCTCCCCTCCCCGGCACAAAATTCCTCAGAAAGTATGCTTGCACCTGGAGGATTGGTCCAAAGTTTGGTTGCAAATGTTAGTGGCTCACTCAGTCTGAAAGCATACAGTGGCTGATAGTGTCACTATCAGTATGTATATTCTACTCCTTGCTATTTTATAGAGTGACATCTGAATTAAACTAGTTTGTGAAGAGCATGCTTTTGCAAAAACTATGCATTCAGTTTGCACAAACTTTTTGTTCATTTAGATGTTCCCTCATATGCTTAAAATTGTTCTCGTAAATCAATCTAGATACATAAATATGCAAAACTCTTCCTCTGATTCAATGTAGATCTAAAACCTTTTATCAGTGGACACAGGGCCGGCTTTAGCGCTGGTGGTGCCCGGTGCAGCAATTTTCTTTTGACACCCCTCCCACACACACACACACATCCCATGACCACCCCCTCAGGCTCCCTCACTATCACCTGGCAAAACTGCCCCTCATCTCTCCGTAGCCCCTCCCGCAAATGCATTTAATTTGTTTTAAAGCACTTGTAAAGGCTGGCTAATCCACTCAGGTAACCACATAAAATATAGATCTGTCCTTTACAGCAGGCACATCAACCCTCTATGCCACTTTATGGGGAGTCAGAACTGCCACTGAACAAAACGCTGATTTATCTCTCTAGCAAGAACATTATTCACAAGAGTTACCTTGACACTTTAATTGCTTCCTAAAGACTGGAGGCACAAGGTACTTTGCAGCAGGTGGTGCTATTATATTGCATGTTTCGTAAGTTATTGCTAAACACAGCGCCCCCTGAGGTCAGCGCCCCCCCATCCAGGTCAGCACCCGATGCGGCTGCACCGCTCACACCGCCCTAAAGCCGGCTGTGAGGGGACAGTTACATCTAGCACTTGAGAAGGTGAATTATTTCTGATTAGAGTAGCACCCTAAGCCCATAAGGCATGCTTATGTAATCTAAGGAATGGAGTATTACAAATAATTAGTTGTGATGCAAAAAAGCGAGGTTAATCAATTTCATAGATTTTACAAAGAACTAGTGAAAATATGAAGGGGGTCATTCCGACCCCGGCGGGGGGCATTCCGACTTTCCCGCTGGGCCGGCGGGCGATCTGCAAAAGATCGCCCGCCGGCCCAGCAGGAAAGCCCCAGCAAAGATGAAGCCGGCTCCGAATGGAGCCGGCGGATTTGCTGAGGTGCGACGGGTGCAGTGGCACCCGTTGCGATTTTCAGTGTCTGCCAAGCAGACACTGAAAATCTTGCTGGGGCCCTGTTAGGGGGCCCCTGCACTGCCCATGCCAGTGGCATGGGCAGTGCAGGGGCCCCCAGGGGCCCCACGACACCCGTTCCCGCCAGCCTACACCGCCAGGAACAGGCTGGCAGGAAGGGGGTCGGAATCCTCATGGCGGCGCTGCTTGCAGCGCCGCCATGGAGGATTCCTTTGGCCAGGGGAAAACCGGCGGGAAACCGCCGGTTTCCCTTTTCTGACCGCGGCTTTACCGCCGCAGTCAGAATTGGCCAGGAAGGTTTTTGGTTTTGGGGAGGGGGTGGGGGGTTGGGGGTTTTAGGTTTTGGGGTGGGGTTGGGGGGGTGGGGCGTTTTTGGTTTTGGGGAGGGGGTGGGGGTCGGGGTTTTAGGTTTTGGGGTGGGGTTGGGGGGGTGGGGTGAGGCATGCAGGATCAATGGGTGCCTGTTACTAATGACTTTACCAGGAATGCCTTTACAACGAAATATCGTTGTTAAGGCATTCGTGGTAAAGGCATTAGTAGTAACAACGAGGTCGGTGTTCCGACCTCGTTGTTTAGGCACCCGTTGTTTTGTCAGTCGGCATTCCGTCGTACAACCCCGCCAGCCTGTTGGCGGTGCTTCCGTGGTCGTTGGCCCTGGCGGTCAATGACCGCCAGGGTCAGAATGACCCCCGAAGTGTCTAAATATTGACTGCACATATTTTGAGTGAATCTGCATTTTGTGCTACTTTAGAATTGGGTTTAGCCTAAATGGTTTAAAATGGGCGCCCTGGTCTGATTTGGTGTTTTCCAATTACTTTTATAGTTTTTAGAACTGGCTCTGACAGCACAGCTGTCAAGTAGGCCTATTACTAACAAATATACATAGAGAGCTTTTTGGGTCTGCCCTTTTCAATTATTGGCTTTCTTCAGCCTTTTTAGTAAGTGGCTTGTAACATTATCAAAGTTATGTTATGTAGATTTGCAGAGTGCAGTATCACCCACAAGGGTATCCTGGTGCTGAGCAGATGTGAGTATAGCCAAACCGGGGGCATAGTGGGACTAATCGAAAAGCCAGGTCTTCATCTTCTTGCAAAATTCATAAAGTGAGGGGGGAGGCTTTTATGTGTAGGGGCAGGTCTTTCCATGATTTAGGAGCAGTGTAAGAGAAGGCCTTTCCGCCAGATCGGATTTTCCATGTGTGTGGGATGTGTATAAGAGTCTAGACGAGAGGAGGTGTCTGGAAGGTTTGTGAAAGATACAGTTTTCCAGGTGCTAATTGAAATCCATTTGAAAATCTTCCTCAGCGTCTTCAGGGCATGGAAACATGAATTTGAATCATGCCTTGGCTCAGCCCTCTGCAGTATTCATCTCTTACCTAATGGTATTGGCTGTTTCAGTGTATGAGTGACTTCTTTACAATTGAAGTCCTCCCTGTTCAGTCCTGCTGGCTCCTTCCCATGTGTTTTTACCTAATGGTAGAACTCAAACCTTTGCCAATACTTGTTTAAAATTTGCAATCAATGACTTTCAGATCCTAAATTACTTATGTACAATCAACAGTTACATTGGTCTCATGTCAGAATTATGCATTTGCTACCCCAAAGAGATCTGCATGCTCTATATTTTCAGTTTGTAAATATGCATGCATTTTTAGGGGGTTTCACTTCAGTAAGAGCAAGCATTCTGTAATTGCCAAACCTGTTTTTCTGTTATAGTCTTATATTGCACTTTATAAATGCATTATAAATGTTTATTTTGCCCAAATTCCCTGTTTGGTATACATTTCACAGATTGTGTTAGAAGAAAGTTGAAGATCATTGGGTGTACCCCAGACGCAGCTCCCCGCCCCGCCAGCAGCAGCCGCTGCAAATTCTTTAACAAACGAAACGATAATAGGCCCTGTTTATTATCGTTTTGTTTCTTAAAGGAGCAGGGCATTGGGGATGATGAAGATGAGGGGAGTGCACTGTGCACTCCCCTCAGTGCACATGTGTGTTTGGCCGGCCGTCATGCGCAGTAGGCAACACAGTGCCGGTCTGGAGAGAGCAGGCACTGGCTCCCCAGCCAATCCTGACGCTGCTCCGACCAGCGTCAGGATTGGCCTCAGGGCAGGCTGGGAGCCTGTGCCTGCAGCGACAGGAGAAAGAGTGGTGCAGAGGATGATCAGGTAAGTTTTGTTTATTTTTTATTACATTTTAACCCCTTCCCCCACCCCCGTGTGCCACACCCACCCTGCCTTTTCTTGCCACACCCCTTGTGAGCACAGCAAGCCTCGACTGGTGTACCCAACTAGTATGTCATGTGACACAGCCATCTTTTCCTTTACCATCCCCAGGGCATTCTATCACCCCAGCTTCATGCAGTTATGGGGAGGTTGGGTAATGGTCGACTCCCTGAAGTGCATGTTTGGGCCTGTTAGGGTGTGGAAGTGCATTTTTCTTGACCTCCCATTTCATACAACACCAAGTCACACTACTCCTAGCAAGAACCACAGTGCCATGAACCAGAAGCAGGAAACTAGTTGCAAGATACATGTTACCCAAAATAGGCACTGACGACTATGGCAAACAGGAAAATTGAGACTTTCTCATAAATCTAAGGCTGCAAACATGGCTGCTCCTGTAGGAAAGAACAACAACACTTCTGTGGGGACAAGTGACAGAAGCTGAATAAAAACATTGCACAAAAGGAACATGGCACCTGGTAACGCAACCTGGTTGTCTTAGACATTTGGTTGTCATTACAGTTTGTACTCAAGCTCCCAATCCAACACCTTTCTTGTTTGTCCTCCATTTCATTCCACCTTTCTTTCTTCAGTTTTTGTATGTGTTCCATTTTTGGGAACTCTCCAGCCTCTACTGTCTTCCTGCAACTTTGTTATAAGCCTCTTTCATTTAGTTGACGGTTTTCTCCTTGAGCTGCAGGGTAGGTGTCCTGATCATCCCTGTTGATTCATTAATGCTGTTGCTACTACGGAAATTGGTAAGCTACTGTCTCTGAGAGTTGAATGTGATAAAAGTGAATTAATGGCTTCTTGTGTTGCAACCTTTTCTCCTTTAAATTATAGTCAGTCAGAATCCATGTTGATGAACCTGTGCGGTGGCGATTAGTGACAAATCCTAATCCACTGTTCATCGAAAAATAAAGGGAGAAGCATAGCAAATGTTTTTCTGATTCTTCTCCCTTATTTTCCCCTTCATCCTGTGTCTTTTGTTTAGATTATTATAGCATCATAACAGGTTCATAGGGATTTTACCCACTATTGTTGGCATCTTGATTAATAGCCCTCTTATAGTTTGCCAGGTTATAAACATGGACATTGATGAATTACTTGCAATTGATGGTTCAAGTCATCAATAAGATACAAACTTATCATGCTACTGCACAACAGTAAAGAACTTTCTTGCTCACCCATCTCAATCAAATAACTTCTACCCTGCAAGGGCTAGTCTTTCATCCACTGGTAACTCCAGTTCAATTCCCACGAGTTTGGGAAGTGATCCCATTGCAAATCCAGTGAGAGTTGTGTCTGTTGGTGGTTCTACTGCCATCACTGTTATGCCTTTGGAAGCTCCTGAGACATTTTTAGGTGAGCCCTCACTGAATTTAAGCATTCCTTCCATGACACCAGCTTAATTTTCTGCCTAGTGTCAGGGACTCCGGGTGGAGCACCGCTCAAGGTCAAGGAATATCTTCTTATGGTTGTAAAGAACAGAGGTAGAGGAGCAGATAAAGACATACAACAGGAAAGAACAGATACAGAGTGAATCACAGGACAGAGAAGGCTAGCAACCTTAGCATGAACAAACAGGGGACGGACCAATAATAGACAAACACTCTGGGTTACCCCTAGGGTTGAACACAGGTAAGACACAGAACTTCCAACAGCAACAAGGAATATCAATACCTCTCTGCAGATTACTTTTACAGATAGTAACTGTTAGAAATTGGGTCTCTAGTTGGCAGAGGTATACACCCTTGTCCAAGTAGGGATGAAAACCCCAGTCAGGGTAAGTCACAACCCAAATTATCATGTGCTCACCCTCTGGTAGTTTGGCACAGAGCAGGCAGGCTTAATTTAGAAGGCAATGTGTAAGGTATTTATGCAATAACTCATACAGTAACAGTGAAAACACCACAAAAACACACCAATATCAAAGAGTGGTTTTGAAGTGCACAAATTCCCCTTTTCCCCTTTCAGCCCAGTCCTGTCTGCCAAGAATCCTGGGGGAGGGGGCGTTATCAGTCCTTTTTGTGAGGGCAGGCCACTGGCCTTTGAAATGTAAGAGAGAGGCCCTCCACCCTATCTGCCCAGGGAGATAGACTGTAAGCCACAGGTGGCAGTAAGTGCAGAGAAATGCCCACTTTCTAAAAGTGGCATTTCTAAAATATTAATATTAAATCCAACTTCACCAGTAAGCAGGCTTTTTGATTACCATTCTGGCAATACTAAACCTGTCAGGGCTACTCCTTCCAGATCAGAATCTACCACTCAAAAGCATATGATGGCAGTTCTAATGCTAATCTGTGAAAGCAGCCAGCCTCACAGTAGTTAAAAACGAATTTGTGGGTTTTTTACTACCAGGACATGTAAAGCACAAGAGTAAATGTCCTGCCTTTTACCTACTTAGCACCATGCCCTGTGGGTTACCTTGGGCCTACTTTAGGGGTGACTTCTATGTGGAAAAAGGGGAGCTTAAGGCTTGGCAAGTAGTTTTAAATGCCAAGTCAAAGTGGCAGTGAAACTGCACGCACAGGCCTGGCAATGGCAGGCCTGAGACATGGTTATGGGACTACTTATGTGGGTGCCACATTCAGTGCTGCAGGTTCACTAGTAGCATTTAACTTACAGGCACTGGGCACCTCTAGTGCACTTTACTAGGGACTTACAAGTAAATTAAATACACCAGTTGGGAAGGACCCAATGTCACCATGTTTAGGGGAAATGGCACATGCACTTTAGCACTGGTCAATAGAGGTAAAGTGTGCAAAGTCCTAAAACCAGCAGAAAAAGGGTCAGGAAAATGGAGGGAGGCAGGCAAAAGAGTTGGGGGATGACCACCCCAAGGCTATCTGGCCTAACAGGCACGCTGCAAGCCCCATAGAAAGGAGGCAGCAGAAGTGATTCCATCTCTGGACCCTTAGGGCACAAGCAAGGATTGTACTTATATGAGAAGTGGCCTTTTGGGTTGAGCTGGAGACACGGTGGCAATTCCTACGAAAAATAGAAATGGCACACTGTCACAGATTAGGCACTTAAGACCACACACGATGTAAGTTTGTGCTGGAATTGCCTTGTGGAAAAGAGGAGCTAACCCCCGTACATAAGAATACATTTAAACACAGGTGAGGACCAAATAGTATACTTACCAGACACAATAGCCCAAGAGGAAAATACATAAGAAGCTCTAGCAAGGAAGCTAAGAGATGTAGCAAATAGTCAGAAGCAGGGTATTCAAGGAAAAAATGGAGATCTGGCAAATCAAACACAATGATTCTAGGTACTGTAACAAGCAAGAGACTTGAACTTCAAGAGATCTAGAGACTGTGAAAGAATCACTGAGAAAGGGAACATAAATGAGAGGCAAAATCTAAGACACTGAGGGGAAAATTACAGGAGCCGTGGTAGAAGCAAAATAAATAAGTAAAGGGAAAATAATAACAAACTAGGAACAATTAAAAAGGGAGTAGCCCAAGTGTAGAAAAAAGCCAGACAGTGGAGTAAGTGAAAGCTTGCAGGGCTGGGACAATCTGCAGCATGCTGCACAGGGACAGGACACAGGCTTTGGCTGACGCAAGGCAAGAACTGGACTGGAAAACTGGCAAACACGAGGTCCAGTACACAGAGGAACAAACTTTAATGCTCGAACAAGGAGGTTCAGTAAAGAGCAGCTTATAAGCAGTTCCAGGCAGTAGCAAGCCCAGGGCAAAGTCACATAGCTGGGCTGTACAAGACTGGTAACAGGTGTGTGCAATTATAGCCTCACAAGTCCTGGAGGAGAGAATCCACTGCTGAAGAACAGTAGGAGTGCTCCCATAGAAAGCAATGGACAACAGATTCCAAGTCTTATTGAATAATAGACAGTGCATGTTGGAATCTGAAGTCCATGGAAGCAAATGTAGTTTTTTAATTGCATACTAGATTGAAATAAGACTCAGTCAGGAGTCGGAGAGCCACGTACCGCATCTCCCAGAGGCGGAATGGTGGAATCGTAACAGCTAAACCCAAACAATTTGCATCAGATTCAGCAAAGATTGGCTAATCCTTTCCAAACAAGCATGGATGACTTGTTTGTGGGCTCCTTCACTTATTCAAACAAACAAAAAAAGTCCATGGCTTTCCAACTTTGATGCTTTCATTACATAGTTCAAAGGCATATTTCGAAGGTGCTGAAGAAAGCTGACTCCTCACACTGGGTTAGTCACATTCAGCAAGGAAACTGGTAATTACTTTTCTATATCAATGTATTCAAAGAGTTTTATACTGAAGCTGGGAAGGCTGATGAGCCTGCCATATCAGCATGTTATCTCAGCTTGCATTAGGAGTTAAAATATGCTCTTGCCCTGGTTGCTAATCAACTGACCTCCTTAAAGATCTTACTTTATAAACCAACCCCTGGAAGCAAAATCAGAAAGAAGAATAAATCCACAACTTAGGTGGCTTTTGAATGTGATTTAAGGATCAAAAAAATAATTTCCATTGAAGAACATATGGAAATAGGTAAGGTTAAGATAACTTACTCTACGGAAAAAGGAAAGAAGATGACAATTAGTTTTCTGTTTGTATTGTGGCAATGGTAGACACTTTATTCAATCCTGTCCACACTTCTTGTGAAAAAAGTAACTTCAAAAGGCTAAGTCGAGGCTTGGATTTCCACTTTCACATAGTTCTAGTCAACCACAGTGAGCCACTGCATATACTAGCTTTACTAGATTCTGGAACCTCAGGAAAATTCAAGTATGTATGTTTTTATAGAACACATTGGGTTGATATTCTGTGACAGTACTCCTGAGCCTGCCAAAGGAAATTGACAGAACCTGTGATGTTTGGAGTTGTGTATTGGAATGTGTCAGGGGAAAGGGATATACCTACCTGTACATCCACCATGATCTCTGTCCTGATTCCTTTTGACAGCTATAGAAAGAGAATACTGAAGAGAACGTGGAAAGTTAGAAAGGGAAGAAATACTAGGAAGAGGATAGAAAGGCATAGCCTAAAGGGAAGGCACAGTAATTTAAAACAGGGAGTTGAACTAATGCTCAGCCAACAGGTCGCGATCTGAAAGGAAAGCACTGCAGATGTTGCCCCCAGGGAGGATGGATGGAGGACGCCAAAAGACAAGAGTAGGAGGGCAATGGACAAGGGTACTAAAGGAGGCCCAGAATCTGCACCTCAACCAGGGGAGGAAGTAAAGAATTGAATAGAGGACTTGTGAAGTCTTATTCATGCCAGAGAGGCACACAGTCTACTGTGTTTCGAGGACAGATTTTAGTTTTGACAGGTGAGTCCTCAGGGAATAGAATTTGACGGGAGCAAGAGGGAAGGTGAGCAATAAGGAAATGTTGGTTTTGAGGGAGATGGCGTTCTGCCTAGGAAGGAATTGTGCAGCAGACATTGAAAGGGATCCAGATGCATAAGATGAACTAAGAACAAAGAGAGTCTTGAGACCAATATTTTGGTATTATTCATTTGTTCATTCCTTATTATAGTCTTATACATTTCCCAATATTAGTACCTACCTAGGAATTCTCTTGAGGACTGTGGAACCTTTTGATGGTGGGAAATTATATGAGAAAGAGGGGCCATTACTCCACCATCACAGGATAGCTTTTGCGCTTTACATTAGCATCAGCTGGAACAAGGTGCAGACTATCTTCTACAATACCTAGGAGAGAAGAAGCAAGGAATCCATGAGACGGTTGAACTTTACTTTTTGGACGCTTTGAACATCGCATGATTCCAAAGCAGAATGCCTGTGAAGTGATCCCAATAAATTAAGGGCCTCATGTATGTTTTGACAGACAGTGTTAACTCTGTCAAGGCAATGGAGCAATATACTTTGTTGCCCTGATGGAGTCCATGCCAGTGAAATTTAGAAATGACTGCCAAGCTAGCAGTCATTTCTAAAACATTTGCAAAAACTGCTGTCACTGCAGTTCCTGTCAGTGCTTTTTTATATTTGACGCACAGCTCCATCAACATGATGGAGCCGTCCATTAAACTTATATTCTTTTTTTTCAAAAAGAAAATCCTGAAGCGGGGTTTTAATTTTGAAAATTAAAAAAAGAAAAAAACATCAGCCCCCCCTTGCCCTGGAAGTCATCAGCTCACATGGCGAGGAAGGTATTTTTAGTTTTTTACTGCCCTTTACTGCCAGAGTTTCTGGCATTGAAAGAGCAATAAAAAAATGGCAAACATACAGCCATTTCTCCAATGGCCCTTACTCCATTGGCCCATTGGAGAAGTTTAGCCCCAGCAGAGACGTAGTTGTCTCCTCCGTGGCCAAACTATGGTCCACCCACATCTAAATTCGGTGTGCAGCCCATTATATTGGTGGTAAAGATGTGCCTTGCAACAGAGTATGCTTATCGACAATATACATATCATGCCCTACATTTATTTTCCGTACATTTAGTAGGTAGTGTTTGTGTACTAATTAGTTTGTCAGCGTCACAAGCCACTAAACCTTTGGACATGACGACTATGGAAAAATAATTAGAAGATGAAAGCATCCCGAGGCCTGCACAAAACATATTGAAGCGCACAGGTGCAGCTGTCAATAGTGCAGCAGATGCAATCTCATGAGGCTGTGAGGCGTGCCTTAAGCACCCCGATTATCAATGTTTTACTAGCAAACCAGGGGTGGGAGCCTATTATCCTTGCTTGCATTAGGGTCCCTAACACCCTTGCTATGACACTGTGCATGCAAATGACCTTTGCTCCTGCTTTGTCCTCACTAATTTTGCATTCATTATTTTTGCCTCAATATTTCGCATTCGTGGTTTTGCATTCACTGTTAAGCTTAGCTTAGCTAGAATCTTGTGCTAAGAGAAAGTGCAAACCTTGAGCAACACCAACCTAAATCGGCCCTCACTGTGTAAGTGTGCTAAGTCTTACACTGTGGTGGTTCTTTTCTGGAAAACACGCCTTTCCAAATACCTTTTCGCACTGGATTTGTCACAAACTCCGGAACTCTTTCAGCGCTCACAAAGCATTGTTATTGGTTTTTGCATGAACTTGCTCTCTTCTATGAAGTTGGAGTCTGCTTTTCATTCCCTTCCTCTATTTTGTTATACTTTGAAGGGAAAGATGAAAAAGGTGACATTTGATATGTCAGTTGAGGTAGATATAGTATCTTGCACACCAAAGCAAACCTATTAACCGCTATGGCAGGAAGGCCAATCTCTTTACTTCTGATCTACTGAGGTGTTCATCCCTAATCCGCAAAATGTATGTGTTCTACAGTTTCCTATTCCTAACCCCTATTTGATTTCTGTTGATGATTCTGTAAAGGAATTGCAAATTATGAAGCTGATTCAAATGTTTTATTTATTTTGTTAGTTGTTGTAAATTATTTGGATTGATGCATTTTGTATGTCTTTCAAAATGTATGCGGTTGATTTCAATCTCGAATATAGTTTTATAAATAAAAATGAAAGATGAAAGATGAATTAGTATTAGTGCTAAAATGTGCTCAGATGTCGTTTCAATTCTAACTGACCCCATTAGTGTAACAACTTGCGTTGAAGCTCGACACATTCTTCTAGACGGAGTATAAGTGATAGTGACAACATGAATGTCAATTCACCAAAATGCCATGGGTAGCGGAAGTGATACCACATGCTCTTTGACCTTCAGTTTCATTCACGCACACATTCACACTTACACACATTCTTTCTCACCCAAACAAACACACATTCAAGCGCACACACAACATGCGTTTAAAAGCATGTTTACTTCCCTCAGCTGCCAGGGAGGTTCATAGTCCAGCTAATTGTATTTTTAGTTCACTAGTAGAGAATAATTAAACATTGTTTACTATTAGCGTGAGAAAATAAATGAGAGAAAACAACGAGGAAGGAGCCTCAACTGACGTACGCACTGCCGTTGTGCTCCTGGCACTGACTTTGCCACCTCTGAAGCCAATGGGCGCAAAGGCATTGCCAGGGGTCGCAAGGGGCAAGCCAGGGGGTGCAGCTGCGACCCCTGGCGACCCCTAAATGACCATTGTGGAATACCTATTTCACCACAGTTTTTGCAACTAGTGGTTTTGTTAAAAAAAAAAATGAACATGATTCAAGCAAATATGGGTCCGTGGCGCTACGTTTAATTTAATAAGAGAAGCGCTAACATATTTCCAGTATTGTGATATTTTATTACTGTGATTCAGTTTTATGATTTTCGACCTTTTTTTTTATTAAATAAACTCGAAAGGAACAACAAACATGCGATTATTAAAAAAAATCTGAAGCAGGAATAACATCTAGAGAAAGTTCATCTTGTAAATAAGAATATTTTCTTCGAGGGCCATTTAAGTTCCTTAGCTTTTTCTTGATGTTTTGTATCCTTTATTTAGACATGACACTATTATTGTATGTGGTCGTTTTGTTTTCGCCATCGCACACAGTTTACTTTTCATTTTTTTGTGGTTATCTTTTCTTCTCTCTTCTCCCACACATTTCCGTTTCAAACTGCTTTGCACGAACACAGTTTGCCTAATCAAAGAACTCTGAAAATACATTTTGTTAAAGTAACACTAATAATCTAAAAAGCCTCCCGCCTTTTAAATTTAGACAGCTGTACTTTGTCGTTTGGGCGAAACAATACCCAGTCACTTTAGGTTTTACTTGTTCGTCAGGTTGTTTATTTGCTGTAATTTGAAATATGTGAGAATTTGTTATAATATTACTTTTTAGATATGCCACTTAAGAGGAAATTTTAATAAAGAAATTCAGATCTCACTTTTGAATCAACTACTTTTTGTGAGATGGAGGCGACTATTTCACTGAAATGTGGGATACTAGGTGTTTGTTCCTCGAAGTATTGCTTCAATTGGCTACATTGATTTAATGAATCGATTATCCTGTTGTGAGTAGGACATCCAGTTAATTTCCAATTAAATGTTCGGATCAAAATGGGTCAGCCATATTTTGTATTCTGACACCTTGTCCTGAGGATGGTCTAACGTACTATTGAGGGAGACCGAGGTTTTGACAAACCATCCACATTGGCAATACATATTACCGGACAGTTCGTCCATCAAAGAATATAAGGACTATTGAATGGACTTTCTTGGGCTGAGTGGTCATACTATTGACAAAGGCAACACAGGCTACACATATTAATGTGACTAATGACACTGCGTGTGCTTATACTGTGACCCTATGTATTGGAAAAAACAGTTTATCTGAATACATGTCAAAATATGTCCTCTCCTAAAGAAATCTTTGGCCGACCCATCAGAACTAAAGAATTTCCGGCCCATCTCGCTGCTACCATACCCTGCTAAAGTACTGGAGAAAGCAATCAACACATAACTATGGAATTTCATTGAGGCTAACAACTCCCTGGACAGCTCCCAGTCTGGCTTCCTCAGCAACAACAGCAAAAGACAGCCATCCTGGCAGCCACTGACGACATCCAATTACTCCTAGACCACAGCCACACCACAGCGCTCATACTCCTTGATCTCTCAGCAGCCTTTGACACGGTCTCCCACGCCACTCTAAGCACCAGACTCCACAACATAGGAATCCGTGGAAGAGCCCATAAATGGATCCACTCCTTCCTCCCCAGGAGGATGCAGAGTGTCAGACTCCCTCCCTACACATCCATACCCACAGGAGTCAACTGCGGAATCCCCCAAGGATCCTCACTGAGTCCCACACTGTTCAACATATACATGGCCCTTCTCGCAGCCATCGTCAGAAGCTATGGTATAAACATCGTGCCACATGCCAATGACACACAACTCATCATTTCCCTCACCAAAGACCCAGACAGCCAAAAGGAACTTCCACTCAGGAATGGAAGCTGTCGCCACCTGGATGAGAGAAAGCTGCCTCAAGCTCAACTCCAAGACTGAACTCATCATCTTCAGAAACACCACCTCAGCTTGGAGTGACTCCTGGTGGCCCACATCCCTCAGCGCCCCTCCTGCACCAACTGAGCACACGCGCAACCTAGGCATCAGCCTCATCTCCTCCCTATCCATGACTTGCCAGGTAAACTCAGTCACCTCCTCCTGCTGGTACACACTCCTCAAACTTCAGAAGATGTTCCGATGGATCCCAGCAGAATGTCACAGGACAGTTACCCACTCCTTAGTCACAAGCAACCTCGACTACGGCAACACTCTCTACACTGGCACCTCAACTAGAAACATAAAAAATACAACTCATCCAGAACGCTGCCACCAGACTCATTCTGGACCTCCCACACCGAGAACACATCTCCCAACACCTGAGGACCCTCCACTGGCTCCCGGTCGAGAAACAAATGACCTTTAAGCTACTTACCCACAGGTACAAGGCCATACACAATGCTGGACCAGCCTTCCTGAACCACCATGTCTCCTTCCATACCCCGCCAGATCCCTCTGCTCCGCCTAGATGGCCCTGGCCACCATCCCTCGCATCCGCAAAACCACTGCCTTCACCTGGTTACTGTAGGGTCCACTAAGATAGCACTGTGGTTTCATCCTGGTATGGCGACAAAGCGTCATCCAGCCATAGCTCAGTTTCCATAACTTGGCTTTCTCCTCGACCATTCATACCAACTGGACACTTGATTTAGACAGTTTTTTGAACACCAGGTGAGTCATCAATAATTCCTATGCACTAGATAAACCAAGAGTTGTCAAGGCCTGATCTAAATAACATCGGACCTGGGAGTTTGGACTAGATGCAATTTGTGACCAGAGCTAATGGCCCAAAGAGCCCTCAGGAGATAGCTTTAGTCCATAGCAGCAGTTTGTAAAAGTCACTTTCCGGGTAAATGACTGTTTAGCAGTGCCAAACTCAAACCTAACTTGAGCTGGCGAGGTGTATGATGCTAAACATAAAATAGACCTCTATATTTTGAGTATCATTTTGTCCAGTGCAATGCTGTCCTGACCTTTCTGAGCCTCACTTCCATAGATCAATGAAGGAATGTTTTTTACCTGAGCCACCTGCAGGATTGGCGAGAGTGTTGCACCCTTCAGCTATAGGTATAAAAGGTTCTCAAGCTGAAAGCCAGTGCATTACCTTTCTTTCTTATTTCCTACATTTGTTCCTTATATCTTCCATTCAATTTGAAGTTGATTCCAAGGTACTTGAAGCAGTTTACTGCTTCTAATTTCTGAGCCCCCTTGAACCTCAAATGCTTCAATGACCTTTTTCCCTGGACTACTAATATTTTTGTTTTCTTTTTGGTGATGGTCAGACCGTTTGCTTGTTGAATAGACCATGGTTACACCAGTAAGCCTCTGCAGGCCAACCTTCGTTCTGCTAATTAAAACTAAGTTGTCTGCATACAGAAGATGTGAAAGTTGAAGAACCCCCACTTTTGGAGCATGGGCATTTATGGCATTTAGGACAGGAGTGAGATCAGATAAGAAAAAGTTAAACAAGGTCAGTGTCAGCACACAGCCCTGCTTCAGGCCATGAGTTGTTTTGACTGCTTGTGACAGATGGGCACCATTTCCAATTTGACTCTGATCCAAGTATCAGTATGCAGTAACACCAGAGCCCTTAATAGGCCTGCCAGAACATTCCAGTTAGCTAGCTTCTGCTACAAGCTCCCTCGATCAACCCTGTTGAAAGGGACTTATAATCGATAAAACAGAATTAGATCAAATTTGTGTTTTTTATTGTGGAATCACTCAGCAGGGAAAGAGTCATGATGTTGATTAAGGTCCCTGTTTGCTTCCTGAAACCTGTTTGGTTCAGGGGGATGATAGTGTTTGCCTCTGCCCAGTTCTGAAACTCCTCTAGCAGCACTCCAGCCAAGTATTTGGCATCATTATCTATTAACCCCTTTGCTGCCAGACCTTTCCCCCTCAGGTGCTGAGCCTTTTTTGGCTATTTGGGGTAGTTCGCACTTAGGCCCTCATAACATTTTGTCCACATAAGCTACCACGCCAAATTTGCGTCCTTTTTTCCAACATCCTAGGGATTCTAGCGGTACCTAGAGTTTGTGGATTCTCCTGGAGGAGACCAAGAAATTAGCCAGAATGCAGCAAAATTATTATTTTTTTTTTTAAACATGGGAAGAAAGTGCTGCAGAAGAAAGCATGTATTCTTCCCTGAAAATGGCATCAACACAGGGTTTGTGGAGCTAAAAATCACCATCTTCCCAGCTTTCAGGAACAGGCAGACTTGAATCAGAAAACCAACATTTTTTAACACAATTTTGGGATTCTACTGTGATAGACCCCATTTTTAATATGTTTTTGTGATTTCAGCCTCATTCCAGTTAGGCGTGAAACAAATCCTGGATCCCAGACAGCTAAACATTTCTGCAAAGTAGAAAAAGTCTGAACTTAGCAAGGGGTCATTTGTGTAGATCCTTCAAGGTTTTCTTATAGAAAGTAACAGCTAAAATAAAAAATATTGTAATTGTGGTGAAAAAAAGAGCCATTTATGTCCATGTTTTCTTCTATAACTTTTTCCAGCTATGGCAGATTTTTGAAAGCAATATACTGTTACGTCTGCTGGACTCTTCTAGTTGCAGGGATATATAGGGCTTGTAGGTTCTTCAAGAACCCCAAGTACCCAGAGCCAATAAATGAACTGCACCTTACACTGGGTTTTCATTGTATACTGGGTATACAGCAGTTCATTTTGTGAAATATAAAGAGTGAAAAATAGGTATCAAGGAAACCTTTGTATTTCCAAAATGGGCACAAGATAAGGTGTTGAGAAGCAGTGATTATTTGCACATCTCTGAATTCCAGGGTCCACATACTAGCATGTGAATTCCAGGGAATTTCTCAAAAGACTTCCTTTTTACCCACTGTCTTACATTTGGAAGGAAAGAATGTAGAGAAAGACAACGGTCAATAACACTTGTTCTTCTATTCTGTCCCCCTCCCACACATCTCCCGATAAAAATGGTACCTCACTTCTGTGGGTAGGCCTAATGCCAGCAACAGGAAACGCAACATGGACACATCACATTTTGACATTGAAATCTGACGTGTTTTTTGCAAAGTGCCTAGCTGCGGATTTTGGCCTCTAGCTCAGCCAGTACCTAGGGAAAACTACCAAACCTGTGCATTTTTTTAAAACTAGACACCTAAGGGAATCCAGGAAAGGGTGAATTGCTGGGCACTCATCAGGTTATGTTACCCAGAATCCTTTACAAACCTCAAAATTTGGCAATAAAATACTTCACTCACATTTCGGTGCTGCAAAGTTCTGGAATCTGAGAGGAGCCACAAACTTCCTTCCACCCAGCATTCCCCCAATAAAAATGGTACCTCACTTGTGTGGGTAGGCCTAGTGCCTATGACTGGAAATGCCTTAAAGCGCAACTTGGACACATCACATCTTCCCAAAGAAAACTGATCTGTTTTTTGCAAAGTGCCTAGCTGTGGATTTTGCCCACTTGCTCAGCTGGCACCTAGGGGAACCTAGCAAACCTATACATTTTTAAAAACTAGACACCTAGGGGAATCCAGGATGGGGTTACTTTTGGGGCTCTCACCAGTTTATGTTACCTAGAAACCTTTGCACAATTTGGCAAAGAATGCACCTTTTCCTCTCATTTCGGTGATAGAAAGTTCTGGAATCTGAGAGGATCCACAAATTTCCTTCCACCACGTCTCCCAATAAAAATGGTATCCCACTTGTGTGGGTAGGCCTAGTGGCCGCAACAATAAACGTCCCAAAACACAACATGGACACATCAAATTTTTACATTGAAAAGTGACCTGTCTTTTGGAAAGTGTCTAGATGTGGATTGTGGTCTCTAGCTCAGCCAGCACCTGGGAAAACCTAGCAAACCTGGACATTTCTGAAAACTGGACTCCTAGGGGAACCCAGGATGGGGTAACGTGTGGTGCTCTCACCAGGTTCTGTTCCCCAGAATCCTTAGCAAACCTAAAAATTTGGCAAAAAACACTTTTTCCTCACATTTCTGTGCTGCAGAGTTCTGGAATCTAAGGGGAGCAACACACTTCCTTCTACCCAGCATTTCTCCACATCTCCCAATACAAATGGTACCTCACTTGTGTGGGTAGGCCTAGTGCCTGTGACAGGAAATGCTTCAAACCACTGCGTGGACACATCAAAAATATAAATTACAAAACTACCTGTTTTTGCGGGGGCATCTGCATTTTCGGTCCTGGGCTCAGCAGCCAATTGGGAAACCTACCAAACCCAGACAATTCTGTAAACTAGAGACCCAAGGGAGTCCAGGCTTGCGTGGCTCCCCTAGGTTTTTCTTACCCAATGCTTTCTTCCTCAGCAAACCTCGCATTTGGATTAGAAAAAAAAATATATATATTTCCCCCACATTGCTGTGTGGGAGCACTGCACCAGCACACATTTCCTACCACCCAACGTTCCCCTCAATCTCCCAATAAAAATGATACCTCACTTGTGTAGGTGGGCCAAATGCCTGTGACAGGGAAGAGCCAAAAACATGTTGAAATTGAGGGGAACCAAAGCAGGTCCAAAAGGGCAGTTTTGAAAAAAAAAGTTTTGAGGCTGAGAAGTGGTGCAGAATTTTTATCGGCATAGATGCAACAATGCTGGGTGGTAGGAATTTTGTGGATTCCTGCAGATTCTGTACCGTTCCATCACAATAATGTGTGGAAAATGTGTGATTTCAAGCAAAGTTGGAGGTTTGCAGGGTATTGTGGGTAAGAAAATGGTACTGGGTGCATGTGAAGCACACGAGCCTGGACTCACCCAGATGTTTAGTTTTCAGATGTGTCTAGGTCTCGCAGATTTTTCTAGATTGCGGCGTCCCGAAGTCCAAAAAGTGCAGCCCTCACCATTCCAAGTGAGACAATTTTGAGAGTTAACCAAGCTCTCATGGCCCAAAGGTAAAATCAAAACCCAAAATAATCAAATGTCCTTTTGCTTGCTGTTGGGATAAGATATTTTAGTGTGTGGGGGGTAGAGCTGAAAGACTGTTACCCCCTTCAGTTGGGGTAGGGGCATAACCATGCCCATACTGGTTGGTAACCACCACCCCACTATTTTTTTCTTTTTTAAGTTCCCTGGCATCTAGTAGGCTCTCTTTCAGAACAACTTTGTCCCCATTTATTTGAGGTGGGGGAATGGCCATACCCCACCCCTCTTTTGTAAAAAAAAATTAAAAACAAAAATTCTGTGGTGTGTTGTGGGCTTTCTGCTCCCTTGGGGACAGATGAGCCTTACGAAAATAGGCCGATCTGCCACCCTTTGGGGCAAAAATGGCCAACAGTAATGTGCCCCCATGGGAAGAGACCCTTGCCCAAGGGGCAGCCCCCCCCAAACAAAACACACGCACACCAACCCCTGGTGCCCAAGTGATTTCTGTCCCCCTACAAACAGAAATGGCCTAAATAGCTTGCCCCATGGGGACGGCCCTTGCCCAAGGGGCCGCTCCCCTTACGTATAATAGTATAGAAAAAAAACTGATGTCTAGTGATTTCTGTCCCTCTTGGGGACATATTGGCCTAATACAAGTGTGACGATCGGCCCCCGCAGGGGGCATAAAGGGCATAAAATAAATTTGCCCCCCAGGGGAGCAAACCTTGCCTAAGGGGTCACTCCTCTTGCGTGACATTGGCGTTAACAAAAAGTCCAGTGGTTTCTGCCCCCCTTTGGGAAGATAGGCCTAATAAAAATAGACTGATCTGCCCCCAAGGGGGGCAGAAGTGGCCTTAAAATAAATTGCACCCCTTGGGGAGTGACCCCTGCCCAAGGGGCTGCTCCTCTCATGTGTAAAAAAATAAATAACAACAAACTAACTCCCTGGTGTCTAGCGGGTATTCCTGAAGCACGATTGCTATGTGATCATGCTGCAGGAATGCTCAGGGAGACATAAATAGGAAAGGGACAGTCTTTCCTTTCTATGCCTCTCTGACCTCCCTTGCCCCCTTACTGAGGAGAAACTAATCAGTTTCTCGGATCTCACTGGAAGCCATGCTTTCAGCGAGATGTAGGTGACCTCTGATGTCAGACTTCACTGGGGGGGGATAGGGGTTGGAAGGGGAAGCAATTCCCCTTCCGTCCCTGCCCAGGGGAAACGGGTGGTAGGCCCACGGGGTGAGCTCTAGCGCTCCCCCTTGGGCTGGGTGCAGGACGTAATGGTTACGTCCTTGGCTTCTGAGTGCCAACGACGTAACCATTACGTCCCGAGCACCCAAGGGTTTTAGGCTACCAGACGATAGTTCCCGGGGTCCTCCTTATTACCACCCTTGAAAATGTATTAAATAATTGAACCCTGCTAAGAGGATGGTATAGAAGGATATTGAACTGTATAATCAAACAGCAGGATTAATTGCAAAGCCCAAAATGATGGATCGTCCTTATAAATAACTGGTGTGATTAAATTAGGGTCAAGTGCTTCTTCGCTTAACCCTTTGTAATCTGTTTGCGAATGCTGGTCGCCGTGTTAATGTCCAACGAGGCAAAGTGTAGGCTTTACCCCTGCATAGAGTCCCCCGAGGGGTGGTCAGCACCCAGTCCCCTGAATTGTGACCTGCATGTTCCACCTGGTCCTCAAGATTAAAGTGGTAATACAGAAAGTTGAACCATGTTGCCTCTGAGATATTAGCATGTTTCTGGCAAATGGTGAATGGGGCTGCCAGCGTATTCCCGAGAGTGGCGTTGACTGAGTTATTTGCCCTAGTATCATGTAGTAGTTTAGCCCAAAAGAGATCATGACACTCTCTTTAAGCCTTTCATTTTAGGATTTTTAAGTACCTTGTGGGCATTTTTGAGGTTTTGTATGATCTCCCATTTTTTGGTGTTTTTTTGAGAGCCTACCATAGTTGATTGATTTTTTTTTTTGCATTTTTGAACAGAGGTTCCCCCAGACCTGGAGCCATACCTTCCTTTTTTCCCTGAGACTGGTTTGGCGAATTGATTGGCAAGAACTGTAGTGAATCTTTCCCAGTTAGCCAAAGGGTTTTCCCCCTCTATGAGTGTGGATAGCCATACATGTTTAGTTCCATGTCCCAGTTTTGGCTGAAAAGCAGCTGAGCACCTCATATGTTTGAGGTTAGTTGTATTAACTGGAATTTACCACTCTTCTGCTGGTTCATGCTCTTTCATGTCTATCTCCAAAGTTCTCTTGGGGAGAATGTCACTCTCTATCTCCAAAAATTAAAGCAGTGGCAGTGGTTTTATTTATTTAGAACATTTTGCCCTCTCCTCTCCTCTCATCTTCCTCAAATGATGTTCGAGCAGATAGCTAGGACACCATAAGGACCTGTAACAGCAGTGGATTCCCCCCCCCCAAATCAGTGGTCGTGGGGGAGCAAGTAATTGCTTCAACCACACTCACCCCCTGTTAGAAATGGGGTCTTTGGTTGGCATTCAGGTTACCCCCTGTCCATGCAAGGACCCGCACTCTAGTCAGGGTAAGTCACACACACAATCCAAATTATCCTGTGCCCACCCTCTGGTAGCTTGGCACTGAGCAGTCAGGCTTAACTTAGAAGGCAATGTGTAAAGTATTTGTGCAATAAATCATACAATAACACAATATAGCACCCCAAAAATAAACCACACAGTGTTTAGAAAAATATATAATATTTATCTGGATATTTGCAGGTCAAAACGATCAAAGATGCAATAAGTAAATGTAGAGATATCACTGAAAAGTGATGTAAAGTGTCTTAAGTATTTTTAAAGCAAACTAAGGGGGTTATTACAACTTTGGAGGAGGTGTTAATCCGTCCCAAAAGTGACTGTAAAGTGACGGATATACCACCAGCCGTATTACGAGTTCCATAGGGTATAATGGACTCGTAATACGGCTGGTGGTATATCCGTCACTTTACCGTCACTTTTGGGACGGATTAACACCTCCTCCAAAGTTGTAATAACCCCCAAAGTCTCTTTCAAGCACAAAGTACCTGGCTGCTGTGAAAAATCTCCACAAAGGGCCGCAGAGGAGGAGAAGCGTGGAAACAAAGGGGTGTGCATCAATTTCTCAGGCCGCACACAGTGATGCGTCGTTTAGTTTACACACAGCGACGGCTGTGCATCGATTGCTGGCGCTCGGTCGTGGATCCTCTTCAGGTTGCAGGGTTTTCAGACACCCGGGGTCTGTGTATGAAATCCTGGGCTTGCGGAGCGAAGTCACAAGCTCTGCATCGTTCCGGTGGGCGTTGCGGGAAAGTTTCTCCCGCACGGCAGGCACTGCGTCATCCCAGGTCGGCTGTGCGTCGATCCGGTGGGCCGTGTGTCAAAGCTCTGGTCGCAACGCAGGCGCTGCCTCAATCTTCTCCTTGCGAAGTCGAGCTGCATCGTTCTGTTTCGGCGTGTGGTGAATTTCTCACCGCAGGACAGGCTGTGTGTCGGTTTAGCAAGCTGTGCGTCGAATTTTCACTGCACAAGAAGTCCAGTTGCAAGAGAGAAGTTTGTTTGGTCCTGAGATTTCAGGGAACAGTAGGCAAGCTCTATCCAAGCCCTTGTAGAGCACTTCTTCACCACAGCCAGAGAGCAGCAGGCCAGCAGGCCAACAGCAAGGCAGCAGGCCAACAGCAAGGCAGCAGGCCTTCACAGAAAGAAGTCAGGTGACTCCTTTGGGCAGCCAGGCAGTTCTTCTTGGCAGGGTGTAGGTTCTGGTTACAAGTTTCTTCTCCAGGAAGTGTCTGAGTTGGAAGGGGCAGAGGCCCTGTTTATATAACCAAATGTGCCTTTGAAGTGAGGGAGACTTCAAAGAGTGGCTTAGAAGTGCACCAGGTCCCCTTTCAGTTCAATCCTTCCTGGCAGGGTCCCAGTAGGGGGTGTGGCAGTCCTTTGTTGGAGAGCAGGCCCTCCACCCTCCCAGCCCAGGAAGACCCATTCAAAATGCAGATGTATGCAAGTGAGGCTGAGTATCCTGTGTTTGGGGTGTGTCTGAGTGAATGCACAAGGAGCTGTCGACTAAACCCAGCCAGACGTGAATTGTAAGGCACAGAAAGATTTAAGTGTAGAGAAATGCTCACTTTCTAAAAGTGGCATTTCTAAAATAGTAATATTAAATCCAACTTCACCAGTCAGCAGGATTTTATTTCACCATTCTGGCCATACTAAATATTACCTTCCTACTCCTTTCAAATCAGCAGCTACCACTCAATGTATGAAGGTAGCCCCAATGTTAGCAGGCCTCACAGCAGTGTAAAAACAAATTTGGGAGTTTCACACCACCAGGACATGTAAACTACATAAGTACATGTCCTGCCTTTTTCCTACACAGCACCCTGCCCTATGGATTATCTAGGGCATACCTTAGGGGTGTCTTATATGTAGAAAAAGAGGAGTTTTAGGCTTGGCAAGTACTTTTAAATGCCAAGTCGAATTGGCAGTGAAAATGCACACACATGCCTAGCAAAGGCAGACCTGAGACAAAGTTAAGGGGCTACTTAAGTAGGTGGCACAATCAGTGCGGCAGGCCCACTAGTAGCATTTAATCTACAGGCCCTGGGCACATATAGTGCCTTCTACTAGGGACTTAAGTAAATTAAATTGTCCAATTGGGTATGATCCAATGTTACTGTGTTTAAAGGGAGAGAGCATATGCACTTTAGCACTGGTTGGCAGTGGTAAAGTGCACAGAGTCTAAAAACCAGCAAAAACAGTGTCCAAAAAGTGGAGGGAGGCAGGCAAAAAGTTTGGGGTGACCACCCTAAGGCTGTCAGGTCTAACACCCCCCAACACCCTTTACTCTGCAGCCCTTAGAGAATTCAAACTCTGGAAGTCATGCTAGGCCAGATCTTTAAGGAGCTTTGGGATCTTAAAATAACACAAGATGCCCTCAGGCAGACTAATAAAAAGCCAGGTGAAATAAGCATTAATATCCAGCAACTCTTCTCTTGTGTAACCCAGGTCAAGCAAAGAGCTACTTGGGTAGAACAGACTAGCCTACTTGGAGGACAAAACGAACAGGCAAGAAATTGATTTATCGAAACTCCAGTCAGAATTGGAGGAGCTCCAAGTTAAGATGGACAATATGGGGAATAGGTCTTCCACTCTGTTTGTGGGTGTGTCCAAGGAGCAGGATCCACAGTAACTAAACCCATAACAGACTTAGGCCCTCATTCTGACCTTGGCGGGCGGCGGAGGCCGCCCGCCAAAGTCCCGCCGTCAGATTACCGTTCCGCGGTCGAAAGACCGCGGCGGTAATTCTGACTTTCCCGCTGGGCTGGCGGGCGGTCGCCTTCAGACCGCCCGCCAGCCCAGCGGGAAAGAGGCTTCCACGATGAAGCCGGCTCGGAATCGAGCCGGCGGAGTGGAAGCTGTGCGACGGGTGCAGTTGCACCCGTCGCGTATTTCACTGTCTGCGCAGCAGACAGTGAAATACATGTAGGGGCCCTCTTACGGGGGCCCCTGCAATGCCCATGCCAGTGGCATGGGCACTGCAGGGGCCCCCAGGGGCCCCGCGACCCCCCCTACCGCCATCCGGATCCCGGCGGTCCGACCGCTGTGATCTGGATGGCGGTAGGGGGGGTCGGAATCCCCGCGGCGGTGCAGCAAGCTGCGCCGCCGCGGAGGATTCAATGGGGCGGCGGTACACTGGCGGGACCCCGCCAGTGGTGCCGGTCCGACCGCGGCTTTACCGCCGCGGTCGGAATCCCCATTGGAGCACCGCCGGCCTGTCGGCGGTGCTCCCGCGGTCCTCCGCCCTGGCGGTCAAAGACCGCCAGGGTCAGAATGACCACCTTAGTCCACCAATATATTCTACCACAGTCTGCAGTGCAAGACCTGGATCTAAAAATCATAGAAGTACATTGAATTCTAGCAGTGAGGCCTGCCAATACTACATTTCCTCATACCACTCTTGTGAACTTTGGTGATTTCAGAATAAAAGAGCAAATTCTCATAGGCTATCAAAGCCAAAATCTACTATACTATTAAAAATGTTTCCTCTTGGGTCTTTTCAGACATGTCCATCATGGCAGCCTGACGACAGAAGGAATTAGGCTGATTGGTGAATTTAAGAGTCAAGGCGCAACAGGAGGGATCTCCCAGCAATCGAAGCTCAAGGTGTTTCATAAGGGATGAGACTCCATTGTCCACTCTGTGGGCCAAGCAAAACATTCTCAGTCAGTAAAAAGGGGGTGAAGGTTGACCCCCCACTTTAAGCTGCTGGGAGGGCTCAGGATTGAGGAACTGGCCTTTACCGTGCATTTCTAGGTTAGCTCTATGTTATGTTATATTATGATATGTGATGTGGCTATATAAGATGATTTTATTCCAAGTTGGACTATTTTTGTTTTTACTGAAGAGCAGGACATATGGGACCATTGGGGGGGGAGGGGGGTTTGGTCTTTTTAGCTTAGACTATATTGGCCTCATATTTTAGAGCCCTTGTCAGCCCCTTTCTCCCTCTCTTTGTCCATCTGTCACCCAACCTATGGCTGCAGGTTCTAAGAGTGTAATTTCAAGGTACTCCAGGTTTATTTGGGGGGGGTGAAGGGCAACGGCCCTTGGGGAGGGGGATCTCACTGTAGTGGGAGGGGTCCTGTGATGGGTGGGGATCCTAAGGAAACAGTGAGGGGGGTCGTTTGGAGGTTACTTTTGGGTGAGGAGTCAGTTCAAAAATAAAAAAAAATATTTTTAAATTGGGTAGGAAGGACAAGCCAGGCAAGAAGAGAGCATTGAGAAAGAATGGATACAGCACTTTTCCCACACAAGTGAATAAAAATAGGATGATCCCCCTGTAATATTAACAAATAATAAGAAAAAGTTTCGGGCTGTATTCCAGTGGCATAAGGGGGCTGGGGTGTAAATTACATTTCTACAAGAGACTCACCTCAACGGACCCATTAAAGAGCCAGAACGACCTACTTTTGTCTCTCATGCGTACTACTCCGTCGCAGCCGTACGTGGTGTGGCTGTTTTAATCTCAAACAGGGTAGGGCGACGGGTACTAAAAGTAACTTGTGACAGTAAAGCAAGATGGATATTAGTTTATGCGTCGATAGCCAATTAATACATTTAAATAGTTTTATGGGCCAATAGAAGATTGTTAATTTCGTTTGGAGAAGTTATCATCTTCAGTCAACATTGCAAGGCTTTATTGTAATAGGGGAGACTTCAATATCTTGCAGGATGTTAGAAATGACTGACAGAAGAACAAGGCTCAGAACAAGCCTAAAGCAGTACATTTCTTAACCCAAATGACAAGGGATTTTGAATTAGGGGATTTATGGAGACATCCTCTATATGGGAATTTACATGTTATTCTAAACAATTCAACTCAGCATCTCTGATAAAACTTTCTTGATAACTCTATAATTGAAAAGATCATTGATACTCACCAACCCGTTTTCCAAACATTCAGTCCCTATAGTTGATAGAAGTTGGTGCGAGGGAACAAGATGTGCACAGTGGTCACTTAACAAAACATTTGTCAATCCGAGCTGGTTGGAAAGTATGACTCTTTGCAAGACTAGATAAAAATCATGGTTCCACCTCTACCTTTGCAATATTGGGGGGGAAAGGGCGGCGTAAGTTGTTTATTCGGGGGGAACTATTGCATATCAGCCTAAAACCCAATATGTTAGAAAGGAACTGGTTGAAACCCTACTGCAAGAATTAGATCTAGCAGTTGCCACCCATTTGATCTCCTTAGTCTATGTCAGGGGCTAGGCTAACCCAGGCGTGACAATCACTATCAGAATATTATACATCATAGGAGCTGATATAGCATGATATATGCTTTTAAAAGTTCAGTGAAGACAGTAGACATGTGGGGAATATTCTAGCTCTGTCGGTGTGAGAAAGGAAAGAAAAAAAAACACCATAATAACGCAATGGTAAAATAAATATATGAAGTAGGGTGCCAGGTGGTGAGTCAACCAGTGGAAATTTGTAAGATTTTCTTAGATCCTTATATCAATCTATATACCTCCAGAAGTCAGACCTCACAACAAGCAAAAAGAACATCAGGATTTAATCAGATTACCAAAGGTCAGTGACAAATTTCACACTATAGCAACAGTATCTATAAACCTAGAGAAAGTTCAGGAGACAATTCAAGCATTCCCTAATGGAAAAGCTTAAGGGTGTGATAAACTACCCACTGAACTATATAAGGTTTTTATAGTTCAAATATAAAAATTATTGGTATTACTCTTCAATTAAATTCTTGAAGGCGCCACAATACCATGTTCCTTTACGGAGGCTGCAATAGTGAGCACAAAAAAAAGGGAAATTGGCAGACAGGCCAGAACCATATCTCCCTATTAGTTTATTGAATAGGGACTACAAATTCTTCACAAATATTATACCATCCAGGCTCATTCCCCTCACTAAAACGGTGGTACATCAGAATTATGCAGGCTTCCTTCCAAGAAGGATTATAACATCCAATGCATACTGCCTACTTCAGGCCATTGACTGCTTTTCCAGTAAAGGCTGCCATTAATATGCTCTATGGAGAAAAGCGTTTGACTTGGTACAATGAGAAGTACTTGCTATCCAAGATCACTTTAACTTTTCCCAAATTTGGTGCATATACTGAAGAATCTATATACCTGTGCGGCAGCTGGGGGCTGGTGGACAATAGGAAGAAGGTGGAGAACATAACAATCATGGCAGCCTTGCTGCATAACTCTGCTATGTCTCCAGTCTTCGCATTGTTCATCAAACCCCTGACTGCCACATTACAAGACATCTTCCTCAAAGCTCCTATGGAGAACACATCCAAGGTCATGTTATTCACAAATGACATACTATACCTAATGCAGAAGAGCAAAATATAGCTAAAGGGTCTGCCGCAATCCAAACGTTTACAAAACTCGGCAGTGGGGGAGGGAGGGGGGTCAGGTTTACAAAGTAAATCGCTAAATATCTAAAGCACTTCTCTTTAATAGTTTGATATCAGTGGTTGTCTTGCCATTCTATGCAGCCTGATTATTCTGCTTCACATGTAATTGAATATTTAAGTATATTTGTTACACATCCTCAGATTTTCCAGCTCAATTACAAAAAGATGCCTCATAAGTCACAGGGACACCGTAAAGTGTGGCAAGAATGACCCTGACAATAATTGGGTGAATTACATTAGTCAAAATGATGATCCTTCCACTATTCTTGTTTATATTCCATATTAGTGTTCCCCAAAAATATTTTAAGGAAATCAATCAGTCCCTGAACCACTTCTTATGGCAAGGAAAGAAGGCTCGTACCAAACTAAATATTGCAAATGAGTATAGGAGGGTTAGCATTCTCACTTTAAAAAAATATTACCGGGCGGCACTCCTATTTTATGACTCAAGAATACAGATCTTCTGATTTCTCACTATTTTTATGTGCAACAAATTCTCCTAGAGAATAATGTTCAAATGTGCACCTTTTTGACGACCCCCAGATTACCGAAACTCTAGGTATAAGGTCCCTCATGATCACGCATCAATATTATCAACTCAGGGAAGAGTATCACCTATCCCAAATTCATCTGTATGCTATTAAAGTTTTCAGGGGCACTAGGTCTTCAACTTGGACCAAAGGCTATTAATCAATGGGAAGACAGGAATAAATCGCTTTCGTGATCTGTTAATAGCAGGGAGTGTGAATTCTGGGAACATTTGATGGAAAGTACTGAATCATACCGTCAATGATTTTCTCACACCTTCAGATTAAGCATTTTAGCTAAAGCATTCATTCGGAGACTGATGCTATGGCCGATAACATGGCTCTAGACTTTTTTTTTTTTTTAAGCAGGCGAACTGGCATGAGTAATTGGTATCATACTACTTCAAAAAAAATGTCCAAGTCCAAATTCCAGTAGCTCTGGCACGAATCGAAGATGCTACAGGCTGTAAAAATAGAACTTCATACATGGCATCACTACAATTCCCTTTCTCATAAAGCTGTTAGGTGAGCTAATTATAGAAGATTCACTTTATTCAATACGGATAAAGTATTACACTGGCATGAGTCCATAAATGGTTTCCATCTACATCATGGGAATGCTTTAGATGCAGGGGTCCCACAGGGGATTGGCTCCATGTTTGTTTCTCATGCCCCGTTTTGGAGGAATTCTGGTCCAAAATCTATCAATGGATTAGTGAGAAGCTGCAAGGAGCTATAATTCACGAGCTTTGTGGGGCTTTGTTTGGAATTCCGACAATTTAATCTCAGTTTGACAACAGCTATTTTTTTCAATGCTTCTATTGGGGCTAAATTTCTGCTTTTCCACATTTGGAAATTAGTGGAGGTAATCTTGTGTGAATCCTGGTTGCAAAGGATGGAGAAGTCAAATTTATGGAAAAATTATATGCTCAAGGAATGGGGGCCTTAAAGATATATCAATCCATCTTGGAATGGAATCAAAGGTCTGTTGCTAGAGTGATGTTGCAGACATGGAATAGCGGGGGAAGGGGTATTTTGAGAAAGTGATTGAGAATGTACTAAAAGCTTTATTTTATGTGATCTTTGCTCACATATATGGAGATGATCCTTTCAACCTGAAGGATGAAATAAAGCATTAAAAAATCTGTTAAACTATTCTACTGCACAGGTCTGACAAAGCCCTTTCTTCTGTGGTCTGGGAACCGTACCTTGGTATATCTAGCCTGACTCACTATGGCTCAACTATTCTTGGCTATGACAGTCTGGACACTTTGATAGTATGCTGTACAGTGCAATAAAATGTTTTGTGTGACCAGACACTTGTATCAGTATGTTGCTAGTAATCCTCAGCATGGCACTACCTGTGACATCCCACCTTCCATTACCCTCTTGTGTCTTCCTCAGGTGCATCACATGAGCTTATATTTCAACATTTCAAAATGTTAATCAGAAGCAAGTAGGCAATGATTTTCTGATAGGTGAGTTTGACATAGGTGCAGGAGATACCATGCAACACAAAACGAATGTTAAGGGATCAGTCATGGTGGATGTAATCATTTTAGTTGATGCCGCAACATTTGAAGTCCAAAGTCAATGATCCTGCTTCCATGAAAATGGAAGGTGGTGGAACAGTTGGAGTGAATATGTAGCACACAAAGGATTTCCTTCAGGAAGAAGTCACTTACTGGCAGTGGTTGTCTTGCCATCCAATGCTGCTGGATGTTTGGCTGAACATCCCCACTTGCGAAGAGTGGGAGTTCTGCTGCTACAGAGGCAGGGGTGTCTGAGGCAGGTCCTTCCCCTGACAGGGCCTCCCTTCCAGTGACAGCCACTGATGTTGAAGGGACTGGTGTTACTTGGCCAAAAGAAAGGGGTGGGGTGTTGCTCATGGCCCCTGATCAGGGTACTGCTTATTTCCCTGAACACCCTAGATAGGGAGGCCAGGATGGTGTTGGTGGCCTCCCACTTTTCCAGTGACTCACGATGGAAGTGCTCTGCAGTGGTTTTATTTCCCTGAGTTCGGTAAGTACCTGGCCCATCAGGCCTTGGGATTCTTCATAGGCTCCAAACACTTGGCTGATGGTGTCCTGGCCAGCACAATCCCCAGTGGCCTCATGCCACTGGCCAACATCCCTCCCATGTACCCTACCCTCACATGCCTGTGCCCTTACCACAGTTTGCCCCCTGTCACTGGTTACAGGACCATCATCCTCAGAAGTGTGTTGCCATGAATCAGGATCCTGGACGGGAGGGTGCTCAAGTGGGGGCGGGGGGTGTCACGGTCCTAGGGACACAGAATGGAGGCAAACGGCTGCTTACAACATTGATGCAACTGGGTGGGAGGACTCTGTATGGTCATGATGAGGCTCACTGGTATCTGACCAGGTTGCCCTGATGGGCCAGAACCGTCCTCAACATCCAAAAGTGTTGTCCTCACTGAGGGCTTCATCCATGGGGGTAGTGTCAGTCGTCTCGGTGTCTCCAGTGGCAGCTCAACCTGTTGATGTGAGTTAAGTTAGTTTGTATTTTTACATCTACCGCCAATAGTTGACCGTGACATTTAGCAAAGGCTGTGTACACATTGGATTTGCAGGTTTCCCTTATGTGACAGGTACACATGGTATATATGGTGCTGACCGAACATTTGTCAAACATATCAACTCCATCTCAGCCAACCAGCTGCAGGATGTATGAATTCATTAGCACTTGGGAGGATGGGCATAGACTTACATCTTGCCACCAGTGCAGGCGAAACAGTGGCTGGGCTAGATGTGGTTTTGATCTTTAAGGCCTAGTTGACTTATGCAGGCAGACCCAGAACTTTGTTGTATCTGTGATAGGAGTCATCATGTGGTCAGTGCATTTTGAATGTGTCTGCTGCCAATACTATTCAGGTGATGCAGCTAGAGACCTTTGGTTCTTGTGTTCCTTCCCAACAAACACACACACAGGGTCATGCGGTTCTCCTGTCCACAATATTTTCATCTTGACTTAGCTGCTCAAGATGGATCTAGGTGGCTAGCCACATCAGAGTGTACCATGATCCAGATCTTGGTCCCTCCCAGGTTAGTAAACTTCATTTGAATTCATAGAGCTGCTTTATGGTACATGGACACTGGTCTGGTGATTGGAGGTACAGGGACTGGCCCTCCTGGGATTTACAGTCATGTTACTCCGTGTACTACACAATATATGCAAGCCACCCTCCCAGGTGAGTTCACTCCCATTGTGAGTTTACGAACAAGGATATTTGAACAGATGCATACTGGGCTTGTGTTTGAGTTGGAGAGATTGAGCCTCCTGGCCTTAGCAGTTATGTCACTCGCTTTACCTCATGCACTTGTTATATGTCATACCCCCAGGTGAGTAGACTTCATATGTGAATTCCCGAAGGAGGGTACATTTGCAAGTGTACACTGGACTGCTGGTTGGAGTGACAGTAAGGGAGTCTCCTGTGTTTTGCAGCCATTTTCATTCCTACACACACTACTTATGGCTTCCTCCTCGGAGAGTACACTTCATGGATGATTTGTTACACAGGGGTATTTAAGGGGAGAACACCGTTTTGTTTGGTGTTGGAGGAACAGTGCCTCCTATTACTCCCCAAAACCTGATAGATGCCTAATCCCCCAGTGAGTACATGTCACAAGATTTGAAGGTATTGTGGACTTCAGAGAAGGATGATGTTCTGGTGTTTGTAATGACAGTATCAGTGCCTCCTGGCCTTAGCAGTCCTGAATGTGTGCGATCTTGTAAAATGAATGTTTGGTGCGTGCGTGCATGTTTGAATGGAATGAGTGTTGTTAATGGATGAGCGTGCGTGCATGCGTGTCTGTGTGTGAAAGAATGAGTCTGTGTGTGTGTGTGTTTGTGTGTGTGTGTGTGTGTGCCCCGCCCACCCCCCCTCCCAAAGCTGCCGGCCGCCACTGCTTACAGACATATGGTTTAGGAGGTGGAACTATGACGTGATAGTCCAATTATGGCATGATGTAATGATGCATTTAGCCAACTTCTTGATGTCGTGGCTCAAACTTACTTACCCAAATTAAAGTTTGGTGTTAGCTCAACTTCCATAGCACGGAGCATGATCTTGGCCACGTTCCCCACAGTCCTAGCCTCAGGAGTTGTGTAATGTCGCAATTCCTGAGGCTTCCAGATATGGCATAGTGGATGAAGGCAGAAGAGATGAAAATGGCAGTGGAGAACGCTGCATTAATGACCCCGATGAGGCAGAATGTCTGCAATGTATGAATGTTTCAAAGCTGTGAATGAGCCCTATGGGTGTCAATAGCATTATCGGATGAGCCATTGCTGAAGACTTAAAAATCCCGATTTCTGTCAAATGACAGACGATACCACGAGGATGCTCTTCAGGGATGCTGATAACTTTGGTGGTGCCTGAATGAAACTGCATTTGTACTGTGTGCATACTGAGTCCAATCACTTTGCTCAGTGATAAATGGATATCGTAACTGTGATACCCTTGTCACCGTGTGCTATCTATACGTTGGATCCTTAACTTTAAAGAGCTTGTGACGACTACCTTGATGTTAATTTTATTTTCTCTTTTGTATGATAACATGATTTTTTTTAAAGGAACATAAAAACATTATCCTAGAGGGGTACCACAAACATTTTGCACCTCTGAAAAGCAAAACTTGTTTAAATAAGTGGAATGGCAAAATCTAGGTTCCCCACTCTTTAAATTAAATGATGCAATTATATCTGAGCCTAAATCGTCCTTTTCTCATTACAAAAGACGTAGCAAGGTAACATTGGTGATTTGTATTTCTTGCTAAGTATATAGAAAAGAATAGTGCAGATACTTATTGCTTGAGTTCCCACCGCGAAAGCATTCTAAGTGGTGCAAAATGAGTTTGTTATATTTTCTGCAGCATTGGCATCTTATGCAGTATTGCCTTAGCCCTCCATAGAACTGACTACTAAACCATTCTTTTTAGGCATCACGAAATGTGGGAATACTGAAGTGTGCTTTTGTACCAGCTGTAATCCTCATTTCACAATTCCTTACAGAAGGATAGCAAGAAAACAAGTAGGGCCAGATGTAGGAAAAATCCAATTTGCGAGTTGCAAATTGCGAGTCATTCCGACTCGCAATTTGCAACTCGCAAATTGGTATGCAGAACGGTGTCTCAGACACTGTCTGCAACTCGCTATGGGGTCGCAATGACCCACCTCATGAATATTCATGAGGTGGGTCGCTAATTGCGGCCCCATAGCGAGTCTAAGCACTGGCAAACATGGAGGCCTGCTGTCGTCAGCAGACCTCCATGTTCGTGACTGCTTTCAATAAAGCAGTTTTTTTTGTTTTTAAGTGTAGCCCGTTTTCCTTAAAGGAAAATGAGCTGCACTTAAAAAGAAAAACGAAACCTTTAGTTTCGTTTTTTTTTCAGGGCAGGCAGTGGTCCCTTGGACCACTACCTGCCCTGAAAAAAATGTTTTGGGTCCATTCACAAACTGGAAGGGGTCCCGTGGGGACCCCTTCCAATTTGCGAGTGGGTTACCATCCACTTGAAGTGGATGGTAACTGCGATACCCTTTGCGACCCCATATGCGGTCGCAAATGGTATTGCATTCCACTCGGAATCGCAAATAGGAAGGGAACACCCCTTACTATTTGTGATTCAGAAATGCATTTTGCGAGTCGGTCCCGACTCGCAATATGCATTTCTGTATAGCAAAGAGGCATTTGCGCCTCGCAAACGGCGATTTTCGCCGTTTGCGAGTCGCAAATCCTTTGCTACATCTGGCCCGTAGTGCTTTAGACCTTTCACATTTGCCAAAACAAACTGGACCTCCTCTTTACCCGAGCACATTAATACCCAAACTTTCACCTTGAAGTCCTGTTTGCAATTACCAAACACAAAGACAATGCTCAGAGATACCACTTTGGAGAAACAGGGGGACATTCCACAGCCTCGGGCTGAAAAACAGTAGGATATAGTGTAATGAGGATTGGCAGCTTGGGGAATAATTCTACTTCACTCCTCTTGGCAATCTTTGCACAAATTTCACATCACTGACCAACACCCCTCGGCAATCATCTGCTAATAATGGCCAACTCAGGACAAGAGTTCATTTCAAAACATCGCTCGGGAAGGTAAGTGACTATTCAATGAATCACCTAGTCAATAGCCACTGTAGGCTGTCACTAAGTTCATTTTTTAAGGACTATAAAATCGCCCTAAATTAAGAGGTTAAAGCATAAAGATACCACAAGAGCAAAACAAAAATACCAGGTACCCATGGTACACCAATAGCTGAATGGTCAAGCAGCCTCCAAAAGTGATGATGCCCCGCACCATAACCTTGGCTGCAAGACCATCGATTTTTTCTCTCGACCTAAGAAAGATTCACCCTAGCCACAAGAGAGGGAGCCAGTTACTGACAACTATGCATACCCACTGAGAACACAATTGCAAGAAGGCAAAACATTCTGTAGGATGCAAAAAGACCTGGCCAAGACAACAGCATAACAAAAAGCAATGCAGTAATCTCAAAGCAACAAAAGGCTGGCAAGATGCCACTACTACCTTTGACCTGAAGACAGACCAGACAGGACACATTATCCAAACTGGTGAACTGGGACACGCATAATCTGAAGACACCGTCCATCCTCATAATATGAGAAAAATGGATCCACCAGTGAATCTAGGCAGCAATTCCTTCCTTTTGCTTGTATCCTCTGGAGTGGCAGGAAAGCAATTGCCATCAACCTGCGAGTGCCAAATTGACACGGACACCTCGATACCACGTCCAAACAATCATCACACTTTTGTCACGGTTTCGGGCGGGTCTGATCAGGACTTTGGTTGGGACACCCCTTGAGGTCACCGAATATCCTAAAGAGGTTGTACACTGGGGCAGAGGAGCAGCTAAAGGCATACACGGAAAGGACAGCAATGGATAGGCACAGGAAACAGGAAAGTAAAAGCAGAGCAACCCTTGTGTGAACAAACAGGAAACGGATTACCAGTGGACAAACACGCTGGGGTTGTACACAGAGTAAGGCGCAGAACCTCCCACAGTGACAGGGAATCTCAATGCCTCTGTGCAGTTTGCTCTTACAGATAGTCACCCTGCCAGCCCCATAGAAAGGAGGCAGCAGAAGTGATTCTGTCTCTGGACCCTAGAGCACAAACAAGGATAGTACTTACATACACAGGACACGCTCTTGTGGGTCCAGCTCGAAACACAGTGGCGATTCCTGAGAAAACAGCAATAGCACACTGTCACTGTTAGGCACGAAATACAACGTATAACACTGGACAAGGATGGGGGCTGGAATTGCCTCCTGGAAACCAGGAGCCAACCCCAGTACACAGGAGGACACGTATACACTGGTGAAGACTGATAGAACACTTACCAGACACAAAGAACCAAGAAGAAACAGAAACAGAAGGGAACAAACAAAGAGGCAGAGGCAAGAACTAGGAACAGGCTCAGGCTGAAGCAAAGGCGGGACTAGGACTTGAAAACAGGGTGCAAACTTCTGGCTGGGACAAACAGAGACAGGACTGGGAAACTGAGAACAGGCTCTGGCTGGAACAGGCAAGGACAGGACTGGAACACAGGGAGTTGGAAATGAGCAGTAAACAGGACTGGGAAACAGAGAGAAGGTTCAGGCTGAAGCAAGGCAGGAGCAGGGCAGAGAAACAGGGAGCAGGCTCTGGAAGAAACAAACAGGTACAAGGCTAAGAGATAGGGAGCAGACTCTGGCTGGAACAATCAGGAGCAGGGCAGAGAAACAGGAAACAGGATCAGGCTGGAACAGAACAGGAACAAAACTGGAACACCATCCGACAAGGGGTCTGTAACACAAAGGAATTGAAGTCCGATGCACGACGGGGAGCTTGAGGAAATGGCTGCTTATAAGCAGTTCCAAGCTGGGCTGCACAGGAGAGGTTTCAGGTGTGTGTGGTTTCGGACACTTGCAAGTCCTGGAGGAGAGGATCCAGTGAAAAGGAGCAACTGGACTTCTCCCATTGAAAACAATGGGAAACAGAATCCGGGTTTTCCTGACTACCAAGCTGTGCATTATGGGATTTGCAGTCCCAAGAAGCAAATGTAGTCCTACACAAGTGTACCATGGAGAAAAGAGAAACAAACAGGAGTCAGCAAGGGACTCTAGATAGGTGTTCAAGGTGATTCCCAGGCTTCTGACAGTCCCCTTACAGCGCCCCCTGGAAATGGGACGACCGAGTCGTAACAGTATACCCCCTCCCACCAGTCTGCTCAAGAAGAGAAGGCGATCCTTTGGCTGAAAAAAGTTGAAGAGGAACAGCCACAGCAAGAAAATCCAACACCAACCTTGGTGGATAAGTTTACAGTCCTGCCATAGGTGAAACTTCCAATGAGCAAAGCATGTATTAATACCCATATGGGCTCCGATGTCTTTCCTCTCTATTGTTCGATTGATATGGGAGGAGTGCATGGAGTTGGTTTCTGGTGAAGTAGATTCAGGAGCAAGGAGATCTGGAATGGCATTACGGGCAGTTATCTTTATGACATTAGTTTCCTGTTCAATACTTTCCTCTTTGGAGGAGCTGATTGGTGTATTAGTAACTGTCAGGTCTGTAACACCTTCTGACAAGCAGGATTTGTCTGTTTCTGCAGCAGTATTTGCATCGATTGTGGTCTGAGGCTTGCAAAGCATAGAGACTTGGGAGACATGGGTAACTGGTGTTCTCAAGGTAAACATGAAAAAGTCAGAATTTTCTTTCATCTTGGATGACTTCGGAGTATCAAATTCAGGAGGAACAAGAGTTTTCATGTCTTTAGAAACTGGATTAACATCTGAAAATGTAGAAGTTCCACAAACTAATTCTTTAGGGTGATCTTCAGACAAGACTGGGATTTCTTCATTGCAAGTGCTCTGTGGCGTGTTCGTGGTATCAGAAATGGTTTCTTTGCAAGGTGTTTCTACTACAGGTAGTTGATCTTCAACTCTGTTAACATTGAAAGGTTGTTCTTTGGAAAGAAATAGAACTGGAGTCTCTTCAGAAATCACCTTTACACTGTTACCTACATTTTCAGCTCTAGCCTTTGAATTGATGATGGTTTCTTGCAATAAAACACTAAGAACAGTACTTATCATCAGATCTTCGAATACAAGATTCAAATTCAAGTCTTTAGTTTTAGTGGGACATATTATATCTTTCAGTACTTGAGCTTCGGTTTCAGATTGCTGGTTTTCTTCCTTGTCTGAAATCTCCACGGTTTGCTTTGACACAGAAGAGATTTTTAAACTTTCTGAGAAGTCCATTACATTCTTAGTAATTGCGGGTATTTCTTCACGGTCAGAAAAATCCATTAATTCACTTGAAACAGAAACTGTCTCTTCATTATCTGAAAATTCTATGATATTGTTTGAAAGGGCAGGAGTATCCCCACAATCTGAAAATTCTGGTGTGTGCGCCATTTGAACAGCACTATCTGCAGGTTTGTTCACGGCAAGGCAGGAACCACTGTCATCACTAGATTCAGATTCTTCAACACTGTTGCACAACTTGCCATTAATCTCCAGTAAAGTCATATCTTGGTTTCTTAAGGTGCAGCTATTGGAGTCTGCATCAGAACTCTCTTCTTCCTTTGGCTTTATTTGTTCTGATAGAGGGGCTGAGACACTTCCTTCTGAAGACTCTGATCCATCCTTTGAATCAAGAGGTGTCAAATCTCTCAGAGATGTCAGAGATTCAGTCAACTGTACAGGAATTTTCACTGGAGAACTACAGGCTGAGAGAGAGTCTGAGGAAGAGGCTGATATATTTATAACTGGAGCTGTCTTTTGACTGTCATAAATAGAAGGGACAATCTGCTCGATAGAAGTCTTTGGAGAGGCACACAAAGTAGCATACTGTTCTTTAAGCCAAAGCTGGTGATCATTTTCTTTTTTCAGGTTTTCAAATTGCCTTGCAGTAGTTTCCATCAGCTGCTCTGTTACTTCTTCTACCTTACAGATAAACAGAATGTCTGGTTCTGCCAACAGTGAAATATGCATTGATGAAAAGAGCCCATGTGCAAGATTTCTTGTGTATGTTACAACATATTCATCATAGAAGTCTGATATCTGCCTTTTAATCTGCCAAAACTGCTCTTTTAGTTTGTGTATGTCCATATTGTTATCAAACCCACTCAGAATAGAAAAGGGTTTAGCAGAGCTTTTAGGGATTGAGACTGGTATATTATCATCCAGTTTGGGAAGAGCACAAGCTTTTTGAATTGAACTAAGGAATCCCACAGTCTTTACTGATCCCTTTGATACAGGGTCTAGCCTGCTGACTTGAAAACTCTGAGGGACTGATAGGTCTTTATAAGAGTCAGCACTGCACTTTGAATTCTGAGAAACTGGCCTAGATGGGCTGAAGCACTCAACAGAAAACAAGGGAATCGGTAGTGTGGCTTCTTGAACAGTGTCAGGGTTCTTTGTTTTGGCAGAGTGCTGGAAGTGAATCTGGGATGCACTAGCATGAGGCAAGGAATTAACCAGGTTTTCTTGAGAGTAAATGTCTTGTGCAGAAGTAGCAAAAGCACTTTCACTGTTAGGAACATTCTCCCCTGTTTGAGGTAATAGAACCTCCAAAAACTCATTATTACTTTGTAATTCTTCTACAGACAGGGATTGGGGGTCATAATCACATATATTATAATAGCTGAACATTGAGGAATCAGCAAGCCACGCAATGTAGTACTGCATTTGCAATCTTTGATTTTCTTTAACAAGTCTATCCTTTAAACTAAGGCCTTTTTTAGAGGTCTTCTGAGAAAGTCTAGGTTTAGAAAGGGGTGTCTTAACATGATAGGAAAGCATTTTAGGTTTGTGTGTGCCTTTACTGCCAGGGGAGCTTGAAATGTTTGGCTCGTGCATTCTGTCACGGTTTCGGGCGGGTCTGATCAGGACTTTGGTTGGGACACCCCTTGAGGTCACCGAATATCCTAAAGAGGTTGTACACTGGGGCAGAGGAGCAGCTAAAGGCATACACGGAAAGGACAGCTATGGATAGGCACAGGAAACAGGAAAGTAAAAGCAGAGCAACCCTTGTGTGAACAAACAGGAAACGGATTACCAGTGGACAAACACGCTGGGGTTGTACACAGAGTAAGGCGCAGAACCTCCCACAGTGACAGGGAATCTCAATGCCTCTGTGCAGTTTGCTCTTACAGATAGTCACCCTGCCAGCCCCATAGAAAGGAGGCAGCAGAAGTGATTCTGTCTCTGGACCCTAGAGCACAAACAAGGATAGTACTTACATACACAGGACACGCTCTTGTGGGTCCAGCTCGAAACACAGTGGCGATTCCTGAGAAAACAGCAATAGCACACTGTCACTGTTAGGCACGAAATACAACGTATAACACTGGACAAGGATGGGGGCTGGAATTGCCTCCTGGAAACCAGGAGCCAACCCCAGTACACAGGAGGACACGTATACACTGGTGAAGACTGATAGAACACTTACCAGACACAAAGAACCAAGAAGAAACAGAAACAGAAGGGAACAAACAAAGAGGCAGAGGCAAGAACTAGGAACAGGCTCAGGCTGAAGCAAAGGCGGGACTAGGACTTGAAAACAGGGCGCAAACTTCTGGCTGGGACAAACAGAGACAGGACTGGGAAACTGAGAACAGGCTCTGGCTGGAACAGGCAAGGACAGGACTGGAACACAGGGAGTTGGAAATGAGCAGTAAACAGGACTGGGAAACAGAGAGAAGGTTCAGGCTGAAGCAAGGCAGGAGCAGGGCAGAGAAACAGGGAGCAGGCTCTGGAAGAAACAAACAGGTACAAGGCTAAGAGATAGGGAGCAGACTCTGGCTGGAACAATCAGGAGCAGGGCAGAGAAACAGGAAACAGGATCAGGCTGGAACAGAACAGGAACAAAACTGGAACACCATCCGACAAGGGGTCTGTAACACAAAGGAATTGAAGTCCGATGCACGACGGGGAGCTTGAGGAAATGGCTGCTTATAAGCAGTTCCAAGCTGGGCTGCACAGGAGAGGTTTCAGGTGTGTGTGGTTTCGGACACTTGCAAGTCCTGGAGGAGAGGATCCAGTGAAAAGGAGCAACTGGACTTCTCCCATTGAAAACAATGGGAAACAGAATCCGGGTTTTCCTGACTACCAAGCTGTGCATTATGGGATTTGCAGTCCCAAGAAGCAAATGTAGTCCTACACAAGTGTACCATGGAGAAAAGAGAAACAAACAGGAGCCAGCAAGGGACTCTAGATAGGTGTTCAAGGTGATTCCCAGGCTTCTGACAGTCCCCTTACAGCGCCCCCTGGAAATGGGACGACCGAGTCGTAACAACTTTTTGTTAGATAGGATTTGGAGACAGCACTAGAACAAAGAAGCCACCACGATACCAATGCTCCCTAAAGAGGGCAATAAATGGTTCCCAGTCCCGCAGACGGATAGGAAAGGGAAATAAGAATTTTGACACAAAATACATTTCCACAAGAGATTAAGGAGAAATACAAAAAACAATCTTAACAGCTCTTGGCCTCCACCTCCAAATCCTGCCACGGCATCTGTACAACCAGGGACTCACTTCTACCGAGTGAAAGAAAAAAAATCAGTTTTCAAATGTAAAACAAATTCTCACGGAAAACTAGTATACAACAAATACCCCATAGATCACAAATCACAAATGCAGCATTAGTGCCAATGCTAAGGTCTTTAAACTCTTAAAAAATAAAATAAAAAAAAGTCATCCTGGCTCCTCATCAGGAAATTGTTCAACTATAGTCTGTAGTTCTAAAAATGAAGAAACCAAAAAGCACTGAAACATGTGTGAAACAATTACGTCTTCAAAGTCCTAAAGTAAACATAATTCTAGTGCATTCAAAACAAGGCTCATGAACAATGAGATCGTAAAAAAGGTCAGAGCAGGCAGACACCTCAAAAATGCCTCTCTATTTTCAACCTTGTCTGAGAAGGAAGGTCAAGGAATGGGATATATATTGAATCAGTGGTACACGAGTCCACATCATCTGGAGGCACTAAAGCATGCGACAGAACCACAGCTCCATCTTCAGTAACAAGTTAATTTGTCTATCAGGAGAAAATTGGAAAAGATATCACCATGCCAAAGCAAGGCTTCCTTCAAATTGTTTGCTGTTGACCAAGGTCTTCAGCAGCCAGAAAAGGGGCTTGTTTTCTGTACGCAAATTCATATTTTCAGCATAAGTCAATGAAACTGGAATTTTAAAAGGAATTGCATTTTATAGATCATAGAAACCATTAAACAACCTCCTTAAACAAGATAGAGACTCAATTCATAAGAACGGGAACATACACATAGAAGAGTATTCCTTTTAGAGAACTCACAGGTAGAAACCTACAGCATGAATCAGATGCAAATGCGTTCTATTACTGTCATCTCATGTCAGTGGGAAACGTCAAACCAATTTTGAATGCATAAAAGCCCGAGTCATTGCAACCAAGATTGGACACCCTCCCCCCCCCAAAGGGATCTCCAAGACTTTGGTTACGCAACAGTTGCTCACTCAGTTCATCTAATGTAGCAGCCCCTACAAAGCGTGCCACCGATAACAGGAAAGGGCATGGAGAAATTACCTATCCCACTTCAACTGGATCATATAAGTGATAATGAGCACAGAGCAGCCATTGGGAATCCCAAGCACATCTACTAGGGCTACGCTCTCTTCTAAGAGACGTCTGTGTTGGAAAATGCATAGCTTTCATGAGGGGGGCAACCTTAGATAAACTCATACTGTCCTACCTGTAACAAATAACAGAAGAGATCGGCTTTTTACCCTGAAAATTGGAGGTTACAGAGCGATAGTAAAATGACAAAACGAGCATAGAGATGCAGGGTCAGTAAAGTCCATCATTAGAAAAGCACCACCCATCCATTATAATATCTAAATTGTGCGATTCATAGCCATTCAGCTATTGTATTTCACATCCTGAGACAAACTTTCTGCTTGAGATACACAACCACAACGGAATCCTTCCCATGAAGATGTTAACTGAGAGAAGAGGAACATGAAGCAATTAATTTGCACCGCTCAAACAACTCACCGACATACCAGATGTCATTTGTAACGCAAAAAAAAAAACAGTGCAAGTCGTGGATAGAAGTTTATATAAGATAGCTGGCTCCCAGCAAGCGGAACTGACAAACATTTCGGACAAGTGCAACAGCTGCCCCTGGCATGGGAGAGGTGAACTACTACCCCAAACCATAACCATAATGCATAGGTCCTAGGCCCTTTATATCACAGTTATCACTATCAAGGGATGGCTCTATTTCAGCCTCTGCATGGAAATGTCGTTTCTGACAGTCAAAGAAATTAAATACAAAAGTTCTTCCTGGTTGTGGCCACAAGAAGACGGAATGAAGCAGAACATCTCCACTTCACAAATATATGCTGAATAAACAATAAAAAAAATAAAAGGAACTTCCCTAGATACAGAGCCCATTCAGAGTGGAGTTTGACTCAGAAAATAAACAAGAATTCCAGGGTAAAATCTGGTATTTATTTCCTCAAGGCAATGTGGTGGTTAATGCCGTTTTATTAACTTTTGCCACTATGCCTCTTGACAATTTGGGGTAGTTTGGACAAAGGCCTCCATAACTTTGTCCACATAAGCTATCCACATCAAATTTGCTTCCTCCCCCTCCCCCCCACAACATCCTGGGGATTCCAAAAGGTACCCAGTATTTGTGGATTCCCCAGAGTTTAGCCAAAATATAGTTATTTGTTTTTTTGGGGGGGGAAGTGATACAGAAGAAAGTGTGTTTTTCCTGCAAATGGAATCAGTGAAAAGTTTGTGGTGTTAATATCACCATATTCCCAGGTTTCAGGAATAGGCAGACTTGATTCAAATTTATTTATTTTCAACAGTTCTGGCATTGCTCTAGCATATTCCTTCACAGGATTGTGCTTTGGACGAGGTCGATAAATCTTTTCACCCAGAGTAAGGGTGTAGAGTCAGAGGCATCAAACTACACAACAATCAATTTAGAATGACAGTATGGACAATGTAGCCACACAAGGAGAATTCCACTCTGAGTCTTAATCTGTAATGAAAACCCTTCTCCTTTATTTTAAAGTAATGTAAATAATGCACACAAACTGACTATAAAGGTACAGATTCATAATAGGCTGCCCAGCCCTCCTATAGAAGTTCAAACAAACCAACATCAGAAAAAATAAACACTACACAACAGCAACAGCAATAAGACAATTTGGAAAGAAGGGAACAGATGCTATCTAATTCAACCATTTAACAGTTTCAAATTCTCAATGAAATAACCTAGGCAAGGGCTAATCCTATGAATTAGCAAATCCATGATAAAGTGCAGAGATAAATACGTGGGGAAAAAAGATAAAACAAAAAGAATTTGGAAAATGGAAATCGGGGTGGTGACGAATAGGTGATTAACTAAAGTTGGCAAAAAGAAAGTAAAAAGGGATGGCGTCAGCATTTCAGAGGCTTGATCAAGATTCTCTCTGGGTCAGGGGAAAAATTTCCAAGTCTCAGCAAAGCATCTCAAAAGGGAAGGAGGAGACAACTGTACCTCGAGTCCAAGAGGTTCAGCAAGCAGTGAAGAGTGGGGAAATTCAGAACAAAGTCCAACTGGGGAATAGTATATTAAGTTCATAGTGCAAGATGATTTGTCCATCCATCACTCCATATGATGCAAAAGGTCTAATTAGCCAATGGAAGCCAGTCATGCGACACGGACTGCAACATCACAGTTGCCACTACCAACATGTAGGAAACATTTTATCTTACCTTATCCGTACACATTGAAACAATTGTATGCATAGTCAATTCCAATGTTTCTGTATGTACTGGGCTCAAGGTTAGTTTCTCAAGCTCACTGTGTGCAAAATAATAGAACATCTATTACCAAGCTAGCATTCTCATGAGAATGAAGTCTGAATGAAAAGTACACATTAACAAGAATGACTAAACATTTTCTGCACAGTCAGGAAACCGAGCCTTGCAGGCCTCACTTGCATGAAGCTATACATTTCTGAAAACTAAAAAAATTCTGAATTCCACAAAGGGTCATTTATGTAAATCCGTCAAGGTTTTACCAAAGAAACCAAGGGTCTGATTACAACACTGGCACAGGGGATTACTCAGTCAAACGTGACAGCTATCCCATTCACCATATTACGAATTCCATAGGAAATAATGGAAATTGTAATATGGCAGGCGGGATATCAGTCACGTTTGTGATGGAGTAATCCCCTCCGCCAAGGTCGTAACCAGGCCCCATGTTTTGAAAAAAAATATATTGAAAATTAGTAGGTAAATATTGCCATTTGTGGATTTTAATAACTCTAGGTATCCATAGCCAAAAAATGAGCTACATCTTGCAATGGTTTTTCATTGTGTACCGGTATAGAGCATTTTGGTAAAATATAAATAAATATAAACTGTGAAAAATAGGTAAGGAAACCTATGTATTTCCCAAATGGACGCAGATATGGAGTTTTAGAAGCAGTGGTTGCCATATCTCTGAATTTGTGGGTATCCATACTAGCATGTGACTTAGAGGGTATTTCCCAAACTTACTTTTCTACATTAGGGAGATGCAAATGCAGAGAAATACAATTGGTAATAACACTTGTTCTACTATTGTGTTTACCCAAGTCTCCCAATGAAAACGGTACCACACTTGTGTGGGTAGGTCTAGTGTGTGTGTGTGAGATAAGAAAGGGCCCAAAATACAACATGGACACCACATTTTTCCACCGAAACCTAAGCCTTTCCCCAATGAGCCTAGCAGTGGTTTTTGGGCCTCGGCTCAACCAGCACCCAGAGAAACCTAGCAAACCTGTACATTTTTTAAAACTAGACACCTATGGAATTCCAAGATGGTGTGACTTGTGAGGCTCTCACCGGGTTGCATTACCCGGAACCCCTTGCAAACCTCAAAGTGACTAAGAAAACAGATTTTCCTCACATTTCTGTGATTGAAAGTTCTGGAATCTGCAGGGAGCCACAAGCTTCCTTCCACCCAGCATTCCCCCCAAGTCTTCTGATAAAAATGGTACATCACTTGTGGGTCGGTCTAGTGCCTGCAACAGGAAACAGCCCAAACACAACATGGACACATCACATTTTTCCACTGAAAACAGATCTATTTTTGCCATGTGTCTAGCTATGGATTTTTGGGCCCTAGCTCAACCAGCACCTAAGGAAATATAGCAAACCTGTACATTTTAACACCAAACACCTAGTGGAATCCAGAATAAGGTCATTTGCATGGCTCTCACCAGGTTGTGTTACCCAGACTCCCTTGCAAACCTCAATCTTTGACTAAGACATTTTCCTCACATTTCTGTGATTGTAAGTTCTGGCATTTGTGGCGAGCCACAAACTTCCTTTCACCCAGCATTCCACCATGTTTATCAGAATATTTGGTACATCACTTGTGTGGGTAGGCTTAAGTCTGGCACTGTTGTCCCTCAAATATGTTTGGCATACAAATTGGTCAACTCATTCAAAAATACACCATCCATAAACAATTGAGGGAAATGTATAGGCAAAACATTTTTTGCATTGACACCCTGCAAGCCCACTAAAGACAGGCAACACAGGCTGCTTCATGTTTGGGGCAACCCAAAGTTCAGCACTTCCAATGAGAAGCCTTTCAGCCCAGGCTGCCATCCAGATTCCTCTTGCTATATCAGGAAACGAGTACCCTCCTCGAAAAGAGATACTTTCTCAGCACAGAGAATGGTTTCATCAGATGATTCCTCTCAGAGGAACTTTACTGCCAGAATCTTGGACTTCCTCCTCTACGTCAGATGCAGAGTCTCAGAAACAGTCAGAGGAACATTTGAAAAGCAAACCAACAGCCTGCTGAGCGGTAACCCTGCAGTTAGCCATAATCCTTACTAATAAAAGTGACACAACAAATAAAGTTAACAGTAACCAACACCGTGCAAAATCAGTTTAAAAAATAAAAACGTGTGGCTTTATCAAACAAAGTAAAACTACTGACTTAGTAATCTGGAAGGAAAACTCAATCAATACAACTACCCAAGTACTCAAAACAAAAACAATACCACTCATTTGCCAGAGACAGCAAAGACTGAGGATCAAGGGCACCCACTTTGCACAGAGAAGGTAAGCACTGAAGTGCCCCAATGTAAAGAAAAAATAAATAAAGAACACATTACAGATAATCCGGGAAAATAAAAATGGGTGAACTAGCCCCCAGGGGAACCTGAAACATACCTACATGATATGACCCCCCAAGAAGAAGCAACTCTTGCCCAAGGGGCTGCTCCCCCAACAATTCCCTGATGGTCTAGTGGAGAGTATTCCTGCCCAGACGTGGGTCCAAGGCCCATTTTGCCATTGGAACAAAGCTATTACTGGCTGAAGCGCCCTAACTAGGGGAAAATCGATTATAGGTGTCTTGTGTTCTGGTTCAGGGATGACCTGACTGGCAGTTCGGCTGGACTGTTCCCATAAGGAGCAGGGTCAAGACTGATTTGCATATGGCATGGTTGAAACTGAGGTGGCATGGTGGGCAAAAGGATTATGGCTTCTGATGCAGCCCTAAGTGGTTGGCAGTGGCTGAGATTAATTCAAGCATTCCATCCATCACCCTGTTTTTTTTTTCATTTGCTGCCGTAAGTGCAGCAGGTATATCGAGACCAGGGTCCCCCGGGCTCACTGCCATTGGGACCCAGCTATATCTAGCTGAAGAACCCTCACTAGGGCAAAACCGATTATAGGTTGCTTGTGCTCCTGTTCAGGGAGGACCTGGCCTGGCAGTTTGGGCTGGACTGTTCCCATCATTCCAACCTGAAGTGGCATGGTGGGCAAAATGGATTGGGATGCAGCCCAAGCTATTGCCAGTGGCTGAGACGAATTGAAGCTATCCATCCATCACTCTGTTTTTGCCTTGTCTGGGGTTGGGAGCAGGTCTCAAGTACCATGTAGTCATCTACCACAGGTAATCCCACATTGCCAACAGCAATAACAGGATCCTTGCCACCCTGCCCCCACCGCTCCCCCCCCCCCCCCAAAAAAAACAGACCATCAGGTGTTAGTGAAATCAGAGCATGTTTTGAAATAAGCACTCTTATCTTTCAAGGTTGGGGTATGCTCAGTGCAGGTATATGTGTACTGCTACACTGGGTATACTGCATTTTTGTAACATGGAACATGGTCCTGGGCTGCACCAGGCACACCCACTAAAGGTGCACCCAGCAGAAACCATAACGGTGCGTGGTATTAATATGAGAATCCTTAGAGGCTGTAATGCACAAAGTGTCCAGGGCAGCAACTAGCATCTACATCCCAGGGTACTTTGATATTAGAGGGGCCAGCAGATGCTTGTGCAGCCACTGATTAAATATGTGAAATGATAGCACAATCAAAACAGGAGTTTCTCATTGCCCTATGCACATGAGGAAACTCTGGCTTCAGACTCTACCACGTTACTAATGTTGACACGGGCAAAGATACTGCTAGGAGGCATACTGAATGTGTGCCACATGTGAGGTGGCACAAAGCCAATGCACCTCCAATGGGGGACTCCTTGGAAGCGGGACACAGATTCCAGGAACCCACCCACCAACCCCACATCCCCTCTTAGGCGGTTGCAGTCACACAATGCACCCTCTCACAATGGGTACTCCTTTTAAATGAGAACAGATCCATTATCTGCTTCGAAAGGCAGCCCAGAGGTTTCAAACAGCAGATCCGCCTTTGAGCAGTGAGCTGTTCCATGCAGGTGCAAGATATTTTTTGTAATAATCACGAATTAAGATTGTATGCGCCCAATATGTAATAGGGCCATGGTGTACGAAAAATGAAACATTTGAATAGTTTCTGAAGTATTAGGTAAAGCTTTATATAGCCGCAGGCACATACTAAGTATAAACGGCAGGCCCCTTCCGTCTCTGAAGGACATGGTGTTAGTGACTAGAGAACAATGCTTTGTGTATACCTCCAAATTATAGGCTAAGAAACCTTTAAGCATAAATAGTAATTCCGCACAATATTGGCTCCAATGGAAACCGCAGGGGCGCTTATTGCACTCTGGCTGTACAGCGCAGATAGCGAGCAAGAACTCTACACCGATTTTGAGCGATTTGGTTATATTTGCCTTTTTAACCTTTATGGGCCCCAATGTAGCATTTAAGTCTACAAACCATTTGTTAGTAAAACGCAGAAAGATGTGCACCAAAAAGGATTGCTGTTTGGGCATTGCCTCTTCTGCTCAGAGACCTTCAACAGTCTAAAAGAAACGGGAACCCGGCTTCTATTTGTGAATTAATGTACAGCCTTTTCGAAAGGGCCAGAATCAGTGCTTAATTTGAGCCGGTGGTTGCCGGTCCGGGGCACCGGGATTTATTTTTGAGGGCCGGCACTTATTTTTCTCCCTCAAGCATTTACTGCGAGCAAAACACATGGGAAAGAGGGGGTGGAGAGAAAACGACAAAGCTTCACAAAGCGAGAAAGCTGAAAGTGTGAGCTGAAGGCGCAGGGAGTGCCTGTAAATGGATTAAAGAGGCCCTAGACGGCTTCAGGATTACGCTGCATCAGTATTCCATGCTCGCACATTTAATTGTGGCAGCCGCTTGTTTCAGAGAAGAGCTTTGGGGAGCGGCACGCTTTTATTACAAATGAAACCACTGGGCAGAATTAGTACATCCTAATGTCAGAACCTTGAAACAGATTGAAGTGCATTCCGGGTAGAAGCACGACCTTTCGTGCACGGCAACATTAAAGCAAGCCAGGAAGCATTTTAATAGTTCAGTGAAGATCTACCCCTGTGCTGGAAGCTGCAGTAAATAATTAGTTACACTTTTTAATGAGGTTCTATCAATATTGCCAAGAGACTGAGTCAGAGTGATTTGTCACAGGACAATATGTCAATGTGAACAGATGGTCCTAAATGCAGACAGGCCGTAGTCTGTAACTGTTTGTGTTCATCAACTGTGGAGGGGAAGGATTACCAGCCAAGAATGTCGAAACAGCTGCCCACCGCCATCTTACATTACTGTTCAGGAGAAGGATGTGTCATCTCTAATTTGGTGCTGTGCGACAGCGTCAAATAAAAAATATATTCGTCAGCCATATATGTCAAGCTTTTTACCTAATTAAACTCTGGAAATGGTGGCCGAGACAGTAACTGGTGGGTATTGGAGTTAGAGCCGTCTGATTACAAATGTGTGAATCTGCCAATGTGTTCTCTTTAAAGAAAAATTTCACACCGGGCATTGAAACCGGGCATAGACACGGGCTTACTTCATGAATGAAAAGGACTGTTCATTACAGACGGCTGATTTTAATTTAAAGCTTTGTGTTCAGGAGCCTTCATATTACTTTACAGGGAGCAGGACTACACACTGCTGGAATAATCAGCACCAGTTCTTTCAAATGCATTCTGGTCATTGCAGTTCAAGGTAGGTAGAAGTGTTCGCTCCCAGTATGTGTTTAACGTTGCTGTAGTCAGTTTTAGAAGGTATAGTACCTATAACATCTCCAAGACGGAAAAAGCACAAGTAATACATTAGTGGTGTTTAAGAATAAGAAAATGTTCAATTCGAATACTAGACCACCAATTTGTAAAGGAACGTGGCAAAAGCGTGTTGCACATGAGATAACAGAAGATAAAGGAATATGTGTTAAAATACAAGTGCCACAGCCATATAATATCAAGGTGCTATGAATATGGAATAAGTGAGCGCCTCAACACATGTGAGTTGGTGGTGGGTACTCAATCCCATTTGCGCACTTCACCTAACAAGTGCCTCTGTTCGCGCAGTGCATTCCTTGGCGGCGTTAGGTGGACCATCAGAGGGGGTTGTGGAGCTTCACTGTTGGTCGCCATCAATAGCATATGCATGTAAACCCCACTGTTTGCAAGTAACTGACAGTACTTGCAAACTTGTGTGTGATCTTCAGTGTTCCCATCTACTTTTGTAAATGTATTTGTAATTGCATTTATATAGCGTGTACTAACCCTTGACAAGGTATTGGTGTGCATTACAGCCTGTAGCACGCTATTCTGGAACCCAAGGTTAGTGATTAGTTAGTTTACAGAGATCAGGTTGTAAAGTTGGACAGTTTGTGATCTATGAAATAAGGTGTCAACCTTTTTTGTACCCAGTTTTATAAGGTATACATCTGATTGATCCTGGCAGACACCTGCCACCCTCTGGCCAGGAATGTAAAAGTGTCACTTTTGCAGTCACCCATTTAGTGAGATCACTGAGCCAGCCATATGGACTAGGGGCAGCAGGCAATTTCCAAGATAATGCCACACGCCTCTCGAACATGATCAGCACCAGATCCACAAATGTCAGTACATTTGTGTCTCCCCCCCCCCCGATCCAAGCATTATTCCCACCAGCTAGGCTTGTGGGTCACAAGGCACAACATTTCGTGATGTAGTTGTAAATGTATTAATATAGCACTTACGACCCCTGACAAGGCATTGAAGTACTTTCGGCAATAAGTAGCTTGCTACTCGCAAACCAGACTAGTAATTACTAGGATAGTAAATATTTTTTTTTTTTTTCCCTTTTGCATTAGTTGTGTTAGGATTGTGCTCTTGATTTGTGTGTTTAGTAGAGTTTGGGGGTAGGTATAGAATGACAGGAGTGGGTCTAAAAAGGGGTAGAAGTGAGTTTTGTAAGCAGTGGTCGTGTGTGCTTGTTAGTTGGGTATCATGGCTAAAGGAGAGGTGAGCAATTGAAAAGGATGTTTGGAATTTCAGGTCAGTTATCTGCCCCAGCACTGCAGTCCTTCCAGCTCCAGCACTGGGAAGGCCAACCCCATTTGGTAAAAATCTACATCCGGACGATTGCACCCTGGATATTTCAAGTATGCCTGTATAAACAGTATAATTGTGAACGCTGAATTGTACTAATACATATTCAGGTACTTTGGAATATGAATCTGCATAGAATTTTGCTAAACATAGAAAATAATGTGCAATTTAGAAAATGTGCCCACTTGAGTGGCAGCTATTGAACACAAAGTATTTTTATTAAAAGACTTCTTGATATTAATTGAACTTTCTGCATTAAGAAAATGTAGTAATGTGTTACTTTAATATTTTTGTACTTTGTAGTGCTTTATTAATTGTAGGCCTTAAGTTAGTGAGGTTTGGGGCTAGTTTGCACAGCCTCATGTTAAGCTGTACTGTTCAAATGAAATTAGTGGGAAATGTAGGACTAGAGAAGTTGACCAAATATTAGCAGATGTCTAACTTTCTCGTGAGAACTGCTTGCTAGAAAATGTTGTACTAGTAGTAGAAACAATTTATAGTTTGAAGTGTGACAGCGATGTTCCCAGGAGCTAACAATGGATGCACTGACTGGATTAAGGATGGATACAAGAGTGTTACCTGGCGAGCCTGAGGGTGGGAACAGAAGGAGCCAATTGACATGTGAAAGGCAGTTTAGGTATATCTTGGATTTAGAAATGCATCCTTATTGGACCAATTGTAAACGCATGATTCTTTGACCAGTGACAATGTGAGAAGTTCTTTAGACAATTTTAACTTAGCCCAACTGCACAGAGGAGAAGCATGCTCATTCTGTTCTGTCTGAGGAGCTGAACAGTTCCTGATGACTTCACTTACATCTTTAACTTTGTTTAAACTTCTGATGCTAAATGCTGACCCCCTTAGACATTACTTCCTAATGGTTTGGATAGCTTAGAATCACCATTTCTGAACCATTTCCTTTCATGGCCCATTGCTGACTGAACTGATGTCCAACTGACGAAGATAATCGCAGCTTACTGATCCGTATGAGGAGAGGTATAAGAAAATGCTAACATTCTTGTTGTAAATTTGTCTTTTGTTCCTAGGTACCAACCGCTATTTTGATAGAGGCCTACTTGGAAGTTTTCCAAATGTATCTTGACTAAATCGTTTTGCAAAAAGCCCAAACATGTTATTCTAATCAGAAGGTTAGTAAGGGAAATTCTGGAATGTTAATAGGTTGCTATTAATAAAAATTGATGTTGCTTAGTTGCTGAATCTAGATGTATGCTATTTCTATGTGCAATTATTCTTGCTATTGATTTGTACTGTAACTCTGGAAGGTTTAGTGATTAATGCACTAGTTAAAGTGAAATTCTTTAGAAGATTTGGTCAAGCAGTGTTCTTGTATGTGTACCAGATGGTTTTAAGACTAACTTAAGTGATATTAGTATTGTTAATATACGGAAATAAACATTCTAACTTTTATATATAGGTGTGGTTATTCATGGCCAAACGGGTCATGGGGTGTGAAGATAGACTCCAAAGAGACTTACTGTTATTTGTTGATTTTTGTTGTATTTGGGATTTATGGTGGGAATTACTCTCAACGCAGTCAAAAAGGTCCACCAAAACCTCTAACGTGTCCCCTCATAAATTAAAGATAACAAATCAAATAAGGTCGGACGCGCTAACATATGCATCATGGGATAAAGTAGGTTTGGTGAAAATAATTACACTGGGTGAACTTGTGCCTGGGGTACATGGAAAGTTTTTTTTAAAATATATTCCAAAATGTTCACCTGCTTTTCTGCAGTATTCCAACCAAGTGCTGGTCCCACTTCAATTTAATGTCTGGGTTTTTGCTTCAGTGGCGATTGAGTACCCAGGGCCAGATGTCCAAAGCATTTTTGTAGTAGCAAACGAAGCGATTCGCAGCATCTGCCTGTTTGTGACAAGAAAAATGCTTTTTGGGATGTACAAAGCCCAAACTGCGATGTGGTAACATGTTACCGAATCGCAAATTGGGTTTTGCGATTGAGTATTAGGAAGGAGTGTGTTCAGGGCGTCCCTAATACTGAATGTAAATGGTATGTATGATTGTTTTGTGACTGTGAATGCGGTCCCAAAACATTCAGTTAGCACCAATTCCAAATTGGTGCTAACCCAGTCGCAAAGAGGAAGGGGTCCTTTGTGAATGGTAGCAATTTTTTTTTTTTTTTTAAGAGCAGGCAGTGGCCTCATGAACCACTGCCTACTCTTACACAACCTGTTTTAAGAAAACAGGCTGCGTAAAATAAAAAAAATAAAAATGATTTATTGAAAAGCAAATCAGACATGGTGGTCTGCTGACACCAGGCCACCATCCCTGCAATTTTTTCAATTCCCAGTGGGTCGCAAATTGCAACCTACCTCATTAATATTAATGAGGTAGTTCTTTTTGTGACCCACCGTCAATGTCAAAAGAAACTCAATTAAGTTTTACATTTGGAATCATGAATTCCTAATTGTGATTCACAATCAGGAAATTGCAATTCCAAATGTTCATACATGCAGTCCCACATGTTTAATCTGTAATAGAATGCGAAGCTCAGAAGCCAGCAAAGCAATTAAATGGTGGTACCCCAAATATCAAGGGCACCGAGTCTTAAATCCACCTCATGCTCTTTCAATGCACCATCGACATTCCTAGCCCCATTATCTCTTGTTTGTTCCCACCTTCTCCCTTCATGACGGTTGAACTGTCTTTCGCCATTTTCCGCTTTGTGTATTTTACCTCGGTTGCCCTCAACATCTAATTATCAAATGTGTAAAAATAAGTGCTGGTACCCAAAAATGCGTGCTGGGGGCCTTCAGTGGCAACCACTGGCTCAAAGTAAAGAGTGAGTACTTTTTTTATATAAGGTAACGGCTCACCTGCCGTTCCATGTGTTCACCATTAGTGCGAGCAGCCAGTCTTGCATGTCTGTCACGTGGTTGTAAGATCTGTATGCACCAGTACAACATATAGAGAGTAAACTATAAGCTCATCACAGAACAGTTCTACAGCAGTGGTTCTGAAACGTATTAGAATCATGACCAACATTTTTAAAACGCCAAACGTTTGCAACACACCTACCTTTAATAAACACGAAGGGAGCTTTTTAAATCTAACTAAAGCATCATGTGGTAGCGCATTGTCATTTACAGATGTCATATTGTGAAATGGCCACTTACTGTACACAGACCCACTGTTTTACTTATAGAACTATGCAGCACACAAATGATAATGAGTAGAAATCGGGTTTCCGTGAAGCTTTATCATTTGTGCAACACCACACAATAGTTTGATTTGTTTTGATCCTGCTAAAATCATTTCCCTGCACACTTCAGACTTACATAAAATGCTTTATTTTTGCATTCCCTGACTAAACAGCTAACTCACAGGTATTTTTGTTGTGAGATGCAAAAAACGGCATCACATTTTGCTGTACTCCAGCAAGGTCGTCACAATTCACTTTAAAAAGTATTCTCATTTTGTAACCACAGAAGAAAAAATAAACACCAATCCCATGTTAAAAAAATAAGCAGTAATTTGTAAGAAAACAGCCTGTCTTGACTGGTCATTGAAATTGAATCACTGACAAGTGTGACAAAATAAACCACACAAGTAAAGGCATCTTAATTTGTTGCCAGGACTTTCTCAACCCACCAAAAATGGGCTCTGGACCGGCCCACAGTTTGGGAAACCCTGTTCTACAGTATTGCCTTCCAGTGGCGTAGCGTGGGAGGTGCAGGGGGGGCCGGCCGCACCGGGCGCAACATCTTGGAAGAGACTAAATCCACGGGTTAGGGGGCGCAAATTACTTGCCTTGCCCCGGGTTAGGGGGCGCAAATTACTTGCCTTGCCCCGGGTGCTGACAACCCACACTACGCCACTGTTGCCTTCCAATTCCAAGGCAGATTCTAAAAACAGATTACAGCAGCTGGGCTTCTTCAGAGTTCTATGCCTGCTCTTGGCCCTAAATTGAGAACTGCAGCAGAGTAATTTCTGCATTTCTCTGGGTTGGTGCACAATGGCTGCATCTGAAGTCCTGACGAAGTACAAATGGTGGCTTGAATTCAGTTTAAAATGCTATTATGTTACTCATTAAAACATTTCAAGTACATTACAACAATATAACGCAAATCAAAGCTGCCACAGGACAACATAAAAAGAAAGCTATTCACTGTTGTCCAACACCAGAAAGTAGCATACGTGCAGGGGTGGCTCCTCCACTAGGGCAGAGGAGCGTAGCACCCCCCGCCAGCAGCAGGAGCTGCAAAACCTATAGTAAAAACATAATAAACTCTGTTTATGTTTTTTACTTATAAAAGTGGGAGGGGTCAGCACTCCCCCTCACTGTGCATGTATGTTTGGCCGGCTATTTTGGGCCGGCCAAACACATGCACAGTAGGCTGTCTCCAGCCCAGCAATACAGTTGCCGGGCAAAAACGCATAGACAGGCTCCCAGGCTGCCTAGTAGCGCCCTGGCTGGGTGCTCCCAGCCAATCCTAACACTGAGCAGCACCCGGATTGGCTGCAGGGTAGGCTGGGAGCCTGCAGTGACAGCAGCAGAGAAGATGGAGCAGCACGGGGAAAAACGTACTATTATTTTTTGGGGGTTCCCCTGCCACACCGCCCCTTTTCCCTCCCGCGAGCCGCACCTGCGTAAACATCACTACTGATGGCTATGTTTAATAATGATCACTCTCTAGCAAATGCTTCTACCTCACTCCTGTTTGCTACCCCGTAAACCAACAAGCGTTTGATAAACTTGGTTTGGAATTCAGTATTTTAAGCAGCACAACAAATGTAAACGATTCCTTTTTTAATCTCACATGAACAATTGAGAAAATTCAGCTATAATTTGCACAATATCACAGCATCGATAAACTTCTACTTGTCCAATTAGTAAACTGAGAAATTTCACCCTCACCCTAGGATAAAAAACACTGAGCAGTTTTGTAACAAATCTTGACTTAAGTTTATTATATGTCGATTGGTATTTTGTTTCATTTGAGTACAGTATCTCATGACAGCCAAAAGTTCTATAAACCTTGTTACCACTGTCATTTCAGCTTTATGCAGTGACTGTGTCAAAAGCTTCATCACTCTGTAGTTATTTAAAATATTTATGACTTGAAGCTTTCTCCACTACCCCCCACTTGGGCTGCAATTTTAAAGTGCTAATGTCCCCATCACAGCGAAGTCAGACATCAGATTTATTTTTTCTGTATAGAAGCAGAGTCCCTACCTTAAACCCAAAAGCTTTCACAATTGTGAAAAAGGAGCTCCCTTCTTGTAGCTAGTTTAATTGGGTACTCTCCTGAAAGTGTTAGCTCAGTTTGTCAAGTGTTTCCCTAGAACTAGTTCTGGGAACAGTCACTCCAAAATAGTTGTAGATTTGAACTGCTGCCTGTGGACTAGCCCACAGCCTGCCTACGTAATTCAGCTACCTCTTACCAAACACGATTTCCTTAGATTTGCCATAACTAATGGCTCAGCTGTTTCTCAAACTCACAAAAGATGATGGGAAAAAGATTGCAAATAACCTAAATCACTGGCAATGGCTCTGGGTAGCTTTCCCACCAGTTTTTTGCTCACTGTGCCATAGGAGCCAAGCTATACCTGGGAGGATAAGGTCTAACTAGGCTAAAAGCTCCTCTGGGTTTGCTTGTGTTCCCTTCTAAAGGAGGCTGGCCTGGCAGTTTGGGATTTTCGCATGAACAGCAAATATAGCTTTGATTTGACTAAGCTGGGCGTTTCTGTAGCGTGGCACAATGTGAATAAAGTTATGTTGGAATGCCACCCAGAGCTATTGGCAGTGGGTTAAGTTATCGGCAAGCATTCTTTCCAGCACATTTTGTGTGATTTCACACTGCAAACACAATTAGCTGTCTCTAGCAGCCCTTCTGCCTTGAATGTAAAGTAACTGAAAGTGCAGATTGAGAATGTTGTGCACTTTCATTGTTAAATTTAAGCAAGTAAGCACATTACCTCGAATAGTATGGTCTTGTTAGCCACAAACAAGTTAAAAGTAATGGGATAGTTGTTTGGGGTGTTAGAGCGCGCGCTGTGTTGAAATCCTTGCTGTCTGAATACAAGTGTCCAAGGATGAAGGATCACCACAAAGAGGCCACCGTCCGCAGGTGAGGCTTCAAGCTTCTACCACAAGTCTCTACTACTGCAACTAAGGCTAATCTAAAATCTGCGACTGTCCCAAATAGGTGGACCTTTATTCAACTGCCATATTTTACTACCACATAATTGAAACTAAAACAATGACTCGTAGCGAATCTAGAGATTTCAATACCGTTTGGTTTGGTGACCGTTTCTTCACGTTTTTGATCCAAGCTCCGAGAAATTGTAGTACAAGTGTAGCAAAAATCTTACCTCCTGAATTCAACATGGAAACAAAATGAACTGACCGAGTCAACAACTCCTTTGTTATAAAATATTAAGACGCCATTTTGTTTAAAAGCTTTATTATTTTATAAAAAAACAAAAAGCAGGTCACAATGCAGCGTGTCTTTACTTAAGGGGTGATTTTTGGGCTCCCCGCCACCATTAGGTTTTTGTGGGGACCTAGTGGTTGGGTTTTTTGTGCTCCTTTCAATTTGGGTTTTGTGGCCCTTCCAGCTCGCATATGGTGTCAATTGAGAAGGTGGCCGATGTTGGCAGCTGCAGGAAGCAGGCTGCATGAACTTCATAGTGCAGGATGTGGGGGATGACAGGGTGGCCAATGCAGAAGGTGTTGGACAGCAGGGCAGCAGCAATCTCCTGCTTGCTGCCACTAAAGTGAGGATGGCCTTGCCACAGGCGAGAAAACAAGGCTGCGCTGCCCTGCAGTGCAGTCTTGCATGAGGTCATGGATAGGCCGGGGAGAGGTGAAACATGCCAGAGGCTGAAAAAGGCAGCCACACCCCCTGCGGCCTTCTCCCATTCTACAGGGGCGGAGTGACATGTAAACAAAGTCGACTGGTGCGAGGGCAGCAATTGCACTTAAGGCAGCAGCACCTCCCTCGCCAGATTACTATTCAGCCTGTGCATGCCCCATGCATGTGTACCGGCATATAAAACACTCGGAGTACAGGGGGGCTATCAACAAGGGTCAGGATTTATTGCTGAGTAGGGCCAGTGAGGAAGACAAGGTAGATTAAGGTGAGGACAGCCTTGAGGAAGGCATGGTGCAGGACAAGGGAGTAACAGGGGTCCGGGCAGGGGGCCCAGCTAATGTGTTTAGTGTATTGCAGATAAGGCACATGGCGGCATGGGATCCGAGGAGGCCACTGGCGAGGCTGCAAACAGCTACACAGGCATCACCCTGGGTGCCAGGTATGGGCCTTGGGACAGGCTTGAGCCCTGAGTTGGTATCTATGGGTGCAGATGCAGGTTGGGGCACAGGGGAAGGGGGTAGGCTGAATAAAAGTAAGAATGTCATGGATGTGGGGGTGGGCACATAAGCAGAGCGTAGCCCTGCAGCTATAGCAGGGTAAGAGGAAGCGAGTGAAGGGGCAAAGGAGCACAGAGCAAGGTGGGCAAAGGGTCACACAGCAAGGTGGGCACAGGGAACAGCAGCACACAAAAAACAGATGAAGGCAGTCAAAAAGAAGGGACAGAGAGCGAGGAGCCGAAACTTAACCTACCTGGGAGCTACTAAGCCTTTGAGGGCACACTTGATGCTGGCAACAAAAAAAAATAGAAGGGGGAAGATGTAGAGATGCTTAAGTTGCTACATGGTGAAGGGCTTTCAAAGGAATGGCCAAAGGAGGAATATGAACTGGCCTAGAGGCCAAAGGTCCTCGTATTGATAGAGGACTGGACAGCAGTGCTTTTAATTCACACCAGTCTATACTGCAAACAGTTTCCTGAGTGCTATATGGACATGTTTAAATACATAATGTGCGCCCATTGACTGGGGTCAAGGAGGCCCTCAGGATATGGTCTTTATTCATGAGCTCTTTCCAACCAACTGTTATCTATATCTTAGAGGGGAAAGGGCAGCATGCAGTGCAGAGAGCTTATCCCATACCTCAATCAGGATTTATAAAAAGGGTATCCAGACGCTTGCAGGTCCCAGAGGCTTATTCGAACAATCAGGTCTTGAGGGCCATTCGGAACTCTGGAAGTGAGGTGATGGCCCATAGTGGTGTGGGGAGGCTGCTCCAGGTTTTTGCTGCAATGAGAGAAGAAGCATCCTCCACTTCTACGCCGGTATTTTGTCCGGATTATGGGCAAGTGAAAGGGAGGCAGAGCGTAGTCTTCGATGGTTGGTGGAAGTTCAGGCGGGGGTTAATGTATGCAGGTCCTAGGTTGTGTATAGCCTTGTCTGCGTGGGTCAGCAGCTTGAATTGGCATCTCTTCTGTAGAGGGAGCCAGTGGAGTTGCCTGAGGTGGGCGGTGATGAGGGTTTGTCAGGGAAGGCGAAGGATGAGTTTGGCTATGGAGTTGTATGGTCTGAAGTCTCTGTAGGTGTGTGGCAATTCCTATGTAGAGGACATTGCTGTATTCCAGACAGCTGGAGATAAGGGCCTCCGTTATAGTGCATCTCGTGTGTGGGGGTAGCCATTTAAAGATCTAACATAGCTTGTGCAAAGTGAGGAAGCAGGCAGAGGAGATGAGTTGATCTGCAATTTCATGGTGAGCTTGTCGCCAATGAGGATTCTGAGGTTTCTGCCATGGTCGTAGTGAGGGGGTGCTAGGTCTGATGGCCATCAAGTCGTTCTTTGTGTTGGTGCTATTGGAAAAGATCAGTACTTCAGTCAAGCAGTTCTTCATCCAATCAGCAACCTTTGTCACGGATCTGTGGAAGTTGGATCCGGTGGTGGAGGGGGTCATCAGTGAGTGAGGATGAGTTGGGTGTTGTCTGCAGAGGAAATTATGTTGAGACCGTTTGATCAGACGATGTTGGCCTGTGGGGTCATGTATGTGTTGAGGAGCATGGGGCTGAGGGATGAGCCCTGGGGACACTGTAGGTGATCTTCTTGGGTTCATAGTTGAAAGGTGGATTCTCTGGGTTCTTCCAGTGAGGATGGTGGTGATCCATCTAAGCATGTCCCCTTGAATGCCGATGCTGGAGCCTTCTGATCAGCATGTGGCGAGATACTGTGTCGAAGACTTCCAAGAGGTCGAGAAGGATCAAAGCTGCTGTTTATCCTCTGTCAAGGAGGGTGCGGATGTCTTCAGTGGCTGCAATCAGGGCAGTTTTGGTGCTGTGAAAGCCGGATTGGAAGGCTCAGAGAAGCTGGTTCTGCTCCAGTTATGTCAGGATTTGTTTGTTGATTATCTTTTACAGTACCTTCACTGGGATGGGGAGCAGGGAGATTAGCTGGTAGCATGATGGCTGGGACAGGTACCTGGACATACTGGTGATACATTTGGGGGGGGTGATTGGGAGCATGACCTGGTGGTAGAGAAGGGTGTGGTTTTAATGAGGGCCATGAACCATGATCTTTGTCAGCTGAAGCCTGTTGAATGAGTTTTGTCCTTTGGTCTAATGCGTACCACACCAGCAGTGGAGGGGAGCAGTGAAACTGGCAGCAGTTGACAGGGCCCATAGGAAGGTTAACAGTAAGATGAGCCATTTTTACAGGAAGCGGATTCGGCCACATTTGCTACTCAGATATCCAGTATGGTGAGGCTGAATTTTTCAGAAGTGATGGTGTGAGTTTGTCAGCACTGTACCTGTTAGAGTTGAAAGAAGTGGTAGCACAGGTTTTGATTTCAGGAGATGATGCAGGTGTACTGGGGGGGGGGGGCAGTAAAAGTCAGTGGCTTGCCATTTCCTGGGTGGGGTGGCCTGCAAAGTTTTCCATGAGGTTCTCAGAACTTGGGGTGGCATTGCCACTGGAAACGGGAAAATGGAAGATAGACACGAATTTTAAGATTACGTTGGTTGTTCAAACTTAATACTTGCAGTTTTAAGATAGAGAGGTAGGCTAAAGTTAAGGTTGAAAAAAGTTGCATATCCAGTAAATACAGGTGGGTCTTGGTGGATGGGACAGTAGTGGTGGGGGGTAGGGTTGTGGGTAATTGAGCATTAGTGAGGTAATACTTTTTAAGGCAGCTTTGCTTAGGATTGTTGATTTTTGTGCACCTGTTTCAATAAAGCAGCCTTTTCCACACTTACAAATTAGTCAATGGTTTTTGCCTGCACCTCTATCCCCCAATGGGATTTTGGGGGCAGCGGACCAAAAGGGAAGGTATGCCCCCAGTGAACCTTTGAGAGTGGGTGTAGTCAAAATTTACTGCATGCCACATCATTTTGGGCTTGGGCTCCCTCAGAGCCCAATATCTTTACTTAAAGGGTGGGTTTTGGGCTCCCAGCCATTGTTAGATTTTTTTTTGTGGCTGTTTTTGTTTGTGCCAGTTTTCTAATTTCACACACCCGTCCCTAATTTTAAGGATTCATGGTGGTTAGGTTCAGCGTTGTTTTCAGTATCCCAGACTGTGGGTTGGTACAGGTGTACAAAAAAAGAAGCTGTGTGTTATTGTGCAGTGGTGTTCTTAGAAGCAGGTGCTGGCAGTGGCCTGGGAAGTTTTCCAGGAGGTTCACAGAACTTGTGGTGGCATTAAAATTGGGAAACAGGAGAAAAAGCAAGGTAGGCAAGACAATAAAGACGGTGGTTATTGAAAGTTAATACTTGCAGTTTTAAAATAGAGGGGTAGATTAAAGTTAAGGTTGGAAGGAGTTGTAGGAAGAGTAAACATGGGGATGGTGGGTTATGTATATGGGACACAGAGGCAAGGATATGGTTTTGGTGAGCTGACTGATTGTTAGTGAGGTAGTAGTTTAAGGCAGCTTTGCCTAGGATTAGGTTGATTTTTGTGCACCTGTTTCAATAAAGCTGCCTTTTCCACACTTACATACTAGTCAGTGATTTTTGCCTCCGCCCTTACCTCCCAATCGTGTCCAAAACTAAACAGCTCAAACAAACATGCTCCTCATTCAATTTCTATTGATTCGGTTTTACCTCATTGGCGACTCCATGCAGGTAATCCTGTGTTTTCCAATTTAAAACAGGTTTCATGTTTGTAATCCTCGGAAGAATGGTTGATACCTATTTAGACTTCCCTGCAGGTCTCATTAATGACTTAGTGAACCCGTCAAAATGAGCAAAAGGTTTTGTCTGAATAGGCATGCCATCAGATCCCTCTACCTAAACTATAGATGGGTGTGAGAAATTGTTTCACTGGTTGAGGGTGAAACGCTAGTCAAGCAACAACCGCAATCCTCGTCAGGGTGAACACAGAGTCAATAAATTAACCTGTGCTAACTATCTGATAGCTTGGCAAAAAAGCTGTCAAACCTAATTTAGAAGCAGTATGTAAAGTACTTATGCAGTCAGTAACAAAGTGAAAACATCTCAAGAAAAACTGTCCAATCTAGCAAAATAGAGTACATTTTAATAAGTAAAATGATACCAGAACTACAAAAATCAGTATAACTGAAGATATGCAATTTCACAGTCTTGGGTAAAGATGGCATCAAAAAGCACAAATCTACAAATGGGGTTATCTGGTTGCTCCAAACAAGGACTGAGTCACAAGTTAAACACAATAGTGCGAGGGTCAGCTACAGGACCGAATTTGGCCCGTTGGGCAATGTACCTGGTTTTACTTAGACTGAGATGAGGTCCTTGTTGCACTGCATCAAGTTGTGTCCTACTGCATTGCTTAAGGAGGCCTCCAATCAGGATCTATTAGAGCCTGCAATGGGAGGTCCTGCATCAGGATGCGTAGCTGTGTCCATTCCAATGAAGCCACTGATCAGGATCTGTGAGATGCTGTGATGCTAGGTCCAGCATCGCTCTGCATCAAGTTGTGTTGCCCAGCATCATTTCTAAAGGAACAAACAGCTGGACCAGGAGGAACACAGATACCAACCATGGGTCCAGGGCCTCGGGTCACCTCTAAGGGATGAGGACTCACTCCAGCAGATGCCAGCAGCAGTGCACAGGAGGTCAGGTTGAGTTTAGGCAGCTGGTCAGATGCAGGACAGTTCTGAGGAGCCTCTTATTTTTATCGATTTATGAACATAACACCACAGTGCAAGATAGAAGGCACATTTCATTATCACATTAATACATTCAGTTGCAGACTCCCGGATGAACAAGGCCGTACAGCACTTGGGTAGCTTTAAATATTCATGGGTGAGTAGCGCCCAACCACACATCCCAAATCTTGTGAAAGCTAATACCATAACCCCTTGCCTGGTAAATGGATCATTCCATTTGAGCACATCAATCCACCCCCCTTCTTCATTGTTCTAGCGAAGGAGGGGTCTTGGATGCCCATCATCTAGCAATGTCCCTTTTTGCAATAAGCAAGGCCGTGCCCACTAGTGTGCGAGTAGCTCGGGTACCCCCAATGTCCTCCATCACTCCTAGTAAAGCAACCTTGGGGGAGGCAGTCAAGTGGAAAGTTCACGAAGAAGGAGTGTCCAGTACTGTTGGATCCTGGGGCATGACCATGCCATGTGAAAGAAGTCCGCCAGCAAGTAGAGGCATCTACCACACAGTTTGGTTTGAGTCCAGCACGAAAGTCAGGTTGGTGTCAGATAAGCACAGTGCAAAAACAATACACCAGGACTATTCGCAGCCTCGTGGGGACTGCAAGAGTGCGTGGAGCCATCAACGCATCCCGCCAATCCTCTTCTTCCAGGAGGCACACCCAGGCCTCCCAGCAGGCCCATAAAGGCAGAAGGGGTGGTGTGGCATTCAATACAAGAGAGCGCTAAATCTGTGTCACCCCCCTACCTAGGGCCCCCATCGTCTGCCTCCATAGGACTGAAGTCAGGTACCTGGGTACCATTGTTAATATGGGCATGTAATGCATGTCTGAGCTGTAAGAATTTGTGGAATTGTCTGATTCAGGGTGTATATCTCCTGGAGATGCTGGAAAGACATCATGGGCCTGATTCTAACTTTGGAGGACGGTGTTAAACCGTCCCTAAAGTGGCGGATATACCACCTACCGTATTACGAGTCCATTATATCCTATGGAACTCGTAATACGGTAGGTGGTATATCCGCCACTTTTGGGACGGTTTAACACCGTCCTCCAAAGTTAGAATCAGGCCCCATGTGTGCAAACATCTCCCACTTCTGTGATGCCTACGGCATCCCATCGCGTAAAGCCCTCGAGATTTGCAACTTCATGTATCCACGTTCCCCGCCATAGCAGGGTGTACTGGGTGCCTCAACCCCACCACCCCATCAGTTTCTGGGCCGCACGCCATCCATGTAGGACCTGGCTGGTAATTTCAGGTATAGCCCTGGGGATAGGAAAGCCGTACAGCATATCCATAAGTTGTGGGAACCCCATTGTTCACAATTCTAAATGATAGGCTGGGTCGTCCCACCCCCCCAGTGAGCCATTCATGGATGGTGAGTACCTGCACTGCCAGGTAGTAGAAGTGTAAATTCGACATAGCCAGACCGCCACTATACACACCATGCTGACATGTGTTCCAGAAGATGCGCCGTCGGCCCTCTCGCCATATAAAGGAGCGGGCCACCACATCCACCTCCTGAAACCAGTGTCAGGGGATCCGGATAGGAAGATTCTGGAGGACATACAGAAAACGAGGTAAGATCAGCATTTTATACAGTGCTATGCGACCCATGACATTTAGCAGCAGAATCTGCCATTTTCCCCAGGTCCGCTTTCACCCTACGGGATAGCGGGTTGAGATTAAGGGCCCAGGTCAGAGGGTTTGAGTGCGATTTTTATGCCAAGGTACGTGAAGCTTAATCGTTGGATAGGAGTGGTCATTTGTCAGTCAATCAAAGCTAGGGATTCTGAAAACGGGACCAGCAGAGATTTCTTAGAGCTCATTTTAAGGCCAGATGCCTCACCAAAAATTAGTATCAATTGAAGACACCAAGGACTGCTCGTCTCCGGGTGTGATAAGTAAAGCAGTATATCATCCATGTAAAGAGCAATGCAGTCCTCCCCCCCAATCCTGCCCATCGCCATCCCTCCAGGAATGCATCCTGGCGAACCATCTGTGTGAGGGGCTCTATAGTGAGGGCAAATTGGAGGGGGAGATAGGGGGCACCTTCTAGTGCCCCTCCAGATAGGGAAGATCTCCGACAGCCTCCCGTTCACAAGGACACAGGCTGATGGTGTATGGTATAATAACTGAACCATGCACCTAAATGGACACCCCAGGCCTGCATTCCTGAGAATTAGGTCTAGGTAGCTCCAGTCCACCATGTCAAATGCTTTTTCAAAGTCGATTAGGAGGAGGGCTGGGGGGGGGAGCGAAAAGTGTGCCTATGTGCTAGGGCAACATGGAGCCTTCGCAGGCAATGTCTGGTGCTATGGGAGGGCAAAAAGCCACATTTATCAGGATGGATCAAATGTTGCAGCACCGGCCGAAGGTGACTAGCCAGTATATTGGTGTAAATCTTAAACTCAGTGTTGATTAATGATATCGGGTCATAATGCGCGCAGTGTACGGAGGTCGGCTTGGACTTAGGCAGCACAACAATTGTGGCCAGGTCCAAGTCGAGAGGAAAGGCACCACTCTCCAAGGCCTCTGCATAGAGACCGTGGAGCTGGGGCACCAGTAGGTCCTGAAACTTATATATTCTGCTGGGTATCCATCCAGGCCTGGGGTCTTTCTGGAGCCAAGATACATCACTTATTTCCTCCAGGGTTATGGGGTCATCAAGACCTCTGCTAACTGAGGCTGAGAGGACCGGCATGTCTATCTCATTCAGCAGCGGCATCTGTTGTTCAACAATAGGTCTGGGTGCCACTGTGTATAAGGTAGTATAGTATTGAGCTAAGGTCTCAGCTATGGCCTGTGGGGTTGTGTGGGGTCTTGTGTATCAGCCCGGACTCATGTTATCTCTGTGATCACTCGCCCCTTCATTGGGCCAGTGGCCAGCCAGTAAAGGACCTTATTGTTCTGGTCTCCCTAGCCATAAATTCAGGGCCTGGGTTGCTCACTGGATCTGTTTTGCCTCTTCCAAGGAGTGAGCTCCAATTTCTTGCCTCACCCTCTCCAGGGCTCCTCTATGTCCCTCCCAGGGAAATTCAAAATTTCAAGTTCCAAGAGGAGTGCCCAGTCCTCAAGGAATGTAATATGGGCTTGTTTCTCCCTCTCCTGTCGTCACAGGAGTCCCTTTGCATGGCTGCAGACTAGCAGGTAAGGTCACAGAGTAATACAGTATTGAACTCATCCAGTATTTTTGCTAAATTAGAGTGTAATCTCTCTATGGAGGTCCACAGAGTAGGTCTCGTCTTAGAGGAACCAAGCGTTGAGATGCCATATCGGTCCCGGGTTCTGCTCCAGGTAGCCGATAACCATCAAGATAGGGGCATGATCGAAGAGGCCCCTGGCATGTATCTGGACCTGGGTGACTAGGGGGATGTCAGTGGCCAGTGTAAGGATCATGTCTATATGGACCTGGGTGTGGTGTGCCTCTGAGGTGTAGGTGTATTGGCAGGGGTGCCACACTCGCCAGGCGTCACTGAGGCCCGTGGCCTACATCCACTGGGCAAGAGCCAGAAAACGTCTAAGGCGAACATCTGACAAGGGACCCGTGATGTCCAGGCTCGGGTCCAAGACCGCGTTCATGTCACCACCCACGGCCGTGAATCCCATGGGCATCTGGGCTAGGAGGGCAGTGAGGGTTGAAAAAAAAAAACTCAAGCCCCGTGGGAGCGGCATATACGCTAAGTAGATTTTACATCCGTCCAACCGTCCCATCAGGGCCACATACCTCCCTTGTGGTTCCTCCCAGATCTGTTGTACTGTCAAAGGATAGCCACGGTGTAGATCTATCACCATGCCATGCAAACCCCCACACCACCCCCGAATGGTAGACCTGATCCATAACGGGTGAAAAATGGACATGTGGACCCCAGTAGGTGTGTGAAGTAGGATGGAAGGTCGGGGCGTTGTGCATGGCTCAGTACCGCCGTCCTCTTAACCTTGTCACGGAGACCATTAACTTTCCAGGAGACTATTGTCGCGGGCGTCACATGGTGTCTTGAAACGGGGCACTCCCCAATGCCGCCTGGACAGCTGGAGGAGCATGACATTGATCTGGGTGAGGTGCAGTGGGTGATGGGCCTTGCATTTGTCTGGGTGATCTGTGTGTGACTTTCTATGTGCAACCTCCAAGTACAAAGGGTAAGGAACAAACATATGCCATCTTACTGTGATGAATACCTCCCAACTCCCCCCTCCCTATACTTCCCATCCCAAACTGAAGAAGCATCTGTCGCCCTGGAAAAGCCCCAACAAATCAACGGAAAGGTTAGGTAAAAACCTTAGTGGTGTGGAGTGGTGGACCCCTCCAATGCTTCGGATCTCATCTGCGTTCCATTAATATCCCATGCAGAGCCAATTGTCGCCTTGGGGGCGTCAAATGAGTGGAGTTAGACTCAGTCTTTCTCCGGAGCGGCTCACCCCGGCGAGATCGAATCATGGGAGACCTACCTCCGCCGAGGCGGCAACGGCGATGGGGTGCCTGCTCCACAGGCCCCAGAGTGAGGGCATCCCGAGCAGCCGGGGCCCCTGGAGACCATCCCAGGCAGTGTATCCAGCCGTCAATCAGAATGAGAACGGAGCCTCCTGGCACCCCCCACCGAAGCGGACGCTCCTCCATCGCCCACTCCCAGGCCGCCTCCAGTGTATCGAAAAAGTGCACCCTGCCCACATGCAAGACCTTAAGGCAGGCTGGAGAAAGGAGCATGTACTTCAGGTGGAGTGCTTGTAGTTTCTGCTTTACCTATTCATAGGAGCACAGTCTTGTTTGGACCTCCCGAGAGTAGTCTGGAAAAATCAGGATCCTCGAGTTCTGATAGCGAAGTTCCAGCTGAGCATGTGCCTCCCAGAATATGGTGTCCTGGTCCTGAAAGTTAAGGAAGCGGGCAATCAACGCCCTGGGCGACGCCCCCAGCAGAGGCTTCGCAGGAGGGCCCTATGGGCGTGTTCAATAGCAAACCACACAGACAGCTTGTCCAAGGGCACCCATGTCCTGAACCAGGTCTCCAAGAACTCCACGGGGCCAGAACCTTCGGCTGCCTCCGGGAACCCCACGAAGCGCAGGTTATTCTGTCTCAAGCGTTTTTTGGCGTCCTCCGCTCGCTTATGTAGCTCATGTGTGCAGGTGAGAAGGCAAGACACCTTAGTTTTAAGATCCCGGACCTCCACTGTTGACACAGGATCTCAGCCTTGGTCAGCCATGCTGAAGCTTTCTTAAGGTCCTTGCACAACAACGCCATGTCCACTCTGACCCCTCCAATCTTGTTCTCCACCACAGCCTGAGAGGACTGTATAGCGCGTAGGATCTTGTCAGTGTCTCCCTCGGTCTCTCTAGCCAGGGCAGAAGCCCCCTGCGGCACCACCCTCTGACAATCCGGCCGTGGTAGTGAACTTGTCAATACGAGGTTGAGAGGAGGATGGCTTCGTCTGCCTGTCCTTTCCCATAGCTCCAACAGTCAGTTTGCCACTGGCGTAATTATGTTCACAGAACACTGGGCGTGTTACGACTCGGTCATCCCATTTCCAGGGGGCGCTGTAAGGGGACTGTCAGAAGGCTGGGAATCACCTTGAACACCTATCTAGAGTCCCTTGCTGACTCCTGTTTGTTTCTCTTTTCTCCATGGTACACTTGTGTAGGACTACATTTGCTTCTTGGGACTGCAAATCCCATAATGCACAGCTTGGTAGTCAGGAAAACCCGGATTCTGTTTCCCATTGTTTTCAATGGGAGAAGTCCAGTTGCTCCTTTTCACTGGATCCTCTCCTCCAGGACTTGCAAGTGTCCGAAACCACACACACCTAAAACCTCTCCTGTGCAGCCCAGCTTGGAACTGCTTATAAGCAGCCATTTCCTCAAGCTCCCAGTTGTGCATTGGACTTCAATTCCTTTGTGTTACAGACCCCTTGTCGGATGGTGTTCCAGTTTTGTTCCTGTTCTGTTCCAGCCTGATCCTGTTTCCTGTTTCTCTGCCCAGCTCCTGATTGTTCCAGCCAGAGTCTGCTCCCTATCTCTTAGCCTTGTATCTGTTGTTTCTTCCAAAGCCTGCTCCCTGTTTCTCTGCCCTGCTCCTGCCTTGTTTCAGCCTGAACCTTCTCTCTGTTTCCCAGTCCTGTTTACTGCTCATTTCCTACTCCCTGTATTCCAGTCCTGTCCTTGCCTGTTCCAGCCAGAGCCTGTTCTCAGTTTCCCAGTCCTGTCTCTGTTTGTCCCAGCCAGAAGTTTGCACCCTGTTTTCAAGTCCTAGTCCCGCCTTTGCTTCAGCCTGAGCCTGTTCCTAGTTCTTGCCTCTGCCTCTTTGTTTGTTCCCTTCTGTTTCTGTTTCTTCTTGGTTCTTTGTGTCTGGTAAGTGTTCTATCAGTCTTCACCAGTGTATATGTGTCCTCCTGTGTACTGGGGTTGGCTCCTGGTTTCCAGGAGGCAATTCCAGTCCCCATCCTTGTCCAGTGTTATACGTTGTATTTCGTGCCTAAAAGTGACAGTGTGCTATTGCTGTTTTCTCAGGAATCGCCACTGTGTTTCCAGCTGGACCCACAAGAGCGTGTCCTGTGTATGTAAGTACTATCCTTGTTTGTGCTCTAGGGTCCAGAGACAGAATCACTTCTGCTGCCTCCTTTCTATGGGGCTGGCAGGGTGATTATCTGTAAGAGCAAACTGCACAGAGGCATTGAGATTCCCTTTCACTGTGGGAGGTTCTGCGCCTTACTCTGTGTACAACCCCAGCGTGTTTGTCCACTGGTAATCCGTTTCCTGTTTGTTCACACAAGGGTTGCTCTGCTTTTACTTTCCTTTTTCCTGTGCCTGTCCATAGCTGTCCTTTCCGTGTATGCCTTTAGCTGCTCTTCTGCCCCAGCACACTACCTCTCTAGGATATTCGGTGACCTCAAGGGGTGTCCCAACCATAGTCCTGATCAGACCCGCCCGAAACCGTGACCGGGCGGCCCAGACCCACCAGGCCCAGTGGAGTCGAGCCCCAGAGGGCCCGTTCACCCAACAGGACCAACAAAACGGGGGCCAGCAGGTGAGCCCCACTGCAATCCACAGGCCAGGACCAGACCCCAGCTCTGCCTCCCCCCCAGTGTGGGCACCCTCCTCCTCCTCAGGGCCATGCGCCCCACCTGCCCTGTCGAGCAGGCCCCAATCAGTTCCAGGTCGACATAACCAGCAGGAGAGTCTGAGTCACCCCCTCTGGTGCTGCTCACCTTATGTCCAGGGGTCCACCAGCCGCAACATCCCAGCGGCCGCGAGCCCATGCAGCACGTAGCCATGTTCCAAGGGGCAGCAGCCCTCCCAGTCCAGGGTGCCACCAGCCTTGACCTCTGTTGACAGCCCAAGGGCACCCCCGGCAGGGGGACAGACATGGAAATGGGGCCAAACTGTCTCCCCCGTGGTCAGACAGCCGCGGGGGCCCCCAGAGCCCAATGCACCACCGCCTCTGGCCACTCACAGCCCCACCGCCATCTTCCAGCTTCGGCATGGCCAGCACCAGAGTCCTCCCGGCCTTGCTGCCGATCTGCGGCATGCCGTTACTCCAATAGGACAGCCGTGACCGGCCGGGCGAGGTGCGGGCCCAGTCCTTAACCACACCGTGGCACCCTCACACAGAAGGCGATCCGGCCGCTGTGCTGATCATAACAGGCGCCCGTCTCAGGTTCCTCGCGGTCTGGGCTGTCCACGGCCCGCCAGAGTCCCAGGGGGCAGCCGCGATCAGCCAGGTGGGGAGCAAGCCCAGTCCTCCTCCACACGGTGGCACCCCAACCCGGCAGACGACCCGGCCAGTGTGACAAGATCAGCAGGCGCCCACCTGCCAGGACCCATGAGATCCAGGTTATCCATGTGCTGGCAGTCTGGCAAATCACCTCTGTCCCCTCTGCGCTCTCCCGACATCTAGCAGGGCTCGAGGGACTCAGGGAGACTAGCCCCACATGGCGGCAGATGACAGAGGGGTCCGGAGCACTCTCAAAGTGCTGACGCCATCTTGACGCCCCAAGCCACGCCCTCCTAAAGAGGATTTTTAATTACAAATTCCCAGATACCAAACATGTAAAGTTCACCTGTTCACAATGACAAATTAGCACCTTTTTTAATGTAATAAGGTAAACCAATGTTCTCCTGGGAGAGGTAGGCCTTGCAATAGTGAAAAACAAATTTAAGAGATTTTCCCTTCCACGACATGTAAAAGTTAAAAGTACAACTTTAAGTACACTGCACCCTGCCCTATGGGCTGCTTGGGGCCTGCCGTAGCGGTGGCATATAAATTAAAAAGGATGGTTTATGCCTGACAAGATTTATTTTGCCTGGTCAATATGGCAACTTAAAACTGCACACAGGCTGCAGTGACAGGCCTGAAACATGTTGAAAAAGGCTACTTAAATGTGTGCCACAATAAGTGCTGCTAGTCCACTAGTAGCAATCAATTTACAGACCCGGTGTACAAGCAGTACCATTCACTGGGCACTTCTAAGTAAATTAAATGTACCACTTGACTGTAAGCCAATTGTAGCATGTTTTGGGGAGAGACCAAAAGCAAATTAGCACTGGTTAGCAGTGGTGACGCCCACAGTCTTAAACCCAACAGAAATTCAGCAAAACAGGAGTGGTGAAGGAAAAACGTTTGAAGGTGACCTTGCATAAAGTAACAGGTCCAACAATGAGGTAGTTCCATTCAATGATGGAAATAGGTTGCCTAACTTAAATACAGAGTGTCATTGCCTTTCATAGTAGAGACAGTTTGACTGCAGTAGCAGGAAAATCTATTTAGTCTAGCTTTTCAGCTAAATCATTCTATTTCATATTGTATGTGGCCAGGACCCATTCAAAGCCAAGGGATGGAAACTGGATCACTTTTATTGAATCATTTGAGGTGCTTTTACAAGAAATCTTGTCAGTGGGCAAGCATATCTTTTAGGATAGGCTTAAATATTTTAGACTTCTGGCTAAGGGAAGGATGGGATTATATGGTTTAAAATTCACTTTATGGGCCTAGTGATCAAAAGATGTACATCTTACAATATACAGGTCCTTGAACTCACGCCAAATAAGGATGGTAAAGTCTTGTTTATTCAATTATCACTTTCAAATGCTCACCAAATTCTTCTTGTAGATAATTAGTCACTCACAGTAGACCTCCCAATATCGTCCTGGTTGTAAAATAGGTAGACTGTACAAGAGCTTCTTCAGAATAAGATTTTTGCAAATATGAGGTTTGGGATTCCAGTCCACAGCTGTCAGAGACACCCAAGAGTTGTCTCATCACAGATCATTGTAAACTTTGCCAATTCATAAATGCCTGACAAGAATTCACTTGTATGCGCGTACATCATCAGAAGCATCAAGTATAACAGATTATGGGGGTCATTCAGACCCCGGCGGGCGGCGGGAGCCGCCCGCCTTGCGGGAACCGCGAATGACCGCACCGCGGTCAAAAGACAGCGGCGGCCATTCTGTGCTTGCCGCTGGGCTGGCGGGCGACCGCCAGAAGGCCGCCCGCCAGCCCAGCGGGAAACCCCTTCCCACGAGGACGCCGGCTCCGAATGGAGCCGGCGTAGTGGGAAGGGTGCGACGGGTGCAGTTGCACCCGTCGCGAATTTCAGTGTCTGCAATGCAGACACTGAAATTCTATGTGGGGCCCGCTTACGGGGGCCCCTGCAGTGCCCATGCCATTGGCATGGGCACTGCAGGGGCCCCCAGGGGCCCCACTACACCCCATACCGCCATCCTGTTCCTGGCGGGCGAACCGCCAGGAACAGGATGGCGGTATGGGGTGTCAGAATCCCCATGGCGGCGCAGCAAGCTGCGCCGCCATGGAGGATTCCATAGGGCAGCGGAAAACCGGCGGGAGACCGCCGGTTTTCCTGTTCTGACCTCGGCCAAACCGCCGCGGACAGAATGCCCTGCGGGGCACCGCCAGCCTGTTGGCGGTGCTCCCGCTGACCCTGGCCCCGGCGGTCCTTGACCGCCGGGGTCAGAATCCCCCCCTATTTTTTCATCTCAAGAAATTACTCGTTGACTTTAAGATAATTTTAATTGCCCGCAGCAATAATACTTCTACTGAATTCAGTCCTTTTTATTTTGAAAATAAAAAAGCCTTAGACTGAAATCAGAGGCCTGATCAGGTGGTGTTTGCTAAGAAAGTTACTGTTTCATTCCTCAATAGCATTATGACTTGTTTGACAGTACTTCTGGTACTGAGGTGCCTGCAACCTTCAATATTTATAAGTCAGATTGGTTTATAGCTTTCAAGGTATCCACCCAAACGGTTATACCTTTTAGTAAATGTAAATTGTTTGATCAAAAGTGTAGTGATGTCAAAAAAGTGCTCCACCGCACTTTAAAGTGCCTTCATTGAGATATAGAAATGGTTGCCCCTGCTAAAACAATTAAATCCCACATCACATCTAGAAAAAGAGATATCATTAATGAATACTGTAGATTGTGGGAAAATTGTATTGCTTCTCCCTTTTCTCCTAGAGTCCAGCTGCCCATGATGTGAATATGTGTGCAATTAAACTCTTTTCTGTATTGTTCCCACCATGCTTATTTTTCCAATGTAGTAATCTTTTGTCATTTAACATCCCAGCAGTCATTTACGCTGTTAACGCTGGGCCTAGTAATCCCCTGAAATTTCATTAAATCCACAAAAACACACAACGCGTTTCGGTCACTTGTGCAAGTATCTAGGGTTCATCCTTAAATCAAACAGGCGCCGTGACTTCCGGGAGCTGGAATTCATACTGATTCGAATCCAATAGCGTTTCTTACAGATGACCACTGGTAGAACAAGGGCAATCCACAGAGGCAGAAGCAGCAGTGGCAAAGCTCCATTGAAGTCGAAGTAGCAGAACCCGTGTTTTCTGATAATGCTTACCTGTGGCCTCGGTGACTCCTTTGCATTCATATTGATTCCGTGGCAGGGGACTTTCTGGGAAAGAGCTGGCGAAGTCCTACTGAGCATTGTTATTTAAACAGAAGGAAGGCACATTACCGGAACTTACTATAACATACGTTTTCGATATATTGATCCGCAGCCACGAAAATGTGTCAGTTCATGACTAGCCGCCAAAAGCTTAGCCCATCCTCGACCGCTGTAAATCTGGGTGCCATCTGCTCAGGTGTGGTGACCAATGTGGAAGAGTCCAAAGCACTTAAAAGGGATACCAATTAGGCATTAGAAATGTACCTAAGTTATGATAGATACCATGCTTCGACGTGCATGCTTTTTTGCTACTTTGCATTTGAGCAAGAGCTTCTAGCCTTGAAGGCACGTTACCCTGCTTGTGCAGAGTTCCACTGTCAGGCACTAACGAGGGTTTAGGCGAAAATATAACTTGTACTTATAGAGTGCCTACTGCTAGAGGCAATGGAAATGTTATCACCTAATCAAGGCATTCCGGAAGCATGGAAATAGAGAATGTTTCTGGATCCTCCTTTCAACAGATATTAAAAATTAGCACACGTTTTTAGCTTTGCTTTAAGTCAGGTAAACAACGGGCCTGCGGGTGGAGGCTCCTGTTCCAAATAACTCATATCAATGGGGCTTTATGGTCCAGGTGCCTTCCAGATGTCTACACCAGTGAAAGGGCAGTCTACTTGGCAGAGAGTGCTCCCTAGCTTTTTTTTTTAGGGTCGAGCACGCAAGCTCTCTTGCCTGTTGTAATCTCTGTGGGCTTTTAACCAGGCCCACTTTTGCTATTCATTCGTTGTACTCGTCTTAAATGCTTCATTTTTATTGGTACATTGTGATATGTCTCTCCTTTGTGTGCTGAGTTCACTCCCTGGTGATTTAACTAAGTGAACATTTGTTGGCCATCACACTACATCACACTTCCTCCTGTTACAGACCTTACTAGACATTCATGCAGGAAGCCAATAACTCACGGCAGCCGTGGCACTTTGAACTGACTTGCTTACAGGGTTGGCTCCTGCTATGGAGGAGGGGTGTCACACCCCCTCTCCCTGCCCCCCACCCCCTGGCAGGAGCAGGAGCTGCAAACCTATGAAAATAAAGCAAAAATAAACTATGTTTATTACCGTTTTATTTTTAAAGGGGACGGGGCCATGAGTGACTAGCAGTGAGGGGAGTGCACAGAGAACTCACCTCAGTGCGCTGGTATGTTTGGCCGGCCAAACACATGCGCACAAGGGCTCTCTCCAGCCCAGCATTGTGTTGCCGAGTTGGACAGCCTTTTCAGGCTCCCAGCTAGGTCGCACCAGACAATCATAACAGTGCTTTGAGCAGCGTCGTGATTAGCTGCAAGGCAGGCTGGGAGCCTGCAGTGCAGCAGAGTGGCTGCAATGTTCAGGTAATTTTTTTATTTTTTATTATTTCTTATTTTTGTTTTATCCACCCTGCCTTTTTTCCAAGTCACCAGCCGAGACTGCTTGCTTATGCCAACTAATGTTTTACTTTTCCATTTATGAGGCAAGAAAAGCCCAGTTAGGAATTTACAACGCTAATAGCTCTAAGTCGAGCAGACGCGAGACCAATTGCATTGCAAATGCTGGTTTTATTTTTGTTGCCAGTTGCTACAGATAGCAGGGCTGGCTTTGGTGCTGGTGGGACCCTATGCGACAGCCTTTTTTGGTGCCCACTCCCAGGTCTTTCCCCCCTAAAATGACTACCTCCTTGGATTCACTCACTGCCACCCGGCAGATGTGCCCCTCATCTCTCCATAACCCCCTTTCAGATACATTCAGTTGTTTTAAAGCTCTTATAAAGGCTGGCTGACTAAGCTATCCACATAAAATATAGACCTTTTCTTTGCAGCAGGCAGATTAACCATCTAAGCTACATTATGGTGAGTCAAAGCTGCCACTAGACAAAACTCCCATCTCTCTCCCTAGCAGGAACATCAATCACAAGAGATATCGTGACATTTTAATTGCTTCCTGAAAGCACAAGGAACTTTTCAGCAGGTGCTAAGTTTCGTAAGTCATTGCTAAACACAGCGCGCCCCCCCCCCCCCTCCGAGGTCAGCACCCCCCAATCCAGGTCAGCACCCAGTGCGGCTGCACGGCTCGCACAGCCCTAAAGCCAACCCTGACAGTAGTGCATCTTGGATTTAAGACATAGGCTACAGCAGCCACGTGCTGCAGTCCTCACCATCTACATCTGTGCCAACAGCTGAGGCAGATGGAGATTCTCTGCTCAGGGGGCGGGCAGACTCCTCCATGGGCATCCGTCCATTTCCCATGGGGGACCGTAAACAATCCTCTGGGGGGATTGAAGTGCCTTCCTTTCTCTTGGCGATGTTTTCCCTTCAACTGACTGTACTAAAATAACTGCCAATTGATAAGGTGACTTCCCTTTTCTTACCTCCGTGTTTTCCAATTAGGTCTTAAAAGCTCCTTATTCCACTGATAGAGGACTTAAAAACTAGGGACTATAAAGCTAGTATCGCATGACAGAAGAGGCATCTGTTGATGTCAAACACTCACCCACTGGGGCAAAGTATGCCAAGGTCATTGCATTGGCTTGCAGACAGCACTATCTCAGAACTCTGAGGCTTGCACCGTGCCCAGGGGCTCAGGTTGGTTGCAGCTCCGTTTTCAACACTCAAGTTAAAGTCCCAAAAGCCTGTGCATAGACAAAGTAAAGGTCAAAGCATTGAAGCCATTTGTCCTCGTGAGCATTTCAAATAATTGCACTAGCAGTTATAAAACTTGCAATAGTCAAATTAGAGTCGCACAAACATGCGGTTTAATGAAAGTAACTTCGAAATACACTTAAAAGCGGAATACCCACAAAGTACTAATTACACATTTTCATTTTTACCAGAATAAGTGGCGGGCCTGCAGGCATGGCAATTTCTGAAGCAGTGCACCCCTGGTTTATAAAGTAATTAGTAGCCAGCTTGCACCCGCACTAGCCGTATTGTGGCAGCTACTACATTTTTAAAGTAGTGGGGCACATCAAACAAAAAATAAAACCCTTTAACAAAACAAACTTACCTTTGAAGATTTTCTGCAGCTCACGTTCGGCTCATCTGCAAATGCTCCTGAACAGTGTGGCTCACACTCCACGAAAGGGGCTTTTATACCCGGTGGGTATAAAAATTACATTAAAAAAAACAAAAAACTTTAGCTCCTCCATCGCCTCGCTCCTCTCAGGCTTGCAGGCAGGCACAGGCACCCAGCCTGCCCTGCCGCCAATCTTAATGCTGCTCAAAGCAGGATTGCGGGGGAGCGCCCTGGCTGGGCGCTCCCAGGCAGACTAGGAGCCTGTGCAGGCTCTCTCCAGCTTAGCAGCCTACTGTGCATGTGTTTGGCTGGCCCGAGACAGGCGGCCAAACACACATGCGCTCTGAGGGGGAGGGCTGAGCACTCCCCTCACACGTCACCCCTGTGGCCCTCCCCTTTATAAGGAAATGATTAAAACGTTATCATTTTTTTGTAGAGGTTTGCCACTGCTGGCGGGGGGAGATGCTCCTCCGACCTAATGGAGGCGCTGCTCCTGAAGTTCCTTCAGCCTCGTGCTGCTTCATTGCTTGATAATAGCATCAAGCCAATCCAAGCACTGCTTTCTTGTTGCTCACAAAGCTAAACATCATAAGAGCAGTGCTAGGATTGGCTGGAGCAGGCAAACAGCGCTCCATTGCAGACCTACAGTGCTATGACTGCTTCTGAACTGCCTTTCAGCCTTTATTGCAGAAGCCTGAACTGTGCATGTCAAGCTTGCCACCGTGAAAACACAGTCCAACCTGACATGTGCAGTTCAGATGACAGCCTTAGGTCCTCCCTATTAACTGATGTCATGCATTGGGGAGGTCTGGGGTAAACGTCCCACGTCCTTATGAATGAACCGCCTCTGGCTGCAGTCTATTGAAACAGTTCCTGGTTTGTTAGGTCTGTTCACCAGGACCTCAGACTCAATTTGGCTATTTTTAGGCCGGGTGTGCCAGCAAAGCTGTCACCATAACATATGTTATCAGCAAAGTTTTAAGAACCTCTACTAAGAGGAGCTTTACCTCCAACCACACATTCATTACCTTGAGTACTTCATTTGATTGAGCAGGCATTGAGTGCTTGTGCTCAAAAGAATGCTTGTATTTCATTAATAAACCCCAATATGGTAGTGCTGAAATAGTTGTGTTGACAAGCAGGGCCGGCTCTTGGGCGGTGCGATTGGTGCCACCACACTGGGCGCTGACTGTGGGAAGGGCGCCATGTTTGCTGGCATTATAGTGTATAAGCCTTCCTCCTCCCCAGCAATTTTTGGACAACCATAAACATGTCAAGATAAAGCTGGTGATTAATGTTCTGCCTGGAAGAGTTCAGAGTTTTCTCCATTTGAAATTAAGGAAGCGCGACGGGGGGTAATATGCCTCCTGCAAGAACATGTACCATCCAGAATAAAATACATATAAAGCAAATAGGTCAGTGGGTTACTGGTTTTTGTCAAATAGGTCGTTTATAAGTCAACATCCTAAGATGGAACAGAAAGTTATTAACAGTCAAAGAACTGCATGCATTCTTCAAGGTATAGAATAGAACGTTATCCCCCCCCAACTTTCATTATCTTAATGTTGCAAAAAGGGTTAATTTGGGTATGAATACATTCTAAAGAAAACCCCCAAACTATACAGCCTACCAGTACTGGTGACAGACTCCTACACCATGTGGTTTTCTGTCTTATGTAACATTTTCTATACACTGATTTACACACGATTGTCCCTGTGCATTGTGTGTGCGACGTAAAGTGCTTCGACATGTTACACTGGAATGAGTGGCGATCCAAAACTAGTTAAGTGCATCAGAGAATTGTTATGAAGACTTCAGGAGCATTTAAAGTGTGGTAGTGATGGATTCTGATGGAAGTGGTCATGGGGGAGGGGAGGCCAACAATCATTGTCGCACAGGGTGCCGCCAGCGCTAAGACCAGCCCTGGTGACAAGACAATGATCAAGGCTGCAGGCCAGATTGTTTTTTTGGAAAAAGTTTTCAGATGCCATAGGTCTGATCTGTTTGCTATGAAAAGTTATGACAAAAGTATTAGGACTGAATTTATTGTAAAAACTAAGAGACATTTACAAGTCTCTAGCGCCATCTTCCGTTCCCCCACACAATTTTTTATTTTATTTTTTTAACGCTACAGCGGCCTTTTCCCTGCACCAGATTTACAAAGTGGCACAAAGCTTGCATTGCGCCACTTTGCGACCGCTTGCACCACATGCCTGTGTCAAGCATAATGTATGCAAGAGGGGCATTCCGACGCAGGAAGGACAAAATGGTGCAGTGAAATTTACAAGATTTCACTGCGCCATTTTTTCCATCATTTTTAATGCCTGCCCAAGGCATGCGTAAAAAAAAAAAGCACCCATAGTTACCTGTGGGCCTCCCTGTCTTTTGCTGCACTAGCGTCAACATTTGACGCTAGTGCTGCAAGGTGCCACAATAGTGCCAAAAATTTACTATTGTGCTACCGACCACCATGGTGAACCATATTGTAAATACAATGCAACCATTGTTTTGTTAGGTGGACACAAGTGGCACATCGTGACCGATGCACCACTTTCCTGTAAATCTGTCCCTAAATGGTAAAGCACATAGGCCTTTATGGGTAAATTGTTATTACACTGTATTGAATTCTATATACAAGTATTTATAACATGGATACCCACAGATTACCTTAGTAAGCGAGGTTTTGGTTACCCACTGACAAAAGCCTGCATTTTTTGAATTTCGTTGGCTTTAGCACAGCTGTCTGAGGGCTTGTGAGATCATCAGGGAAAAAGCTGTAAGAAGTAGTATTGAGGGAGGGTCAGTGATTTCACTCATGTTGATTTTTGTCTCTACAAGCATTTGATTGAAAAAAAGTTATTTTGCCTAAAAAGTAGTTCTATGGCTCATAGCTAGTAAGGATTTTATTCCCTCAGACCTCAGGTCAGAGTAGGAAGGGTCTTTTTATGGTGTAATCCCTTCATCGATACAGTAGGAACGACTTTCACATTCTGAACCCTGACAAACACAATAGGAAGGGATTTACATTGCGACCATCTTGGCAAACACCATACACAGTAGCTTTACATTGTGAACCAACAAATACATAGTTTTAAATTCTGAACTCTGACAAATGCAATAGCAACAGGTTTTACTTTTTAAACCCTCTGTCAAATACAGCACAAAGGAGTTTTATATTGTTAACACCTAGACAAAGCAAGGGGTTTACATTTTCAACTATTTAACAAATACAATAGGAATGGGTTTTAAATTGTCAACTTTGTGATAAATGCATTAGGACGAGTTTAGCACAGAGGTCTCCTTTGAGGTCTGGACATGGTAAATGCCTGATCGGTTAAGTCTGACTTAATGCTCATTTCAATCAAAACATTGAATCTGCCTAAAAAGTTTAATACGTATTTCTAGGCAGATGCCACATGGTTATATTTACTCTTGTGTTAAACTAAACGTGTTTATTTTATTCATGTTTACATCTGGTGACAAAGGCATTAGGCCAATCATTTTACATGACTTGACAGTCTGTAGCCCCAACCTTGTTGATAGTGAAAAACTATGCGTTGCAATGATCCTATGTGGGCAGTACTGGTTTTTATGATTACAGCCTGTTGACATGCACATTTTCACTGGGTACCACACAGCTAATGGTGACAGACCAGATATAATAGGTTAGTTGCATCCTGTGATTTGTTTTGGGGGGGGGGGGCTGGAGGTGGAGAAGAGGGGTTTAGTGATTTACATCCTGTGATTCCACAAGGCCTCTATAAGGGGTGTTTCAGTTTGAAATTACATTATAAACAAATATTTATATTTTTGGATTTAGTATTTACTTCTGTTCATTAGAGTACTTTTCCTTTTTTAAGAAACAGTGGATGGACATTGATTTACTGTGTTTATTTTTGTGGGTTACTCAGTAGGAGTCTCTGGCCCACAACACCTCCCTAAATAAGTCTTGGAATGCACTGAGAGTCTGGTTTTAAATTGTGAACCTTTTGCACATGAATTACAATGGTAATTTACACTGAACTCTGACAAATACAAGAGGAGTAACTTCCCTTTGTAAACTCCTTGATGACATTAGGGAGGTTCTATTAACTGCGTAACACTAAAAGACATCTGACCGATCTCTCATTCAGGTGACGCTACAGAGGTCGTTTTCATTTTGTACATTTGTAATTTTAGATTTAGTTTTTAGTTTTGTGTGAACTGAAATAGTTTTTTTATTGATTTACTAAGAATTGTGCACTTTATGGAGTTCTTTAACAGTTATGTCACCCCTTTAGTTGCTTTGATTCATTTTTGGCCTCTATGTTTTTTGCTACTCTGTTGATATTCAGTTCCTCTTACAACAAAGTGGTATTAACTCCGATTTTCTGATTAAACTTCAGAATGGTCTTGGGTCAGTCTCATTTGATAGTCAATAACTTTTTGAAGATGAATGTTGTAAAACTGAGGTATTGGATCTAGGGAATCATCCTTAGATCTGTGCCACCATATGGTAGTCACTTGTTCTTGTCCGATTCCCAAACCCTGCTACTATAACCAAACAAATGGTACAGCTATCAATGTATATCTTACCTTCTGCCTGCATGTCTACCAGATCACTTGTGCATGTTACTCCCTATTAAAAAAGCTAAAAGAAAATGGTTTCTTGCTTCTGAAACGAAGGAAAAGGTTGGTCATTCAGGCAACTCTTATCCTATTTGGATTATGGGAAAGAGGTCCTCTCTTTCTTTTCAATTGCTCTTTAGAATTATAGTTTTAGCCAGACAGTAGTAACTTATTGGCAGAATCATCGCCCAATTACAGTGTAGTGAAGACCCACACTATACATAAGTTCAACAATTCGAACAATGAATATAACAAAGTCTAGAGAAAAACAAACCACATTTCCAAATTCTCCTGCATTCTGTGTGTTCTTGGATGACCTTATATAGCTTGTCTCAAAAACAGTGTTATTGACTATGCTGTGTTCCTTGTACATTGCCTAAAAGTTCACTTACAGCCTTTTCTAGGAGGGTCACGTTAGATCATAAAAACATTGGTCTTCCAGTAGTAATCAGGAAAACCAAGAAAAACATTAAAAGGGAAGGACTACCGCTGTGTAGTGATTATCTTTTGAACAAGTGTGTTGCCCCTCATGGCAGTGAATTTACCACGTCACAACCACTACCTTAGTGGTTACTCATTGGCTTTGGTGGTTGTTCAATAGGATTGAATTTTAGAGGCAAAAGTCAATTTATGTACATCATAGAACCATGCCTCAACCGCAGGAGCCTTCTTGGATTTCCATTCATAGCAATGTTTGTTTTGGCTTTCAGAGATCCATCAATTTACATATCTGCTTGCTCTGTTTCGGTCTTACATCAAGCCCAGATAACATAATTTGATAATAAGTTCCAAACCTTTGCCGGGGAATTCCCTGGCATGTTTAAGAACATCTGACCTTTTGCATCATCCAAGCCATTATACATGCCGTTTTGCCACAGCCAATGTGCTGCCTAGCAATGTCTCATCAGTAATATATCCTTCTGTGTCGATCCACCAAAGTGCTACAGTTTCTTTCATCAGACAATAGGTCACCCTTACACTGCTGATCAGCTACCCTCTCTTCTGTTTGAATACTGTCTTTTTTCCCCTTTAGTAGACTATTGAGTGTCAATTTAATCACATAACTAGTTTTAATTGTGACTCCCAGAATAAGTGCTTTGAAAGCATCACATTCCATTGATGGAGCTTCTGCTGTGCCTTACATTTCCCTAAAGTAGTGCTCTGTGTATTCCTCAATAGTCACTGTATGCAGTATCTGCCAAGCCATCCTCTAGTAACCCACACATCAGGATTGCCGGTGGAGAGTAACCATGCCAGGGATCACAGCATGGAGTTATGGCCTTAATAGTCTATGTTACAGGCCTTTGTTACATTCCCCGAGCTCCCTAGAAAAATATCCAGTCTCCTGTGGAGGTCATGAATAAAACCAAAACTCAGGTCGTTAGAGTGCTGATATCTATCAATATATAGAATTGTACCAATACATTAGTGGCATATAAAAGTTAGTATGTGGCAATTTACAAGTTTCATTTAAAAGCCTAACAGAGAAATTAAAAAGTAAAATGTGCACATTTGAACTATGGTAAACATTGTGCCCTCCATTCATTTGGACATCGCATTTTTCCATGATAGATGTTGGCGGTTTACAATTAACAGTCTAATGAGGACAATGATGACAATTTATAGAAATATTTTTTTATAACATGAAGGAGTTGTGAGGTCTCGTGTGGTTTCTGAGTCAGAGTCAAGAGAAAGACCTCAGTGTTCGCGCCAGATGTTTTGGTAGCAGAGGATGGCTTTCTCATGAGGAGAGTCGGATTTTTGCCCACATTGTGAATTGTTGGTGAAGTGTAGGGGTAGATGAAAGTCCAGCATCGTGTTACATGTGTGCGGTATGTGTTCTAAGTTTACACTTGCAATGCTTTTGGATAAATTGCGGTGAAGTGTAATGCATGAGATGTTTGGGGAGTTTGCGTACTACAAGTGAACGTTGCACTTAGTGCTCAAAATTGCCCAAGTGGTGGTTGTTGTTTCTGGGTCCTGTGTGGCCCAAGACTCCGGAGTGCCGAACAAGTGTATGAAGACAGTTAATTTATGGTCTACAGTGAGGTGTTGATTGAGCACTGTTGACAATACCAGTAGATTAGTTGAGTTGTTGGTTGGTAATAGGTGAATCCTGAGTGAACAGAGAGAATCCATATCAACCAGAGTGAGATTTGCAGGTCAAATCTTACTTCCGTATGTGCAAAAGTAAGTCAGAAGTGTAGTCGTACAGCTTTCAACGTGTTTGAGTCCTACCCATAGTGAACAAACATGTTTAATTTTGTGATTGCAAAATTTGCATTTAGGTGTATGCATGAGGGGTGCATGAGATGGTTCAGAAGTGAGTTGCAGAGTGAAGCGAGAGTGACAATTTAGTCCACGCTGGGATTGGTTGATTAGTGAGAAGAGCTACACACTGATCGGTGGACAGGATTGCACTGCTATACGCAGAGGACAGTTTGAGAAAAGGATTGTGAGATTGAAAATACTTCCTGGATTTGTAGAATTTATGTTTGTGAAACTTTTCAAGCTCTAAGTGCGTTGAGAGGAGAGGTTTTTATTCCAGTCAGAGCAGGTGAGCCTACTCCACCCAAGGGTACACCAGCATTTGAAGTAATGGAGGAGAGTAGAGTTTCACAATGTCTATGGTTAAAACAGCGGTGCAAAATAGCTGAGAAGGTTATTTAGCTTTCTACTGTTGCAGAACTTTCAATTTTAAGGTATTAGAAAATCTGATGAGGGTGTTGTACGAGTCAAAACCTCTTCCTAGACCTGCATAATGTGAAGCACTTGCCATTTGGGAATAAGTTAAGAGGCAGAAGGTAGCTCAGAAATTTGAGAGGAGAATGAGAAAGGCAGAAAAAACATTAGGGGAAGCTGTAGGGGATGAGGAATATAAAATTTGGAGAACGGATATGTTGCATGGAATGAAAGTATTCTCAGCAATAACACAGGAGGGTTATGGAGGTGTTAGATCTAAAGCCAACAAGAAACCTGCAGAAGATCTAGAGGAGAGGTTAGATAAACACTAAATAGCCACAAAAAGTGGTTCAGATGAATTTATAACCCAGCTTTTGTAGAATTGTCCTCCACTGTACAATGCAGATAAAATCAGTAAATCAGAATGTAGCCTCAAGTATAGCCACAGCTCCAGTTGTGCAAAGCCAGGTTCAAATAGCTCCAAATGCACCCACTATTGTAGCACAGGTGCCAGTGGTTTATCCAATAGATCCAGTTAATACGGCCAAGAATGTAAGTTTGTTATGCCACAGCCAATTCAGAAGTGACTCAAATAGAGTCTACACCTTATGTAATGACACCAGCACAAATTGTGAATCATAAACCAACAATGCCGATGCACTCCCCAGTAACGACACCACTGAATGTTGCCCCAAATCAAATCAGACTTTTGGTACAGTATTAACTGGTCAAGATACAGGACTAATGTTCCCACCACGTCAAACGAATGTGTCAGGACAAGATGTTCCTGCAACGATGGGTCCCAGTCATCTCGTTGTATGTTCAGGATAATGGGAGTGGTCCACAGACTCCAAATCCAGTACATTCTCCTTTTGGAATGAATGCAGAAATAAAAAGATTGAGCACTTCTGTCTCAGCCATGACACCTAAGAAATATTTTTCACCAGAACTGTGATAGAGTAGGTTTGCTAATTGATATGACATGTCCCCCATGCTCTGCAGGTTCATCTGTGTTGGCTTAGGAGCAAGCTTTGAGAGCACCATGTAATACTCCACAGCCCATATCTCGAGGTAGTAGTATTAGCTTACATGTATTATCATCACACAACTAACTGAATTAGTTTGGGTGAAGTATCAGTTTTGAGAAACACACCAGAGGGAAATAGGACACTAAGGGGCATATTTATACTCCGTCTGCGCCGAATGTGCGTCAAAACATTTGACGCACATTCAGCGCAAACCTTGCCCCATATTTAAACTTTGACGCCCGAGCCCAAGGATGACAAAATTCTGCTGTGTGCGTCATTTTTTGGATGCAGCAACCCGCCTTGCATTAATCATATGCAAGGTAGGCGTTCCTGTCCAAAAAATGACTTAAACAGCCGTGCGTCGTATTTATGCTTTCGGGCAAAAATGAAGCACGGCCGGGAGGCGGAGCCGGAAAATGACGCACAGCCCGATTTGCGTCAAAATTTAATGCCTGGGTCAGGGAAGGCATTAAAATGGGGCAAACACACCTGTATTTAATCAGAACACACAGAAGCAACAGCAGAGCAGCAGAGCAGCAGAGCAGCAAAAGGGAGACATGGAGGTGCTTCTCATCCAGCGTGCACGCAGACGCAGAGCCCAGCAGCAACAACAGCAGCTACCACAACACCAGCAGGGACCCCAAAGGCAGCGCAGAAGGCAGGAGAGGATATTCTGCACCAGAACAACCCTTCATGGCCTCAGGGAACATTACATCATCCAGAGGTACAGGTTGAACTGGCAGGCCATTCAGCAGCTGCTGCGAAACATAGAGCCACAGTTGGCACCCACCTTGCTGACACCCCGCACCATCCCAACAGAAACCAAGCTGCTTGCCGTACTTCACATGCTGGCAAGTGGCTCTTTTCAAACAACTGGTGCCCTGGTTGCCGGAATATCACAGCTGTCATTCTCTGCCTTTTTGCCCAAAGTACTGGATGCCATCATTGGACTCACACCCCGCCACATCTGCTTCCCTAACACACTGCAGAAGCAGCAGGAAACAAAACAGGGGTTCTGCCTCATTAGTGACTTCCCACACGTCCTTGGTGCACTGCACACATGTACGCCTTGCACCACCTGCTGCAACTGAACACCTCTACCGCAACAGGAAGCCCACACATTCCACCAATGTGCAGGCCACTGTCGATCACCAAGGATTGATCACCAACATTGTGGCAAAATATCCTGGGAGTGTCCATGACTCATTCATCTTACGTCACAGCACCATCAATCAACACTTCCAGGATGGACGGTATGGCAATGGACTACTTGTTGGTAAGTACAAAAACCTAATTATATACACACGGCACAGCAACCCTCTAGGACACACAACACATACACCACAACAGCAACATGTCGACAGGAAAACACTGAGGTTGTGACATCGCCAGCCATATTTCTTAGGTCACCATTGAAGCTGACACACATCTGAAATTACTGTACAGCCTAATGTTAAGACGGCAATGATCACAGCGTTTGTAGTGTGTTGCCTAAATGTCACCTTGCAAATTGTAAGCATCTCAATTATGTTTACATTAATCCATTGCATAAGTCTAAAGGTTTGGGATGCCCAGGGTACATTGATATGAAGGTGTTAACAACACTGTCAAATTGAACCTGTGTATGGAACTATCATCTCACCCCCAGTGAAGACACAGGGACACCTGTATCATAAGTCACAATGCTAAGGAGGGGACACTGTTCTGCAAATCCCAAAACATACTGCTGACAACTGGTCAGCAGCCAAACACTCGTCCAGTCAAGGAAACAACACAATGCAGATGGTATATCCTACAAGCCTAGGATGCAACACAATAACACAAAAGAGTCACAGACAACACAAGACAACTACTGCCATGCAAGGTGATTTCAATGGGGCTAGCTACATCAACATGATCCCTTTCATTTTCTCTTGCAGCTGATCAGGGGTATGGCATCCAGCCATGGATAATGACACCTATTGGCAACCCGAGTACTGCAGCAGAGCATGCCTACAATGACGCACATAGGAGGACATGCACCATAGTCGAGAGGACCTTCGGCAACCTCAAGTCGAGATTCCGGTGCCTCAACATCACTGGTGGTAGCCTCCTATATTCCCCGGAAATGGTCTGTAAGATCATTCTAACCTGTGCCATTCTGCACAACATTTGCATAAGAAGGAACATTCCCCTCCTGGAACCAGAGCCACACATGCCTGAAGAGGAGGAAGAAGAGGATGGTGGCCTGCAACATGAGGGGGAACAACAAAACACGGCCGCTGGTTTGCGTAGGCAGCAACATATCGTGAACAATTTCTTTTAAATATAATCACCATCACCACTTTATGAACTAATTTAAATAAACACCTATAGTACTCACCATATCATGGTCTGGCTATTCATTTTTGCACACCTTTATCTCTAAATATCAGAATAAGAGTGTTGCCTCATGGAGCATTGCTGATATACTGATTAGGACACTGAAAATCCCAGAGCAAATGTGATGCGTACCATACAACGGTCAGATACACCCACACTGTAAATGACCCTGCATCCTGTCAGCCTGACTGGCATCTGTCTGTGCGTCACCCTAAAGTTTCCCTGTGGCTACATATGTACCACACTTGCTTTACCAAACCTCTCATTCCTCAGAGGGTATTTGGTCATGTGCTTTATCAATGCATACCCAAATACATTGTATAGCATCATCTGCCTTTTAATTGTACCATATTAGTTAAATCCCCCGTGAATACCAAAATTCATGGCCCATCCCTTGTCTGGGTCTCATTTATGCATGAACGACAAAGTGTGACATTGTACCAGGGCCATATGCAGGGATTGGGTACGGGGCCTTCAGCAGAACCAGCAACCTCTTATAATGTCCATGAAAAGTCCACACATTTCAGGACCCTGACAGTTCACACACAGATTTACATTGCTCACAACATATGGATGGGCCGTGTGTGGTGAATAGCTGCAAAAATAATCAGCACAGAGGCTATGATGTTCCCAGATGCAGTGGGAATTGCAGAGGCCAACCTGTGTACAAATGCTGTAATGACACCTGCCGGAACATGACACCTGAGACGTTATCTCACTCAGCACACCAAGGTTGCCCTGTTGACAGTCTCATTACATGTCTGCAGTGACAGGGTGGAACCATCCCCATGTAGGTTCTCATGTCCTCATCCACTTTACTCACATTGATCAACAAAGGATACTCAGTAGATACAGGAATAGCTGCCACAGACTCATGATGAGACCTGGACGTAACTGTGACAACATTCACCCCTAAAAATATATAGGATTAACATTGGACCCCACACATGAACAAGACACCTCTGTGCAATTGATCACTGGAAATATGTGGACACGTGCTGCCTCGTCTGCTGGTCCACCACATCCACTGGAGAGTTGTGGCTCAGTTATATGACCTCAACTGTGGCGTCATCATACATTTGTAGTTCACCTTTGGCTGTCTGGGCCAATTACATGGTACCCACTTCCTCAATGCATGTGTCTGACTCACTGTGGGATTCACCAACAAGTGCCTAGGAAGCTGTTACCAAAAATCTAGGACATAGGATGGTGAAATTGTGGACCATTGACATGAACAAGCGTCTGCCATCTATCTGGTGCATGCTTTGTCATTTGTGGTGTCTACGTTACCCAAAATCTTGGAAGAGCACATAACAGATGTTGCTATATGTATGACTAACACATGTCCTCTCTCATTTCCACAATGACTTGCATCTAAGGTATGGACACATTGACTTCACATTCATACAAGCATATGTTCAATAATGCATCTTGTGATGCACACACACTCGGTCAACAACTACATTAGTTGCCACTGCACCCACATTGAGCCATAGGCATTGAGGAATTGTACTTATGTGCGTCACCTTGCTATCCTCTCCTGATGCCAAACATGCCCAAATTGTGCAATACATAGATGTAGGCCACACATATGGCCATCTAGTGCGTCAGCCAAGCGTCAAAATCCTGTTAAGGACGTAGCGGGTCATGGTCTGCTGCAGTATGATGTCTCACATGTGAACGTACACCATCAACACCATAGTGGGTACAATCAGCCTATCTCTGATGTGTCCCAAATGTAACATAACATAAAAACTGAAAAAATGCCCAAAACCAGTTCATGCACTGAAATTTTGACGTTGCTAGCGTTATGCGTCATTTTTTTCCCCACCAATACAGATTGTGCATCATATTTTTTGACGCACAGGAGTGAAACTTAGGCTGCATCCAAATAATTGTACAGACTATTTACTATTATTTGGATGACGCCTAATTTTCACTCCTGTGCATCGAAAAAATATGACGCACAAACTGTATGCGTGAAAAAATATGACGCATAAAGCGAAAAACGGCTGCCATTTTATACAGGAAGTGATTTAATAGGATATACAGTTTACAGATTATGTACAGTGGGTGTACTTTCACTTTCACTTTGCAGTCTGTGAATCTTCTAGACTGTGTGGCTGTGTTCAGAGTGTTGTCCAGTGATTTTGTGCTTTTGTGTCCTGTGTGCTATCTTAATTGTTATTTTGTGAAATAAATATTGTTGTTGTATAGTCCTAGTGTGTTTTGTTTACATTTGTCCAGTATTCTAGTGTTTTTGTTGTTTGTGGGAGTCTGTTGTGGGTAGTGCTAGTTTGGGGATAGTTGGGCTTTTCTTCTTTTTTTGTACCCCTACTTTCCCCCGTTTCCCCTTTCTACTTCTTTATCCTCTATTCCCCTTTTCATTGCCGAGATGTCTGGTAGGCCACGTCTTGGCAGGATGGGTGAGGAGTAGTTGGGGGGCTTTATATGGCTTGTGTGCCATTTCCTACCACTCATGATCGAGGCAGGGGGCAGGGTAATACAGGGTATCACACTGAGGTGCGCAGAATCTGGTGGGGAAAGGTGCTGCATCACCTGCAGCGGATGTATGGCAGCCAGAAGAGTGACCACCAGCTGAAGCACCGGTGGGCTGACCTCATCACCAGGGAGCAAGATCTGCTGGACCACCTGGGAATAGTGATTGGTGGCCCTGTTGGTGAGTACTAATCATGTAAATGTGCACGATTAAATGCTCTGTAGTGACATCAGATGATTTGTACAATATCTGCCAGCTAAGTTGCTGACTGTGTGTAATGCTGCGGAAACATACAGGGTAATTGATGCACTATGTGAAGGATCACAATTGCTAGCTGTCAGGAAGCACGTCCTCTGCAAACTGATAGGATACTTTTCCGTTAAGTAAATTGGTGCCGCCTTTGTGTCAGACAACCAAACAAAATAGGAGCCAATCATGTCTATATAGGTCACATTTGCCAGAGAAGTATAGATGTACTAAAATATTGGCTAACTTTGTTGACGCAATAGCTAGGCTGACTTTAGAAACACTACATGATGCAGAAAATGAGTGCTGGCTTCACGTCAATTGATTATAGCAAAGTGGCCCAGACATATATCTCTTGTGAGTCTGGTGAATGTGGAAGGAAAGCGTTCACTGAAGTTCTATGAATGTTAGGGATTGATGTGGTCCTTCATCTTTTTGGATACATGTCAGATATGGATTTGAAAACATCGTGAAAAGGTGTAAGGTGCCCTCAGCTAACATCTTAGAATTGTACTTGGAGTTAGTTGTGCCACATTCCAATTAGGGATGGCAGTCCAAAGGTATGCACATGGGTTCACATCTCCATGGTTGGTGCAAATCACCATTGCTGGGCCACATCAAATGAAGAAACTGTAACAACATGAGGGCTTACAAAAGTCCCTGCCCCTCTGTACATTGTACCTATGTGTAATAAATGTGTCATGGCCACATAGGCTATTTGACTGGTAATGCAGTCCTCACGTAACCAGGCTTTGGATGTCTCTCTTGGATGCACATGATGAGACGATTACACTCCATTATTATTTCTGATCACTAATGACGGAGCATGTTTGCCACCACATGATAGTTAGGGCCACTGCAAGTGTGCAGATATGTGTGTAACTGTCACAGGAGACCCATGCTATATACATGTTGGACGTGATATATAAGATGCAGTATCATCATGTCTGAATGGCTGTCATTTCCTTATTCAGCTTACACATTGTATATGTCTTTGAAATTGTTGGTCAGTACACAGATGCTGAGCACATTTCTTCCTTCCATGCTTTACAGGTGGACCGGCACCCTACACTGTGGGAGAGGTGGCTACATTTGAGGACCCGACCACTCCAGTAAGTGTTGATATGTCTGTTATGTGTTGTGTTTGCTGGTGATGTGTGATGGACTCCTGTGTGTTAAACACATGGCAAGGTGTGATGCGCTGGCCAATCATTTGTCTTGTTCCATGAGTGGGATTTCAATTTCTCAAAAGTTTTGAGTTGGCCAATGCTTATCCGATTGTAATATCTAGGGATTGTAGGTCATTCCTGTAGGCCCCACAATGAGTACTGGGGTGAGTCATGTGGATAACACTTGTATCAACAAGAGTTGCACTGGAACTCAGATCAGATTTAGTCAGCCTGTCAGACCCACATTCTCCCAGATTGGTACTGCAAATCGCTTTCCAACAGACTTCTGCTTCCCTATTCACCAAAGTACTTATGAAACCGTAGGTAGAACTTCCTAGCAGCATGTACTTCCACATGTAGTGCTACAGGTATGTGGAACTTGAGTGCAATGGCCTAGTTGTGCATGCTAATCATGATCATGGGTGTTCTTGCAACTCTGTTTCTGGTGTAAGTCATGCCTTACTGGAAGTATATGAGGTGTACCAAGCTCTGCATTTCCTGGCATGTGTGGCGCTATGATTGGTCAAGGGTTTGCAGACTCCTAATTGTTGATAGACCTTACCTGTGGTGTGTGTGTACAGCCAAACACATGTGGAGTTTTCTATACACTCCTGGGTGTCCATGTTTTTTGGAATTGAATTAAACACAGGCATGGGTTTGTGAATAGGGTACCTAGGACTGATGCTACCAGTATGTTACACATACATGTGAATAAGTGACTGCTTGGTCGGAACCTAGTATACACACTCAGGTATGGCACATGAGTACTATACTAGCAAGTCCAGTTACAACTTGCAGACCATGTGGCTTTAGTTTTTCATTCCGTACACTGACATCTGTAGCCCAGGCATTGGCGGAGGATGTGCAGCATGATTGTTAGCTGATAAGTGGCAGAACTCAGATGGCAAGTCAATGCCAGTTGTTACCCATCTCGTAGGTTTTGGATGTGCTATATGTGATGTGACCTTTGTAGGCTGGCCTGCCATGTACTTCCTCATGGACATTCAATGATCTGTATGGTGATAAGAGCTGTTACAAGTACAGTAGATGTATTGTCTGATTTACTTCTTGTGCCATTTCAGACAATGTAGTTCCTAATGTAAATTATTTGCCTTTGTCTTCACAGCTGCAAACATGACACCCATCCAGGTCCGTGAGTTCCAGAGGCGGGCCATGAGATACCAACATATCCTGCTGGTAGAGTCGGGGTTCAGGAGGATGGCCCGTAGATACCGCCATGAACGGGCCTCCGGAGCATGGAGGGCTTTCCCACAGGGTGGCCCTACTTTGCCCACCACAGCCACCACCAGCACAACCACCAGTTCCACCCAGGTGGCACCACCCACATCTGGGACTGTTGTCCCAACGTCTGCTATTGTTCCAGGCCCCAGCATTGCAACAGCTTCAGGACAGCCCACAGGCCTTGGCTCTACATGCCCACAAACCTCCTCCGCCGGTACCCAGACTGCGCCAGCTCCAACAGTTGACCCTGCAACATTCCAGGCAATGGAACGTAAGATGGACCATGTGTTGAGGAAAATCAGTAATCTGAGCCGGGATGTTCGCCATATTAACAGGCGTGTGCGGTCCATAAAGCAGACCCTCCGGAGGGCCAACCTCTAGACTTTGATGACGATGGACATGATTCCCTCCCCTCCCTCCTCTTTCCTTGCTCTCATACTTAGTGGGCTTAGGGGGCTTAGTGTTATGTTAGTATAGTCTGTTAGGTTAGTTAGTGTTAGCGGGTGGGGGGTCCTGATTTTTTCTATTTTTACTTATTAAGTGTGTCGGCTATGTTGGGGTTCTTGTGTGTTTAATAAAAATAAAAATAAAATAATACAAAAAAATATATATCAAAAAATATATATTTGTTTAAGATAGTATAATATGTGTTTAGGTTAGTCTCTGTTGTCCTCCATGTGTCCCGTCTCATAAGGGGGGTGGGGGGTTGATGTTTAGAACGTTTCGTTACATGTGATAAGTAAGTTTTGGTTAGGTTAGTTAGGGACAGTTGTGGGTAATGAGTAGTCAGGGTAGTTTAGAGTAGGTAAGACTTTTCCCTCAGTTTCCTCTTCTGTGATTACCATTTAATAAATATATAGTGAACCCTTTACAGTATGTGTTAAAAGCTTCTTGATCATGGCCTTGGCATTAGTGTATATGAATTTTGTACTATTACATTTGTGTCCTATGCTACGAACAAATCCCAAATGAGCTGTAAGATTGGCAGCTACCCCAGAGCTACCTCCATTCGTTGCAACCACCAATCACAGTTAATATGGATCCCAACGTGTTTTTGTCGATAAGTATGTTTTGTAAGTCACAAACGGTGCTTCCAGACTTGGTATTGGGGGAACAGTTTTAGATCTGACTGCAGTGTGATGTTCAAGGACACCATTATAAGATGAGTTGTCGTAAGCACTCTTGTAGTATTGTCTTCATGACTCACATAGATCATTTGTGACACTGTTCAGCATGATTACCTATTTGGATGTAAACTCAGACACCTTCATTCATGCTGTTTTTTGAGTGTTTGCTTGGATTTGTGTGCACTGTTATATGTGTTAGTATTGCATGGTGACAACATTTTGCTGCCACTATTTGATGACTTAGATATCCCTTGAGGAAGCATTACTCTGTCCAACACAGCATGATGGTGTATGGTTTCTCACTTCATCAGATATTACCGTCAGGAAGGGAAGAGTATGATGCAATCCTGGCCACTGTGCAGATTTATCTGACTACATAATTTCATGACAGTTGTATTGACAAGCTACGTTATTTGACAGTGGGCACATTTCAGTTATCTACTGCACAGGTGATGTGTCACATTACCCAGAGACAGACTTGTTGTGTAAGTGCTAGTTATTGAAAAGTGCTGTAGTGTTATATGTACATTGTCCATGAATGTGAGTCCATTATAGTGACATCTTACATTGTGATCCTACACAAGGGGTTAAGGAAATGTTTTTGACATGCTGGGGTGATGTTTCAGACAGTGCAGAGGGACAGGATTTGCCAATGAGTAAGAGAGAACCAAGCACTGGGCAGGCTGACAAGATATACAGTGGTTAGCAGAACAGTCATTGAGTAGAGTTGTTGTAAGACTGGCATGTTACAAAACGCAGGACCTTGGTAATAGTTGGCCATGTGGCAGGGACTAGTGCTTCCGGGTACTTTTCCGTGTGAATGTGATCTGTTCCATGTCTTCTTCTTCTGCTGTGTGTGTTGCCTCCTCTGTCCTTGGTGGTGGTGGTTGTGAAGGGGCAACACACACCTCAGTGTTAGAAGACGTGGAGTCAGACATACCGGTCACTGCTACCTGTGAAGGTCTTAAGGGCAGTACTGCAGCAAGGAGGATCTGTTGATTCTTAAGAATAGCAGCCACATCACGATGGTAGGCAGCCAGGCCGGCCCTGAGGGGGTCATGATTGCATTCGTGCATGCAGTGGAAGGTTTGGGGTGCAAGGTGTTGTGGCAACTCCCTTACTGCAGTGGTGAATTCCTTGACAGTTTCTTGTAGTCCTTGCAGGATGGATGTTAGCGCCTGCATGGCTGCTGCCTGATCTGCAGATGACATCATGCACGAACGCACCCCCTCTAGGCTGGCTGCCATAGTTAGCATCCCTACCCGCACCTCATTGGCCAGCTCCCGCTGTACCCCAACTGCATTTCTCTCAAAGCTGGTGCCTGTGTCATCTGAGTACTCAGCTGTATTGGAGCTGGCAGGTCTTACAATTGGGGTGGTGGGTGGGTCCTCTGTGATGGCTGCTTGTTCTGTGCTCCTCCTTGTGACTGAAGGTGGGGTCTGCAGGGATCCAAGGACCTCTTGGATGGTCTGCTGGGGAATGTTTGTCAGCTCGTCATCCATGTCATCGGGTATTCTGGGACAGGCATATCCGCAGGAGATCCATTGTCCTCTGCAATGAAATGGGGTACAATTAGTTTGTGTGTGTTGTGGCATTAGTGATGTGACATGCCTGCCTTGTGATGAATTCACATTGTGATCTTGTTTCGTGTTTATTGCTCCAGTCTTTCAGATGGGCATTCTCCCAGGCCTATGGCCCACCTGCATGTCACATGTATTGTGGTAAGTTATTAGACTTGTCGGCATCATCTCCTCTAGGTGTTTGTTCTGGCCAAATAGTGAATTGCCACCTTCTTGTCCTACTCAACCCTCCGTCTACATCCATGCTCATGGTGAGGCCTTTCACTGGCTGTGGGTGCTCTGATAGTACTGGCAGCACACTTGACAATCTGGACCTGCCCCAGTCTCTGATCTTTCACATCCACTTAAATGTAGTTGACATGTAGCGTATCCTATGCATAGCATTGTTATGGCACGATATGGATGTTGGCATTGGTAATGTGTACAGCTGATGTTGGGAATGTGTGGTACATTGGATTGCCCTGATAATCGTAGCAGTGTCCTATTTCCTCCTCTGACTGTGCAGGTGTATTTCAGTGACCAGTTACATGTGTCCTCCCCTTCAATGCTGTTGTCTGAGCTGTATGACATTTGGGATGTTACATAGTGACCCAGGCACAGGATGGACCCTGACATATGCAGCATGGGTATGTCCTTAGTGCTGTGTAGCTCCTACTGTTGATGACATTGGCTGATGTTTGCGGCAACTATGTGCATTGACATTTGACAGGACTGGGGTTTTTGTCTTGTTTCAGGGGATTATTGGAGTTGTCATCCTCAACCCTCAAATTTTGCTGTGTCTGATCCATGGGGAAGTTACTGCCATTGGCTACTTGAGCTGCACACAGAGCAGAGGTGGTCGTGACAACTGTTGTCACTGTTACATTCCAGTTGTCAGTATGGCTAGAGGTTGTTAATTGGGCCCTAGTTAATGTAGGGGGTATGGTGGCTGACGTGTGCCAGGATGTCAGTTTGACATTGTGCCCTTCCCTCCTGCCGTGGCTTTACCTTTGCTCCATTGTTGGCATGGCAGCATGCCCCCATGGGACTGTTGTTGGTGTAGTGTAATGGTGTGCCCCAGCTTCTGTCTGTGCAGGCCATGCCCCCATGCCATACCCCTTTACCCATGCCACTCCATGTATATGATGACTTCCATGCATTTTGTGGTTGGTTGGCACTTATGGTTAACATTAGTGCATTATAATTCCCCATGCGACTTACCCTGCATGTGCATTGTCTCGTGGTAGTCTGCGCTGTCCTGTCCTTGAATCCCTGTGACGATCTCCTCAGGGATGACGGCTGCGACCATCTCCTCCATGTGGTCCAGGGCCTCCTGGTGTACTGGACTCCCACCTCCAGTCTGCAGTGCTGCCTTCCTGTTCCTGACCATCTTTTCCTTGGTCCTGCACTTGCAGTCATGCCAGCGTTTCTTGCACTCGATGACTGTTCTGCGTACTTCTGCCACACTGTTAATCTTGTCAACAATTTGTTGCCATATAGCCTCTCTCCTACTGATTGGCAACTTTGAGGTGACAAACAGTTGGTGCTGGTGTTCCGTCACCTCTTTAACCAGAATTTCCTGTTCCTCTGCACTAAAGCAACACTTTATTTTCTTCTTCTCCCTGTCCTGGGTCTTGTGTGGGTCCTCCTGGCTGGTTCCTGGTCTGTTGTCATCTTCCTGGGGTCTCTACAGGCATCTTGGATCCATTTTGGCTCTCCTCTGCTGAAATGGCTGTGTTCGCGGGAAATTTTGACGCTATTGCGTCAAAAAAATGCCGCATATCCGGTTTGCGGGGTCGTAAACCGACCCACAGTAATTTCCACCGGGTTAACGTCATTTTGCTTTACGACTTGATGCTGCGGTGTGCGTAAAAAAAAATTACTCACACCTGTTGTTTGTGCCGCTGTGCGTCAAAGTATAAATTTGACGCCCGCATGGCGCACCAAAATGGCGTTAACCGGCGGTATTATTTTTGACGCAAAACTGCGCCAGGGCAGTTTTGAGTCAAAAAGTATAAATATGGCCCCAAATTTGGCTAGACTAACATTACAATTGAATGAAATGATTGAGGGAACACTTAAATCGGATTCTTACAATGAAAACAAGTTGCACTTTATGTGCAAGTATGTCACATTGAGCAGGACAGATCAATGGGAAATTAGCAGACTTGGCAGAGAAATCTGAAATTGAGATGAATAATTCCAAACAATTAAAAAGGAGTAAGATTAGAATTTTAATCTAGGGACAATGGAAATATGAGATCACCTGTATGAAAATTCACATTAAAGAACTGATTCAGAGCATCCTAATATGGGGAGCATTGGATAAATGGCAAGGCAGATGGGCAAAGAAAAGAGATCAGAAGAAAAAATAGTCAACTGAAGAGCAGGCTGAGGGAGCTGTAAAAATGATGCCAATCAGAGAAAGTCTGCAAGAGAACTTTGTTCATGTCCCATGGAGCAGAAGTGACATTTTCATTTACCAATGATTACCCAAAGTTGAGGGAGAAGCCAGTGGAATGGTACCAACAAATGGAGGTTTGTTAAGCTTGCAAAGTGTTGGTGGGAAGCTCTGAACACCTTCTTTGAAATTGTGGTTCCAGCAGATTTGTGGGTTGCACGTAAGCAGAGTGTTGATTAGTCATCTTGTGAACTGCCAAGGGATACAGTGACAGGTGTGCCTTCTGAAGAGGTGATGAACAATTATTAGAAGGTGATTGAATTTCTGAAAACTAGAGTTTCCCCAAAGATGTTGATTGACAGGACAGCTCAGGAGTCAACGGAGTCTTTCATGCTTATGAGAGATTGTTGCAAGCATCTAAACAATACAATGGCACAGAGATTATTGAACCAAGAGATAAAATCCATTTTGTATTTAGATGTGTACAATGATTGAAGCCTGAAATTAGTAATATGATTGGAAATCATTTAGTTTGCTGTCAGGGTGAGCCATTTGATGAAGTATTGCAATACGCAATATACAGGAGTGATTAAATTAAATTGAAGCAGAAGAGATTAAAGGAGAAGGTGATGCAAACTGTCTGCCCAAGCAGCAGGTATGCAGGGACCGCAAGGGAGGATGAACACAGGAGGAATGCAGGGTATGCATCAGCAGAGCCATATGATACCTCAGTTTAGAGATAGAAGTCATGGAGCTCAATTATATCAGAATGTTAATGTGGCTGATGTTCAAAACATGAAGAATGCCTCCTTGTCATGCATGCGGGAAAGTGGGATACTGGAGACGGGAGTGTCCATGCAATAGTGTAAATAATTTGGTGCAAGGTGGTGGTGTGGCTCAGATGGTAGACAAGTCAATTTCAAAATCCAAAAGTTCAGTGGTCATAAAACCAAAACATGAATGTTCCTTCTGAACCATTAGGAAATGCAAGTTCCCCAACATGACGAACAATTTCCCCCAACAGCAAATTCAGGCCCCACAGCAAAAGCAGATTCCATGAGATCCAATGGCACAGCAACAGGGAATGGTTCCTCAGCAAAACAAACCAGAAAGCAAACGCTAATCAGTTAACCACACAATACCCACCAATGAATTTCAGTGATGAAGTGAATTACTAATATCTGAGTGAGTTCAGAAGAGGAAGAATGTGTGTTGGCTGCCCATTGGAGGTAAATCAGCATGGTCCTTAAGTGAATGCAAATGTTATGGTTCCTGTTTTGTTTCTGGTTGACACTGGAGCAACCCATTCCACTGTAAGATCTGCAGAAGTCCCTAATATGCCCCCTTTTGGAAGGACAGTTCAGGTAGTAGGAGTAGCAAACTCTTTCATTAAGAAACTTGTTATGCCAATTAAAATATTTCATCACTTGTACCCATCATACAACAAAGAGTGATGATGAAACTTCCAGCCAACTTTGAGAAGCATCCTCTCATTTAATTGGTTCCGGTCATGACAGTCAGACTTGCCTGATGAATTACAAGATGCTCATGTTGAAAGTTTGGGATCTCACTGGAAAAGGTTTGATTCATACGAGGTGCTGAGGCAGTCAAAGAGCCTGTAAAGCCAAATGCAGTGTTTCCCAGAACACCACAGTATAACATGACCCCAGAAGTATTGGAGGGATTTACTCCAATAATTAGACTTAGTCGAGCAGGGAGTTGGTTAAAAAAAAAAAAAAAAAAAGTGATGGTTAGCCCATGTAATTCTCCTATTTTGGGACTGCAAAACCAAAGTGGAAAATACAGCATAGTCCAGGATTTGAGAAAGGTTAATTAAATAGTGGTATCATGTCCTGTGGTGCCAAATCAAGCAGTAATTCCATTCCAGGTTCCATGTGAAGCAGAATGATGTTGTGTTATTGATTTGTCCCAAACTTTCTTTTCAGTGCCCTTACACAAAGACAGCCAGTTTATATTCTCACTTAAATTTAGCAACTGTGTGTGCTTGTGGTGTCGTACTCCACAGGGATTCAGACTCACCGTCCATTTTTAATCAGATACTGGAAAAGAACTTGGAGTCCTTAAATATTCCATTTCAGTCATTGATGATTTGATGGTTGCATACAATACACATTTAGGTTACAGACAGGATACCATAGCATTGTTGAATCATTTGGGCGAAAATGGACATAAGGTTTACCTTACCAAATTACAGTATTGCCAAAGGGAGGTAAAGTATTTGGGTCATCAGATTGAGAAAGGTGCAAGGAAAGTGTCACAGAAAAGAGTTGCAACTATCATGCAGATGAATGCCCAGATAATGATGTCAGAATGTTTGGGCATGGTGAACTACTGCTGCCAATGGATGCCATTTTCAAGTAATTTCTGAGCCTCTGCAGAAATTAACCGACAAGTCGTTACCAACCCAGTCCAGTTTGATGAAGAATGCATGAAAGCTTTCACTGAGCCGAGAGATTTTGTGCAGAGCCCTGGCTTTGGGAATCCCCAATTATGTGAAACACATCACTGTTTAGTCATGAAGGTGATACAGTTGCACGGAGGAATGAACAGACCCATGGCTTATTTTTCCACCACTTTGGATCCAGTCTCTGCAGCTTTGCCCGGCTGCTTAAAGAATGTGGCTGCCACTGGCATAAGTCTTAGTCAATGCAAAGGCATGGTAATGGGACATCCTTTAACTGTTGCTAGAGCAGGTGCCTTAATTAGAATTTTTGAAGGAGTGTTTATGTAATTTGAATAATGAGTTTTGTAGGAACTGAATAACGTAAAAAAAGAATGCATGCATTTGAAAATGTGACCTTGAAGAATGGCCAGTGTTCACGAAATGTTCTAATTTATGATTAATAAATATGAAATATTGAAAAATGTAGTAATACATCATATTAAGGGTTATGGAGTATGCTCTAGTTTTATTATTTGTAGGCCTTAACTTAGAGAGTGTCTTGGCCTAGTCTTGCCAGGCTTCACGCAGAAGCTGTATTTCTTAGCAGTTAATAAAAATGCTGACCGAGTGAACTAAACTGTGAAATGTCCATTGTCTTGTCAACAGTGCTTAACAGAAGCTTTTCGTGAGAATCGAGTAACAGGAGATGATGTTCCTGCTAAAGTAACAACTTGTGTGTAATGTGTGTGAGATGTACTTTCCCAGGACGAGAACAATGAAGACACTGACTGGAGCTGAAGATTCAACAATATTGTTACCTGACAAGCCGGATGATGACGACATCGTAAAGTGAACCAATCAACTTCACATCAGAGATCAAATGATTATCTCTTGTTAGGCAATGTCTATGCTGACCAAATTGCCAGATATTGTGCGCTCTATTATGTCACCTTCAATGAACAGTGGGTGGTGGCAGTGACACACGTGAGACAAATCAAAGTTTCCTAATGTCAGTGGTTGATACTGCCACGTAGGCTCTCATTTTAATGAGGCTGCTGGATTTGAGCGGCAGAATCGCCTGCAGTGTGGGAGACTGAGTCTAACCCGCTATAGTTGACACCTGTCGCCCCAATCTGGGTTTTGCACCGGCTAATTTACAGTGCCTCATCTCTGCCCAAGAGCAGGGATGATTGGGCAGCCGAGCGCATGACAAGTGATTCCTCAGAGAAATCGTGGTCACTCAGATCTCATCTGTTTCTCAGTTACATTGGTCTCACATACAATGAGAAACAGAGGCAGTGTATGTTTCAATAAGGTTTTAATGAAGCAACAGTATCTTACATAAAGCATGTACTGCAATAACCAAGATGATGAAGCATTATAGGATAAAAATTGTGACAAGGAGAGTAAAGCATAGAAATAATGTTTCAGAGTCACCAGATCCTCGGGGTCCGTGCACGTTCCCAACACTTCCACCACAAGACAGCTCCAATACTCTGATTAGATTTATCACAGAGTCTAAGAGAGTCCAAGTGGGGAAAAGGGGATTAGGACGGGAACAGCTGGGAAGGAGACCTGTAGGAAGCAAAAGGTTAAAACACAACATCAAGATTACATCTCATGAAATCAGTACCATGCTAAAACATAAACAACCCTGGAATAATCCTAAAACTGACTAAGCTTTAGATGACCGAATACCTTAGGAGGAACCAGGAAAAGTTAAATAGGACTTTCAGATTCAAGTACTTTCTTTAGCATGAGAATCAGGAAACACTCTGAGCAATTTCTAAACAACCATATGAATCTCCTTTTATGAATACATATCAGGAACACACAGCATTACATCTAGAACTTTGGTATTGTTGTGTTCATTTCAGAAAAAACATTTGGAAGCAAATTGCGCACATTGCAGATTTTTATATGAGTATTAAACACCATAAAGGTTTGTGCACCGTGAAATCACACAACGTAGATTCAAGGAATAAATCACGCGACGTGTCAACTTGAAATGCTACCAAGAAAATGTCTTAGAATGGGAGCGCACAGTAACTTACATTATTTATACACGAGGAAAGAATTGCGCGTCTTACCGATTCAAATGCCACCATACAAATGCCAAGAAATAGTAGCACACAATGAACAACATGAAAAGCACTCAGGGAAAGAATCGCGCGTCTTGTCGATTCAAATGCCACCATACAAATGCCAAGAAATGGTAGCGCACAATGAATAACATAAAAAAAACACTCAAGGAAAGAATCGCGCGTGTTGCCGATTCGAATGCCACCATGTAAATGCCAGAAAATGGTAGCGCACAATGAATAACATGAAAAAACACTCAAGGAAAGAATTGCGCGTGTTGCCGATTCAAATGTCACCATGTAAATGCCAGAAAATGGTAGCGCACAATGAACAGCATGAATTACACACGAGAAGTGAATCGCGCATTTCGCCGATTCGAATGCCACCATGTAAATGTCAAGAAAAGATAGCGCGCAATGAACAACAAAGTTAAATGCTCATGAAACGAATTGCATGTCTTGCCAACTCGTAAAACATCATGTAAATGTCAAGAAATATCAGCGCGCAATGAACAATAATGTAATAACAAAGTCAAATCTTTATGGAATAAATTGCGCGTCCTCCCTATTTGCAAAACACTATACAAATGTCAAAAAATGGCAGTACACAAATAATCTGTTATTCATTTAAGAATTAAAAGCAAGAATATGAAGATTCTCAATTACGGTGTTGGGAAATGTCCAAACACCGTCTTACCGCCTGGAAACAGTGATCACCAATGAGAGATGAGTGCAGAAGACTGGAAAATCCAAATAGGCCGCCGGGACAGGAGTTCAGGAAGAAGCTGCTGCTCTGCACCGGGACCTCTGAATAGTGAGCACTGGAAGTTGGGCTGACTCTCTTTTATAGAGTCTTGGCCCAGCCTAGAACCACGCCCAGGCATGTTGCAGGGAAAGTCTCCAGAAGGCCCTGGAAAGGGACCACACCCTAACACACTCTGAATGTCTGCAGCAATGCATTGTAAATGTACAGTATTTATAAGCACCTTAAAATGAATCTTTTGGATGGAATTCTGCAATGCAAAAGGTTAAACAATAACATATCATCACAATGCATAAATTACTTTATCTTGCAAGTGTTGGGTTTTTGCGTTCTAGATGCCCGTAGAGCGCGCACTGTCTTGGTGTTGACATAATGTTACCATGTTGTCACTAAAGTCAATAGACTAATTCCTACTGAGGCTATATTAGATCATAGCATGTTAGGCTCTAGTTCTGCCCTTCAGGTTACCCTGGGAAGACATCATTCCCCATACCTGAGCAAAGGCCTGAAGTCTGCATAGGCAGCCGTAGCGAAGCGTTCAGCAATCAGCATACAGTAATGGTCATCTGGCTGGAATCTACCTCTAACGTGTAAGGGACAGGGAAGTGTTTTTAGAATGAAACAGCTGATGTACTGAGAAAATGTCCCCACGTAAGGATGTATATATTTTTATGAATACCGTAGACAAAGTGTTACCAGGTATTACCGGAAACCTACCTCACTGCAGCCTTGAGAGAAGCAGAGTGAAAGAAAATGTATTGTTTAAGAATGCAGTGCTGGCCTAAGCAAAGAACAGCTACAAATGTGGCTATTGTTAAAATAACAAAGCTGAATAAAACCTATCTAGGTTAAAGAGCACAGCGGCAGGCCTTGTGTGCTAAAATACCGTGCATTGAGCTATGACTAAAATGGCTACACACCAATACCTGGCATGAGATTAAGAGATTGCCGGAAGAAGCAATAGAGGAAGAATGCAGAATTTGGGAGTAGGGCAGGCTGTGTACAACGAGCAAGATTATGGCCCTCATTATGACCCTGGCGGTCTGAAGACTGTCAGGGCCGCAGTGGAGGTCTCACCGCTGACTCGCCGGGGGTGAAGACGGCCACATTACGAGTGTGGTGGTTTGGCCTCTGACAAACCTCCACATCTCCGCCTGTACCACCAGGGCAGTAGGACAGCTAGGCCGGAAGACAGCACCTCTGGGCCGGTTGTCCACTGAAGACAGCTGGCGGTATTACGAGTTGCCTTTTTGCCATGGTTTCCGTGGCGGTAGCACCTCCACAGAAACCCTGGTGGAAAGGCTGCCAGTGACACGAAATTCCATTGTCGCTGGCAGATGACTCCTCCTAACCACCCCCCTCCGATTCCATGACCTCACCCCGAGTCTATGAGAGCGCCCCCACCCCTCACCCACATACATGCACACACCCACACGCACCCCATATACATGCAATCACCAACATGCATACATGGATTCACCAGCATGCATACACACACGCATTCACCAACAGGCACACATTCAATTTGCACCAGACACTCATTCACACAAACACACCAACACTCACTTAACCAATCACACATATGCATGCACACTTACATTCACACGCAGACATACACAGCACCCCACCCTCCCTCCCTTGTCAGACGATTGGCTTACCTTATCCGGTGAGGTCATCTGCCAGGGAATGGGACCCGGCACTTCCAGCACTGTGCCATGAGGACACAACCACACCATATTACTGCTCATAATACAGCAGGTGGAGTCCTTTTGGCATGGCGCTGCTGACCGCCAGCATGACTGCTGACAGATTTCCACCCAAATTGTGACAGAAATCCTTCAGTACTCTTAATATGGTGGTCGGAAGACTGCCAGCACTGGTACCTACAGCTTTGGCGTTCTTTGTAAAAGACCAAAGTCATAATGAGGGCCTATGTCTGAATTTCAAATGAAGGGAAAGTAGTGATGCCAAATTGTTTGACCTCTGTGGCTAGATATTACCATGGTCAAGTTAATCTCAGCAGAGATGAAATGATTTGCACATTTAAATAGGCAAGGTACAACACCAGATTTAAGTTAATTGCAAAAGCAGTATTTAACAGATGTGTTACATGCCAGCAAACGAATGTGGGAAAATGTACTGTAGTTAATTTAAGTCATAGGTATACCGGGAGGTCCATTTAACAGAATGCAACTTTATTTTATTGAAATGCCTGCCTGTAATGGATTGAAGTATGTGTTGGTGATTGTGTGTGTGGTTTACATTGGATAGAGGCTTATCCAACATGAAGGCATGACAGTCTTACTGTAGCCAAGCTGCTTCTCCGGGAACTGATACCTAGTTTCAGATTCCAGACTTCTTTGGAATCAGATAAAGGAACTCATTTTAATAGCAAGATCATAAAACTGCTATGTGCAGCACTGAACATTGTGCAGAAATTGCACTCCAGTTACAGACCAGAGGCATCTGGATTGGTGGAGAAAATGAATGGAACACAAAGTTCAATTGGCAAAGTTGCGTGCCTCTACCACGTTAGTGGCCTGATGCATTACCACTTGCACTGATGAGCAGGTGCAGCACCCCTTACAGGAAGACAGGATTGTCACTACATGAAATGCTTATAGGGGCTGCAATTAGATTTCCAGCAGTACCTGCGAATGCACATGTGTGTAACAGATGACTTGGTGCAGGTTTATTGCAAAGGTCTGGCTGATGTGGGTCGCTCTATATCTCATCAGGTTGAAGCAGCAACAGTTCAAAGTAGCAATAGAGCAGTGTTACAGCTTGAAGGCTTGTGAATGGGAGCTTATCAAGAAACATGTGAGAAGACTTGCCTAGACCCAAAGTGGAAACGAGCTTCTCAAGTCATCTTGGTGATAACAGCAGTGAAGATACTCATTTTCTGAACTGGATTCATGTAAGCCAAATGTGCAAAGTTCCATGTCCTCTAAGAGACAGTCTGATTCCCCTAGGAGTGAATGCAGAAGGTGAAGGGTTTCAGATTAACCAAGGTGTGAGGACTTAAGTGGCTGAAGCAGACCGCGTGCAAGATGGTGAAAATGCAAGTATTCCAAATGTAGATAAAGATGCAGGAGAGCATAGTCAAAGGCAACTGACTCCTGCCAATACAGCAACGGTTGAGAATCCAGTTGTATCTGGACAGAGAATTGTAAAAGGATATCAATGTCCCGTTTCCACACCGACGCAGTTGCTGATAAGCTCCCAACAATAACAGAAGCAGTTGAAGAATTGAATCAAAGTGAAGACAAAATATGTGCTGTGAGGAGAACAAAAAGAAAAGTGCCAAGGTGCAAATACTCTTCACCTGAATGTATCTATCTTGTTGCAAATGAATGGGAGAAAGAGTTTATGGTATTTTGTTTTGACCATGACAATTCAGTTATATTCTGGAACTAGAAATCGTATTTGAACTGAGTTTTGAAATAACCTTGCAAATTGATACAGACACTACAAACTGGTTGTGACAATAAGTGATCAGACTGATTTGTTAAAATATTAAAGACAAAACGTTTTGAACTATTTTTGAGAACCTTTTAGTTGAAACTTTATGAACTTTCTTGAAGATTGAGAACTGTTGTAAATCGATGAGATTACTTCATTGAGATGAGGCTAAGGGAGATTTGTCTTCCAATGTTTATTATAGCCTGCTGCATGAGTATGTGGATACAATGAATGTGCATGACGTGATCACACCGATTCCTTTGTAAGTACAAGGGATCACATATCAACTTACTACTGACTTGTTATTAGTTGCAGCCTACTATTAACACATTTGTACCATCAAGAGTACATTCAGTATTTTCACTCAGATTTTGACCTTGTTCTCTTTTGTTCCCTTTATTTGCCATTTGTGCAGCTTTGCAAAAGCTAAGTACATAATGTAGGCTTAAGGAATCCTCCTACTATATATCTACATTTTAGCACATCATACACAAACAATTTCACATGTATTCACAGAAGTAGAGAAAGTGTATTCAAGTTGATAACAGAAGAAAAGCTATGAAAGAAAAGTTAGAAAAGAGCATAGTTTCACACGATTACAAAAAGAAATATGCTCACAACATACCTGAACAATACAGAAAGCATTCACAAATACACTTGAGAACTATTAGAATCATCTTGTAAAAGCTTTGAGAAAGGAACACAACTTTCTCTAAAGTTACATTTTGGCTGAACTCTACGAACTCAAAGATGAGATCTCATCTTCCCTGAGAAAATCCTAAATAGCCGCAAACCTGATGGGCATCAATTTTCATTGGATATTGATCAATATGTGCAAGATGAGCCAACTCAGAGGACCAAACAGAACTCTATGAACATTTCTAGTTTGAGAGACTTTTGAAACGTTGTTAGTCTTGCTTATGACCCTTGCTGTGATGCTATTCTCCCTCCTGAATCCCTATGACCCTTAGATGTCTTCTGAAAAAAAAGAAATCATCTTTTCGATTTGCCCCATTTACTTATTCTCTTCAGTACGAATATGCCCAATTCTGAACTGCTATCTTGCCCTATCTACAGCTTCTGTTCTGCACTGCCCCCGATGCTGCTGTCTACTGATGCTGAGAAGCTGGGAGGCTTTGGACCAACAAATATTTTCCTGCCCCATGAGGAGAGGTATATAATCTGCAAATTTTATTTTGGTTTCCTTTGGAGCTTACATGATTACACCAGTGTGTTTTTTTTTTAAGTTACCCTAGTTTGGTGATTTGTATACTATTTTTGTCTCGTATTAGTATGTTATCCCATTTCCACACATGCAAGTCCCAATTGTTTTATTAGGGATAAGGATGGTCCAGTCCGAAAACTGTTTGTTACTAATTGAGTTTGATGATTTACCTATGTCATCATCATCTGCCTTGAAATCAGTTTTGATGTGCACATTATTCTGTTAATTTGTGTTATTTTCATGGGGTGTTTAATAGTATTAATATTTAGTAGGCTTAATATTTAGATGTTTTGGTCAGCCTATGGTTTCCATGTATGTTTATAACTTAGATTTGCTCACCATTTACATTATGTTGGCTTTCTGGTTGTAATAAACTTTCAAACTTGATTCAGTTTGGAGTTTTGATTCTGTGGTCAAATTGGTCAATGTGTTTAAATTGTTTCTCATTTATTGAGATGTGTTGAACAAATACGATTACCCATACTTCACCGAGTCCAAAGACCCCATCAACCTCTAGTGTAGCTGGGACAAGTTGTGGTGTCTCACCAGAGCACGTGCAGTTTCTGAATCTGAGTCGGGAGGAAGACTTCTGTGTTCGCTCCAGCAGTGCCTTATCCCTCATATCGATAAGGTGCCACTGCTGTTTCCGTAAAAAACAAATATATATATCTTTGGTGGTTCTGCCTTGTGTTCATTAGTGGAGGGATTGAACAGAGCTTTTCAGAATTACCTAGTTGTAATCACCTCTCTCAATATGCTTGGGATGTCAGTGTATTTCAGGAGGGTAGGGGTTAAAGAGCCTCAGAATCAAATTTGGTGCATATATACTACCAGTGATCAGGGATTCTCCTTGAAATTTCCCCCTCTAATATACACAGCATGAGAGAAGTGCCAGATTGGGTGAAATGCCACTTCGGGAGGGAGTGGGAGTCTGCACTTGGTGTCCACCCAGCTCTGCAACACAGCTGAATGGAGAGTTCTAAGTATGCATGTCTGTTTGCCTGGTCTCAGACGAATGGCCAAACCAACATGTGCACTTCGAGTGCACCACTACTCTGCCTCCCTCCTGAGTGAGGGTGCTGGCCCCACCCCGCCCTAGACAGCGGAAAAAATAAAATGCCAACTATAATTTATTTTTTCTGCTGGCTTATTAGCATTGGGGCGATGCTTCTCCAATGTAGCAGAGGGGCCACCCCTGGGTATCAACCCAGTAGTGCTTTGCTTAACTAAATATCTTATCTGTCACCTTCAAATTGTGCAAAATGAAGCTGCAAAATGAAAGTTAATTTACCTCAACGTGTTCCTTTCAAATCAAAGTTTAACCATCTACAGGTTATGAATAAACAATTATTGTTCAAGAAAATGTATTTGGCGCCCAATGGACATGCTGGCACTGGCCCTTTTTTTCAGTTCAACATGCCCTCTTTCATTCCCTTTCTTGTGCACTCGGTTTGCCCATGTTCTATTGCTTCAGGATAGGCAGATGTTTCATTTTTTTCTCCTTTTCCCAGTACACCATAGGTAAAAAGACTGTTCGCATAAGAGTGTATGGTTAGCAGTATCCTTGTGAGAGTGCAGCACTTTGCAGCCAGACCTATTGGTACTGTCAGTGCTTTCTATGAGACTAACACAGGTCCCATGTACTAGCCCTAAGCCTTGACTTTCAGGAAATAGTGATTGAGAGTACTCTTGGAGGGTGGTACGAGTAGAATGTCTATATATCTACATATTACCTACTGGTGGTCGCCAGTAGGTAGTTCTAATTAGGACCATGTTTCCATAGAAAACGCGTTTTTTGACTTGGCTTAGTCTTTGGTGCCATTTGACGAATCTTCACAAATTTTTCAAAAAAAAAGTGCCCTACTGATTCTTGGTTTGTATGGAAAGTGAGATGGAGGGACCAAATAAAAAAATAAAATAAAAAAAGCTGCATTTCCCCATGTTAATTCCAATTGGACCTTTGAACACAACTACAGCCGAAACCACTGGACTGAATTGCACCAAATTTGACAAATAGCTAGCTGTTGGTACGCAGATTGTGCTTTTGGTTATTTGGTGTAAATCCATCCAGTAGTTTGGAAGAAACTAAATGAAACCCAAATGTGTTCATCTCTGCCCACAAATCAATCTTGAATATTCGAAAATGTGTGTTAATAGAAGCTCTAAGTGGATGGCCACAACCTGACTAGAACATTGCAGCCATCATTTTATGTTATGGGAGAGGGTCTCCGGGGCTGAAAATAGAAATGGTAAGTGGCATAACGGGTCAGGGTAGAGGTACCCACCTCAGGGATGTGATATAGCAGTATTTCAGGGTCAAATTATGGTTGAATAATGATTTTTCTTCACCATGGTGGATATTTGTGGATATTTAAGGATATTATATAATATGCAAAAAAAAATGTAAACATTCAGACTCATTCATACACAAATTCATTCACTTATACATGCACTCAGACTCATGTACCTACTCACTCGCACCCACTTTCAGACCCACTCAGACACTCACATACCCACTCACAGATCTCCTGACAGGCCGAGGCCTAAGGCCGTGTGCAGAAGAAGTTGGATTCATGTATAAAATTCTCTGAGAATTTTTTTTTAAAAAAGTTTCAGGAAAGTTAGTTAGGTTCTGAATTTACTTGCACAAAACCATAGAAATTCAGCAGTAAGTTATTTCAATTAACTAATTTGCGCCCTAACGTAACTAACTTGTGCCTTTCCCATGCACAGCCTTTCATTTTCCGCTGTTTGGCAGACAATTTGGACCCTGCACAGATCAGGATTTTTCCTGGCTATTTTCTGTATACAAGTACCACCTCTAATACTCAGTTGAATTTTTAACATACATTACTGTATTCTGGAGGCACCTTTAATACAGAAATGTCATTTTGCATGTTTTCAATGGAATACAAAATGTTACGTGCTTCATACAGTCTGGCACTGTGGGTGATCAGCCTGAATCACAAGCTGTTGGAGAGAACAGCTGAGTGGGTGACAATAGCTCTTCAATGCAGCTATTAATCTAGTTTAATATTTGTCACAATTATCACTGTGCTGCTACTGCTCGAAGTAGCAGAAGCAGTACTTTCGAGACTTATAGCTATGAAATGTAACAAGTACAGGCTTGGACCAGCATTCTACCAGCCTAGCTCTTTTATATATGACCAACTCAAGAAAGGTGACATGATGTGGGAATGGTCTGTTGCCACCACTAAATGCTGGAACTCTCATGATATCCACGTCAAACCTGATCTGCTGTTCTTTAATAAATCTCAGAAGACTGTGGCCAATTCACAAAAGCATTTGTGAGTACAGGAAGTAACACAACAGACAAACTCCTTTGGATACTCTTGCATGCTTTGTGAATTAGCTCTGAAACATAAAGCTCCCTGTTAGCAAAAGTACTATGTACTTTCTAGTTGGGCTAACCCTTTACGAATAGTCCCTGAGTATTTGAATTTTAGATGTTTTTAGGTCAATTCACAAATATGTAGGGTACATAAGAGTACTACAGAAGTAGTAACCTACAGACTTAAAATGCCCTTGGTAATGAGCTATTTGGTTTTTTAACCAGTAGGTTCAATCATTTGTGTCCATAGCTTAATTCTGATGTATTTTTAGCTTTTTAAATAAAGTTGCAGAAACGGCAAGGCCAAAAAGATTGGCGACAGATTCAGGAAATCAAATTAGATATATACGTTTATGGTAAAAACTGTAGAGTGAGATAGGCGGTCAAACAAGTGACCACAGCAGCAGAAAGTGCCGACACACCCATGAAGTAAAGAGAAAACCTCTTCATCAGGCGTGTGCCCAATAGTAGCAGGTGGAAGGGAGAACTGGGAGGTCGGTGCACACTCAGAAAATGTATAGGTTACGACACGAGAAATAAGGAGCATATATTTCACAAAAAAGTGCTGGCAGTAGGTAAAAGAAATTCAAATTTTGGAATAAGAATTTAACATTATTGAAACATTTTCATTTTTCTGAGAGAACAAGACAATAGCCATTAACAATGGCTAAAATGGTATTTTTTTCAGACCAATACTAAATCATTGAAAAATGTACAATGAACGACTTATTTCTTTTGAACATCCTGAATTTTAGAAAATAAGTTAATCAAAATACTGAGGTTCTCTACACCGTTCGCACGCATTTTTCTTGAGCTGCAATTTGTGAGGTCTAATGACAAGGTGTGCCTCCCACACATCTCTGCCAGACATTTCTTAGCAGTGTGATGACACTATTTGCACATTCACACAGCTTTCCTCAATTTTCATTTCCCGTGTTTCTACACCCATCAGCTCACAAGTGCTTACTGAATTGAGTTACATGAGATTGGAGTTAACCGTTTGCTAATTTCTTGAGCTGAGTGGCTTCTCTGGCAATTCTTACTAGGCAGGTATCTAGTGTCCCCATGATAGTGGTTCATGGGTAGGGTGACCAGATTTTGAAAGGAAAAAAACGGAACAGGTCAGACATAAACGTAGGACTAAAGCCCTTAGTCTCACTTTTATATCTGACCTGTCCTGTAAATGTGTGTGTATATGTGCACACAAACACACACACAGGAGCAGACAGGCAGAAAGCAATAAATAACTTCTCAATTTTTTAAGATTCTAGAGCCGTATGTGAGATTAGAGCACACCTTTCACTTCTGCCTCGCAGGTTGACCTGACCTTTGCCCCAAAAACCGGGACATTTATTTAAAATGAACAAAAGCGTCGGGAAACGGGCAAATCAGGGACGTCTGGCCACCGTTTTCACAGGGGCTGCGAAATTAGAAACAGTAAACTGCTTCAAGTAGCTTGGAGTCCACTTCAACCCGAAAGGAAGATGCAAGGGACAAATGGAGAAAAGAAGAAAGGGAGCGCACTGGCTTTTCACTTGAGAACTCATTACAACAAGCTGAAGCGTCCAACACTCATGTCGATTCTGCAGGTGACTTGAGCAAAAATAATTCCTTCATTGACCTATGGAAGTGCGGCTCTGAAAGGTTGAGACTGCGTTGTACTGGACAAAAATTTACTCAAAACATACAGATCGATTTTTCGTTTAGCACCATACAACTCCCCATCATATGTCAGATTGGAGTTTATCATTGCTAAACAATCACTGGCCCGTAAAGCAGCTTTTAGGAACTGCTGCTATAGACTAAAGCTATTCCCCTCCCGATGTCTCTTTGGACCATTATCGCTGGTCACAAATTGCATGTAGTCCGATTTTATTTAGAGCCGGCCTTGACAACTCTTGGTCTATCTAGTCCATGGGAAATATCAATGAGCCAAATGGCGTTCAAAAAGTGACTACATCAAGTGTTCAGTTCTATCAGTGGTCGAGCATAAAGCCAGTTTATCGAAACTGAGCCATGGAAGGATCACTTTGTAGCTATACCAGGATGAAAACGCAGTGCTATCTTAGTGAAACGTACAGTAATCAGGTGAAGGAACAGTTAATGAAATACAGGGTAGGGATACTACCATTCCCAAGTCACTTTCCTCTCCGGAATAGGGATGGTCAGGAGGTCTGCTGGCTATGTGGCCAAGGGCTAGAAGACATTGTTCATGTACTGTGTTTATGCAGGTCTTATGGCAGACCTTACTTATCCCTACACTTCCTGACTGGTCCCTAGAGAAGGTCTTGTCAGAGAGGTGAGCTGCAGCCATCTTAAAACATTCTACTGAGCACTCTGGGCCAACTACATTTATTTTACACTATTGCATTAGCATTTTAAACTCTGGTATTGTATTGAAAACCTGGCTTGCATCCCCGTTTCAGGAAGGACGCTTACAAGCTCAACCCTTGGTGCTCATGCTTCCAAGGCGCACTTGTATTTTATCTTTTGGATGTTTAAGGTATAAATATTAATACTAGTTTTCAGATTTTGGACTGCCTCATGCCCACATTGCCGTATCAGGTCCTTGGGAAGGGATCTTCGAAGTCTGTTTTTAGTTATTCAAAAAAATCTTACAGTTTTTTTTAGATCAACCCTTGTACTTTAACCTTAAATTGGCACTTGAAATTCTGCATGTATGTGAAAATCGTCCCTTGCACTCTAAACTATCATAGTTGCATTTAAAATTGTTGGAGCCTGCCTGTCTTCTAATATTGTTATAGGGTGAGTAGATGGATATGGATATGAAGAGCATAAGTTGCCTATGCTATTTTGAATTAGAAATGTTTGTGAATCTCATTGTATTTTAATAATGATCATTTGGTATGCGATTTGTGATTATGTGCTATATATTGTAATGGTTTTTAATAATCACGCAATAAAGATTTTTGGGCATTCAGGTTAAGGAAAATAACCGTATATACTCTGTCAACCCCTCCTGCAACTCAACTAACCTGCTATTACAGTGATGGTATTCTATGTCAATAGTTATTTTTGCTGTCACCAGACATTTTTCCTTTCTTTTTAATGTTACTAGACACGTTCCCTCTGCCTGTAAATTCAGATTGAGATAGAAAAGCTGCAGGTAATTTTCAAAATGTGAAAATCTATCAATAAGTATACAAATCTGCAAGAACTAGGAAATCTGTTTTCCGCTGACAAATCTGTGCCACCAATTTGGACTGTCCCCCTTTGGCAGCAGACCACAAGAATAAACTTGAGGGCAATACTATCCAATTTAACAATGGGCCCAATTTACAAAGAAAGCCGTACATCTGAACTCGTAGATTTACACCTTTGATTGGATATAAATGTGCTACTTTCTAGAAGCTTCAAAGAATCCAAGGAATTCAAGTAAAGGTTTCTATGCGTACTGCTGGGAAGATCATGTGACATTCCTGACGGTTTCTTATTCCCACTATGCAGAGTTCTCCACGGCTAAGAACTCCACGGTTGGGGGGGGGGGAGGATAGGAACCCCTACCCAAAAGTACATATTCTGTTTCTACTTTCTATGTGAGGAAAATATTTTCCTGTGGAGAAAACCTTTTCCCTCTCAGAGCAGGTTTTATGGGTGCAGGGAACTCAGTACTCGAGGTGGAGACGTCATGAGAAATAAATGGGCTTGTACATGTAAGGAATTGTTTGAATTCCTCGCAGGCAGATGTAAATTTGGTCATAAATGTACTGTTATGATCAAATTTACCTTTGTGAATAGGCTCCAAGAAGCCATGCGGGAGCTTGCATAAGCGTACATTTTAGTCACTCATCAATACAAGGGAGTCTCAAGAGGACTTTGGAGGGGAAAATGTGTTCCAGGTGACAAAGATATGGGCAAGGGATTAGGCTATTGCCTAAAGTCACCCAACTTGACATCAGCAGTGAAAAAGGTAATACAATTTCTGAGGAAAACTAATTTTGAATACTTTGAAATCAGTGGATCACACAATCTACTACAATTTTATTTAACATATTTCATAAAGAAAGGCCTCTTCCAGAGTTGAAAGCACAGACAGTAGAAGAATGTGGAATTTTGAAGAAAGCTAGAAATGCTTTTTCAGAAGATAGCAACTATAACAAATGTCTTCAGCTGGTCAATCGTGAGCTACCAGTAACTTGCATCTGTTCTGAGTAGCTTACATATTATATTCCCATGCCAGCTGTCAGGAGAACATGCAGCTGTGCCACCAGCTAAGGCAGCACTTTAAAACAATGCACCAATTTCTGTAAAACCAATTCTGTCAACTACTCATTTTTAAATTTTCATCTCCTTTCCATCTCACTTATCTGTCTATACCCTTTCTTGCCTTCGTTCCTTTCTTCTCCCCGTCCTCTGCTTATTTATATCTGTTTATTTATCCACTTTGCTTCTTCCTCAATTTTGCCTTCTTTGTCTTAATTCTCTTCCTTTCTCTTGTTTTGTTTATATATGCTTTTTTCCCTCTTTCCTGTTTTTCTACCTTCTTCTGTTACCTTGTTATATTGTTTTTCCCTCTTTCTCCTTCCATTTTCTTTCTCAACGAACATTTTTCTTTTTCTTTCTTCATTTAACTGTTTGTTTCTCTCCTTTCTGTTTTCTCTACGTCTTTTCCCCTGTTTATTTCTTTTTCCCCCTATTTTCCATTTCTATCATTCTTCTTTCTCTGAATTAGATGCTTTCTTTTTCTCATTTCTTCCATCCTCTCATTCTCTCCCTTCACTTTTTCTTTCCATTTCTTTCTCCCTCTTTTGTCTTTTGTCTCTTCTCTCTGCTTTTTCTTTCTCAAGAGCAAAGAGACAAAACTGGTCCTCTAGTACTCCCAAAGAAACCTTTTATGATATAGCTTTTGTGACTTTAATTCTGCTTCTCACTGGGGTATTTCAGTGGTACTGTGTGTGCCTACAAAATCCCTGAATTAGGTCTGGTGCAGATATGTGCAAAATCTTGCAAAACTGTTGAAAGGACCAGTGTCAGTCACCAGTAAGTCCCGATTTACAGTTCAGTAGATTGGTATTCTGTCACTAATATGGCAGATATCTCATCTGCTTTATTCTAAGTGACATAGGATAAACTACATTTGTAGTAAGGAGGCAGGAGATCGGTCACATTTGTGATGGAGTAACCAGTCCACTGAACTCTAAATCATGTCCTAGGTTTCCTCAGTAGTGGTGCACTTCACTCACTACAATAAATATTGAAAGTCCTTTATGAGCATGGAAGAAACAGCACAGTGCACTCAGATCCTTTGGTGCAGCCATAATCTCTGATGTAAATTGAAAGTGTCACCAATTTGTGCAACTTTATTTCATCCAGTGTACACTGCCAAGCTGCAAGTAATTCTGGGTGCAATAGTTGTGTGAAGTGGTATGCATTTTAGTATCATGTTAACATGATTATACTGATCCATAACTATCCCTGACCGACAGGGTGAATCTAGATAGATTTATAACATTCATGGGCTGGAAAATGTATTGTGGAGGTGAGGGTGTTTCTCCAGAATTAAGACATCTTGATGCAGGAAACTTGGTGTACAGAGCCAATTCAAATAACCTGCTGTGTTGGGGTTCATGTTCCAGCAATTAAGTCCACAAAATCTAGTCCTTCTAAAGTTGGCCTCAACATTTTGCTCTACCAAATTCAACCGGGCCATAAAACAAATTGATCTTGGCGTCAACTGGATGCTTCTAATCCAGCTGGTGCCTAAGAAGACCTGCTTTCTTGCACGCCAATGCTGCTATTGAATGTATATATTCATCCTAATAAAGTTTAAAGAAGGAAAAACATGGAAACGCTGGTCAAAGTCATACTCAACAGAAGCAATGCAAGCATGCAACTTTCAGAATCTCTGGATACTAATGCAGATGGAGGCAAGGCTAGCAAAAAAGTGGGCTCTAAATCTAGCAGAATAAACGTTGGAAAGTTTTGAAAATCTTGGGCTGATACGTTTGAGTGGCCACTTAAAGGAGGAATCATCCCCCTCAATCTCCTTAAGGGGGCAAAAAAAAGTTCAACAATTGACTTTATGTTGATTAGTGAAGTAGCTGTGCCTCAGATCACGTCCTTCCAAATACTCATCTGCACTGAGAGCGACTACGTTCCACAATCCATCTGGATTCAGTGGAAACTTCAGCAGTTGTGTCCAACAAACACCATAATCACTGCCCCAGTAACCTACAACACAAATTTAAAATGGCATGGCACTGGATTAAAGAAAGTGATGGAAAAGCACTATTGATTTACTGGATCCTTCATAGTCGCCAAGAGTGATTTAGAAAGGCAGTACAATTTGGAAAAGGAATGAGAAGTGGGAAATGGCATGGCTACTTCTGTGTGACCATTGACAATTTCCAGCAAATAAACTCAACTCCAATAAATGGGGCAAATAAAAAAAAAAGGAGGCCATGGTAGACAACTATGGTATAAGAGCTCCGCAACCTAAAGCTCAAATTACACAAAAATCTAAAAAAGTGTTAAAGGAGCGAAACCTTGACAAGAATCCTGATAAAACCAGGCTTCATACATTGAAATTGCAATATAAGAAAAACTGCTGGTCAGAAAAATGTTGCCCCAGAGAGATCAGTTGACTAAGATCCTCACGTCCAGCAAACTGCAGACTACTAAAAAGTTCTGGCAGCTGGTGAATGGGCTGTCACTGGGAAAAACTAGACAGTTCAACGCATGGATCAATGCAGCTGCCTGGAAAGCACATGTGCTTATGATATACTCCGTGCCAGAGGTTAAGGGAGAAGACTCGCTGGCCTTGTTGAAAAGCAAGACAAGCTTGACTTCAGCCAACTTTGGTTTTGAAGTCTGATAGCTGCATGCCATCTAATCATGAGCATTTTCCTCACTGCCGTAGACCTCGAACAGCTGAAGGGAATTTTAAAGAAATTAAAATTAGAAGGGGCTACTGGTCCAAATGGAATTACCAAATGACTGGCAGATTCATGGAAATCTAACATCTTTCATCCGACTTACAGAAGTGGAAACCCTGCCTCCCCAATAGACTACAGGCTTATAGCTCTAACTGACATTGAAGAAAGGCTCTACACAACAAGTCACTCCATCATTTACCAGTTTGGGCAAATAAAAAATAGCTTATAGCATGAAATCAAACAGAATTTAGAGCACCATGGGGACACCAATAAACTTAACTGCATTAACTCTTAGACGAGAAGGCCAAGTACAGAAAATCTCAGCTATTTGCGCGTTTCAAAGATCTTCAGTCTGCCTTCGATAGTGTTCAACATGCAAAATTGTGGCAAAAGCTGAAAGATTGGGGCCTTCCAAGTGGCCTATAGAGGGCAATCATCAAATCACATCCAGGAACCTGGGTTCAAGTCAAAATCAGTGAGGGTGGCCAAGTCACGAATAAAGTAAAAAAAACAGGGAACAGCCTTCAACAAGGACGTGTCTTGGCGCCAACGCTGTTTAATTTATATCTCACAGACTCAATCAGTCTCCTTCTGCTGGAAAATAGCCAGCCACCCGTGATGGCCTTGGAAGAGTTTGTTTACAACACGCAGATGACATTGCCCTCTTGAGTGAACCTCCAGTCTGCAGCACAGTATCAATGCCTTAACCAATAATATTGACGAGCAAGGTCTTGAGCTAAACCTGAAAAAAAAACGGTCTGTCTTTCCCAGCAGATAAAAATGCACTTGTACAAAGACTATGCTTGTACAGTAATATCTTCATATCAAATTTAGTATTGGTCAACACATTGTTCTCAAGTTCTAAAGTACTGGTTTCTGCTGTTTCATTTTGGTATGACAGACTAAAGACTCCGTTCCCTCCTGGAAACAGCAACCACAAACTCAATCTTGTCATCAGTGTGGGTAAAAGCAAGAGTTAATAGAACATGTCTTGTGTATATTCGGCTCAAAGGAGAAAGTACTTGAGACTTTTTATAAATGTGAGCATCCGCTCATGTAGACAGGTAGTAATAACCTAAGGGGTTCCTCTATTCCTTTGGCTGGCAGGGGTGTAACATTTTTAATGGCACCCCTTAAAGAAATGTCTAAAAAGACTGAGTAAGGTCTGGTATAAGACAGGAGCTTTTACTGAGTAGTCATTTTTTTGGTTAGCCACTAACAGATTAGTCGCTGTCTTTTATTGGGGTTTTACTCATATTTCTTGTTCTATGTAGAACTGGCCCTTTAATGGGTAAATTGATTTATGCCCTGTATTTAAGGAACAGTTGTTAGAGGGCAAGGGATTCAGTTGGCTTGGATTACAGCTTACACAAGGTGTCTTCTGCGAATAAACAAACAATGCATCTGAATCTAGCCCTGTCAAATGCCATGCAACAGGAGTTAATCTGTCTCATTTCAGTGTATTTTTCACCCACTTTATCATACTGAAATGTAATGTCACACTTTACTAGTTCCGCTCTGTCTAATACCTAGAGCAGTGAATCCTGAAGCAATCAGCATGAGAATTACAGACAATGCAATCTGTTGTTCAGTGCTGTCAGTGCCAGGGACTCAGAGGCTGTCAGAATACCCCGATCGAGAAGATGAGGGAGCTTGCTAAGGATATGTCAGTCCCCTGCCCCCCTATTTTTTTACAATGAAGTGGCTGCAGAAGCAGCATGGTACTCCCTCACCACCCTCTAAGTTGTAACAACAATATGACCACAGCACACAGGATAGTATGATCACAGTTCGTATTGAGGACAAGTGTCCTTGGTGTTCAGGTTCAGGATGTGGATAACAAATTCGAAAAGTCCTCAGTCGATGATGCAGGTGTCCTTATTTGTAGGCACAATCTGCCACAGACCTGCGTTGTCAACGAGAAACAGCCAACACGTGTTTCGTCACACAAGGGACTTCATCAAGGCTGTAAAACAGTAAATGTTGTACAAAAATATGTGGGAGTATTTCTGGGTGAGTAGGCTTAATCTAAGTCCACAAGGGACAGGTGCCTGTGTTGTACTATAACCAAGTGATTATGTGAGCACATCCATGTCCGTGAAATAAAGACGAGCAGGCATGGCAAACCGTAGCGAAATATGTGAACAGTAGTCCATTGTGTATAAGAAAGGACAGGTAGGAAGAGGAGAGAAGTGAAGAAGAAGAGAGCGAACCCTTAGCAATAACCGTGTACTAGGTTATGATAGTTCACCCCTTGTGTTGCCCCCAAGAAAAGTGATTCATAAGTGAGGTCAAAATTGTGAAGTAAATGGAGATTAGAGAAACATTCGTATACAGAAATGGGTAGGGAGGTAATAAGTCATACCTGGGCCATTTGGCCAGGAAATTGAGTAGTGGGTATAGTTGATGGTGCTGTACGCGAGTAATATAAAGTTGAGCGGCTGGCAGTAGGTGAGTGGAGATCCAGTAAAAGGCAGGTGAGCAAGACAGGCCCTGATAAGCCTTGGGTCGGGACCCTACGAGGGTAACAAAGTAAACATAAGGAAAATGAGGGATAGAGTGATGGTAATTCGCTAGATAATAAACCTGCGGCCAGCCTAGAGTGCCAAGGCAGGCAATGCAGGGGAAATATCTACGCGCCATAATTATTGAGTAGTTAGTCAAGACAATTTAGCGCCAACAGAAATCCCAACACCCGGTAAGCTCTTGGTCAGCAAAGTTTGAGCGTCTTCTAGCGTGCCAGGATAGGTGAATCAGTATTGGTTAAGAGATCGATGTCCGAGGCACTGAGTGTGCCACAGACCAGAGAATCATAGCACTATGTAGGGCAAACAAGTACGCTTGTTGAAGTTGAGCTGAGGGACAGGATAATAAGCCTGTAAGTGTTAGCGCGTGGGAAGGCCAAAAGGTGGTTGGGAAAAGCCCAAAGTCAAACAGAAATGCTACTGGATAAGTACAATTAGAAATCTCCTTTTGGGAGGGCGCAATACGCTGGGGGGAACGCTAGATTAATAGTGGAGAGACATATGCGTCTAGCGTGTAACAAGGCAAATAAGTACGCTTGTTACAATAGAGATGAGGATTATACACATAAGAGTGTTAACGCGTGGGATGGCAAATGGGAAAAGCCCCAAGCCAGTCAGAAACGCTACTCAATGAGTAAAAGTGGAAATCTTTTTTAGGGAAGGCGCAGTATGCTAAGGGAAACACCAAAATGAGAACGGAGAGTCATACTCGTCTAACGCGTAACAGCGGGTCCAAGCATACCTGTAAAGGTGGTGAAGCGGTCATCGAATGCAGCTCAAGCGCGTCTCGGTGTAACCGATGCTCCGCGCTCGTTCGGTTAAGTAGGTTGAATGGGCAATGACAGAGAAGAAGGACTAATTTGAAAACGATACCGGATGTGAGTGTAGAAGTGGAAAAGTGGCGGCCATCTTAAGATGGCAAGATTCGTTGGTAAAAGATGGTAAAAATGTTATTGTATCGTGGATGTTAAGTGGTTGAAAAAATGTATTTTGAAATTGTGTTAGAGGAAAGAAACCAATCGAAGTGGACATGCTGGTGCCATAGAGAGGTGAGAAATGTGATATACATGGCACTGTTCAGTATGTACAAACCGATATTAACATTATCATTCTAAAATGATGTCCAGTAAGGGAATACACTGTGAAAGAGTATTGCCGGTCCAGGTAAGTGAGTTATGGCACAGAATTTAAACAGTAGTTGTATACACAGGCATAAGTTTAAATAAACAGAAATATGAAACAACATGATAATTAATGTGTAGGCCAAACAGCCCCCTTGTGTGACCACAGTTAAAGTCAGAGATAATATCATTCACGATCAATGTTGAGTACCTGGTCCTGGCAAGTGAGTATTTATACAGAGTTAAACATTGGTTGTATACACAGGCATAGGTATAAACATACATTTATGCGGTGTAGTATGGTGATGTTGTAACGGCCAGGGAGCCCCCGGGCGTTGTCCCAGTTTAAGTAAGGAAAAAATGCAATTCGCGATCAGTGTTAAGTCCCTGTTCCACTGCACGAAGTTTTAAAATCCATTTCGCCTCACATTTACGTAGATCCTTGGTTCTGTCACCCCATCTGGGTGATCTGGCAACATGAGCAATTCCATGAAACCTGACCATGGTGAGATCTCTCTCACCGTGTAGAGTATTAAAGTGTACAGCCAATGGGTAAGTGGTGTTATAGTTTCTGATGGCTCTCACATGTTCCTGAATACGTTCCTTGAGTGGGCGTATTGTACTGCCTATGTAGATAAGGCCACATACACAGATGACACAGTAAACTGTGAATCTTGTATTACAGTTGATAAAGTCTCTAATGTGGTAGGTGGTCTTTGTGTTATAGGAAAAGGATGTGATCTTGTTGAGAGCCAGTAGGCACGATATGAAGCAACCACACTTGTAGAAGCCCTTTGGTTTGTCTGGAATCCAGGTACACTTCTATTCCTCTTGAAATGGGCCTGAGGATGCTCTCAGATACTCTCAGCGTGCAAGATGCTACACTTTATGAACACACACTCATGCTTCTCGATCTTACACGCCTGGTACTGGAGAACAATGTTTTCATACACAATGGGAACTGATACCGACAATGCCAGGGAGTTGCTATGGGAGCCAAATTTTCACCCTCCTATGCAAATCTCTACATGGGCCAATTCGACAAGGTACATCTTTGGTCCAACTGCCCGACACACATTACCCAACATGTTTTGTACTGGGGGAGATACATAGACGATATTCTGGTGATCTGGACAGGCAGTATGTCCAACCTCAGCTTGCTCACATGCCACCTCAACAATGACAAGTTTAACCTAACATTCACACATAAGGTTGACCGTGCCCAAATTGAATTCTTAGATCTCCTTCTGTACATCACCGATAAAAAGATGACATCCAGACTGTACAGAAAACCGACAGCCTGTAACTCTATTTTACACGCACAGAGTGCTCATCCCTTTACACAAATCAGAGCGGTTCCCTACGGTGAAATGGTTAGGGTTCGACGTAATTGCACCGAAACTGACATTTTCAACCAGGAACTCGAGAACCTGAAACAACGCTTCCGAGCACGGGGCTACACAAACAAACTCATCTCGACAGCCAGTAAACGTATCTCCTCCAAGGACCAACACTCTCTACTCATCAGAAGAACCAGAAAGCCTCCTAAAACCGACTCCACTAAACGTCCTGTCTCCTTTATCACCCAATACAGCCCTGCCAGCAAAATGGTACATCGCGTTCTCAAAAAACATTGGCATTTACTACTGTTAGACTCATGTCTTAAGGACTACATCAACAGCTCACCCACAATGACACACAGCAGAGGACGTACACTTAGAAACATTCTGTGTCCCAGCTTCCTCGCTTCCCACACACAAACACACCCCTCAACCTGGATTCCAGACAAAACAAAGGGCTTCTACAAGTGTGGTTGCTGCATATTGTGCCTAGTGGCTCTCAACAAGATCACATCCTTTTCCTATAACACAAAGACCACCTACCACATTAGAGACTTTATCAACTGTAATACAAGATTCACAGTTTACTGTGTCATCTGTGTATGTGGCCTTATCTACATAGGCAGTACAATACGCCCACTCAAGGAAGGTATTCAGGAACATGTGAGAGCCATCAGAAACTATAACACCACTTACCCATTGGCTGTACACTTTAATACTCTACACCGTGAGAGAGATCTCACCATGGTCAGGTTTCATGGAATTGCTCATGTTGCCAGATCACCCAAATGGGGTGACAGAACCAAGGATCTACGTAAATGTGAGGCGAAATGGATTTTAAAACTTCGTGCAGTGGAACAGGGACTTAACACTGATCGCGAATTGCATTTTTTCCTTACTTAAACTGGGACAACGCCCGGGGGCTCCCTGGCCGTTACAACATCACCATACTACACCGCATAAATGTATGTTTATACCTATGCCTGTGTATACAACCAATGTTTAACTCTGTATAAATACTCACTTGCCAGGACCAGGTACTCAACATTGATCGTGAATGATATTATCTCTGACTTTAACTGTGGTCACACAAGGGGGCTGTTTGGCCTTCACATTAATTACCATGTTGTTTCATATTTCTGTTTATTTAAACTTATGCCTGTGTATACAACTACTGTTTCAATTCTGTGCCATAACTCACTTACCTGGACCGGCAATACTCTTTCACAGTGTATTCCCTTACTGGACATCATTTTAGAATGATAATGTTAATATCGGTTTGTACATACTGAACAGTGCCATGTAGATCACATTCTCACCTCTCTATGGCACCAGCATGTCCACTTCGATTGGTTTCTTTCCTCTAACACAATTTCAAAATACATTTTTTCAACCACTTAACATCCACGTTACAATAACATTTTTACCATCTTTTACCAACGAATCTTGCCATCTTAAGATGGCCGGCACCTTTCCACTTCTACACTCACATCCGGTATCGTTTTCAAATTAGTCCTTCTTCTCTGTCATTGCCCATTCAACCTACTTAACCGAACGAGTGCGGAGCATCGGTTACACCGAGACGCCCTTGAGCTGCATTCGACGACCGCTTCACCACCTTTACAGGTATGCTTGGACCCGCTGTTACGCGTTAGACGCGTATGACTCTCCGTTCTCATGTTGGTGTTTCCCTTAGCATACTGCGCCTTCCCTAAAAAAGATTTCCACTTTTACTCATCGAGTAGCGTTTCTGACTGGCTTGGGGCTTTTCCCATTTGCCGTCCCATGCGTTAACACTCTTATGTGTATAATCCTCATCTCTATTGTAACAAGCGTACTTATTTGCCTTGTTACACGCTAGACGCATATGTCTCTCCACTATTAATCTAGCGTTCCCCCCAGCGCATTGCGCCCTCCCAAAAGGAGATTTCTAATTGTACTTATCCAGTAGCATTTCTGTTTGACTTTGGGCTTTTCCCAACCACCTTTTGGCCTTCCCACGCGCTAACACTTACAGGGTTATTATCCTGTCCCTCAGCTCAACTTCAACAAGCGTACTTGTTTGCCCTACATAGTGCTATGATTCTCTGGTCTGTGGCACACTCAGTGCCTCGGACATCACTCTCTTAACCAATACTGATTCACCTATCCTGGCACGCTAGAAGACGCTCAAACTTTGCTGACCAAGACCTTACGGGGTGTTGGGATTTCCGTTGGCGCTAAATTGTCTTGACTAACTACTCAATAATTATGGCGCGTAGATATTTCCCCTGCATTGCCTGCCTTGGCACTCTAGGCTGCCCGCAGGTTTATTATCTGGCGAATTACCATCACTCTATCCCTCATTTTCCTTATGTTTACTTTGTTACCCTCGTAGTGTCCCGACCCAAGGCTTATCAGGGCCTAACTTGCTCACCTGCCTATTACTGGATCTCCACTCGCCTACTGCCAGCCGCTCAACTTTATATTACTCGCGTACAACACCATCGACTCTACCCACTACTCAATTTCCTGGCCAAATGGCCCAGGTATGACTTATTACCTCCCTACCCATTTCTGTATACGAATCTTTCTCTGATCTCCATTTACTTCACAATTTTGACCTTACTTATGAATCACTTTTCTTGGGGGCAACACAAGGGGTGAACTATCATAAACTAGTACACGGTTATTGCTAAGGGTTCGCTCTCTTCTTCACTTCTCTCCTCTTCCTACCTGTCCTTTCTTATACACAATGGACTACTGTTCACATATTTCGCTACGGTTTGCCATGCCTGCTCGTCTTTATTTCACGGACATGGATGTGCTCACATAATCACTTGGTTATAGTACAACACGGGCACCTGTCCCTTGTGGACTTAGATTAAGCCTACTCACCCAGGAATACACCCACATATTTTTGTACAACATTTACTGTTTTACAGCCTTGATGAAGTCACTTGTGTGACGAAACACGTGTTGGCTGTTTCTCGTTGACAACGCAAGTCTGTGGCAGATTGTGCCTACAAATAAAGACACCTGCATCATCGACTGAGGACTTTTCGAATTTGTTATCCACATCCTGAACCTGAACACCAGGGACACTTGTCCTCAATACGAACTGTGATCATACTATCCTGTGTGCTGTGGTCATATTGTTGTTGTTACTATTGTGTACCTGATACACATATTTGTGCTTATTAGGGTAGTTAGGCACCCGACCCATCGGGCACCAACGTCTCATTCTTACTGACACTTTCTATTACATTTGTTGTTACTCCACGGAAGTGCGGCTGCTCTCACCCTTACTACCTTTCTATTGTTTGCTTCTACCCTCTAAGCTGTGACAAGCTCTGGGACAAGCCATGAGGGCTATCTCGTCAAAGTAATGTTGGAGCATTTCAGGTATGCTTTAAATGAGGTCAATGGATTTTTTCACCATATGAGAAAGGGGTGGAGACGAAGTCAATAATACCTTCAATGCACATTAACTTTAAAGTATGACCAATGTGGCCACACAAGGAAATCCAAAGTCAAAATAAAGTTAAAGGGTTTTATTACAAGTTCAGGTGTAACTTAATACAGACAATTCTCAAGACAAAACTATAAAGATACAGAATTACCATCTGATTTAAAAGTCTTGGGAACAACCAAAGCTTAAATAACATACAACAAACTAAGAGTTCTATCAAGACAATACAGAACATAAGCACCTGAACCTAATGCTCTGAGAATAAACGTTGACTAGTTCTCCTAGGCATTTACATACATCCTGATTATCCAATTACTCTCTTAACAAGTGGGGAATCTCTTAAAGGTACAAAGTCCAATTACTCTTAGTGCTCGGTTACAAGTCACAGGGACAATAAGTGAAAAGAAAATAAAGGCCAGAAAATATTTGGAAAAACAACATCTGGTCAGGATAAAGCTCACTAGAGCTGTCAAAAAGTAAGCTAATAGGGAAAGTGTCAGCATATCAGAAGCTCGGTCAAAAGAAAAATGTAACTCTTCTCATCTCAGAATTAGGGAAGGTGGGGGGGAAAGGCAAAGAGGTCTCTATCTCTAAATGGCTTGTAATCCAGTTGGGTAAAGGTATATTAACGTCCAAAGTGCAAGATGATTTGTTCATCCATCGCACCATACACATCAGAAGTTTGAACTGTCCATCATAGTCCATCATATGGCAGCCATTTGAAACATCAGGAAAGATTCCAGTTACCAACATGGGAAAGGCATCCATCTTCTTCTCCTGAAACAATTTTATATGGTCCATTTCCACAGTTCCTTGATGTCCCAAATTCAAGGTTACTTTCTCAGGCTCTCTATGCGTAAAACAATAGAACATCTATTTCCAAGCAAGCATTCTGTGGGAACAGAGTCTGAAAAAAATGACATGTTAGCAAGAATGACCAAACAGTTTCCACACATTTTAGAAAGCAGGGCCTTGCAGGCCTCACATAGGCTAAAGGAGCAATTCAAAATGGCACATTCATTTATGTTAATTAGAGCACATAAGACGTTCAAAATTATGAATTCATCATTAATAAGCTTGTTCAGTGCTCATGCTATAGTAATTTAAAATTAAATAACTGTGTTAATATATTTCAATAGCTAGAAAGGGGAACTACATTTTCGACATTGACCTGTAACATATAAAACATTCCCTTCTGGAACTTCATCATCGATTTAGTGAAAACTAATCATTAACATCATTAGGAATCAGATGGAATTGAATTAATTGACCATACTTGACGTTTTAGGGCCATACCTCATCACTTTAAATAACTATTCTACAATTAATGCACTTTAATATGTGCTTTCAGTGCACCAATTTACAGTTAACTTGTTAGAACAGTTAAAATGTAAATTCTGTCACATATTGATGATTATTGAGACGCCAAAAGTAGCAATAACATTTCAGCTACATCAGTAACACCAGCTCAGCTCAGAACAGCAGGGCTGGGTAAGAGCGAGCCCTCCCAGACACAGAGAGGGCAAGCATCTTGTGAAAATGACCTAATTGCAAATGTACGCATTTTATTTTTAAAAATTGCCAATCAAGAATAGCTTCTTAATGTTGCAGTGAGAGCCCGTTGATGCCTCATTCTCCTGCACTTGAATAATCCGTGTTCATTCAGAATACAGCCTCATATCCAGCTTTAACATCAACACTTGTCCAGGAAAAGAAAGACAGCCAGAGCTGCTAATAGCAGGGTGTACAGCGACTAACCAATCTCACAGGTCTGACTCTATTTACCAAATAGTTTGTGTTGAGTATAAATCTATGTTGTGTATAGTTTTGTTCTGTTACTTGTTGAAAAAGAAGCCATGCACTTAGCATGATATTTCTCCTTCTAAGGTCTGCAGTGTCCTCTCTACTGTGTGAATTGTCAAGGGGGCTCCAGTTTTCCATTTTTGGGCTTTCATTAAACATAACCGTACATTCTCTGAGAATCTCGTGTGATTGAAGTCTTCCCTTTAATCAAGTGAACTCAGGTTCTGAAAACAACATTTGGTAACTAGAAAACACAGGGCTTTTAAATTAGTGCCGTCCAGAAAGGCATTACTTTGACAACCCTTTATTGGAAGAGGGGTACTATGTCTGCAACAAGCATGCAGAGCTCTCAAATTTCCCAGGTTCATATATGAGTGTCACAGCCAACCTAGGTGGTTGCTTTGCATTCTGGGACCTGTAGGCTTGATTAAAAATATATATATAAAAAATGACTACAAGTCCTAGAATGCAAAGTGAAAACTGGGATAGGATGAGCTACTGAAAAAGAGCTTGGTGAACTTGAGTTATTTGTGTATGTTTTCTGTTAAAGAAACATAGGGTTTCCAGTAGCATTGTGAGGCTTGTTTGGAGAAACAGGATTTTTGTACTCACCGTGAAAATGACACGTGCTGCATTTCTACTTTGTTTCATGCCAAATAGGCAGCAATGGAAATACAAGTGTGGTTGTGTCTCAGTGCTTAAAGATACTAACAACACTTTAGAAGGCGAAGAAATCCTACAACACTCAGACTGCAAACACACTGGGTCCCAAGAAAAAGATGGGTGCCTGCTGACTGACCAGACTTGCAGACTGTGTCCAAGCTACATAAAACTCGTTATTTCCATCGACTTTCTAAAATTCACATTGAAATGTCACACATACACAATACAGAAAGATGAAAACCTCACACATAAGCACACTTAAAGCGTGACAGCTATGCTGAATATAGTCTATTACTGATATCATGGTTCTTTTCATAAACTGATTTTGTGCCAAGAATATTCGAGAGTATAATTAATTTGTGACTGCCTCGAGAATAACTCTCCTGTAAACCTGCCACTGTCCTCAAGACATGATGTTATTAAGTTCCAAAAGTAGCAGGGCCAAAGGGTTTTGGTTAGTGTGAATTCTACCACCTCAGCCCCTTAATAGGAACAGGTAAGTTGTATTAAGTGTAGAGAGATGCAGGGTATTTTCACTCCCTTCATAAGTAGCTGAAGTTGTGAGAAGAACCCAGTAGTTTATAGCAAATGTTAGCTGGGACAAATTGCAAATGTTCATCGAAGGAATGGTTAGTTACTCAGATTTGACAGTTTGCAATGATGGCACGGTAGATTGGGCAGCACTTTTTAATTTTTTTAAATAAAACCCTTCAGATTTAATGTCACTGACAAGCTGGAAGTGTGTTTTTCCTCACTACATTGTGGCTTTTTGTGATTTTATCCCCGTCTGGTACTGCCTATTGTAAATGGTCATGTGTAGAGGAAACAATGGCAAACTTGCCGTCTGGAGGGCAGGGCTTCCAATGCCATTCCCAAATGCAGTAATACAGCCATTATTTAAAAGAAACCCCTTCGACCTCTGTTTTTTTGTACATTCTTTTTATTATTTTTTCAACTATAACATATGCAATTAGCAACATAAAAAAACATAGTGCATATAGCCTTTGGTTCTGGCATAAAGTTTGCAAACTGGGAGGGATGGTATGGAAGCATATACAGTTACATAAACAATACACCGCTGGTGGTAAAGGGGGGCGGTTGGGTAACGTGGTGGGGGAAGCACCAAAATTTGTGATAGTGGTTTAAATGCAAGGATAGATGTGAGAGCGCATATGAACCATTTTCTAGTTCCCCTAGTTCCAACAAACAGTTGTAGGAGTTCCAAGGGGTAAGGAGAATAAAATCAACACTTTGAAATTAATTGACAGTGCAATCCATTTGGTCACACATTGAACCTCAAAGACAGAAGTTCAAGTTCAAAGATTTATTGCAAATTTAAGGCCAGACATATATAAATGAGTCTCAGAAACACCCCTTGTCCTTGCCAACATATCGTCCCATACCCTCTTTATCTCAAATACACAACAGACCTTTCATTAACTGTAGACTTGTCCAGACGCACCATCAAATAAAGAATAATGTAACGCAAGCAAAACTCCATGTTGAAGGTTAGGCATACAGAAACATTTCAGGCCTTCGCTTGAGTCAACTTAGTAAACGATGCAATGCACATTCATTATGCATAGTTACACGTGCATTTCTCCTTATGAGTATAATAAATGGCGAAGGACTGTGATTATACAACGTTTAACTGTAATACCGTAATTCAAATACATTGAATATAAATGCATACAGGTATTATGTTTCAATCGACTAATGTCATTATCAAAACATGCATATAATGTTCTATGTTTCTATTTGTGAGTGCACCTTGATTATATGATTTTGATCCATCACTCAATATCAATACATTAAAGCACACATTACATATATTGTTGATTTTATGTCACTTCTACAATGCATAATGGCACAACCAAAGTTATGCTTGCTCAATCCCCCTCTGATGACAAATTAAGTCATCGCAATCTTGCTAATTCCCTTAAATGAGACAGACTAAAACCTTGCTGTTTTCATCAGTTTTTATCTAGCTTCTACCAAATGCTTCATGTCATCATTATATTTAGACCTACTATCTTCCAGTTCAACATCCACTCTTTTTCTCTTCTTTATTTTGTCAACCTTCATCGTAGGATACATTTTGTATCCCACCATCATAACTATTGCGCATAGAGCAATAATCAGAAACAGTTTCAGGTCGAACCCTACAACTCCACTTCCTAAGTGTCCAAACTACACCAGCAAATCCATCTCCAATTGCCTCCCATGCGTCTGTTGCTTCCAATTCCTTCAAATCTTTTGTCAACCCAGAAATGTTCCGAATATGCTTCTCCAAGCACTTACGTTTGTCTGGGATGTAAATACAGCATTGCTGAACTTTAAGCATCAAACAAACTCTGCACACTTTTGTAAGCAAAAGCTCTAAAGCAAGCCTATTGTGCAAAACTATAGTTCTTATCACTACCATTTCTGTGCTTACAGCCAATAAGGAATTTGCTGTAGTAGTGTCTAATTTATCCACAATTTTAGACAACTCTCTAATCTTCAAATCATTAAAAATCACACCTATAGATGGAATAAATCAACCAAAGATGTCTTCTACTCCAGTACTGAGACCTCTCTTAGTTCATGGTTTCGTAACCCCCATGGGATTTTCAAAATGCTCCACATGATAAATCTTCAAGAAAACTATGCCAAAATAGCACATGCCACCCCCTGGGCAATTTGAAGTAAGCATACTGTCCACAAATTAAATACATTCCAGGAATCACAGGATCCTTTCCATCTAGAAAGAATCCACTCTTTTCTCTAACATCAAAGTGTGTACACATTCTTTTTTCCCGATGACCAATGAGTCCAAATAACTCTGATCAATGTGGATGCACAGTTTTCCTTTATGTTGCCAATCTAAAGTTAAAGCTGGTAACCTCCCCTTCACTTGTTGAACAATCTTCTCTTTATTCCATCTGTTTTGTGTCTTAATACCTTTATCTGTTTTAGATTTAGGCCCTCATTGTGCCACTACTGGTAAATCCCACTTACCGCCACTCTGACGGCCGCCAACATACTGCCGCGGTGGCAGATATCCGTTCACCATATTATGACACACACACACCAATTAGACAGAATAGAGCCACATAAACAAATCCGCCAGACCAAAGCTAAATGTAAAGTGGCGGTCCCAAAACCCATACTGTTACGCAAACAAAACAACGCCCATCACATTACAACCCACAAATAACCACGGCAGACATTCAGTGGCAGTAAACCATTGGTGGTACATACCGCCGTGCTCAGAATGGACACCCACATACAAAACAACACCACATTGGCCATTACTAAAAACACACACCTGACACTCATACACACACCACACATACACACCCACACCACTATAAAACACACACCCACAGTCCCCACAACCCTTTACAAACAACAATTGCTGTCAGGAGACTGAAAAGAAGAGCACAGAGACAACTAGACACACACACCACTTACACCCATACACCCCTCACGCACTCCACATCACACACCCCACCACATTACCCAACACACCCTCACCAACACACATCACACAACACCCAAGGCACCACAAAGACACCCCCATTTCACTGAAGAGGAGATATGGGTCATGGGGGAGGAAATTGTCAGGGTAGAGCCACAGCTGTTTGGAGCACAGGTACAGCAGATATCTATAGCAAGGAAGATGGAGCTATGGCGGAGAATCGTGGACAGGGTCAATGCCACGGGACAGCACCCAAGAACAAGGGACGACATCAGGAAGAGGTGGAACGACCTACGGGGGAAGGTACGTTCCATAGCAGCAAGACACCAGCTCACCATACAGAGGACTGGCGGTGGACACTCACATCCTCCCCTACAGCTCACAGCTTGGGAGGAGCAGTCGCTGGTAATACTGCATCTTGAAGGGCTCGCTGGAGTTGCCGGAGGACTGGACACTGGTAAGTCAATATTTAGTATCTATCACCCCCCCAGTTCCTGCATGCCATCTCACACTCACTCCCTGATTCCCATCACTCCACTCCATCCCACACACTGCACCTACACATCTCAGTAATCCCAATGCCAAGCACTGCATGCCATACCAATGCATGACCACTCCTCTCAGCCCTGCATGGACACCTATCACTAAAGCATGCACAGCATATGGAGCCTAACAATCCCACAATACATCACCACGCACAAGCAAACGCTGGCAGGGCAACACCAACAATAGAGGGGAAGCTAGGGAAGTACAAATGTCATACACTTGAAGCATAATACATCATTTAGATCCCCACAGGGACCCCAGCCAATGTCACTGGAGAGGAGGTGCTACCACTATACAGTCCCCCAACCGAAGTGGCCCCCAGTGATGACAGTAGATCTGGACTTCTGGATCTGGAGGACCTACCTGGCCCATAAGGGACCACTGGACAGCCGGTCACCCCAGCCCACTCACAGATCACCACAGAGCCTCCCCCATCAGGAACTAACACCACAGCACCCATGCAGTGTGCCCACACCTCTGTCCCCAGGACACATCAATCAGCAGTGTGCCCACCTGTACAGGGACCCCAGGCCACACCTCGCCCCCAAGACAATCAGGGACCTGGGGTCAGTGGCAGTGGGCACACCATTCAGGGGATAGAGGCACGGGCCAAAAGGTACACTGGGAGGACTGCTGTGCGCCAGGGGAAGGACAGGAGCAGGGAACCGACTCTCCAGGAGGCACTCTCCGAGATCCTGGGAGCCTACCAACATTCCTAGGACACAATGGCCCAGATCCCTGAAAACGTGCAGGAGAACAGGCAGCTGCAGGAGGGACAGTATCAGGGGATCAGGGAGGACTTGCAGGCCATTAACAACACCCTGATCTCCATAACAGGGGTGCTGGCAGACATGGCCAATATCATCAGGGAGGCAACAGCACATCAGCAGGCCCCTACCACTAGCCAGTTACCTGAACAGCCCTCCACTTCCGCTGCCGTTAGTGGCCAGGAGGCCCCGCCACAGGACCCACAGGCCACCAGCATCCCTCCCCCTGCAGAAGGTGAACCACCCCGCAGATGTTCCCTGCGACCCAGACAGAAGCCAGAGACACTTGCCAAGACCACCACCAGGAAATGAGACTCTCCCGATGGTCCCCCTTGTGTCCCACTCAGTCACCTTGTCCACCTTAAACTGCCATTGCTCCCCTTCCTATGTTCCCTTGGACACTGCACCTGTGCTACAATCAGACTGGAACAATACCCTGGACTTTCCTCCATCATCACCCCATTCCATTGCACTTTACCCTCTATTTTTTAGCACTACAATAAACACCCTTGGATAAAAATTGACTACTAGTATTTCATTTATTGAAATTTTGCATTGATTGAAACAGCTACATCCATTGCAAATGAACTGTACATAGTGAGAGCATAGAATGAATGACCTGTTGCTGGCTGTAGTGATCACATCAGGACATTGTTGTCAAATCACCAACATCTGTAAAATGATAATCCATAGGTGACAGTAAGTAGAGGTAATAAGTGGGTAAAGCCAGAATGCCACTGCCACACAGAATACAATAGTCATAAACATGTGTTGTTGCACTGTCTCTCCTGTATGTCATTGGAAGTACTGATGGATCACTAATGTTCAGTTGTCCACATCTTCATTCTCTGCCTTCTCATCCTCACTGTCCTCAGGGTCCACTGCTGCCACAGGGGCATCTCCAGTCTCCTACTCCTGCAGAAAATATACATGGCGCCTGAGGGCCAGGTGGTGCAACATGCAGCATGCCACTACTATCTGGCAGACCTTCGTGAGTGAGTAGCACAGGGATCCACCTGTCAGATGGAGGCACCTGAACCTGGCCTTCAGGAGGCCAAAGGTCCTCTCAATGATCCTTCTGGTTCGCCCATGTGCCTCATTATAACATTCTTCAGCCCTTGTCCTGGCATTCCTCACAGGGGTCAGCAGGCACGATAGGTTTGGGTAACCAGAATCACCTGCAAGTATCGAGGGATAACATTTAGCCACACACTATCCTATTTGGCTAACAGAATCACATTTGGGATGCTGCTATTTCTCAGGACAAAGGCATCATGCACCAACCCAGGATATTTGGCATTGGCGTGGGAAATATACTGGTTTGACAGGCACACCGTCTGCACATTCATGGAGTGGAAACTCTAATGATTCCTGTACACCTGTTCATTCTGCCAGGCAGGAAGCAAACGCAATATGTGTTCCGTCAATCGCCCCAATAATATTGGGGATAAGTCCCATTGCATAGAATCCAAACTTCACAGTGGTCAAATCTTCCACCTGGGGGAAAGCAATGTAGCTGCACATGTGTTTTACCAGGGCAGACAAGAGTCTTTCCAGCACGATTGAGAACATTGGCTGTGACATTTCTGCTGCCAAGCCCGCTGTAACTTGGAAAGAACCTGTTACCTAGAAATGGAGCACTGATAGAACCTGCACAGGAGGGGGGATCTCAGTTGGATGAAGGATAGCTTAGATCAGGTCAGGCTCCAACTGGGCACACAGCTCTGTGATTGTGGCCCTGTCCAGTCCAAAGGTGAGTATTATGTGCCTGTCCTCCAGTGTAGCTAAGTCCACCAGGGGTCTGTACATGGGGGTATGTCTCCATCTCCTATTCATCCGCAGCTGTAGGTATCTAAGGTGCACAAGAGTGAGTAGGCTGTCACAATTTGAACAACTATACCACAACAGCAGTCCACATCGTGCAATCATGTATTGGGACAATGTAATTTAAAAGTATATGCCTATTTATCCTGTGACACAGCAATTATCGGTAGGCCTGTTCACCCCTCCTGAAATGGCGACCGCCTGTCCTGTGTGGAGGGATAGGTGGAAGTGAAATAATTCTGCTGACGTTGTGCGCCGTGGCTGTAGGCGGTCGTGAACCGCTGTGCAATTCCTCATTGGATAATATTGGGCCCCATGGGGTGCAGTGGCCAATGGGGATCTAATCTGGCGGTGACAGTGTACACCACTGCGTATGTGACTGCCATTTTCTATCTGATTCCTCACTTGTTTCCTGACCTTCCACAGGAAAAGACCTACACTGCATGTGCTGCTGTGATCTGTGTCTGGAACCTACCATGGCCCTTGTGACCAGGTAAAAAGCCCCAAGCTTCACTTCGGAGGAGTTGGAGCGACTGGTGGATGCGGTCCTACCCAGTACGGACTGCTGTATGGGCCTCCAGACCAACGGGTGAGTACACTGTGGGCACGATGCATGTGGCATGTATGCATGGAGATGTGTGTGAAGGTATCGTGTAAGGGTGGGTGGGGGTTGGGGTGATTGTCTCTTTGGCAGTGTACATGTTGTGAGCTGGCCTATGTGTGTGCCATTGGTGAAGGAATCGGGTATGGTGGGCCGTGTGTGACAGGATGGACTGTTTGTTTAATGGAGTTCTCCTGTATGTATTACCTCTGCAGGTCAGCGCCCATCAAAAGAAGGGATTATGGCGTGCCATCGCCAAGGAGGTGCGGACCCTGGGGGTCTATGGAAGGCAGAGCACCCACTGTTGGAAACTGTGGGAGGACCTGAGACGCTGAGCACGGAAGACCACAGAGGTCCAGCTGGGGATGGCCTCTCAATGAGGAAGGGGTGCCCGTTGGACCCTGACCCCCCTGATGGCCTGCATACTGGCGGTGGTGTACCCTGAGCTGGATGGGCGCTTGAGGGAATCACAGCAGCCACCCACAAGGGGGTGAGTATAGTGGGTATCATAACAAATTATGGCTGATGGGGTGGTTTCCGGGTGGTGGTTGTATGTTAGCAGGTGCCCCTAAGGCCAGGCCAGACATTGCAGCATGGGTCCTCTGAAGGGTAATGGTTGCATGGCAAATATAGGTAACCTAGCTTGTTAGTATTCACTTCTAGGCAGGGCTGCGTGGGTCCCAGGTGTAATGCAGTTGGCGGTGTGTGCTCCTCCTCATGCCTTGGTGACTAGTCATTTCACTGGTAGTGCAATGCATAGTGCGCAGGCCTGTTTCCTGTGTGTGAGGGTGCTGTGTACACCAAAAGTGTAGTTGTTGCAGTCATTGACCCAGTGTATCCTTTGTCTCTCTCCACCGCTTTCTTGTTTTGTCATCCTGTCCTTTTGTGCATTAGCATCATCTGGCGGAGGAGCAGGGGCACTGGCGACAGAGGCAGCTGCATCCCACAGGACCCTGGATGCAGGGTCCACAGACGCCGAGGGAACAAGTGGGACGGAGGGCAAGGGGAGCACCACGGCGGAGCCTGGAGGGGACAACACAGATTCTGATACCTCCTCCGATGGAAGCTCCCTGGTGGTGATGGACACCTCTGTGACCACCCCAACTACAGGTACAGTCGCCACGCCCGTACCAGCAACGCCCTCCCAGTAGCCCCTCAGCAAGTTGCCCCTGTCTGCTCACCCAGGAGGGTGGGCATCTCCTTCGCCCCAGGCACCTCAGGGCCGTCCCCCAGTGCGCCCTACTGCCCTCAGTGAGGAGGCTATTGGGATCCATCTCTGTAGGGCAGTCAACCATTGTGAATGCCATCCAGGGGCTGGCAGCCCAGATGCAGCAATGCAATGTATTCCTGGAGGGCATTCATGGTGGTTTGGCGGCCCAACAGAGATCGATTCAGGCTCTGGCCTCTTCTCTAATGGCAGCCATTTTCCCTGTTTCTACTGTCCCCCCTCTAACTTCCACTTCCCAGTCCCATTCTCCTCAACCCCAACCCATCCCAAGCACACAGACAGACAAGCATGCACACAAGGCAACACACAAGAGTGGCACAGGCAAACACAAGCACCACACTTCATCCCACAGGCCCTCACACAAACACCATACCGTTGCAGACACAATTCCATCCACAGCCTCCACTGTCTCCCCCTCCTCCTCCACCTCCCTCCCAGTCACGTCCACACTCACACCTGCATGCACTACATCTACATCCACTATCAGCATCACCACACCAAGCCGAACACACACCTCACTGGCAGACACCTCCACAACAGCCATGCACATGTCCCCTGTGTCCTCTCCCACTGTGTCTGTTCCGCCCCTCCTAAAGGACACAAACGCAAGCACTCAGACACCCAACAACCATCCACCTCACATCAGCATACTGCCCAACCACCTGCACCCAAGTCCAGCAGACATACACCTCTAACAACCACTCCCTCATCCTCCACTCCCATTACTCCTCCCTCCTCCCACCGCAACATCTCTAAAAAGCTTTTCCTTTCCCAAATTGACCTCTTCCCTACCCCTCCTCCTGTCCTGTATATATGGGCAGGGTACCAAGGACACAGCCCAGCACCTCAGCCAAACAGTCCATGGGGACAATGGTAGCACCACCGACTCGTGGTGGTAAGGATACCAAACATACAACACTGTAGGGGAAGGAACCAGCACCACCAGGGATGAAAGGGATGAGTCCTGCACCAGCTGTTAGGAAGGGGAAGGAGCCTGCACCAGCTGTGAAGAAGGGGAAGGAGCCAGCACCAGCTGAAGGGGAAGGAGCCAGCACCAGCTGTCAAGAAGGGGTAGGAGTCTGCACCAGCTGTCAAGAAGGTGAAGGAGTCTGCACCAGCTGTGAGGAAGGGGAAGAAGCCTGCACCACCAGGCAAAGAGGGGAAGACCCCATCCACCCCTGCCAGGAAGGGTAAGGGATCCCCGATCCATGAACAGGAGGAGATGAGGCACTCTACGCCAGTGGAAGCTGTCAAGCTACCACCACCACCAGCTGTCACTGTGCCCCCACTGCCAGCTGTGGATGTGCAACCATCAGTGAGTGCAGGGCCTGCCCAGGAACCTCCTCCAACCACCACCCAATGCAGCCGTCAGTGAGTGCAGGGGCTGCCCAGGAGCCTCCTCCAACCACCACCACAATGCAGCCATCAGTGAGTGCAGGGGCTGCCCAGGAGCCTCCTCCAACCACCACCACAATGCAGCCATCAGTGATTGGAGGGACTGCCCCGGAACCTCCTCCAACCACCACCACAATGCAGCCGTCACCACCAGCGGATGCCATGTAGTCCACCCTCCACGGGCTTCTGTGCTGGCTGCCCCCTCCAGAACCAGTGGGCAAGTCACCCACTTGAGAGACTGTGGCCTTGTACACCCCAGGACAAAGCATTAGGCATGTTTCCCCCGAACCAGTGGGCAAGTCACCCACTCCAGAGACTGTGGCCTTGCACTCCCCAGGACAAAGCAATGGGCATGTTGCCCCCTCCAGAACCTGTGGGCAAGTCACCCACTCCAGAAACTGTGGCCTTGCACTCCCCAGGACAAAGCAGTGGGCATGTTGCCCCCTCCAGAACCAGTGGGAACTTTTCCCATATTCAGCTCAGGTGCCCCCGCTCCCCCTGAGATACCTTTCCACTTGCAAAATGATGCCCCTGCAGTGTTCTCTCCGGCTGTGTCAGGGAACATGTTGGGCCTTCAAATGTGCCCTGTGGCCTTGTGTGCCCTCATGACTTTGGACTGGGCACTGGCCCTTTATGGACATTTGTACACATTTGGTTTGTGGGGTGGATTTTGCTATGCTAATACATAGTCGTTACTCAAGCTTTATGGTCCTTGTATTATTCTGCTGTGTGTCTTGTGCGATTGGTTTTAGTGTGCAGCTGGTTGTGTGTATGGTGTGTGTGTGTCTGGTGTGTGTTGTGTGTGTGTGTGTGTCACTCTCGTTTTCCTCCCTGCCTCCCTTGTGTGCTAGGCAGCTGTACTCACAGTCGTCCTCTCCGTCGGCATTGGTGTTCCAGATGGAGCATAAAGTAGAAGATCATCGGCAAAACTTGCAGTTCGGGCTCCATGACGGCGTGGTTCTTCCCTGTGTCTCAAATAGTGAGTCCTTTCACTTCTGAGCTCTGTTTCCATCAGGCTTTTGTTGGTGTTGCTACCGTCCCGGAAAAGGTGTCGGATTGCAGTGTCACGATATGGTGGGAGGTACATTGTCTCCCGCCTGGCTGTTGGCGGCTACCGCTGTGGTGGCTATTGTTTCCGCTGTGGCAGTTAGTGTGGTACATTGGCTGTCTATGGGAGTTATCACCGCCTTGGTCATAATTTGGTGGTATTACTGCCACTTTATTACCCACCGCCAGGGTCGTAATGAGGGCCTTAGTCTCTAAGGGCCAGACGTACATAGCTTTTTTCTTGTCACAAACAGCCCGATTAGCAGAATCGGCCGTTTGCGACAAGAAAAAAGCATCTTGGTTTGTACAAACCCAATTTTGCGATTCAGTAATCTCTTTAGTGAATCACAAAATAGTTTGCGAGTCGCAGTTAGGAAGGGGTGTTCTCTTCCTAATTGCGAGTCACAGTGCGATGCATGTTTTGTGACCGTGAATGCAGTCACAAAACAATCACAGTTAGCACCAATTTCAAATTGCTGCTAACCCATTCACAAACGGGAAGGGGTCCCCAGAGGACCCCTTTCCCTTTGTGAATGTTAGCGAAAATATTTTTTCAGAGCAGACAGTGGTCCCATGGACCACTGCCTGCTCTGAAAAAATGAAGAGAACACTTTCGATTTTTGTTTTTGTAATGCATCCCATTTTCCTTTAAGGAAAAAAGGCTGCATTGAAAAAAAAACTGCTTTATTTAAAAGCAGTCACAGACATGGTGGTCTGTTGTCCCCAGCAGGCCACCATCCCCGTGAGCACAGCCATTCCCAAAGGGGTCACAAATTGTGACCTACCTCGTGAATATTAATGAGGTAGGTCATTTGCGACCCCATTGGGAATCGCAAACAGTGTGATGTACACTGTTGTACATATGGTTTTGCAACTTGCAATTTGCGACTGGCAAATGAGTCGCAAATTGTGAGTCGCATAACTCTAGGCCGTACATCTGGCCCTAAATCCCTTCTCCTGTCTTTCACTAAATTTAGGAATTTCATTTCTATATCTGTCAATAAGCAGGTCAAATTATGCCTTTTCCATATGCAGTCTGTAAAGGCTTTAGTGGTACAAACTATTCTCTCGCTATTTCTGCACCTTTAAAATAAGGATGCTTGTTCAAATGTTTAAACAATGGAACCTCTGAAATAAATAAGGGCCTGATTTAGATATTGGCAGACAGGCTACTCCATCACAACGGTAACAGGTATCCCGTCCAATAAAATAAAATCCCATTATACTCTACGGGATTTAGATTTTGGCAGACAGGATATCTGTCACCGTTGTGACAGTCACCCTTCCGCCAAGTTATAAATCAGGCCCTAAGTCATAGTTCGAGGAATAATATTGGAAAGTTCCATACTTATAAAATATACTCAACAAAAGACTACAAAACCTCAATATATATTAAAGGAATGTGATGGTAAGTGATGCCCTCTGAGGCGGAAGCAGGTAATTGCATAGCCACATAGAAATCCCTTGTATCCATATTGTCAATATAATCATAAAGCAGCCTAAAATATACCTTTGCAGAATAGTCTGTTCTAGAATCATCTATGTGTAAAGCCTTTTCACCTAGTCTTTCTGTACAGAGAGTGTAGGTAAAAATGCTCCTATTAATAATACTACTAATACTACAAGGGATTTGCCCCAACTCCATCTTGTACCCTATGTGCGGTGGGTTTTGGTCGCCGGACTCATGTCAACCTTTCCTTGTGGCGACTCCCTAATTGGAGTACTTCCAGTCATGCTTGCTTCCCTAGTTGCTCCTCTCGGCCCGAGCTCTCTCTATGGTTCCCTCCTCCCTAGAAGTTTGAACCATTGCCGCTCCTCTTCAGTTGCTCTGCAAGATTCAGCTAGTTCGCACCTGCAAATAACATGAGTCTCTTTAGGATAGTCATGTTTCCACTGTGAACTATTGGATTGTATCATCATGCGCTTGGATTCCATTGTAATCCTTATAGTGTCAATTACTGTTTGCACCTGCTACCTTTTAGGCCCATTTTCATTGTTATGTAACACATGATTTTCCCCCAACTTCACTAGATTATTCCATGCTTCTACGTGGGTCATGTGCCTTTCTGGAACACTCTTGGCTTCCTGTATAAATATTCCCCTTTGAACTTCCATCGGTGATTGGCCTCGAACCTGTTCCTGACATGTGCATCTTTTTCTTGTTTTATCCCATCTTCTTTCCCCCGGGAGCTGTTGGTGGAAATAGGCAGTCGTTACTTGTTACTCTGTGCAGCCTCAGCTGGAATTGGAGGTCCAGCAATGCCCCACAGTTCAAACCAGGTAAGTACATGACAGGAGGCCAACCCTCACTCTTTCCACCGCTCGGACAAAATGGACGAAAATTACAAGTTGACAATTTAGCTCAGGTATTATCCAAGGTACAGGGCGAGATTGAAACCTTTAGAAAAGAAAAATCTTTCACTTAAAGATGACTTAACCACATATCGCCTCCACCAGTTAACCTGTTTAGCTGGTGTGGGAGCTGGGGCAATTCCTAAAGACACACAGCTGGTTTTACAGCCAACACACTTAGATGAATTTAAAAAACCCACTAGTATGTCTTCCCTAGGTAATGCTAATCCTATGTGTGTTACTGTAACCACTCCTCTCTGGTGCCTCTGGCCCGATTGGAAAGTTTTTTGGGAGATTGTAATAAGTTTGATATCTTTTGAACCCAGTGCCAGTTACAATTCTTAGTTGACCCTGGCACCTTTCCTTTAGACACACCTACAATAGCCTTTATAATCTCCTATCTTGGAGGCACAGCTTCTAACTGACCAATTTCCCTCATTAAAAACAATAATCGGGGATTGCATGATTCTGGAAAATTTAAAGAGAATGCTTTGCTGTCTCTTTGCTAAACACACCTTTATTTAGGCTAGTGATGTTGAGTTTTTGAATTTATGCCTGGGGAGTAAGGATTTTTTGACTTATATTACAACCTTCTGTAGACTGGCTACAGAAACCCAATGACCAGAAGATAGAGATCTGAGAGATGACTTGAAAGACTCTTTGGCACACATTGTGATTCTCCCAAAAGACTGTTTGAGTTTATTGATTTAGGGCCAGATGTATCAAAGTGCGAATGCCCGTTTGCGAATGCAAAAAGCTATTTCAGAATGTATCTAAGGCCTTCTGAATGCAATTTTAAGGAATCGCAAAAATAGCGATTCCTTAAAATTGCGACCCTGTTTAGAGAGTCGCAAATTGCGACTCTCTAAATAAGAAATCACAAATAAGGAATCCTTATTTGCAATTTCTATAGCACATGTATGAAGCAATTCCTTAATGCGAATTGGGCATTAAGGAATCGCTATTACCACCAAGTTGAACTTGGTGGTAACCATGTGCAAATTTTAAAAATGCATTAAAAATGCATTTTTTAAATTTACATGTAAAGCACACATGCCCTTTTGGCATGTGTGCACCTTACATGTTGTTAAAAAATGTTTTGGGGTGCAGCAGAGGGGGCCTTAGGCCCCCAACAACCTGGACTTTGCATTTCCCCAAATTGCGAATTCCAGTTAGGAATTCGCAATTTGGGATATGCAAAATATTCATAAATATGGGCCGACAGGCCCATAGATGCGAATGGGGGCTGTATCGCAATTTGCGATTCGGTAACAGCATTTGCGATTTTTAAGAAATCGCTATTACCGAATCGCAAATATGATACATTGCATTTTGCGAATCAGAAATAGTGATTTCTTAAAAATCGCTATTTCCGATTCGCAAAAGGCCTTTTTCATACATCTGGCTCTAAGTTTTTCAGTTAGATCATAGGTTGAAAAAACGTAAGGGAGAACACTGAAGGGGAACCTAGGCTTTTAGTGGCACTTCCAGAGAGTAGAGCATTAGAGACTAAGAATCAAGATAACACTGAATGTATACAAATAGGGATTTTACACGGCCCCTTAACCAAAGAAGAAAAATATCAAAGAAGAAAGTTGAATCTGTGTTTGTATTATGGTAAAGCAGGGCATTTCCTCTGTGAGTGTACTGTCAAACCTAAAGGGATTTGAAAGAACGTTGCTCTCATGACTAGTTTAATTCGGGAAAACTAGAAAGCCCAGATGACGTAGTGATCAACCAGTTGGGTAAGGTCTTAGTGCAGACCCCCCCACACTTTTTGGCAAACACATCAAATAAAGTTCCACAACATCTCACTATTTACTTACTTTCAAATCAACAGCAGAAAAATATTTACCTATTCTTTTAGATTCTGGAGCTACAGAAAACGTTTTTGATCCAGCGTTAGCTAGGTCTTTACATATTCCTCTTGTTAAGAAGAAAGAACCAGAACCAGTAAGGGCTGTGAATAGCACTGACCTCTCTTCCGGAATGATTTCACAAGAAACTGTTCCTATTAGTCTTGTGTGCGAGAATGGGCATACGGAGTCCTTGACTTTTGACCTCATAGACACACCCAACATTGGCCTTTTTTGAGGGTTCCCCTAGCTTCAGCTTCACAATCTATTCATTGATTGGTCCCATCACCTTGTCACCCTGGATTCCCATTTATGCTTAAATCATTATTATAAGGAACCAAAGGAAGTCATGCCCTGAGTGGCAGTAACTCAAGAATGCACAGCTCAGATTCCTGTTTCATGCTGTTTTTGCTGAACAAAAGCCTACACAATTACCTCCCCACAGAGATTATGATTGCTGCATAGATTTAATTCTGGGTGCGACACTTCCTCGCAGCTGTGTCCATGCTCTCTCGCAGCCAGAGACTAAGGCCCTCATTACAACCCTGGCAGTCGGTGGTAAAGCGGTGGTAACACCGCCAACAGGCCGGCGGTAAACAAAATGGAATCATGACCACGGCGGAAACCACAAACACAGACAGCCACTTTAACACTCCGACCGCCACGGCGGTAGCAACAAGCACCGCGGCAGTAACTGCCAACAGCCAGGCGGAAGACAATGTACCACCCACTGTATTATGAGAGGCCAATCCACCACCTTTTACGGGACGGTACCAATGCCATCAAAAGCACGGCAGAAACAGTGTTCTGAAGGGAATAGACTCACCTCTCGACACTCAAGGAAGAACCAGGACGCCATAGAGCCTGAGATGCACATCATTCCCATGCTGGTGTATCTGCTCATGTACCAGGAGTACCAACGCCGGCAACGACGACCACGGTGAGTACTGCACCTAGCACACAGGGGAGGGGGGAGGAAAAAGAGAGTGACACACATACGCAACACGCAACACCCCCACCCCCAACACCATACACACAAACACATGCAACAACATTACATATACACCCTGTAACCCTCAGGAATAACACAAGGACAAAAGGAATTGAGTCAAATTTAAGTGTTATATTAGAAATACTTAGAAATACATGTAGAACTCAAAAACAGTATTTACAAAAATAAACAATATTTACAAAAGGCGGGACAATGTCCACTCAAAATGTCTGTAGCCCACTGGGCCAAAACACATAAGCCAAGCCCACACTTGACTCCTGCCTCAATACAGAGAGAACACTGCAGGTGCATCCGGTCGAAAACACACAGGCACCTCACAGGGACGGGGAAGGGGGCACCTCAGCCAGAAGATGCAACAATGCCACTGCTCCTGGAGGGGGGCTCCATGCCCACTGCTTGGTCCTGGGGAGTGCAAAGCCACAGTCCCTCAAGTGGTTGGTTTGCCCACTACTTGGTCCTGGGGAGTTCAAGGCCACAGTCACTCAAGTGGGTGGTTTGCCCACTGCTTGGTCCTGGGGGTTGCAAAGCCACAGTCTTTCTAGTGGGTGGCTCCTACACTGGTTCGGGAGGGGGCTTTGTGCCCAGTGTGCTTCATCCTGCCATTCTGGGGGGAGTGGGCTTTGTGCCCAGTGATGCAGCACTTGGAGGGGAGGGGGTGCCTGGTCTCAGTCCCTCACCTGGGTGTCACAGCCACGAGATTTGCAGTGGCCAGGATGCATGATACTCCAAGGAGGCAAGACTACAGTCCATCAGCCGCCGGCTACAGCTGCACAGTGGTGGTAGTGCCGGTGCTGGTGGGGGTGCTGCCAGTGGTGGGGGAGGCTCCAGCCCTTCCCCTGCAGCCTCAGACGGCTGCCCACTGGGGCTGCTGCTGGCAGTGGTGCTACTTTCAGCAGTTCAGGTGGCGGTGCTTGCGGCGGTGCTGGTGGTGGTGCTGGCTGCAGTGCCGGTGCTGCAGGTGGCGGAATCTTCTTGGCCTTGACAGGGGTTGGTGGCACACTGGCTGGCATGGCGGGTGCCCCCTTACAGCCTCTGACAGCTGCAGAAACCACAGCGGATGTGGACATGGTGGCTGAGGTGCTGGGCTGGGTTCTCGCCACCCTGGCCCGAGGTGACGGATGGGAGGGGGGAGGGGTAGGGAACAGGTCAAGGGTGGCTAGGAAAAGCTTCTTAGGGACATTGGGGTGGGAAGAGGATGAAGGTTTGGGAGTGGAGGAAGAGGGAGTGGTTGTAGGAGGTGTCAGTCTGCTGTGTTTGGGTGCAGGTGCATGAGCTGGATGCTGTTATGAGGTGGATGGCTGCGGGTGGGTGTGTTCTTGCATTTGTGTACTTTGGGAGGAGGGGTCACAGACACGGTGGGAGAGGACACAGGGGAAGTGGACATGGATGTGGGGGTGGTGACTGCCAGTGGGGGATGTGTAGTGATAGGCATGCTGGTGATGGAGGTAGTGGATGAGGATGTAGTGCATGCAGGTGTGAGTGGAGACGCTACTGGGAAGGAGGTGGACGATGAGGATGAGGGGGACCCAGTGGAGGCAGTGGATGTTGGTGTGTCTGCAAGGGGATGGTGCTTGTGTGAGTGCCTGTGTGATGAAGTGTGGTGCTTGTGTTTGCCTGAGCCACTTCTGTGTGTTGATTTTGGTGATTGCTGGTCTGAAGGTGTGCTTGAGATAGGCTGGAGTTGAGGGGATTGGGACTGGGTAGAGAAAGTTGGAGGGGGAGGCTGGAGACAGGGACAATGGTTGCCATCAGTGAGGAGGCCAGAGCCTGAAATGTTCTCTGTTGGGCTGCCACGCCAGAGTGAATGCCCTCCAGGTAAGCATTTGTTTGTTGTAAATGCCCTGCGACACCCTGGATGGCATTCAGTATGGTTGACTGCCCAACAGTGAGGGATCTCAGGAGGTCAATAGCCTTCTCACTGAGGGCAGCAGGGCTGACTGAGGCAGGGCCTGAGGTGCCTGGGGTGAAGAAGATGCCCACCCTCCTGGGTGAGCGGGGACGGGAAACACACTGAGGGGCTGCTGGGAGGGCGGTGCTGGTACAGGGGTGGTGGCTGTACCTGTTGTTGGGGTGGGCACAGAGATGTCCGCCACCACCAGGGAGCTTCCATCGGATGAGGAGTCGCTGTCTGTAGTGTCCCTCCAGGCTCCGTCGTGGTGCTCCCCTTGCCCTCCGCCCCACTGGTGCCCTCATCGTCGGTGGATTCGGCCTCCAGGCCCATATGGGATGCAGCTCCCTCCGTCGTCGGTGCCTCTGCTCCTCCGCCAGATAATGCTAATGCACACAAGGACAGGGTGACAAAACAAAAAGGGGGGGAGAGACAGAGGATACACTTGGTCAATGCCAGCAACACCACTACCGTTGGCGTACACAACACACAGGGAGCAGCCCTATGCACTAGCCATGCACTACCAGTTACAAAGCTAGTCACCAGCCCAAGGGGTTCAATGCCTAACACCATTAGCTGCACACCTGAACCCCACAGGACCCTGCCCAGTAGTAGATGGCCACTAACACTATTGGGGTTGGAGTGCTCAGAGCCTGCCCAACAAGGGACCTACCCTGCCATGTTCGCTCCTGGCCTAGGGGCACCCACATCCCACATCCCCCACCCAAATAAAACCTTAACACCCGCAAAGTCAGGAATCTGTACTCATCCCCTTGTAGCTGCTGTGATGCTTTCATGCGCCCATCCAACTCCGGATAGGCCACCGCCAGGATGCAGAACATCAGGGGGGTCAGGGTACGACGGGCACCTCTTCCTCGTTGGGAGGCCAGCCCCAGCTGGGCCTCCGCTGTCTTCCTTGCCCAGCAGCGCAGGCCATCCCACCGTTTGCGGCAGTGGGTGCTCCGCCTGTCAAAGACCCCCAGGGTCCGCACCTCCTTGGCAATGGCATGCCAAATACTCTTTTTCTCAGGGGCGCTGACCTGCAGGGAAAAGACAGCAGAAAAAGGATTATTCATACCATCCGGACCTTCATACTCATCACCCACCATATCCCTCCAATCCCCTTACGCACAGACATTGACAACCATACATGCAGCACTCTTCCCAGGACCCCTCAGCCCCTCGTGCATGAGTCTGACACACACAGCACTCCATACATTTATGGCCCACACATCATGCTCACAGTGTACTCACCTATTTGTCTGGAGGACCATAGAGTAAAGTGTACTGGGGTAGGACCCCATCCACCAGTCTCTCCAACTCCTCCGAAGTGAAGGCATGGGTCCTTTCCCCGAACACTTGAGCATTGTCGCTTCCAGACACAGGTCACAGCAGCACCTGCAGTGTAGGTCCTCTCCTGTTGAAGGTCAGGTAGCAAGTGAGTGAATAGATAGAAAATGGCGGTCACATCCGCAGCGGTGAGTACCATCACCGCTGGCGTACATCGCCATTGGCTCCTGGAACCCATAGGGCCCAATGTTAACCAATGCAAAGTTGCGCGGCGGTCATCGACTGCCAACCGCTACGGCCCACAACGCCAGCGGAATTACCTCATTTCCACTTGTCTCTCCACAGAGGTCAGGCAGCCACCATTTCAGGGGGGCACAGGGCATGGCACCTAACTCCGTCACAGCAGACATTGGCACATCAACTGACTCTCAAATCACATACTGTTTCTGTAAAGAAAGAGATGCAACATTAATTCAATAGATGTGTGAATAAGTCCCTCTGTTCACCGTTGTTCTCCCTAGACTTCAACCGCTGAGGAGGAATATAAGATGGAGAAATCCTCCTGTATACAGACCCCTGGTGGTCCTGGTGACAATGGAGGACAGACACATTATTCTGACCTACAGACTTGATAAGGCTACGATCCAAGAATTGTGTGCCCAATTGGAGCCAGACCTGATTTCAGCTATCCGCCAGCCCACAGGTACCCCCCCTCTAGTGCAGGTCCTGTCAGTGCTCCATTTTCTGGCAAGTGGTTCCTTCCAAGCGACAGTGGCCATGGCATCAGGGATGTCACAGCCTATGTTCTCCAACGTGTTGACCAGAGTGTTGTCTGCCCTGCTGAAACATATGCACAGCTACATCGTATTCCCCCAGGTGGAGGATTTGGCCACAGTGAAAGCTGACTTCTATGCCCTGGGACATATCATTGGTGACATTGGTGGTACACCTATAGCATTTGTCCCCCACCGGAAGAATGAACAACTGTTCAGGAATAGAAACATCTTTCACTCTCTGAATGTGCAGATGGTGTGTTTGGCGGACCAGTACATCTCCCACATGAATGCCAAGTATCCTGGCTCTGTGCATGATGCCTTTATCTTGAGGAATAGCAGCATTCCATGTGTGATGTCTCAACTCCAGAGGCACCGGGTGTGGCTAATAGGTGAACCCATGGTCCCCACCCAGTTTATGTAGGTATATGGGTGTGGGGTTGTCCCTAAGGGTGAGTGCATGTGTAACAGGTATCCCTCGAATATTTGCAGGTGACTCTGGTCACCCCAACCTCTCATGGCTACTGACCCCAGTGAGGAATCCCAGGACAAGGGCAGAGGAACGTTACAATGAGGCACATGGGCGAACAAGGAGGATCATTGAAAGAACCTTTGGCCTCCTGAAGGCCAGGTCCCGGTGCCTCCATCTGACAGGTGAATCGCTGTACTACTCACCCAAGAAGGTGTGCCAGATCATCGTTGCATGTTGCACAACCTGGCCTTGAGATGCCAGGTGCCTTTTCTGCAGGAAGATGAGCCTGGAGATGGTCTTGTGGCAGCGGTGGAGCCTGTAGACAGTGAGGAAGAGGAGGCAGAGGAAGAAGATGTGGACAACAGAAACTCACTCATTCAACAGTACTTCCAGTGACACACAGGTAAGACACTGTAACTTCACTTTCCATTGCAGTTTTGTGTTAGACATTGGACATGGCAGCCTGATTTCCCTATGTCTATGGCCACTTACTGTACCCTTTGGCATCTCTATTTCCACATCTATGTGGCCCACTCTGGCTCCTGGTGTGTTTAGTGCTGCCTACTACAGGTCATACCAATGTATATATTACTTTACATATGATTTGAAAATGTTTACAGCTTGCTGAACTAATACAGAATTCAATCAATTGACAGACTCCATAGTTGTATTTGTTTCAATGGTGTTTATTTAAGTGCTAAGAGGTGGAGGGGATGTGCAATGGGCTGGGGTGAAGGTGGAAGAATGTCCAGATAGAGCCCAGTCTCTTTGTATCACAGGTGCATTGTCCAAGGGGGCATAGGAAGTGGAGCAATGGCAGTTCAAGGTGGACAGGGTGACAGAGTAGGACACAAGGGTGACATTATTTCCTGGTGGGGGTCTTGGCAATGTTCTCTGGCTTCTCCCTGGATCGCAGGGACCTTTTGTGTGGTGGTTCTCCTTCTGCAGGGGGTGGGCTGCTGGTGGCCTGTTGGTCCTGTGGCAGGCCTCCTGTCCACTAGCGCCTGCAGAGGTGGAGGGCTGTTCTTCGGTGTGGCTAGTGTCAGGGGCCAGTGTTGGTGTGCCACTGCCTCCCTCATTGTGTTGGCCATGTCAGCCAGCACCCCTGCAATGGTGACCAGGATGGTGTGGATGTGTTTGAGGTCTTCCCTGATCCCCAGGTACTGTCCCTCCTGCAGCCGCTGAGTCTCCTGCAACTTGGCCAGTATCTGGCCCAAGGTCTCCTGGGAATGTTGGTATGCTCCCAGGATCCCTGCAAGTGCCTCGTGGAGAGTGGGTTCCCTCGGCCTGTCCTCCCCCTGGCGCACAGCTGTCCTCCCAGTTTCCGTGTTGTCCTGTGCCTCCTGAACCATGTGCCCACTGCCACTGACCCCAGGTCCCTGATTGTCTAGGGTTTGTATGGTTGCCTGGGGTCCCTGTAGTGGTGGACACACTGATTGACGTGTTCTGGGGACAGAGGTCTGGGCCTGCTGGTTGGGTGCTATCCTGGTGTTTCCTGAGGAGGAGGCTCTGTGGTGGTTTGGGACTGTGGCAGGGTAACCGACTTTCCAGAGGTCCCTGATGGGCCAGGTTGGTCATCCTGATCCAGGCATGCAGAGCTGCTGTCATCACTCTGGGCCTCTTCTGGGGGGGGGACTGGATCTTGGTGGCACCACATCCCTGGTGACATTGAGTGGGGGTCCTGTGGGGATGTAAATGCAGTGTTATTGTATCTGCATGTGCCATATTGTGCATTGGGGTATTTCCCTCTGTGCTTGTGATTGCCCTGTCAGCTTTGCCTTGTGTGAGTTGTGATTTTGTGGGCTACGTGATTCTCTTTAATGTGCATGCTTTAGTCATGGGTTTCCATGCAAGTCTGTGATGGGTGTCCATGCATTGGTGTGGCACGCAGGGCTTGGTTTTGTGATGGGTGAATTGTGATAGTGGGGTATATGTGAGGTGGTGGAGTGATGGGGGTGAGGGTAGGGGTAGGAGTTTGTGATGGCATGCGGGTAGGGTGGGGGATATAATAGTAAAGATTTGACTTACCAGAGTCCAGTCCTCCTGCTACTCCTGCGAGGCCCTCAGGATGCATGATCGCCAAGACTTGCTCCTCCCATGTTGTTAGTTGTGGGGGAGGAGGTGGGGGTCCACCGCCAGTTCTCTGTACAGCTACCTGGTGTCTTGCAACCACGGAACGCCCCTTCCCCGTAGGTCGTTCCACCTCTTCCTGATGTCATCCCTTGTTCTGGGGTGCTGTCCTACAGCGTTGACCCTGTCCACAACTCTCCGCCATAGCTCCATCTTCCTTCAAATGAACGTCTGCTGCACCTGTGATCCGAATAGCTGTGGCTCTACCCGGATGATTTCCTCCACCATGACCCTTAGCTCCTTCTCTGAAAACCTGGGGTGTCTTTGGGGTGCCATGGATGTGGTGTGAGTGGCATGTGTGAGGGTGTGTGGGGTGCTGTGTTGGTGTGTGTGCTGTGAGGTGTGTGGATAGTGTATGGGTGATGGTGTTCTGTGGCTCAGATTGGGTGGGTGCTCCTGGCTTGTCTGTCTTTCAGTTGGCAATCTTTTTTTTCGTTGAAAGGGTTGTGGGTAATGTGGGTGTGTGTTTTATAGTGGTGTGGGTGTGGTGTGTGTATGTGTATCAGGTGTGTATACTTTGAATTGTCCAATGTGGTGTAGTTTTGTTAGTGTGTGTGTCTATTTTGAGTGCAACAGTGTGTACCGCCAATGGTGTACCGCGGGTGAAAGACCGCTGCGGTGATTCGTGGGTCATGATACTGTGGCCCACTTGTAGGTAACTTTTTGCATGTCGCAAACAGTGAATTTCGCTGTTTGCGACGTGTAAAAAGCACATTGCGATGCACAAACCCAGTATTGCAATTCGGTAACCTAGTTACCGAATCGCAAAACGGGTTTGCGACTCGCAATTAGGAGGGGGTGTTCCTTTCCTAATTGCGACTCTCAGTGCAATGTAGGATTGTTTTGTAGGATTGCAGCAGGCCACCATCCCTGTGAGGGCCACCATTCTCAAGGGGGTCACAAATTGCGACCCACCTCATGAATATTCATGAGAGGGGCATTTGCGACCCCCTGGCGAATCGCTAACAGTGTCATTGACACTGTTGTGCATAAGGTTTTGCGAAACCAAACGTACGTACATGTGGCCCTATGGGCGTATTTCTGTTGGCGTAATGGTGTGGGTTTTGGTACCGCCAAATTATCACTGACCTTTGGTCTGGCGGACTTGTGTGTGTGTCTGTATAGTGGCGGATTTCTATGTGTGGGTCATAATACCCATAGCGGTATACTGCAGCGGTCACAGTATGTTGCAGCCATCAGCACGGCGGTAGGTGACATTTACTGCCAATGTTGTAATGAAGGCCTAAATACCTAAAAAAAATCTGGATGAATTACTAGCCTTGGGATTCATCCGTCATTCCACCTCTCAAGCCTCTTTAACACTCTTTTTCGTACTAAAAAAGAATGGTGATTTAAGGGTCTGCACAGACTTTAGGTCCCTGAATAAGGTCACTTAACAATAGCTATCCATTGCCTGTCATACCAGTCTTGCTTGACCAGGTTCGAAAGTCCCTGGTGTACACTGAATTAGATCTGCAAGGCTCATACCACCTCTTCTGCGGTCAAGAAGGCGATGAGTGGAAGTCAGCCTTTCAAACCAAATTCAGGTTGTTTGAATATACAGCCATACCTTTTGGGTTATGTAATGCTTCTGTTATGTTCCAGGATCTAGATGTTGCAAGACCTACTGGTCTTTTGTGTAGTTGTTTACATCAATGATATTCTCATTTACTCTCAATACAAGACCGAGCTCATATAACATGTGAGAAAGGTGCTGCAATGACTCAGAGAAAATGGCCTTTTGTAAAACTAGACAAATGTACCTTCCACACACAATCTGTTGAGTTATTGGGATATTTCCTATCCCCAGAAGGCATTACTATGGATCACAAAAAGGTGCAGGCATACCTGGATTGACCAGCAGAAGCATCGGTCAAAGAGGTGCAAAGTTTCATGTGTTTTGCAAATGTTTACAGTCGCTTTATCACCCATTTCTCAGACACAGTAAGCCCCATTACCAAGATTTCATGAAAAAGGTACCTTTTGTCTGGTCACAGAAGGCCAATATTGCATTCAAACTACTCAAGAAGAAATTCACTACCGCTTCAGTGCTCAGACACTCAGATCCCTTATTTCCATCATTTGTAGAGGCCAATGCCTCTCAGGTTGCCATGGGAGGTATTCTGTCACAACGCGACTGCACCACTGGACAAATGTATCCCTTAGCATTCTTTTAAAAAAACAATTTGCCAGCTGAACAGAACAATACAGTACAGAACAAGAACATTGTCTTTTGTAAGCATGGACTCAGCAAGATGGCCGACAGGACACACTTCTGAGAGGCTCCCTGTCAACCCCTGCATTATCCCCCAGAATCCTTCTGTATCCGCTGCCGCTGAGGGTTGCTGTCACGACATGCAGCATTGCTGAGACCCCGTGCACCCAGGAGGAGCATGTAAGGGCCTGATGATAGCTGAGGTCCACACTGGTCTCAGGAGCTTGACTGTCTCATGGCTGGGCATTATCCTGAGCAGTGGCCGGTGAAGCTGCTGGGGGTTTGCGGCTCCTGGAAGCTTTCTCCACAGATTGTCCGTGGCTGATTGTCCACTACTGGCCAGATTGTCCGTGGCTAATGGACTCTGTTGGCAGCACCGGTTGGCTTGTTGGACATCCTGATTTCGGCCGGTGCAGCAAGCCATGAAGGATGCCAGCATGGCAGCTGTGCCGCTCCAGGACGGCCGGCACCATTATGCCCTTTGAAGTGGATTGTGGAACTGTGTTGGGGTGATTTCAGCCCCGGTGATGGAGTGGAGGAGTGCATTGGTGGGATCGGGTCCCTTGGGTAGCCCCCATCATTGTTGAAGATGAGCACCCAGTTGATATACCTGGGCAGCAATGGAAGCGCCTAATTACTCCTACAAGCATGGCCTTGTGCCTCGGTGGATTCCACTCAGGAGTGTGTGCTGATTGAAGGGCTCTGTATTTCTCATCAACTTTCTCTGGGAAGGAGGTTGTAGACATCGCTGACCTTCTCTGTATGGCCACTGCTAGCCCCCATCGCCAGGCAAGTGACATTCTGGACATTTCTACACTGATGATGGCCCCCACATGCGGTTGGGGTGTCTTGGGCAGACTGTCTTGGTTTGAGTGAGTCCTAATCCTGGATTCCTTAAAGGGTGTATCACTGAAACTGGAGGACAATACTTTTCTTGAGGGAGTGACTGTGTAGCATTTCTTGACCCCTCTCGGAGGAGTGGGGTGTCCATTGTGTTGGGGCCTGCCCCCCCCTGTGATGGGGTTTCGCCTGCGGGGGGCATGTACCTATGCTGCACCATGGCTGCGGGTTGAGTCAGTGCAGGCTTCCACATTTTTTACTCCTGTGATGGGCAGAAACAAGACAGTTGGTCCCCCAAAGGGAATACTATGGCACAATACACTACCCAGGCAACCCTCTCGCAGTGCCCTAGGTGACAATCAAGTCGCAGGTGTGATCAGGAGATGGATTTGCCCACTGGGGAAAATACTTGTGTGGACTTTCTTGTGGCCATTCAGGGACCGAGGGAAGCTTTGGAGGGGAAAATTGAAACCATGACTCTGGCCAATGAGATAACTCTCCTTTGCACTGATCTACGCAAAGTCTCTGATAAGGTGTGTGTGGCTGAGGGATCCATTGTGGAATTTCAAGCTGGGGTGGCCTCCTTAAGGAAATAGGTGGCTATGGTCACCTTTAAAACTGGGGTCCTGGAAGCTTGGGTAGAAGACGTGGAGGGGAGATCCACCACAACAATGTGAGACTCCTGAGGTTCCTTGAGCCAGCTGAGTGGACCGCTACTGAGAACTTTCCCCAACACCTTGAAACCATGTGGATTATGTCCCCTGTTTGCCACTGAGAGGGCGCATTAGGTGCTGGTAGTGCCCCTGAGGCCAGGCGCACCACTGCAGCCTATAATAGAGCACATATTGGACTATAAAGACAAGGACCACATTTTGCATGAACCCGGAGAAACACATAATGCTCGGTTTGAGAATCGGAGAATTTCCATCTATCCTGACTACACTAACAAGGTTCAAGGGTCTCGAAAAACCTTCCTGGAGGTCAAGGCCAAGCTACAATCGCCAAAATATGCTTCTGTACCCAGCTAGGCTGCAGGTGCTATCCAGGGGCAGCTGTCACTTCTTTGACTCTTCAGATAATGTGTGGAGGTGGTTGAGGAATGGAACAAGGTGCCCAGAGATGACTAGTCCCTGGAAGTCTGGAGCCCAGGACTCGGGGTAGGGCTCATAGTCCCAACTGGAGGCTGCACTTGGCTCCCTCTGCTCAGGAGTCAGAATGGGAAGGCTCTTTGCACACACAGAAGAGTGCTTTGGTGATGAGTGATTCTGTTGCATGACAAGATAATGTGTGTGCCTATATTTTCACTAGGCATTCTGGTGTTTTTGTTTGGGGAATGATGGTTGTTATGTGAGGCATAGCTGTCAATTTTATTTCAAAGAACTCCTCTTGGTGCATTGTGGGATGGGGGTTCTATATACTCTTGATGATTTCATTCGATATGGCACTATATTATGTTGGGGTCTCAGAGATGCTTCTCCACGAGAGTGGTAGGTACTGGTTGGGGGTTGTTAGGTTAGGCTGTGGGTCCGGACTGCAAGAGCAATGTTGGATCTGCAGAGTACTTTTTTTTCGTTTTGCTGCTTATCCAGAGTAGAGGGGTTAGGATAGTTCGAAGACACATACTTCCCCTGCTGGGGACTGTTCAGTGTTTATTACAGTGCAAATGAGTGCTCGGGTCACAGGGGCCTCACAGGAGGTTACATAACTGGACTCTTGAAGTTACAGGGGGTACTCGCCGTTGCGGGTGGGCGACACCACAATACACAGTTGAGCATATACGTTTTTTACGTAGAATGTCAGGGGGCTTAAACATTACACTAAACATTATAGAGTACACTCCTTTCTAAGGCGACTCAAAGTGCAGATAGCCTGCTTACAGAAAACACATTTGGTAGATGGGGAATCCCAGTAATTGGGGAGGAAATGACAGGGACAGTTTTGTTCTGCATCATACTCGTCATACTCAAGGGGGATGGCCAACTGGGTCGCACCAAGGGTCCCTTTCAACACACCTACAGCAAAGCAGATGTGGAAGGGCAGTAGCTCAGTCTTCGGTCACATTGTATGAGGAGCCTCTAACAAACCTGAACACATATGCGCCTAATACAGATGACTGTTCCTTCTATGATAACATGCTGGATTTACTGGAAACTAAGGTGGGATCCCCCATTATATGGGCAGGTGATTTTAATTGTGTAATTGATGGGGAGAGGGATCGGACTAAGACCCTAATGGTCATGCACAATCTGGAGCTCTTGGATGGTTGGAGGGCGCTGCACCCAGAGAAACGTGAGTACACTTGCTCCCTAAAATGCACAATACATATAGTCACCTGGATCACTTTCTGCTGGGAGGTCTGGAACACTCACAATTGGTTGCTGTGACACATGTAGGGCGGTTCCTCTCTCATCATGCTCTTGTACTTCTTAAAATGCATCAGGGGGCCGCTCAGGGCAGGGTCCGATCTTGATGCATGCCTTTTGACCTCTTTACTGACATGGCCTGTCAGGAAGTATTAGCTACCTCTTTGACTGATTATCTGGAGATCCGTTGGGGTACTATGAATACTTGAGCCTTTGAGTGGGAGCCGTGAAGGCAGTTATCAGAGAGAAATACATATTGACTGTCCGTGGAGTTTGCAGGCAGCTGGAGGCCGAGCTCAAGGTATTGGAAAGATGTTTGCCTGCCAACCAAAAAATTGAGACGTACCCTTCCATTGTGCATAAGGAACACTTGAGATTGCAGAGAGAGATTTGTAGGTGTTGGGAGGAGCTTGACAAGATGACTTTTTAGACAAATTGTAAGCGATTACACAGGGATGGGGATAAATTGGGCCGGTTATTGGCCTGGATACTCCAGCGGGAGGTTGAACCTCCTATATTATACCTTAGGAATGCTGCTGGCATGGTGGTCACCAGTCAGCAAGACATCCTGCCCACCTTGGTGGATCACTTCTGAGCCGTGTATCGGGCTGAATCGGTAGGCCCAGAGGGGGCATTAGAAGGCTTTTTACAGGGGGCAGAGTTACATCAGCTGCAGCCAGATCATGTGCAGGAAGTGTAGGAGGACATATTCTTGGTAGAAGTGGGTGATTTATAAGGGCTATTAATAGGTCCAAAGCTCCGGGTGGGGATGGCTTTCCTGTAGAGTTTTATCAATCATGCTCTGCTGTGCTTAGGGAGAAGTTATTGGAGGTTCTTCTTGAGGCATGGGAGAGAGGTGTACTGACAGAGACTATGTTCCAGGGCATTGTCTGTCTTATACTTCAGCCTGGTGGGACTTGGTGGATCCCTCTTTGTATAGGCCACTCACTATGCTCAACTCAGATATCAAGATATTATGTAAGATCCTGGCCACTAGTGAGAGGTGTTATACGTGACTTGTTCCATGACGACCAATGTTGCTTTATGCCGGCACAAAGTATGACTTTTAATTTAGTTGACTTGCTCATGTTTTATATTAGACCTTGGAAGCCATGAATGAGATTGCCCTGTCTTTCTGCACCTGAAAAAGTCCTTTGATACTGTCAAAAGGTGTTATCTGAAGTCAGTTTTGAAGGGTATAAAGTTGGGACCCAAATTCTGTGCTTGAGTGCAGCTCTTGTATACTGCTCCCTCTATTCTTGTTAGGGTGGGTGGTGAGCTTTCTGAGGCCTGGGTGGCTGGTAGTGGGACTAGACAGGGGTGTCCTCCATCACCGCTCTTTTTTGCATTGGCGATTAAGCCCCTCGACCTGTTGTTCTGTCAGGAAATATAATTCAGAGGAATTCAGGTGGGAGATTCTACACACGTTGTATCCCTAAATGCAGACAATGCATTGGTGTATCTCAGGTCTCCTGGTGAATTGATACCTTTGTTGATGCACTTGTTAACATCTTTTGGGGATGTCTCCAGTATCAGGGTCAATACCCGCAAATCGCATATGTTCCCCTTGGAGAAACTATGCTGGAAGTCGTCGGATCAGCTACCAGACGCCAGTCTTTGCAGGAAAACAGAGGGGTTTCGATATCTGAGCACTTGGGTTACCCACACCGAGGCAGTTCATAGGTGCCTCAATGTAGATAGGGTGGTGACAGGCCTTGAGCGCTCTTTTGTGTGTTTGGAATAAATTTAGGGTATGGTAACCATTTCAAAAATGGTATTCCTCCTGCAATGTTTGTATCTGGTCCAGAACTAATTGTTTCCACTTGAACCTCGACTCTTTCGCAGACTGGACAGCCTCTGGGTCTCCTTGATTTGGCCTGAGCACTGCAGCAGGGTGGCGTGATCCATGCTCCGAAGGGATCTGGAGGATGGGGGATTGGCAGTCCTGGACCTAGAGTTGTACTATTATGCAGCAAATTTGCAGCATGCCCCAAGGTGGCTCCCCAAGGCAGATACCTGGGAGAAACGGGGGATACTTGGTGAGAACACGTTAGCTCAACTGTTGAAGGAGGGACAATCGGAACACCCGGTCCTATATTTGGTCAGAACTACAGCGCCACTCTGGGAACAAGTGGTGAGGAGGGTGCTCCATAGAGCTGCCTTTGACATGGAATTTCAAATTTCGGATCTTGTACAGTTTTCAGCTATTGATGACAGTATGTCTGTGAAGTAATGGAGAGTGGGGGACAGTCACGTAGCAGGTGGTTTGTATCCTGGGAGGGTATTCATTTCATTTCAGGAGGCTCAAGACACCTTTGGAGTAGGACCAGGTCACATTCTGCATTATGCCAAACTGGAAAGTGTCACAAGGGAGGTGTGGTGTGACTTTCCGACGATTCACGCGCATCAAAGGTGTTAAGGTCCTTCTTCTATTGGGAGGGGGGTGGCACTTGATTTCCCTGTTATACAAGACTCTCAGGGTGACATGCTGAAAAAAAACCTGTGCGGTGTGCTGAGCCTGGGAGCTGGAAACTAAGGGTTCGACCTCTGACACTGACTGGACACATTCCTTAGAACTGATGTACACTGTATCTTGCAATAACAGGTTTAAGTTACTACATTTCATTTTTTTGCTGAGTACCTATGTGAATCTTTACAAATTAAACAGAATGGATCCTTTGAGGGGAGCTTAATGTGTACGATGTAGGGAGGAGGATGCTACTTTTTTGCACTTGGCTTGGCAGTGTGTTGGGGTCCAGATTTTTTGGAGGGCAGTGGTTACCAGGACAGAGGAGGCCACCGGGTTAATGATTTCTCTGACTTCAATAGCTTACCTGTTGGGAGTAGTGGCCTGACTCAAGGGATGGAAGATGCCCTACAAACTCACCCGGCTAACTCTTCTTTTGACTAAATAGAGAGTGGCCATAGAGTGGTTGGGAACCAAGAAACCACTGGTTGACCAATGGCTTAGAGACTTAATAGAATGGAGAGCGGCAGAGGAACAACATATGTGTTTGGCATGTACAAATGAGGGGGCAGCGGAAGAGAAAAGGGCTAGCGGACAGCTCCTCGAAAAGTTTTATGATGAAAATGACTCAGATTCTGATGTTAGCACGTATGGGGAAGGCTGACTTGTTTGACCATTCTGTTTCTTCATGAATAATATGATGGCCAACTGAGTACATTCTAATAATACCACATGATGAATTGGCTACCTGTTTTTTTTTATGTATTACAGTATGACGCTAGTAGTGTGGTTTCTTCAACTGATGCCTACCTTGTGTGACGTAACCTTTGCTTGTTGACTTTTGCATTTATAATTTCATGAGGATATATTCTATGAACCTGGGACTCTCACACTGTATGCTTCATTTTGTTTATTTAGTTTTTCTCCATTTTATTGTCTGTCTTGCAAAACAGTTGCAACAAACAAAAAAACATTGGCCCTCATTATGAACATGGTGGTCCGTTCCGCTCCGCCGGCGGTAGAAACCGCCAACAGAGGAGCGGGCCGGACCGCCAAATAATGAACCAAACGAAACACAGGCATCCCGCGCACCAACCACCGCCAGGAAAGGAGTCCCGCTGCCGATGGCAGAGTCCGCCCACAGGCCGTCGGAAAGGCCCAACCCGCCCATCAAATTATGAACCACCATTTCACCGCCAGTTCCGGGGCGGGAACCACCGCCACACAATGCCAGGCGGAAAAGAAACAAATAGAAGGAAAGACTCATTGGAGTTCCACAAAACGTGCAGCGGCAGCCATCGACAGAGAGCTGCTGATCATGCCAGCCTTGCTCCTTACCATATATCTACCTGACCGAGACTGCCGACGAAGTCGACAACAGTAAGTACCGCAACCTACGACACAAGGGAGGAAAGGGCAAAGTTACATACCCACCCACTCCACCCACTCTGCAACGCCCCCCCAACCCTTCCCAGCAGCAAAAGTCAGACACCCCACACCAAGAGGGATCTATCCGACCGAAGGTCACTGCAACTTGACCATATTCATACAAAAGCCCCACACCCATAAACAATTAAAACAAACACCAGGGTGGAACTGCGTGCAGCCCAAACAGAGGCCACACAGAAACTTTAATTTGTAGCTCACTGAGCAAAACAGTGCCAGCAGGGCCAATGGCCAGTCCATAAAAAGCTAATTGTCCATGGCCACAACTGGCCACACCTGACTCCCACAAGTGCTGGGTACTCCACTGAATGGGGCACCATATGGGGATACAGGCACCTCACGGAAGGGGGGTGGGGGGCAGGGGGTATGGGGGGATTTCCAACAGGGGTGAGACTTAGAGTTGCGTGAGGAGGTTGAAGGGGGGGTGGACTTCTTCTTTGATGGGGGTGGGGGCTGTTTGGCTCGGGTGGGGCTGGATGCCTTAGGCTCTGAGCGGGCCTTCTTCTTCACCGGAGAAGGGGCACGCGAATGGGAAGGCTGGACCGGGGTGGGCTGTGATGGGGAAGGAGTGGAAAGGGCAAGGAGGTGGGCACGTTTCGGGACAAGACGGGGTGGGCCAGTGGGTTGGAACAGGTCTGCACGGGAGAGGAAAAGTTTCTTGGGAGCAATTGGGGTGGGCATGGATGAGGGCGTGGGAGTGGAGGCAGAGGGAGTTGATGTATGGGGTGTAGGTGTGCATGTAGTAGGTGCAGGTGACTGCTCAGTATGCTGTGGTGTGGTGGATGTCTGATGGGTGGGTGTATGTGCGTTTGAGTGTTTTGGGAGGTGGGGGGTGGACACAGTGGGAGAAGACAGACAGCTAGTGTGGATGCATGTTGGGTGTGTGTCTGCAAGTCTGGGGAGTGTTGCATGTGTCAACTACAGTAGAGGTGGTGAGTGCAGGTGTGGTGTATGGGGTGCATGTATGGCTGTCTGCTATTGTGGTGAGTGCAGGAAGAGGAGCAGTAACAGTGAGTAAAGGTGCAGTGCATAAGGGTGTGGATGTAGAGGGGACAGACAGGGCAGCGGAAGAGGGGCGGACACTGGGGAAGTGGACGTTGTTGTGTGTGCAGGTGTCTGTGAATGCTTGTGGTGGGAGGTGTGGTGCTTGCGTTTGGAAGTGTGCTTCTTGTGTGTTGATGTGCCTGTAAGCGGTTCGGATTGTGTGCTTTGGACGGGTGAAGGGAGTGGGGTGATGGAAGGGGTAGAGGAGGTTGGAGGGGGGACGGAATGGCCAGGGAAACTGGCTGCCATCCAAGAGGAGGACAGAGCCTGAAAAGATCTCTGTAGGGCAGACACAGCACCATGAATGGCATCCAGATAGCCATTGGTCTGCTGCACCTCAGAAGCCAGACCCTGGATGGCATTGACGTTGGTTGTCTGCCCTACAGAGATGGTTCTCAGGAGGTCAATAGCCTCCTCTGTGAGGGCAGCAGGGCTGACTGGGGCAGGGGAGAAGGTGCCTGGGACGAAGGAGACGCCCACCATTCTGGGTGGGCGGGCACGGGCAACTCGGTGGGGAGCAGAAGGGAGGGCGCTGATGGTATGGGTGGTGGCGGAAGATCTCACAGTAGTGGTGTGTCCACTAGGGTCCACCACCGCCAGAGGACCCCTATCGGAGGAGGTCTCAGAGTCACAACCTCCTGTGGTAGTAGCCTCCCCCATGGAAGTCCCCTCACCCTCCCACCCACTGGTCCCCTGCGCGTCCGTTGTCACCGCCTTGGAGGATCCGTGGGCTGCTGCCTCCCCACTTGCCGGTGCCTCAGCTCCCTTGTCTGATGTTGATGCTGTACCAAACAAACACAAGGGAACAGGGACGGGGAGACAAAACAGGAGAGACACTTGTAAATAGCTGAATGCTGATACACAATGGCCAGCCATACACCTACCCAGCAGATACACCCAACAGGCAGCACCGTGCACTATGCCCATGGCCATGGCCCTGACTACTGAGCAGTATATTGACCTACACCCATCCCCTGAAATTGAATTGGAGCTGAGGTAGGTGAAACCTGACAGGGACACCCCTACACCCTTTGAGGAACAGACAGTAGGTGGACACCAGTCAAATTCCCTGCACTAAGCATCATGAGCCCTATCGCGCACACACTCATCCTTCCAGGTTGAAGTAATGTCTGTGAGTACTCACCACCTTGTGACTGCTGTGCAGCCTTCAAGCGCCCATCCAGGTCTGGGTACGCCACCGCCAGGATCCTTCGCATGAGAGGGGTCAGTGCCCGACGGGCATCCCTTCCACGTTGGGAGGACTTCCCCAGCTGGGCCTCACTGATCTTCCGCGCCCAGCGTTGCAGGTCCTCCCACCTCTTTCGACAGTGGGTGCTCCGCTGGTTGTAGACCCCCAGGGTCCGTACCTCCTTGGCAATGGCATGCCAATGTGCCCTCTTCTGGTGGGCGCTGACCTAGTAGGGTGACACAGAAATGGAACACAGAGGTCAGGCACCTGCACGATGGCAACAGCTGTCAGATTGTCAAAAATAGGACAGACAGTACTCCCAGACATGCAGGACAGTGTCATGCAGCATTCCATGCACCAAGGCCCATCCTGGCTCACAGGAGCACACATCTGTGCAATCCACTCCATCCATTACTCACACTGTGCTCCCCAAGCCCTGACTCACCTGTACCTCTGGCCGGCCGTATAGTCTGTCGTACATGGGCAGGACCCCTTCCACTAGTTTTTCCAGTTCTTCCTGGGTGAAGGCCGGGCCTTTCCCCTGCACCACGTGGAACATCCATAGCCAGAGGCAGGCCACAGCAGTACACAGAGTGGAGTACCTGTCCGCACAAGATCAGGGAGTCAAGTGACCAAACAATGACAAACGCGCGTACGGATTCCCCACTGGCATCCATATTAGCCAATGAGGGTGCAAACAGCGGTCAACACCGCCATATGCTGTGACGTCAACCGCTAGCAGTATTAGGTCACTTCCACAACGAAGGGGCAGAACTACAGTGGGCAGACATTTTGCCATCACCTACGCATTTTGAAATTCATAATACTCACAATGCTGGGCCTACTAGTCATATGAAGCACCTAGGCCTCTATCCATTGAGTATATAATCACACATGATTTACTCTGTTGCCTCCTAGTAATGTACATCTACATCTGTCAGGTTGCAGTTTTGTACAGATGCTACTATGAACAATGCACTGCATGTATTTAGCAAATATGCCAATGTATGTGTGCACATCACTCCTTTTTCTTACCCCTCATAAGTACCGACCCTTGTGGCGACGAGGGGCACCATCAGTGTACAGACCACTTGTGGATATGGGGACCATGGTGGAGCGTCAGATCATTATCACTTACAGACTCACACGTGCAACTATTCAGGACCTATGTGCATTACTAGATCCTGCACTGACTCCTGGAAATCGTAATCAGCATGCCATTCCAACTGAGGTGCAGGTGCTCTCTGCACTCCATTTCCTGGCCACAGGCTCTTTTCAAGTGACATTGGGCATGGGTGCTGGTTTCTCACAGCCAATGTTCAACCAGGTACTGACAGGGTTTCTGAATGAATTTGTACAACATCTGCAGTCCTATGTGCAATTCCCCCAAAGTGCTGACCTCCCTGCCATCAAGTCTGACTTCTATGCATTGGCAAACATTCCCCATGTCATAGGAGCCATCGATGGCACCCACATAGCTATCATCCCCCCAAGAGTGAGTGAACAGGTGTACAGAAACAGGAAGAACTTCCACTCCATGAACATACAATTGGTATGTACTGCAGACCAGTGCATTTCCCATGTGAATGCCATGTTTCCGGGTTCAGTCCATGATTCATTTGTTTTGATGAACAGTAGTGTGCCACAGAAGATGGAACAACTACAAGAGGACAGAGGGTGGATCATAGGTAAGTTTGCCTGTCACTAACTGACACATTGCAGAAAACCAGCCTGTCTGACTAAGGGACATTACAATGACGACTCTGTATTGACCCTTTTTCTAGGTGATTCTGGCTATCCTAACTTGCGTTGGCTCCTGACACCAGTGAGGAATCCCAGGACGGATGCAGAGAGGAAATACAATGAGGCCCATGGACATACTAGGAGGGTGATAGAGCGTACTATGGGCCTCATTATGACCCTGGCGGTAGAGAACCGCCAGGGCCAACGGGGCGGGAGCACCGCCGACAGGCCGGCGGTGCTCCCTTGGGCATTCTGACCGCGGCGCTTTGGCCGCGGTCAGAAAGGGAAAACCGGCGGTCTCCCGCCGGTTTTCCACTGCCCCTAAGAATCCTCCAAGGCGGCGCAGCTCGCTGCGCCGCCGAGGGGATTCTGACAATCCTTACCGCCATCCTGTTCCTGGCGGCTCGCCTGCCAGGAACAGGATGGCGGTAAGGATTGTCGTGGGGCCCCTGGGGGCCCCTGCAGTGCCCATGCCAATGGCATGGGCACTGCAGGGGCCCCCGTAAGAGGGCCCCGCTAGTATTTCACTGTCTGCATAGCAGACAGTGAAATACGCGACGGGTGCAGTAGCACCCGTCGCACCTTCCCACTCCGCCGGCTCGATTACGAGCCGGCATCCTCGTGGGAAGGGAGTTTTTCCCTGGGCTGGCGGGCGGTCTTTTGGAGACCGCCCGCCAGCCCAGGGAAAAACTCATAATACCCTCCGCGGTCTTTTGACCGCGGAGCGGTATTATGGAGGGCTGAATTCTGGCGGGCGGCCTCCGCCGCCCGCCAGAATCAGAATGAGGGCCTATATGTCTCTAGATTCCGGTGTCTACATATCTCTGGGGGGTCCCTGGCCTATGGGCCTGATAAGGTGCGTAGAATAGCGGTGGCCTGCTGCATGCTGCACAACATGGCTGTGAGACATTCTATCCCCCTTTTGGAGGAGGAGGGTGCTAGAGGTCCCGATCAGTTACCTCAGAGAGGTGAGGAGAGTGATGGCTGAGGATAAGGAAGGAGAAGATGTCAATTCCAGGAACCAACTGATACAACTCTACTTCCAATAATTGTGTGGGACTTAAGCCTGTAATTGTGGTTAGTGACTGATACTGTAAGTGTGCCATGTCATATAGGGGGGATTGGTCATGATAGGCGAGACATGGACCTCTGCAGCATGTTACTGACAGACAATATATGCATTCCATCCCTGCATAATTTGAAACAGACATTACCACTACCAAGCAGAAATTGACAATATAGTTGTTCCCTGCCAGTTACATCCATACTCCACTTTGTTCAACATTGAAGACAGGGGACAGTGTTACAGGTGAGAAATGTTGTTTATTGGTCTAATACAGTGAAATGTGCTATGTACAGTGATGGAAGTCGTAAGGATTGGGTGTCCTCAAAACCGACTTGGTGGCAGCCCTGTTGGATGTCATAGGTGGGTTCTATTTGTAGTATAAGTACTTTATTTAGCCCTCAGCTAAGTGTAGTTGGTGAATGGGTGGGATGGTTGCTTTGCAGTAGTAGCAGTGTCAATTGTTGGAGTGGGGCTTTTTTCTTAGCTGGGTTTCCAGTGCCATACCTTGGCCTGAGAGTACGTTTGGGCGCCTACTGTGGAGCTTCTTGGGGTGGCATAGTTGGCCCTTGTGATTCCTGGGAGGGTATTTCCTGTGCTGTTTCTGCTGCTTGGGTCATCTGTTGCTTGTTGTCCAGGGCTGCTGGGGGGGCCTCTTGTCCGGTGTGGGTGTCTGACTGTTTGTTGACCAACTGCAGCAGTGCTCCAGCAATGGTGGTCATTGTGGCATTGTGTTCTTTCCACTGCTCCAGGGCCTGTTGGTGTTGTTCCAGCTGCATCCTCTGACTTTGTTCCAGGGTGGACACAGTCTGTGCCAACCTGTCTTGGGTATGTTGGTAGGCCCCCAATACCTCTGCAATGATGTCCTGGGCTGCTGCATCCATCTGGTGCCCTACCCCCTGACCCACTGGGGCACCTGACCTTGCCCTGGCCCCCTGTGCCTGTGTCCCCTGCGCAGGTCTTGGCGTGCCACTTGTACTAGGGGCCTTGCCTTCCTGCATGTTGGGAGTGGGAGACTGTGGCCTCTGTAGCTGTGTTCCACCTGCCTGTGCCCTGGGTCCACTTGTGTGGGTATGCCTCCACTGGCCTGTTGGTCTTGACTGGGTGTTATGGGTGACAGTGTGTTCCTGGGTGGGGCTGCTGTATGGTGAGCATCCAGGGCTGTGTGAGGGGCCTGCCTGCTCATCAGTGTCCAAGGGTCCTTCGCCAAGGTCTTGTGATGTGCCTCTGTCTCCCTGGAGTGCTGTGCACTCCTTGTCCCCTCCATTAGGATTACATGGGTGGTGGTGCCGTTGGGGGACATAGACATGTCTGTTACATATGCATGAGGGTTTGAGGTGTACAGAACTGTGCAGTTTTGTGCTGGTGTAACTTTCAGTGGTCTTCCAGGGTGCCTTTGTGAGGTGCACATTGCATTGAGTGGCAGTGGTGGGGTTACATTGTGGCGGGGGTTATTATTCCATTGTGGGTACGTGCAGGGGTGGGTGGCTGTGCACAGTGGGAGTGATGTGGGCCTGGTAGTGAGTTGTGGGTAATGCAGGGTGGTTGATGTGGTGGGTAATGGCTGGGTGGGGTGTGGGTCTAGGTGGGTGTGGGTGGGGTGGGGTCGTGCATGCATTGCAGATGTGTTGTATAAGGGGTAATTGTAGATGACTTACCCGAGTGCATTCCTCCAGTGCAGGATGGTGAGTACCTTCTCCTCCCAGTCGGTGTAGTCGGGTGGTGTTGGTGGCGGTCCTCCCCAGTCTTCTGCACTGCGATGTGGTACCTGGATGCCACGGCCCTGACCTTCCCGCGCAGGTCGTTCCATCTCTTGCGGATGTCGTCCCTGGTGCGTGGATGGTGCCCCATTGCATTCACCCTGTTGACAATGGTCTGCCACATCTCCAATTTCCACGCAATGGGTGTGTGCTGCAACTCAGACCCGAATATTTGTGGCTCCACCTTCAGGATCTTTTCCACCATGGTCCTTAACTCCCTTCCGGTGAAGCGAGGATTTTTTTGGGGGGGCGGGGTATGGGTGCTCCTGTGTGGGTCGATATGCGTGTCCTGTCTGCTGGTGCTCTCCGTCTTCTGGTCCTGGTTTCGTTGCAAGGGATTGTGGGATGTGTCTGGGGGTGTTTTATGATGTTCTGGATGTGTGTCAGGTGTGTGGGTGATAGGCCTAGCCAATGTGTGCACTTGTTGCTGTTGGGCCCACTTGCCGCCCGTGGCGGTAGCAGCCGCAAATGGTCGTCCGGCCTCCACTGTCCGCCGAGATGATTTGTGCATCATTATTTGGAGGGCGGGATGTGGGTGTGCTTGGCGGTGGCGGGGTGGGGTGGGCCAGGATTCCCGCCGACAGGGTCCTGGCGGGGAGTGGTGGTCTGGGAATGTCTGGCGGGGTTGAGTTTTTCTATCATTATATGTCGGGTTTCCATTCACCGCCGCCGGCGGGATTCTGTTCACCTCCGACACGGCGGTCGGCGGTCTTTCCCGCCATGTTCATAATGACCACCATTGTCTTTTGTTGTTTATAGTGTATCACATCTGCATAGACGTTATTGAGGCCCAGAGAGTTCCTACCTTCTAGTGATCGCACAAGGCAGTCGAGCAGTTCCTGCAGAGATGTGGGTTCATCTTTTCCTTGTTTTATCCCACCCCTCTATGCTCCCTGGGGACTGTCGCTTGAACTAGGCAGTTATTTGTTACACTGTGCAGCCCCAGAAGGGATTGGAGGTCCTGCATCGCCACAGCAGTTGGAACTAGGTGAGTTTGTGACAGGAGATAAGCAGTACTGCATTTAATATGTACCTACATCTACTATTGGTATTAGTGTCCATGATTTCTCTGAAATCAGGTCTTTTAGGGTGGAACGCAGCAGCAACAGAGTATGCTCTGTCACTTCTAACTAATGAAAGCGGCAAAAGAAAGTCCAAATGATTAACAACAGATATTTCTACAAGGTCTTCGTGAGACTTCCCTGGTGCTACTCCATGTTCTTCTAAAGGACACCCCTCTTTTTTATTAAAATCAGGCCTAAGTATTCTTCTTCATTCCCTAACAAAGTCAATGCAAAGTCTCTAAAATATGCACAGTTCAAAGTCATTGATAATCACATCCTGAATGTAATGTCTTGATCTATCCAACAGCACAGAAACCTGCATATATAATTCAAACACAATGTTTAGTTCAAGAAGGTGCAGCTGGATCAGCAGTGTTATCTCAAAAATTTCAAAACGTACTTTCCCTGACATCTGCAGCATAGTATGTCCATTCAGGTGAAGAGTACCTCCGACTAGGCACTCTTGTTCTTTTTGATCTCCTTAGTGCCAAACCTTCAACCTCACTTTCACTTTGATCAGAGTTCTCAATGTCCTCTGAGAATTTTTGAGGCACACGTTTTTTAGGCAAAGTCAACTTCTCTCTTTCTTGCCTTCTGGGCCATCGGTCTCCAGCTTCCACTCGCTTTCTCACAGCACTAAGTTCTTCATTAGGGTCTGAATCTGAATTTGAACTGTTCACTACCACACAACAGGATTCAATTGATTCAGCTTCAACTGTGGTGGATTCATTTTCACAATGGCTGAAATTCTCTCTTGTGACACTTTCCTTGCCCCTTTCTCAATGTGATGCCCAAGATACTGAACCTCTGTCTGACAGTATTGCAGCTGTCCTGGGGATACTTTTTGTACATTCTCAGTCATGTGATTAAACAGTACAATAGTATCTCATTTTCAAGCTTCTTGCGTGTTCAACACCACCGATAGATTGTCAATGTGCTGTATTAAGTCTGAGTTGCACGGCATGGCCAGGGACTCCAAATTCTTCTTAAGAATCTAGTAGAAAAGGGAGAGGCTCTCAGTGTACCCCTTTGGGACTCAACACCATGCCAAAACACAATTTCCAAACCGAAATGCAAAGAGGAACTGACTGTCCTCATGCAACGGTATCAAATAGAAGGCTTGGCACGAGTCAATGACAGTGAACCACTCGGCCTCACATGGAATTTGAAACAATAGCACAGCTGGATTCAGTATCATGGGACAACAAGGAACAACAATGTTGTTCACCGTTTGCAGGTCCTTCACAATTCAATACTTCCGATTCAGCTTCTGTAATCTTAAAATGGGTGAATCACAAGGACTTCCAATAATTTCCATCGAAATTCCTTGTTGAATCATGAACTCAAACACTGGAGTTATCCCTGCAATCGTTTCAGGTGTCAAATTGTATTGGGGTGTTCTTGGGTATTCAGCATTTGGCTTCACTGTGATTTGAACAGGCTCAACACCCTTGATCAGTCCAAAGTCCTTTCCTGAAAAATCCCACACTTCAGGCTTAACTGTGTCTTTAATGTCTGGCTGTAAATCATCAACTGTTAACAGCATAAAAAATGTAAGAAAAAAATGTGACATTCTCACGAGTCTGCATCTATGTTTGTTGCCGTACCATAGATGATGCAGTTCAACTTACAAAGAAGATCCCTTCCTAGAAGACTCACTAGGCTGGAATCACACACCACAAATCAGTGATTCTCTTCACATGTACTTTGGTTGGGATGCATAATGGAACAACGCATGCACTTACAACGCATGCCTTTACAACACGGTAAGAACAATGCATGGTCATTACCAGGCATGCACTTACCACGAAATGTTTTTACCACGCATATGCTTTTACCACACATGTCTTTACCACAGACATTTCATAGTAAAGGCATAGTTGGTAAAGGCATATGCATGGTAAAAAGTAGAAGTAAGTATAACATACATGTTTTATATATATATATATATATATATATATATATATATATATATATATTCATAGAAATTTAATATATATTTCTATTTAAACATGTGTGTATATATATATGTGTGTGTGTGTGTGTGTATAGATATATATATATGTGTGTGTATATGTATATATATATATATATATATGCAAATATAGATATATATATATATATATATATATATGCAAATATAGATATATATACACACCTTTCCACTCACAAACCCTACCTACCCTAAACCCTAAAAATTACCTTACCACCCCAAACCCATACCCACCCTAAAACCTAAACACCCCTTACCATCCCAAATTCCATACCCACCCTAAAACCTAAAAATGCCCTTACCACCCCAAAACCCATGCCCACCCTAAAACCTAAAAATACCCTTACCACTCCAAAACCTATGCCCACCCTAAAACCTAAAAATGCCCTTACCACCCCAATACCCATGCCCACCCTAAAACCCAAAATGCCCTTACCACCCCAAAACTCATACCCACCCTAAAACCTAAAAATGCCCTTACCACCCCAAAACCTATACTGCCCTAAAACCTAAAGGTACCCTTACCACCCCGAAACTCATACCCTCCCTAAAAACTACAAATGCCCTTAACACCCCAAAACCCATACCCACTCTAAAATCTAAAAATGTCCTTACCACCCCAAAACCCATACCCAACCTAAAACCTAAAAATTCCCTTACTACCCCAAAACCCATACCCTCCCCAACCTAAAAATGCCCTTACCACCCCAAAACCCATACCCACCCTAAAACCTAAATATGCCCTTACCACCCCAAAACATATACCTACACTAAAACCTAAAAATGCCCTTACCACCCAAAACGCCATACCAACCCTAAAACCTGAAAATGCCCTCACCACCCCATAGCCCATACCCATACTATGCATTTACCATATATATATATATCACTCAACCCACTTAATACTTACCTGTACTTACCTGTAAAACCTTTACCACACATGCACCTTTACCATTCATGCATTTACAACGGAATTCATTGTAAAGGCATGCGTGGTAAAGGTTTATTCATGGTAAAGGCATGCATGGTAAGGCTATGCGTGATAAATGCATATGCGTTGTAAAGGCATTGTGGTAAATGCATCTCATTGCATTTACCGCGTTGTAAGTGATGTTTCCCCTTTGGTTGTTTCTTGGGTTGTCATCTACTTATTCGCCACTCCTATAACTTGGATCATTTTTCCTGAGAGGGATAATCTACTGTTCTTAAAGTAGAACAGGTAGCACCAGTGTAAAAAAATGACAGAGGGGTGGCCATTCACTTCACCATCTACAAATGGACCACTCTGGTCTATCTCCAAGACTGCACCAAATACGCAATCTTCCTCCCCTCTCAAGCACCACAAGGTTGGCTGATCGAAGCCATAGTTCTCAGTTATCTCAAATATGGGAAACCATTGAACGGGATTATTGTCTTGAGACATATTTAAGTTCATATTTTGGAATTCAATCTACGACCATTAAACATTTTCTGTGGCATTGGAGGTTGTGGAATCTGCATCATTGGAGCTTGTGGCACATTGTAATTCTGCCTTCTCTGTCTTTGAACACTTTGTACAGGTTTGCTATTCTGAGATGGTACAAATTCTGAATTCTGTAGCTGATTGGTTGGATTAAGATGACAGTCCCTCTTCCAATGCCCCAACTTTTTGCAAAAAGACAAGAGGTTGTCTTCTTCAAACTATTAATATTGATCTCTGTACTAGGATCAATTAGGACTCCTTGACCTCTACTCTGCATTGCATTTGGTCTCTGGTGATACACTATCGCACCAACATTCCCTCCAAATGGCTGGACTTTACTTCTATATGCAGCCCTCATCCAGGCAACCATTAACTTCTCCTTCGACTTCCTCTTCTGCATTTCAATTTCATCACTACAATGTTGCGTGGGCTCTCATTATTCTAATGAGACTACTGGATTTAAGCAGCAGAATTGCCCGCGATGTGGGAGACTATATCCCTCATTATGAACATGGCGGTCCGTTCAGCTCCGCCGGCAGTGGCGGTAGAAACCGCCAACAGAGGAGCAGTCCGGGCTGCCAGATAATGATCCAAACGAAACACAGGCATCCCGCAAACCACCCACCGCCAGGAGAGGAGTGACGATGGCAGAGTCCGCCCACAGGCCGTCGGAAAGGCCCACCCCGCCCATCAAATTATGAACCACCATTCCGCCGCCAGTTCTGGGGCGGGAACCACCGCCACACAAAGCCAGGCGGAAATGAACCAAATATAAGGAACCACGCACCGAAGTCCTACAGAATGAACTGCGGCAGCCATGGATAGAGAGCTGCCGATCATGCCAGCCCTGCTCCTTGCCATATACCTTCACGACCGAGACCGCCAATGAAGACGACGACAGTAAGTACTGCAACCTACGAAACAAGAGAGGAAAGGGCACAGTTATATACCCACCCACTCCAGCCATCCTGTAATGCCCCCCAACCCTTCATAGCAGCACAAGTCATACACCCCACAGCAAGAGGTACTTACCCGACACAAGGCAAATCCAACTTGACCATAGTACATACAAAAGCCCCACACCCGTAAAAAAGTTAAACAAATGACCAGGGTTCAACGGTTTGCAGCCCAAACACAGGCCACACAGAAACTTTATTCACAAGCTCACAGAGCCAAACAGTGCAAACAGGGCCAATGGCTAGTCCGTATATTCCCAATTGTCATGGGCCACAACGGGCCCAACCTGACTCCCACAAGTGCTTGGTACTCCTCATGATGAGGCACCATATGAGCATCCAGGCACCTCACGGAAGGGGGGCAGGGGTGGTGGGGGTGGAGATTTTCGACGGGGGTGGGCCTTTGACTTTCTTTTGGAAGGTGGAGGGGGTGGGCTTCTCCTTTGAAGGGGGTGGGGGCTGTTTGGCTCGGGTGGAGCTGGATGTCCTAGGCTCTGTCTGGGCCTTCTTCTTATCTGGGGAAGGGGCACGGGAATGTGAAGGGCAGATAGGGGTGGGCTGTGATGTGGAAGGAGCAGAAAGGGCAAGGAGGTGGGTACGTTTGGGGACAAGATGGGGTGGGCCAGTGGGTTGAAAGAGGTCAGGATGGGAGTGGAAAAGTTGTTTTGGAGCCATTGGGGTGGGCGTGGAAGAGGGCATGGGAGTGGAGGCAGAGGGAGTGGATGTATGGGGTGTAGGGGTGCGTGTAGTGGGTGCAGGTGACTGCTCAGTATGCTGTGGTGTGGTGGATGTCTGATGGGTGGGTGTCTTGGTGCGTTTGTGTGTTTTGGGAGGTGGGGGGTGAACACAGTGGGAGAAGACAGACAGCTAGTGTGCATGTATGTTGCATGGGTGTCTGCAAGTCTGGTGAGTGTGGTGAATGTGTCAACTACAATAGAGGTGGTGAGTGCAGGTGTGGTGTATGGGGTGCATGTATGGCTGTCTGCTATTGTGGTGAGTGCAGGAAGAGGAGCAGTAACAATGAGTGAAGGTGCAGTGCATGAGGGTATGGATGTAGAGGGGACAGACAGGGAGGCGGAAGAGGTGGGCACACTGGGGGAAGTGGACGCTGTTGTGTGTGCAGGTGTATTTTGGCAGTGTGAATGCTTGTGGTGGGAGCTGTGGTGCTTGTGTATGGAAGTGTGCTTCTTGTGTGTTGATGTGCTTGTCAGCGTGTCTGAATGTGTGCTTTGGACGGGTGAAGGGAGTGGGGTGCTGGAAGGGGTAGAGGAGGTTGGAGGGGGGATGGAATGGCCAGGGAAACTGGCTGACGTTCGAGAGGAGGCCAGAGCCTGAAAAGATCTCTGTAGGGCAGACACGGCACTGTGAATGCTATCCAGATAGGCATTTGTCTGCTGCACCTCTGATGCTACCCCCTGGATGTCATTGACGATGGTTGTCTGCCCTACAGAGATGGTTCTCAGGAGGTCAATAGCCTCCTCTGTGAGGGCAGCAGTGCTGACGGGGGTAGGGGAGGAGGTGCCTGGGGCAAAGGAGACATACACCTTTCTGGGTGGGCGGGAACGGGCAACTCGGTGGGGGGCAGAAGGGAGGGCGGTGATGGAATAGGGGTGGCGGACGATGTAATGGTAGTGGTGTGTGCACTAGTGTCCGCCACCGCCGGAGGGCCCCCATCGGAGGAGGTCTCAGAGTCACTACCTCCTGTGGTAGTAGCCTCCCCCGTGGAAGTCCTCTCACCCTCCCACCCACTGGTCCCCTGGGCGTCGGTTGTCTCTGCCTCGGAGGATCTGTGGGCCGCTGCCTCCCCACGTGCCAGTGCCTCAGCTCCCTCGCCTAATGTTGATGCTGTACCAAACCAACACAAGAGAACAGGGATGGGGAGACAAAACAGGAGAGACACTTGTGAATAGCTGAATGCAGGTACATAATGGTCAGACATACACCCACCCAGAAAACACACCCAAAATGCAGCACCGTTCACTATGCCCATGGCCATGCCCCTGACTACTGACCAGAATACTGCTTTACACCCATCCCCTGAAATACCTTAGGAGCAGAAGTAAGTGAAACCTGACAGGGACAGCCCTACACCCTTTGGGGAACATACAGTAGATAGACGCCAGTCAATTTCCCTTCCCTGCCTCTAAGCAGCATGAGCCCTATTGCACACCCAGACATCCTTCCAGACTGAAGTATGGTCAATGAGTACTCACCCCCTTGTGACTGCTGTGCAGCCTTCAAGCGGCCATCCAGGTCTGGGTACGCCACCGCCAGGATCTGTCGCATGAGGGGGGTCAGTGCCCGACGGGCACCCCTTCCACGTTGGGAGGACTTCCCCAGCTGGGTTTCACTGATCTTTCGCACCCAGCGCCCCAGGCCCTCCCACCTCTTTCGACAGTGGGTGCTCTGCCGGTTGTAGACCCCCAGGCTCCGCACCTCCTTGGCGATGGCATGCCAATGTGCCCTCTTCTGGTGGGCGCTGACCTAAAAGGGCGACACAGAAATGGAATACAGAGGTCAGGCACTTGCACAATAGGAACAGCTGTCTAATAGTCTACTATGGGACGGACAGTACTCTCAGACATACAGGACAGTCACGCGCAGCATGCCATGCACCATGGCCCATGCAGGCTCAGAGTTGCACACATATGTCCAATCAACACCATCCGTTACACACACACAGTGTCCCCCAAACCCAGACTCACCTGTACCTCTGGCCGTCCGTACAGTTTCGCCTACAAGGGCAGGACCTCGTCCACTAGCTTCTCCAGTTCTTCCTGGGTGAAGGCCGGGGCCCTTTCCCCTGAAACACGTGGCACATCCATAGCCAGAGGCAGTCCACAGCAGTACACAGAGTGGAGTACCTGTCTGCACGAGATCAGGGAGTCAAGTGATCAAACGATGACGAACACGCGTACGTTCTGCGGCAGTGTGCACCGTCACCGCCGGCAGCGATCATGATAGGCCAGGATTCCCCATTGGCATCCATGTTAACCAATGAGGGTGCGAACAGTGGTTAACAACGCCTTAGGCTGTGATGTCAACCGCTAGCGGTATGAGGTCACTTGCACAACGAAAGGGCAGACATTTTGCCTTTACCTAAGTATCTACAATTAATTAATACTCACAATGCAGGCCCTACTAGCCACATGAAGCACCTAGACCTCTGTCCATTCAGTATTGTAGCCAACATAAAATACTCTGTTTCCTCATTGTGATGTACATGTATCAGGTAGCAGTTATTATAGAGACACCGCTATGAACAATGCCGTGCACATAGGATGACAAGTGTGCCAATGTATATGTTTTCATCACTCCCTTTTGTAACCCCTTGTATGTACCGACCCTTGTGGCGAGGAAGGGCACCATCAGTGTACAGACCACTTGTGGATATGGGGACCATAGTGGAGCGTCAGATCAGAATCACTTACAGACTCACACGTGCAACTATTCAGGATCTTTGTGCATTATTGGATCCTGCACTAAATCTGGCAAATCGTAATCAGCATGCCATTCCAACTGAAGTGCAGGTGCTCTTCACACTCCAGTTCCTGGCCACAGGCTCATTTCAAGTGACAGTGGGCATGGGTGCTGGATTTTCACAGCCAATGTTCAGCCAGGTACTGACAAGATTTCTGAATGCATTTGTACAACATGTGCAATCCTATGTGAGGTTTCCCCAAAGTACTGACCTCCCTGCCATCAAGTCTGACTTCTATGCCTTTGCAAACATTCCCCATGTCATAGGTACCATCAATGACACACACATAGCTACCATACCCCCAAGAGTGAGTGAACAGGTGTACAGAAACAGGACGAACTTTCACTACAAGAACAAACAATTGATATGTACTGCAGACCAGTACATTTTCTATGTGAATGCCATGTTTCCAGGTTCAGTCCATGATTCATTTGTGTTGAGGAACAGTAGTGTGCCACAGAAGATGGAACAACTACAAGAGGACAGAGGGTGGATCATAGGTAAGTTTGCCTGTCACTAACTGACACATTGCAGAAAACCAGCCTGTCTGACTAAGGGACATTACAATGACGAGTCTGTATTGCACCATTTACTAGGTGATTCTGGCTATCCAAACTTGTGTTGGCTCTTGACACCATAGAGGAATCCCAGGACGGATGCAGAGAGGAATTACAATGAGGCCCATGGATGTACTAGGAGGGTAATAGAGCGAACTATAGGTCTCCTGAAGGCTAGATTCCAGTGTCTACATATCTCTGGGGGTTCTCTGGCCTACGGGCCTGATATGGTGTCTAGAATAGTGGTGGCCTGCTGCATGCTGCACAATGTGGCAGTGAGACATTCTGTCCCCCTCTTGGAGGTGGAGGGTGCTATAGGTCCTGATCAGCTACCTCAGAGAGGTGAGGAGAGTGATGGTGAGGATGAGGATGAGGAAGGGGAAGATGTCAATTTCAGGAACCAACTGATACAACTCTACTTCCAATAACTGTGTGGGACTTAAGCCTCTCATTGGGGTTGGTGACTAATACTGTCAGTGTGCTCTGTCATATAGGGGGGGGTCGGTCGTGATAGGCGATACATTGCCCACTTCTGCATGGTACTGACTGAAAATATATGCATTCCCTCCTTGCCACCATTTGGGAACACAGGACTACCATCATGCACAAAATTGATAATAAAGTTTTTCTCTGCCAGTTGCATCCATACTCCACTTTGTTCACAATTTAAGACAGGGGACAGTGTTGCAGGTGTGAAATGTGTTTTATTGGTAGAAGTAAGTGAATTGTGCTATTTACAGTGATGGGAGTTGTAAGGGTGGGGGTCCTCAAAACCAACTTCGCGGCAGCCTTGTTGGATAGTATTGATGGGTCCATTTTGATGCACAGTACTTCAATTTGCCCTCAGCTAAGTGTTGTTGGGGAATGGGTGGGGTGGTTGCTTTGCATTTGCAGCAGAGTCAATTGTTGGAGGGGGCCTTGTTCTTAGCTGGGTTTCCAGTGCCATATCTTGGCCTAAGAGTACGTTTGGGCTCATGCTGTGGAACTTCTTGGGGTAACTTGGTTGGCCCTTGGGTTTCCTGGGAGGGTATTTTCTGGGATGTTTCTGGTGCTTAGGTCATCTGATGCTGGTTGTCCATGGCTGTTGTGGAGGCCTCTTGCCCGGTGTGGGTGTCAGACTGGTTTTTGACCAACTGCAGCAGCGCTCCTGCTATGGTGGCCATTGTGGCATTGTGCTCTTTCCACTGCTCCATGGCCTGTTGGTGTTGTTCCTGCTGCATCCTCTGACTTTGCTCCAGGGTGGACACAATCTGTGCCAACCTGTCTTGCGTATGTTGGTAGGCCCCCAATAACTCTGAAATAACGTCCTGGGCTGCTGCATCCATCCTGTGGCCTCCCCCTGGCCCACTGAGACACTTGAAGTTGCCCTAGCCCCCTGTGCCTGTGTCCCCTGCACAGGTCTGGCAGTGCCACTTGTACTGGGGCCCTCGCCTTCCTGCATGTTGGGATTGGGAGACTGTGGCCTCTCTAGCTGTGTTCCACCAGTCTGTGCCCTGGGTTCAGTGGTGTGGGTACGCCTGCCCTGGGATGCTGGTCTTGACTGGGTGGTGGGGGTGACAGTGGTTTCGTTGGTGGGGCTGCTGCATGGTGAGAGTCCAGGACTGTGTGAGGGGCCTGCCTGCTCATCAGTGTCCAGGGATCCTTCGCCAGTGTCTTGTGAGGTGCCTCTGTCTCCATGGAGGCAGTGGCACTCCTTGTCCCGTCCGTTAGGGTTGCATGGGTGGTGGTGCCTGTTGGGGGACATAGACATGTCTGATACATATGCATGTAGGTTTGAGGTGTACAGGACTGGGCTATTTTGTGCTGGTGTTACTTTCAGTGGCCTTCCAGGGTGCCTTTGTGAGGTTGACATTGCATTTAGCGCCAGTGTGGGGTTGCATTGTGGTGGGGGTATTGTTCCATTGTGGGTACGTGCATTGGTAGGTGGCTGTGCACAGCAGGAGTGATGTGGCCTTGTTAGTGGGTGTGAGGTCTTGCAGGGGGGTGGATGTGGTGGGTAATGGCTGGGTGGGGTGTAGGTCCAGGTGGGTGTGAGTGGGTTGGGGTGGTGTATGCATTGCAGTTGTGGTGTATATGGGGTAATTGTAGATGACTTACCCGAGTCCATTCCTCCAGTGAGTCCCTCTGGGTGCAGGATGGCCAGTACCTTTTCCTCCCAGTCGGTGTAGTCGGGTGGTGTTGGTGGCGGTCCTCCCCCAGTCTTCTGCACTGCGATGTGGTGCCTGGATGCCATGCCACGGACCTTTCCCGCAGATCATTCCATCTCTTCCGGATGTCCTCCCTGGTGCATGGATGTTGTCCCACTGCATTCACCCTGTTCACAATGGTCTGCCACAGCTCCAATTTGCGGGCAATGTTTGTGTGCGCACCTCCCCCCAAAGATTTGTGGCTCCACCTTCAGGATCTCGTCCACCATGGTCCTTAACTCCCTTTCAGTGAAGCGTGGATTTTTTTGGGGGGACATGGTGAGTGTGGTGGATGGTGTTGGGACTGGGAACGAGGTAAGGGTGCTATTCTGTGGGTGGGTGTACGTCTCCTGTATGCTGGCGTTCGCTATCTGCCTCTGGTGCTCTCCATCTTCTTGTCCTGCTTTCGTTGCAAGGGATTGTGGGGTGTGTCTGGGGGTGTTTTATGGGGTTCTGGATGTATGTCAGGTGTGTGGGTGATACGCCTATCCAATGTGTGCACTTGTTGCTGTTGGGCCCACTTGCCGCCCGTGGCGGTCGCAGCCGCCAATGGTCGTCCGGCCTCCACTGTCCTCCAAGGTGATATGTGCACCATTATTTGGAGGGCGGGATGTGGGTATGCCATGCCACGGACCTTCCCCGCAGGTCGTTCCATCTCTTCCGGATGTCCTCCCTGGTGCGTGGATGTTGTCCCACTGCATTCACCCTGTTCACAATGGTCTGCCACAGCTTGAATTTGCGGGCGATGGGTGTGTGCTGCACCTCGGCCCGAAGATTTGTGGCTCCACCTTCAGGATCTCGTCCACCATGGTCCTTAACTCCCTTTCGGTGAAGCGAGGATTTTTGGGGGGCGACATGGTGAGGGTGGTGGATGGCGTCGGGAGTGGGGACGGGGTATGGGTGCTCCTGTGTGGGTCGATATGCGTGTCCTGTCTGCTGGCGTTCTCTGTCTGGCTCTGGTGCTCTCCGTCTTCTGGTTGCGTTTCAAGGGATTGTGGGGTGTGTCTGGGGGTGTTTTATGATGTTCTGGATGTGTGTCTGTTGTGTGGGTGATAGGCCTAGCCAATGTGTGCACTTGTTGCTGTTGGGCCCACTTGCCGCCCGTGGCGGTCGCAGCCACCAATGGTCGTCCGGCCTCCACTGTCCGCCGAGGTGATTTGTGCATCATTATTTGGAGGGCGGGATGTGGGTGTGCTTGGCGGTGGCGGGGTGGGGTGGGGTGGGCCGGGATTCCTGCCAACAGAGTCATGGCAGGGAGTGGTGGTCTGGGCATTAGGGTGCTAAAATAATGTGCATGGAGCTATAACTAAAATGGCTACACAACAACAATACTTTGCATACCTCAAGATCTCATCAACTGATTCGTTCTGCCAACAAATCAAATGCTGCTAAATCATCATGCTAATTTCGGGTCTCAATCATGTCACAAACTTTGACACAAAATGTCCCTTTGGTTCAAGCGTCTTCATTCCACTATGCTGCTTGAATGCCTGTAGCAATCTCTCATAGTGAGCATGAATTGATTTTTTTTGTGTGTGTTCCTGAGTCATTCTATCAACTTTAATCCAATCAATATCTTGGAGTGGCACCTTTGACTTCAAGAATGTCATCACCTGCTGATACATTTTCATCATCAATGGCAAAGGACCTTTGGTTACTATACTTCTTAGTGTTTCTGATTCAGGCCTCTGAACAGATCCTTTACATTCTGCCCACAAGTCACTTGGAACCACATTGTCAGACAGGGTGTTCAAGTCAAACCCTAACACATGTGTAAGTTTCACAAACCTCTCAACTTACTTGTACCACTCCATTGGCTCTTCTTTCAATTTTGGAAAGTCATTAGTGAATGATGCAAGATCACTTCTACTCCAAGGTACATGTACATAACCTCCACTAGGCGCTTCTCTTAATGGGAAATGTGTTACTCCCATCTCTCCCTCTACAGTAGGTGGTTTGCCTGTGGGCTTCTTTGGATCTTTCTTTCTAGCCCATCAAGCTTCTCATTTATCCAACTCATTCCATTTCTGAATTTTTTGAATTAATTTTTTAATTTGTATTTTCATCCCTGAAGTTTGCATTCAGATTATGTCCTCCTTATTGAAACACACATGATAACTATTCTGTGAAGCTTTGGTCTTATTCAAATATACCTCATATCCCTGGGCTAACTCCGATAGTTTGTCATAAACTTGTTCTAGTAACATCTTTCCACATGAACACTAGTTCATTTTCATGATAATTATCTAAATAAATTATTTCAAGGTTCCATCTAATCGTATTATCTAATTCTAATTTTAATTTTGCCATATCTACCAAGTACCCTCTCTCTGGTGACTGAATTGTTCCCTCACTCACCTTAGTACTCTTGAAAGTGGATCAGCATTAAAAGCCTTAACCCACTCATCTATTCCCTTGCACTAAGACTCCGTGTTATTACAGGGATTTTAGTCACATTTCCTTCTCCATAGGCTCCACTACTAGGATTTAAAGGCAGCTCCTATAGGGGTGTTCCAGAAGTAAGCATTCTCTGGTATGTACCTATGGAACCACACCCTGAAATAATCAAAGTCAAATCTGCACTCGTCGCACATGGATAACTTGTTTGCATTGGAACTAAAGGAACAAATTCTCTCGCATCAGGACTCGCTGCAACTTTATCTGATCCACCTACTGCATTTGGGACGGTCGAATTATAAGTCACCTTTCCTGAGCCTTCACTCTTGGACATAGGTACCCAGGACCAATAGTAACTGGGACAGTAGGAGCATTGGCAGTGTTTTGGGCAAAATCAGTTAGAGCATGAATTTTTGAACCCTCTCCACTTGGTTCATAATGCACATTCGCTAGAGTGTCCCCCACAGGACCAGGAGTCACATTCACTGTGGCAGTAGCAAATCCAACCTTTCCACTAGCACCTATGGGGTTTCCACCCTTGTCCCAAGTCTGGTTATATGGGGAAGGATGCTCTGACAATAGCACATCAAAAAGGCTGCACCCCCCATCACTGTCACTAACCTCACTCATATCATCTGATTCCTTTAGCTTTCGCTCTTTTTGTTTCTTGTCTCTTCTCTTTTCCTTCTGTCCCTACAATGTTTCACTCATCAAAGCTGGATACAATCTAACTCGCTCTGTCATATCAGTCTTCCATCTTTTCTGTTCAGCATCCCATTTAGCATCTACACAGGTCTCCACTGCTGTTTGGGGTCTACCCCGATATTTCTCTTTCTGTCTAGCATGAGCAGCAGGTTCCCAAGCATTAAGTGCCTCATACTGTGCAGGTTTATGGGGTGAGCTCATCTCATGTAACACTCTCCTCAGATTTTTAGTAAGTCTCAAATTGAATGTGCCAAATCATAGAAACCTCAATGCACCTTCCCTTTCTGTGTCTTGTGCCATTGACTTAGCCAAATACTCATATGGAGCACTACATTTATCGTCATGTAATTACCTGGGGTACCTTCGGGAGGTGCCTCTTCTTCCCACTACTAAGTATAAGCACAACCCCGCTAAACAAGTCTTTTAAACATTTCATTTTTCCCAATCAAATATTGCTAATCACATTGAAGCTTTGTTTTGAATCAGGAAGCAACACCGTATTCACAATTTCTTGTTCAGCAGTAACAACCAATCACAGCATGGCAACACACCAACCAACCTATACCAATGTGGTACACTGTGACGTCAATATTGCTCCTTGCATTAGCTCACCCTCTTTCACAATCTGCATTCACACATTCCCCACAACATCATACACATATAAAAAATACAATACAATAACCTTTGTCTTCTCATCTAAGGAATCAGCAGTATCCAGTCACAGAAGAGTATCAACACTTCAAATGAAACCTTGGCCTGCGTGGTATCATCCAGGTTAGTATAGGTACACCCTGCATATTAAGATCCACTATACCAATCGCCTCGCATTCACACAAAGATAAAGTCCCTATCTCAATTGGGCTGTTGAAGACATCTCATGACAAGCACCACCAAACTTAGCAGGCCATCACAATATGGTGTCTTCTACACCTTTTAATACTATCCTGGGTTCTTAAGTTACATCAGACCTGATAGTAGCACACTACATATGTTGTTCATTTACATTTTTATGTCACTTCTACAATGCATAAAGGCACAGACAAAGTTATGCATTCCCGATGTGATGAACCTGGGTCCAGCTAAGACCTCTCTCAGGTAAGGTTCTGCATTATTACACTGAGACTGTGGAGGTGTCAGCAACTGTGACAACAACTCTGCGATCCCAGAAAGATATCCGATAATATTCCCTTCTCTGGATGTGTTTATGTTTTACTAGTCCTTTGTGGTTATACATGCGGGGAGTCTCTAACTCGATTTCAACCCGATATTTCCTGAGCCCTAGTCACGGACCCTTTGAGGATTTCCAGTTAGTCGTTAGTTCTATTCACCAGTATGGGTGCTAAGTCGATTAATTGATTTCCCATTGTACCCTTTGTGGAGTGGGGGAACTGCCCCAGTCTGCAACTCTAGGGACCCAAAAGATTTGAGCGATCTGCGTCTTTCTCAAGGTGGGATGGTACTTCCTCCCAATAGACCAACACCTCATGACAGGACCAGACCATGCTGTGGAAGCCATATCCTCCAGGCCACATCTGGGGCAGGTGGTGGTATGGTGGTGGGTAATGCCTAATCTCCTGAGGATAAGTTAGCTCTGTGTAATTAGAGGAATAGTTGGAGTCAGTGTTGGAGTTAGTGTTTCCAAGAACTACGGAACCACGGTGGGGTACTGTAATGCCAAAGTCCAAACCTTATCAGTGACGCTGTGCCCCAGGTCGTGGGTCCATTTGTTCTTGAGGTTGTGGAGGTCCCCATATGCATCATGGTGGAGAGCCCTATACAGTGAAGTAACCACTTAGCTCTCGACCTCTGTATGAGGTGGCGTCTATGAGATGTGAACAGACAAGAGTGCCATTTGTCATTGGTTCACGTCTTTTTTCAACTCAAATCTAACTAAATAAGGTCGTAATATTTTTATTGTGATTACGTATAATGGTGATTTACACACATTTTCCTATACCAACTAATGTATAATGTATGTATAATGTATGTTTCATGTACTGTACATACATACTGGTTTTGAAAAAAGTTCTGCAATGTTCTTACTTTGTACAGTTTACATATTTCTGTAGTAGCGCGAAGGTTTTCATATATGTCATATAAAGTATTGTTATCAACATTGTATAGTGCATCATTAGTATGGCACTGTAACACTTCTGTGTTATTACTACTTATGCATATGTGTTTGAAGTTTGATTCATGTGGTTCCTCACTTCCTCCTCCGTTTCATGGTGGTCAGTATCTGTGCATGGGTAAGTTTTGCAAGAGACCGCCTAAGCATTTATGACTCTCCAAATGCTTGTAAAATCCTGGGCCAATCATACACACTTAGATTAGACCTATGTCTGCCTAAACGTTTGTATATCTCCAAGAATTTACTACATTTTGAATGTAAATCCAATTTTATTTCATGCCACCTTTTACTTACCAAGTCTAAATGTGTTTCCGAAATGTATTGCGTACTTTATTGACACATCATACACGCTCACCTGTCTAAATTTGACGTTTATGTATTTTTATGAGTCATGCATACTTTACCTGTTACCTTAGCGACTTTTTTAGATACATCTTATACTTTATGCTAGGACAGGCTTTGTAAATCAATGTCTTCAGTTTATGAGGCAATTGCCTCAGCCAATGTGCAGCAGCCCATCGTGTGCTAGAGACAGGCTTCCTCACTTGCACATCTGGAATGCAGGCATAAAGAATGGCTTCGTGATCAGCACCTGGGTGATCAGATCTGCATAACCAGCCTGATCGCTTATTGAAAAAGTTAAAAGACCACAAGTATTGGCAAAGTCAATAGATCTTTACTTGGCAAGCTGGTGGAATTCTCATTTTATATAAAGCATATGTGACAAGAAAGACAATTCAAAACATACTGCAGCCTAAATAGGTCAGCCATGAGCTCGCAATCATTAAAAAAACAATGGTCATATTTAATTTTAATAGAATATTCAGGGACCGTCCTACGAAGCACACGTGCTTGCAACAACTATTGAACCCTTTATTTACTTTTATCTTACATCATAGGAAAAGATGTGAATCTTCTTAGCACATAGAACAGGTACTATTGAATATAAATTACAGTAACCTGATGACATTATTTAAACATACAACGTTTACTAAACAAATAAAAAAGACCTAGAATGGAAAGAAAAAAAAGCATTGGCAAAATACAGTTCTGGCCACCAACCCTACCAGTAAAATGAACTTTTTTTTAGACGAATTAGAAGATGCAAAACTGCCATCATTCATGACGTAAGGGAGCCAATGTCTGAAGTAGGCTAACCCACTGCCTCATGGTGTACGCTATGGTGAGTGTTAGCAAATTGTGAATGACAGTTACAAATAACAATATTCCAAGACCCACTATAAACAGATATGTGTGCATTTTTATTATTTCTTTTCCTAGTACATGTTGCTGGCAAGACAGCTAAACCTGTCTTAAACTCAATCATCTATGCTAAAACCTGTAGATTGGGGTGAAGAGATGACAGTGTTGCACTGCTGAGCTTAGTAATTGCCTCATTATTGGTATTTGCATTATTCAACTAATGTGCGATCGCTTAGTGTTTCTAGATTCCTCTTGCCTCCTTCTACACCAATGGTTCTTAACATTTTCATTTCTGTGATCTCCCACTTAATCATTACTGGGATCCGGTACCCCCACTGAATCATTACTTGAATCCAGGGGTCCCCATTGAGTCATTACTGCAAGCCAGGCGTACCAACCTAAGCAATTTTGCTGACTTGAACTACAAAAAATACAGGCACATGCATTCATCTAATACACAAATGATTAAATATTTTATTTAATTCAAGAGAATATAAAAAAACGCATTTTATTTTTAGTGGGAAAGTTGGAGTTTTTCTAAATTCAAGTGAGGCCACTCATTACCCATATTATATTCTGTTTGATGCACCTTCACTTCTCCCATGAATCAATCTATGGATACCAACTTCAATTTTAGCTTCCAATTTCAGATTTTTTCACAGTTGCACTGCATTTAAAATTGTACAATTTGCTTCTTCATTTGTATACATTTCATTGATCTATTAATATTATTTAATTTTCTAAGCAGTTGCGGCCCCCTGAGTAGTGTCTTGAACCCCATGTGTCCCCGGACCACAGGTTGAGAACCACTATTCTACACTATGATTAAATAAGAAAAGTAAATAAGAAAGTAACAAGCACAGCAAGGTCCAAGAAGAAAATACCTATCACACCCATTAAAGAATGTGTGCTTGCCTGGGGCAGCTAGGCCATGTTGTGGCAAGAGACAAAAACAGCAATAACCTGGCCCCAGTCGTAAATCTATACTGTCCGAGCAGCATGTGGACGCGGCTTCGCTTCAACATGCGGAGCACATCTTATGTTCCACCAAGGCGCCTCACAAATGGGTAAGTCACAACAAATGTGCAGGGAATAGAAATATTTTAGGGATGAAGTCATTAAAACTGAAAGTTGAGGAAGAAAAGTGAAGTAGCCTAGCAGGTGATAGCAGCTGTACACACCCCCTAGTTTAACACGAACTGCGGAAAAAAAGTGTTAGGGTTTGAATTTAACAAATCTCTTTAATAATATTTAGAGTTGTGCGAACAGGGTGATATACATAGCATATTATGTAGGTGGAAATCATCTTCATGATCTTTCGTACTGAAGAATGGCCGACAAGTCTGGGTTATTAAAAAAGAAAGTGGTTGCACTGAAGGCATGGATTTGTCCAGAACTATCTTATTGTTGGGTTCTAGCTGCCTCCATGAATTAATTCCACTTCTGTTTATTGAATTTTCTTTTCAGTCTTTATGTTAATCGGTTACTCATTTTACAGAGGTAACCCATATTAGTGTTAGTGTACATGGCTAACTTTTCCTTTCATATTGTTAATATCCACTACTGTCTATTGGAGTCATTTTAATAACAATATATTAAAAGTTCAGGAATTTCAAACCATAATTTTACATATCCGGTTTCATTTTTTTATGCATTTCATATTTCTAGAATACATTAATGTGTCCATGAATGTATGTGATACACGTTATGTATGAATATTGTAAGCTTTCCAAAAGCCAATAGAGACGTTTTGCATAACTGAAATGTTTTCTCAAAGCTACCAAAAAATTGTGTACACAATTTACAAATTCTTTACATATCATCGGGTGAACAGCCACGCCATTTTGAATAAACCCTCGCTTTGAAAGGTTAAACCTTTTGGTACAGTCTGGAAGGAAGCAACGTACTGAAAACATGTAGGCCACAATAACAGTTAGAAGCTATCACGGGTTTCTAAATTGTTTATGATCAATTTAAAAAAATCAGTAGCAAAGACCCTTATTTTTGAAAATTAGAATACAGCAGAGTTGGATTTATTTAACTCAAAACACATAGTTAATGATCTGATTTTTGTCTTGGCGTTGTCAAATTTGGAATCTGTTTATTCTAAAGTCTCCATAGATTCCCGTTTCAAAGAAGGTGTTCAAATAAATGTTATTCTTAGGGTAGTGCAATGCATTTCTTAGTAGAGTACAACCAATGAGTATGTTGAATCTTAAATAATGATTGTATGCAGGACCACCATAAGGGGTTTGCAGCCGAGGCTATTTCTCCTAGCCTCTAGGAAAGCCCCGCCTTGAAATGCCAACATACGCACGAAGATTAATTATTTACAGAAAATGATAATAACATTGTCAAACCACAACATTGTTCCTTTAATCTCAGGAGCAGAGGTGCTTTGCAGAAGCCACTCAGAACTATTTTGAAGGGGTGGTAATGATGTTTTGACAGCTTTCTCTGCAAAAAGAATACTGCAGAATAAGCGCATGGTGTTAGGGTGACAGTGGTGTATGTAATTGTCTTCTTCTTAAAAACATATTGACAAATCCCATTGTTTGGCTATGATGCAGCAAAACCATTTTAGTGGTCACAAAGTTACATAGGGACATAGCAAGGGCAGGGTTATCGGACAGAGAGAAGACAGGGAGTGGGAAGAAGTTGATAGGAACAAATACATTGCCTCACATATTTGTATTTGTAATGTGCAAATAACAAATGAAACAGAGCCACTCTGAAACTTACACAAATTGAAATGGGATAATTATATGTGCAATGCTTCAAGATTTCACTCCCCTTATGTCTAAGTAAACTCTTTATTTGTGTCTGCAGTTGGTATGTGTCAGTGGTTTAGTGTGCCTAAAGCAGATATCTATGTGCAACCTGTAAATCACAAGTTTGAATCCTTACAAGGGTGATAACATTTCTTCATTTAAGGACACAAATTACACTTTTGACTTGGGCCCTACCAAAGCCTGTGACAGCACAGTATGCATGTGATCTGCTATTTGCCTTTCCATGCTTCTAATTGGGCTCCAAGAGTCAGTTGGTTGGCTTACTGCTACAGCACCGGGGCCACAAAAGATGAAGAAGCCCGTTCTGGCAAGTCAGTAGCCACAATCGCTTGATTTACACTGACTGCCAATGTGCAGACTCTGAGACAGAGTTCCAACACTCAAAAGTTGCACCTGAGTGCTGAACCTGGTAGAGTTGTCAGACTAAGGTTTGGGCACCCAAGACAGACACTAGACTTCACCAAAGGGAACCCCTGGCTTCACTGTACCGGAGACCAGTAGTTGAGGGGCAACTGGACTTTTCCTGGATCAAAGAGGACTTTGAAGGATACCAGCACCTATCACTAAAGTCGCCCCACCTAGCCGATGGACTGAGGAGTAGCCCCAGAAAGATACCCATGACCACAAAGCATCCTTAGCATCCTATAGCATCTTCTACATATTGTATCCCTGGCATCAGGACCACTCCATTAAAGTCTATGATGGTTCATTCATAGAGCCTGGAACGGGACTTGAGACTGCTTTGGTCTTAAGGTAGCTGTCCTACTATTTCTTATTGGCCTCCCTGACCTTCTCCTCAGTTGGGGTTGTTTGCCCAACATGGGACAGAGTAACTAAACACAACTCTTCAAAAGTTTTACAGTTTCCAAAATTTGTGGTTGCCAATGCTTGTTGGAAATGTGCAGGGATTCATGATTTACTTAAATATATTTTTCTCCAGAAGCTGCATAAAATGATTCATAGGGTATTTGATAATGCAAACAGCATTAGAAGTTCATATGATACTTTTACAGGTATGCTTGTGATGTGTTATAGGTGAACTGTTTCACTTTAGATGTCCAGATCTACAAAGCAGGCATTCAGATCAAATAAAGAAACCACCGGGGAAGAGGTTAGGGAAGCCAGACTACATATCAAATTGATATGTTTTGTGAATATTGACTATGGTAAGGTTGAAATAGAAAATATGCGTTGTCTCATAAAATGAGATTATTTTTCACGCGAAATGCGTATCTGATTTGTTATTGAAACACTGCATAAGAAAAAAATCTCATCTGAATGCTCGATGTCCCTCAAGTGACTTATGCTGAATATCCTTAAACAGTCCGATATGAATGTCCCTGAACTGATGATTGCTTTAGCTGCTCTACAAGCTGTCAACATGAAGGATGAAGAGATGCATTTGGGAGGCTAGCAAAGGCAGAGGGGAGGGGTGCAGTGCAGCTGAAAAAGTGTCATCCTAAACACAGCTCCAGGATCATGCTTTTAACCTTAGAGGTTCTAATAAAGAGGAATATGAGAGCAAACACTGACATAGCTCTGAAATACCAAGAGAGCTGTCCCAAATTCTTTAATACTGCCCTCATCATCTGGCATTCACTCAATTAACTTCATGGCCAGATCGACCATGTCAGTCCCTAATCTTTAAACTTAGCTTCCTCCAGCTTTTTCCCTTAATGACATCAGAAACCACTGCTCCAACCTCTGTTGCTTCTGAGCCGCCCTACACCCTCCTCTCACTTTTGTTTGTTCCTTCGACAGTTTACATTTCCTTGATCATTTGGTTAAATTTTTCTGTATCCTTATTTTGGGCAGTACTCATTATCCTGCTATAAACTATGCTTAAGCTTTCCTGTTTTCAGTGTTTTGTTTTGGTGTTCAGTTGTGTTTGCTCAGTGATTTCCATATTTTTGAACAGCCTAACCCCAATTAGGCAACAACTGTGTTTTTACAGTATTCACAAAACCTGTTGGTTTTTGCAGTAATATCACATGCCTATTGAATTTAAAGGAGCAGTATTATAGGGTATGCAGGGTGTCTTCTCACTGGCTGTATGCCCAATGGACCTATGGTAAACCGTGTTAAGCATAGAGGTCTGTGCATTACACACTCTCAACTTACAGACTGTCTCACATCTCATTACCACTCCCACTCACTCTCTCAAGACTCTGGGCCTCATTATGAGTCTGGTGGTCCGAGGACCGCCAGACTTGCGGTGACGATCGGACTGCCACACACCAGGCAGTCCGACTGCCACTTTACAACCCTGGCTGAAGATCTGCCAGTTGACCGCCGTCACCGCCAGGAATGCGGTTCCCAGCGGGTTGAATGACAGGAACGTCATAATACAATGTGCTCACCGGTCAGTCAAATGGGAACATTGTAATACCCCGTGATGGGATCACCAATGTCGTAAGAACCCTAAAGTCTGGTTTATAGGACAATTAGAGGGTTATGTTTAAATGTTGTAATAAATAATAATTCTCCTACTCTGTATTCAATATTATGAATATTTGTAGGGATTATAAACCTGGAAACGCCTTAGTACCTTGTGGAACTTTTACAATTTTGACTTATACCTGATTAATTTGTGACCCTACATTCTAAAAATACCAGTGTAACCGGGCGCCTGTCGCCACAGTTACACAACAAAGCCCCGAACCAGACGGCCCATACCCCGGGGCATGGCCGCGAGAGGCGCTAACCCGGAAGTGGAATCCGATACGGATATCCGGGAACACAATGGAAAAGGAGAGGAAGAGAGATGAGGGAGGGCACGCATAGGAGAGACGGGAGGAGCGGAGCCTGGAGAGCGAGGGAGCAGTTTGAGTGCTGGATCAAGGACCGCGGGAGGAGACACAGAAGAGGACGGAGAAACCGACGACGAGGACGCCGAGAAACCCAGGGATAACACGCAACGCCGCCACGTCCCAGGTGGGGCGTGGCTCTCACAGGTACGGGCGTACCTTATTGTGAAAGTCCTACCCGAGTGGATGCGGGTAGATAAACGGAGAGAGAAAGGGAGCGAGGAACCGGGAAGGGACTGGGAGGATGGAAACTAAAAAAAGGAGTGTTTAAATACCTTAACAGCACGTGAGGAGGGGGTGAAGTAAACCACCCTCCTACCACATAAAGGAGAAACGGAGAGAGAGAGAGAAAAGTAGTATCATGGGATGGGTGAAACACGATAAAGCAAATAGCTTCCCACACCTACCCACACCCTACCCTCACATCCCTACTAACCTATATATATATATATATATATATATATATATATATATATATATATATATATACAGTATATCAAAACCCAAACGTCTACACTTACCTGGTTTTTCTTTCCATTTTTCTTTTGGAGAACGTCACCTTCCTTTTGAGGTTGGGATCATGACGAACACCTGGAATCCCTAGGGAAAGGACAGAGAAATTATCATCTTCCTGATTAAACGAGAAGAAGGCAATATCAGAGACATTGTTCAAGAAGAACACCGAACAACGTATACAATTCCCCTAACCCATACCACAATAAAAGAGTGTCACCACTGACTTAGGTGTTTCCATAGTTCTTTACAAACCTATTTCAACGAGAACCCATTACAACGAGAAACATCATGCTTTTAGCATACATGTCACAGCTTTTCTGCATTTTGTGCCTGACTACATGAAAGTGGTGCTGCTGCTCTTGTTGCGTGGAGATTCATAGCTGGCAAGTGTGTCCATATCAAGGCAGTCAACCTTGAAGTCAGTCCTTACTGTTTAACCAAATTTACATTTTATTCTGAACTTGATGTTAATATTGTATGTGTGAACTAAAAATAAAACAGCAGTGAGGTGCACCTGGCTAAAAAGCCAGGATTAATTGAATATGTCACATATGACAATGGGACACCTTGCAACTATGATTTTTTTATGATGCAATGATATATGAAAACCCTTTTATAATGGTTTCCCTGGCGTCCCATGCATATGGTGAAAACACACTTTTCATAGGTACGTCACTACACCATACATTGAATGCTTGGCATTCAATTTGCACTTGTGAGCAAAGGGAGCAGATGTCCTAAAAGGTGTTTAGCCACACATTTTTGAATATCTCTGTACTTTGCCATAAGAAGGTTTCCACCATCAGGGTGGATCTGTCCCTATGGTAAAGTATAATGTAATGTGAAGTAAAAAAAAGTTAAAAAGTGTGTTAAACGCAGAAAAAGTAAAAATATTTCTATTTTAAATATTATTGTAAGTTAATGCTATATGCATATTTTTAATGTAGGACAAAATAAAAAAGCTAGAGCACTAAGGGCCAGATGTAGCAAATAAAATATTTGCGAGTTGCAAAGTGCGAGTCCATGCGACTCGCAATTTGCAACTCGCAAATTGGTATGCAGTACGGTGTCTCAGACACCGACTGCGACTCGCTATGGGGTCGCAATGACCCACCTCATCAATATTCATGAGGTGGGTCGCAAATTGCGGCCCCATAGCGAGTATAGGCACTCGCAAACATGGAGGCCTGCTGTCGTCAGCAGACCTCCATGTTCGTGACTGCTTTCAATAAAGCAGTTATTTTTTTTTTTAAGTGTAGCCCGTTTTCCTTAAAGGAAAAGAGCTGCACTTAAAAAAAAAAACGAAACCTTTAGTTTCGGGTTTTTTTCAGGGCAGGGAGTGGTCCTTTGGACCACTCCCTGCCCTGAAAAAATATTTTTGGGTCCATTCACAATTTGCGAGTGGGTTACCATCCACTTGAAGTGGATGGTAACTGCGATACGATTTGCGACCGCGTGCGCGGTCGCAAATGGTATTGCATACCACTCAGACTCGCAAATAGGAAGGGAACACCCCTTCCTATTTGCGAGTCGGAAATGCATTTTGCGAGTCGGTTCCGACTCGCAAAATGCATTTCTGCATAGCAAAGAGGCATTTGCGCCTCGCAAACGGCGATTTTCGCCGTTTGCGAGGCGCAAATCCTTTGCTACATCTGGCCCTATGTACTTAATTTTGAATTAAATATTTAATTCATTTAAATAGATTAAGCTACCATAATTCTTTTCAGATTTATTATTAGAAATAGCCTACCGAAAGTAAAATGCTTCATTTACTATGTATAAAAAATTACAAAAAGTTATGTATAGGATTAGTTTAAAATAAGTTACTTATCTTTTGATAGTTCCCTTTATTTTTAAATTAAAAAGGTTATTCAAATATTTTATCATAAAATAATATTTCATTTTTAAATTATGATCACATTTTTAACATTAAAATAATTCTATGTGTGTATATATATATATATATATATACATTGACATATATATATATAATAATACATTCAAAATAAATCAGTCTAATTTGCCATTATTTCCTATGGGGTTCTATTTTAAGTGCTGGTCTTCATGATTTTCTGTGGGGGGGTTGTTGCACAATCAGTGGTTGGCCATGTGTGGTGCTGAAATTACCACTGCTTCTGTGGCATTTTACACTCGTCAATTGGCTCTAGTCCCTGTTTCAGGGGGCAGAGACAAGTAAGTCTACACTTTTGAGTAACTTTACACTTGAAAATAGTGAATAGCCAAAAGTAGTAAAGTGTCTCAAAAGTGCATGAGTAAATTTACATGTGCAACTTACTCACAAGCAAAAGTTACCTTTGCCAGTTGCCCTGTAAAACTCCAAAACCTGAACACGTGAGAAACACTTTAAATAATTATGTTTTATGATCGAAACTGTTTTGTTTGTGGTTAAACTTGTTTGAAAACTTTCATTAGAGCCCGAGCAGATCAGCAAAGGTGTGATATTTACACATGAATCGAACATAAAACATTCAGCACTTTGTGAACTTCTACACACAGGGCTTGGTTCACAAACTGCATATTGTAGTACATTTTATACTACTACAGAACATACCACAAAATGCAAATCAAAAGCGACATGCCAAGTGTTAGGACTCTGCACTCCGTATATTTATATGTGTGGAGCACTCTGCACTCATGTATAGAGAGTGCAGAGTCATAAAACTCCACACTCAGGCCCTCATTATGAGTTTGGCGGTCCGAGAACCGCCACGGTGGAGGTGGCGGTCGCACCGCCACGGGGCCATTGGAGTAGACCGCCATATTATAACCATGGCAGTGTCCTGACTGGAACACAGCCAAGTCACAGCAAGTACTGCCTGAGCGGACGGGTCGCCACGGCCAGCGGAAAGCATGTTTTCGCCAACCATATTACAAGGTCGCACACCACCAGGAATCCACTGCGGTTGCCCTGCCACAAAAGGCCTGGTGGAAACTAACAACATAAACGGGGACACTCACCTTCAGAAACACAGACATGTCTGCAGCCACCATGGAACCAGAACTGGAAGTCTTCCCAATGCTCCTGCTGGCCATACAACTCCAGAACCAGCGACAGCAACGAAGACACCAACCGTAGGTACACTCGTCTAGCACACACTGAAGGGAAGGGCATTAGTACACACACACCCACACAACACACACCCACCACGGCTAGCGGCTGCCACGCAAACACGCAAACAAACACCCGTACCAACACACACACCCACATACACACACTCACCCAGAAACCACACACAACAAATCACACATATGCTTCACACACATGTGGAAGGAAAGCCAGGAGAAGTATGTTTCCCTTGATACCAAGAGGTCTGTTGTGCAGATATATTAAAGAGCGATAAAAAAATGTTAACCTATTTACAACAGAGGCCTACGGGACAGTCCAACTGTAATGGGTGCCCCAGGCACACAGGGCAATGTCCATGGCCCCAACTTGACACCTGACTGAAAAGTGCCCTCCATATGGCAGGGGGATCAATGGGGCATGCAGGCAACTCAGGGGTGATGGGGGTCCTAGGTGGGGGCTTGGGTTGTGAGGGCGGTCCTTAGGTTTGGGTTCGGAGGGGGAGTCCTTTGGTTTGGGCCGGGGGTTTAGGTTTTGCCTTTAATTTTGGGGGAGGGGGCTTGGGGTTGGGTTTGGAGGGCTAAGCTTTGCCTTTGTGAGGGTAAAAGTCTTAGGTGGGAGAGGGGCATGGCTTGTACCAGGGGGACCTTGGGAGGACTGGGAGGCGGAAGGCAGAGGTTTGGGGAGGGTAACAGGGCGCTTTGGGGATAGACAACAAATGGCAACTCATTGATTGAAATAAATGCACATTCTGATTATGTATTCAAAAGAGAATTATGGGTGCTCATACACTGAAACACATCGTTGCCATGATGTGTAAGTCTGGGTTTGCTAAAGAGCAAACCCGTTCTAGAAACAAAAAGCAGAACAGTGGAGCACACCCAAACAGTCAATATATCTATACTTTAGAGACCAAGTGATGTCTGATAAAACAAAATGAGAAATCACAATAAATTTCACTATAGTGCTTTTTCTTAGACGGTGTTGATGAACATGTACTAACCAGAAGACAAATATACACAAACAATGCTATCCACAAATAGGATATATCCATACAAAGGAGGATTTTAATACAAACAAAATATATATATTTTATTTTTTATAAACATAGATATATATATAGAAACGAAAAACATATAAATACAAAATAGAAAGCCATCAGCCGACACGTGTTTCGTCCACACCGGACTTCTTCAAGGCTGAGAAAATCACAACAGACAACATCCCATTACAACATATATATATATAATTTTACACAAAAGTCGTTTTTCATATATATATAACATTTTTCTTTTTCTAAAATACATAAGCAAAAGATTTTCTTGTCAGTAAGATAGACAAACCACCACACCAACACCGTGCTTACAGTGTAACAATTTACTGAATAATAGACAGCAACAACAAAAAAACCACCACCACGTATCCTTTGTGACAAAGTGTTGTTTAATGTCCGAAGGAGTTACATGCAGTGCTCCCCATATCTCCAAATATTAGATATATGAAAGCCACAAGGGCCACAATAATGATTTTGCATGCCACATGCGAGCCCAAGTGTATGAAAAATTTCCAAAGCAACCCCACACTCCACCATGGTGAGGGAACGGTTTCTGGTAAATTTGTACCTTTAATCACTTATTCGTCAACCTGTTTCTAACCAAAGTTAACCACCTCTTTAGGCTCTTCAAATTAGGTCTCAATTCTGAACGTCACCACTTTCTTTCAGATGTCATGGAACAAACTGGGAAAAACAAACAATTGGAATATTTCTTATATTCTCTCTTCAAAAACCTCAATTTATATAATTAATGCAGACACACAGTCTGCCCATATAGCAAAGTTTTCAATAATGTCCACATGATTTCTAGTAGTAAAGCAGTTAGCCCAGCAGGGCTCTGTTTAACCATTACTTTCAACTAAGCACGCTTCCCAATATATTCAACTATGGGTCAGACCTCCACTGTTGCCTTACCTCCCTGTCCATCTGTTAAATTTCTCTGATTCACCCACGTCGCGTTAGCTGGTGTATCCAGACATAAGATTCGAAAATTCAGTCCCTCCTGTAGGTCTCCAGGCTTCCTGGCAGCAAATGCGAGCCTCACGCGAGCATTCTTAAATGCCGCGTTCACGTTCGTAAAAACTGATTGACACAGAAAACGGACTTTCGCCTGTCGCGTATACCTGCGGCGGCCATTTTGAAGCGGTGGCTGTAGTACTACAGCACCTACAACTAGCACGCAAATCACATTTTCAAATCCGAAACCATGTAAAAACTAATCATGAAAGCACATCCCAATAGTGTTATGACACTTCTATCTGCCTAAACACGAAAAATAGTGAGAACAGAGCTCACGCGGACATTTGTAATTGTCACGCTCCAACTCGAAAGCAATATTACATCGAAAGGAGGAAAACTTCCAGTGGCCATGGCCGCCATCTTTGAGTTGTAATTTTGCCAATACAGCCCCTCCAAATTACGCACTACTCAGATTCCTAGATAGCACAGCCTATGGGCAAAAAATTATTTTATTCACCCATAAGTTACCGTTGTTAACAACTTGGCCAGATCCTTCATAGCACCCTCAATGTCCCAGTATAACTTAATCCTTGTGGGAATATACCAATTTAGTCCACTACCGACAAGAGGAATATACTTTCCCTTTCTTAGTATTCCCAACCATCAAGTCTTTTGATGACAACGCAATTCATGACACGAATGCATGCAAAAATGTATTAAAATGTATTAAAAGTGCACATGCAAAGAGAATGGTGAAAGATCCCCCCAAAGTACAGAGGATTAGGGTGTGCAGTATGTATCACAAGAGTACAACTGGTCATTTGTATACATATAACAGGGCGCTTTGGGGAACAGGGACTGGGTCAGTGGGAGGGAACAGGGAAAATTCTTGAAGGAAACATTTTTTTAGGGGCACAAGGTTGCTCATGGGATAACCGTTTGGGAGTGGAGGAAGAGGTATTGGTTGTGAGGTGTGTACGGTGAGGTGCCTTGGGTGCAGATGCGAGCGTGGATGCCATGTGTGTGCTGTGTGATTATTGGGTGGGTGAATGTGGGTGTTTGTGAATGTGCTGCATGCGGGGGTGTTGACAGTTGTGCTGAGTGTGCATGTGTTGTATGGGGTGCATGTATGGGGTCTGCTATTGTGGTGATGGTGGGAATGAGGGCACTTGTGGCAGGATTTGGGAGTGATGATGTGGTGACTGGAGGAATGAGTGGTGTAGTGTTTGTGAGGGGAGAGGTGGTAGGGGAATCGGTGTAGGGAGTGGATGTTGTGTCTGCATGTGTCTGTTGTGTGTGTGCATGGCGGTGGTGTCTATTGTGGTGCTTGTGTTTGTCCTTGTGAACCATGTCTGTTGATGTAGATGCATGTTAGTGTGAAGGTGTGCCTTGGATGGGTGAGGGGAGAGGGCTGTGGGATTGGGAACATGTAGTTGGAGGGGGGACGCAAGAAGAAGGGACACTGGCTGCCGTTAATGAGGAGGCCAGAGCCTGAAAGGATCTCTGCAGGGCAGCCAGGGCAGGTAGGCATTGGACTGCTGCATCTGTGATTCCAGTCCCTTAGTGGCATTCACAATGGTTGACTGCCCCATAGAGATGGACCTCAGGAGGTCAGGAGCCTCCTCAATGAGGGCAACAGGGCTGACTGGGGCAGGGGCAGACGTGCCTGTGGCAAAGGAGATGCCCACCCTCCTAGGTGAGCGGGCTCGGGCAACTAGGTGGGGAGCTACAGGGAGGGCAATCTGGTAAGGGGAGGTGGCAGACAAGGATGGTGCTGAGATGGTCCCTGATGGGCCCACCAGGGAGCTTCCATCGGAGAAGGAATCCAAAGATGTTGTTGTTGATCCTGTCTCCCCGTGGGGCTCCCCTCACCCTACGTCCCCGTGGTCCCCTCGGCTCCGCTGGTATCAGCCTCCTGGGTCCCTTGGGCTGCAGTTTCCCCACTCGCCAGTGCCCCTTCTCCATCGCCTGATGATGCTGATGCACACAAAGACAGAGAAGAAGGGGGAAGGAGGGTGGCAGAGAAAGACAGGGTACAATGGGTCAATACCAACCCAACATTCACACAGAGTGAAAACATCATCTGCTGCTATGCCATGGCAGGCCATGCCGTCCCCTGTACATATTACAACAGTAGGACACCATGAGGGAAACTACAGCAATGCTGAAGTAAACTGCTGATGGTGGAACAGTAGTACTCATGTACTTGATGAGGATCATAACAGTCACACTTGCCCAGCACCTGACACATTCTCATTCTCATGTATGGAGACATTTCCTGTACTCCTTACTCAACAGAATCCTGCATGGGTAGGTAGCATGCCCACTAATCCATTGACAAATAGCACAGTGACATGTGGGCCCACTGTGCCTATCTACACATACAGCACAAGGCAGCTGATTGAGGACTCACTAATTACCTGTCACAGTGGTAGGCTGATACTGATGGCAATGCCCTGACACCTCAGGTGTACTGATGCTGATGTTACTTTGTTGAGGGTGACTACTTAAATACCAGGTTGAAAGAAAATGCCCTCATAAGTCACTGTCTGCATGGTATGGGCACACATCCTTGAATCCAATACTGCCAGGGTGGCTGATACCCATAGTTGGCGTGCAACTACCAATGACCTACGCTACATCTTCCCACTAGTAGTTTGGAGATGGCACGCCAAATCCCCTTCTTCTGATGAGCGCTGACCTGCGTGGGTGTCACAGACAGAAGGACAAAGTCATGTAGAGTGGCAATACAGGGTCAGCAGTGGACATTACACTCCAGACACATCTCATGATCACACTCATGTGTCATCACGCCACTAATGCTCAGACACCTCATCCATCTCCATTCATCGAGTCCGTCTGCCTCGTCCCAACTCCTTTCATCCTCACAGACATCACTATCAAACAGGACTGTGACATAAGACTCACCTGCTGCTCTAGTGCCCCATACAACTGTCCATACAGGGGTAGGATCCCTTCTACAAGCTTCTCCAGATCCTCCTGGGTGAAGGCTGGAGCCCTATCTCCTAAAGGACATGGCATATTGACTTCCAGTGTCAGAACACAGCAGAACAAGCAGTGGAGGTCTTGCTTGCACAAGAGTCAAGAGTCAAGTGAGTTATGCCAAAGTAAATGGCGGTTACGCCCACCGCGTACATGACCATCACCGCCGACGGTGATCACCATTGGCCCCAGTCTCTCCTAGGCAACAATGTTATCCAATAAGGAGTTGCACAGGAGGTGAGACCGCCTACCCCCATGAAGTCCAACGCAGGCAGAATTAGGTCACTTCCATCTGTCCTGTGCATGTAGGGCAGGCGACTGCCATTTTACATGTAATAAGTGTTTGTAGATTAATTTTAGGTGTGCATGGATGAAATATAGTGACTACTGCATAGATTGACAATGTCCACACTTTGCATACATTAACTTTTTACTTCTCCTCTCTCCTATTCTAAGCTGCAATGGTGATGACGAGACATGCCCCTGTGTACTGGACCCTAGTCAACCTTGCTACCCTGGAAGAGAGACACTTCATACAGACCTATCATCTAAACCATCAGACTATCATGGAGCTGTGTAACCAGTTGGAGCCTGATCTGTTGCCTGCCATACTTCATCCCTATGCCATCCCTCCCTTAGTACAGGTGTTCTCAGTTCTCCACTTCCTTGCCTCAGGGTCATTTCAGATGAAAGTGGGTTTGGCAGCAGGGATTACCCACATTACCTTGGTCCCACCCAAGATAAATGAATAAGTGTACAGGAACCGGAAAAACTTTTATTCAATAAATGTCCCAGTGGTGTGTCTCACTGACCAATATATCTCCCAGGTTACAGCCAAGTTCCCTGGTTCTGTGCATGACTCATTCATTGTGTGGAACAGCAACGTCCCACACATGAGGCCACAACTACAGGGACCGGGCCTGGCTCATCGGTATGTATCCAATAGTATGTGTGCCCTGGTAATCTCACCTCTCTTTACAATCTGCCCCGTGTCCCCACCGATATTGAGATCTGTCCTACCTTTGTGCACACAGGTGATTCTGGCTACCCTAACCTTTCCTGGCTGCTGACACCTGTGAGATATCCGACTACAGATGATGAAAACCGTTTCAATGAGGCCCACAGCAGGATGAGGTGTGTCACTGAGAGGACCTTTGGGCTACTGAAGGCTAGATTCCACTGTCTACAGGTCTCGGGAGAAGCCCTATTCTACAAACCACTTAAAGTCTGCCAAATCGTTGTTGTCTGCTGCATGCTACACAATCTGGCCCTGAGTCATCACATCCCATTGCTGAATGTAGAGGAGGTGGCAGCTGGACCAGTGACTGATGAAGGGGACATAGTGAGTGATGAGGAGGAAGATGATGAGGATGCTGCTGACTCTAGAGCAGAGTTCATTCAACAATACTTCTTATGAGAAACAGGTATGTGTCAAGTGTTTTGTATTGGACCTGTACTCCTGGCTGCCTTGTGACATAGCTCCTTCAGGTGTCTGTCATCAGTAGAACTGTTGAGTGCATCTCTCCCTCTGGGTGGGCTTGGGGGGGCATTTTGCCCATCAGAGGAGGTGTTACTGTTAAAATGTCGGGCTATTTTTACTCTGCTATTGTGTTGCATCACTCATGCAATTTATGTCCACGTGCTATGTTCCCTGTACTGCTTTGTGAACTGCAATTGTAGTGCCAAACATAGTGGTGTCATCAGTATTGCTATTTTTCCTCACAGTCCACAATTGGAGAATGTGTAACTCAACTGTTACTGACTGTGGAACATGACTTTAGTTGAGTTTTGTCAGCTGTGAGTGAAGGACCATTGGGTATGGATGTCTTGGAAATGTAGATTAGACATGGGCATATGGTTTAAGATTCCATCTGAAAAATCACACTAGGGATTGAGGCATTGTCCTGCATGTGTGTTGATTGGCCAACATTGACTCCTATTGTGATAGTCCCTGTCTTGGTCTATTTGCAGGGCATTTGTGTGGTACAACTCTTGGTTCCTGCCTTGCCTGGTGGCTCCCCTGACACATGTATCCAGAATATGTCTGCTCTAATATCAACTTTGCTGCATATTGCTGCCCCTTCTGTCTATCTCACAGACTTTTGCAAGACAGTGGTTTGACTGCAATGACATGTTATAAAACAGAAAATCTTACTTATTACAATAAAGACATGTAGGCAGTAGTTGTGCTCAAAAGTGTTTAATGTTATTCACAAGTGCAATGGGTGGGGTCATGGTGGGTGAAATCATCAGAGTTGTTGTCCCAGCTGTAGGTAGTCCCGGTGCAGTATCCAAGGGGGCATGGGAAAATGGAGACATGACAGTGGACAGTCAACAGGGTGTGTCAGTGGCAGACGGAGGAATGTTCAGGAAGCGTCACTTACTGGCAGTGGTCTTGGTCTTGGCATCAGGTCATGCAGGATGTTTGGATGGATGTCCTCGATTGCTTGGGGTTCCTCAGCTACAGGGGGAGGGGTGCTGGTGGTCCCCGGGTCTTCTCGCAGGGCCTCCATTCCACTAGCTGCTGCAGAAATGGAGGGCTCTCTTGGAATGTGACTAGTGGAAGGGGTCTGCTGTTGGATGGGGGACACACACAGCATGGTGGTCAGTTCCTTCAGCACCCCTGCAATGGAGGCCATGGTGTCACTGAGGGTCTTCCACTGCTGCATGGCCTCCTGGTGGTATTCCCTCTGCAGCTTCTGGTTCTCTTGGATGGTTGTGAGGATCATACCCATAGTGACCTGGGACTGGTGGTATGCTCCCAGGACTTGGTAAGTGGCCTCCTGGCCAGGTGTTTGTTGTGAGTGCTCCATCCTTTGGACCATAGGTGCCCTCCCACGGACCCTGGCCCCCTGTGCCCCTGGCACAGTGTGCCTACTCCCAGTTGCACCAGGACCTTCATTGTCTTGGGTGTGTGGCCTTGACTCTGGTCCCTGTACTGTAGGGCACACTGCTGATTGACCTGTCTTTGGGACACAGGTTTGGGGATGAAGGGTTGGCTGTGATGTAGGAGCCACATGAGTGGGGGACTCCGATGTGTCCAGGGTGGGGCTGACCAGTTGTCCCAGATGGCTCAGGCAAGTTGTCAAGATCCAGACATCCGCTGGGGCCTTCATCTTGGGGAGGACTGTCTGTCGCTGACATCGGCTGCCAGGTAGCAGTGGCAGCAGGACCTGTGGATGGAAAGGGAGAGAGTTACATTGTGGAGATGTACTTGTTTGTATCATCATCTGATGCATGGAGTAGCTTGACTTGCTTCCCAATGATGGCAATGACAGATGCAGCACTGCAGACATTGCTTGCGGGTGACATATTGTGACATTGTTTCCATTTTCCATTGAGAGTTGGGGATTGTGGATAGCATTGCTGTCATTGCCATGTGTTGGAATGCAGTCTAAGCATCCAGTTGGTGCGGAAAGTGCTATGGTTTACAAGCAGGTATTCCACTGTGAAGTGGGACTGTGAACTTTTGATGTGTAGGGAGTGCTGCATTGTAGGAGTTGTGGTGCTTGGCATTGTGATTTGTATCTGTGCATTAGGGAGGGACTGTGTGGGGACAGTGGCAGTGGGGTGGGGTGGCATGCAGGGGAGGGGCATGGGGTGACTGGGGCGTGCAGAAGTGTGATGTGGGGTGGATTTTGGAGTGATGGGTGGTGGAGACGTATGCTGGACAGGAGTGGTTGGTGCCTGGGGAGTGTTGTTGACAGAGTTGAGACCTCCAATTATTCCAGTCAGGCCCTCAGTATGCCTGATGTCCAAGACCTTCTCCTCAGGGGTAGGAGGTGGGGACCCATCGCCAGTCTTGTTGAAGGCAATCCGGTGACGTGATGCCATGGATTGCACCTTGCTCCCCTAGGTTTTTCCACCTCTTCCTGATGTCCCTCTTGGGCTTGGATGGTTGCCCACTGAGTTGGCCGTGTCAACGATCCGCTGCCATAACTCAATTTTCCTGGCTACCGAGGTTTGCTGGACCTGAGCTCCAAACAGTTGAGGCTCTACCCTGACGATTTCATCTACCATGACCCTCAACTCATCATCTGTGAAACATGGGTGCTTCTGACGGGACATGGTTGTTGTGTTGTGGGTGGGTGTGTGTGTGGTATGTATGGTGCAGTGTATGGTGCTTGGTGGAGTGGGGGTGTTTGGTTGTGTGTACTGGTGGTATCTGGTTTATGTGTGCAGTCACAATGTGTGTATTGTGTTGGTGGTGCAGTTTGTGTGGTGTGTGATGCATGGGAAATGTGTTGGAGCCTATGGTATCGACGTGCAGTGTCCTCCATTGGTGTGCTCCTCGATGTCTCTGTTAATTGTTGTGGTCGCAAAAGATTGTCGTGTGTGTGAGGGTGTGTTATATAGTGCTGTAAGCAAGTGTGTGTGATGTGTGTCAGGTGTGGGATATTCAGACATTCAGACCATCCAATGTGGTGTCAGTTTCTGGTAGAGGTGATTTTTAGACTGCAGAGATTCGCACCGCCAATGGTTTTCCACTGTACAATGACCTCTGTGCTGATTTCTGGGTCGTAATATGGAGGGCGGGGTGTTGTCAGCGTGGCGGTGCTGGTGGTGGGACCGCTTCTCTCCCACTCTCAGTCGGCCTGGCGATTTGGGATTTGTGAATGTATCTGACGGTCTTCACTTTGTGACTCGTAATACGTCAGTCACTGTACCACCATCACTGGCCATCTTTTGGCGGTCACCAGTGCGGCAGTCTTGCCAAAAGAAAGACAAACTCATAGTGAGGGACTCGGCTTGTGAATTTTGAAAAAGTAATAAACTTACTACCAAGTGTAAGTTTACCTTTATGAATCAGGCAAGGAGAGTGCTTCACTCTGCACCCATATATTGTTGTGCACATCCCCCACAGGACATTAGTATTTATGAATTCAGGGTTTCCATTTATGGGGTCAAGGCTGGACTGGCACTTAGGGGCAAGATAAAACCACTATTAAGATTTGCACAGTGGGCTACTTTCAGGCCTGGACGTCTGATGGATTCTGTACCTGTTTGGCAGAAGGAGAAGAAGCCATTTTTCTTATAAGAACATACGTAATTTGCTACTGCAGAGCAATATTTCTCTAGAGTACCATTCCACACCATGCAGTACGGAATATTTTGTGAGTTTCGCTTCAGGCAAGTCTGTTTGAACTAATGGCCACATGGCTCATATATTTGAAAAACTGCAATCAAAGTTCTGAAGTTTCCCATTTCCATGTGTGCTGTGCTACTCCAGTCCGGGTTCTTCTCATGGTTTTTTGGGACTTGTAGTCCTGTTTTATAATGGAGTAAATAGGACTACAAGTCCCAGAATTAAAAGACAAAACTGGGACTGAAGCAGCGCATCACGCATGGAACTGGGAAATGTGTCAGGGCTGAACATAAAAGTGATTAAGGCACACTAACTGAAATAAATATAACCAAAACTACACTAATGAGTATACAGAAGCACAATCTAAATCAGACTCCGGTCTGCATCAGAATCATCTGAATCAGAGTTAGACAGTATCCAGACTTTGTGAGTGCTTCAAGGCCTTACTAATGACAGAATGTGCGTCTTGCAGTTGGAGGAGTAATTACTATTCCTATGCTGCCTCTTGCAAGCCATGTTGAGAGCTTTGCACCCACATATGATTTAAACATTTGCAGTAATGATCTTTCAAAAGTAAGTATGCCTTTACCGTACACTATTTTTTTAATCTGCAGAATACCAAAGGCTGTGATGTCAGATGCATTTGTTGCATTATGGTACCTCTAGTTCTACTTTTAGGATTATAAATGCAGGACTACAAGTCACAGAAAGCAAAGATTATAACAGGGCTCGATTTATTTCCAACACTGTATAACTTGAAATCTCCCCCACTTTTTGTTGGTGCCTATTAAAAATCACTATTCCAAGCAGGCAGTGTAGCATACTCCAGCACACATTTCCTCTTAGTTTTGCTGAATTAGTTGGGAGTTCCGTATGACTACCTCAGATTATTGACAAAAAGTTCTTAGAAGTAGTTGACGGGTCCATACAAACCTGCTCTCAGAATACATTAAGCTTCTAGTAAAATTCCGCCTCTCTTATTGACTGTTTATTTCATTTAAACATATCCATCAGTCTATCAGCATTGACTTTCTTCTTAAAGGCAATGTCACAAATGAGATATCTCATAGAATTAAATGGAAAACAAGTAACTGCTCTGTTTCTATTCTGAAGAGGAATAAAGTTCTACATAACGCAGGAAGACCTCTCATAAAAGCTCTTTAGACTTCCAAAGTAGGTTGAACAGTACATTATAAATACAAATACAATACACATTCCTCCAATCTTAGTAGCATATGTTTCTCACAGCTGCCAGTTGGGTGCATGTCAAATGTTGAGGAGTGTGTTGTCCCGAACCTGCAATGTTATTTACTTACTTTATTTCAAATGCTCATAGGAATATTCAGTATATTCGAAATTGACGTTCCTAGAGCAAAATGTATTGTAAGTGGTATAGACAGAGACTTCTGTCACCATAGTATGGTATATGATTACTCAGTCAATTTTTTGTTTAGTTTGTAACATTTCAATAAATACTTATTTTTTTATTCTAATAATACAAACTGCCCAATAAATTGCTTGACCAATCCAAGCATGTGATGTATCACATTTTGCACCAATCATGAGAGTTCATCATGCCACATTGCACGGCAAACTGATGCTCTTTTATTCAGATTGACCATGCCTCCCTGTGATTAACTGCCTTACTCCTTTGACTGGAATAACCATTTAGAAAGATTATCTTTTCCTTAAATATGGCATTGATAGCTCTTCACAGGCAAGAAAAGTGGAGCACTTCTTGAAAGCTGATTCCCCGAACAGGGTTCTCCTTCTCCCAGTCCTTACCAAGTGAGGCTGCCCCACCCCTATACAAGCATATACCACATTAGTCTTTTGCCAATTTCTATGATTTTTTTAAAGAAATTTATTTTTCCCTATTCCCATCTCCTGTAAGTGACTAGATAACATATTGGAGCTGCACAATAAATAGGAGGGAGGGCGACTAAGACAAGGAAGACCTGATTTGGTGTAATGAAGTTAACCAGTAAGTAATAGTTTCATTACCACCTCATTTGTCGTTCTCGTCCCAGTCTTTCCAGAGTTAGGAAATCACAAGCACCAAATGAATTAGAAGTGTGGTTGAATCCTGAAAAGAGACTGTGGGAAAACTAGGCTGATTGCAGAAGCCCCCTCTCCTTTTCCCCCCATTTGTAGCTGATAATGGTGTTTTCTGATTCTGACTGTGCCCTGGGCACTGCTATCCGGTCCCAGGGCCAGTGCTCTGTTTAAAATGGTGTATGCAAATTAAGCCTAATTAAAGTTGGCTCTGACAACCTACCTAAAAGTCCTAGTACATGGTAGGGAATGTAGGTTTAGGGACACCAGTATAGTTAGTGCTCCCATGGGTGCAGTGCTGTGGTGTCCAGTGTCATTGTAAAGGCATGCCTTCCTTGATGACTGCTTTTAAGTTAAAATGTATCCCAAATTCAACTTTGGAATTAAAAGTAGTTCCAAAGTCTCAAACGAGCTTATTTTTGTGTATGTCACCCCTAAGGTCTGTCCTAGGTGCCCCATGGTAGGGGTACAGTGTAAACATAAGCAGGCACTTTATAAAATATATTTTATAAGCCCTGATAAGGAAAAAACAGCCACATTTGTTTTCCCCATTGTAGTCAATGGGCTCCATAGGCTAACATTGGGAGACTTTATTTTGAAATATTAAAATCTTATTTCTGACAGAAGAGCTTAATGTATCAAATTTGTTATCAAATTAAATGTTATAATAAACCCAACAACTTGCTAAAGTTGAATGTATTGTAACTAGCACAGAGAAAGAGTTGTAGAACTCTTTCTGAAAGTTACCAAATTCAGCCCAGTAGTGCCCCTTTCTGATTGGTCAGCCTCTGGCAGCCTGAGCTAAGCTACCTTAATGAGGTGTGATGTGGCCTGGGCTGAGACAAAGGAAGCATCTGGTGGGAGGAGAACTGCTGCAGCAGATGGCAGATTAGGATGGGGGAAGAGTAGCCAACGGATCTTCAAAGGAGGGAAAGCCACATGGGACAGAAAATGGACCGCCCCGATCTCCTGCTCCCCCAGACAAATGGAAGCCCCAATGATTAGATTAGGAGCGGTGCTGGGGAAGATGTGTTAGGGAGGCTTAGCCACACTAGGAGGATTATTTCCTTTTACAAATGAAATTTGGAGGTCATTTTAGAGATCAATTTAGGATCTTGCCTTAGTATCACCTTTTTCGGAAAGAAGTTCAGATAAGGATACAAGCTCATCAATGACCCTAACTACTCTAGCCTCCTAGCAGATGTTATGTCTATTAAGAAGGCCATCTTTGTAGACAACCTCACCTGTTTCACATTCTCCAGTGGCTCAAAAGAATCTGCTTGTAATCCTCCTCAGACTGGGGGCAGGTCCTCAGCCAGAACTGGGAGTAAGGTGATCAGCTTCTTCAATCTGAAACTTTTTAATAATCTTAAAATTAAAGATGTTACATTATCTTGAATTCCCAGCTACACTTTGAGAGTTTCCATTGCAGCCTGCTGTGCCACAAGTGTTGAGGGGCAAGATCTTTAACTAACCCGTTCCTCAAAAATTCAAGTTTCTGAAAAGGGTCACCAGGCACTAGATCTATATTTTTGTCTAAACACCACTTTATAAAGGTACCCCAAAGAGTTTTTGTATGAAGAAAAGGTTGACTGCTTATGTGACAGTTGAATCTCAATGGCTACTGGACTTGAACACCCCAAATTCTCTAAACGCAACCTCACATGCTTCAAACTATTAGACTTAGATGTCGCAACTGGTTCAGAGGGAGTACTGGTTATCTGGAAGGAGAAGGGCTACTGCTAACCAATACATTATTCCAAGTATGGGTTTTAGTTGATACAGAGTGGTGTGGAAACATTCTTTGCTCCTTTTTTTTAAAGCAGCAGATTAGTGCTTTCTAAGAATAGCTACTCCCCCAATGTTTGTGGGGCTAAAGTTAGAATAGTAAATAATACCCTCACCCAATAAATGCCCTTTCCTACTGTTTGTGGGGCTAATGTTAATAGTGTAGATTCAACCCCTCCCCCAAATATGTATAATAAATGTTCTTTCTACAATTTTTGGATGACTAGAGTTAGAATAGTATATCTCACCCCTTAAATATATACAACAGGTTTAGAATTAGAATAGTCAATCTGCCACATCACCCCCATATGTGTACTTCCCCAACGTGTGTGTGACTAGAGTTAGAATAGTAGATTTTACACTTAATTAAAATATTTTATTAACATACATAAATGTATGAAAAGCTTTTAAACAAAATAACACAACATTAATAAGTATTTGTACTATCAAATATAAATGAATAATTATAAAGATGTATTTTAAATTAATATTACAATAATGTTTCAACACCTTGTAAATAAAGACAAATTATTGTGTACATGATATATGTTTTTATCATTTTATTACATGTTAAATTAATGTACATTTCAAATGTGATTCAAGAAATATAAAATAACCTAAATAAATTTGTTGAAGACAGTGAGAATTTGTTAAAGTATTTTAAATGTTTATAAACAAGGATCTTTGTTTTTAACATTTATATCTAATAAAAACATTTTAAAAACTTGGTGTGCATTTTGTAAAACAAATTAATACAAATAAAATGACTTTTTACAATATAGTGTAATGTATGTTTAGTCTCTTGTTTATTTCTAGTTAACCATCATTTTTATTTTTCAGGGATATCATTATACAGCCTTTTTCTAATTCTTCAAAAAATACTAGCAGGCAAGCAATAGCGTAGCCAGTTTGTCGTGGGCCCAAGAGTAAGGAAGGAATTGGGCCCCTTGGCTGGTGCTTGAATGATAAAATACAGTAATAATCAAGCTTTGGTTGGCTCCTCAGGCCTCTGTGCCATGGTACCATTGCACCTGCTATACCATTGGAAGCTATGCCCCTGCAGGCAAAGGGAATGGAAGCAGTGTCCCCTTTCTTTGGATAAGCAAAATCCACTTCTAATTTTACTTTCTAACTAAATTAAAGGTTGAGGTATCATTTAAAGGCTGTACATGTAGTAGGATTATTTGTTTTATAGATTTGGTTGGATTATGTTATTGTATTTAGTGGAGTTTTTGTAAAGGTCCTGTGGGGTGTATATTAATATGGGTTTTAAGTTAAGAATATGTGTATTTTATTTGCTGCAAAGATGTGTATTTAAGCATTCCCCTTTTCTTTTTCAGGGTTGCAGCTTGCTGGTTTTATATTTTTAATCTTGGGGTTTTAGGAAAAATGTTGATTACACAATGGATTTATGCTGAAATGTCTTACTTTTTACAATTTTTGAACATTTGACTCTTAGTAGTTCTGTGTTACTTTCAGTACATTGATTGCAGTAGAAGAAGATGTCTTAGGACAATCTTCTGCTACGGAATGTGATTATATAACTTTACTATTAATATTTGGCAATGTGTATGCAGTTGTGATCTAGCCTAATTTATATATACTTTACCTGTTTTAAAAGGTTTGTTTGAATGTTTATGTGTATGATGATTTTGTTCATATTTATTTTAATATGCAGGGTATTTAGCAGTAAAGTATCGTGTGGATTACACATTTTTGTTTCATTATATTTCATCTTTAATATTATTCAAAATTAGGATTCTGTTTAATCGATATGCTTCTGAGTTTTTTTTATTTTTAATACTTTTTATTTTATAGATGAAAAATACAGTATACATTAAAAATGTTTCAATTCATTTTCTTTTTAGTCTTCCTTTTTTGGACAGGATCTTTGCATGGGTACATTTTAAAACACATTAGCCGGACTGGCTTAAAGGGGTTCATTGAGCGCTCTCTAGATACCACAATGAATAAAAGCATTACTCATGATATTGGAAGGAGCTTAGATGTGTTCCCCCAGCCATCCCTGACCCGGGTTCCGTCCCACCTCCCCCATAGGGATCGCAGCGTGACCATGTGGTGGACGCATGCAGACAACATGCAGCACTCGCACCATGACCACGTCCACGCCAGAACTCTACCCCCATGGACTGCCACCACTACACCTTGGACAAACTTCAAGCCCTTAACCCCAGATGCTAGGACAACAACAACTGCGCCCATGTCTCCCCCAGGACCACCGAAGGTCCTTTTTCCTGCCGAAAAGTGCTGCTTCACCTGCTTCACTGAAGAAACCACCCAGTTCACATCCACCTGCCACACCGCGTTGCACACAACTACCAACAAGGCTGTCACCAACACCTCCGGAAAGATCCACGGCCTGCTGATCAACGATTACTCACTCAGAAAACATGCAACAGATATCTGGGACATCATTATGGCCACGTCCGGGACGCCGTCTTCATCACTGAGATCTGGCTGTACCCCACATCTGCTCCAGACATCACCTCCCCCGCCAGATACAAGCACACCGGGACTGATCCAAAAGACACAGCGGCGGCTTTGGCACAATAGACAAGGAGAACCTTGAATACTCCACTACCACCGACGGCTCCACCCCCTTCATGGAACACCTCAACTTCCAAATCCGAACCCACAATAAAATCATTATCAGAGGTGCCCCCGCCTACAGACCTCCAGGGCACTGCCCCGCCTTCTGCAACTCCATCCTTGACTTCATTCCCCCCCTCGCCATTGGCTCAAATCTTTACATTTTCCTAGGATACCTCAACTTCTACCTGGAGAACACCAAAGACGCCAATACAGCCAACCTCCTAGAAAGTATGGCTAATCTCATGCGCAAACAGCTGATCATTGAACCCACCCACTCCGCAGGACACACACTCGACCCTAACTTCTCCACCAGCAACAGAGTGAAATACACCCACGCCAAAGAACTCACCTGGACCGTCCACCAGTGCCTCCACTTCGTCATCTCTGAACCACCAAGCACCCCCACCCCCACCACCAGCCAGATAGAAAGCAGCTGTGCAAAGGTATCAGAACAACGCTTGACCAACGCCCTCAACTCCTGACTACCCACTACTGGTGGACAACCTCGAGAACTGGCTCACGACAAGAGTGGACAAAGTTGTTCCATAGAAACACACCAACCCCAAGAAACAAACGCTTTACCCCAACTACTCACAGAGGAACTCAAAACCCAGAAACGGGAATGCAGATGGAATGAAAGAAGATGGTGCACCAGTAAGACCCCAGAGGAACAGAAACACTTCAAAGACACCCTCAACAGATACCACCACCTCCTGAAGAACACAAAGAAAACCATCTTGGCCCCCTGCATCATGGACAGGACCAACAACAGCAAGGAACTCTTCAACATAGTCAAAGAGGTCACCAATCCCTCAGCGACAGGAAACAACATAATTCCCTCACAAGCTCCCTGCGACACCCTCGTAGACTTTTCTCACAAAAAAATCAATACCATCTACCATGACTTCACACCCCAACACCCCCACCAAGGACAACACCAACAGTATCATGCTGACCAACGCACACCCACATCAGCTAAACTTGTGGAACATCCTCTCCAAGAAGGAAACAGCATTCATCATGAGACCCATCCACTCTGGAGCCCCCATAGACCCCTGCCCACACCATATCTTCAACCTCAGCAATCAACCCATCAGCAAAGAACTTACCAAGGTCCTGAACTCCTCAATCACCACCGCCCACTTCCCCCAGAAATGGAAGCATGCCGATTTGAAGCCACTGCTGAAGAAACCATTTGCAGACCCAGAGGAACCTAAAAACTACCGACCTATCTCCTTCCTCCCTTTCCCAGGCAAGGTCATTGAGAAAGCCATCAACAATTAGCTTAGGAGAACCACAAACTTCTGAACCCCTCCCAATCAGGCTTCAGAGCACACCGCAGGACAGAGACAGCCCTAATCGCAGCCATGGACAACATCACAACACTGTTGGACTGTGGAGAAACTGCCGCCTTCATCCTCCTTGATTTCTCCGCAACCTTCAACACCATAGCCCAACACACACTGCTAAACTGACTCCACCAGATCCGCATCTGAGGAGCAGCCCTCAAGTGGATTGCATCCTACCTCACAGGTAGAACACAGAAGGTCAACCTCTCGCCCTACTCCTCAGTTCCCAAGAACATCACCTGTGGTGTTCCCCAAGGCTCATCCCTCAGCCCAACCCTCGTCAACATATACATGACACCCCTTACAAACATTGTCAAGATCAACATCATCTCCTACGTGGATAACACCCAACTCATCCTCTCCCTGACTAATGACCACCAAGAACAAGTTTCAAAGATGCATGAAATACGTGGCCGCCTGTTTGAGCAACTGTCTCAAACTCATCACCGACAAAACAGAAATACTCATCTTCAGGAAAGGCAAGGACACCCTCTGGGACAACAAATGGTGGCCCCTGAGCTGGGCCCAACCCCCAAACCCACTGTACACACACAAACTTGGCATCCTCCTCGACAGCCAGCTCCCCATGAAGAAGCAGATCAGTGCAATCTCCTCCGTTTGCTTCCTCACCCTCCGAATGCTCAGGAAGATCTTCAGATGGCTCCCACCCAACACCAGGCAAATAGTCACACAAGCTCTCGTCACCAGCAGACTAGACTACAGCAACTCCCTCTATGTTGGAACTACCACCTAACTCATGACGAAACTCCAGATTATCCAGTACAATGCAGCCAGACTCATCCTTGACCTACCTAGATAGACCAACATCTCCCCTCACCTCAGGAAACTCCACTGCTTACCCGTTGCGAAGAGATGCCAGTTCAAGCTTATCACCCATGCGTACAAGGCACTACACAATGAAGGACCAGCATACCTCAACACTCGAATTAACTTCCACCAACCTACCAGGAAACTCCACTCTGATTCCCTCTCCCTAGCAGCCACACGTTGCATCCACCAGGTGAACTGCGGAGGCCGCTCTTTCTCCCACCTGGCGGCTAAGACCTGGAATGACCTCTCCCTGCACCTCAGAGCCTCACCAGCACTCCAGCAGTTCAGGAAGGACCTCAAGACTTGGATGTTCAACGAATAGAAGAACTGGCAGTTCGTCCCCCCCACACCTCTAGACCTTCATGGGTGATGCAGCTGTGCTCTATAAATTCAACTGATTGGTTGATAAGCTCCAATTAAATAGAGAATGAGAAGTGAGGTGAGTACATAGGAACCTGGATAATCAGGATCCAGTAGCTCAAGTAGGACCAAGAACTTCTTTCCAAAAATCAATGTGGCAAGTAAAGTGCCAGGCCATAGAGCAGTGGATTCCAATCTATTGTGTAATAAAAGCTATTTATTTTCAAATGAAAACTATCCCAAGCTACTAATATTGTAGGTGTTGTAGAAGTAACCACATGGAACAAGAGTACGATAGTGGCCACCACGTGCACGGTCATCAGCTGTAATCACTTCAGTGCATCAAGCATGGTTGTCAGCAGTAATATAAGGCATTGTCTCTACGTGCAATACAAAACAGCCATAGATGCAATGCCCCTAGCAGCAAGGTAATAACATCAGTAATAAGTCTCCCCAATGCCACATGATTTATCACTCAAATGTAAGCTTTAAATATATTTTTTTGAAATTCAGCATTTTTCTCCAAAATAGTGAATTTTGAAAACACACATATTTCCGTCTCGGATATACTCTTTTAATTTTGGCATACATATATTAATTCAATCAAGCCAAAGTTTATAATTTAGCAGGCTTGGATGCACACAGGAGAGCTACCTATATGTAGTTGAAGAGCTACCAGTAGTTCACAAGTTACGTGATGGAAAAGCCTAACATAGAGAAATAATGGTTTAATTTGCATACCATTTGTAAACAAAATAACCATAGAAAATGTTGGTAATATGTAAATAGTCCATCAAATGTGCATAGAAGAGTTATAAACAACAAAATTCTTTCAGAAGACTGGCTCCAATAATCAAAATATTTGTATGCGACTACATAACAGTCAATCCAGGTGGGAGTCAATCCAGGTAAAAAGGTATTTGGATATTTTACAAGCAGTAAAACGAAAATAATGAGGACGCTCCAGGGACTAAAGTCAGACAGAGCCTCGGGCCCCCAAAAGATCACAGCAGCAGTGTACCAAGAAAACTCGGATGTCTGGGCCGGTCTCTTTTTTCCATTATTTTATTGTTTTTTAAATTCTGCCAGAGTGCCAGATAGCTAGAAGCGATCAGTCCTAGTTCGTTGTCATCACTCTCCAAAAACTGTCTAATTACTCTGCTTGACTCCAAAGTTAAAATACTTCCTCCGGGAATTAGAACCTTGGTCCATGCTAAATAATATTGTCCCTTTTTGCTAGATGGTCTTTTAGTATCAGGGCAGAATTCAGGATAATCTGACAGCATTTTCACTAATAATTTAATTGCACCTTTCATACTAAAGGAGGCATGCTCAATGCTGTCTCAAATGATTTAAGAAAGCTTTTGATTGCATAGACGTTTGTCCAAACAGGCTTCCTGAGGCATCCCTGACTCCCCATTAAAGGCCTTCGCCTCTTTGTGAACGCTTCTTCTCCCATACACTTTCTATTTCAAAAGAGCCATGCTTACTGGGCCTGTTTTTCATATTCTGGTTTAATTCGGAAAACGTTTTAATAATGACCAACAATATTGACTATTCTCAAATGGCATCGCATTACCCCAGTATTGTAATAAGTATCATTATTCCAGGATACAAATTTATGCACCAAGATTATAAATTGGAATTTAGGGCCAGATGTAGCAAAGGTTTGTGAGTCTCAAATGGCCCGAATCGCTATTTGCGACTGCGCAAAATCGGAAATGGGATGCAAAAATCCAATTTCCGACTCGCAAAAAGCGATGCAAGCCATTACCGACTCGCAAAATGTGCGACCCCATTTTGCGACCCGCAAATAGGAAGTCGCAATTTGCGAGTCGCAAACCATATGCAATTGCAACTCGCAAATTGCGTCTAGTCACAAAAAGCCCAGTTTGCATGTCCCATTTACTACTAACTCAGAGCAGGTGGTAATCATTACCAAAGTATAAAAGGAGACCCAGAAGGCATCTGGGTTACTCAAGATGGCGGAGATATACCTGATAGCAGTGAGGAGGAGAGTCCACGCAGCCCAGCAGAGGAGGAGGAGGAGCCAGAGACAGGAGAAGATTTACAGAACAAGGCAGACTCTTTTTCAGCAAACTGAGGAAGAGATCTACGACAAATACAGACTTAGCAGCGCAGCTATACTAGAATTAATTGAATTACTCAAACCACAGCTAGAACGCCAGACTCTGCGCGGCTGCGCCATCCCTATGCATGTGCAAGTGCTATGCTCACTGCACCTCTTGGCCTCGGAGAGCTATCAGGGGGTCATTGCTGTGGCAGGTGGGGTATCTCAAAGTGCACTATCAAGGTTCCTCAGGGCATTCCTAGATGCCATACTCACACACATGTCTCACTACATATACCTACCCAGGAATGAGGCAGAAATTAACAGCACCAAGTTGGACTTTTACCGGATTGCCAACTTTCCCCATGTCATAGGGTGTGTAGATGGGACACATATTCAAATATGCCCTCCTGCAAACCTGGAATATCTGTTCCGCAACAGAAAGTGTACCCACTCACTCAATATTCAGGTTGTTTGTGACGCCCATTATGTCATCACTGACATTGTAGCGAAATTTCCAGGCAGTACTCATGACTCATACATTTTTAGGCACAGTGGGATACACCAACGCCTGGAACGTGGGGACTTTGGAGATGGATACCTCCTAGGTAGAGCTGCAGACACCTTGTAGACATACACACAGATCAATGTGCACACCAACCAGGACTTTCTAACAGTGTACTGTTTGTGCCCAACAGGTGACAGTGCATATGCACTACGGCCATGGATAATGACTCCGTACTTAACACCCAGCAATGAATGTGAGAGACGATACAACAGTGCACATAAGATCACCAGGAACCTGATTGAACGCACCTTCAGATTGCTGAAAGCACGGTTCAGATGCCTCCACCGAAGTGGAGGTGCCCTCCAGTATACCCCCATTATGGCATTCAAAATTGTTGTCGCATGCGCTATCCTGCACAATATTGCCACCCGACGTGGGCTACCTCTCACCCCTGCAGACCCAGATTCTGAGGATGAAGAGCAAGAGCAACCACATCGCCATCATGGGGATCGGAGCATCGCAAATCAAGGCAGACTGAGACAGCAACACATCGCAACCCAATACTTTGGAAGGTACGTGTCAACTTCAACCATACTCATCTATTGACCAAAAACTCCATTTGTTAAGTGGAACAAAAAAACTATTTAATATGTGCAGAAATTGAACTATTTACAATGACAAACTGTGCAGGGAGTTCAGAAAGCCAAACATGCATGGGGCACATTGCCGTCATGTGCCCCATCATCAGGGACAGTGTTTAGTTTATGACCTACGTCGGCCTCTGCCAGCCTGGCTCGTCCCAGGTTGTTCAGCAGTGCTCTGCCTCGTACTCCCACTCCGGAGCACCCTGGTGTCACCAGCAGAGACACTGCTCACAGTGGAGCCCTCTTCGCTGTCCTGTGGGGTGTCCCCTGTACCCCTGGACACATGCCGTGCCTCCATTAGATCGAGCACATGGGTGATCCGGCCCAGGCCTCTTGCCACATCCCCTGCAAAGTGGCCCATTTCCACTTGGAGTCCGACTGTCCTTCTTGACAGCCCAGTGGTGTTGACTGCCAGTCTGCTAATTGATGAGGCCATCCTGTCCAGCCTCTGGAGCAGCTGGCGGTCCCTGCGCTGCCCACCCTCGCTCTGTGACAGCAGTCCAGCCACCAGTTCCCGCATGGACAGGGCTAGGTCCCCAGTGTTGTTGCCTATGACGTCCAATTGTGCATGGAGCTGCTGCATGCTGTTCTCATTGCTCCTTACAAAGCGGTGCAGAACCCCACTAATCCTCCCTAACATTTGGTTCTGCAGGCGCTGACCACGTAGCAGTTGTGCCTCGGTCATGGTGGTGGATGGACGCCCGGACTCTGCCTGCAGCCCTGCTCTCCTCAACCTGCGTCGCCTGCGCAGCGGTGGATGCCCTGTGAGATGTACCGTGGCACTCCTGGCTGTTGCTGGTGCAGCCTCCGGAACCACTGTTGCAGGAGGTGCTGTCATCAAGGGGATGGTGTTGGTGGTGCAGGTGGGAGTGGTGGCAGCTCCTGTGCTTCCCTCATGGGGCTGGCTGACTGTTGGCACCTGGTTGCTGTGGCTGGTGGTGGGGTCTTGTGGGAGACCTGTGGGACATGGGGAACAGACTGTCAGTGTCTACTATCTGTTGCACACTTCCTAATAAACATTTGCCTATTGACTGCCTACTTGACTACATTGCCCATAATGCATCATTCTGGTGTTTGCTAACCTGAAATGGAGCTATCTTGGTTGTGCATGCCCCTGTGTACATGGTGGGTGGGGGTATGGCATTGATGGGGGTACAGGCATATCACATGGTACTCACCGGTTGATGTTGTGGGCTCAGAGGTGTCCAGATCTCCGAATCCTGTAAAGGCCTCCTGCTCTAGGGGGTCCTCCACCCTTTCCTCCAGGGGTGTGGGTGGTGGTATGGATGATGGTCCCCCTCCTGTGCCTCTCATCTCCCGGAGCCTTTCTGCCACCCTCTCCTTGGTCCGGGAGCGGAGGTCATACCACCTCTTCTTTATTTCATCCACACTCCTGTGGCTGACCCCCAGGGAGTTCACCTTTTCCTGAATATCCAGCCAAATTTGTTTTTTTGTTGAGTCTGGCACATTGAGGGCTGCCTTCCCAAAAAGATCATCATAGTGCTGACAGCATTCCTCTGTCAGCACCTCCAGCTCCTTCTCAGAAAATTTCAATTTCCTCTTTCTGGGAGTGTCTGCCATTGTTGCTGTAGCTCTGGTTGCAGTTCTGATGTTAAAAAGGGTGTGGTCCTCTCTCCTCCCAGGTGTATTAGTGAACTTCCTGGCTGTGATGTCATCATCATGTGCCATGAAGTGTTTCCAGAGTGTTCTGGAGTGGTTTCTGGAGTGTTCTGCAGCACCTGCAATCAATTTACATGATAATCGCAATTTGCGACACCCACTCGCAAATTGCATGTCCGTTTTTTGTGCGGTCGCAAAAAGCGACCTCGCGGACAGCGGACTCGCTATCTGCGTTGCGACTCCGGGTGCGAGTCGCAATTTGTCCCCGGATATTGTACCTGCATTCCTATTAGAGACACGCAATTTGCGAGTCGCACATGCTCGCAAATTGCGAGTCGCTAATTGTTTTGTACCTACATCTGGCCCTTAGCCCCCAAACACAAAAGGAAGACCAATGCAGATAGTCCGAACAGTCCATCAATTAAAAACAAGGTCCCTGTTGTGCACTCAAGTCCTAGAAACAGTGTACACAGACACTTGACTACAGATGCCACCTGGTGCTGCAACACTGACAGCTGAGAGAGTACACACGACTAGAGATTGAAGGCAGGGGTGGTGCATCCTTGCAGCCCTGCTTTTTAACCTCCATGTAACTGACTTGGGTCAGCTGCGTGCACATCTCTGAACTATTAAGCCATTTCCTCTAAAAACTGAGCCAGCAGAACATCTGAGTTGCAGAATGCTGAAGACACAGAGATTCTGGGTAGAACTGCAGTTTAACTGCATTGGATTGGAGTGGGGTAAATTGGATTGGATTGGTGTGGGGTGTGTTGGATTGGATTGCAGCGGTTTGGACCGGGGTGGATTGGAGTAGACTAGATTTGAGGGGATGGACTTTATGGAGGTGGGGTGGATTTGAGTGCAGTGGGGTGGATGGATTGGATTGGAGTGGGGTAGGCTGGATGGATTGGATGGAGTGCGGTTGACTGAAGTGGGATGGGGTGGGCTGGACTGGGGTTGAGTGTGGTGGATTGGAGTGAGGTGGATTGGAGAATGGTGGATTGGAGTGGGGTGAAGTGCAGTGGATGTAAATGGGGTGGGGTTGGCGGATTGGGGTGGGATGGAATGGACTGGACTGGACTGGGATGGAGTGGACTGGGGTGGATTCCATTGAGGTGAGGTTGATTGAATTGGTTGGGGTAGGGTGGACTGTAGTGGGGTGGGATGGACTGGAGGTGGGTGTATTGGAGTGGAATGGGGTGGATTGGACTGAGTGGGGTGGATTAGGGTGTGTTGGGTGGAGTGGATTGAGTGTGGTAGTTTGGATTGGGGTGGGTTGTATAGGGGTGGGGTGGACTGGATTGGAGTTGGGTGGATTGAATTGTGTTTGGGTGAATTTGACTGGAGTGGGGTCAATTGAATTGGAGTGGGGTGAATTGGAGTGGGGTGGATTGATTGGAAACATGCTGTACTGGATTGAAGTGGGGTAGATTAAGGTGGTTTGGAGTGGGGTGGATATGACTGGAGTAGGGTGGATTAATGTGGACTAGATTGGACTGAGTGAGGTTGGTTAAAGTGGATTGTATTGTAGTGCGGTGGACTCTATTGGAGTAAGGTGGAGTGGGTAGTGGTGGACTTGATTAGATTGTGAAGATTTGGAGTAGGGTGAGTTGGATTGGACAGGGGTGGGACGATTGGAGCGGGGTCTGGTGGGTTGGATTGGAGTAGGGTGGATTGGACTGCAGTGCAGTGGATTGGACTGGAGTAGTTTGGGATGAACGGGACTGGGGTGTGGTGGATTAGGGCAAACTGTATTGGATTACAGTGGGGTAGATTGGACTGGGCTGGATTGAGGTGGATTGATTGGTGTGGGTGGATTGGATTGGAATGGTGTGGGTGGACTGGGTTGTAGTGGGGTGGATTGAAGTGGGGTGAATTGGGATAGGATGGGTTGGATTGGGGTGAGGTGGATTGGATTGGAGTGGGGCAGATTGTTTTGTATTGGAGTGGGTTGTTTGGCATTCTAGTGGGGCAGGTTGTTTTGGATTGAAGTGAGGCAGATTGAAATGGGGCAGATTGTTTTGGATTAGTGTGGGGCAGATTGTTTTGGATTGAACGGTGGTAGTTTGGAGTGGGCCGGATTTGAGTGGGACAGATTGTTTTGGATTGGAGTGGGGCAGATTGTATTAGGATGGATGGTAGTGGGAGGATTGAAGTGGGGTGGGTTGTAGTGGACTGGATTGGGTTGGTGTGGATTTGTGTGGGGTAAAGTAGGTTTGATTGGGGTGGATCGTAGAAGGGCAGATTTGTGTGGGGTGGATTGGGGTGTACTGCATGATTATGGCCCTCATTACAACATTGGCGGTAACTACCGCCTACCGCTACTGCGACGGCAGCCAACATGCCGTGGCTACCTGACATCCACGCTTAACATGACCGCCGACGGTATACTGCCAGAATGGTGGCGGAACAACGCCGATGGTCATGGCAGCGGGAAGGAGGGAAGGCGGCGCTGCAGACAACTGCACCGCCACACCAGCAAAACTTTGCCGACCGTATCATAACCAATGATACGGCCTGGTGGTGTTTTGCTAGTGGATGCTGCTGCTGACAGCAGCGCCGCAGACCGCCTTCAGCCGGAGGACCCCCTGCAAGCAGGTAAGTCGGGTTCCCTGACCGGAGAGTGGGGTGGGGGGTATTGTGTGTATGTAGGGTGTGTGTGTATGTTTTGGAATGCGTGCATGCGGGTGTGAGTCGCGTTAAATGCATGCGTGAATGAGTGATTGTGAGTGTTGTGTGTTGTGAATGCATGTGTGTGACAAGGTATGTTGGTGTGTGTTGCGGTGTGTGGGTATGTATGTGTGCATGCGTGGGTGGTGGTGTTGGGTATGCTTGTGTGCATGTGTGTATATGGGTGTGCATGCGGGTGTGTACATGTTCCAGGGGTAGGAGAGGGTGGGGGAGGACTCTGGGGAGGGGAAGGGGGACGGGGGAGACCCCTATCAGTGCCAGGGAAGGGATTCCCTGGCACTGATAGTGCCTACCGTCCTGGTTTTCGTAGCGGTAAGTTTGGCACGAAAACCATGGCGGTAGGCTGGGTCGTAATCCCAAGGGTGGGATTGTGACGGCCGCCAGGCTGGGGACCAAAGTCTCCAGCCTAGCGGCCGTTACAACCCTGGCGGTCGGTGTGTTAAAGTGGCAGTCTTTGATGGCGGTTACCCCCAGGGACAAATCCCATTTTTTTTACTGCCGGCCTGTTGCCGGTATTAACACCGACCGCCAGGGTTTTAATGAGGGCCTATGTGTTAAAACATAATTTCAGAGATTACACATAATAAAGAAACACGGCTGCTTTGCAATATTTCGAACAAGTTCATTGTAATCTTTTGAGAAGAGTGCCCACGAGCAAAAAAATAAAGCATGAGTGGAAAGTGAGAAAAGATGACTTGGCAAAATAAAAGAAAGTTAACTTTAAAAAATAAAACTTTGTAATTTTGGTTGTCCTGCTGGGCATGATTTTGTCAATCACAAACCTTCTGTTTGCGGGGCACTAGAAATTAAAAAAAACAAAATATTACCTTGATCACGTCAGAGGCAGCGGATTAGCACTAATGAAGTTGAATCAATTAGTGCTTGATCCCTGCTCCACACAGAAGAATGCAAATGATGCCAGGTGTGGCTTGACGAATTACAAGGCAGTAAAGAAGAGTGCCACCCAAACGAACAAATGGTGAGTGACAAGTGGGCTCAAAGCCCTTTACTGAACACAACAGAGTCTTGCATGCACTCACAGGCTCAACCCTAAAATAGAAGGAAGAAGGCAAAACGTTTGGGGCTAACCCTGCAAAAAAGGCCATTTCCAATACTAAACTTACTATAAATACTGACAAAATGAAAATAGTAGTTTATAGGAGGAAGAATGTTAAAAAGGATCGCTGGTTATTAGATAAGGGAGAATCAAGTACTTAGAGATTTGTTTTGAAGAAGTCACATAAGTCTTTCCCAGGACTTACAGAATCTGTTTACAGTTTTAGCCCCACATCTTGTCATTGCATGGTGGTCCGTACAAAGTCATAATATCCCAGAGACATATGAAAACACAAAAAAATAAAGAAATAGCCTGGAAAGAACTCAATAATAATGATGGCTTATTTCCTGATTTTAGTGACATACTTTTTAAATATTTATCGAGAAATGCATAACTGCAGGAAAACATGATTAGGTGTAACCTGCGAGTCCTGTAGGGTCTCTTAATATTTTCACATTGGACAATACACCTTTACTTTTTTTGTTGGTTTACTGTATGTTTCTGAGTGTTAAGGACTCTCTCCCAGCTCTTAATTGACCTCATTTTTAGACATAATTGTATACATAAAGATAATATGTGCAAGAACAAGCATTATTTCACCTTTACAAAAATCCTAGGACAAAAACAGAAGATCCACCCTCTTTCTAGTACTTATACCCTTGAAGCTATTTCCACAAGGTTGATAAAATTAAGATTTTCTTTTTTTTTACTATTGACTTACAAACTCATGAGAAACAATTATTTTAAGTTTTATCTCTGCAGTTTTTTTTTACAGTTTTTTTCCTTTGCATGTTAATCGAACAGCTGAGCTCTTCATGCCCAATATTTACTAATATTCTTAAGGCCCAGATTTACCAAACTGTCACACAACACAGGCAGCAACAATTGTTGTGTCAAAGGGAGAAAACAGGAAATTCTATATCTACATAGATATGGTACTATCCTCCCCTGTCCCTAGCACTCAGGTTCAATTAGGCTGTTGAATGTCTGCATGGGTCTTGGAAAGGTATTGGAAAGGTACCCTTCCAGCAGAAAATACTATGCTTAGACTAACTTTAAAACTATTCCTACTTCACATGTGTGCTGTACGGTGCAGCGCAGATGCAAAGTGGGAAAAGATAGGAGAAATAAAAACATTTCCCTTTTTTAACAACTGCTTCAAAGTGGCACCAAAAACCCTAGGTGGTGGCGTAGGCACACCTATGTAGCACCATGGACTGCCCCTTGACACAGAGTAACGCAAAATAGTACTTTGCACTATGTTGCATTACTTCAAAGGCAATTTTCCAACACAAAACAAGCCTCTGTCGAGAAGGTGGACCATTTTGGGCTTTGTATATGTGTTTTTGCATCAAAATACATGGGTGGATGCATGGGAACACTGATGCTCCACCCATGTAACACCTACCTGACGCAAAGTAATGCAAGGCAGCTCTATGCGCTGTGTTGTGTTACTTAGTATTTACTAAACAATGCAAAGTCACGCATAGTGGCTTTGGGTGGCATAGTAAATGCCAAAAGGGATTTTAGATCGGGGCTGTGCCATAAAAGTGACACAATCTTGACACAAAATATTAGTAAATCTAGGACTTGATTTTGTTACCAATTACCTTGTCTGAATGAACTTGGTAGAAAGTGAACTGGCTGATAAGATTCCAGCTTTAAGTAGCATCCATCGAGGATATAGATGTGGTAACAGATCTCTTTCATCTTTATACAGTGAAATGTTGTAGTTGTATAAAACCTGTCTGTTGGAAATGGCCTTTCTGGCGGGTCGCCACCAAACTTTTTGCTTTCCTCCTTCTCTTTTTCTTACCTCCTTTTTGCTGGCTTTAGGGCTCTGCACACTTTACCACTGCTAATCAGTCCTAAAGTGCATATGCTCTCTCCTTAAAACATGGTGACATTGGCTCATACCCAATTGGCTTATTTAATGTACTTGTAATTCCCTAGTCAAGTGCACTACATGTGCCCAGCGCCTGTAACTTAAATGCTACTAGTGGGCTGCAGCAGTGGTTGTGCCACCCACATAAGTAGCCCCCCTAACCATGTCTCAGGCCTGCCACTGCAGGGCCTGTGTGTGCAGTTTCACTGCCACTTCGTCTTTGCATTTAAAAGTACTTGCCAAGCCTTAAACTCCCCTTTTGCTACAAATACATCACCCCTAAGGTAGGCCCTAGGTAACCCTTAGGGCAGGGTGCTATGTAGATAAAAGGCAGGACATGTACCTGTGCAGTTTATATGTCCTGGTAGTGTAAAACTCATAAATTTGTTTATACACTGCTGTGAGGCCTGCTCCTTTCATAGGCTAACATTAGGGTTAACTCATATACTGTTTGATAGATTCTGATCTGAAAGGAGTAACAAGGTCATATTTAGTATGGCCAGAATGGTAATACAAAATCCTGCTGACTGGTAAAGTTGGATTTACTATTACTATTCTAGAAATGCCACTTTTAGAAAGTGAGCATTTCTCTGCACTTAAATCCTTCTGTGCCTTACAGTCCACACCTGGCTAGGTTACTTGACAGCTCCATTGTGCATTTGTCCCAGACAACCCCAAACACAGGATGCTCAGTCACACCTGCACACACCTGCATACTGACTGGGTCTTCCTGCGCTGGGAGGGTGGAGGGCCTGACAATTACATTTGAAAGGACAGTGGCCTGCCCTCACACAATGGACTGCCAAACCCCCTACTAGGACACTGGCAGACAGGATGGAACTGAATGGGGACCTGGTGCACTTCTAAGTCATTCTTTGAAGTCCCCCCACTTCAAAGGCATATTTGGGTATTTAAACAGGGCCTCTGACCCTACCAACTCAGACAGTTCTGGACAAGATACAACCAGTGAAGAAACTCTGAACCAGATCCTGCAACCTGCCAAGAGGAGCTGCCTGGCTGCCCAAAGGACTCACCTGACTGCTGCCCTGCTGTTGCCCTGCTGTTGTCCTGCTGCCTTGCTGCCCTCTGGGTCTGCTGAGAAGTGCTCTCCAAGGGCTTGGATAGAGCTTGCCTCCTGTTTCTTGAAGTCTGAGGACCAAAAAGACTTCATCTTGCAAAGAACTCCTTGTGCGGCGAAAAAACGATGCACAGCCTGCATCGCGATGAGAAAATCAACGCAAGCCGAACCGGAACGACACAGCCCAAATTCCTGTGGGAAGAATCAACGCAGTGCCTGCCATGCAACAGAAATTTCCACGCATTGCCCACCGGATCGACGCAGCCCCTGTGACTTCATCCTGCACACCCAGGATTTCGCTGCATCGTCCACGAGGCGTCCAAAAACCCCACAACCTCAAGAGGATTCCAGTCTACGTGCCAGAAATCGACCCAAAGCCTGCTGTGCGTGAAAACTCAATGACGCATCGCCTGTGTGCACCGGAAAAAACAGTGAACACCTCCATGTTTTCCACGCATCTCCTCCTCTGTGGCCCCTTGCGAAGAATTTGAACGCAAACCAGGTACTTTGTTCTTGCAAGAGACATTTGTTGCTTTTTAAAGACTAAGGCCCTCATTATGACCCTGGTGGACGGGGAGAAGAGGCCGGCGGCAAAAATAAATGACCATCCGCTACTTCTCCACTACGACCGCCAGGGCGGTGACAACCACTGGGCTGGAGACTTTGGTCTCCAGCCCAGCGGCCGTCACTAGACCGCCGGCGGTATCAGGACCCTGCATACCGCCACGAAATCCATGGCGGTAGGCACTATCAGTGCCAGGAAATTCCTTCCCTGGTACTGATTGGGGTCTCCCACACCCATCTCCTCCACCCCGATACCTCCCCCCACCCTCCCACCTCCCAGGTATCCCCCAAAGGTGCCAGGACCCCCCTCCCCACCCCCACCCCAACATGCACAGACACACACCCGCTCCCCACACCCAACATGTACAGACACACACCCCTACACGCACACATACACTACAATAACACATACCCACTAACATACAAGCAGACATGCACACAGACCGACCCGCACACATTTCCCATACACACAACACACCCCGCATGCATACACGCACTCACACACCTCCTCTACATACTCACACGCACACCCCGATGCACGCACACAACACACAACACCCCCATGACCCCCTCCCCTAACGGATGATCAACTTACCTTGTCCGTTGATCCTCATGGGGGGGGACGGGATCCATGGGGGCTGCTCCGCCGCAGCACCCATCACCAGAACAACACCACACCGAATCATGGAACGTGATTCGGTGGGCGGTGTTCTGATGACGGGCGGTGGAGGTGGAGCAACCTCCACTTCCTCGCTGACCACCAGTATGGCTGCTGGCAGCTCTCCGTCCGAAAAAGGACAGAGGGCTGTCAGCAGTCATAATACGCAGCGCGGAAAACCGCCTGCACTGGTGGTCTTCAGCACGGCGGTACCTCGGCGGTCTTTGAAAAAGACCGCTAATGTCAAAATGAGGCCCTAAATACTTCTTTTATCATTTCCTACAGTGATAACTCTAACTGTACTTATCCAATCTTAAACGTTTTGACCTGCATTTAACTAGATAAATATTATATATTTTTCTAAACACTGTGTGGTGTATTTGTGTGGTGTTATACTGTGTTTTTGCATGATTTATTGCTCAAATGCTTTACACATTGCCTTCTAAGTTAAGCCTGACTGCTCAGTGCCAAGCTACCAGAGGGTGGGCACAGGATAATGTTGGATTGTGTGTGACTTACCCTGACTAGAGTGAGTGTCCTTTTTTGGACAGGGAGTAACCTGACTGCCAACCAATGACCCCATTTCTAACAGTGTCAACCTAAATCAGGTTATTAACATTACTGACTGTTGCCACTCACCGGTGGACTTTTTCTGTTGGATGGTACACCTCTTGGCTTCCAATGCACATTAACTGCTATTTCCAATTATATGTTTTCAAATCATCAGACCATGAATTATGAAAAAACAAATATAATAATATTCGGAAGAGGCAGAAGTGAACATTCTTGGCCAACAGATTAATAAGGCTAAACATGTGTAACTGAACAGTAAGGTGAAATCTACTCTCCTTACAATTACAAAATGGTAGCCTTGGTGCGAAATATTTCCAGATTGAATATGTCATTAGAAGGTATCCTGTTAGATAGTGTGGTGTTTCATATAGTCTTTCATTAAAGGTTATTTCAGGCAAATGGCATTCTAAACAAGGTGGAATATTAAGCCAGGTTGTGTGGAAAAAAGTGTAGATTAAAACAAGTTGCGCAAGTTGTCCAAACTTAGGTGGGCATTACAACCCTGGTGGATGGTGTTAAAGCGGCGGTAAAACCGCCAACAGGCCGGCTGTAAAAAAATTGCAATTACGACTGTGGCGGAAACCGCCAACAAAGACAGCCACTTTAACTTTAACACTGCGACCGCCACGGCGGTACAAACAAACAGCGCAGCGGTCACCGCCAACAGACAGGCGGGAGACAATGTACCGCCCACACTATTATGACAGGCCAATCCGCCACCTTTTCCGGGGCGGATTCACTGCGGATAAAAACACGGCGGAAACAGGAATTTCGAAGGGAAAACACTCACCTCTACACACCCCACGAGGAAACGAGGACACCATGGACCCGGAACTCCAAATTCTCCCTGCGATAGTCTTCCTGCTCCTCTACCAGGAGCACGAATGCCGGCGGCGAAGACCACGGTAAGTAGTGCACCTACGACACAGGGGAGGGGGGAGGGAAAAAACAGGGACACACACACGCAACACCCCCACCCTCACCCACTACAACACACACAAATGCATATCAATACATCACAGTTACACCCCCCAAACCACCCCGGAAGAATGCAAAGACAATAGAAAATTAGTGTAACCATTGTAATATATTAAAAACAAGTAGGCATAAATTTATATATCTACACCATGTACAAAATAAATACCAAGCATAGTAGTCCAGGTAGTGCACTAAGATAGTCCGTGGAACACTGGGACCACACGGTATGGGCGAGGCCCACACAAGATCCCCGACCATGACGGAGAGAACACTGCAGGGGCATCAGATACCATGAAAACAGGCACCTCAGGGGAAGGGAAAGGGGGGGCACCTCAGCCGCTTGAGTGCACGACGCCAAATCCACGAGGGGGCCACATGCCCACTGTTCCATCCTGGGGAGTGCAAAGCCACAGTCTCTCAAGTCTCTACAGTGGGTGGTCTGCCCACTGTTCAATCCTGGGGAGTGCAAAACCACAGTCTCTCAAGTCTCACAAGTGGGTGGTCTGCCTACTGTTCAATCCTGGGGAGTGCAAAGCCACAGTCTCTCAAGTCTCACAAGTGGGTGGTCTGTGTTAGGGTTTGTGCACAGCAAAGAGCATGTCCCCTCTCACTGCACTAGTGGGTTCTGTAATAGCTCCCTTTTAAACTTACTATTGAAAGCCTTTCTTGTTATCTCACCTTCCCCCCCCCTAGGCTTCTGTGTATGTTGTTTAATATGCTGTTTTGTTTACACATTGGGCCTTGCTCTTACCAAGGCTTCTTTAAAACACTCCTCCCTAGGCCATGTGTTAATTCAACTCATTTGTATAATAACTGAAACTCTGCACACCTTGCAAGAACATGTGCAGCATGTGAGGACCACACCCAGCTCTTCAAACCACACCCAGCTCTTCACACCTTTCAAGAACATGTGCAGCATGTGAGGACCACACCCAGCCCTTCAAACCACACCCAGCTCTTCGAACCACACCCAGCCCTGTCTATAAAAGGCAGCCCCAGAACCTCACCCAGTGCTTGTGCTCGTCTACCTCCCGCTTACCTGAGACCAGATCCCTCGGCGCTGGCACTCCTGCTCTCTACAGACTTTCATTGGCTTCAATGGGTGCAGCTGCTGGCTCTTTCTTCCTCCGGTTTCCGGTTCCTCCTTGCCTCAGCCTCTCTCCTACAAGCAACCTGCAAAAGAGAAAGAAGACAAGGTTAGACTGATCAGTATCTCTTGCCAGCAACAAGTAAGTGCAAAACTTTTATTACCTGAAAGAACTTTGACAACAATTTCTGGATTCGTGTATAGACAATTTGAAACAAGATACCTTCCACGAACATTGTGATTCAAACTCTTTGTTACAAGAATACTTTATGGAACTTTTAAGAATCGAACAGTGGAAACCATTAACAGCAAGACAAACAGTAAATCAAGGACTTGCACAAATTACATGCTGTATTTTGATGTAAAAGTACAGTATTTGTTTTATAAAAGATTCTGGAAATATGGGAAAAGTGAGTCTGCTATTGGGAGTTTAGGCTTTAGTTATATTAAGATGAATGTTTGATATTGGTAATTCTGATAACGGTATTTGTTTAATGTTTTAGAAGCTTTACAGCAATAGAAAGCACATCCCAGAGCAGTAACACATTCCAAACCTGGAAACTAGAGACCAGGATCCAAGAGGTACTTTTAGAAGAGAATTTCTAATAAAAAAAAGGGATAGTCAGGAATCCATTTAGGAATAGGTTGTACTTATCTGTTCTTTGTTTATGTTTCATTAGGCACCAGTTTCTACAGAAGTCAGAAAGGGCCGCAGATTTGTGCAGCACTTCAACAGTGGAAACGCAAGAACGGTGTTGTCTCTCTTTTTTATTTTATCCACTTCCCCCCTTCCCTTGAGCTTCTGTTCTTAGTGCACTGTTTTAAAAACTAGTGTGCTGGAACAAGCAGTTTCAGGGTGGGGTCGGATTGTCTTCAACCTCCATCAGAACTGAACAAGGACTCAGGTGAGCTGGGCTTTGACAGAAGCACAAGCCTTAAAAAAAATATATATATTTCAGTTCTGGTGGACGATGAATACCGGGGAAGTAATAGAGGGCACTGACGTCACGGATATGGCGCAGGCCCTAAATGAGGACTTGGCTCATAATGAATCAGTGTCTGGCATCTTGCAACATATGCAAGAGGAAATAGAGAGATTAAAGATGGAGAATACCTCTTTAAAACAGGATTTAAGCAGGTATAAATTTAGGGGATCTCAGTGGAACACAGCTTTTACGCCTTTGTTGAAAACCTCCTCAGAGACAGGGGCGCCATCAAAACATACAACTTTGCCTCCCCCAGTTGAGGTTACTGTTAATGTTCCTAATGCTGTGCCCTTAGCAGCACCTGAACGTTTTCATGGAGATAGTAACAAATTCCATGTTTTTATCAATCAATGTCAATTACACTTCGTTTGTAAGCCACAACAATTCCCTACTGATGCTACGAAAGTGGCATTTGTCTTGTCTTATTTGGGTGGCACAGCAGCCAATTGGTCAATTCCTTTCGTGGAGAGAGATGATCCCATCCTCCATAATTGGAATCAATTTAAACGTACCATGACCAGCCTTTTTGCAAAACACACTTTCATGCAGGCAAGTGATAATGAGCTTTTAAATCTTAAACAAGGTAACAAGGATTTATTGACCTATCTCACTAGTTTTAATCGTTTACTCACCGAGACACAGTGGCCAGAAGAAAAGCGTGTCTCCCTTTTTTATAAAGGTTTGAGAGACGAGTTAAAAGACGTGCTGGCTCATATCGTTGATTTGCCAAAAGACTATCCGGACTTTGTAGATTTAGTTGTGAAATTAGAACATAGACTAGGAGAAAGAAAGAAGGAGAAAACTTCAATTATGTTTATATTGTGGTAGGGCAGGTCACTTTGCCAGAGAATGTCCAGTAAAGCCTAAAACTCCACGAAAGGGTGCTGTTTCCTCAACCTCCTCAACTGAATCGGGAAACGATTAAGCTCGACAAGGGGAGAGGTTACTTGTTCGAGAAAACATCTTAATCAAACCTCTAATGCTGCAGCCTTCATGGTACCGCACATACCTAGACATTTCATAATTCAGGTCGTTTTAATTGTTACTACCCAAGTGAGGCATTCTCTCCCTGTCCTACTGGACTCAGGCGCGACAGGAAATTTTGTGGATAATAAGTTAGCTGAAAATTTAGGACTTCCTATGTGCCTAAAGCCTTGTCCAGAAGCAGTATGTGCAGTGGATGGGTCAGAATTGACCTCTGGATTAATCACAAAACAAACAAGTCCACTTGTTATGGTCTGTCAGAACGGGCACACAGAGGTGATTAGCTTTGATCTGATAGATACTCCTAATTTTGGTTTGATTCTCGGGGTACCCTGGTTAACAACTCATAACCCAAAAATTGATTGGGTGAATAGAACTGTTACTTTGGATTCCTCTTTCTGTAGAACCAATTGCTATCAAGAAGCAGGTACAGAACAGAGCACAGTATTACACTGTGCTAGTCTTACACAAGATGAACCAAGTCTCCCTCCTGAATATTCTGACTTTAAAGACGTCTTTGATCCAGTAAAGGCTAGTGTGCTGCCCCCACATCGGTCTTATGACTGTCGTATAGATCTTATCCCAGGGGCCCCTTTACCTAATAACAGAGTATATGCTTTGACTGACGAAGAAACCAAATACTTAAGAACCTACCTAGATGACCTACTACAGTCTGGGTTCATCCGTCATTCCACATCTCCGGTGTCATCTCCACTCTTTTTTATCCCGAAGCCGGATAAATCCCTGCGCGCGTGTATCGATTATAGAGGACTAAATAAGGCTACAATAAAGAATAAATATCCTCTTCCTCTAATACCTGTGTTGTTGGATCAGTTAAGACATTCTACTGTATACACTAAACTAGATCTGCGGGGAGCTTACCACCTGGTCCGAGTAAAAGAGGGGGATGAGTGGAAGACAGCTTTCAAGACAAAGTTTGGTTTATTTGAGTACACAGTAATGCCTTTTGGGTTATGTAATGCCCCTGCGGCCTTTCAGTTCTTTATAAATGAGGTCCTACACGAATTCCTGGACGTTTGTGTCATAGTATACATAGACGACATCCTCATTTACTCTAAGAACTCAGAAGAGCATACCCAACATGTTCGTGCAGTATTATCAAAGTTAAAAGAAAATCATCTTTTTGCTAAGTTAGAAAAGTGTACTTTTAATGTCAGCAAGGTGGACTTTTTAGGATACTTTCTGTCACCTCAAGAAATAACTATGGATGTAAAGAAAATCAGTGCTATTGCTGATTGGCCAGAACCATCCTCTGTAAAAGATATTCAGAAATTTCTGGGTTTCGTCAATTTTTATAGGAGGTTTATTGCACATTTTGCAGACATTGCGGCCCCAATAACTACCTTGTTGCGGAAAGGGCAACGATTTCTTTGGACTGATGAGGCGGCACACGCCTTTCAACTCCTAAAACAAAAATTCACTTCAGCCCCAATTCTGAAACATCCTGATCCTGACTTGCCCTTTTTTGTTGAAGCGGATGCTTCACAAGTAGCTTTAGGAGGAGTTCTCTCTCAACGAGATGCAGTAGATGGCCAGTTACATCCTATAGCCTTCTATTCCAAAAAGTTATTACCAGCTGAACAAAATTACACTGTGGCTGAAAGGGAACTACTAGCTATCAAAGTAGCCTTTTCAGAATGGATGCACCATTTAATGGGAGCCAAGTACCCAGTTACAATCTTTTCTGACCATAGGAATCTACAGTTTTTTGGATCACTTAAAGCACTAACACCACGTCAGATGCGCTGGTTAATTTTTTTTAGCACATTTGACTTTGTAATAACCTATAGACCAGGTGCACAACAAATTCAATCTGATGTGTTATCTAGATACGGACATACCTCAGACATGAAACAAGATAAAATACGAGAACCCATTATTCCTCCCCAAAAGTTTTTGGCACCAGTACAACAGAAGGATTTCATCACAGATCTATATAATGCACACATGCAAATAGCACCTCAGGATTGGTTAAAGGATTCCCATAACACAATACAACGAGGTTTATTGTATCATGACAACATGCTATTAGTGCCCACCTCTGAATTACAAACACAGGTGATAATGTGGCGTCACGCCTCACCGTTGGCAGGTCATCCTGGTTGGGTAAAAACACTGGAAAATGTGCAAAAACACTTTTGGTGGGACACTATAAGAAAGGACATTAAGCAATTTGTCACTACCTGTCCAATTTGTGCAAGACATAAATCTTCTCATAAGGCCCCTGACGGCTTGTTAATACCAATGCCAACACCCAAACAACCTTGGCACACTGTGAGCGTAGACTTTATTGTAGGTTTACCACCTGTAAAATCTTTCACAACAGTGTTGGTTATAGTGGATTTTTTATCTAAAATGGCACATTTTGTACGATTACGGAAATTACCCACGGCGGCAGAATTTGCCGATATTTTTATAAGGGAAATTGTGCGTTTACATGGTTTGCCAAGCAAAGTGGTGTCAGACCGAGGGAGCCAGTTCAACTCTAGATTTTGGAAAAAATTATGTGAAAAACTGAAAATAGATGTGCCATTATCCACTGCTTTCCACCCAGAGACAGATGGACAGACTGAACGACTGAACCAAACCTTACTTCAAACGCTACGTTGTTTATTGGCTGATTATTCTAGTGAATGGTTGGAAGCTCTCCCTGTAGCGGAGTTTGTTTATAATAATACTGAGCATTCAGCTCTACTTTGCTCACCATTCTATTTCTTGCAGGGGTATCATCCAAGAGCTATACCCATTTTGTTAGAAGATTCCCTGTTACCTACAGTAACGGATAGACTAACAAGGTTATGTGACATACAAGACAAAGCCAGGAAACATTTATTAAAGTACAAGGAAAGCATGAAAAGGCAAGCAGACAAACACAGATCTGAGGCCCCAATGTATAAAATTGGTGACAAGGTATGGCTCTCCACAAAGAACCTAAACATAGAGGGATCCCGAAAGCTGCAACCACGTTTCATTGGACCCTTTAGTATAACTGCCATAGTAAACCCGGTAACAGTAAAATTAGATTTACCAAAAGAATATCCAGTACATACTACATTCCATGTGTCCTTGCTTAAGCCGTACAACCCAAAAACCCGACCTGAACCACCACCTCCACCCATACCAATTAAGGGAAATCTAGAATATGAAGTGAAAAGCATAAAAGACTCAAAAAGAATTAGTGGACGTCTGTTTTATTTAGTAGAATGGAAAGGATATGATGAATCTGAGAATTCATGGGAACCAGCATCATATGTACATGCTGGTTAGACGGTTTTATTTAAAAAATCCAGGAAAACCCCGTCCTGTAGGAGGGCCTTTGAGGGGGGCAACTGTTAGGGTTTGTGCACAGCAAAGAGCATGTCCCCTCTCACTGCACTAGTGGGTTCTGTAATAGCTCCCTTTTCAACTTACTATTGAAAGCCTTTCTTGTTATCTCACCTTCCCCCCCCCTAGGCTTCTGTGTATGTTGTTTAATATGCTGTTTTGTTTACACATTGGGCCTTGCTCTTACCAAGGCTTCTTTAAAACACTCCTCCCTAGGCCATGTGTTAATTCAACTCATTTGTATAATAACTGAAACTCTGCACACCTTGCAAGAACATGTGCAGCATGTGAGGACCACACCCAGCTCTTCACACCTTTCAAGAACATGTGCAGCATGTGAGGACCACACCCAGCCCTTCAAACCACACCCAGCTCTTCGAACCACACCCAGCCCTGTCTATAAAAGGCAGCCCCAGAACCTCACCCAGCACTCCTGCTCTCTACAGACTTTCATTGCCTTCAATGGGTGCAGCTGCTGGCTCTTCCTTCCTCCGGTTTCCGGTTCCTCCTTGCCTCAGCCTCTCTCCTACAAGCAACCTGCAAAAGAGAAAGAAGACAAGGTTAGACTGATCAGTATCTCTTGCCAGCAACAAGTAAGTGCAAAACTTTTATTACCTGAAAGAACTTTGACAACAATTTCTGGATTCGTGTATAGACAATTTGAAACAAGATACCTTCCACGAACATTGTGATTCAAACTCTTTGTTACAAGAATACTTTATGGAACTTTTAAGAATCGAACAGTGGAAACCATTAACAGCAAGACAAACAGTAAATCAAGGACTTGCACAAATTACATGCTGTATTTTGATGTAAAAGTACAGTATTTGTTTTATAAAAGATTCTGGAAATATGGGAAAAGTGAGTCTGCTATTGGGAGTTTAGGCTTTAGTTATATTAAGATGAATGTTTGATATTGGTAATTCTGATAACGGTATTTGTTTAATGTTTTAGAAGCTTTACAGCAATAGAAAGCACATCCCAGAGCAGTAACACATTCCAAACCTGGAAACTAGAGACCAGGATCCAAGAGGTACTTTTAGAAGAGAATTTCTAATAAAAAAAAGGGATAGTCAGGAACCCATTTAGGAATAGGTTGTACTTATCTGTTCTTTGTTTATGTTTCATTAGGCACCAGTTTCTACAGAAGTCAGAAAGGGCCGCAGATTTGTGCAGCACTTCAACAGTGGAAACGCAAGAACGGTGTTGTCTCTCTTTTTTATTTTATCCACTTCCCCCCTTCCCTTGAGCTTCTGTTCTTAGTGCACTGTTTTAAAAACTAGTGTGCTGGAACAAGCAGTTTCAGGGTGGGGTCGGATTGTCTTCAACCTCCATCAGAACTGAACAAGGACTCAGGTGAGCTGGGCTTTGACAGTCTGCCCACTGTTCAATCCTGGGGAGTGCAAAGCCACAGTCTCTCAAGTCTCTACAGTGAGTGGTCTGCCCACTGTTCAATCCTGGGGAGTGCAAAGCCACAGTCTCTCAAGTCTCACAAGTGGGTGGTCTGCCCACTGTTCAATCCTGGGGAGTGCAAAGCCACAGTCTCTCAAGTCTCTACAGTGGGTGGTCTGCCCACTGTTCAATCCTGGGGAGTGCAAAGCTGCAGTCTCACAAGTGGATGACAGTCTCCACTGTTTCTGGAGGGGGCATGGTGCCCAGAGTGCTTCATCCTGTTAAGGACAGAGGTAGTGGATGTCAGTCTCCACTGGTTCTGGAGGGGGCATGGTGCCCAGAGTGCTTCATCCTGTTAAGGACAGAAATAGTGGATGACAGTCTCCACTGGTTCTGGAGGGGGCATGGTGCCCAGAGTGCATCATTCACCCAGTGACGGACTCAGTTGCGTCAGTGCCCCTGCCGCTCATGGGCTAGCGGTGCTTGAGATGGCGGTGCCCTGTTCAGCGGTGCTTGAGATGGCGGTGCCCTGTTCAGCGGTGCTTGAGATGGCGGTGTCCTGTTCAGCGGTGCTTGAGATGGCAGTGCCCTGTTCAGCGGTGCTTGAGATGGCGGTGCCCTGTACAGCGGTGCTTGAGATGGCGGTGCCCTGTACAGCGGTGCTTCAGATGGCGGTGCCCTGTTCAGCGGTGCTTGAGATGGCGGTGCCCTGTTCAGCGGTGCTTGAGAAGGCGGTGCCCTGTTCAGCGGTGCTTGAGATGGCGGTGCCCTGTTCAGCGGTGCTTGAGATGGCGGTGCCCTGTTCAACAGTGCTTCAGATGGCGGTGCCCTGTTCAGCGGTGCTTCAGATGGCGGTCTCCATTGCAGGGTCTCAGCTGCTGGCGGTCCTTCATGGCACAGCGGGGCTGGCGCTGGCAGTCCTTCATGGCCCAGCGGGGCTGGCGGTCCTTCATGGCCCAGCGGGGCTTTTGCTGGCGGTCCTTCATGGCCCAACGGGCCTTTTGCTGGCGGTCCTTCATGGCCCAGCTGGGCTTGTGCTGGCGGTGGCCTCCTGGGCAGCTGGGCTTGTGCTGGCGGTGGCCTCCTGGGCAGCTGGGCTGGTGCTGGCGGTGGCCTTCTGGGCAGCTGGGCTGGTGCTGGCGGTGGCCTCCTGGCCAGCTGGGCTGGTGCTGGCCTCCTGGGCAGCGGGGATGATGGCGGTCTTCTCCGCCGTGCAGCTCTTCCCAGACTTGCCGGATTTCTTGTGGCCCTTCCCCACCTTGGAAGGTGTCACAGCTGACTCCACACTCCCAACGGGACCCCTGTGAGCGGCTTTGGTGGCTGGAGTCTTCCCTCTCTCCCGCCGGGCACTGGCCAACTTCTGATGCTTCACAGGTGGGGGACTGTCTGTGCTGTGGCTCCGTGCCACACTGGCTGCCCTGGTGGCCGGTGCACTCCACATTCCGGTGACTACAGGCACCACTGGTCCCGGAGATGTGGCTGAGGTGCTAGTTCTGGACCTATGAGATGGATGGGGTGGGGGAGGTGTGGGAAAGAGGTCAAGGGTGGACAGGAAACGTTTTTTGGAGACACTAAGACGGGTAGCTGGAGGGGGTTTGGGAGTGGAGGAAGAGGTGGTGGTTGTAGGAGGTGTACGTTTGGTGACTTTGGGTGAAGGTGCATGCGCTGGAGGCTGTTGTGAGGTGGATGACTGTTGGGTGGGTGTGTGCCTGTGTTTGTGTATCTTGGGAGGGGGCGTCACAGACACACTGGGAGAGGGCACAGGGGACGTGTGAATGGGAGTGGGGGTGGTGACTGCACGTGAGCTGGGTGTGGTGGTGGGTGTGCTGGATAGGGACGTAGTGGCTGTAGAGGTAGTGCATGCAGGTGTGAGTGTAGATGACACTGGGAGGGAGGAGGGAGACGAGGAGGAGGGGGACACAGTGGAGGCAGTGGATGTTGGTGTATCTGCATGTGTGTGATGCTTGCGTGAGTGCCTGTGGGATGTGTGGTGCTTATGTTTGCCTGAGCTTCCCTTGGGTGTTGACGTGTGTGCATGTTGGTCTGTAGGTGTGCTTGGGATAGGCTGAGGTACAGGGATTTGGGTCGGGGGCACAGATGTTGCTGCCACCACAAGGGAGCTCCCATCAGAGGACGAGTCTGTGTCGCTGGTGTCAGCTCCTGTCCCCACTGTGGAGCTCCCCTCGCCCTCCGTCCCACTGGTGAATTCAGACTCCGTAGTGTCGCCCTCCAGGGCCATGTGGGATGCAGCTCCCTCGTGCTCCGTTGCCGCTGCTCCTCTGCCTGAGGATGCTAGTGCACACAAGAACAGGGAGACCACAAAAAGGGGGGGGGGACGACAGAAGAAAGACATGTTGAGTGCATGCATTACCGCTACCGTTGGCAGACACGACAGACACAGAAGCCCCCTGCACTACACCACGCTCTTGGGCTCCACTGTTACATTTCTGGGAAATGGCCTACAAGTCTATGGATGACATCTGCACACATAGATGACACAGGGGCATGACCAGCTGTACTTGGCACTCTACAGAGGTGGGCTGGGGTGCCACATGGCCTGACATACAGAGGGGCCTTGCCTATGGAACTCGCCCTGGCCTAGGGAAACCCACAGCCCTCCTCCCCCACCCAGACACCTCCACTGCGCGCAAAGTCAGCAGAATGAGAGTGTACTCACCCCCTTGTGGCTGCTGTGATGCCCTCAAGCGCCCATCCAACTCTGGGTAGGCCACCGCCAGGATCCTCAACATCAGGGGGGTCATGGTGCGACGGGCACCCCTCCCACGTTGGGAGGCCATCCCCAGCTGAGCCTCTGCCGTCTTCTTGCTCCAGCGGCGAATGTCCTCCCATCTTTTCCGGCAGTGGGTGCTCCGTCTGTGGTAGACCCCCAGGGTCCGGACGTCCTTGGTGATGGCACGCCAAATATCTTTTTTCTGGTGGGCGCTGACCTACATGAAATGTACAGGGGAAAAAGAGAAGTTATTACCAACTCCACCATCGAAGTGATTGGGCCCCATCCCTACCCTTGCCATGTGGCACATGCATTCACTGTCTTTCATGCACACAGCACTCTCCCCCCTTCCTTCTTACATCCAGCCCTCTCCACACAGGCATAGCCCATCCAACATGCTCCCTGTGTACTTACCTGTTTGTCTGGAGGACCATAGAGTAGCGTGTACTGGGGGAGGACCTCATCCACGAGTTTCTCCAACTCCTCCGATGTGAAGGCAGGGGCCCTTTCCCCAGACACTCGAGCCATTGTCTCTTCCAGACCGAGGTCACAGCAGCACTTGCAGTGTAGGTCCTCTCCTGTCTAAGATCAGGTATCGAGTGATTGAAGTGATAGAAAATGGCAGTCACGTCCGCGGCGGTGCGTACCGTCACCGCCGTCGTACATCTCCATTGGCTCCTGGGACCCATAGGGTCCAATGTTAACCAATGCAGCATTGCGCCGCGGTCTTGGACCGCCTACTGCGACGGTGTACAACGCCAGCGCAGTTACCTCACATCCCATTGTCCCACGTTACAGGTCAGGCAGCCGCCATTTCAGGGGCCCCCATGGCTTCATTTCCAACTGCGTCACTCATAAGTAGGCCTAGACTCAACACACATACAGGCCACCTTTTGTGTATGATAGGTGTTCTGTGTAAACTGTGGGTACGTACCTCTGAGTTGTTTGACTCTGTGCTCGCTGTTGTCCTTCATAGGCACAGTCCGCTGGGACATGTGAGGAGATGGCGGCATCCTCCGGTGTATCGACCGTTGGTGGACCTGTCGACAATGGAGGACCGACATTTGATTATCACATACAGGCTGGACCGTGCCACAATCCAGGAACTGTGTATCCAGTTGGAGCCAGACCTGATGTCAGCAATCCGCCATCCCACAGGAATCCCCCCTCAAGTGCAGGTGCTGTCAGTGCTCCATTTCCTTGCAAGTGGTTCCTTTCAGACAACAGTGGCCATGGCATCAGGGATGTCCCAGCCTATGTTTTCCAACGTATTGTCCAGAGTATTGTCTGCCCTTCTGAAACACATGCGGAGCTACATCGTTTTCCCTCAGGTGGAGGATTTGCCTACAGTGAAAGGGGATTTCTATGCCCTGTGACACATCCCCAACATCATAGGTCCCATTGATGGAACCCATGTGGCTTTGGTCCCCCCCCACAGGAGTGAACAGGTGTACAGAAACCGGAAGAGTTATCATTCGATGAATGTACAGATGGTATGTTTGGCAGACGAGTACATCTCCCATGTGAATGCCAAGTTCCCTGGCTCAGTGCATGACGCCTACATCCTGCGGGATAGCAGCATCCCTTATGTGATGGGTCAACTCCAGAGGCACCGTGTGTGGCTATTAGGTGAGCACCTGGAAGCAAGTCAGTGGGAATGGTTGTCTGGGTCTGGGGATGTCCCTCCAGGTTAGTGCGTGTCTAACAGTTGTCCCTCGCCATTTGCAGGTGACTCTGGTTACCCCAACCTGTCATGGCTACTGACCCCCGTGAGGAATCCCAGGACAAGGGCAGAGGAACGCTACAATGAGGCCCATGGGCGAACTAGGAGGGTGATCGAGTGGACCTTCGGCCTCCTGAAGGCCAGGTTCAGGTGCCTCCATATGACAGGTGGATCCCTATTCTACTCACCAAAGAAGGTGTGCCAGATCATCGTGGCCTGCTGTATGCTTCATAATTTGGCTTTGTGATGACAGGTGCCTTTTCTGCAGGAGGATGGTCCAGATGGCGGTGTTGTTGCAGCTGTGGAGCCTGTGGACAGTGAAGACGATGATGCAGAGGAAGAAGACATGTACAACAGGGACTCAGTGATCCAGCAATATTTCTAGTGAGACACAGGTAAGAACACAAACCTGCCTACTACATGTACTTTAACACTACTACCTCTCTACTGTGTGTTGATTTTACCCAGTGTATGGTCACTGAGTTGTCACTTTCCCTTACGATTTCACAGATGTGGGTCCCACTGTGTGACATCTGCTTAGATTCCTCATGGACTAGAGCTGTGTGACATAGGTATGTTGACATTAAACTTGAAAGAGCATTTTGTCACTGTAATTGCTAATACACTATTTCGAAATCACAGACAGACTCCAGATTGTTTTCTGCTTTAAGTGTGTTTATTTAAGTGCTCAATATTGGAGGGGGTAGTGAAATGGTGAGGGGTGATGGCGGAGGAATGTCCATGGCAGAGTCCAGTCTATTAGTCTCACAGGTGCATTGCCCATATGGGCATTGGAAGTGGAGCTGGGGCAGTTTCAGTATGGACAGGGTGACAAAGTGGGACAGTAGGATGACAATCAGGGTGGTCTCATTTCTTGGTGGGGGTCTTGGCATTGTGCTCTGTCATTGTCCTGGATCTCAGGAACCGTTTGCGGGGTGGTTCTCCCTCTGCAGGGGGTGGGGTGCTGGTGTGGTGGTCCTATGGCGGCGCGTCCTGTCCACTAGCGCCGGCAGAGGTGGTGGGCAGTTCATTGTCCATGCTAGTGTCAGGGGCCCCTTGTAATGCCATAGTGTCCCTCCTGGTGTTCACAAGTTCCATCAGCACCCCTACGATGGTGCCCAGGGTGGAGCTGATGGTTCTGAGTTCCTCCCTGAAGCCCATATACTGCTCCTCCTGCAGGCGCTGGGTCTCCTGAAACTTGGCCAGTACCGTTGCGATCGTCTCCTGGGTGTGGTGGTAGGCTCCCATGTTGGAGGAGAGGGCCTCGTGGAGAGTGGGTTCCCTTGGCCTGTCCGCCCCCTTTCGCACAGCAGCCCTCCCAGTTCCCCTGTGTTCCTGGGCCTCCGTCCCCTGGACCGTGTGCCCACTACCACTGCCCCCAGGTCCCTGCTGTTGTTGGGGTGGTGGGTTAGCCTGGGTTCCCTGTAGTGGTGTACACACTGCTGATTGACGTGTCCTGGGGACGGAGGTATTGGCCCACTGTGTGGGTACTGGGCTGGTGTTTCCAGAGGGTGGAAGGTCTGTAGTGGCCTGTGACTGGGTGATGGGAACCAACTGTCCCGAGGTCCCTGATGGGCCGGGCTGGTCATCTAGATCCAGTTGGACAGAGGTGCTGTCATCACTGTGGGCCTCTTCTGTTGGTGGTGTGGACATGTGTGGACCCTCCTGTCAGGTGACGTTGAGTAGGGGTCCTGCAGGGGTATAAAAGGATGGTTAATACATCTGTGTGTGTCATGGTGTGCAATGGGTGGGTGACCGTGTACCCCAGTGCTTGCATTCCTGTGTGAGACCTTGTGTGATGATGGTTTAGGGGGTTGTATGGGTATGTGCAGTGGGAATGCTTTAGTGATGCGTGTCCATGTGTTTTGTAAATGTGTGTGTAGTTTGAGCGCGGCGGTGTGTACCGCCAATGGAATACCGCGGTTGAAAGACCGCCGTGTGGATTCGTGTGTCGTGATAGTGTGGGCGTATTTCTGTTGGCGTGATGGTGTTGGTTTTGTTATCGCCAGTTTATCACTGACCTTTGGTGTGGCGGACTTGTGTGGGTGTCTGAATTTTGGCGGATTCCGAAATGTGGGTCATAATAGCTGTGGCGGAATTCCGCAGCCGCGGCGGTGTGTTGGTGGTCTTCTGCACGGCGGTAAGCGGCTTTTACCGCCAATGTTGTAATGACCGCCTTAGTTGCTGCACCACACACTCTATAGCAAGACTTGTATACGGGCGTATTGCTATGACAGCTAAAGTTGATGAAGCTACCCCAAATTATGTTTAAAAAATGCACGCCTTGATTCCCAAGTACCATTTTTTTTATATTGTGCTCCTTACTTTTGGAATAAGTTTTGAAAAATCCCAGAGGGATTCTGAAATGTAACCTTTTGAGTGCGCTTTGGCGTGAACCAAGTATTTCAAGGAAATATTTTAGAACTTTAGTTCGGGCTACCAGGTTGTCATTTAGCTAGGGAATATGGGGCCAGATGTATCAAAGAATTTTGCATACGCCAACGGTGCGAATTGCAAAAATCGGCCGTTTGCAAATGCAAAATCACCTTTCTGAATGTAAGAAAGGCATTCGCAGTGCAATTTTAAGGAATCACTAAAATAGCAATTCCTTAAAATTGCGACCTCATTTAGAGAATCGCAAATTGCAATTCTCTAAATAAGAAATCGCAATAAGGTATCCTTATTCGCGATTTCTAAACTACATGTAACAAGCAATTCCTTAATGCGAATTGGGCATGGTTGAACTTGGTGGTAACCATATGCAAATTTTAGAAAAAATGCATTAAAAATGCATTTTTAAAAATGACATGTAACGCACACATGCCCCTTTGGCATGTGTGCGCCTTACATGACCTTACAAAATGTCTTGGGGTGCAGCAGAGGCCTTAGGCCCCCAGTACCCTGGGGTTTGCATTTCCCAAATTTGCATATTCCAGTTAGGAATTCGATATTAGGGAAATGCAAAATATTCGCAAATATGGGCCTACAGGCCCATAGGTGTGAATGGGGCCGGTATCGCAATTTGCGATTCGGTAATAGCATTTGCGATTTTTAAGAAATCGCTATTACCGAATCACAAATATGATACATTGCATTTTGCAAATCAGAAATAGCGATTTCTTAAAAATCGCTATTTCCACATCGCAAATGCCTTTTTTGTTACATCTGGCCCCTAAAGTAGTAAAAGTGCTGTTACCAATGTCTATGAATTAGTGCCACAATTTATCACAAAGATGTTTGAGACATCTGGACAGAATTTCTTGCATCCAAGATTATATTACAGCGATGATTCTGGGGTGAGTGATAGTTGTTTATTGGTCGCATCACTTGCAACTTGTGAGCCTTGAGGCTTAGACAATTGTTCTTTTAACTATTGTCAGTGAGTAACTTTTCTTTTTAGTTTTTATTTAGATTTGTGTTGAGGCGTGTACAGGTTTTTATTACTAATATCAAGCCCTTGTCCCTCTTCCACATCACAGTCCTTACACATTGAGTAATAGCTCCTCCCACCAAAACAATCACCAAACCTTTTGAAGCATATGTTTCCGATCTCTCCAACGTGGCCTCCAGTATATTTCCTGTAACATGGTATAAACGCATTAGCCATCAACCTCCTATTCAGTGTTTTTTTCTGCAGTTGAGTCATCAGCTAGTTGCAGGAAGAGTGCTTAGTTCTTGGTTTTTAGGTGGATTAGCAACCAAGTTATTGTTTTGTGTTCATGCCAATGAAAAAGGATGTGAGTGGCAGACTCACTAGGTGGTGAATAGATCTCATGTAAGAGCTCTTACTATAGCTGAGGCAAATATTCCCCTAAGCTAATGAGGCTGAAGATTTTTTTATATTATCAAAAAAAGGAGATTTCACCCCATCTTTTGCACAGTGCCATAAAATAGTTTTTTTAAGTCAGAATGGGAGGAAGTGTACAGGCTTACTTTTCCAAGGCCAAGTTTCTTATCATAAAAATGCCAGGGAGTTACTGATTAATGCCCTTTTGTTGCAAAAGTAGACTCACTAGTGGCAAGTTTTGCAACTCAAGGAGCCCTTATTTAAGAGAATGCTACACCATCACATCCTGTTGACACGTGAGTGGATCTAGCATTAAAAAGGTCAAATGCAGTATCAAATTTTGCAATAAGAGTTGAGGCTTATACTAGGCATAGAGTGCAGTCCCTCACTTAAGATTTTTAGTCATGGCTCAACTGTTGGATCAAGTGTCAGAAGTAACTCCAACTTTATCGGTTATAGAGCAGCAAGTGAGATTTTTGTCAGTCATTTCCTTTTGACACCCTTGGTGCTGCTTCTTCCGCTGCAGGATTATCAGTAGTGGCTCACCACCAGTTTTGGGTGAGATCGTTGAAAGCTGACACCTCTCAGAAAAACTTGCTAATGAAGATTTATTTTTTTACAGCTGAAAATATTTGGGGATTTTTTAGATTGTATGATAAAAAAATAAGCTGAGGATAAATTATTAGCCTTAGTAAGGCAGACCTCTAGAAAGATAGTCAGGATTCTGTTGATCTTTTGGACCATTATTTTATCCCATAGAAGGAAATCAGCCCTTTCGAGAGAGAGATTATGGTCTGGGAGTCCCTCCTTCTGATAAATCCCAGTCCCAGCAACCTGTAGCAGCAAATTAGAGTTAGGCAACCACACAATCCTGACTATGTTGATGGATGATTGGATCTTCTAGTGGGAAGAAGACTGAAATATTATTTGAAGGAATAGCACTGCACAATTCAAGGCAAATGGGTCCTCCAAGTGATCAGATAAGTATATTGGATAGGTTGCAATTCTCTTTCTCCCTAATATTTCTGTGCTACCTCTCTTCCAGCTAATACAGGAAAAAGAGAAGCTCTACGGAGTAGAATACAGAAGCTGTTGACCAAAAAGGACAACAGTGCACGTACCCTTTCATCAGAGAGGATGAGGAACGTATTCCATTTTGTTTTAGGGCAGAAAAGGTACAGAGAATACAGACCGGTCCTTGATCTCAAATCCTTGAAATTTTATGTCCCACACCTAAAATTTAAAATTCTCATTCTGCAATTGATTGTTCCTTTCATGAACATGGAGGACTTTTTGTCATCTATAGATCATCAGGACGCTTCCATTCATTTACTAGTACATTCATCTTCAGAAAGGTTCCTCTGTTTTTGCATGGGTCAAAGTCTAACTTCATCTACTTCCATTTAGAATATCCTCCCCTCCCAGGGTCTTCATTAAAGTGGTGGTTACCTTGATGGAGTTCATTTATTATAAAGGTGTTCAGTCATTTCCATACTTCTATGATATACTTATTTGTTCCCCTTCCTTTTCTAAGGATAGAGGAAGACATTGGTAGGTAGACAAAGTGGTATATCAGCATGGTCTACTCTTGATTTGTGAGAAATCTCATCTGGAGCCTTCACAAAAACTACAGTTCATTAGGAGGCAATTTGACACGAAGGAAGGTGTTAGACCTGAAATCATTGGTAGTGGTCTTCCCCCAAACATTTTGCATTTTTGTTGGCACTAGGAATCTGTGCACTTTACCATGCTAACCAGTGCTAAAGTACTTGTGCTTTCTCTCTAAAACATTATAAAATTGGTTTAGACCTAAATGGCCCATTTAAATTACTTATACATGCCTAGTATATGGGACTATGTGTACCCAGGGCCTGTAAATTTAATGCTGCTAGTGGGCCTGCAGTACTCATTCTGCCACCCACTAGAGTAACTATTTTAAAACATGTCTCAGGCCTGCCATTTTAGTGCAGTTTTAATCTGCCAATTCAACTTTGCAAAAAAAACTTTTGCCAGCCCTAGGCCTTCCTTTTTCATACATATAAGTCACCCATAAGGTAGACCTTAAAGGTCAATAGGGCAGGGCACATTGTTTTAAATAAAGTAGGACATGTGGGTTTAAGTCTTACATGTCCCACCCAAATTTGTTTTTTACTGTTGTAAGGGCTATCTCGCCCATGGGATAACATTGGGTTACCTTATTACATTTAATAATATGTGCTAACTTGTGATGGGGATCAAGTGGAAATGTAATGTTTGGACTCCAATGAATTGTAATTTAAAATCCTTTTAATGGTGAAACCGGACTTGAGATTACAGTTTTGAAATTGCCACTTTTAAAAAGTTGGAATGTATCTACCTAAAAGCTTCTAAGGTAGCTTCTAAGGTCTTCTGGGCGTTTCCAGCTGCCTGGGCCTGTTAAAGGCTCCCCCATTAAAATGCCTATTGGGCCCAGACGGTGAACAATAGGGGACTTTGGTGTGGGCAGGATGGGCAATCCTGCCAGGATGGTTGGAGGCATAGCTGTTACCTGCCTCACTTACATTTCAAAGGGCCTGCCTTCAGTACACACAAAATAACCTGACACTGGTCTTTTATCATTTTGGCTTCTTGGACCCTTGGCAGGGGAAGGGAAGAATTTTCCAGAACCGGAAGTGTGGGTAGCCTAACAAATTTCTCCACTGCAAAGGATGGCACTAGGTATAAATATTGGACCCCCAAAGTCACTCTTCAGTACACTCTTGGACCTGTAGACATTACATAAGAAGGACAGCTTTGTTCCCCAGAGGACTGCCCTGCTGATTAATGCCTGCCTTGTTTCTCAGAGAACTGCCCTGCTGCTACCAGAGGACCTCCATGCTGCTTGAACATTGCCTTGGTGCCCAGAGGATTGCCCTGCTGCTTGAGGTCTGCCCTGCTCTCTTCAAAGGAAGATTAGATCTGCTCCTTTCATCTGAGACTACCTGAGTGACTCCATGGGTCAGTTGGCTGAGCCCTGTGTTTTGAGATACAGTGACACAACAAGCTCCAAAGAACTTCTTGCAACTGCCCAGATGACCTGCTGCAGCTGGTCATACCTGGACATGCGGGAGCCCCGCTGGCCTCTGCAAGGGGGAGTCTATGATCCACAAGAAGTGCCCTCCTAGGTCGTGGAGCTTTGGCTGGCATCAGAGTGCACTCTGCTACAACCACAAAAGAAATCCTGAAGTTCTAGACTGTTTTCCCCAGAGTGTGAAAAGGTAACTTTTTAAGTGAGACTAAGCTGGTCTCTGTACCTGGCCCACACTCCAACATGGTTAGCTTGAACTGGTGACTTTCTCCCAGTCTAGCATGACCAGATGACAGCGAGAGACGCTTTGTGCTTCTAGGTGCTACATTTACTTAACATTTTGAAATTGCATATCTCCGGTTCTGCCAATTGTTTTTTTGTTGTTGTTTTGGTCTCATTTTTCATTAAAAATATTATCTATTTTTCTAAATTGGTTTGGATTGTTTCTTGTGTTGTGTTCTAACTTTATTATTGTTTGTGTGCTGCATAAATACTTTACACAGTGCCTCTAAGTTATGCCTAACTGCTTTTGTACGAGAATAACACAGGGTTAAGCACAAGCTTAGTGACTTTGGGGTTCACCCTAGCAAGGATTGTGGTTAGAAGGGGTTCATCCCCCTTAACCAATAATCCAATTTCTTACAGAAGGAAATACATTCTTTCTTCTTCAGATGAGAATGCAGAGACTAAAACTGAACTTGACCAGAGAAAGCGTTATCAAATCAAACATTTCTTGCCAAAAAGAGATTGAGGGTTCAGCAGTAATTGGTATCAACGGTCATGATTCTTCTCTGGAACAGGTTATATTTGTATCCTGTTATAAATCATCTGCTATCTTTTTGGGAACTGAGGTCAGAGAATTGAAATCAGAAAGCCCCTGAGGGTTGCCATGCTTATCAGGAGATGTAGCGGTGACTTCAGGAGGAGAATTTGCAGAACCTCCCTGTTCAGACTGAGCCCAACCAAAGTAATTACTACAGATGCCAGCTTGAAAGGTTGAGTTCCTGTCCTGGAGCAGTGTTCAGTACACAGGCCAGTGGCCAGTTTAGGAAAGTAAAACATTTTCCAACTGGAGGGTGCTCAAAATGGTACAGTGAGCACTGCTCACTTTTGCACCATCAATAGAACATTCTGAAGTTCAAAAACAAACAACAAATTGTGTTGTGCTACATTAATCATCAGGAGAGCTGCAGGCTTCAGTATTTCAAAATGTTGGTATGAGACATTTGCTTTTGGGCCAGCAGAATGTTCCAGCCTTGAAGGCAGTTTATTTTCCAGACAAAGAGAATGCAGAAGCAGATCACCTCACCAGGCTTTTTCCATCAATGTCGGCATTGTCTTTAATGAGACAAACATTCAATCAATTGGTAAAGAGTTTTGGCTTCAACATGCTGGATCTGTTTCTGTCATTGCCATCTTGTGCTCGGGCTTGGGGAATAGATGCAATATTCTTTCGACGGCTAGAAGGACTTCTCTATGGTTTTCCTGATTCCCCTCATTCAGAGGGTGTTGCAGAATGTAAAATAGGATAAAGTGAAGGTTCATCTGGTAGTTTCAGGGTGAAACCATCACCCTCAGTACCTGCCTCTCTTGCATCTAGAAGGTGGTCCTTCCAGGTGGTTTCTCAAGATCAGTGGTACACGACGCCTACTCAGTTGGTCCACAACTGCTTAGAAAATAAAATAGTATTAGCATATTTATGAAGAATATATAACTAAATAAGCAAGATATCACATTTAAAAAGTAAAACATTCTGTACATGTGACTAGATTGGAGGCTAAAAGTATAGGTTGGTATCCTTTGCTTGATTTGTGGGAGTAGAGCAAGTACAACAAACAGAATATAGTATGGACAATTTGTGGTGTCAACTGAATCACCAACAAAAAGTGACAAAAAGACCAAGACCAAGACCAAGTAACACGTTAACTATTGCTTTGTCTTTTAGGATGAAAATCCAAATTTAGAAAAGCTCCAATCTTTCTATGAAACTTAAAGTTTCAATTTTACAATACTTGTCTGTGAATTAACTAAAATATTTAATTAGTTGTGAACTTGTTTGATGTGTACTTGTTTCTGTGTGTTGTTTGCATTGTTTGGAATTTCAAATCATAGAATTTGCGTAGTCCTTGGTCTCCAGCGTCTAATAAGGGCACAGTGGGGGGTCCTCGATTCCAGTAATGATTGATTAGGAGGGGTTGTGGGGGTGGATTCCAGTAACGATTCAGTGGAGTCCACAGAAAGCAAAACATTGAGAATCACTGCTCTAGAACCTTACCCATTTAAGGCACATTTTTTTCGTCTTTTCTGACTTAGATTGGGGGCCTGGCTGTTGAGAAGCTGAACCTGGAAGCCATATGTTGTCCTCCAGAATTAGCATCTTTCGTCTGGCTGTCCATTTACACTAAAATTCTGTTCTTGACACTGGGAACTCTTTGACAACTGGAGTAATAATATACAGTGTTCAGGATTGTTACTTGAAGCAATACTGATTCTGGAGTTTTGAAGGACGGTTTTGATATGGGTTTCGCAGTCTCTACCTTAAGAGCCCAATGGGCTTCAGTAAGAGCTTTTAGGGAGCCATATTCTAAGAAAGTGGGCTCTTTTTTGGGTAAACTATTAAGGTGTTTTCTACTTAAGAGACCTTCTATTTCGTATACCTTACCAGATTGGGACCATCCCTTGGATATAGGCCTTAAAATTCATATGTCTGGCTTAAAAGGTGTTTTAAGTGTCATTTCATCTGCTGGGGGTAGTAGAAGGGTGGGCTTTGTTATCCTCTGGATCTTTTTTAAATTGTTTGCTAGACAAGGTGATTTATGTCCAAGCCCTCAATTTGCGCCTAAAGTGATTTTGTCTTTCTATTGTTCTGAAGATTTAGGGCCTGATTTAGATATCGGCAGAGGGAATACTCCTTCACAAACATGATGGATATCCTATCCACCATATTGCAATCCCCATCGTAAGAATCCCGTATAGGATGGGATAGAAATATGGCAGACAAGGGTATCAGTCACATTTGTGATGGAGTATTCCCTTCCTCCGACATCTAAATCAGGCCCATACTTCTTTCAGTCTTGTGCACTTCTCTCAGTTGGAGGATAAAGTTATTCTAATAAAGAATACATAAATAAATAAGCAAAATATCAAATTTAAAATGTAAAACATTCTCTATTTGCAAAGGGATTGTAATATGACCATTTGGGCCTTCCTTATCACTCTTATAAACCACTATAGATTGGCACAGAGGCAAGTGATTTAGCTGCATTTAGGGCTTCGGTGGTAATATCACTAGTAGATCATGACTGAAAGGGTCAAGTTTGCCCGTATTTGTTGTTACGTTTATATTAAACAAATATTTGCTGCGTTGGGCATTCTTCTGTGGAGAAGGTGCCTGATTACTTCATTATCTGTTTAATATTTAAGGACTGTGACGGGAAAGAGAGATGAGGAGGTAAAGATTGGTTACTTGTAAGTAATCTTCATTACTCCATGTTCTAGTTTTCCATGTCACAGTCCAACCTTCCTATCCCTCCTGTCTCTTTTTGAATGAGTTTTGGATTCACCTGGCTAGTTGCGATAGGATGTGACTTTGGCAGCTTGTGCATTTCTAACATTTTACAGGAAATATACAGGAGGCAAGATTGGAGGGATGGGAAGCAATATGGCTTAAAAATGTTGGTGAGTCTTCTGGTGAGAGGAGGTATCTTTCAATATGTAAAGACTGTGACAGGGAAAAAAAACTCAGAGTAAAAAAGATTATTGGTAAGTAACCTGCCATTGCATTTGTATGCATAATGGTAAGTTTTATGTACTTACTTGCAATAAATTCAAACTGAATTACTACGAGGAGGCAGTGAAAAATCCATTATTTTCTACACAGATTTTAATACCTCCACCATATCTTCCTGACCAGTATTAACATATGTCAATTACCGGTCCTCTGCCAATAGAAAAAAGGGTATCACAAAATTCCCTTTTTCGGCTGGTACCGTAACTAAAATTTGGCAAGTCTAGCTGTAACTCACACTTTCCTGTATTCTTCACAGAAAGTTTGCAACTTTGCTCTTCATTGGTACTAAGGACTAGAGGGGATTTAATATTATTAATTCTGTTGCAATCTCTGTCTCCATTTTATAATTATGGGCCCGATTTTGAGTATGGCAGTCCGATGACTCGTAGTGAAGGTTGGATCGCCGCACTCCAGGCAGTCTGACTGTCACATTATGACCCTGGTGGTTGGACCGCCATCCCCACTAGGAACATGGTTCCCGAATGGCTGACAGCGGTCTGAGTTGTACTCAGCCAGCTGAGTCCCAAAAGGGCTGCCAGAACTTCCTGGTTGACGTGTTGGCAGCCAATCACATCTCAGCACGAGATCGGGACTATTTACGAAGTATTCATGCTTCTAGATATACAAATTTGGATTTCCTTTATTATCTCAAAAACTACTGAACGAATTTATATCCCAGACAAAAAGCTACCTTTCTGCCAAATTTGGTGTAATTCTGTCCAGCGCTTCAGGCTGCAGGGGTGTCTAAAGCGTCTATGGGAATTAACATGGGAAACACACTTTTGTTTACCCTCCTTTTTATCGGCTTCCACTTGACAGATCACCCCGAAACTTTCCATGCAAAAGACCCAACTTGACTTTGGAAACTTTCATGAAGACCCGTAAACTGCACCAAAGATGTGGCCAAGTTTAAAAAAATGCTTTTTCTGTGGAAACTAGGTCCTAACTATAGCTACCTACTGGCAACCTGCTAAAGTAGGTAGTATATATATATATATTTATATATATATATATATATATAAATATATATATATATATATATATATATATGTAAATGTATTACCTAGTGGCGGTCGCCACTAGGTAGTTAATAGTTAGCACCATTGTTTCCATAGAAAAAGCATTTTTGTTTTGTCAATAACTTTAGCGCTGCTTGATAAATCTCCATGAAATTTTCAAAACGTATACTTTGGTCGGTTCAGCTGCTGTCTTGAAAGTTTCGGGGTGATACGTGAAGCGGGGGCTGAAATAAAAGGAGAGTCCCAAAACACTTTTTCTCCATTCTGTGTCTATGGGGATTTTGCATTCTTCAGACGTGCCTACAGCTCGAACATTTGGACAGAATTACACCAAATTTAGCACGAAGCTAGATTCTGTTCTACAGATTACGCTTTTTGTGTTACGGTTTGGGGCGGGTCTGATCTGGACTTTGGTTGGGGCACCCCTTGACGTCACAGAATATCCCAAAGAGGTAGTAAACTGGGGCAGAAGAGCAGCTAAAGGCATACACAGGAAAGGACAGCTATGGACAGGCACAGGAAACAGGAAAGTAAAAGCAGAGCAACCTTAGTGTGAACAAACAGGAAACTGATTCCTAATGGACAAACACACTGGGGTTACCACTAAGGTTGTACACAGGGTAGGGCTCAGAACTTCCCACAGCAATAGGGAATGTCAATGCCTCTGTGCAGATTGCTCCTTCAGACAGTCACCCTGCAAGCCCCATAGAAAGGAGGCAGCAGAAGTGATTCTGTCTCTGGGCCCTTAGAGCACAAACAAGGATTGTACTTACACAAGACAAGCCCTTGTGGTTCCAGCTGGAAACACAGTGGCAATTCCTGGGAAAAAACAGCAATAGCACACTGTCACTGTTAGGCACTAAAGACTACGTAGAACACTAGACAAAGGATGGGGGCTGGAATTGCCTCCTGGAAACCAGAAGTCAACCCCAGTACAAACGAAAACACTTAGGGGGTCATTCTGACCCCGGCAGGCGGCGGGAGCCGCCCGCCTGGAGGGAACCGCCAGAAGACCGTACCGCGGTCAAAAGACCGCGGCGGTCATTCTGGGTTTCCCACTGGGCTGGCGGGCGACCGCCAAAAGGCCGCCCGCCAGCCCAGTGGGAAACCGCCCTCCATGAGGATGCCGGCTCCGAATGGAGCCGGCGGAGTGGAGGATGTGCGACGGGTGCAGTGGCACCCGTCGCGTATTTCAGTGTCTGCAATGCAGACACTGAAATACAAAGTGGGGCCCTCTTACTGGGGCCCCTGCAGTGCCCATGCCATTGGCATGGGCACTGCAGGGGCCCCCAGGGGCCCCACGACACCCCTCACCGCCATCCTGTTCCTGGCGGGCAGAACCGCCAGGAACAGGATGGCGGTGAGGGGGTCGGAATCCCCCATGGCGGCGCAGCAAGCTGCGCCGCCATGGGGGATTCCCAGGGCAGCGGAAAACCGCCGGGAGACCGCCGGTTTTCCTGTTCTGACTGCAGCCGAACCGCCGCGGTCAGAATGCCCAAGGGAGCACCGCCAGCCTGTTGGCGGTGCTCCCGCGGTCCCCGGCCCCGGCGGTATTTACCGCCAGGGTCGGAATGACCCCCTTATACACAGGTGAAGACTGATAGAACACTTACCAGACACAAATACCCGAGAGGAAACGGAAACAGAAGGAACAAACTAAGAGGGACAGGCAGGGACTGGGAACAGGCTCAGGCTGAAGCAAAGGCAGGAACAGGATTAGAAAACAGAGCACAAGGAATGGGAAACAGAGAACAGGCTCTGGCTGGAACAAGCAAGGACAGGGATGGAATACAGGGAGAAGGAATAAGCAGTAAACAGGACTGGGAAACAGAGAGCAGGTTCAGGCTGAAACAAGGCAGGAACAGAACGGAGAAACAGAGAGCAGGCTCTGGAAGAAACAAATAGGTACAAGGATAAGAGATAGGGACTCTGGCTGGAACAATCAGGAACAGGGCAGAGAAACAGGTAACAGGTTCAAGCTGGAACAGAACAGGAACAAGACAGGAACACCATCCATTCAGGGGTCTGTAACACAAAGGAATCGAATTCCAATGCATGACCAGGATCTTGAGGAAATGGCTGCTTATAAGCAGTTCCAGGCTGCAGCAAACCCCAGGTGGAATCACATGACTGGGCTGCACAGGAGAGGTCTCAGGTGTGTGTAGTTTCAGACACTCGCAAGTCCTGGAGGAGAGAATCCAGTAAAAAGGAGCAACTGGACTTCCCCCATAGAAAACAATGTATAGCAGAATCCAGGCTTTCCTGACTACCAGGCTGTGCATTATGGGATTTGCAGTCCCAGGAAGCAAATGTAATTCTACAAAAGCATACCATAGCGAAAAGGGAAACAAACGAGAGTCAGAAAGGGACTCTAGATGAGTGTTCAAGGTGATTCCCAGGCTACAGACAGTCCCTTTATAGCGCCCCCTAGAGATGGGGACGACAGAGTCATAACATTTTGTGGTTTGGTGTAAACCTGTTCAGTAGTTGTGGAGTCATTTAAAGCCAAAAAACATAGATACCTAGCACTGGGAATTCTATGTGAATTTCTCACAGCTCAATCCGCGGATCCATGCGCCACAGGGAGAATCTGATTGGCTAGCTGCACCCTGACAGGAATGTTGCACCCACCATTTTATTTCATCGAGAAAAGGTCCAGGGGGCAGAAATCTTGGCTGAATGTAGATGATGGGGTCAGGGTAGGGGTTCCCTGACGCCATGGGTGTTATATACATGTGATAAAGAAGTAAAAATGATCTTCAAATGCCTTGAAAGATATATTTTTTTTACGGTTTTCGAGAGACGCAGATCCATCCGCAGGGCTTAGCGTGGCCTACGGTGTAATCCTGCGGATTTCGCAGAACGTAAACAAAATATAGATATACATTCATGCACCTATTCAAACACCCAGACAAACACCCTAATATCCACTGCCACACCCAGAGAGACACTGTCACATCTACTCTCACACATCCACACAAACACTCTCACACCCATGCAGACACTCAGACTCAGAGAGAGAGATACTCTTACACCCAGACAAACACCCTAATATCCACTCTCACACCCAGGGAGTCACTGTCACACTCCCTCTCACATCCAGACAGTCTCATATTCAGTCTTACACTAAAATAGACACTTTGACACATAGGACCTCATTACGACTTTGGCAGTCTTCTGTGAGACCGCCAAAGCTGCTGCAGCCAGCATACCACCAGTGCTGGCGATGTGCCTGCTGCCCTATTAGGAGTTTTCCACTGGGCCAGCAGGCGAAAACATCGTTTCCACCCGCTGGCCCAGTGGAAAACTCACCACAATGTTGACGGCGGCTCGTAATCGAGCTAGTGGCAACGTTGTGGTGCGTCGGGTGCAACAGCACCTGTTGCGCATTTCACTGCCCATAATTCGGGAAGTGAAATACGCGACGGGCTGTCCATGGGGGCCCCTGCACTGGCCATGCAAAGTGCATGCGCAGTGCAGGTGCCCCTATGGGGCCCCTGACACCCCCTTTCCGCCAGCCTTTGCATGGCGGTGAGACCGCTGTGCAAAGGCTGGTGGAAAGGGGACTCGTTATCTGGCGGATTGTGGCCACCGTGACCACAAGGCTGTCGACAGGCGACTGCCATCACAAGTGTGGCAGTCTTGAGACCACCACACTCGTAATGAGGGCCATAGTCTCACACACAAAGACACACTCTGTGACACTCACCCTCAGATGGAGACATACACTATCACATTCCCTCTCACAACAGGATAGACATTGTCACAGCTATCTTAAAATCCAGTGTCCAGTGTGCAATAAATCTTTATAATATTAGAATATTTTGTATAAACTTCCTTGCTTTTACATATTTTTTGCAATACCTTTAACTTAGTTACTGTTTTCAAACAACCAAATGATACATAATACATTATGTTATATAAGTACACGATGATCATATAATTAAAAAAAAAAAATACATAAGGAGTCACCATATTTTTCATTACCCTAGCAAATACATTTAGTAATGAAAAGTTACAGGGAGGTTGTAGTTAGGAATTCGTATTGAAAAAACTATAACAGTTTACTAAAAAAAAACAAAGGTTACAGGGACGTTATAGTTAGGAAATAGAAATTAAAAACATAGACATTCACTGAAAAAAAATGAAGGTTACATGGATGTTATAGTTACGTTCTGAATTTACTTGTACAAAACCTAAGAAATTCAGAAGTTGTAGTTACCTGAGCTAACTATAACTTACGCTCCCATAATGCACTGCTTATGACATCACATGTTACATTACTCATGACATGGTCAGTGACATTACTGATGACATCTCAAATGACATCACTGATGACATCATCCATACAAAAACTCACGCAGCCACTCATTCACACATACAAATTCTTGAACATCCACACACACACATCTACTTACATACTTATTCACAGAAACATAAAACTTGTGACATACAGACACTCATTCACTCAGCCACTGACACAAGCACTCAGTCACCAATACTGTACTAATTGAAGTATTCACTGACTCATACAGCTAGTTACGCACCCACTCATACACCGACTGACACATCCACTCATCCACCCATACAATCACTCACAAAACCCATAAATAGATCACTCATCTACTGACACATCCAGTTAATTAGCTGTACAACACTCACACACCCACATACCCCCCCATACAGTCACAGACACAGCCACTCACTCATCAGTACAGGCACTTACACACCCAATCACTTAACTATACAACCATACACACACCCAGTCATTCACAGGTACAGGCACTCATACATCCAGGCAGTCACCCATGTAGCTACTTACAAACCCACTCACTCACCAACACAAGTACTCACAAAATCCATAAATAGATCACTCATCTACTGACACATCCAGTCAATTAGCTGTACAAGCACTCACACACCCACATACCCCCCCATACAGTCACAGACACAGCCACTCACTCATCAGTACAGGCACTTACACACCCAATCACTTAACTATACAACCATACACACACACAGTCATTCACAGGTACAGGCACTCATACATCCAGTCAGTCACCCATGTATCTACTTACTAACCCACTCACTCACCAACACAAGTACCCATGCACCCACTCATTCTCCCATATAAAAACTGACACACCCACTCACTTTAGGATACAGCCACTCATACACCCACTCACTCTCCCATACAGTCACTGAAACCTTAGTTTTTTTCAGTGAATTTGTAAGGTTTTAAAAACAAATTCAATTCCATTTCCTAACTAAAACGTCCCTGTAACCTTTGGTATTTTCAGTGAAAAATATATATATATACACACATAAATAAATATATATATGCATATATAAATATATATATAAAATACCCCAGAAGTGTAATAGCTAGGACCACGATTCCTTCAGAATTTGATGTTTTGGTTTACTAATAACTTTGGTGCTGTTTGACGAATCATCACAGAACGTACCAAAAAGAATCTCATCCACCTCAGATCCTTCCTGTAATGTTTTTGGGTGCTCCATCAATCAGGGGCTGAGAAGAAGTGGGGAGGGGCCCAAAAAGAGTTTTCTCCAGGCAGTTATCCATACGAAATTTCGAAAAAGGAACAGCCAAAACGACTGAACGCCATTATTTGGTGTAAATCTTTTCAGCGGCTTTTGAGAAACTAAGGTTTAAAATGTAAGCATATATCCTGCCGCAGGGGATCTGTAGATCTAGCAGATCAAAAGATAAGATCTGCTAGGCTGTCACAACATCAACAAAGATGTGGCAGAATCCATTTTAGGACTTGGGGACTCAGGGCCTGATTTAGATTTCAACAGACGGGTTACTCCATCACAACATGACAGATATCCTGTCTGCCGAAATATAAGTCCGATTATTTCCTATGATGTTTATATTTCGTCCGACAGGATATCTAACTGTCACTGTTGTGACAGAGTAACCCGTCCCCGGAAATCTAAATCAGGCCCTGAGTCTCCTGTCCTATAAAAAGATTAAAAAACATAGGGGGGGTGTAGGAAGCTGCAACTATATATAGTGCACTAAAATGAAGTGCAAAGTGCAGGGAATCCAGTAGATCCCCAATTGGTATTGCAGAGGCAAAAGTATATATAACTAATGCTGTATTTGTGGTAGTGTGGGTAAGCAGTTAGGCTTATCAAGGAGTCGTGTTAAGCAATTGTTGTCCTCACAGAGGCAATAAATGAGACACACACTCAATGAAAAAATCTGAGACCAGTTTAGAAAAATAACGTTTGCTTTTATATACGTTCCAAACCCAAGACCTTTATCATCAGGTAGGTAGACTTGTAAGCATAATACTTTGCAGTGACAAAAATCAACACAGTGCAATTTTTCAGGTCAGCAATGTTAACCTATGGGAGGAAAACAAGAATGTAGTTTTGTCGGTAAGTACACAACTTACAAATCCAGTCCTTGGGGTTTCAGGTCAACACCAGGCAAGGTTCAATTCTGTATCAAGAGTGCACCCACAGAGGCACAAGGGCAGCTAAGTGTAGAGGTCAAATTTGGGGTCAGGTGCCCATTGTTAACCAATGGAGGCTGGGGTGAACAAAGATGCGCTGGTCACAGGTGAGGAAAATTGTGTCAGTGGTCGATCTCCTTGGGTTAAGGTAAGCACAAGGAGCGCCACAAGGCAGCACCAAACTTACACCCTCAGCGGCACAGGGGTGGCCGGGTGCAGAGTGCCAACTCAGCGTTGGGCACCCAATGTTAATCAATGGGGGAGATTGGTTTTGAAAAAAAGATTGCAGGCTCGGGCCAGGAGGCTGAACGAAGAAACCCTACAGATGCCTAGGTAAGTTCTGATGCTAGGGGACTTAGAGACACCATCGGTCCAGCTCCCCAAGCCGCAGGGGCTTCAGATGCAGGGGTGTTCCTTGGCTTTGGGAACAGCTTACCGGACAGGTCACGGTCAAAGGAAGTCTTTGGTTTGAGGCTGCAGGCTTCCAGGAAGAGTCCTAAAGGGGTCAGTCCACAGTGGTCTCAGACTCAGGATTGCTGGGGAACTTTCACAGGACAAGTGGGCCACTTGGACGTGGGCTGTGGGTGTCAGGTGCAGAAGTTGGTCCAGAGGCGGTTTCGCAGTTCCTCAGGGCAAAGTTCTTTTTCGTTTAAAGTTAGTCTCTTCTTGAACAAGGCTGCTGTTCTCTAGAGATCCTGATCTTTGTCGGAGGCAGGCACTCCTCCCAAAGATTTGGAGGTCACTGGGCTGCAGGACAGGTCATCTTTTCTGCACAAGATCATTGACGGCTGCAGATAGGGCTGGGGCCAAGTCAGTTGGTGTCTGTAGTCTTCTCTGCTGATGCCACTCTGTAGTGTCCGGCTCTACTTAGGTCATCAGGAATACTGAATTTAGGGGCATTATAGGGAGTGCCAGGAGGTAGCCAATAGGCTGCTCACCTTTAGGGTGACTATATCCTTTTTATTACCACTTCCGTTGGAAGTGGGCATAAGTCTAACCCTAGTGGCCTTCCTTCCAAACAAAATGGAGGAATTTAAAAGGTAGTGTCTACTTTAGCTCATCCACCTTAGGGGTGGGACTGGCATGAAGTGAGCACTACTTCCATTTAACTAATTTTCCCACCTGTCCTGCCACCAAAAGTGGGATCACGACAGGGGGTTTGGTCATCTCCACCATCTGGAGAGATCTGGGTCACATTACAAAGACGGCAAGGCCTTTGAAGCTCCCCGCCCTGGAATGTCCATCCTGTCTGGGAGAGGAGGTAACACCTCTGCCCAGTGCAGGATTTTGTCTCTGGGCCTTGAGAGCACTGTCTTTCACCGCGGGGGTCCAGAAACGTGTCTGTGCTAGCTGATCTGGTCAGGACCAGTCAGTCAACACACTAGTAGCTGGTAGGTTTTCAGGGGCACCTCTGTGTGCATTTATTAATAAATTCATCACTGGAATCAGTGTGGGTTTATTATTCTGAGATGTTTGATACCAAATATCCCAGGATTCAGACAAGAATTCATGTAGCTGGGGAACTCGTAGTGACCAGTGTCAAGCACATGCATTAAAAATGGCTTCCCTGTACACTTTCTATGTCCGAGAATCAACAAAGACATAGCAGGGGCATATCTGCTCATGCAAATTTGCCCTCACATGTTATATAGTGCACCCTGACTTAGTGTTGTAAGGCCTGCTAAAGGGGTGACTTACATATTTTGCATCCAGTGTTTAGGGGACAAGGCTGTGTGCCATGTTATGTTTTCAAGTTTGGAAGCACCTTGTCACCAGCTTGCAATGGCAGTCTGCATAAGTTTGGTGCCGGGTCCCTCGGAGTGGCAGAAGTTGTGCTGCAGCTCTGTGGGGCCTCTTCAGTACCCGTGCCCTACTAGGGACTTATAGGGGGCTGAAGGGCCCGGCCACTTGGGGATCAAGTCACGAGGTGTCTTGTTTTAGGGAAGGGACACTGGCACCTGGTTAGCAGGAACCCAGTGCACTTCAGGTAAAGTTGCATCTGAAAACCAGGCAAAAAGTGGGGGGTACTACAACCAGAACCCAGCTCCCTAGAGGGGTCAGGTGAGGCTACCCTGCTGCTGAGGCCTGGTGGAGGAAATTACAGAGGGACAAAAATGATTTTTTTTTAATACGACAGCAGATTAGCATAGAATCCCTGCATCCACAGTCCAGTTAAAACAAAATGTGTCTCCAGCCCTTTCAAAATATGAGCCTCCATCAGAGTGAGAGACTTGTTTTCTAGGGTCCACTAACCAAACCTTTAGAAGGCCCTGGAGACCTCATTCCCTGGGGCTGATATTATATTTAGGGGAAGGAGTGTGCGGTTCCCCTTTTCAAGCCTCTGTAATGTCCCATGACCTCATACCTAGCCCCAATTAACATATTATAGGGAAGGGGCATGCAGCTTTCGCCACAAGCCTCTATAAGGCCCCAAAATCCCCATACCTTCAGGCCTAAATATTATTTGTGGAGAGGAGGCATGAGTTCCCCCTCCCAAGCTAAACACCGCCCCTGGAGCCCCATCCCCCAGGCCTGATGAGAGCAGTGCCTTGGGGACATCATCCCTCGGAACATTGGTGTTCCCTGCCCGAGAGAGTGCAGACTGAGAATACACACTCCTGGGCACAGAACATAACTTTGCTCTCACCCGACGGGAGCAGAGAAATAGGCTTCTCCTGCTAGCAGTGAGCAAATCAATGGAGCTGGCTTCCCACCAAACAAAGGATGGGCACCTGCTGGTGAGCCGGCAAGGGCTGCGAGGGCCTAGGTGCTCTCCCAACAGTCTCCAATGATTGCTATGTTGTGGGTGTCCTAGGTGAGCATTGGGTCATCCACTTTAGAATAATAGCAGTATGGGTGCTGGGTGCGGAGCCAGCAGGAACCATAGGGACATTGGGGCTCGTGGTGGGCACCGGGGTACCCACTTTAGGATAATGGCTGGCCCACAACGGCACCGAGTGTGGGTGCTGGCTGGAAAGCTGGAAGAGGCTGCGTGGGCACTGGGGCTCCCCCACGATCCCAATGTTATTACAAAGTAAAGATGTACAGGAGGGATTGGAACACCCAGAACAAAAAAAATCTTAAAAAAGGAATAGTGACAGGAGACACTCATCTTTTATTCACTACTGCATGCAAGAAGCACCACATAATGTCTGCAAGGGTTTTTTATTTATATTTTTTGGATCCCAGTGCTGCCTACAGAAGGGGCAGGGGCACCACCGAGAAATGTTTGTAATGTTATGGAGGGCTGCAGGGGGCTCAGTATGCCCCAGCAGCAACATTAAAAAACACACAGTAAGTCTCGTGGATCTTTGAATCCATGGCCCCACAATAGCTTACAACATAAAAAAAAACTCCTAGCTGGTGCTCTATGCTCTTTAGATGGAGTACAGGGACACTTTATGGTTGGTTCTGTGGCTGCACTTTGTGACCTTATATTTTTTTTTTTAAACTCAAGGACATGTTTAATGTTTTTTATAAAACTTTTTATTGACAATACTTTGTGCTAATCACTATTATCAAACACTGCAAATTACTGAAAGCTGGGCACCTAATCAGTTAATATTATTTAATTTCCTAAGCAGTCGCGGACCCCTTGAGAAGGCTTCATGGACCCCAGGTGTCCCCGTGCCACAGGTTTTGCACCACAGCTGCATACGGTATAGAATTTAATAAGTTCAATGATGATTTCAAGTTGAAACATGGATATTTGAAATGGATGTGAAGATGAAGGTTTGGAGTTTGTTTTTTCTTCGGTTTTGCCTGTATTGAGAGGTAACCATAAGCTAGTAGATCAATTTTATATGGAGCAGCCCATCCACAGCCTATGTAACTAGGCTCTCCACTGGCACACAGGTGCCAAGTTCTTCGAAAAGTTTTGAATGCGTGAACACCAAGCTCTGTACAATCCAAGTCTCGGTGTAACACCAGTTCAAAATGTTGAGGGCCACCACTGCACTGGGAGGTACAAGGCAGTGAACATAGTAGTTTTCAGATGGGTCTCTGGATTCTGTATCCCTAAGGAATACATGTTGGTAATTCAGTATAACACCCCTCATATAGGCACAATTCATAGCGGACATATTGTGCACCTAAGAGCAGCACAGCATGTCTGCTAAAAGGACCTGCCACTGCTCACTTATTAGAACCCACAGCACCTTTCTTTTTCTTGCACTCTGGAGGAGATGAAAGAAATTCAGCGTGCCTTGCAGAAGCAGAATCAGAACCATGCAGTTGCAGGAGTAGAGGTCCTGGCCTGAAGCAGCCCACCATTATCACCATGGTCAGCAGCATATTGGTGGCAGTTGTTGGCAAGGGAAGTGCATCCATTTCATAATGGTGATCATCCTTATTTATGTATTTATTTCAGTATTTAAGTATTTGTAAAGCGCATCAATCATCCCCAAAGGGATATCAAGGCACTGAGAATGCTAGTCTCTAAGAGTGGGTCAACTTTCAGAAAAGAAAGCAATATGTGGGCTAATCGGAGAATAGCCAAGTTTTTGATCTATGAATGTTGTATTATGTTCCACAAGCCGTATGTCCAATAGTAAGGAATTCCATTGTGCTGCTGCTAGGTGAGAGAAAGTGAGACCACCTGCCCCTAAATTTTGGAACCGTGACATTTTGGCTAAAGCTAGATTTTGGGATCTTAAATTACAAGATGGTTTATGAAATTCTAATTTAGATCAAAAAATCACTGGACCACAGCTATGCAGTGCCTTATGCGCGTAGCAAAGGGTTTTGAACTGTGTATGCTTGAGCATAAGTAGCCAGTGTAGCACTTTTAGACAAGCTGAGGTTGAGCTTTATTTGTCCTTATTGCAAATAAGCCTGGCTGTCGCATTTTGAATTACCTGGAGGCAGGAAAATAAATAGTCTGCCATGCCAGCATAAAGCGCATTCCCATAGTCTAGCCAATTTATCACTAAAGCTTGTACTACAGTTCTTCACAAGTCTACTGGAATCCATTGGAAACATTTACTCAATAGTTTCAGAATTCCAAAACATTTGCCACAGGTGGAAGTAACTTGCTCTTTCATCGACAAGGAGTTATCAATCAGGATGACCACGTTTTTTACTGCATTTTCTGAGGCAGTGCCTAAGGACGTCGGCCTCCATGAGGTGTTCCAAATCAGCTGGGCTTTGCTGAACAACAGTATCTCAATTTTTTCAGTGTTCAATTTCAGGCAATGGGCCTTCATCCAACTCAACACTTCTATAAGACAATTGGAGAGGTTATTTCTGATTTCCTGATGATCCTCTCCTGTCGAGATTACTAGATGAGTGCCATCCACATAAGAACAGAGTTTAAAGCCCTATTTCCTAATGATTTTGGCAATAGATGACATGTAAACATTGAAAAGTGTAGGACTCAACGAGGAGCTCTCAGGAACTTCGCAAACCGTGGTGCAGGGGGATGATCTAAAAGTACCCAACTGAACAGATTGCGTTCTCTCATTTAGCAAGGAGCTAAGCTGTTTTAATGCTTTGGAGTGTGTCCCAATCTCCAATAGTCTTTTTAACAATAGGTAGTGATATACTGTATCAAAAGCCACAGACAAATCAAGGAGAATCAGAACTACGGCCTTGTCCTGATCTACCTCAGATCTGATGTTGTCCAAATGGCTAACAATGTGACTTCAGTGCAATTATTCTCCCTATATCCAGTTTGTGAAGGATCAAGTAGTTCATTAGGGTCTAAAAAAACAGGTGAGTTGAGCATTGAGAAGTTTTTCTAGGACTTTTGACATACATGGAAGGAAAGAAATTGGTCAATAGTTTGATTAGGTATTTACATCAATACCAGATTGCTTTGCAAGAGGAAGAATTAGCACTTGCTTCCATGGACTAGGGTATTCAGCAGCAGAGAACAAGAGGTTAAAAATTTGAGCTAAAAATGGACTTAAAATGGAGGCTAAGGCCCATATTTATACTTTTTTAGAACAGCATTTGTGCCGCTTTTTTATGCAAAAACGGCGCAAGCTTACAAAATAAAATTGGATTTTGTAACTTTGAGGCGCTTTTGCATCAAAAAATGATGCAAATACGGAGCTAAAAAAGTATAAATATGGGCCTAAGTGTGCAAAGATAAAATGAGGGCAGGGATCTAAAGGGAAGCCGGATTTAATTTCTAGCATTATTTTTTCTACCTGTTCGGCAGTACATTGAGCAAAGCTTAGCTTGGCAGAGCCGGCCAGAGGGGAATTAAACTAATCCCAGGAGATCTCTTTTGAGTTGTTTCTCAAAGCAGGAGTAAATGCTCTCAGTTTTGTCAGTAAATAATTTTTTTTTTAAATTGCAGTTAGAAACGGAGGGTGTGATAGCCTGGGATAAACAGATTGGTTGCTATAGTTCTTTAACAATCTTAAAGAGTTCTCTGGAGAATCTGCTATTTTCTTCTTCTAAGTGCTTAATGAAATAGTTCTTTTTGGCCTTCTTGAGTGCTTTATGATAGATAGACAACTCTTGATTAAATAGTTGGCTATCCTTATCGTTTCTTGAATGCCTCCAAGTTTGCTTCAGAGATTCACGCTTTCGTTTTATTGAATTTAACTCTGATGTATACCATTTTTCTGACAAAGATCCTTGCTTGTTATTGGCTGCTCTCAGGGGCACATATTTGTTCAATGCATTAACAATGGCGAAGTTAACTTTCTGTGGGTAATCCCCTTACTATCAAAAGATGGTGGAGAAAAATGCTTGAGGACTGTTTCCGAGTTTATCTCACTCCATACTCTTTTAAGAGAAGGCAAAGGATTAGACTTTTTATTCTGGCTTGATGGCAACATCACAGAAAACTTGATCATTGAATGATCTGTCCAGGGAAGGGTGTCAATGTTGTGAATAGTAGTGTGCTCAACATTAGTAAACAGTAAATCCAAAGTATGGCCTGCAATGTGCATTTCACCAGAGACTCGTTGTTTAAGCTGACAGAAAAGCATATCATTCTCTGGGCGTTCGCATATAGGGTCATCTACATTCTCATAATGTACATTAAAGTCACCCCTCACCAGGTAATTATCATGATCTACTGTTAAAGGAGACAACCAGGAAAGCAGATTGGTAAACCTTTGAAAGTTATAGCCCGGTGCTCTATATAATACAGTGCCTCCAAGCACTCCCTCCCGTTGTGTGAGAATTGGACGGCCAATAGTTCGACTTCCTTGGAAGTCGAACTGAATTTGATGGGGCAAGTAAAACTGACCCTAAATATAATGGCCATGCCTCCACCTTGGTGGAACAATTTGGGGGTCATTATGAGCTCGGCGTTCGGTGTAAATGTGGTGGTAATACCGCCAACAGGCTGGCGGTACATACTGCCACATTATGACATTGGCTGGTTGGCTGAAGCTAACCTGCCAATATACAACACCGAGCGCTATGGTGGTAGCAGCCGCCGGGCCGCAGATAACAATCTCCAACCCAGCGGCTGCCACTGTACTGCCAGCTGCATTATGATGCTGCCTACCGCCATGGTTTTCGTGGCGTTCGTAACCAAGGCAGTAGGCCCTACCAGTGACAGGGAATTCCTTACCTGTCACTGGTAGGAGGTAACACTCCCTGGAAAACTCCCAATCCCCCATCCACTAGCCCCCTCTATCCACGCTCCCCCCTTTCCAATCCTCCCCCATACATGCACATTCACACACTCACTCACACAGACATACACGCATGCATCCATTCATTCACGCACACACCTGTACACACATTCAAACTGACACGCAGACACTCATTCACATTTCCATTCATACATGCATTCTCACACATGCAAACACACATGCAAACAACACTACACACTCATTCGCATTCACGCACACACTCACACATTCATGCACACACCCCAGCATACACACACAACACCCCACACCACCCTCCCCTGTCAGAAACCCGACTTACCTGCATCCAGGGGTCTTCCGGCAGGGGATGGGATAGGGCGCTGCTACCGCTAGCAGCGCCCACCAGCAGAACACCGCCAGGCCGTATTATTTGACATAATACGGATGGCTGTAGTCTACTGTTGTGGCGCTGCTGGTGGTAGCCGTGCCACCTTAACACCATCCGCCAGCATGGCCACAGCCGGATTTCCACCCTTCCTGGGGAGGAAAATCTGGCTGTGGGCATATTATGGAGGATGGATGTTAGCCGCGACGACGGTCTGTTGGCGGCCGTCGCGGCGTCGGTAAGTGGCATTTACCACCATTGTCAAAATGAGGGCCTTTATCACATTTCAAAATTGTATGTCCTTCAGGCAACAAAATTGTAATTTCGAGTAGAGCAGACTCACTAATCCAAGTTTCTGTAATGAAAACCAGATCAGGGGTAATGTTTCTTGGCATATTTTGTGCATCAATGGCATGATAGTGCCCATCATTGGAATGCTGCACATCAGCAATTGGCTGCCTCATCACATAGCATAAAGGTAATTACAGGCAACAGAAACTGATACGTGAACATACAAGGCAAAATCTATCCATGTGTGGCAGTAATTAATGAAAGTACATGATGAAAATAACATATTGATGTTTGGACATGAAAGAGGCATTTACTGAAACGTAAAAGTATGTATGTGATAGCAATATCTGCATATTTCATAAAATGTGCAGCTGATGTGTGTGGGGTAAATTAGTTGCAATTACAAATATATATTTTAAGTAGATATTTAAGTGACTGTAACTTCCATTATGTGAAATCCTAATCTCTCAGATTAGTGTAATCTGTCAAATGTCCAAACATGTAAATTCTCCATTACTTGTGTAACTGCACTATTTAAGCCTTTACAATCTGTCACTTTCAAAAGTACTCCTTAGATTGTGAGATTTATTTGATGTATACATTTTTCTACCCTTCAACTTCTCGCTACATTCTCAGGTACACCATAAGGTTGAGATTGTAATAGAGTGAGCACACTTGCCACTTCTGGGAATACTTAAGGCTGTTTGGCACTTAATGACATTTCTGGAATATTTCACAAGTTCGATATCAGAGGCTATAGTTTTTAGTAAGTTATAGCAAAATTGTGCTAGGAAATGCCATGTTTTCAAAAAGTTCTTGAAAGAGAACCCTAAAATTCCTCATGAGGAAGACAGATTTGGGTGCTTCACCAGCTCACTACAATATACCCCACCACAGGATCTATAGCCACCACTGTGCCAGTCCCTAACCGACACAATGTTACTGGGTTGGGTTTTAGATGATGGAGCTCCCTGTTGTATGCTTAATTTGTCAGTGCTCCACGTTCTATTACTCTTGAGTTTTGATATTTCTGAAATGAAAGGATTACTCTTCTCTGATATGTCATTGTCCATTGAATTTCTCTATAATTTCCCATCTTTAATTATAATTACTCATTCCAGCTTGAGTGCTTTTAGACTAACACCTTAAACCACTAGCCTGGCAATTTTATCTTTGCCTTCATTGCTTTCTTGCATATTTTCAGAGTCATGACCTGTATTCCGAATGATGGTCAACTAAAAGTACATGTGCATATCCTTGACCACTTTCAAGCCTTCTTAGCACCCCTCTATCCACTTACCTTACATCTTGTCTTATAGATGATGGGCCCAATTCATGAAAGGTAAACTTTGACCTGAAGTCTAAGTTTAGACCTGAAGTCTAAGTTTAGACTTCAGGTCTAAAGTTAGACTTCAGGTCTAAACTTGGACTTCGCTAGACTTCAGTTCTAAACTTAAACTTTATGTCTAAACTTACACTTCAGGTCTAAGTTTATCGTTGTGAATCAAGCTTGTTGTCTAGAGGGACTCTACTTAAGTTGCCTGGGTGGGAATGAACCTCTACAATATGCTGAAGAAATTCCTCATTTCAGAACATTCTGAGATGCTGATCCCACCCTTATGTCACTGACCTTTTTTGGGTCTGCCTGATATTTGCCACGGCCACCGAATGAGCTACTGTGTGCCTATTGTGCAGAAAAACACTCAGGATGCCAGGCATGGCACCTGAAAGCAATCGAAGGGAATCACCCTTGTGTGATTAGGATTCCGATCTAAGCAAACATTTCATGCACAGCGTTTTGTCGAGAAAACTGACACAGATCTCGTTTGTGTCAAACATAATGTTGTTCAACAACTATAGCAACACATATAGAGAGTCAGGGAGACTGGAACTAAACAAATTTAAAGGAATTGACCCATACTATCTCCCTACATGTAAAGCCAAAAAAACACAAAAAGGTATGGGGTTCACTTATAATGAGGAGCTATAGCCAAGGGAGATTTTCCTGGAGCTCCTTAACCTCACTCGGTGTAAGAATGGTGAGTAAGTGCTGTGAAGTGGTGATGGGGGGGTGTTTCCTTTACGGACTAGGTGGTCTCACACACTATATAGTATCATGCTTCATGATTTGACCACCTAGCCCCACCCAGGTAGGACAATGCCACCTGGGCGGACTCAACCTCATCGTTAAAAGAACGGGAGAGAGTGCGTACATTTTTATTTTCTGGAAATTGTGGGATCCAGCTAAACTAGGGAAAAATATAAAAACACCTAGGCAGTTACCAGTGTGCAATCTACACTTTTAATAATGGTGTCTGCTGATGTGTTAAAAGCAAGGATGGGACACCTTTGTGAGAACTAGGACTCACTGGGTCACCTATCTAAAAATGGCCGACATGTTTCTGCCCTCTACAATGAGCCAAGGAAGGTCTGGGGGCATTCTTCAGGGCCTAGGATCCCTTAAAGTCATGCATTGCAGTGACAGACATCCATCACTCAGAAAGAGAGTGGGTAAAATAAAGTGAGAATTAATGCGGCCTATCTGAAGTGAGGAACTACCTAGCGAAGGCCTAAGGGAACAGAACGTAATTAACGTTTTGTGACACACAGCACAGCACAGCAAAAACACACACAGGGGTGACACAGCAAGCCAAAGTCATGCAATGTATAAGAGTGTAACATGTATCTATAATGAAAATAACATCTTATCCCAAGTCTAAAGGCTACTTGCCCCAAGACTCCAGGAGGGGGAGTGTCCCCTTAGAGTCACACACTAAGGGATAGGGAAAGAAGTAGGCAAGGACGGCAGTAAGTATATACAAGAAGATCACAATTCTATGGAGAAATCAAGAGCGTATGTTCAGATGCTACACTCACTGAGAGCCATTTCAGAAAAATACCGCTATAAGATAGCGTGATAGAAGGAGCTAAATATATAGAGCTTGTGTCAATGTTGGTGCAGCTTAGTGAGTGCCTTCAATAAGAGTATGGTAGGCAATATGCCAAATACAAGGTCAAAATCGGATACAAACAGTCTAATCCAATTAACATTAAATAATTAAGTGCCCAACCTTATAACCCCCTCGGCAGGAAGACGACCGTCGTGTAAGGGAATGCAAAACAATCAAACAGCCAGTCAATATAGTGCTTATCTGAAGCGTGGAAGACAATCTCCGGGGAAGGAGAGGCTCCGGCACTCACTGCATCAAAGGAGGCGCTCGCTGTGCGCCTAATCCGTCCCCTCACTGGACCGCTTGTGGTAGGTGGTCCAGTGTGCTGGCGGTTTATGTGGTAAGAACAATTAAGAGATAATGAGGTACGCGGTGCGTGTCCTTATTCAAGCCAGCCCCGGCCGATTTGCTGCCGGGGAGTGGTTCGCCACTCACCGTTCGCGTGTGGAGAACAAGCGATGCGCTGGAGTGCGGTGGAGTGCTCGGGAGGCTGGGAAATGTAGTTCCCAGCCTCAGAAGGAGTAAAATGCCTCCTCTTGCGGTCACGAGCCAGGAGGGGACACACAGGAGGAGGAAGGCAGGGAAGGAAGGGGAGTGGGGAGGAGAAGAAAAGAAGACAACAAGAGAAAAAGAAAGAAAGAAAAGAAAAGGAAACAAAACAGAGGAAAGAAAAAGAGGAAGGAAAAGGGGAGAAACCTGGGGAAACAAGGGGAGTGAGAAAGAAGAAAAAAGGGGAAGTTAATAGAAAGAAAATGGAAAGAAAGGGGTGAAAAAAGGGGGATTCCTCGAGAGAGGAGAGGGAGAGGGAAGAAGAAAATGAGGAGAAGCAGAAGGGAGCAGGGGAGACGGAGGGCAGGGGATAAGAGGGCCAAAACAGAGGGAGGGGATACGGCTAAAGCAGGGGAAGGGGGAGACGCGGACAAGGGGCAAGAAAGAGCAAAGGGAGGGGGGTTTGGCAGGAGGATAGAATAGAAGGGGTGGGGAAGGAAGTGAAGAGAAAGAAAACCAGAATGTACCTGGCCAGTGGTTGTTGATAATTTTCACGGATACCCAGATCAAGATGCTACATTGCTAGTATGTGTTACCAGGGTATGGTCATTTATTAAGTGAAGCCCACGGAATGTCATCATTTAGTCTGTTGGTGTCTGTGCGTAGTCTCCAGACCCAGCGTTGTTCGTAGTAAAGTAACTTCTGTGACACTTTACAGCATTTACTCACCACTCTTACACCCAGTGAGGTTAAGGAGCTCCAGGAAGATCTCCCTTGGATATAGCTCCTCATTATAAGTGAACCCCATACCTTTTTGTGTTTTTTATTCAACAACTATAAACAGGTTATACAACAACTATAAACAGAAACAACATGTCCAAGAATTGATCTGGTGTATTGTGGTATTTCAGTGCATAGCCGGAGTTGTCAGCATGGGCATTTCTGATCCCCTGGCATGGCTCCCTATTTCGGCATCCAGGAGACATATTCACTTAAAGTTCAATAATCTCATGAGTCAATAGATGAATGCATAGTGTCAACACTAAGGCCCTCATTTTGAACATGGGGGTCTGGATGCCTCGGTGGAAACACGGCCACCGCCAGGCTCCCGCCACCAGGCAGCCTGGCGGTGGTGGTGTTTCAGATCCGCCAACGCAGCGCTGCAAGTAGAGCTGCCCTACGGATGATGAGTCGCATTCTGTCAGCCTTTTCTTGTCGATTTACACTGCCAGGGAAAGGCTAGCGGGATGAGTGACTCGGGCCCTCCCTGGGGGGCCCTGCACTGCCCATGCACTTGGCATAGGCAGTACAAGTGCCCCCATGCGCTGCCCCGTTCGGCATTACACTGCCCGAATTAAGGGCAGTGAAATGTGCGACAGGTGATGCTGCACCCGCCGCACTGCCACATTGGCGACTGTTCCATTTGGAGCTGGTGTCAATGTTTAGGCCCTATTTCCCGCTGGGCCACCGGGCGGAAACACTGTTTCCTCCCGCCGGCACAACAGGAAGATCCTTATGTGGCTAGCAGTGCAGATCTCGGCGGTTTACCCTGCCAAGTTCATAATGAGGGCCTAAATCCCCCAACTTATTAAACAACATAGAGCAGTTTTAAGGGGGGTTTTGTTTGTGTGGCACGGGGGAAAAAGTAACTTTGTAACTAGAAAGTTTAAGGGTGAGAATTTTATACTCAAAGGTATGAAATAAGTTTCAGGCACATAATAATTGTGTGGTGTTCCATGTCCATGCCTTACCTGCCTGGGTAAACTCAGCAAGGAGCTTCATTAAGCATTCTGAAGGTTGATGGGTTTTAGGTCAAAGAGTGTACCCGTATCCACACACTGAGCATGGAGACATGAAAGTTGGTCACAGTGCAAGGGTTCAGGGTCAAATAAGGAGTCACCTTTGTGTGATCCTCATCCTTTACCCAGCAAAAGGTCACTATGACGAGAGACACAAAGATTTAGGCCCTCATCATAAAATTGGCAGTCCTGCTCCACCACGCTGGCGGTAGCGGTAACACCGCCGACGGCATGGCTTAGCTGGACTGCCACATTATGATCACGACGGTGAACAGGCTGCAAAGCAGCAAGTTCACCGCCTGTACCGCCAGGGCAGTCAGACCGCCGGGGCGAAGGTGGACCACTTTTGCCCCCGCGGTCCACCATAGACTGCCGATGGTATTTGGAGCCTCCTTTCTGCCAGGGATTCTCTGGCTGCAACACCGCTAGGAAATCCCTGGCGGAAAGGATACTGGCAACAGGAATTTACATTCCTGTCACCAGTATGCGACTCCCCCAGTTCCCCCCTAAGCTCCTAGAGCCCCCACCTCATCCAAGCATGCACGCACCACACACACACACAAACACATGCAATCACACATTCACGCATTCATACTGACACACACATAAACTCGCACACACACCCACCACTCCCACATCCATTCAAGCACTCACACAGACACTCACGATCCCACACATACATGCACACAAACACCACCCCCCTCCAATCACACAAACGCACACTCCCATGCACACACACACCACTCCTCACCCAACTACCCTATCGGACGGGCACTTACCTTTTCACAGTGGTCGTCCTGGAGGGGACAGGATCCTTGGGGCCTGCTCCCCCACCAGCGCCCCATCACCACAACACCACCACACCTATCACCAACTCGTAATAGGCGTGGTAGTGTTGTGGTGACATGGCGGTGCAAGCAGAGCAGCTTCCATTGCACCGCCGACTGCCAGTATGGCTGCTGGCGGCTCTGTGCCGAAATTCTGTCAGAGAGCCGCAAGCAGTCATAATACGGCGGTCTTGTGGCTGGCAAGACATAAGTCATAATGAGGGCCTTAGTTCTGTTTGTCCTGTCTACATATAATTTCATCCTGTTTTTCTCTTGTTGTTCCTGACTCTGCACTTTATGATGCAGGGCTGAAACAGACTCATCTCCTTAGGGTATACAAGATTTAGTCATTGTTCTGAAAAAGATTTCTGCTGGTGACAAAACAGTAATGCAATGAAGTTTGTCCCCGCTGTGTCCCAGAGTCTGTCAGACTACTTGGGAAATCAGTTTCCATGCATGTTTGGCAACTTGTGGGCCGTCTTCAGTTTGACCACCAAACATTGAATGAAGATGGGGCAAAAGACCACAGCATAGCAATTTTCTTCAAAGAGAGCACGAAACCCTTGAATTCCTTCACTTTGAATAGATGACCATGATCACACTTAATTCTTTCAGACATGCGAAATGTTGAAAATATATTGTTGAGGGCAGTGGTTAAAATAAGCACTGAAAACTGCCATCACCTCCCTATACTTTGCATATTTAGCACTGACAATGAAGGAATGTCTCCAAGTGGCAATTGACCGAAGGAAATCAACCAGCATCTCTTTCTGATGTCCTAGGGTAGTGTAAAGATTGACTTAGTTGTTAACTGCTTTGTACGGCTTTGGCATACAGGCCAGAAGCAGAACATTTTTCGACAAGTTCACAAGGAAAGGAAGCACATCCTTCAATATACGCAAACATTTTTGGCGACAATGCCATAGTGTCATTCATGTGTCAAGTCCACAATATCTCCCTTCATAAATCTGGGAATGCCTTGCTGGGCTTCTTTGAGTTTTTCAGTGACACACCAGTTGGCCCGCACATTTCTAAATCTTTTAAATTCCTTGACACTGCTACATCTGTGGATTCTCTTGATCCTATCAAGGTGTCTTCAGCACAATGTCTGAATCAAGTCAGCCCAAAAAACAAAGGTTACAAGGACCTTATAGTTAGGTTCAGATTCTACACACACAAAACCATAGAAATGTAGCTGTTATAGTAAGAGTTATTTCAAGTAACTATAACTTGTGCCCTAAGGTAACTATAACTCACACCCTTGCCATGCACAGTTTTCTCATCAATACTTTTACTGCAAATGTTACAGTAATATGATCAATGATGTCATAGAAGATGTCATGAGTGATGTAATGTCTGGGGTAATTAGCAGTGCATGGTGAGGGCACAAGTTATAGTTACCTTAGGGCGCAAGTTATAGATACTTGAAGTAACACAAACTATAACAGCTGAATTTCTATGGTTTTGTATGTTTAAAATGTGAGCCAACTGTAATGTCCTTGCAACCTTTGCTTTTTTAAGTGAATTTCAATGTTTTTTAACTATATTATCCCTGTATCCTTTGTTTTTTTCAGTGAATTGCTATGGTTTTTTTCACGTAAAGTCATTTTAATTACTATACGTTAATCCAACCACTGCTGCGCATGGCTTTCGGCAATAATTTTACTGCAAATGTTACAGTAATATTATCAATGACGTCATAGAAAATGTCCTGAGTGATGTCATATCTGGAGTAATTAGCAGTGTGCATGTTTCAGTCAACATGTCAGAATGTTTTAATGAAATAGAAAAGGAAGTCTATTTGAGAACTCACTTAGAATGTGTTCTTATTTTTCTTGCTACAGCACTAACCATAATTTCTATGACAAAATAAAGCCCCTCATGTTGTTGCTTTCTAAATTAAATATTTTAAGTTTTACCAGTTTGATTCAATCAAGATGGCTTCAGGTGTTACAGACTTTCATCAAGTAAGACTGTTAGGGGTCAAGTTGTTCTTTAGAACACTCTGAAAGTCTGCAGTAGAACACGGGGGAATCAATTGACAGGCTGCACCTGTTGAATTAAAACAGGAAGATATTTGAAAGCTCATTAAAAAGTGTCCTAATTTTTGTTTCTACAGCACTAGCCATAATTGTCATAACAAAATTAACCCCCTCATTTTGATCCTTTCTAAACTAAATCTTTTAAGTTTTACCATTTGATTCAATCAAGAGGGCTTCAGGTGCACCAAACCTTTGTCATAAGTAAGATTGTTAGCGCTCTAGTTGTCTTTAGAACACTCTGGGAGACTGCAGTAGAACACAAGGGAATCAATTGACCCACTGCTCCTGGAAGTAGATGTTCTACTTAGAATGTCAGACTTCATTCTCATATGGCGGAAAAAGATAGTGTAAAGTTACGGGAAATATGTTCCCATTTTATCTTTCATAACGTATATGGAAAAATCATGAGAAAACAGTTTTCTATCAAACATGATTCATGAAATCCCAGCAGAAGGCTTTTTCACAGGGCACAATCACCTTAGCAACAAATGATTTATATTGTCATAATATGGTGGAAAGTACCGCCAGCCTGTTGGCAGTACTTTCCACCATATTACTTCAGACCGCCAGGGTCATAATGAGGGCCAATGTTCTTGGCATGTCGTCTTTTGTCAGTGTAGGCTTTCGTCTTTTGTTCTGGAACATAGTACATCTCACGAGTTGGGTTCTCATTTTTCTCTCTCTGATTGGTCCATTGAGGTAACTTGATTGTCACTGCTGTCACGAACATCAATGTCACAGGACTTTCACCTGTGGTCAAGTGAGGTGTTGATCGATAAACTCTCAGTGTTGAATTTAACACAGCTTTTAAGTTTTAAGTTGAGCTTCTCAAGAGTAGCACACTGTACTGCTTTCTTTAGCGTGCTCATAACACATTCAACCAGTCCGTTAGCTTGGGGCAAAAGAGGTGTGCTTTTCTGATGCCTTATGTTCTGATGCTCTGAGAAATCTTTGAATTCTCAACTGTTAAAAAGGTGGGCTATTGTCACACTTCACTACACCAGGAATGTCCCATGTCACAAAGATGCAGTCTACTCTCTCAATGACTCGTTCTTTAGTGATGGAAGAGAGATTTCCAATCAATCGGAATCCTGAGTAATTCTCCATAATTACCATTAGGTGATGTCCATTGTCAGATGGACCAAAAAAGTCAATGGCTATTCTCTCACAAGCGTACTTTGGGAGCTCAGACATGTTCAACGGGTGTTGAGTAAACTTCGTAGAAAGGCAGTTGCATAGATGACAGGCTTTTAATTCTTTTTCAAACCTCACATCTAGATAAGGAAACCAGTCTCGGTCTCTGAGAGCTTGTTTTGTGGCAACAATTCCACAATGTCCTCCGTGTGCCACTTCAATTATTTTCCGTTGCACAGCACACTCTCAATAATCAGGATTCTCAGCCTTCGCAAGATAACTCCCTCCTGAGTGATGGACAGTTAATTTTTTACATTCTTGTGTTTTTGATATTCACTAACACGGATAAGAGGTTGAGTGTGCTGGTTCCATGACTGATGTGTGATTATGTGTTTCAATTTCAGCTTATCACTATCCTGGCTCGTGGCAGTGATTGTGTGATTGAGTTACCAGCATAAAAAGCTTTCCAGACAGGAATACACTAAACCTTGTTTTTTAGATTGCAAATAAGTACGTTCTGATTGAGACAAACTTCTACTTGAATATGCCACATTCTGCCTTCAAGCATTCTAATGTCCACTATGCTGTGTAAGAATAGCACCTAACCTGACTGGACTAGTGTCAATAATAACCTCTGTATGCAGCTTTGGATCGAAATATGCCATTTCAGTAGCACTCTCAATGGTTTGTTTGATTTTCTTAAAACTCATCTCACATTCTTGTGACCAATAGAATGAATCATTCTTTTTCATTAAATCTTCTAATGGAGCCCTTTCAGAGCCAAAGTCTGGTATGTATCTTAAACAGTAACTGGCCATGCCAAGAAATGAATGTACCATAGCAACATCTTGTGGGGGTTTCACATTTGACAGCACTTGCACTTAAGCAGGATCAGGTGTCTTACCCCAATCAGAAAAGATATTGCCAAAGAATTTCAGCTTTGCCTTGTGAAACTCACAGTTATCTGCATTCAAAATCAACCCTGCTTCAAGAATTAAATAACATACTTGTGAGAGCTTTATCGTGTTCTTTTTGTGGAGCTCCAAAGACTATGGGCCTGATTACAACTTTGGAGGAGGTGTTAATGCGTCCCAAATGTGACGGATATACCACCACCCGTATTACGAGTTCCATAGGATATAATGGACTCGTAATACGGCTGGTGGTATATTCGTCACAATTGGGACGGATTAACACCTTCTTCCAAAGTTGTAATCAGGCCCAATGTCATCACTATAGTTGAACGCATTCATGACAGACTGTATGATACGTCATATGACTTTTTTGAAAAGTTCAGCAACCAATCACACACTAAAACTCAGTCTTTTGTATCGAAACAGACCAACATGCTTAGAAAAGGTTGTAATGTACCTGCATTTTTCTTCAAGTTCCAACGGATGATAACCTTTATTTAAATAAAAGTGAGTGAAGACTTTTGCACCATTTACCTGCATTACCATGTGAGCAATGTGTGGACCTGGATGTCGTTCTCATTCAATTGCCCTGTTTGCCTGACGCATGTCAACAGATATGTATACAGCTCCTTCACTGCCCTTTTTGGGACTATCACTATGGGAGGCACCCATGGCGTTGGACCAAGTAAAACATTTAATGATAACATGCTTCAGAAATGATTCAAGTTCCTGTTCAACAGCTTCTTGGAAAAGAAAATCAATTTTCTGTTGCACACTCTCAATAATAAGGATTCTCAGCCTTCACAAGATAACTCCTTCCTGAGTTATGGACTGTTCACTTTTGACATTTTTGTGTTTCTGATATTCACTAACATGGATAAAAGGTTGAGTGTGCAGGTTCCATGACTGATGTGTGATTATGTGTTTCAATTTCAGCATATCACTATCCTGGCTCATGGCAGTGATTGTGTGATAGAGTTACCAGCATAGAAAGCTTTCCATACAGGAATAAACTGAACTTTATTTTTCAGATTGCAAATAAGCACGTTGCGATTGAGACAAACTTCTACTTGCATATGCCACCTTATCCCTTCAAGCATTTTAATGTCCGCTATGCTGTGCAAGGATAGCACCTAACCTTTCTGGGCTAGTGTCAATAATAACCTCTGTATGCAGCTTTGGATTGAAATATGCCATTTCAGTAGCACTCTCAATGGTTTGTTTGATTTTCTTAAAACTCTTCTCACATTCTTGTGACCAATAAAATGAATCATTCTTTTTTCGGTAAATCTTCTAATAGAGCCCTTACAGTGCCAAAGTCTGATATGTATCTTGAACAGTAACTGGCCATGCCAAGAAATGAATGTAACACAGCAACATCTTGTGGGAGTTCCACATTTGACAGCGCTTGCACTTAATCAGGATCAGGTGTCTTACCCCATCAGAAAAGATATTGCCAAAGAATTTCAGATTTGTCTTATGAAACTCACAATTATCTGCATTCAAAATCAATCCTGCTTCAGGAATTTAATTACATACTTGTGAGAGCTTTATCGTGTTCTTTTTGTGGAGCTCCGAAGACTAATATGTCATCACTATAGTAGAACGCATTCATGATAGACTGTATGATACGTCGAATGACCTCTTGGAAAAGTTCAGCAGCCAATAACAGACCAAAACTGAGTCTTTTGTATTGAAACAGACCAACATGCTTAGAAAAGTTTGTAATGTACCTGCATTTTTCTTCAAGTTCCAACGGATGATAACCTTTATTTAAATCAAGGTAAGAGAAGACTTTTGCACCATTTACCTGCATTACCATGTCAGCAATGTGTGGACCTGGATGTCGCTCCCATTCAATTGCCCTGTTTGCCTGACGCATGTCAACGGATATGTATACAGCTTCTTCACTGCCCTTTTTGTGACTATCACTATGGGAGGCACCCGTGGCATTGGACCAAGTAAAACACTCAATGATAACATGCTTCAGAAATTATCCAAGTTCCTGTTCAAAAGCTTCTTGTAAGTGAAAAGCAATTTGCCTGTGTCTCTTAGAAACACAACGGACATCTGTATTAATGTGGAACTAGACTTTCATAGTCTTAAACTTTCCTAAACCATGAAATTGACTTACAATTTCATAATGAGCATTCATGTGTAATTCACGGAAACTAGTCCCATATTCAAAGCAGTGCTGCAACTAAGTAGACAGGAGCTTGATGCTGTATCTTGAAGCATGACTCAGTGCTTTTACCTTCGTTTTCTTGTGTTTCATTGTCACTAGAAATTAACCTTTACCTTTTTTGGGCGTCGATGGAACCCATGTGTGCACTTTGGTTTTCAATGGCATAGGTGGCAGTAAGAGAGACAGTTTCTTGTATTTCTCCTTAGGCATAATGTTTATCAATACATCATTGTCAATAATGAAAGGTATCAAACAACCATTTTGTTTCAGTGTAATCTTGAGACAATATTTGAATGACTGGTACTTTAGTATGTCAACATTTTTCTTGGACATTTCTCTTTACATTCGGACAACCCAACATGTTCACATTTTTCTGAGGTAAACATCGACATGGCACAATCATCTTCCTCACTTTCACTTGATATTGATGCAGAAGAACTGTTTGATTATGATTTATATGACAATCAACTTCGTTGAGTGTTAATTTCCCTCAACTGCTGTGCCAACTTGGCCTTGTGGGTATGCATCGAACATTGCCTCTGGAACATTCTGGTGGCCATTTTGTCTACGTGCTATAACGCATTAACTTTTCCCTTCACTTTGCAATTCATTACAACATGGTTCTCCTTTCCACAGCCTTTGCATATCTGTCCAATGGCGGGACGTTTGTCTTTGTGTGGAAATGTAAATCCACACCTAAAACAGAACTTTTTTTATGTGTAGACATCATTTTGTATCCTTCAGTCTTGGACTTTAGTTTACTTTTCACACTCATGAAGGAAACAGTCTGGGCACCTATGACCTCCATGTCAGCAGCTTGTCTTTCAGCACGCTCTTCAGCTCTATCAGCCATTAACACTCCCTTCAGACTGAGAGTTTCTCTCAGGATTTGTCATCTGAATTAATCTGACATACATCCATCAATACCTCTCAGACGCATAGCTTCTTCATCATTAAACTCATTAAACTTACAGTGTTTGAGTGTGTCAAGTCTCTCCACAAATTCATCGTAGGTTTCACCAACTTTTTGTCTATCTTGAATGAAGATCTATCTTTCATAACCAACTTTTGGCATTGCATTAAACTTGTGAGTCAAAGCTTCTTTAATCTGATAGTATGTGACTTATTCGTCAGTTCACAGCATTTTCTTTATGACTTCTTTCACAACATTACCAACAAGACTATTAAGATACTAGATAATCTTTCTGTTATCAGTCTCTTCAAGTACATCAATTAAATCATCAATGTCTCTAGCCACATAGTCCATCTATCGTCAATATTTTGCTTGTTGGCGGTGTTAAAAGACAGTGGTGGTTTAAGGAAAACAGCAACTTTGCAGACTAGTGTGGAACTTACTGAGGCATTTTTTTGGCTACCAGTTCTGAGACCTTGCAACGTACTGACCTCTGGATCATCTTTAATGATAACTGGGAACATGACTTTCTTGGTTTCTATCAGAAAAACAGCCTTTCACTATTCTGAACACAATGCTCAGCCCTTGCTCATCTATGGCTTACAGCTGTGTTCTAATCTCCACTCATCAGCTGTGGTGGCGAGCTGATTTGGGTATGGACCACTCCATAAGCACAACCCTGGGCACTTCTCCTTGAGCCACTTCCTTGAGTGCTGTGGCATGAATACTCTTTTTAATGGGTTTGGTAAGTTGATTGATTATTAATTTCTGTCAGCTTGAACTTCCTAATACCTAGTTGATCTCCACCTTGCAGTGTTTCTATTTGCAGTGTTATCTTGCAACTGGTAAATCTCAATTATTGCTCTTTAAAAACTTAGTTGTATTTGCTTTTAGCAATAGCAATCCATATAACATATAACTTTGTTTTGCGTGGCACTGTGGTACCTTTATTTATGGCCTAACCAACAGGTTCATGGCCAAAGAAGTATCAATTTTCTGCAATGCTTTTGTTATTTTTAATTTCTTTCTCATGGCTGGAGCTGTGCTTACGCCAATGACGACACATGCGTGAGCAGTTTGATTGGACCACAGCAAACTCTCAGGTGGAGCACTATTGATCTTCTGGATACTTATCTCTTATCTCATCACAAGTTGTAGAGTCTTCCCCAGTCTGGGTACCCGCCAATAACTTTGCCACACACAGAGCTTAGGCAAACACGTCTTTATTCATCATTGTACTCCATGCTAAAATTTACATCACAGCTCTACGGAGTCTATCAGGAGCCAAAAGACTTCCATCATTTCCATCCTGCAAAACACTACAGAATGGATCACACAACTGAAAACCTTCCAAAGAAGAATGGTGCCCTCGTAGCATTGCACAACAGCTCTGTTTGTTTGGTAGAGTCCAAATCATACCCTTCTAGGTAACCCCTTCACTTTGTGTAACCCAGTAATTATGACATTTCCGTCTGCACTCCTCAACCCTCCACGTTGAGCTGCTCGGCAGCTTCTGTAGTGACGACACACTTATATAATAAGTGATGGGACTCTAATGTTCACATAATAGTATTGTCTCATTAAGTGAAGACATTAGAATCTCTTGAAGTCATTCATTTTAAAGTTTCATTTTACCCTGATAAGCAACAGCTTTTAGTTTGGTCGACCAAGCACTTGAGCAAACATGATCAATCCACAATCAAGAACAACTTCTGTCACATGTGAAATTTCCAGAGCACAGGGAAAGTACCAGCCTGTGCTCAGAAAAAAAACCTCAGACCAGCTGGAACTCACTACATCTCCCAACATAAACAAGCAGTTGGATTTGATGCATACTAGTGCAAAGTCTCTCAGGAGGCCTCGTCTGTTGGCAAGGATGTACAGCTTGAATAACAGGAAAGGGAAACAGGTAGACAAAAGTTTAAATCTGAGAAGGAATGAGATGGAGAGTCAGAGTCAAAGGGAACAGACTCAGAGTCAGACGTGTTTCAGCAATCAGGTCCATCATTTACAGCAGTTTTATGTAGACGGATTTCTTCGTAAAATGAGTACTATTGTATAGCATTACGCTCTGCATTAGTGATTATCTCAGGATCATATATTTCCATTATAAAGAGAGTAGTTTGCTTGATTGTATTGAACATATGATTACTTTCTTGTGAAGACATGACATATCTCTCCAGGCTATGACCTACTCAGACTTGCCGAGGGTAGGAGATTTCGCGATGGAGGAAATTACAAATGTGTAGAATACCACTGGTACAGGGGGTACTCATCCATCATCCCCAGCATGTGATGGCCCATAACAGTAGGCCCAACAAATCAATATGTAGTTTGTCCACAACTTTTGTGGACATTTAGAGTACTTCAGTGGAAGAAATTGGGTCATTGGTTGAGGGGGAGTGAAACTCTACTCAAGTAGGAACCACAATCCTTGCTAGGGTGACAAGCAATCTGTGCTCAAACCTTGGGTAGCTTGGCACAGAGAAGTCAGGCTTAACTCAGAGGCAATGTGTGAAGTATCTGTGCACCACCTCAAACAGTAACACAGTGCAAAAACACCATGAAAGGATCCCACACCAGTTTACAAAACTATAGTAATATTTAATAAATAAAACAAGGCCAAAATGCCAAACATCCAATCAGTAGAATCAGAGATATGCAATTTTAAAGATTTTATTGAACATAGTGCCAAAAAGCACAAAGTGCTAACTGTGGGTAACTGGTCACGTCGGACCAGGACAAAGGCACAAGTTCAGGCCAACTGCAATAGAATGCGGACTGACTACAGTAACCCAGTTTGTCTCCCTGAACAAAGTACCTTAAATCCTGGTTTGCAGAGCATTGCGTGGGTCTGTGCCGAAGATGAGTCTCGCAGCTGAAGCAATGAGACGGTGTCAAGATGCAGTGAGGCTGTGGTCGAGGGTCCTGAATCTTTGGTGAGGATCCCTTTGATAAGTGCTTGAGATGCGAAGTCCAGCATTGAGGATGCATTGCACATCACAGGTCTTTGCAACTGAAGCAATCTATGTATCGCTGTGTTGGTTCTGCTTGGGGTTGTGCCGCACAGCAGATGAGTTGCTTCAGTTCTGCTGAATCCACAGAGGCTGGCAGAGCACCTTAGGCCCACTTTCAAGGGCCCATGACTGGTGTGGCACCACTTGGAAAGGTAGACTCAGAGATGGCAGAGTCCATGTGCTAGGTTCAAGGTTGTTGGAACCTTCTGTCCCTGATGATCTAGTCAGGAGGCCAGCTGACTTGCCCTTAGAGTCACTTCAGAGTCCTGAGATCAATAGATGTAGATCCAGTCCTTCTGACCCAGACGAGAGGGCAGCAGATAGTAGGTCAGCACATAGGGAAGCAGATCCTTCAGAGCCGCAGTCCAGCAGAGTGCAGTCCTTTCAGCAGCTTAGCAGTCGTTCTTCCTGGCAGAGTATCCACAATTCCAGAAGTGTAGCTAAGAGTTGGTGCCTGAGGTCCAATATTGATACCTGGTGCAATCACACTGGAAGGTGAGAGAAGCTTCTAGAGCTGTCCCTTTCAAATCCCCAGGCATCCTGTCTTCCCTTTTCTGGCTCCAGAATAACTACAGCGGGTATGTAGGCCATTGTGTGGTGGTAGGACACAGCCTATTCAACTATAAGTGGGGCTGTGCCCACCTCCACCCTCCTATCATGCCAGTTATTGCCCATCCTGGCACACCTAAGCTCTCTATGGTGTGTGGCTTTCTAGGAGGAATACACCAAACTGCCAGCTACAACCAGTCATGTGAACTGGGGACAAGCTATTGGTAGTAACTGGCTAAGACAGGAAAATGTCAACTTTCTAAAAGTGGCATTTTCAAAATTGTTATTTAAACTCACTTTACCATGATAGAGTATTTTTCATTTCAATTCCAGAGACAGCAAATATGAATGGGTTACCTGCTCTCATTTGTAAATTACAGCTTATTAAATGTAATGAGGTAACTCCAGTGTTTTCCCATGGGAGAGGTATGACTTGCAGTAGGGAAAAAAGTGTTTTTCACTACCAGGACATGTAAAACTTAAACAAATATGTCCAGCTTTTAGAAACTGCAGCAACACAAAAGAATGATGGGTGGAGTGCTGAAACATTTCAAACACTTACCCCCAGTCACAGATATGGGCTTAATCCATTGTTCTTTGGCTCACCATCCCACCCAGGTTTAGACCCAGCCATATGAAAACCAGTCTTGACAATGTTCCCCATGGGAACAGTACAGTCCGAACTGCCAGGCCAGGTCCTCTTTGGACCGGAAACAAGAATCCTGAGACCGATTTCAGGGTATCACCCTTCATCAGCCAGGCTAGCTTGAATCCAATGGCACAGTGAGCACGGGACCCATGTCTGGGCATTCCCTTCCCATCTAGGGCAACTTGAGCAACACAAAAGGATGATGGGCGGGGTGCTGAACCTTTTTGAACACTCACTCCCAGTCACAGATCTGACCAGCATAAATCTGTGTTGATCCAGGTGGATGAGTGTTTGTAGGACCTGTTTGAGATTAGTGGCCGCGATTGTGGCATAAATCTTGGCCTCTCCATTTATGAGAGAAATTGGGCGATAGTCTGTGCAGGAGGCAGACGGAGGCTGCGCCTTCGAAATGACAATGATTGTAGCTGTGCCACTTTTGGGTGGAAAAGATCCAGTCTCCAGTGCCACCTTATAGAAGGGCAAGAACCCTGGGGTGAGTATTTCTCTAAATGGGGCATAATACTCCGTTGGAAACCTGTCGGGTCCGGGAGTCATCCCAGACGTCACCGCCAAAATGGCTGCCCTTATTTCCTCGGCTGATAAGGGCTGGTCCAGCATCAGAATCTCAGACTGTGACAATCGAGGAAGGGGCTCTTTCTTCAAAAAGTGAGGGTCAGGTTCGGCCTCTGTTTTAGGGGTTGTGGAGTAAAGGCAACTATATTAGGTGGCAAATGTTTGGGCTATGCAGTGGAGGGTGTGGTAGAGATATTCGTGCTCGTTGGTAATCTATGGGATCACCCTATTCACATGAGGTCGGTGGCAAGCCAGTATAGCAACTTGCTGTTTTTGCCTCCTCAATCGTAAACCCTGGCAGTCGAGGCTCACCATAGCTACTTTGTTGCTTTCGATAAAAAAAAGGCAGATCTTTTTGTGTATCAGCTCAAGTTGTCGCAGAGTGTCACTTTGGACACCAGTGGGAAGATGCACCTCTAAATGAAGGGCGCAAGCCTCCAAGGGCCAGATGTAGCAAAGTTTTTGCACGTCACAAACAGCGAATTTCGCTGTTTGCGACGTGCAAAAACCACATCGCGATGCCCAATCCCCGTTTTGCGAGTCTGTAACCTGGTTACCGACTCGCAAAATGGGACTGCGAGATGCAATTAGTAAGGGGTCTTCCCCTTCCTAATTGCGAGTCGCAGCACAATGCTGCATTGCTTTGTGACCGCGAACGCGGTCACAAAGCAATCGCAGTTACCACCAGTGTCACACTGGTGGTAACCCATTCGCAAAAGGGAAGGGGTCCACATGGGACCCCTTCCCCTTTGTTAATGGCATGGAAAACAATTTTTCAGAGCAGGCAGTGGTCCTATGGAAAAATGAAACAAAAACATTTAATTTTTTCGTTTTGTAATGCATCTCGTTTTCCTTTAAGTAAAACGGGCTGCAATACAAAAAAAAAAAATGCTTTATTTAAAAGCAGTCACAGACATGGTGGTCTGCTGTTTCCAGCAGGCCACCATCCCTTTGAGTGCTGCGAGTCGCAAGGGGGTCGCAAATTGCGACCCACCTCATTAATATTAATGAGGTGAGCATTTGTGAGCCCCTTTCGAGTTGCAGATGGCATCAGGGACACCATCCTGCATACTGAATTGCGACTTGCAAATTGCGAGTCTCTCTGACTTGCAATTTGCGAGTCGCAATTCAGTAATTACTTACATCTGGCCCGAAGTGAGTTATGTGTTGGGTTTGGGACCTTTCTTTCTCTCTGATTTTGCCTCTGCCGTGACCTCTGATGGTGGCGTTGCTGGCCAGCCCACGTTCATTTGGAAGTAAGCCTTCATCTCCTGTTCAAGTGCCTGTGTGTAAGTCTAGTCCTGTATGTACCATGCATTGAGCCTCCACATAGGACGTGGAGTGTCAGTGGTTGACCCAAGGCTGAGGAATAGTGGGGCATGGTCAGAGATCCCGCATTGGAGAATCTGGAATACCTTAAGATATTCCGCAGCTGGCATAAAAATACATTTGATGCATGTGTGAGTGTGATGCACCGGTGACGTGTGGGTGTATTGTTGTTGCCTGGGGTTACATAGTCTTCAAATGTCACAGAGGCCCAATTTGAAAGGTGCGAGCGCCAGTGCAGCGTGCAACTGATGGGGAGTAGGTGAAGTCGAAGGACGGGGTGGGGACCACATTGAAGTCACCTCCAAACCCTTGGCACCCTCCAGGTAGCTCCACTATCACCACCTAAAGTTCATTGAGATATGCATTGAGTGCCATAGGTGGAGCATAGGAGCAAACAAGATTGACAGTTCACCTTTCCACAATGCCATAAGGGCAAGGTACTGGCCTTGGGGGTCTCTCACCATCCTGGTGATGGCTGTAGGAAAGGAGCAGCAAAGCAGGATCACTACCCTCTGGGAGCCCCTAGTGTACCCAGAGTGGTAGACCCAGACCTAACCCTGAGGAGCAGGAATGGGCAGTGGGTTTCCATGTGGTGTGTCTCTTGAAGCATCAGGAGTGTGGGAGGTAAGTGGAAGGCATAGCGCAGGACCGTGGAATGTTTCATGCTATCTACCAGTCCATTAACGTTCCAGGACATACTTGAAAGGCCATTGAGTCCATGTGAGAAAGTGTCATCAAATCTGTTCAGTGGGGGATGCCTGGAATACCAGGAGAGACCACCCATAGGGAATTACCTGGTGTTTGTGCTGAGTGGTAGTGTACTCAGTGTGTAGTAGGAATTATGTGACTCGAGCAAGTGTCTGAGCGTGGTGACAGATATCAAACAATACAAACTCACAAACATAACAGTATGAAAACCCTTCCCCCCTACATCCCCCCCACCACACACTTCAACCATGGTAGCATTTGTCACTCTCAAATTACTAACTAAGGGAAAAAACAACTTGTAAACCGACATGGAGTGGTGGACCCCCCCTCAATACAAGATCAGTGATGACCAGAAGGACATTGAAAACATTTTAAACACAACAAGTCAGTGCCCCCCACCATTTGAATCAAGGATGCAGCAGTAGTTCAGAGCACTGGGCTCTGGGACAAATCAGAGTTGGCCTCAGGCACATGCGGGGGGGTACCCACATGGCCTCTTTGTTTCTGCCTGGTAGGACATCTGCATTTTCTTTGGACAGGGGCAGGACTAGGCTCTGCAGCGACATCTCCCACACTGGGTGACTCGGGGAGGGCGATTCTGCTCTTGCAGCACCACAATCCCTACAGGAGTGGGTGTGAATCCTCTTCGGTCTTGGAGTGGTATCGCCAGGTGCCACTGCACAGGTAACCTGTCCAGAGGGAGGAGACCTTCCTGGTCGGAAGAGCTGCTTCTCCTCAGTGAGCCAGTCAGAGGCAGCCTCCGCAGTATCAAAGAAGTGTGACTTATTGGTGAAGATGGCTTTGAACTGTGCCAGGAACAGAATCATATAAAAGATATTGAGTGCCCTGAGGTTCTGCATATGAGCAACACTAGATTGCACCTCTTTGTGTAATCTGGGAAGATAACGATTTTTTAGAGTTGATACCGCAGGTCCGTAAGGGATCCAGCTTCGCTAAATATGGAGTCTCTGTTCTTGAGGTTGAGGTTATGAGCAATAGTGGGTCTATGCAGGACTCCCAGGGGGCAGTATAGATGATAGGGCTCTACACGCTCACTCAACAGAGAACCACAGGGATAATTTATCAGATGACATCCAGAATTTGATACAATGTTCTAAGAATTCCAGAGCGTGTGGTGGCCCCACGCCCTCTGGTAATCCCATGAAGAGGAGGTTATTATGCAGCAATCTATTTTTGGCATCTTCTGCGTGATGAAGGACCTATGCTATGCGCGAGAGGAGGCAGGAAACATTGGATTTCAGGTCAGCGACTTCGTCCTCCACCATGGAAAGAGATCCTTCAGCCTCGGTTAGCCTGCCTGTGGCATTGCATAGGTTGTGACACAGGAAGGCCACATCCATGTGGACCTCACCAATTTTTGTTTCAACAGTGGCTTGCGATGTGTGTCTGGCCTGTAGGATCATAGTCAGATCTCCCTCCTTAGGTGTTGATCTGTCCTCATAGACCCCACCGCAGGCCCAGGATCTGTGGTGTATTTGTATACACAGGCTTGAGAGGATGCCGGGGGGGTGGGTTTATCCTTCCCCCTGATGACACTGAAGGCTGAGAGTCCACGTAAGTAAGGACCTAGGCTGCTTATCACTACGACATAACAGCATGAAAAGCTAGGCCCTGGGGGAAGTTGCCACCCCGCTGCGGGCCCAAGCCGCGGTGTTGAGCTCTAGGAGTAATGATTAGGATGGGTCCAAGCCCTTAAGGCATGCTCACAGAGAACAACAGTAGATGGCACTGGGCATCAAGAGGACTGGGCATTGGTTGGTCAATGGCCGATGGTCACTTGGCCCATCCCTGGTATCGCTGCCCTGGGTAGTAGGGACAATGGCAGGCGGGTTGCTGTCCCTAACAATTCTGAGATGGCGAGTAGGAGGCAGGGGGCACCACCTTGATTGGTTCAACCATCATCATCAGGCAGAGGGTCCCTGCCCTTGGGACCCATCGTCGTGGTCAGGAGGGTCAGCCAAAGGGGCCCTTCACGCTTCCATGTTCAAGCGAGTTGTATGTTTATCAGGGACTTGGGACACCCCTCATTGTCTGGAGTTGGGTGGATGGTGATCAGAGGTGGGCGCATCACCAGGACTCACTTCTGGATGGTTTCACAGAGGGTGCAGCCCCAGCTGCAGTAAGGGTCTTCCTTTAGTCACAGGTTTCAGGGCTCCAAGTTCTTACATTTGCACCTCTGCTGCACAGGGTTAGCATGGAGGGCCCAGGTAGGGCCTCCCCACCGTGCAGTGGGTGATGGGCCTCCCTGCACCACAGGTGCACCCACACGCTGCAGCTCTCCCTCAGCAGGCATGTGGCAGCACCAGCACTCCCCTATGTACCTTCTGCCTATTGGCCTTTCTCAGTCATCAGAGTGCCAGCGTATAATGTAGGACATTTTACGCATGGTGTTTCCGCATCTTCAGCAGTTCCCAGGTGGTCACCAGGGGCATGTCAGCACTCCTTCCCCATAAAGGTCACCTCTGGGGCTGGGCCTGGGGGCCAGTGTCGGAGGCTGGCCTGGTTTGTAGTGGGTACCTAAGGTAATTACACCTTATACCAGGTCCAGTCATCCCTTATTAGTGAAATGTAGACAGTGTCTAGAAGCCAGGCTCTCTAGGGGTATTGTGGATGAGCACAAGCCCTAACTAGGAGACGTGCAAAGCTCATGCAATACCACTGTAGTCACACAGTACTCACACACACACACACACACTCAAACACACACAAATATTCAGTGTTACAAAGTAAATGTACTTTATTTTGGTGACACAAATGCCAAAAATACCATAGAGACTATACTCCCTTAGGAGGTAAGTAATACACAAATTATATACACTAGTATGCAGAAATAGCTGTAAAAACAGTTAGAAAACAGTGAAAATAGTAAAAATCACAATAGTTAGATATGGGCCTTGGGGGAACACAAACCATATACTAAGAAAGTGGAATGCGAAAGTAGTTTTCCCACCTAGACAAGTGTAATGTGTAGAGGGGCACTTGGAGTATTAGAAAACACCAAAGGTAAGTAATAGAACCCACCCCAGAGCCCAGGAACACAGGAGTAAATCACAGTAACTCTCCAAAAAAACACAAGAACAAGAGAAAGAAGATATGCAAGAACCAGAAGAGACTGCAAGACACCAACGATAGATTCCTAGACCTGAAGACCTGTGGAAGAAGGAGACCAAGTCCAAGAAGCACTGAAGAGTCCAGGGAGAACAGGAGCCCCCTGCTAACCCAAATGAAGGTGCAAAAGAGGAACCATCAGTGAGGAACAACAGTCAGTATTGCACCCAAGAAGACAGATGCGAGGTTCTGATTGGTGCAGAAGATGTCCTACACCGGATGGATCAAGGCAGTCTGGTTTGCGTTGCTGGATTCCACCAACAAGCCTTGGCACACACAAAGCACAAGGTTAGCAGAAAATGGTGCTGGCCAGGACCAGGAGGGACCTGGTGGACTCTACCCAGAAGGGGAAGTCAGGGTGGGCTCTCAACAACTCAGAGAGCCCCAGAAGACCAGACAGTGCACACAGGAGTCCCACAGCACAGGGACAAATGAGGTGCAAAAGAAGGCCCACGCAGCCCTACACAAAGGGATCCCATGCCGCCGGAGAACCACTTAGAAAGCTATGTGTCACAGGAAGGAGTGCTGGGGGCTGGAACTGCACGGTGCACAAAGATTGTGGAAGGATGCCAACAAGTCTTGGGACTGCAAAACACGTGGTGCATGGGGGTACTGTCTTGAGTGGGGAGGCAAGCTCTTACTTCCACCAAAGTTGAACAGTTGGACGTCAGGACCACTGGAACTACTTCAGTCCACCACCCGTGTTGCTGGATCCACGCACTTCTTCAGGAGAGGGGACCTATGCACTGGTCGTCGCTGCAGAGGGGTGTCTGCTGAAGCACAGAAGTGATTGCTTCACTTCAAGGGAGATTCCTTCGTTCTTCTGGTGCAGGCTGGAGACAGGCAGTCCTCGGAGGATGCACGACCTGGAAACAGTTGCAGTTGCTGGCAGGAGCTGAAGATACAATGTTGCAGAAGTCGTCTTTGTTTCTTTGTTGCAGTTTGTAGAGTTCCTGGAGGGCCCAGATGCAGTTTCTTCGGTAAGAAGGCAAAGTAAAGGATGCAGAGGATTCCTGATGGATTCTTGCAATCCGAATCTGAAGAACCACCCCAGAGAGAGACCCTAAATAGCCCTGAAAGGGGGATTGGTCAGCTACACAGGTAAGCACCTATCAGGGGAGGGCTCTGATTTCACCTGCTGACACTGGCCACTCAGATGCTCCCAGAGTGCCATGCCAACTTGGAATCCAAGATGGCAAAACCCATGGACCCTATGGAGGAGCTCTGACCACTACCCCTGGGGTGGTGATGGACAAGGGAGGTGGTCACTGCCCTTTCTTTTGTCCAGTTTCATGCCAGAGCAGGGACTGGGGGCCCCTGAACCTGTGTAGACTAGATTATGCAAGGAGGGCACCATCTGTGCCCTTCAAAGCACTTCCAGAGGCTCTGGGAGGCTACCCCTTCCATGCCTGTAACACTTATTTCCAAAGCGAGAGGGTGTAACACCCCTCTCCCAAAGGAAATTCTTTATTCTGCCTTCTTGGGCTCGAGCTGCTTGAGCAACAGGAGGGCAGAAACCTGGTTGTGAGGTGGCAGCAGCTGGGGCTGCCTGGAAAATCTCAGAAGGCTGTAATGGCAGTACTGGGGGTCCTCTAAGGAGCCCCCAGAGTGCATGGAATCATACAACCAATGCTTGCAAAAGCTATGGGGTATGGTTCCAACATGTTTGATACCAAACATGGGCATATTCGTTGTTACCATTGTGAAGCTGGACATTGGTAGGGACCTTTGGTCATTGCACATGTAAAATGGCATCCCCGCACTCACAAAGTCCAGGAAACTTGTCCTGGAGGCCATGGGGCCACCTCTCCTAGTGCAGGGGTGCCCTCACACACCCACAGGTACTCTGCATTCAGCCTTCAGGGCTGGAAGTCCTGCAATATGGGTGACTTATAAGTGACCTGGTGCAGTGTAAGTGGCAGTGAAAGGGTGCATACGCTATTTCTCACAGGCTACAACGGCAGTCCTGTAGAAGCATTTGCATGGGCTCCCTATGGGTGGCAAAAAAAATGCTGCATCCATAGGGATCCCCTGGAACTCCAATGCCCTGGATACCTAGGTAACATATATTAGGGACTTATAAGTGGGGGACTAGTATGCCAATTTTGGGTGAACTACTGGGTTACCCGTGTGCAGGACAAAAGTTAGAGGAGAGAGAGCATAATCACGGGGTTCCTGATTAGCAGGATCCTGGTGAACCTAGCCAAACACACTGACATCAGGCAGAAAACGGGGGTAACATGGCAAAAGGAGGGTACTTTCCTACAGCTGGTCTTGGTTATCCATCAGCCATGGCATATAGGCCGCCAGCGGGACCAGTTATTAAATGTTCGAGGGCCTCGCCACCTGGCGTTTTCACTGAGGGCATAGTGCATCCCTGATCAAAGAGCTTGTTATGCCCAGGTTTGCGCGCACTGCTGCATGCCGAACCCGAGCTGCCTCGGGCGCGTCTGCGGGGCTCAAGCGGGGCAGAGGGGGTTGGACGGAGGTGAAGCTGCTGGGCAGACACGACTGCGGCGCTCTTCATCTTGATTGATTTTCAAATAAAGAAAACGTAATACGCTTACCTCGGTGTCTCCAGAGTTGAATACAACAACTCATTTGTGGCGACGAGCTGGTTTCTTACTACGCGTTTAACGTGAGGACATTGAGACCATATTCCTTTGCACTTTCTTCGTGGGGAGCGTCCTCCACAGCAATTTTCTGAAGAAAACAGGCGTATATTGGGCATTTCCTTCTGGAGGTTTGTGAATCTGCAAGTTGTGTTGGGGATATAGAACGTGTACTTACTTGTACTGGAAATGGCTATTTCAGGCGCCATCTTGGAAGTACTTCTTGCATGAATCTTTACTGAAGTATATCACCAGTAGAATTTTATTGTTACGTTGTTCACAGCACATTGACTTTGAACGTCACGTCTGGTCTTAAGTAATGCAGTCAGTCAATCCCCCACCACCGTTCTTGGAAACTCCTGGTGCTCCTCCTATTCCATGGAGACAGTGGTTTGATGGCTTTGAAACCTACCTGGGTGCCTTAGGAGCCTCTCGTTTTCACCCTGAAAGAAAGAAATGTTTGCTTTTACATTCATTGGGGTATGAAGGGAGAGAGATTTTCAAACACTTACCTGAGCTACCGCAATTTGATGAAGAAGAACTAGATTAATATTTGATGACTACCAAAAAGTTGTCCACAAGATTTGATGTTTTACCTAGTCTAGTAATTTTGCGGCACAAATTCTTCAAGCGTCAGCAATTTCAAAGCGAGGATGTTGATGCATATGTCAGTGCTCTAAGACAACTGGCTTCCAAGTGTGAATTTCGGGATTTTCAAGACCAACTTATAAGGGACCAGTTCATTGGTCATTGTTCAAATAAACATATTCAGCAGAAATTACTCACCATGGGAAATCCAACGTTGGATGAAGCTATCAAAGTAGCCAAGAGCGTGGAGCTTGCCCAGATCTCTTTGATGGAACTTTCTTCTTGCTCTACTGTGAAGGACTCGGATCCTCTTCATGTCAGTGTTGTTACAAAAAGGGGTGCAGCAAAGAATGCTGATATGAAGAAGAGTGACAATCCTTTTTTTAGATCTTCAAATATTTGTTTTAGATGTGGAAACATGCCTCATTTCAAAGATGGCAAGTCTTGTCCTGCAAAGAACGTTACGTGTAGAAAATGTGGTAAAGTTGGTCACTTTGCTAGAGTCTGTCAATCCACTAGTAATAAGCCAGCTAACGTCACGTACATAGTGGAGGACGGGGAAGAAAATAGAGAAGAATCTTTTGTAAAAGCCTTCCAAGACATGATTGTTGTGGTCACAGATAAAGTATTAGGGGTCAAGGAACATAACCAATGCATAGATCCCATGGTGGATATTTGGGTTGGGGATAAAATGCTTCGTTCATTGGTGGATTCTGGTGCACGCATTACTATGATTTCATCAGATCTGTTCCATAATACTTGGGCTGACAGAAAGTTATTCTCTCCCGATAGGTCTCCGATCTCGTATGAAGGCAGGAAAATTGAGTTAGAAGGTTACATAGAAGACAGTTTAGTGTTCAAGGGTCGGAAGAGTTTTGGGAAAATCTATGTGGCATACAAGGGTTTGAACATTTTGGTGTGGTATCATCAGGGTTTGTTTGGTATGGTGCTGAAACCTGGAACTAAAGAGCAAGTTTTGGTGGTGGAGAGTGCAGATTCCAAGACACCGTTTGAGGATGAGTTTCCTGGTATTTTTGCCCAGGGTTTGGGGAAGATTACAGGATTCAAGCATAGAATAAAGGTTAGGGATAGGGCCATTCCTGTAAGACATAAAGCCAGGTCAGTACCGTTTAGTTTAAGAGAAGATCTTAAATCTGAATTGAACAAGCTTCAACAGAATGGTGTAATTGAGCCAATTGAGTCCAGTTTGTGGCTTTCTCCTTTGGTTGTTGCCCGTAAACGTAATGGAGACCTGCGTTTATGTGTGGATCTCAGGAGTCTCAATAAGGAAATGTGGGTAGACTCGTATCCTTTACCCAAGATCAGTGACCTACTTGAAGGGCTCAGGGGCTCAGTATGGTTTTCAAAGATTGATCTGACGTCTGCATATCACCAGGTTGAACTGGATGAGGATTCGCGCCATTACACCGCTTTCAATTCACCCTTTGGCACTTTCCAGTTTTGCAGGATGCCTTTCGGGTTGGCTTCTGCTGCATCAGCGTTCCAACGCATCATGCACAAAATTTGGGGGGAAATCCAAGGTATTCTAATCTTTCAGGATGATGTGTTGATTCACACAAGGGGTTTAGAAGATCACAATGAGAAAATTAGATCAGTATTTAAAAAATTTCAGTCCTTTGGCGTCTGTGTAAGAAAGGAAAAATGTGAGTTTTATAAAAGAAAATAGAATTTTTGTGCCATTGTGTGTCTGGGGAAGGAATTACACCTCGTCCTGGGTTAGTAAAGGTGATTGTAGATTCCCCTAACCCTAAAGATAAAGATGAGTTACGATATTTTGTTGGCATGTGTGAATACTACTAAAAGTTCATTTCCATCTATGCTAGCAAAATGAAAGTTTTGTCAAATATGCTCAAAAGCAAAGTTCCGTTTAAATGGGACAGTGAATGTCAAACCATTTTCGAAAGGGTGAAGCAAGAGTTGGTGGACGCCAGACCACTGAGTCCTTACGACCCCAGCCAACTGTGTACCATTACGGTGGATGCTAGTAGGTATGGGTTGGGGGCTGTGTTGTCGCAAGGTCTAGGAAAAGAGGAGAAAGTTATTAGTTATGCTTCTAGAGTCTTATGTGATCCTGAACTGAATTATTCAGTGATTGAAAAAGAGTTGCTAGCATGCTATTGGGCTAGCGAGAAATTTAGGAGTTATGTATGGGGCAGAAAATATGTAATTCAAACAGATCATAAACCATTGTTTTACATTTTAAATGGTGATAAAATTACCTATACGACCCCTCGTATCGCTCGCCTCACCACAAAATTGTTGCAGTATGACTTTCAGGTCAAGTATATTCCGGGGAAAGATAATTTCACAGCAGATTTTCTATCTCATCTACCTATAAGTGAAGAAAGTAATCTTGATTTGGAGGATGATGTGGAAGATTGTTTCATAGCTGCAATTGATGCTGATGAGTCCAAGGTGTGCACGGAGACTATGTGGAGGGAGGCCGAAAGCAGTGATGAGGTGTTGTCCATTGTTAAGCAGCATATAATCAATGGCTGGCCTAAAGAAAGAAATGTGAATCCTGAAGTTCAGCCATATGTCAAGGTGGGTGATAAATTGTCAATTGAAAATGGTATCATTTTGAGGAATGATAAATGTGTTCCCCCGTGTGAGATTCGTACAAGGTTGGTGGACCATGCTCATGAGGGTCATCTTGGTGCCACTATGACTAAGAGAAGTATTAGAGCACACTATTGGTGGCCTTCTATGGACAAGGATGTAGAAAGAATGGTTGGTGGGTGTGTGGTGTGTAATGGTGCAGAAAAAGGGTTGAAGATTACAAAACCTCCATTACAACCCATATCATTACTGGACAAGGCTTGGGTCAAAGTTGGGGTCGATATGGTTGGACCTTTCAATTTTCTCCCCAGCCAGATGCGTTATGCTTTTGTTTTAATGGATTATTTCAGTAAGTGGCCAGAAGTGCGTTTTTTTGCAAAGCCTACTGCTGGTAGTGCGATTCAGTTTCTCAAAGAGATTTTTTGGAGGGAAGGTTTTCCAGAAACCTTGATTTCGGATAATGGTGTACAGTTTGTGGGTTATGACATGGAAATGTTTCTGAGAGAATCTGGTGTGAAACATTTGAAAAGTTCTCTATACCGTCCTCAAACGAATGGTTTAGTAGAGAGAATGAATAGGGTGGTTGTGGAGTGTATCAAATGGGCTAAAGCAAGTAAGCTGGATGTGGAAGAAGCAGTTAATTCGATGTTGTGGTTCTATCGCACCACTCCACATTCTGTGACAAAAATTTCTCCTTTTGAACTGCTTTAAGGAAGACGTAGCACTTCAAGACTGTTTTCTGCGTAGTTAGCCAGAGCTGTCTCTGGTAAAATTCCTGATTCTGTGAACAAGGAAGGGGTGTTGGGTGAAGTAAAAAAAAATCAAGAAAAGGTAAAAGCTAGGTATGACCTGAAGAATTCTACAAAAAAACTCTCATTCCAACCTGGAGATCTGGTGCGCGTCAAGTTACAGACATTTGTGAGGAAAGGAGAAGCCTGCTATGGTTCTCCTGTGAGGGTGAAGAAAGTATGTGGTAATGCCATCATGGTTGAGGGTAGTCAATGGTGGAATATGGGGAAGGTTGTTAAGGTTAAGAATGTCGGTCACCGTGGAGAGGAAGGATGTGACTCCTCTGGATCAGAGGGGATTCATCAGGAACGCAAGGTGTTAGACAATCATTTGTTAGAACCCGACACCTTGAGGAGGTCTGTCCGTGAGAAACGGGTACCGATCAAACTCAGGGAATATCATAGTATTTAGCAAGAATGTTTTACTTTTTTTTTAATCTCATGGACACACTGATGTGATTGTTAAATGTTATGTAATGCATAGGTTATCCAATGCTCTTATGTTTTTGTTCTTATTTTTGTAAGTTGTCTGTTGTTAAAAATAAAACAAAAAAAAAGAGAGATAATATGTTATGCCCAGGTTCGGCGCGCGCTGCTGCATGCCGAACCCGATCTGCCTCAGGCGTGTCTGAGGGGCTCGAGCGAGGCAGAGGGGATTGGACGGAGGTGAAGCTGCTGGGCAGACGCGACTGCGGCGCTCTTCATCTTGATTGATTTTCAAATAAAGAAATCGTGATACGCTTACCTCGGTGTCTCCAGAGTTTAATACAACAACTCATTTGTATCTTCCGACCCTTGAACACTAAACTGTTAAAAAAAAAAAAAAGCAATTATAAGGCCTCAAGGGTAGATGGGTCTGGCACATAGGCCCCGGCGGCCCCAGGGGGGGCAAGCATCCAGGAGCCGAACTGGCGCAGCTTCAGTGGGCCGTAACCAGCCAGCCCACCGCAGGAGAATGGCAGCCACTCCGCTGCCACACTTGTGGGGCGAGGGTTTGGGGTTTCAAGTGCCACCGCCAGCAGTCAGGACCCACCAGATTCTCGCAGGGCGTTCGGGTCACAGGTAGGACAGGTCGCGGTGCCTTAGCCAAAGGTTTCATCGGGCCTCACTGGGAGCAGCAGTACTCCCCCCTGCAGAGCTGCCGTTTTAGCTTAGAGCCGAATCCCAGGGCAATAGTCCATTGGATGCGGAACAAGAGCAGCCATCTGCATTTTAATGCCCTCAAGGCCGGTTCAGGAGGCATTTCAGTTGTATGCGAGGAGGATAAAACGTGTCCTACTGGTCAGCGGATGATGGAGGGGCCCGAAGCCATACTCCGCTTCTCTTTTTTTTACTATTAAAAGTACAACAGCCAATGAAAACAATCAACATTTTAAACTACATGTCCCATAAGCCCTGAGCCCAATGTCTCTACCAGTCAGAGTGTATCCATGCCCATATACAAACTCCTGCAACAATTGTCCATCCTCCTTCTTTGCTGCTGCAGCAGCGTCAACATAAGTGCATTTATTTTCCCTAATTGAACTGTTTTACTGCATGAGAGAGTTTGTATAACGCTCGGTTGTAGCACTGTACTTGCAAGGGACTTTGTCCCTTTCTTAGATGTATGTGTGCCAGAAGCGGAGCGTGCCTTTAGATGCCTGGGCAGCCTCAACAAGGAGAGCACAGTCCTCTTTTCATCGCGAGCCAGTGCATGCACGTTTTAATGTGCTCAATGTGAAATCACTTGAGTATCTGACAGGAGTGACTGTGAGCTGCCAAGTGCATCTTGAGACCTGCACCAGCTCCTGACCGCCTGGCAGGGCAGTAAAAGCGCTTACAGGGCTCTGCCCTTGAGGAGAGTGACATATGGCTCCCTCCACCTTATAAATACCCAGCGGCTCGCATGGCCCTTCCCCCATTATCTTCCATACTTTATTGGATTGGATCCCTTTTGTTGGTATAATACACCACTATTGTCTAGTATTTTGCTAAGGGTGAGTCCCTTGGGGCCTATTCTGATGTCTTTTAATAACTTCGGGTGGAGGGAATGTTGATGGAGGCATTGGACACCCATGAACAAGCCTCCATGAATAGAGCCTTGGTGCAGGCACTTTGCCCATTTATACGACCTCTCATTATTTATGGCAGGAGAGGGTTCAGCCGTGGCTCTTGGGGGATAATCCTCCCCTCCTGGAAATGAACACTGTTAGAAATGGGGTCTCTAGTTAGCAGAGGTACACCCTTGTCCAAGTAGTGACCACAATCCTAGTCAGGGTAGGTCACACACAATCCAAATTATCCTGTGCCCACCCTCTGGTAGCTTGGCACTAAGCAGTCAGGCTTAACTTAGAAGGCAATGTGTAAAGTGTTTGTGCAATAAATAATGCAATAACACAGTGAGAACACCACAAAAATACACCACACAGGTTCATAAAAATATAAGATATTCACCTAAATGAATTAAGGTCAAAACAATCAAGAGTTGATAAGTACAAGTTGAAATATCACTTTTGTAATGATAAGAAGAGTCTTAAGTCTTTAAAAAGTAACAAGTGTCTCTTGCAAGAACAAAGAACCTGGTATGCATCAAAATGACACACACAGAGACCGCAGAGGAGGGTATGCGAGGAAAACGAAGGGTGTGCATCGGATTTCCGGGCGCACACAGACGATGTGTCAATTATTTTCCATGTGACAAGGACTTTGCATTGAATTCCGGCATGCAGGCTTGAATCCTTTTTGGGAGTGGGGTATTTTGATGCCCAGGGACGATGCGTGGAAATCCTGGGCGTGCAGGACAAAGTCACAGGTGCTGCGTCGATCAGGTGGGTGATGCGTCAGAGTTTCTGTTGCACCACAAGCGCTGTGTCGATTCCTCCCGCAGGAAGTCAGGCTGTGTCATTCTGGCTTGGCGATGCATCGATCCGGTGGGTTGTGTGTCAAAGTTCCGGTTGCATTGCTGGTGCTGCATCGATCTCCACTCGGGGAGCCAGGCTGCGCTGTTGCAGTTCGGCGAAGCAGTGATTCTTTCACCGCTAGGCAGGCTGTGCATCGATTCCGGCAGGCTGTGCGTCGATTTTCACCACATAAGGAGTTCCTTTGCAGAGATGAAGTCTTTTTGGCCGTGAGACTTCAGGAAGCAGGAGGCAAGGTCAATCCAAGCCCCTGGAAAGCACTTCTCAGCAGAGCCAGAGGGCAGCAGGGCAACAGCAAGGCAGCAGCCCTTCACAGGAAAGCAGTCCAGTTCAGTCCTTTGGGCAGCCAGGCAGCTCCTCTTGGCAGGTTGCAGGGTCTGGTTCAGAGGATCTGTCCCAGGAAGTGCCTAAATTGGTAGGGTCAGGGACCCAGTTTATATAACCAAAAGTGCCTTTGAAGTGGGGGAGACTTCAAAGAGTGGTGTTGAAGTGCACAAGGTCCCCATTCAGTACAACTCTGTCTGCCAGGGTCCCAGTAGGGGGGTTTGGCAGTCCATTGTGTGTGGTCCTCCACCCTTACAGCCCAGGAAGACCCATTCAGTATGCAGATGTGTGCAGGTGTGACTGAACATCCTGCGTTTGTGGTTGTCTTAGTGAAATGCACAACGGAGCTGTCAACCAGCCCATCCCAGATGTGGATTGAAGACAGGCTGTAAGGCACAGAAGGATTTTAAGTGCAGAGAAATGCTCACTTTCAAAAATTGGAATTTCTTAAATAGTAATATCAAATCCAACCTCACCAGTCAGCAGGATTTTGTATTATCATTCTGACCACACTAAATATGACCCGTCTACTCCTTTCTGATCAGAATCTATCACTCAAACAGTATATGAGGGTAGCCCTAATGTTAGCCTATGAAAGGAGCAGGCCTCATAGCAGTGGAGAACACATTTAAGGGTTTTCCACTACCAGGACATATAAAACACAGAGATATATGTCCTGCCTTTTGTCTACACAGCACCCTGCCCTATGGGTTACATAGGGCCTACCTTAAGGGTGACTTATATGTAGAAAAGGGGGAGTTTAAGGCTTGGCAAGTACTTTTAAATGCCAAATCAAAGTTGCAGTGAAACTGCACACACAGGCCTTGCAATGGCAGGCCTAATACATGGTTAAGGGGCTACTTATGTGGGTCACACAATCGCTGCTGCAGGCCCACTTGTGGCATTTAATTTACAGGCCCTGGGCACATTCAGTGCACTTTACCAGGGACTTACAAGTAAATTAAAAATGTCATTTGGGTATGAGCCGATGTCACCATGTTTTAAGGGAGAGAGCATATGCAGTTTAGCACTGGATAGCAGTGGTAAAGTGCGCAGAGTCCTAAAACCAGCAAAAACAGTTTAAAAAAATAGAGGGAGGCAGGCATAAAGTTGAGGGTGACCACCCTAAGGCTGTCAGGCCTAACAATCACCAACAACATTGGTAGATCGGGTAAGGGTCCTGTTGGAGGGCCTCTGATGGAGGCAGGTGGCGCAAAGAGCCTCTTCTCTTATTTTAGACCATGAGTATGGGGCCCCTTCTGCGCCAGGGCATTCCGGGGCTCCTTTCAGACAGGACCACACCACAGAAGACTCCTCCTCTCAATCTTCTTACCAACCTGATTCCATACATTCGCAAGGAGAGTCTCAACAGGTGGTAAAGCACAAATACAAGTGTTGTCACTCTGAAGATGCTGCATCGCACAACCGCTCTTGGAATCTCTTCTTTAACCCAGATGACATTGTTCATCTTTGCTCTGCAGACTGTGTGCCCTGTATTGAGGTGGCGGATTATGTCCAAGCTCACTTACGTAAAGGATTTGAAAAGGAGGTGCGCAACACCTTACGTTTTGAATGTCCACGACCACTGCTTACGGGCAAGGTTGGAGACACTCCAGAATATGACCCTAGCATGGTGACTTTTATCAAGGAATTTGTGAAGGATCCTAAGAAAGGGTTTGGTCATGCCTGGCACAGTTGCCAGGACAAACTGTTAGACCTCTGTGGCCCACTCAGAAAGTTTCTGGAATTTGGGGGTACAAACCAAAGATACTAATTCTACTGTTGACCCATACGTTTTGCTTGAATGGTCCCAACATGCTATCTGCCTGCAGGGCAATGCAAATTGTGCCATGTGGGCTGAACAACGCAAATCACTGTTGATGAGAATAGACCCTAAGTTGGCTAAACTGGCTTCTACGGAAGCAGGCCTTTCAGTATACAGGTTTCTATTTGGTGATAGATTTGTAAAGGATCTGGGCAAGTACATTGTCACCTTCTTTGCTTTGGGCAAGGCTCAATCTTTTAATAAAAAGGTTTTCCACACTGTCCTTTTTTGCAAGGGCCGGGCGCTGGGCCAAGGTTACCACCAGACCTCCTCAAAAAGCGATGCTCCTAGAGGCAGAGGTGCCACATCCTAATCAGGGTCTTCTAATTTCTACCCGATATGACACAACATAGAGGAGGTGGAAGACGCTTCAGCAGATGTGGCTCCCATGTTGAAAACACAGCAAGCGACACAGCCTTTACAGGTAAAACTAATTCACACCAAGTCAAGTCAAGTCAATGAACTTTAATTGATTTTTACAAAAATCATAGAAGTATACATTGCAATAAAAACAGAGCACATTATACGATGGTATATGAAGTAATTCATAATCTGGATTCATAGAAATCCCATAAAGCTCCTCAGATTCATAGTGCTGAAGACATTCTAGAGTGAAGTGCTTAGTGCGTGGATAGGCTGTACGCGACTACTGCCTATATATAGAAGAAGATACGAGAAATTAAAAATTAGCACTAAAACCCCGCTAAATACATAAAAACATGTTAGGTGTGCATAAGAGCTGCAGATATAGAAGTGTGGCTCTAACCTGTCTAAGATTTGAGAGCAACTTAAAACATATGTACTTAAAACAAAGGGAAGCAGACCTGGGACAGATGAGCACAACATGCAATGTATCGCACACTGAGGCATTATCACATATGCAAGGTGGCAAATCAGATAATTTAAGCCAAACCCCATTCGTGAACAAAAGCTGATGAAAAATGCTCAGTCTAAAATAGGTTAAAAGACGATGATGATTTGGCAGGTCCAGAAGGAGGTAAGGCTAAATCCCACTCACATATTTAACCATGATATAATTACGCATAGGCTACTTGGATCATGCACCAGACTCCTGTTTGGCTGCCACCCTATGGGTGAATGCCTACTGAATCTAAGCAATATCTTTTTCCCCAATGCCCTCTGGTTCAAAAGATAGACCTGGCCTCTCTGAGTCCTTGAAGGTGGAGTTCATACAGAGGAGCCAAGGTATAAGGTGCCAATAATCTAAAGAGAAACAATCCCTGAAAATTAGTCTAAGACTAGCTCTTCCTTACATCAAATTGAGCACCAAAGTGAAAGCAGCTGCAATCGAATAAAACTTTGATAAAATTCAAGCCCAGTTCTTTGTGTACCATTTCCACTGGAGTGCTCTGTCCCACAGACAACAGACTTATCAGAAACCTGTTTTCAGTTACCTGTATGCTATCGAGAGTTGTGTTGCCCCAGTTCTCACTACCAGAAGTGGCCATGGCAATACATTTGGCCCTATACACCTCTAACATTAGTTTTAGGGTGCCTTTGCCCGAGACAACTCACAAAATCATTCAAAACTGAAATGGCCCCATTTAAACTCCTTACGTTTTTCTAACAAAATCCCAAGATAAGGACAAATATCCACCCTACTTAAGGACTGACCCTGGAGTATAAGGCTCGCTGTTGTGGTATTCTTAGGGCCAATCACCATAAAGTGAGTTTTTTATGATTTGTGCATAAGTCTAGGTTGTCCATAAAAGCAATACTTGAGTCTAAAAGTCGCTGGAGGCTTCTGGCTGTACGGGCAATTAAAAATGCATCACCTGCATATAAAAGCACAGGAATGGATCTGCCATCTACTGTAGGAACATCAAGGTCACTCTTGGACAAATCCACTTTCAGATGATTTATATACATAATGAATAAGAAAGTGGTGAGGATGTAACCCTGCCACACACCTCTTTTTAAGTTAAAGGTTTGGGTGCAGACCCAAACCTAACCATGCCAGTCAAACCAGTGTGAAGGTCTCTCAAAAAGGTGACCAGAACAACATCAACCCCCATAGACCCGAGCTCAGCCCAGAGCTTATCTCTGTTAACTTTATCAAAGGCTGAGCTGAGGTCCGTGAAGACCAGATGGATCAAGCCTCTTCTGGCCTTTGTGGATTTAGAGATCATGAGATACAAATTTAAATTATGCTCTACTGTTTCCCTGCCGTGCCTGAACACATATTGCAGCTTGGATAGGACATCATTCTTGTTGGCCCAACTGGAGAGTCTCTCCGAAATAACTCTCCCAATGATTTTAACTTCAACATCTACCAGAGAAATTAGTCTTTAGCAGGCCAGTTCACTTCTGGCTCCTTTTTTGTACAAAGGAACTATTACTGACTGACACGAGGATTCCAGGAATGAGCCACGGATAGCCGCGTTAACGGGCAAAGTTATGACTGCAACACTCAATTTCACCAAGGACGTCAATAGCTCACCAGGGCCCCCATTAGCTCCCGGAGCCTTGCCCTGGGGTAGGGAAAGGATGGTGTCTCTTATTTCTTCCCAGCTGAATGTAAGATTATCGTCACTTATGGTGGGCGGGGAGTAGGGCTCTGGACTCACGCAATCAAAAAAGGGCTGTAAAATGGTCCACCCAAGCCTGCGCAGGGAAAGTAGCCGCCTGATCGGAAAGCTGATCCTCTTTAAAAAAACGGTATGGTTTAAAATCCTCCAAAATCAGGTGCTGTTCTTCATATTACTTGCTGTCACTAATTCCTCCCACAAATCATTCCTCAACTGAAGCTTCCTCTCCCTACATGCAGCTCTATATGCTTCCTACACCTTCTAACCTCCTCCATAACCCATGGATTTTTTTTTCAAAGCAATCAAAAGCTCCTTCCTAGTCTTTGAACAACTCTTGTCAAATCATCAGTAAAGCATGAGCTATTCTGCCCTTCCCAACTTGGTGAAGGCTGAATTAATGCAGCCACAAATAGCGTCGCATGTCTTAAGGATACTATGTTTAGGAGCATTAAAACCTAACCGATATTAAAATCTGGCTGGCAGGCATAGGTCATATCAGCCTTAAAGGACTCAGGGGCAATCGTTTCCCACTTGAGTTTTTGCCCTTTGTCACTGAACGTAGCCGAGGCCTTATATAGAACACAATTATCTGTCCGTTTTCCCTCCCACAAAAAAATACTCTATTCAGTTATGAAACTAGACAAGGTAGAAAAGAAACTCTTGCACACATAAATGTTATCAATCACGGAGCCATCCCTTGGGCCTTTTAATGTTGCAACAGCATCCACTCGCTCTAAACTATTTTTATTAAGCAAGTTAATTAGATTGAAGTCTGCGATCATGTCATTCAAGAGATCCCTTTGTACGGTATGCTGATATGTACTTGCTCAATGTCAGCCCCCTCGGCATCCTTAGAATCGTACAAAAGTCAATTACTGCATGGGGGTAGATTAAAATCCCCAGTTGTCATTAATGCCATGTACTAAGGGGTATGAGGGGTTGTAAAAGCGTTTGAAAACTTAGCAAGCTCCACCATTACAGCTACAGTTTCTTTCCGGTGAACGGCATTATAAACCGTTATACAAAGAATACTGAAGTTACAATCAAATGCTAACACAACACTGAGAGAAAGGAGGATCTGAAACGATAATTTAGGCTTACAATCGAGGCTTCATTTTACTGGGGTAACTAAACCCTTTCTGGCTCTCCCACTCGAGGATGGAGTTCCCTTTACAATGAAGGATACGTAGCCATCTAGGTTTAGTTCTCCTTTAGGATCCCAGGTTTCCTGCAGATTAATAATATCATGGTGACAAAGTACCGTAAGCCAATCAGGTGCTCCCAATTTGTCCTACATACCTGCTATATTCCAGCTTAAAACTTTAAGCTCCCTCATTGTACTATTAGGACTGCTAGAAATGGTGTGATTGCTACCTAGGCCCAGTCAATCTTGCTCATTAAGCCCACTCAAAGGCTCAAACATGTTACTCAAATGTATCTGGTGACTCTGAGTATGGGTACACTAGATACTAGCCCCATCTATGGAAAGAATTTGGCACCCCCCTCAGAAACCCCTTCCTCCACTCAGTAGTTGATAGAATAAACCAAGGGGTAGCTAGATCATCTTACTTGGGGGGATTAGATTGGACAAGGACGCATTTATAATGGAACCAGCCCTGTCCATGGTGGAAAAGTTAACCACAATGCAGTCCCCTTCCTCCTCTGCCCTTGAAGTATTCCCAATCCAGCCCATCCTTCTGATCAACACCTGCTGCCTCACTAAGTTTGGAACATTCTCCACTAGCCAGTGCACCACCTTATTTTTGAGCTGTTTATAGTATTCAGTTTCAGATTGTCTTAATGGAGTGACATTGTCCAGAACCAAAACGTATGGTACACAGGTTGGGGAAGTTGGATGGTGACATCACCGGGAATGGGGCTAGAAGTGGTAGTGATAGTTTCTTGTGGGGGGGGACACCCTTGCGCCATGTGTGTCCGGACCTCTGTCCTGAATGGTCAGGAGGGAATTATCCTTCTCACCCTGAATGGTCTAGTGGGTGCAGCAAATTATTACCCTCCTCAGTTACTGATATAGGAGTGCAGAGGTCCAAACTAGAGGGTACTAAAGGGGGACACTATAACACCGTAGCTTTTAGTTGCTCACAAGGGGGGCCCAATGAAGTACCAAGGGTACATACTGTCACTTCCAAGTTGGGGATTCTTTGGCTACATTCATCAAATGCAGTTAGAATCCTGTTTTCCATCTTCAATAGAAGTCCCTGTGAAGTACTTTCAATAGGAGGTGTTGTCTGAGACCCCTTTTTGGTCCCCCTTGGATTTTTATTGCCTGCTGTCAAATCATGTGAAGGCAGGCCCCTTTTACTATTTGGCCTTAGCCCGGTCTCTCCACCTGCTTTAGATAATGTCTAAGGTGCACTTTGGACGCGTGGGTGGTGGTAGCAGATATTGCCACAGCCAGCCTGGTAGCAGAGGGGATCGGGGTTTTGGAAGGGATCTGAGCTGCAGAAGGGGAAACAATGACTGGGTCTCTAAGGTCAGGCTGGTCCACTTTTGTAAGAGTGTCTGCCACCCCTTTGGTTTGGGTGATTGGCTCCTCCATGCAAGACATTTCTTCTTTGAACACCCCACTGCAATATTTAAGAAAGACAAAATTGTGTGATTGATTCTGGTGTGTTTGTCTAAGCCATTTTGCACCTCCCCCTTTCTCTTGCCCATGATGCCACTGGAAAAAAGGAGGACTGAGTTTCTTTGCAAGGTGTTCTTCCAGGGGCAGCCCTCTGAGGACGTTTACTAGGTGCTGAAGCTAATGACAAACGACCCAACAAGACAGGCCAAAAGGGAACCGCTTAGAACAATCATCTTAGGCTCATAAGCAGGGACTGCCAGACTGCAGAGAAGTAGTAGCTCCGGTCATTTGGACATCATCCAAAATATTCCAAAACAGAGTAACATAGTTCTCCAGGTTACCCCAGCCAATTTACAATGAGATTATGGGGAAGGCACCCAACATTAAGAGGTTGGATTCCAGCGAGATCTTGGATGGCGGAACAAGGAGAAACCAGGGTTCCAGGGTACCCACGGACCCCAGCGCGGACACATGTAGAGCCTCTAGGACTCAGGGTACGTGGCCTACTAGCAAACAGTACATGATAGAATATCAAAGGTATAGTGCACTGATGTAGGCCAAAACACCATGGGGAACTCTTACCAGTCTGAGGTTTTCCTTGCGCAGAGCTGGGGGGAGGGAGTAGCCCTACCTCTTCCTGGCACTGATGGGGGCAGGATAGGCCCATACTGGGACACGTCTCGTTCATGTTCCATGCAGCAGAAGACCAGAAAGCACTTTATATGGAGTAGTGCAGTGGCCCCTCTTCTTGGGCAATATGGCAGAGGGCAGACAGAGATGGAGGCTGGGACAGCGAGTCCCTCAGTAGAGTGCTCCAGCTATAAACATGTCCCGTGCAGTGGCAGACCACAAAGCCCTTTATGCGTAGTGGTGGGGTGGCCCCTCCTCTTGGGCAATACAGTGGCAGGCAGGTGGGGATAGCGAGTCCCTCAGTAGAGTGCCCCCAGCTACAAACTCATTCCCCATTCACATGTCACCCTGGGGGCAGAGATCAATATTTCTTGCACAATTGGCAGATGATCCCTGGGTAATGGAAACAGTACAGGGCTTCAAGATAGATTTTTTATGCAAATCCTTCATAGTAGTCCATCGATTCCCCTCTCCTTTCTTCCCAGTCAGAAAATCTGTTTATCAATGCCAAAGTTCAGGCTCTGCTTACCAAGAAGGTGATTGCCCCTCTCTTCTTTATGCTTGGGGATTTGTAAGCACAATCTTTCTGGTACAGAAAAAGGGTGGATGCTCCCGTCTTGTGCTCAGTCTCAAGCAATCAACTATTGGATGGTGTATCACCATTTCAAGATGGAGGCATACACCTTCTGTGAGATCTTCTGCAAGAAGGTGATTGGTTGGTGCGGTACGACCTGAAAGATGCGCATTTGTTGATTCCTATTTGTTCCCTGCAGCGTTGATTCCTACAGTTTTGTTGGTGTCATCGGCGGTACAAGTTTACTGCTCTGCCCTTTGGCCTGTGTTTGGCCCTTTGGTGCTTCACCAATATACTTTGCCCAGTGGTGCAATTCCTCAGGGAGCGGGATGTACACCTGATCATATATCTAGATTATATTCTCATCATTGTGTAAAGCAGGGAGACTGTCTTTATCCACCTTTCGTGGACTGTGCGACACCTCCAAGATTTGGTTTCATAATCACTGGGGAGAAATCTCTCCTAGTTGCAACTCAGAGTCTGGATTTTTTAGGATTTCAAGTACACTCGATTCTGTCTCAACTCAAATTACTTCTTGCAAAGATTTTGTCCATCAAGAAGGATTTGAGGAAAATCCTTGCCTCACATGCTACATCATTGAGGTTTGTGGCCAGCCTAGTGGGTCTTCTGGCATTGTCTATTCAGGCCATACTCCTAGGACCCCTTCACTATCAAGTGTTACAGCGCCTCAGGATCCTGCACCTCCTGAGGGGTCTATCTTACTCAGAACACATAGTGTTGTTGGAGAAGGCCAGGATGGAAACTCCTGGTGGTTGGACCATATGGATGCCTGGAACGGCAAATCAATTTTTGCCTCTGTTCCGGAGATGATCATAAAGTCGGATGCCAGCAGATGGGGCTGGGAAGTGAGATGCAGTCCAATAGAAACGGGAGGCAGGTGGTCCCCAGACGAACTGAAACTTTACATCAGTTGCCTCGAACTTCTGGCTAGGGCGTTTGCAGTACAGACTTTAACTCTGAACAAAGTGAAATGTTGCATTCTGCTTCAGATGGACAATGTTTCAGCGGTTCAGAACATAAACAGGCTTAGGGGGACTAGGTCATGTCTCCTAGTGGAGGTTGCCAAAGACTTCTGACATTATTGCCTACAACATCAGATACTGGTGACTGTGAAGTACATTCTGGGTCAAGAGAATGTGGTGGCAGACTGGAACTCTTGATTTCTCAGTGATTCCAGCGATTGGAGACTTCACCCCTGCATTTTAAAAGCCCTCAACAATTTATGGGGCCCCTGTGAGGTGGATTTATTTGCCTCTTGCCTGAATACTCACCTCCCAGAGTTTTATAGTGGAAGTCCAGACCCGCGAGTGGCGAATTCCAATGCCTTTTTGAGTCTTGGTTGGGAAAGTTGCACTATACGTTCCCTCCTTTTGCAATGATCCAGGGGGTCTTGACTCAAACGTGACATCTAAACTTGGAACTGATTTTGGTGACCCCCTTTTGGAAAGCTCGGTCGTGGTTCCTGGTGGCGATGATGCAATCTTGTGCTCTGCCAATCCGGTTCCGGACATTTCAGGATCTACTGGTGGATTCATCAGGTCTCCCACACCCATTGGTGGTTCAGGGCTGCTTGTTCCTTATGACTTGGAGGATTTCAGGAGACAATGGCAGGTGGGAGGGGAGTTTTGGACCAGGCTGTGTCCTTCTTGTCCCAGTCTTATGCCCCTAATACTCACAAATGATATGCTGCTTCCTGGTGCAGATGGGTTCATTGGTGTAGTGAATGAGAAACTGATCTCTTGGGGGCCAGCATTAGAGTGATAACCAATTTCCTCTCTGAAGTAGCTACCATAGGTTTAGCCTATCGAACAGTTAATAATTTTCAGTCTGCTATTTCTGTGGGTCACCCATGTAATGATGGCAGACCTGGAGGTGAGCACCTGTTAATTAGTAAGCTTCTTAGGGGTATCAGGCTAGTCCCCCCTAATTGAAATATTACGTTTTATGAGATGTGAATGTGGTCCTTCGATTTTTGAGGGACTGGCCACCAAATGAAGACCTTACAGGGAAACAGTTATCAGTGAAATTAACTCTGCTTTTGTGCCTCATTTCTTGTAGAAGTGCATCTGATGTGAGAGCTTTGGCTCTAACAGGTAGAGTATTTACTCCTACAAGTGTCTCATTTTGGATAACTAAATGCACTAAGACATACTCACGTTGTGTGCCCTATCTGGTATTTCCTGACAATCAGAAATTGTGTATGGTAAAGTGCCTTCAGACCTATGAAGATTGCACCCACAAATTTCATACAGACCCTGGAGATCACTTCCTTATTTTGTAGCAAAACCCTTTTCGGCCAGTGACCTGCTACATTGCCTCACTGGGTCACATGACTGTTGGCTGAAGCGGGCATTGATGGGTCCTCTTTTGGAGCCAACTCAGTCTGTAGTGCTATGGCATCTAAAGCTGGTTCTCGGGTAGAGGACATAATGGCAGTGGCTAATTGGTCGTCTGATTCCATATTTAAGATATTTTATGATAAGCCGATTGTAGATATAGCTTCATTGGTGGTGGCGCAACTTTAACCTAGCATAATCTGAAGCCTCCAGTCCTGCCATAGAATAAAAAATGTTTTAGCTAGCGCATCAAAATTTCTCGATTCTATTAAGGACACGGAGGCGAGGATTATCCCATCTGGTGTTATGACTGATACTGTCTAATATAGACCATATTGTTAAAATAATAGTTATATATTTGATATTATGTGGTATAACCCACCCTTTGGTTTCCGCTTCATCTCTGGAGAAGCATGGTGTTACGATTCTTTTTGTTATTGGCAGGTACAGTTAACAAACCAGCCTAGATGCCATTTGGAAGTGAACGGTTGAAAGGCCATCTGACAGGATTGGTCGAAAGTGCACCACTGCGGTGTCAAGTTTGGATACGCCTGTTGGCGTGAGGATGCAATTGGTCCCTGTTATCCACATTGGAGACAGGTCATTTGTGCACAGTTAAAGTTGTTTGATATCCACAAAGAAAGAAGATGGACAATTGTTGCAGGAGTTTATATATGAGGACGCATACCCTCTGATTGGTAAAGACATTGGGATCAGGGCGTACGGGATATGTAGTTCAAAGTTTTGATTGTTTTCATTGGCTGTTGTATTTTTAACAGTAAAGAAAGGGAAGCATAATCCTTGCCTCCTTGTCCTTAATAGATTTGAATATTCTTGACACGGTAGATAGAAAATGTTTTATTCAAAGAAAAAAAAACCTGGCCTGGAATAACACATCATACCTGGGAAACATGGCAGCTATGCAAATCTCGTAATTAAACGTCACTCGTAGAGTCTCACATAAGGCATCGAAATGCCACACACAAGCACACTGAAAACATGAGGCAGCAGGACCTTAGCAGCTATGCTTACAAACGGAGAAAGTATTCAAGTAAAAGCCGAGAGAACGTGACCATTTTTCCAGAGGATTACATTATGTTTTCTGGCGTTATTTATTTCTCTCTGGTGTAATTCTAGCCCTTATTTTTCGAGTCTTAGCTTCTAGTCTTCTTTATGTTAATTAGCACTTTAGTTTGCTGGTACAGACTTATAATATCTTTCTTCAGTTTTCATACATTAAATGTTGTCCTTCTTCTGTATCAATGGGTGCGGTGTACGAGAGACTCGGTAGAAGGGCGTGTCTACACACAAGTTCAGTTTCGGCTGCAACTGAATTGAGATGAGCCCTTGAAGTAGGACTACGGGAGTAGTGGGAGGGGTGGACACTTGCCCAAGGGCCCGCTGACGTAGAGCTGGAGGAGCTTCCAACAAGATACGCACGGAGGGTTTGAGATATGCAATGACAGATGGGCGGGGCTACGGTGCGCCCTGGAGCGGTGACGTAAACGGAGAGCGTGCCCAACGATAAGACACGAGAGGGAAATAATGAGGATGTACTAGACAGGTGGGCATGGCCCGGGCATTGCAGGCGACCAATGAGAAAAAGCAGGAGGAAAGTAGCGTGTTGGTAGCAGGTGGGCGGTCCAGAGCTATAACTTACTAGCATCCCATTGGAGGAGGCGGGAGGGAAAGTAGAGCGTTTGTGGCAGGTGGGCGGGGCGCTAGGGTTTGGAGTCGGAGAACGGTAGCGGCTGCGGTGAAAGTTGTTGGGGTATCCGGGTAGGCTTTGGCAGGGAACCTGAACGGAGGACCGCACGAGGAGACTACTATGAGCTCCTGAGCCAACTCGGGGGCCGTGCCCCGCCACCCCAATGACCACCGCCGAGCGAGGTGGCAGCGAGGAGCTGGACTTCAGGCTTCTCTTCGGGGAGGAGGCTGCACAGGCTCCACAGGGCATAGCTGGTGAGTTAATGGGTGAGAGTTTGCGAGCGCTCGAATAGTGGCTCGGCTACGGTGTCGAAGGAGGTGATGGCAACCGTACTAGTGTCACCGGGACCTTGTGTACGGTTCTGGAGACGTCATGGACTGGCCCTCCCCTGACACAAGTGGCCCCGCCCCTTGTCATGTCGGTCTTCCGAGGTGTTAGGAAGCGTAGATGTTTTATTGGGGCGGTTGAGAGCTCTGTTGGGAGGGCCCGAACTTTATGGGATGCTCATGGACTATATGACGACCCAGGAAGGAGAAATGCTCTTTTCTGTGGTTGATTACTTTCAGGGATAAAAGATTTAGGAATTTAATACTGTGGCTAAAAGGCTTTATTGGGACTGTTACTGCTTTAAGGATATAAGGGGCTTTTTTCTGTGGTCGTAGTGTAAAAAATGTTTCGAACTGTGATGTTAAGTGTAGTGGGGAGGAGAGGGGTCTGAGATGGACAAAAAGAATACAGTTTTCTTTTAAAAATGTTGACCTTTTGTCTCCATATAAAATATAACACAGACCTCTTAAATAAACGATTCTTGCCGGAGCCAATAAGTTTGGCCTTGGCGAGCCTGTCATTTTTTTTCATTTTAAAAATATGCGACGTGCATGCGCAAACTCTTATGCCTTTTAAAACTGCCGTCGACGAGTTGGTAAAACAACATTGCAGAAATAAATAAAAAACAAAACATAAATGATAGCAGATATGAATACAGATAATTACCTACAAGTTGTCTCCTTTCTAGCCATAATTGCTTGCGGGCAAGAGCAAAATGCCGTCACAAAGGGAGCAAAAGTTGAAATTGGCTGACCCATTCCCACTTGCTATAGGCTGTGGTGGGTCGGAGCAAAATGCGAATTGCACTTGAATAGTCCGCTAAATTGCAAGAGCTCACCAAGAGATCCTTTATGTATACATTTTTTATTATAATTTATTTTGTTGGGAAAACATGAACTGGTTAGACATCTAAATTTGTCTCTAGGGCAGACTTAAAAATAAATGCAAGTTAAACTATGGAAATTTATCTGTTGGAGTAGAAAGTCCCCGTTCGTTTATGTGACCACCACATACGTATGTGTGGGCAACCAGGGGAGCACAGATTTGAATGCCGTTCGGTGCTTTGGGAGTAAAGACGTTTATTTATAATAGTACACGACTCCAAGCAGTGACCAAAATAATATAACTGTCATTATTTGTCATAATATATTACACAAAGCTGCAAAATATGCTAAACTATTCAGCACTTAAGCTAAAGCAGGTGGTTTCAATGTATATATTTTTAGCAGAGCGCAGTCAGATTATGATTTTTTTTTATATGCTTACATTGCAAGGGCCAACTCCAGAACTCAACTAGTAACATTACATCTTTAAAATAATACTTTTTGCCATCATGGATATACAGATTACTCCACCAGTTAAAGCCTATATTAGTTCCCAAGCACCCTGTAGATAAGTACAAGATACCCCTCGAGCCACCTCTTGTCACTCTGAGGCAACTCTGACTTGGCATTATTTATCAGAGGTTGTTTGTCAGCAAATATGTTGTCAACCTAATACACTTTGGATGGTTCTTTCTATTAGATCTTGCCCACTTCAAAATGTGTTTGTATTTGGCAGCTGATGAAACATCTTGGAGGTTAAGGACGTTTTCAGAATTTGTTGGTTTTATTTTAAGGATGTTAGGATGATAACTGGTTTAATTGTGAGGTTGGGCATGGGAGAGGGGGAGTACAGTGACTCTGTAGGGACTCCATTACAAGCTTAATTAGTTTATTATTGCATTCAATGCTTTGAGGGTTGGTGGTGTTAACATAGATACTGGTGGTTTTATAAGTTCAAGGACTTTAAGAAGCGCCAACGTTTGAGTTGATGAAGTACTTTATTGGGATTTGGGAGGGTGTACTGCCTGTGTCAAGAGTAAATATCGTGAGTTTCCAAGTTTCACGTGGTTGTACTGGATCAACACTTGTTTTTTGTGTGGGGAAGGGGTGTTCTTACCAGTTTCTGGAATGGGAAGACACCCGAACAATACCTTATTTTGGCATACCATTTAATACTTGCGGTGTTCAGGCTATGAGCCGTTCTGGAAAGGAGGAACTCTCATGTCCCTGTTTCTACAGAAGTGTAAACATTTTTTAACATTTTCATCTTGAATGCTATTTCTGTATGTACTAGTGAGCTCACTGACACAAAGGTCCCTGGATGAAATGTAAATAGGGAAGTGCTGTTTGTATTCTGCAGAAGCCATACTTCGAAAAGATTACCACACTGTTGTGTCCTTCGAAGTATTTCTCTGAACTGTGACATCACTTGCACATTCATTAACAAGTCAAGACATTTTGATATATAGTCTAGTGGCGGTTGCCACTAGGTAGTTGTAGTTAGGACCTGGTTTCTATAGAATAAGTGGCATAATTTTTTTTTTTTTTTTTTGCGCCTGTTGATGAATCTTACCAAAAACTACTATGGTTTGGTACGTTTAAAATGTGAGCCTAACTATAACGTCCGTAATCTTTTTTTTTTTTTAAAGTGAATATATACCTCAGCCAGCCCTCTGTATCCATTGATCCATTTTAATGGCATTCACACACTACACCAGAAAGCAAAGGGTCAACCCTCTTTAGCTTTCTTCACCGTAAATGATGACATTCTGCTCTTTAGCAAAAAGCACAGACTAAGTAGTTCCCTTCAGTACTAGGGACTACGATGCTAATACGTACTTTTAGACAGTAAAATTATTTTTGTTGCTTTTATTCTTTTTTTGTTTTTAGATTGTTGAGGGTCCAGCAGCTCCCCTAACATTAGAGTTACGAACCTCGACAAACAAGCATTGATAAAGATAAAATGCTGGTTGCCAATGCCAGACATATTGGCTTTGTTAATGCTTGCTTTAGTTGGTTTGTGGACAGGGAGCGAAAGTAGGACAACAAATGTCACTGAAGGCTGTGTGAAGGTGCCTTTTCTATTCAGACGTGCATTGAATACTCCTTTTTTTGTTGTTGTTGTAATTCTATATAATAAATAGATCTGTGTCAGACTGCAGGTAAACATAGCTTTCTGGTGAATATGGTAGGATGTTTCTAGTGTACGGTACAGTTCTATTGCACTATTAAAATCATATAGGCAAACTACTAAGGTGTGGGGTTGTGTGTGTGCATCGAGGTATGTGTACGTTTATTGTCTATTTGTATGCACCTATATCTTGTAGTGTTTTTAAGGTTTTTGTTGCATATGTTCTTAAGTACCATGGTGCGTTGTTAAACAAAACTTGCACTCACAATTTTTTTGCTTTTCTTGCAGGAGGTTTCACTCTGCTATACCACATAAACAGTGATCACAAAGATATATGGGTGCGCGATACTGGTTTAGGGATGTATCTAACTCAAAAAATGTCTGATTATTCATTCTGGCGAAAGTTATTATTGTGCACGTTACTTTTCAGTATTACTATTGCTCCTCAAACTGAGCAAACACATTTTTATTAACATGTAAGTCTGCAGTTTGGTAATAAGACTTGTATAATGCAGTACTGGCAGCTGAACATTCACACGGTACGTATCGCCAGAGAAATGATGGTTTGGAGGTTAGAAAAAAGGGTATGTTACATGAGTTCTTTTCCTAGCCTTCGTCTCTGAAGGTGATCAGCCATTCGTCTTAGTAGTTCCATCCTGATTTCGATATGTGAAGATAATTTTTGTTGGCTGTCTGTAGATGTAGGATGCGTTTTTTTCTTAACTCCCCCCATTTTGTTTTTTTAAATTATCTGTGGACCCATGTGCAGGTGTGTCGGGGGCTCTTAAAAGTTTCTTAGTTGATCAGAGAGAGCTACCAGAGTATATGTGATATTTGCCAGACTAGCAATGGCCATTGGTCTGAAAGGGTGTCAGTTGACTTCTGCCAACCTCTGTGGTTGTTGTGGGCTGGGGCTGCTGGCAAGGTCACTCAGTCCTGTACCAAACGTCATGATGGTACGTTACTTCTCCCAAGGCCATTTGAAGCTGGTCAAGACACATTTGTATTTTACGGTGTCATCTTTAGCTCTATTCTATTCCTAATCGTTCCACATACGTGAAAGACAGTCATGATGTGGGGTTAGGAGCGAAAGCTGACACTGTATCTCATCCCATTCACAGAACACAGCAGGAGTAGCAACACCCCAACCACAACTAAAGACATATTTGACATCCCACCTTGTATGTTATTAAGGGACAGACATGGGGATTTGGCAGTAACACAATATTTTGCCGGCCCAAGAAAAAGTAAATGAAATATGTATAAAATCACAACATAAAATTTAGCAGTAGTTTAGTTCTTTGGTCCTATGAGGCCTTTCATGACCCGCAGCTCTATTTACCTGTAAATTGAAAATAGTAAATGTTGTAGTTTTGTCATGCAAGATTAATATTTGTTACATACATAAACCCGCATACCGCAGTTCTGCAGTTTTTAAACCCTTCCTTGTAAGGCATTTTCCCTGTCAGGTGCCAGGGCTTTTTTTTGGTTATTTGGGGTAGTTCGCGCTTAGGCCCTCATAACTTTTTGTCCACATAAGCTACCAATGCCAAATTTGCGTCTTTTTTTTCTTTTTCTTTTCTTTCTTTTTTTTCCCCAACATCCTAGGGATTCTAGACGGTACCCAGAGTTTGAGGGTTCCCCTGGAGGAGACCAATAAATTTGCCAAAATACAGAAAAAAATAGTTAAAAAAAAAAAAAAAAGGTAAAAAAGGGCTGCAAAAGAAGGCTTTTGTTTTTTTTTCCCTGAAAATGGCATCAACAAAGGATTTGAGGTGCTAAAATCACCATCTTCTCAGCTTTCAGGAACAGGCAGACTTGAATCAGAAAACCAAATTTTTCAACACAATTTTGGCATTTTACTGGGACACACCCCATTTTTACTATTATTTGTGCGTTTAGCCTCCTTCCACTTAGTGACAGAAATGGGTGTGAAACCAATGCTGGGTCCCGGGAAGCTAAACATTTCTGAAAAGTATAAAATTCTGAATTTAGCAAGATGTCATTTATATAGATCCTACAAGGTTTTCCTACAGAAAATAACAACTAAAAATTCAAAAATATTGAAATTGAGGAGAAAAAAACAGCCATTTCTCTCCACATTTTACTCTGTAACTTTTTCCTGCCATGCCAGAGTTTCAAAAGCAATATACCGTTACTTCTGCTGGACTCTTCTGGTTGCAGAGATATATAGGGCTTGTATTTTCATCAAGATCCCTAGGTACCCAGAGCCAATAAAGGAGCTGCACCTTACAATGGGTTTTCATTGTATACTGGGTATACAGTAATTTATTTGGTGAAATATAAAGAATGACAAATGGGTATCAAGGAAAGCTTTGTATTTCCGAAATGGGCACAAGATAAGGTGCTGAGAAGCAGTGGTTATTTGCACATCTCTGAATTCCGGGGTCCCTATACCAGCATGTGAATTAAGGGCATTCCTCAAGTAAATGTCTTTTTTACACACAGTCTTACATTTGGACGGAAAAAATGTAGAGAAAGACAAGGGGAAATAACACTTGTTCTTCTAGTCAGTGTTCCCCCAAGTCTTCCCATAAAAATGGTACCTCACTTGCGTGGGTAGGCCTAATGCCTGCAACAGGAAACGCAACATGGACACATCACATGTTTACATTGAAATCTGACGTGTTTTTTGGAATGTGACTGGCTGTGGATTTTGGCCTCTAGCTCAGCAGGCACCTATGGAAACTTACCAAACCTGTGCATTTTTTTAAAACTAGACACCTACGAGAATTCAGAATGTGGTGACTTGTGGGCTCTCACCAGGTTCTGTTACCCAGAATCCTTTGCAAACCTAAAAATTTGGCCAAAAAACCAACACTTTTTCCTCACATTGCGGTGACAGAAAGTTCTGGAATCTGTGAGGAGCCACAAATTTTCTTCCACCCAGCGTTCCCCCAAGTCTCCCGATTAAAAATGGTTCCTCACTTGTGTGGGTAGGATTAGTGCCCGCAATAGGAAATGCCCCAAAACCCAATGTGGACACATCACATTTTCCCAAAGAAAACAGCTGTTTTTTGCAAAGTGCCTAGCTGTAGATTTTGGCCTCTAGCTCTGCCGGCACCTAGGGGAACCTACCAAACCTGTGCATTTTTTTAAATTAGACAGCTAGGGGAATCCAAGATGGGGTGACTTGCAGGGCTCTCACCAGAGAACCGCTACCCTTAAGCACAAATAAAAAATAAAAAAATTCCCTGGTGTCTAGTGGGCATTTCGCACTGCGATCAGGCAGCAGAGATGCTGAGAGAGACCAGAAAGGAAAGGCCTTTCCTTCCCTTTGATGCCTCTCTCGCCCCCTGCATGTGATCGGAGGAGAAATGCTTTTGCATTTCTCCTCTGATCTGCGCTGGAAGCGAGGTCAGCGCGCAATCACGCGCAGACGTCATCAGATGCCACAGGGAGTTGGGGAGGCAGGGGTGGAAGGGGAAGCGATTCCCCTTCCATCCCTGCCCATGGGAGGGGGGTGCGAGGTCCCCGGTGGGGAGCGCTAGCGCTTCCCCCGTGGACCAGTACTTGGACGAGGTGGTTACGTCCCTGGTGCCCAAGCGCCACAGCAGCGGACATAACCACCTTGTCCAAGGCACCCGAGGGGTTAAGCTCCAGTTACAGGTGTTAAAATATGTAACCATGAACTGGGTAATGTTATCTACCTTGGAAGGACAGAAGACTGAGTCGTGCATGGATTCATACTGACCTGGACATTACTTCATGTTTCTTGGCTGAGCATTCAACTTACTTTTCAACAAGTCATTCTAATTTGTGCGCATGACGTACAATTGTAGGTGGTGTGTGTGTGTGTGTGTATACACACACTGAAAAAAAAACCTAACTTCTTCAATCAAGAAGTACACAGCAGCCCAATGCCAAATGTGAATGTGATTTATTGATGGTTAATGCATCTGTATCAATGCATTTCGGCCCTGGATAGGACCTTGGTCTCAAGACTGTAAATGTTTGTTTCCACTTATGAATGTGTTTGTATCAGGCTTTATAGGACTGTGGTAGTTTATAATTGTTTTGTCTATATTGACAATAAATAGATGATGGCATGACACCCATCCAGCTTTACTCATGCAGTTCGTTACAGAGGAAAATATGATTGGTATTGTTGGCCCACAGTTATGATGCAAGCTCTGATTATTGAGCAGAAGTGTTAAGTCCCTATAGCACATTTTATGGATGTACACCAGGATATGAGCCAACTCCTACACAGTTTAGCACCAACCAAATCAATGGAGGGCCACTTGACGGAGGTATAGAGTGCTCTAGTGTAATTAAATCGTTTCTTATTTCCCAGTAAGGGAAAGTGTTTATTTTTATTGTTAATGTAAGTTTTTTTTTTTTTTTTTTTTTTTAATATATAAGAGAATTGTTGGGTAGTTGTTTTTAGCACATAGGAACACACATTTTGAAATCTTTCTGACACGTTGTGGGGAGCTGGTTAAGTGATACATTGGGCACATAGTAACAATTGAGCATTTTACTTCTGTGGGTGACTAAAATCTGTTTGAGCAGGCTAGATGTAGAAGTTTTATTTTCGTTTTCAAGACATTCAGAATGTATTTTTAGCACTAATGATATTTACTGTTGTGAGTGTTCTTCACAGTTTGGGATCCTGTATGCCAGAGTTATTTGGGCAGTTAGTAAGTGAAATTTGCTCCCATCTTATGTGTCTTCAAAATACTGTGCATTCAAGATGGCCAGATATTGAGGACAATTTCATCGTTTTTTGGGGGTTGAGCACGCAAGCACTCTGGCCCCTGTTGTAATCTCTCTGTGGGCTTTTAACTATACCCATGTCACGCCCATCAGTTTGATTGGTTTGTGGGCTTGCTTTTGAAAAATCGCTTGATTTAATTAGTGAAAGGCATGCATACATCGTGCTTTCCAGTGTTCAGCCCTCCTCGAGAGCACTGGTAATCTACTGAAAACATACAAGGCTCTATGTTTTCCGCATGGCTTCTGGACTACCTTTTCTTTTTATTTCCTATGCAGCATGATTGCGCTGGGCAGAAGTCAAGCGCATTGCATGACATCGACCCTGTTACAAGGATAATTGCACTTTTTACCAATACATTTGACTGCGAGTGAACTTCTGTTTCCTTTTGTGTGTCTCCTTCGTGCTCCTGGTGGCCTTCGGCTCACTTATGTGAGACTGTTTTACTTTTCATTTTCAGTTTGTGGCAAGAAAAGTCCGGTTGGGAGTTTACAACGCTAATAGCTCTAACTCGAGCAAATGCGAGACCCATTGCATTGCAAATGCTTGTTTATTTTATTTTGAACAAGGAATACTCAATTACTTTACTCAGAACTCATTTGGCGGCTATCGCTAACCTTTTTTGTAAAGAGTCCCTCTTTTTCTAAGGCCTAGATGAGCACATTTGAGCACTGTCAATTTAGAATGAATTGTGAATTTTAACATATTGTTCTATTCAGGAATCCCGGAAACAGCACTGCCCCTCACCGGTCCAGAGCTCTTATTTGTAAACAACAATAAATTGTAAATTTTTACCTGTGGCAATTCCGTTGACCGGTTTAAAAGTGTAAATCCTTCTGTATCTTTATACTAGTAGAAGCAAGAGCACTGTGTACTTCCACTGCAGTTATCACAGGTTCTTTCTTTCAAACCAGTGAAAGATTTAAAATAAACTATTCCAGTGGGATGGGGCCATACTTCCATTGATTGATAACAATTGGAGGGTTTGTTAGGACGGTAACATTTGAAATATTTAACTTCCTATAAACTGATTCCTCACTCAGATTTGAACAAAGTTTGCTATGTAATTACATCATTCACCATACCGTTTCACAAATCCCAAGTATCTGTATAACTGCTCACCAAATAACTATGTATTTTCTTGCGTGAGAACCATGTATGTGGCTTGGATAGGCAAGAATACCTGCTGTGGATTGGAAATCCTCTTCTGGTCAACAAGACATTTGAGTTCTAAGGTAGAGTGCACGCGAAGCGGGTGTGAGCGGAGGGGAGCTGCAGCGCATCCGATCGAACCGAATGGAGAGCTCAAGCAGAGAGCGGAGAACTGCATAGACAGCAGCAGTGTTCCACAGTCGCAGCCGTTACGGTGAAGGATAGAGGCCTCGAGAAGCAATCCAGCTCTCTCCAGTCACCAGTCACCAGTCGCCTGATGCACAGCACCCACTATTTGCTACTTGGGCATCGGCATTAACAGGCTTTGGTCCTATTGGCCCTAGTTCCCTACACCAGAACACGGGCAAGCAGAGAGCAGGGTGAACGGAAGCCCCTTTAACATTTTGCTCTGCTGCTTCATTCTGCTGTATTTTTAGGCAACTTGTGAGGTACTGTGGTCCGGTGGCCAGTTGCTGGGGTAAACATCGAGGAAACGCTGAGTGAGTTGCCAAGTGTGGCTGGGGAAAAAAGTAGATGATCTTTTTCATATGTCGGCTGCAGGTTGAGTTAGCTATCTTGTTTTGCCTGGCTTGTGGTGCTTGTGCTGGAAGCTAACGGCAGGTGAGGGTGCACGGCCAGCAGATGGGGTAGTGGAGGTTATTTCCCCATATGTCTATAAAGAGGTGGTGATTGGTGAAGACTTGATTCTCCCAGACATTGATATTGATCAGTATGGCAGGTAGGGGGGTTTACTTTCAGAAAATGTTGAATGAAAGGGGTTTATCTAATTTACCTCCCTGACTTCATCCTTGCTCCCAGTGCCTGTCGTTACCTCCTTTGTTCTGTATATCTCCTACCCTGGAGGGCTCACTCTTTGATCTAGATCATGACATCTTTTTACTAAGTACACAATTGAACACAGTTAATGGTGGGGATGGTGTTCCATCTGATATTGTATTTTGCATTGAAAAGATTTTTAAATCTTTTTTTTTTATTTTTTTTATTGGAATAAAATTATTTAAGTTCTGGTCATGTTTTAGAAGTGATGTCTGCTGTTCTGCCAAGAGTGCAAAGTGTAAATAATCGTGGTCTCTCTAAGTCAAAATCAGTAGAAAATTCCATCAAGGTTCCTCTCAAGGATAACTAGGTAAATCAAAAGTCTAACATGGTTGGGCCCCTAGGGGGGTCAAAAGATGCTTCTGTTCAAGCCGGTATACCATTATGCTATATGTCGTCCTCTAAACATAATAATGATTTTGATCATGAAGAGCTATGTTTAATCATGTTGTTTGGGGACTTGGAACAGTGCCACTCATCGAGTAAAGTGGAGACAAAGTTACTCCCAATGTTAAAAAAGGGTACTAAAAAAGCTGTGAAAGCAAACGGATCCATCCTGCAGTTAGGTGTGGGGTAGGAAGGGAACTCTGCAATTATCAGTACATCGTCCGCAGAAGATCAGATTGTGCTTGAATCTAGTACTGAGCCTACTGGGGCTCTAACAATGGGTAAGACGGAGCCCTCTGTAAGGCGTCAGAAAAGCTTGTCTAAGAGAAGGGAAAATAAAAGAACCAGAAGATTCCCTAAATGAAAACCAAAAAAACTGCTTCTCATCCTCTTCCCCCCCCCTCCCACCTTTGCCAGCCCCATGAATCTTAATAAGAAAAGGTCAAAAGGGGGTGGGTTGATAAAACTTCTTCGGGAAGGCAGTGCCTTGTCCACACTTAGTATTCAAAATACCCAGTGTGTGTATCCCATTGGGGCAGAGGCAAGTTCTGGAATAGCGCCGGCTTTTGCACTCTGTCTGTTTCCGCCCCACCATTCTCAGGAGGCTCAGTTACCCATATTAATTGTTTCATCCGAGCCTCTCGTGTGAAGGTAGGACTGGGAAGTGGGGTTCCCCTCCTGGAATCAGGATACAGGACACTGGTACATCAGTTGGGTGATCCCGGGTATAATGTTCTCACTAAAGAGGAATTAAAAAAGGGCTACATCGGGCCTAACCTACAGTGTAGGAGAAAGGCAGATCATGGCCCCCCCAGAGGTTACCTCTCAACTTTTGTTCTTGGCCTAACCAGCGAGCAGAAAACTTTCATCCTAGGGCCAAGGAACCTTCAGGGTTTTCTCTGTCGGACCCGTCTCAAAGGTCCTGGGTAGAACAGAGAGCATTGTACTCTGTTCTGGATTTTGTATAGCTATTTGACTGCGGGTCTCCTCTGGTTAATAGAACTTTTAACCTTAATTCTTTTTCAGAGATTGATGCTTGAAAGTTGGTAAAAAGTGGTGCTATTACCAATGTTGCCATCCATTCCACTGGTCCGTCCCCTTTTTCCTTAGTCACCTTTGGCTTCCTGGCTATTGCATACTTGGTAGTTTAGAATTATGAGTATTTTTCTAAAGCAAAAGATTGATGTTGTGTTGGTTGTCAAGTGCTGGGAATCCCTGGTCCAACGTTGAAATGGATTAAGGGCATCCAAGCCAAAGGTTATCAATTCAGTGGGGTCTGTTTTGGTTTTAGATATGGTAAGACCAAAGATGTAATATCTCTAGGGCAAGGGGGTCGAGTAATCAATGTGGTGAGACCTTCAGGCAGCGTGGGTGGTCTACTTATGTCCTTGAATGTGGCTGGGCTGGGGCAAGAAGAGGGTAAACTGAATTTCCTTAAATTGTTTAATCCCCTGATTATGTGCTTGCAAGAAACTTGGTTATGTACAGAGTTCGATTGCAGTAGCTATTTTGTATTCTGCTGTAAGGCAAGGCGTTCTGAAAGGGGCCATGCCAGTGGGGAAGTAGCAATCTTGCTCAAGAATACGGTTAGCTGGAAGCATGTAGTTTACATTTCACCCCTTGAGTTTGTGCATATGTTTGAAGTTGGCATTTATGGGTGGTGATAGTGGTGCATCTTTCTTTTTATTAGCAAACATGTACATTCCACCCTGGAAATCGTTTGATTGCCTTGGGAGCTCATTTTTAACCTTTGTAAATGACATTTTTATAATGGAAGATTGCCCCTGGGTAGTCATCATGGTGGGAGATCTAAATGCTAAGGTGTCTAATTCCGCCATTGCAGCCTTCGTCAGTGTTGATAAAGAGGATATATGGCCCATTCTGGAGATTTTGTTACCTAACAAAATTAGAACGGTCAAGCATGCATTCTTTTTGCTTGAGACTTAGTAAATTTGATCTGATTATACAAAATGGGAGATATCCTGTTGGTGAAGTGACTTTCCTTTACCTTTTGTGCTTCCTCTGCTCAGAGCCTATTAGATTATGTGGTAGTCTCCTTCCAGGCTTTTGGGGTTTGTGAGAAACTTATTGTTTTTCCTTCTGATATGAGTGATCATTGTATAGTCTGTACTTGATCTTTATTTAGAGGAGTTGGACTCTGAGAACCCTCTTTGAGTATGATTGTTTTTAACAAGTCGAATGGTCGCTCCTTTTAGACAACTAAGAAAACGCTTACCGCTAGTACTAGGATCAAGGGAGTCTGTTAGAACCTTGGCGGGATATGTCCGTGGTGACCCTATTCTGCTTTTTAAATCATATACCAGTGCGGTTCAGGTGTTGAAAAAGTGTAAATCCCCACTGAAGGAGTTAAATCTGGAAATCTATTGATACAGAAACCGCATTTTCTGTTTTCCTTGGGCCGACAGGGTGAAAGCGACCAATTAAGGCGGTTAAGAACCTGGCGCAAATAGCTTTAGAGTAGAAGGTTCATGATCAAAATTGGATACATTTAAGAGAGGCGGCAAGGGCTAATGACTCCTGGAAGTATTGGTGCCTGATTGTATAATATCGTGATTTGAGGGCAAAGGCGCAGGCAATTTCAATTGCTGAAAATACTTCTGTAGATTATATTTCCCAGCTGTATGCGAGTGATATTGAGGTAGACTTCTCCCGGAATATTCGTGAGGATGAGGATTCCCTTTTAGTGGATGGTGCCCCCTCTGCAGATGAGATAGCGGGGTTTATAAAGAATGGCATGGTCCCCATCACGTTTTTTAAAAAGGAGGCTGTTGCTTGTGGTTTGTTTCTTGCCCCTTTATTTAATTTTTGTTACAGTTTAGGGAAAATTCCCTCGTCGTGGAAGGGTTGTGTTATTGTTCCGCTGTACAAGAAGTGCCCCAAATCCTCCCCAGGAAGCTTTAGACACACAGCTCTGTTGCATGTCTCTGACAAATTAGTTGCCAAGAGTGTATTCTGTCATATACAGCAGTGGGCCCACGACCAGAACATTATACCCTTAGAACAAGCTGGTTTTAGGAGGACCCATAGTATTCTGGACAATATTGCGGTCCTCCAAACGGTAGTGAAAAAAAATGCTTTTCCTGGGGTGTGCAAGTCTATACGGCGTTTTTTGGTTTTCACCTGTGAGACATGTGAAGCCACTGCACTAATGCTGTATCAGTGTTCCATGGTCGGATCATTTTTTGGTGGAATTTTTGATTGTACAAAAACAAGGTCCTACTTTTCCCTCTTCTTCTGCCAAATCCAGTACTTATAGAAATTGGAAAAACTTAGATATTAATACTCTGAACTCGTTGCTGAAAAAAACCTTACCTTCAATCACGAGTATAAGAGATGATGGGGTTATTGGTGACTGGCTCACCTTTGCTATTGAGGAATGTCTTCCTTTATCTAATAAAAAGAACAAACAGAGTTACCAGCATCCTCCCGCCCCCTGGTTTTCAGAAACCCTTAAAATAGAAAAAACTAAGTGTAAGAACTTAGAAAGGAAATGGCGATATAACTACGATCCAGATAGGAAATCTACTTACAAATTAGCCCTCCTTAAATATCATCGATTATGTAATATCGCACGCGCCGAACATGCCTCCGAGATTATTCTACAATCCCAGAACTGCCCTAAAGTGCTGTTTGAAGTAGTACAGGAACTCTCTGGTGACTCTCGTCTATCTAAGCCACCTGATCTTGACTCTAAAAAATGTAATGACTTGGCAATTTTCTTTGAGGATAACATTGACAAAATCTACGCCGAATTCCACAATTACTCTAATCATCCCAGTACCAGTGCTAAATCCCAATCCACTCACTTTTCACCTTCTCCTATCATTCAAGAAACAATTCAAGCTAATAATTCTAATTTACTTAAGGAATGGCTCCCTATGGACACTGCCTCATTTCGTAATATTCTCACAAGCATTAAGTCTGGTTCCCCTCAAGACCCTATTCCTATTTCGGTACTTCAAAAGTTAGATCCTTCCATACTTCTCTTCATTATGCAGTTTCTTAACATGTCACTTACGGAAGCTTATGTTCCTGCATCGTGGAAGCATGCAATGGTTCTCCCCTTACTTAAGAAAATTAACTCTGATCCTGAATTTTTTTCTAATTTTCGCCCAATTTCTCTTCTGCCTGTTTTTTCCAAAATTTTGGAAAAACATGTTAATCTTCAATTGTCCCAGTTTGTTGAAATCAGTAATATCCTCCACCCTTCTCAATCTGTCTTTCGTGCTGGTTATTCAACTGAGGCAACTTTACTGGGTGTGACTGAAAATATCCGCCAGCAAATTGACAAAGGAGAAACAATAGCTCTTATCCTATTGGATCTAAGCGCAGCTTTTGATACTGTATCGCACTCATCTCTCCTAAAAACCCTCAATATCAAGGGTATTGGCGGAAAAGCCCTCTTGTGGTTGTCCAGTTTTTTATCTAATAGGACTTTTCAAGTTTTCTCTCATATAGCCTCTTCTCTGACTCATGCATCCTTTTATGGAGTTCCACAGGGCTCCATTCTCAGTCCACTACTTTTCAATATATATGTCAGTCCTTTGGCGAGCATAGCAGAACAAGCTGGTCTAACTATTTTTTCTTATGCTGATGACACTCAACTTATTTTTTCACTCTCTTCCATAGAAACCTCTAACCCTCCCTCCTTGCAATTAGGACTATCTAAGATAGCCAGTTGGATGCATTTTAATAAACTCAAACTCAATGGAGGAAAGACAGAACTCCTCATATTTGGTAAGAATAAATCTCTTTGGGGCCCCCAACATTGGCCCTCTGAACTGGGCACTCCACCATTCCCTTCTCTTTCTGCACGTAACCTGGGCATCATAATTGATGATCAGCTGACTATGAAACAGGTGACCAAAGTAGCTTCTATCTGCTTTGCTATCCTGAAGTGGCTTCGTAAAATTCTCTGGATGCTTCCTGTGGCTGCCCAAAGAACCGTGGTCCAAGCGCTGATTATTTCCAGACTGGACTACGGAAACGTGCTCTTTCTGGGTGCGAATAAAGGAGCGCTACATAAACTGCAAGTTGTTCAGAATTCGGCGGCCAGGCTTCTTTGCCAACTTCCCAGAATCACTCCAACTTCTGGTGAACTTCATTGGCTAAGAATTGAGAATCGTATTAAATTCAAAGCCCTATGCTATATGCATAAAATTAATACGGGCCTAGCTCCCAAATACCTTAAAATCTTGGTTCAACATTATCGGCCCTCTCGTCCACTTCGATCCTCTAACCAACAAAAATTCCAGGTGCCCAAATTCCGACGTGCTAAATTGGGGGGGCGCTCTTTTGCTTTCCTAGCTCCCTCCCTCTGGAATTCTCTTCCGTCTTACTTACGTCATGAAAGGGTGTTCATTAGATTTCGTAAGGAGCTGAAGACATGGCTCTTTAACCAGTAATCACCCAAGCTGCTCTCCTGAGCTTGCCTTTGTTTTGCAGTTTCTTAAGCGCCGGGAAACCTTTGGGTAGCTGTGCGCTATATAAAATCAATAAATAAATAATAAATAAATATCAGTCATGGGCACAGCACTTCTTGCTGCAGACTCCCTTGTGTTCCTCATGCAACCATCGTACGCATTCTGGCTGCCCTGCTTGGACACCAGACTATCCTAGTTCGCCCGTGCTTCCTCCCTCCACTGCCTCATCATTTTGGCATCACTCTTGGCAGTTGTGGGGAGATAGCAACATACATGTTCAGCCATTACTGCCACATCTGCGGGCTATCGCTGACTTGGAGGCAGTACTGCACTGCTTAGTTGGCCTGCCACATACAGACTCTTTGCACTTTCTATAAGTCTGTACCATTCTTGAAGCCGCCAGTCTCTTGGTTGACTGAAACCTGGGAGCTGCTCCTACTGCAGTTAGTCTAAAACCCACGGACAGGGAGTATGAACAGGATGGCGGATGAGTAGGACAAGACTTCTGTCCACTCTGCCTCCGCCGGCAGGCATGGATGGGATCCCCCATGTAAAGCCATCCAACAGCATCCAGCGTGGGTCCAGTAGTCTAGGACCACTTTACGTATGGAGTGCCACCATTGGAGCCAGAGAACGGCACCCGCAAACCTATGGAAGATGGAGAGCATGGGAGACGCCAGAGCTAAGATGGGGGAGCTACTCTGCCGTATTGAGCAAATACAGCTTTGAGCGAGGCGGCCTGCTGACTCTAACTGCCGAAGAACCGGGGTGACTGCGGAACCAGGGCTACCGCCAAACGTGGAACAGAGGTGTTGCTGCCGCCCCGGGGTGGATTACAGAGATGTCTGAGGAGGAGTGTGGCTGCATCTGCTCCAGAGCGGGTGCGGCAGACAAAGATGCGCTGCTGGGGCCTGGTCTTGGCCGGGCCCTACCACGTTGTGAAGAGGGGAGGTTGGCGCGATATCCTGCCGGAGCCTGGGGAAATTTGGCCCTCTGGGACTGTCAGGGCCGGCGCAGTGCTTCTGGTGCCAAGCCCTCCTTTTTAGACCACCCGATCGCCTCCTTCAGGACTGCCAAGCGTCCGTTGGGCCCAGCGACGACACTGTAGGGGGGGGGTTTACTGGCTCCAGACCCAAACCTATTGATGCCTACTTGACTGCCTTTTGCCCCGCGGAGCCCTTCGGGCCTACAGAGGTCCTCGGGTCTTAAATGGAGCCGTGGCCTGGGGGTGTGGGCCCTTGACTGATTCCCTTCTCTCCCGCCCTGAGCCCCCCACCAGTCACCCCCCGCAACAGTAAAGAATGGGCCTGAACTAAGTTTTGCAGACCATTGTGAGCACCACTAGTGGAAATTTGGACTGAGCCAGGCCCCTGGTTGGACATAGCACTAGGGGCCCCTGACATAGGGCACCCCCCTGGCCTGTGTGCTAGGTCTGCCTCTGCTGCTATACAGGGACCTGGGACTCCAGAGAACACCCACAGAGGGCCAGTGACTACCAATCCCACTCGGGTGAGGGCACAAGACGATCCTAAAGACAGCCTTACCCGCAGCCTACCCTTTCATCTATGATACTGGACAGCGTCCCACAGGCTTTTACTGGGTCCCTGCACCCTTGGAGCTGAGGGACATGGTCCAGGTCAGAGCGCTATCGCCCCACAGAGCCGCCTTGTCTGGGCTGTGGATCCCAACCGTTGCCTGCAGCCTCTGCCTTGGACTCGGGCTTCTGGCTCCATGGCACGAGACCTACACCTGCTCCGGATCTGAGACCACACCATCATAATATATCAAGACTTAGCTGTCCTCACACTGCAGAAACGCAACGACTTCTGCCTGTCACCTCCTTCCTATGGGAGTACAATTGATCATACTCGTGTGTCATCCTCTTCGCCTCATCTTCCGATGGGACAGGAGATGTTACCATTTATACTCCCTGATAGCTGCAAAAGAGCTGTTGGGGATTGCCGTGATTCATGGAGGGGGTACCGGATCCCCCAGGATAGAGAGCCGGATTCTACGAGTCGCCAAAGAGGTAGAAGAAGTCCCTCATCTTCTGGGAACTTAAGCCCCAGTCTGGAGACCATCGCATAGGAGAGGAAGGCCACCCTTGAGTCTTTTTCACAAGACTCTGACAAGTGACGCTTTGGATGAGACCTGCATGCTGATATCAACTGGGAAGAATGTGGGAGTAGAGGACCCTCTCAACTGGCAATGGTACGGCGAAATCCGAAAGTTAACTAACCAACGCCCCTGTCCCTGAGGACCCTACCTGTCTTCCCTGAAATACCCTTAATGGTTCTGGACACACCAGAGACATTTATGTTCATTGATGTTGTTGTGTTTCTTTGTTATGTTAGTTGGCTACCCACTTCCATGCCTAGATTGCCTGCACATTACATTACACACGTCAGCGGGCAGTGATGCTTTTCAGCCCTCTTTTGACCCCATGGGGGTGTTTGAGAGTCCCGAGCACCATATTTGCACACCTACATTATGCCTCGTATGATTGATAAAATGGAAATAGTCTCCATAAATGCAAAGGGGCTAAATAACCGGATTAAACGGAGGGCCGTATTGTTTTACTTGGAGTACACAGACGTGGAGATATTCCTAATCGATCCCTCCTAGTAAGCAGTGGTGGGCATACTAATTTCCAGAAAATTTCAAGGGACCATCGGCGACAAGATAGCCAAAATCAGAGGGAGACTTCTAGCCTACCAACTGCAAGTGGGCGGCCAAGCTCTGGAGCTGGGATCCTTGTATGCCCCTAATCCAGGGCAAAAGCCTTTCATACGCAGAGTGGCAGCGGGCGTCCTGAACTCTAATTGCAGGAGGGTCTTTTTGGTTGGAGACTTTAACATGGTCTTCAACAACGAAATAGATTGTTTCGCTCAGTGACAGGGGGCACTATCCAAGGACACAACCCACTGGCTCACAGACATTGGCCTTTAAAACATCTGGAGGCTACATAACCCCACAACAAGGGCCTGCGCATTCTACTCCCCTGCACACAAGAACTCCGCCTGACTGGACCACTTTATCTAGACGCAAGAAGGACAGGACCTGATGAGCTCAGTTGACATCAAACCTCGCTCCCTGTCTGACCACGCTGCACTGTCCGTAGATTTGAATATCCTGTCCCCGACACCCATTCGCCATTCTTGCTGTTTACGCACTCCACTCTTACAAAGACCTGAGGTGATGTGCCAGATCTGGGGGTGGGGGCACTTAAAACATACTTGACTCTCAATGACCAGGCAGGAACACATATCTCATACTTGTGGGCTACGCTGAAGGCAGTTATACTGGGGGGATTTGTTGCTATATCTTCTGCAGATAATAAATCTCATAGGGAGAAAAGAGGGATCTTGCTTGACTAGTTGAGGGAGCTGGAGCGTATACACCAGCGCACAGGTGCCACATGAGTCTGGAGGCAGCTGGAAGCCGCCAAGAAACAGCTGGCTGGCCTGGATTTGGATAGAGCCGATTACATGCTCCTCCGTCTAAAGCACACACTATACACCAGCAGTAACAAATGTGGCAGGCTTCTGGCGAATTGCCTTCGAGGCCAGCGTGTGGCCATAAAGGTGGTGGCTCTTGAGAGCGAGGACGGGTAGATGCTCACAACAGATGAGGCAATTACGGCTCAATTTCAGAGGTTCTACACTAATTTATATGCAGCCCAGAACCTCTCGGAGCTTGCCCAGATCCAGAACTTTCAAGACGTGGTGGTGTCGCAACTGACCCTGGACCACGACAACGACCTGGAAGGCCCGATCCATATAGAGGAGGTGATTTTGGCCATTGTCCGACTCATGCCTCACAAACCCCCCATTTCGGGTGGATTCCCGGCTGAGTTTTACAAGACCGTTTGCACCCACTTGTCCTCGATACTGACTATATTGTTCAACGCTTTCAGGACCCTGGTTCGGTCTTGTCGGAAATGACGGAGGCTTTGATCATCGTTCTTCGGAAGCCTGGCAAAGAGAAAAGCCAGTGTGGATCCTATAGACCTATTTCTCTCCTCAGTGTGGTTTTTAAGATCTTCACGGGCATCTTGGTGGCACGAATGGACCCGACTATGTCTGGTTTGATAGATGCCGATCAGGTAAGATTTATTGTACACAGACAATGCTCATACAATACTAAACAACTCTTCCATTTAATAGACCAAGCAAAATGGTCCAATCAAAACACCATGCTTTTATCAATAGATACTGAGAAGGCATTTGACTGTGTCCATTGGTCCTACCTAATGTTGACGTTTTGGCTAACAGTTATGTGCCTGGAACTGTAGCTGTTAAAACTGCCCCAAGGCCACAATATGTCAATGGCTACATAGCCCCAGCCTTCCCTATCCAGTGGGGCACCAGATGGGGTTGTCCCCTGTCCCCACGTTATATATGGAAAAGTTTGCTAAACAGATGCGAAAATACAGCTGTCACAGCGATCCGCTTCGGAGGGGACAGCCACACTTTTAGCCTTTATGTTAATGATGTTTTGGTGGCCCTCGACAACCCCATAACCTCCCTGCTGGCTTTGTGTCAGGAGGTGAGCAGATTTAGTGATGCAGCTGGCTTCCGTATCAACACCCATAAATCACAAGCCCTCAACCTCCCCATTCCCCTCTCCCAAGAGGGACAGCTCTCCCGCTGCTTCCTTATTCAGTGGGCTGCACGATCGATCGTCTACCTTGGGGTCCATCTTGCGACTTCAACAGAGACCACTGCATCTCTTAATTGTGGGCAACTTTGTCAACAAGTGGTCAAAGACCTAACGTTTTGGTGTTCTTATTGCTTCTCTTGGCTGGGTAAGATTGCAGGAGTTTAAATCACAATTCTCCAGTGCATCTTGGCCCCACCCCTGGAAAATATCCGGTTCCTTCGGAGGGCACTGCTAAATTTTGTGTGGGCTGATTAATGCCCCGGAATGAACAGAGACTTAAGCTACCGATTGCCTGCTGAAGGGGGTCTGGTCGTACCTAGCTTTCAAATTTATTACCAGGTAGTCCAGCTCTGGTTCCTGCTTGAGTGGTCTCAATCTGAATCCAAAAAGCATTGGCTGTTTATGGACCAGGCTTTTGCCGGCATGCCCCTTTGGAGAATTCCCTTCTTGAAAAAAAACACAAAGACCACGAACTCTTTGTCTCCCTGATCACTGGGTCACTCCTGCGAGCATGGGACACAGTAGCAACACACAGGGGCCTCAACATCTTCCCATCACCTCTTACACCTGTAGTGGGAAATCCGGACTTCGGTCCCAGGCTGGATCAAGCTACTTTCCATATATGGCAGGAGGCAGGATGTCACGCAGTGGGTGTCACTTCTTCATTATCCAGGGCCCCATTCCCTTTGAAGGCCTACAGGACGCCTACGATCTTCCAGAGTCGGAATGTCTACACTACCAGCAACTCCGGCACTGGCTCACTATCTCCAAGAACCGAACCGCAGTGCTCGAATACAGATGACAAGCACTTGATTACTGAAATTTATGCCATCCTTCTACACTGTATTTTGGCTCCCAAATCCTCCAGTCAAACCTGCTGGGAAAATGAAATATGCAGACAGTTTACACCTAAAGTGTGGGGTGAGATCTACTACTGGGCACAGCAGGTGGCCAGCAACATGGCTAGCATAGAAAGGGCTATCAGTCACTTCATACTGGTACCTTACACCTGCCCAGCTACGCAGGGGTAACAACGCTCAGGATCCCCATTGTTGGCGTCATTGGAGCTACCCTGGTATGCTGCTCCACATAATGTGGCACTGCCCTACACTGGCTCCTTTTTGGGACTCTGTCCTAAATGACATAAATTAATGCCTTAACACCACACTTACCTCGCTTTCTGGCCTGTAGAATCCTAGGCTTAGCAAGTGTCCTTACATTCCCCTCAAGGCTTGAAGGGGTCGGCAAATCAGTATAGTTCTGGGGTGGTCCACCAAACGATCCTAGCTTTCTGGGGGGGGGTAGGGGGTGGGGGGCAACAGAATTGCAAAACATACAATGGGGCTCCTACACCTGTGGAATGCCCAAGGAATGGAGAAGCTGTCCTTAGTGTTAGCCTCAGAAGGGGACCTTTATCAGGACTTTTGGAAACTCTAAATGTAGTGCTTCTATCAAAAGATTTCTGAGAGCTAACCTGCCCGAAATACCTACGACTTCTGAAACTCGTAGAGGAGTGAGTTGTCCCTTCAAAGCAATTGTCCACCAGCTGCCATCAAGAGATGTACACTGCATCCTAAGACCGAGTTCATGGATAGTGGAAGTACCCAGGGAGGGCTGGGAGGGGAGTGGTTGTGGGAGTTCATTGTGTTTTTGATATTCTGTTTATGCTTTATATAACTGATTTCGTGAATAGCTCCCAGCTGGCTATTGGTTGTAGACGGGTGTATGTGCAACTTCTTACTATAAAAATAAAATTAAACCATAAAACCCACAGCCACCGTCAAGCGGGTCCTGACACATCGTGCCACATTACCTCTTTCTGGTTCACCGCACACCTGGTAAGGCTGTGATGGGGGAGGCCTTGGGACCGACCAACATGCAACCTCACGCCATTGTGTCTCGCCTTCAACATCAGATAAACAGGAATACACTGAAAGCCCTGCTTCACTGGAAGTCAAATTGGACGCCGTACTTGTGTCGACTGAACAATCTAGCTCCTCACTGGAAATCAAAATTGTCAGTCACAACGGATCGCACCTTGCTGCACGCAGAATACCGGAAACTTGCAAAGTAATGGCAGCAGATTAGACCATTGACACAATACAATCAAAAATCAAAAACATGAACTCTTCCCTACAAAGTGTGTACACGTACTGGAAAAATGCGTTGAGGATGCGGAGGGGAGAGCCCGCAGAAATAACATTTGTTTGGTAGGCCTCCCGGAGGGAGCTGAGGGTTGCCACACAGTGAAGTTTGTGGAAGCTTGGTTGCGCGAGCTACTTCGCACTACAGCACTTCTTCTGAGCTAAAAGAGCCCTCCGGGTCTCGTCACAAAGACCTCCACCTGGATTGAACCCTCGCCAATTGGTTATCCGTTTCTAACACTACAGTGACAGAGATGCAGTGCTGCAGGAATTACGCCTCCTTCCTTAGGGGCATGTAGACAGCGCTAAAATAATGTTTTTCCCAGACCACACAATTACAGAAGACACATGGAATTGGTCTCAACAGGAAAAGTTCTCCAACTTCAAACAACCAATGCAGACGTTGTGGGGCCTGACCAAAAACGTATTGCGCCTGTGAGGCCGCCCCTGACCTGGAGCAAATCATTACAGAACATCACCAGGCACTGAGAGAAACTGCTGCTATCAACGACACGCTCCACTGCTCTAGTCCGGAGATCGAGGGATGTCAACCATCCGACGAAGATAGCTCTGTCGCCACCTGGCCCTCAGGATGTGACTCTATTTTCTCCACTGGATGTCACCCCACAAACAGCAGATAATAATTGACCTCCCTTTACCTGTGACTTCCTGATACTGCATCTCATCTCAGCTTATGCCCCAATGTACTTTTATGCACTTGAGCCAGTCTCTCATTATACATACTCTGGCAACTAGGTGGCCACGTCTTCTTGTCCTGTCAATGGCAATGAGGCACAATCGCTATACAAGCGACCACTGTCTGTGACACTAGCTAACAACCAGACCCACACTGGACAAATGGCTTCCACTTGATGACCAGACACCGAACTTCCCTACAGAACGGGGGTGCCACCTCCTGAGTCGAGCACTGTAACATTCTGAATTAGCGGCCTGACTCCCCCCCCCTCCAAAACCAATGTCACTTTCACACTTGGTTTGGACGGCCACTTGTTCTTGTGCACTGCCCTTTTAGTGTTTGATATGTTAATGATTGCATACATTGTTATTTGTTTTATTTTTTACATGTTGCTATTCTGCAGGTGACCTGAATACGTTACCACTTATACTGCTCACACACCTGACGACCTTGTTACTTTGCTTTCTGTGGACAAACAGACGATTCCTGGCCTATTGCTGACAAATACCATGACCCACGCTAAGGTATTGACTTGGAATGTGTAAGGCATTCATACCCCCACTCTGCACCATGCTAGTTACTCCTATCTCTGGTGTCAGGCCATACACATTGCCCCATTTCAAGAATCGCACCTGACCACTTCGGAAGCTGACAAACTTAAATGACGTTGGTGTGGCTAGATATACCATTACTCCTTCGCCCATGGGATTCTGATATGGATCCGTTCTGGGGGCCCCGTTTGTAATGGAGGAAGAGGTGACAGATCCGGGGGTCGATATGTGTTAAAGATGCGACTAAACAGCAGGCCTATTCTCATTGGTAACATATATGCTCCTAACACAGACCAGGCTCCCTTCTTGTGCAAATTGTCTGCCGCCCTCTCCTGAGCGGGATCTCTTGGCTCGTGAGAGGTGACTTCAATAGCCTTTTATATGTAACATTTGAATGCTCATACCACCACGGGATCTCTTGAGGTGGCCCCGTTATTGCCTCTAGGTGCATTTGAGCACATTTTCTGATTTTGTGCAAATCACAGGTCATGGAATAACATAGGTCACCAGTGGTAATGTTGTAAGTAATCACTTAGGTCCAGTTGTCCCACTTCTCCGTCATTGTTTCGTGGCAAAACCTACAGTACTAGTAGAGATTAAAATGGGATAATACGTCACTTTCCTGGACATCTCTGTCTTTGTTGGTGACGTTGAACATGTCCAGTAAAACTTTTGCAGGCGTGGGTATGACCACTAGACATGTGGATATAACATCCACTGTACTTAGCATAGGAGCCATACAAAAATCCGACCGGTTGAGTACGACTCGTGCCAGGTGTGTCCAAACATTTTCGATCAAGTGCAGTAAAGGTGTTGATCGACGTGGTTGATTAATCATCTTGGAGCTGGGGGCTTTCAGTCCCTCCTGACCCCACACGCCCGAAGGGAGACCATGTAGCACAGCTAGCACACAGACACCTCCTAGTATGATCTGTAAAAGAAACAAGTAATGTCATTCTTGCAAATAACATTTTTCAGCTGGTATATGCTCCCACCTCTACTTCCCGGGTTTCATGATTAATACAATATTGTCTTTGCCCTTGGCTATGATTTCTGTTGGTTCTGGAAGACGATTTGGGGATTCTTACCACAACTTAGCACCAGGGTTTTTGTCAGTTGAACAAAACCTCCCTCCCCACGCACTGTTAGAAGGGCTGGGGCAGTCCCCTTTTTCACAATTCCTCCATACAGTGGAAATCACTACTTGTGAAATTCTGTCTCCAAATTGTATTATCAAGGCAGTATTCAAAAGATCAGTTTTTATTTCTTCTTGGTGGTCTGCATCAATCACTCCCCACAAGACCTGAATACCTTTTGAGTGCCAACCCAAATTGGGAGCTATCAATCCGAAATGCTCAGGGGTAGTATGTTTTCCAACACGTGTTTCACAGGGTGCCATGTCTCTTGGTTTCAAGGTGTAAGCTTTTAAGGCATGTAGATCAAGACCTGCAGATTCTTGTGTGGCTTGACAAGGAGCTAAGACTCCTACTTTTACTTCCCTATACATGAGTTGCTACATAAGGTTATATCTGTAATGTTGGGGTTAACATCCTCTTTAGCGTAGTCTCTCCATTTGTCCATGGTCTGTTATTCAAAATTTGGAGGGCTTCATTGAAATGCTCTCTCCAGTTTTTCAAAGTTCCATCTGATAGTTTTTGTAATTGGGCTTTCAGCAAGCCGTTCATTCTCTTGATCCGTCCTGCAGCTTGTGGATAATATGGACTGTGATAAATCCACTCAATATTGTGTTATAAATAATAGTCTTGCAGCGATTTTCCTTTGAAATGTGACCTGTTGTCGCTCTGGACATGGAGTGGGACTCCATAATATAACATTAACATGTCCAGAGTCCCTATGGTGTTATGTTGGGTGGCATGTTTGCAAGGGATGGCAATCTGATAACCAGAATAAGTATCCACTACTTTGCAGGCGTATTGACACCCGAAACTGGTCGGTAGTGGCCCAATGTAATCAATTTGCCATATCTGCCAGGTAATTTCCCTCTCCCCAACTGACCTTCGACTGTTTACGGGACAGATCTCTGTTGGGTGTGTTCACAAGTAGAACATTGCATGATCACAGTTTCTATCAAGTCTAGTGGAATGTGCATTCCTCCAATCTCTGCCCACCTGTAAGTGGCTTTCTCTCTCAGATGTCCACATTTTTGGTGCGCCCACTTAGCCATCCTCACCACCTCAGAATCCTGTGTCGCCACTTCTGCCTCTGAGTTTTGGGCTTTGTCGTCTGGAAGGGAATTGAACCATCATTCTAGTGAATCAGTGAGACAGTGGGCATTTACATGATATACAGTAACAGTACTTTGCTCTGGCATTTCACAAAATTTATCCACACCTCCTTCGGATGTATGTGCCAGTTATGTGCATGCCATGTTGGAAGCTAGGTGGCTAACCCATTGGAGGTAGACCAAGAATCCGTGTAAATATGAAGTCCCAGGTAATTCTTGTTTCAGTGCTTGATACACAGCGTACAATTCTGCATATTGACTGCTCTTCCCTTCTCCGGTAGTAGTTAACAATTTCTGGTGATTGGGTTATAAGCCACTATCTTCCCAATGTCTTTTAGCCCCCACATACTTGGCTGAACCATCGGTAAACCATACACGCTTCCTATCCTCATGGGACAAGGATTCAAATGGCTCACCCCATCTCACTGGTGACTTTAATTTGCGGTTCCTCCTGCACCCTCTCCACATCCTGCACAGGGGCTTGTGACACCTGTTCATGTAGACTGGCTGTTCCTGCTAGTCCCACTCGTGCCCTAGCCTGTATAGCCCATTTCCAGCATATGATACTAGCTTCTTGTGCATGTCCTATGCAGTGAGTTTTTTTAGGGGAACTCATCACCCACTACATTATTGGAATCTCTAGTCTCAGAATCACATTATGACCTAGGGTAACTTGCTCAGTATCCACTAGAGCCCAGTAACGAGCAAGTAACTATCAAAATGAGTATATCGCTCTCCACCATCAGGTATCTTTTTAGTCCCAAAACACAGGGGCACCCTCGTTCATCCCTGCTTTTGCCACATGCTCCAGTTTGCATATTGCCCCTGTTGATTACATGCAACTCCATGTCTCCTTCCTGTACAAGCCATAAATCTGAAGCCTTTTGAATCGCCTCCTTTGCCAAGTCAAATGCACACTGCTGCAGTTCACTCCATTCAAACTCATATTTCTTTTGTGTCGCCTTGTACAAAGGGGTCAAAATCTGACTCAAGTGAGGGATGTGCTGTCTCCAAAAAAACAAACAGTCCAATGAATCACTGTGTCTCCTGCTTAGTGCTGGGAGTGCCAAACTCTAAAATCTTTTGTTTTGCCCGCAGCAACTCCTCTCTGTGTCCCTGATTCCACTGAATTCCTAGAAACCTCACATTTTGAGAGGCCCCCTGTATCTTGTCTGGATTAATCATCCATTCTTTACTCTGCAAGAGTTCAACAATCCGCTCCAACTGAGTCTGTACCTGTTCTTGTGTCTCTCCTTGAATCATCACATCATCAATGTAATGGGTCACTTGTACCTCTGGAATGACAGATACTTCATCCATGTGCTCTGCCACCAGCTGGTGTCAGATGGTAGGGCTATGTTAATACCCCAGATGCAAAGATAACATCTTAAATTGTCTGCCACAATGTGAGAAGCTGAATTGCTCTTGACACTCGAGGGCCAATGGTTTAGAAAAAAAAGCATAGGCAATATCAATGGTTGCATACCAGGTCCCTTTAGGTTTCTGTACTCTTTCAATCAAATTGATGGTTTAGGGAACCACAGCGGTCAAAGGGTGGTGTATGTTTATTCATCTTTCAGCAATCAACCGTCATTCTATAGCACCTGTCTGGTTTGTGTATGGGCCACAGAGGATTATTCCATTCAGTGGTGGTTGGAGTTATCACACCAGCCTCAATCAATTCTTGTATAGTTTTACTTATTTCCTCATGCCCTCCTAAATGCGGTATTGCTTTAAGCAAATTACCTTGGTTGCTGGAGGCACCTTCACTGGGGGTATTTCCAGATCGTCCACCCTCATGGCTGCCACTGAAATGTATCTCTTTGATCCAATTTAATAACAACCATCATCTAAGTACAAAGTCATCCCCTTTAGAATACCAATTCCCAGTATATATTCCAGGAGGGGCACAATCAAAACAGTATATTCTCTTTTTGGTGTCTTTCCTATTTTCAGTTGAACTGTAGTCTGCACGGTAGGGGTGTGCTTTCCACCCAACCCTATGATGCTGTCGTGCTGACCAGTAAACTTTTTGGGATTTCCATAAATTAAAGAAGTCTCCGCTCCGGTGTCAACTAATGCTCGGACCCTTTGAACATTCAACATGCGGGCTGTTATCTTTACGAGATCATCCCTGTACTGGAGCTTGGCCGGTTTCCTAATCTGATTTAAACCTCTCAACTTTTGCCCAAGTCAGGTCTGGATATATGCTTGCATATCTATGAGCAGATTCCTCTCCTTCCCTGCTCTCAGCAGTTAACCACTCGCTGTCCAAATCTTCCTCCTCTTTCCCTCGTGAAGAAACATTTTTCTCCCTCTATTTTCCGTACTCCTGCATCTGTGGCTGACTCAGAGTCAGTTGTTAATTATCTTGCTTCTTAACTCTTCTGCTGCCTTCTTTCTGGTCTAACCCTCTCTTACGGTACATCTCCCACAAGCTTTTGGTATCCATCCCATCAATCTGCTCCTTGTTGGCACCAACCTTCAGTAATGCCATAAACAACTTTCCTGGATACTCTGTTATTGTCTGTGCGACCCTCAGATCTCGAGGCTTCCTCTGATTTATTCCAGTCTCCAAGCTCTCCCAACTCACGACCTGCCTCCAGCACGTCTTTCAATACCTGTCCTGCCTGATTAGTTAGAAGAGTCATTATCACTTGTTGGTAAGCCGAAGAAGCAAGGTGAATGATTTTATTACATATTGAGATTCTTAAAGGAGCATCTAACAAATTGTGAGCTTCATCCAAAAGAACAGCAGTTTCATACTTTCTTCTTTAATTCTTTGCATAGCATCTCTCAACGCGTGCCAAGGCTTATCATTTGGTGGCCAATCTGATTCAGTATGATATTTTTGGCTGCATCCCATAACTGTCAATCAGAACAAATTAGTTGCTCTTTGATTCCCATAACTTCTAAATTGTTCTTGTATTATGGGAACATAACTAAGAGCACAAAATGTCTTTGACTCTTCCCTCATCTAGTGCCACTTCAGAGGCACCCGTGTCAAACAACCTCACCATCCACGTAAGCAACGCTTCCCCAGATTTCAGTTTGAATCTGTCTATAATATCTTTTACTTCTTGCTGGTTGTAATCTTCTAGAAAGTGCATTTCAATACCTCCCGGGTTCTGTGGAGTGCCCTGTAGTTTTCGTCTAAATATTGGCTGTGTGCGAACCACTTTTGGCTTGTCTGTCTCAAACTGGCCCCCAACATTTTTAGCCTCTTCATCGCTGGAATTTGAAAAATTAGTTCTCTCCCAAATATTTATATCCCGTTTTTCGGGGTTCCAGTCTAATCCTGCTTTAGCAATGGCTAAATTAACTTTCTTGTGATTGATTTTACCCCTACGTTTCTGATACCTGTTTTGGGCGACTTTAACAGCTGCTTTCTTGGCAATAGACCGATAATCATCAGTCTTATCTTGCAATAATTTATTCTGACAAGACAGCATGGTTACATTATTTTTGGTGTCAAGTAGCCGCCTCTCTAATTGCTGGTTTTCATATTCCAGCTGCTTACATTTATCATGCATTTTTGTATAAGCAGATAATAAAATCCATCCTCTTCTGCCTAAAATAGATACATCACAACCCCGTTCAAGAGGTACTTTTTGTAAACACAATAAAGCATTATTTGGCTCAGCTTCATTAAGACAATCGTCCCAGCTCTCACATAAACCAACACTCAAACCCCATTCTTTCGCAAGAACATCATAAGGTTCTTTAATCCACCCTGGAATCTCACATGAGACTTGGGGGAAACTGCCTGTGAGGCTGCTTTTGACTTCCTGCCAAACATTTTTCACTTTTAAATCTTACTCTTTAACCTCCCTTCCCCTCCTACTGCAGAACTACCCCAATTTGTTCTGCTCTGCTTTAGACTGAGAGGAAACAAAATGAAAGAAATGCAAAGAATGCAGCACTCTTAATCTGAGTCATGAATTTATTAAGGCACTTCCCAGGTTTCATGAACAAAAAGAATAACGTGAGCTTTTATTTCACATGCAACAACACAGATGCAATTCTAAAAGTAATCACAGCGGTAGACTAATGGTGACCACAGAAAAAAAGACAATGCAATACTCCAACAATGAATATTTTTTTATATAAATATATATATGTATGTATGTTTGATGGCATGTGTAGCTACAGATGCACATGCTGTGCATATCTCGCCATCTACTGTTTGACCCAGAGCCTTACAAGTTGTTTTTCTTGCTTTTTTCGAGGCACAGGATCGAGTGACTCCTCCTGTCGGTGAGAGTGCACATGGGCATTGACTCCTTTGTTAAATTGTTTTCTTTCCACTGTCTGATTCAAAAACTCTATATTCTCTCAAACTTTTCTCATACAGTCGGAATTGTTTTGAACGCGGTTTCTTCTACACTCAACCCAATAGTACCGTTTGAATTAAGGAAACTCCTTTTCGGGCGCTCGTGCCCCCCTTGGGCCTGTTCAGGCCTACTGCGTTATGGCCTGATGGATCGGACTCCATTCTGATTCTATCCTCTGTGCCAAGCAAAATATCCTTATACAGACCAGCATTTGGTCTTTAATCGCTGTCTTTCTCCGGAACATCGAGAAGAAAGCTGTGATGCGTGTTGGTCTTTTCGATCGAAGAAAACATTGTGTGATCGAAGGGGCATGAAGACTAGAGATGGCGTCCAAGCACACAGAGTCCACCACCGACTCCCTCGATCCCAGAATCTGAGCAGGGTTCAGACGACAGCCAGCCAATAGTAGCGGCGCAGTACGTGAGTACACCAGCCCCAACACCAGCTTTTAAAAGATCAGACAAGGCCTTGGGTGCATCACAGCTGTCAAGCCATGGTTCTACCTAGAAAACATTAATTGTTGACCGACCCTTGGGTTTGGCGCTGAAAAAGACCAAAACACTCCATCAACAGGTTACCACGCTTGTTTTGGTGTAGGGGTCGAGCCGAAAATGACAAGCCTCAACCTCTGAACCGAGCTGACGTCCATCATTGGATCCGAAAAGAGTACGCTCTGCTTCGGAGCCGAAACCTCGGCCAGCAGCTTCAGACCCGAAACATTTCAGCCCGACTTCGGAGCTGAAAACATCATCTTATACAGAGGAGACAGGGCTTTCAGCTCGGGTGAGGCAGGTGCCCAAAACATTGACTGAACATTCCTCTAAAGGCACAAAACATAACTCTGAACATCAAATGGAGGAATTGGACATTTAACCTATTTTAGAGGTTATGGATAGCAATCAAAGTAGAATCCAAATCCAGAAAGAGACAGGAAAAAGTATTAGTTCTGTGGCTCCACAGACTAAAAGAAAGTTAAAATTTCAGGAGACTCTTGATACTGCCCCACCACCGGCAAACATTTTCAAGCAGAAGGAAAAGCCAAAACCTCTTCAGCTTTCTCCACCACATTCACCGCAACTTTATTTTTCACCTCAACCTCTCACTCCACCACCACCACCACCACCTTCACCATCGCACTCTCACACTTCTTCACAAGAAGAACAAAGGGTGATTCCAGTTACACTGTAGAGCCATGGGACATGTATGATTTGGATCCTATATCATCTAATGATCCGAATCTACCCTACTAGACCATCCCCACCAGAGGATAGTGCAGCTTATTACCAAGTAATATCCAGGGCAGCTGCATACTATGGAGTAAAAATGCTTGCAGAACCTTTAGAAGAGGATTTCCTTTTAAATACACTATCCTCAACTCATAAGCAATATCAGTGTTTACCAATGCTTCCTGGTATGCTTATGCAGAAGATATATTTAAAGAACCACTTAAAGCTAAAATTCTACCACCAAGGTTTGACAAAAATACAAGCCTGCGCCAACAGACCAATTTACATCACACAACAATTACCACCAGATTCTATTGTGGTCAGTGCAGCCAGGAAGCGTGCCAATAGTTGGTCTTCTGGGGATACCCCATCCCCTGACAAAGGAAACAGAAAATCTGATGCTGCAGTGAAAAGGGTGGCAACACAAACCGCCAACAAATGGCATATTGCCAATTCCCAGGCCTTGTTAGCAAGAAATGACAGGGCACTTTGGGATGAGATGCAAGAATTCTTGCAAAACCTACCCAAGGAACAGCAAAAGCGGGTGCAGCAAATTGTGGAAGAGTGTCAGGTCATAACAAATATTCAGATTAGGTCTGCTCTAGATGCAGCTGACACTGCAGCTAGAGGAATTAATAGCATAATCACAATTAGACTACATGCATGGTTGAGGTCCTCAGGTTTTATACCGGAGATACAACAGGCGGTCCTTAATATACTGTTTAACAAACAACAATATTTTGGACCAGAGTTGGACACAACCATAGAGAATCTAAAAAAAGACACTGACACAGTAAAAGCCATGGGAGCCCTTTATACCACACCATTTTGGGGTTCCTTTCGGAAACTGCAATTTAGGGGAGGTTTTAAAATCCAGACTGCAGAGGCTTCTACCTCTCAACGTTAACAAGCTGTGTGTGGAAACATACGTGCACCATCAATGTGACGGTGTTTAAAGCTAAGCACAAAATGTAGTCAGTACACCTTTTTATCAGTTACCTTTCTGATACTCATACTGTCATTTCTGTCGTGCAGCTATTATTTCCTCCTGCACAGATGTACCAGCATCCTTGACAACCACCTGCTTGGTAGCTCTTGTTATTCCCCCTCTCTCATCTAAATTTCCCACTCCCAGTTTAAACAATTATACTACTGTTCTGTTCCAAAATGTTTAAACTGTTCTCTACTAGTGCAAATGTATGACTGATCCCGCTGCATATTTACATGCATGCTCACTCTCCACTTAATTTGTACAGTTTTACATTAATGATAATGCTTTAGGTATTGACTATTTGCCTCCCTGAATTATGTAACACTGCAGCACATTGGGTGCACCCTTTTAATGCTATCTTTACTAATTGTCGTGTGTACACAGCACAAATGATATATGTGCACTACTATCTTGCAGTAATACGTGTGTTGTAATGAGATATAATGTTAAAGGAATGGAAACAATTGTAAACAAAATAATAAAACCGATTCAAACAAAACAAGATGCAGACAGGATGTATTCTAAAATTCTTTTGCGCCCTTCTAGACCATACACGTATTTTCTGCTGTTTATTTCGACATATAAATTGAATAAGGCAGCATGAAGTTTATTGTCCAGTGACTTAATAACGTGTCAATTCATATAAAATTAGTAGGCATGGGTACATGTTTTGTTTTGTGCTTAATATGTGAAAAACACAATAAAACTGATTTATTTAATCATATTTATACACATAAAAAGTGAAGGGAAGCCAAAACACAACCTGCTTTACCCTGTTAGTGTGCAAACATGGGTTTTGAGAGCAGGCATTTCTCAGATTTTATTTTTACTAAAGTATTTGGAATATAATACAATAATGGGTCCCAATATTTTATAATAGGGCCCCAATCACATAGTTCTTCTAAAGTTGTGTTAGTCAAGAGAATTAAAAAATTTCTAGCTATTGCGTCAAGAATTTTAGATTCTATTAAGGACACGGAGGCGAGGATTATCCCACCCAATTGATACATTTATATCATTAATGTGATAAAGGCTAAAATTCTTGACGCGATAGCTAGAAATTTTTTAATTCTATGTCCGGACCGGAGGCTTCGGATTATGCTAGTTCAAAGTCTATTTACTACTTCCGACACTACATCCACAATGGGTTTGTGATAGAAAACCTTAAAAGTGGAATCGTTTGACCAATCAGCTGCAGCCATGATGTCTTCAAGTCTGGCTCCTGTCGCAAAGGCTTTGGAAGCCATAGCTCCTCTAACCGAATGAGCCCCAAAAATACTTATGTCAATGCCGGATTTGGCTAGTAACCATTTGACCCAACGGGCTAAGGTTGCTGCAGTGACAGGATTAAACGGTTTTTGTAAGGAAATCAACAACTGTCCCGAAACATTCTGTCTGAATTCTCGTGTGACATCCTCATAACTCTTCAAACACTGAACAACACATAGGCCCTCATTCTGACCTTGGCGGGCGGCGGAGGCCGACCGCCAAAGTCCCGCCGTCAGGTTACCGTTCCGCGGTCGAAAGACCGCGGCGGTAATTCTGACTTTCCCGCTGGGCTGGCGGGCGGTCGCCTTCAGACCGCCAGCCAGCCCAGCGGGAAAGAGGCTTCCACGATGAAGCCGGCTCGGAATCGAGCCGGCGGAGTGGAAGCTGTGCGACGGGTGCAGTTGCACCCGTCGCGTATTTCACTGTCTGCGCAGCAGACAGTGAAATACATTTAGGGGCCCTCTTACGGGGGCCCCTGCAATGCCCATGCCAGTGGCATGGGCACTGCAGGGGCCCCCAGGGGCCCCGCGACCCCCCCTACCGCCATCTGGATCTCGGCGGTCCGACCGCCGGGATCTGGATGGCGGTAGGGGGGGTCGGAATCCCCGCGGCGGTGCAGCAAGCTGCGCCGCCGCGGAGGATTCAATGGGGCCGCGGTACACTGGCGGGACCCCGCCAGTGGTGCCGGTCCGACCGCGGCTTTACCGCCGCGGTCGGAATCCCCATTGGAGCACCGCCGGCCTGTCGGCGGTGCTCCCGCGGTCCTCCGCCCTGGCGGTCAAAGACCGCCAGGGTCAGAATGACCACCATAGTTTCTTATAATGCGGAAAAGATGGATATGAAATACATTTGGATGTCTAGAAATGGAAAAGGATACTCCATTAGGAGTGAATACTCTACCTGATAAATCCAGAGCTTTAACATCTGAGACCCTTCTGCAGGAGAGCAAACATAAAAGCATAGTCAATTTTGAGGATAGTTGTTTGCGAGATAGACCGTCATTATCCGGCCAGTTTCTAAGGAAACGTAAAATAATGTTAACATCCCACAAGGAGGTATACTTTGGTTGTGGGGGTTTTACCATACGGATGCCTCTAAGCAATTTGCAAATCAAGGGATGTTCTCCTACCGGTTTCCTTTGGATGTGGGGATGACCTGCTGAAAGAGCTGAACGACAATTGTGAATTGTCCTACAAGCCAAACCCTGAGAGGCCAACTATGACAAAAAATTGGCTATGACATGAATCTCTGACCCCAAGGGATCCACACTCCTTGTGTCGCACCAACGTATCCACTTCTTCCAGGCCTGTTCGTATCTTTTCTGCGTGGAGGAGGCCCAAGATTGGGATAAGAAAAACAATGCTGAGTCCGAAACCCCAGGCACTTGCCATCGTCTCCTGAAAGTCTCCAGGCCATCAGGGTTAACAGTCCCTGTAGGACCAGTGGATGAAAACTGTTTGATGGATCTGACAGAAGGTCCACCGACCACGGGATCTTCACCGGAAAGTCGCATGACTGGTTCATTGCAGAAGGGAACCATGGTTGAGCGCTCCACCAGGGGGTCACTAGAATGATTTCCGAGCGTTGGCGACGCACTTGTGCCAGGACGCGAGGAATCATCACAAAAGGAGGGAAGGCATAGAGAAGGTCCCTCGGCCAGAACTGCATGAATGCGTCCGTCCCCTTCGCTTGAGGATCCGGCCTCCAACTGAAGAAACAAGGGACCTGGCTGTTCAATCGGGACGCAAATAAATCTATCTGACATGTCCCCCAATGAAGTTGGAGAGCTTGGAAAATGTTCCGCTTGAGCCTCCAATCGCTGCCATCCCGAAGGAAACGAGAGTTCCAGTCTGCTGTCGTATTGGTAATGCCCGGAATGTATTCTGCTATTACCGAAATTTTCTGGTTGAGGCAAAAGTGCCAGAATTCTTTCGCTATCTCCGCCAGGAGGCGGGATCTGGTCCCTCCTAGGCGATTGATGTATCTGACTGCGGAGACATTGTCCATCCGCAGGAGAATGCAGCAATGAGCCCGGCGGGGAGCCAAAGATTTGATGGCGAACGATCCTGCCAGGAGTTCCAGGCAGTTGATGTGGTAAGATAGTTCCCCCGGGAACCAACGGCCTCCTGTCTCCACCTGGCCGCAACGTGCTCCCCAGCCCCAACGGCTGGCATCCGATTCGATCACTACATCCAGGTTGGAAGGGAAAATCGCTCTGCCATTCCATGCATCCATGTGGTCTAACCACCATGTTATCTCCGTCTTGGCTTCCTCCGAGAGGGGAACTAACTCTGAATATTGAAGACCTTTTTGAAGGTGAAGAATCTTCAATCTCTGACGGGCTCTGTAGTGCAGAGGCCCCGGGAAAATTGCTTGAATAGATGAGGCTAAAAGGCAGACAAGTCGGGCTAGTGTCCTCAACGATATAGTCGGAGAGGCAAGCGCTCTCCTCAATTCTTTCCTGATTAGATTCCGTTTGGTGATCGGGAGAATTAGTAATGATGCTAGAGAGTCTATCTGAAACCCCAGAAAATCCATACTCTGTGAAGGAATCAGATTGGACTTCTCTGAATTTAGGATAAACCTGAGGTCCTGGAGTAACTTTATTGTCCAATTGAGGTGAGTCAGCACCAGATCTCTGTCCTGGGCCATGATGAGAATATCGTCCAGGTAAATAATTAGACGCACTCCTCGTTCTCTTAGATATTGCACCACTGGGCGAAGGAGTTTGGTGAAACACCAGGGCGCTGAGGAGAGGCCGAAAGGGAGCACCTTGAATTCGAACCACTGGGAGTCCCATTGGAATTGTAGGAAACGTCTGTGAGGTGCAAAAATTGGGACTGAGAGGTAGGCGTCTTTGAGGTCTAGCCGTACCATCCAGTCTTTGTCCCTTAAAAGATCCCTGAGAAGGTGGATGCCCTCCATCTTGAAATGGCGATACACCATTCAGGAATTGAAATGTTTTAGGTTTAGGACCAGTCTGGATCCGCCGCCCTTCTTTTGTACCAAGAAGATAGTGCTGGCGAAACCTCGAGGGTGAGGTGAGGATTCCACCACTGCCCCTTTTTGAATGAGAGAGAGAATCTCCTCTTTTATGAATTTGCGATCTGCGCGGGAAAAAAGGAAGAGGCATAGGGGGGCTCGTTTGCTTTGGGGGGGGGCGTAAAACTCTAGCTGAAAGCCCTGAACTGACTGAAGAACCCAAGGGTCCTGAGTAATGGACTCCCAAGCCGGGAGAAACAGTTGAATCCTGCCCCCCAATATGACTTCTGAGGGAAGAATAATTCTCACCTGAGTTTGTGCTGTCTTGAATGGAGTTACCTCCACGATATCCTCTTGAGTTTCTACCTCGCCCCCTGTAGCGATTGGGGTAGAAGTTGCCTTGGCTTGAGTAGTTTCCTCTGTTACCTTGGGAGGCATATCTCGGGGCCTGGTATCTTCGGCCTGGCGCTCGACCCCTGAAGCGTCCGGCCCATATAAAAAGATCATTATTGAATACCTTTTTGATGTTAGATTGGGCTTTATCCAGGGCTGTGAATGTAGCTACGTATTTGTTCAAATTAGAAATAAATTTATCTCCGAAGAGCATTCCGTTAGCCGCTGGTCCGGCTTCGTTGATGGCCAACTCGGCGAGCTTTGGGTCTAAACGAATGAGGAAAGATCGTCTGCGCTCCGTTGACATGGCGCAGTTTGCATTGCCCAGGAGGCAGATTGCTCTCTGGGTCCATTGAAGTATCGCTTCCGTATCCAAGGGGGTTTCAGTTTCCTTGGATTCTACGGCTAAATCCAATATCTTTGTTAGCGGACCGGACATGTCTAATAATTTGTCCTGGCAACCTTTCCAGGCACGGTCTAGGCCCTTTTTTGGGTCCTTGGCGAATTTCCGGAGAAAGGTCGCCATGTTAGGATCCAGTTCTGGTGTGTCTGCTACTTTGCCTAGGAGGGAGGGGCGGGGGCACTCTGATCTAAGAGTGTTGCGTACCTCTTTCTCAAAGATTCTGCGCAGTCTGTCTTGGACGTAATTCACCACCTCTTGTTGAGGAACCCACTCAGTAGAGCGAGGATGAATGATATCCTCTGGAGAGAATAAGAGGTTCTTGCCTTGCGGGATGTCATCTTTGGGTGCATTATGCTTCGCCTTGCGCTGCTTTTTGCGCGGTTGAGGATCAGCTTGTGATTCATCCGAATCCGATTTTGAGGAAGAGGGATCGTGATAACTGGATTGGGAAGATGGTTGCACAGGGTTGGAAGGCGAAGTTTGAGGGGGGAGAAATCCTCCATACGCATGGTCACGCAACACGGAGGTTGCCATTTGTGACAACATTTCTGCAGAAGAGGTGCCACCTGAGCGTTGCAGTTTAAGACCCAACACTTCACCGGAATCCCCGGTTTGTAGGCGAGGTTGTTGGCTACTCTCGCCCAAAAATTCTCTTCTAGCGAAGTTAGACAGAGGTTTGGTAAATGGCTTGAGGGCCTGGATTAGCGCCCAATTCACGGAGTCTTGCACATGGTAACCCAGTGCTTGCACCAGTCTTTCCTCCGTATGATGTTCCGAGGATGCCTCTTGCAGTTCGTCATACTGCTCTTCCTCATTGGCGTAGTACGCCATCCTAAAATGTGTATGTATGTCTTTGATAGGAGGAGTTGACAGAGGGGGGCAAAAACCCTGAGCAGGTGTATACATTTTTTTTGATTTATCCGGTAAAAGAGCTTTAAGTGGAGGGAGCCACCTGCAAAACTTCAGTCTTTATAATATTATGTGTAAATTTCAAATATGCCCCCTGAGCCAAGCTCTATGAGTATTATTTCAGCCCCTACGGGTGCTCTGAGGCCGATTTCACAAGAAAATTGCCGCTCGTGTACTCGTGCCGCAAAGAAGCCGGTCGGAATCCTCTGATCGGCTCAATGCGCGTGCGCACGCATGGGCATCGAGAGAGGACAGCGTCCTCTGAACGAGCGAGCGCTCGTTCTTACGGCCTGCTCCCGCTCCACACCGGTGGGGTTGTAATGTTGAGGGGGCACTAAGCAAGCGGAGCCGAAGCTCCGGAATTCCTAAGAAAACGGAAATCAAATATTTCTGACGCTCGCGCTGACAATATTTAAACATTAAAACTCGCACATGGCATTAAAGCGGAGCGAAGCTCCGGATCGTTAAAAAAAGAATAGAGAGCAAGACATTGCTAAGCGCGCTGCTTTACTACAATATAGTATAACAACAAAACATTCAAGCGTTTCGCGCGTGACTTAACTGGCTGCTGGAGCAGCAAAGAAAGAGGAAGGACTATAGAGTTCATGCTATTTATGGACAGTATCGTGCCATGATTGGTGGGCTAAGGCTCATGGGATTTGTAGTTTTAAAAAATTGTTGTTTTTATTGGCTGCTGTGTTGACAGTAAAGTTAAGAGAAAGCATAATCCGAAGCCTCCGGTCCTGACATAGAATCAAAGGCTGTATATAAATCAGTGAAGTTGCCATTTAGACGCGAACCTTTTGTCATGTTTTGGTGAATTACCAATGACCAAATCATCAGATAATCTTTAATGCCGCAGTTGAATGGTTGAACTGGTTGAAACCCAGTGTAATAGCATGGTGATAAGCTGCTACTTCTCACTCATTCTTCTAAAGTGTGTAATAAAGCTAATCAAACCATTTTCCTTCCACATACAATAATCCATTCGGGCAGTAATTAAGCAGGTGAGTGTGAGCTGTTCCTAACAACCAGAACTGAATATGCCTCCTCCCCCCAGCAAACTGGAATATGTCATGATGCAAGGTGGTGATTGTAGAGACTGCTATGACTAGTGTCTATTACAACTAAATTGTCACACAGAATAAATAGTTGAAGGCTATTTGTGCCTGGGGCACCATCACGCTTGAAGCGGTTTGTCAGTCGCCACACCTCATTAAGCCCAATCTTCATTATTTCTGTTCCCAATACTTCCGGTTTCTTGAACTCAGTTTCGTTAGTTGGGCATGCCATTTATCATACTAAATACAGCTATTTTCCTCACTCTTATCCTTGTTAAGATTATTTACATAGCCGCTTCTTTTCCAAACCTTCATTATTTTGCTTCAAAATTCCCTTTTTATTTTCTGATTTTAGGTTTGTAAACATAAATTATTGCTCACACTCCTAGCCTTTTTTTCTTAATGCTTTGCAACTGTTTGTTTAGCCCCCATTTGAATACTAAGAGTTCCTTTACATTCTCTGTTTTATGTTTTTCTTTGTGGATGTGGCTAACGGCAGTTGGTTGTTGCATTTAAAAAAAAAAAAAAAAAAAAAAACATTTTGTATATGCTATTCTCATGTTTCAATATACAAAGAATATGTTTTGTATTGTAAATGACCAAAGAATACGTTTTGAAAGCCAGATCTCATTAAATGAGACAATTTTATCTTATTCAGTTTTTCCTTTCTGGTTTAGTGAACTGTGGCCAGCATCCCAGTGTTACTATTAGTTGCACAGTCAGTAGTAAACATCTTACGTAGGTGGTTACTCTCCATCGAAGTTATTATCACAAGGCATTGAATTTCATTTTCTAACTCTCAGGTTACTAATGTGTAATCCAGTGCCACAGCTTAAAAACGTGATAGTCAAACGAGGAGGTTGACTTCAGATGAATTGCCTATTTAAGGTTATAGAGCTCTGCGGTGCAGCTCATTCAGTAGCATTGCACTAACCCTGTCTCAGAATCTGTTAATCTGAGACAGTGTTTAACAATTAGTCAGCCTGGCCATATATCCAAAAATGGTTTGAAATGAAATGAAACACATAAAAGGTGATAGGAGGAATGCTTACAATTTGTGTAACCATAGGCAATTGCTCGGGGTAGCATTCCAGCCAATCATTGTTACCTACCATGCCACCTCAGTTTGGACTCGGCTGGATGCAAATTGAATTTAAGTTCCCTTTAAGAATAAGTCTAGCATTATCGTACTGCAGTTTAAATTTGTATGTGTGTTTTTAATAACTATTGAGATCTCATTCATCTAGAAATATATGGACATATATGTGCATTGCAAAGTATTATTATATTATCTTTAAATATCTTATGTAGTTTCTTGAATTTATTTGCAACATTAAAGAGAGTACGTTTCAAGAATCAGTTCTAAGGAAGTAGCTGCATGAACCACAATTCCTCCGTAAGCACCATGTTTCTGATTTATTTTTACTGCTTACGGAAAGAAGGTCGAAAAACATCCATTGGTAGCTCTTAAAACAGCCATGTTTCCTGACCACAGAATTTAATAAAGCAGGTCAGAAAACCTGAGTTCATCATAACATTTAATTTAAAGATGCCAACTATAGAGCAAAATCTTTGACTGCGGCGTATTGAACTTGTGTACAGTTCATAGGTAGAGAGTTTGCCAATGCTAGGAAAGAGGGTATATTTTGGGCCCCCTACCAATTGGCTGGATACTTTTTTCACCATTATATTACAGAATCTCCCTTTATCAGTGTATCGGTTTAAGCTCATTTGCTAGGGTCATTGCTAGGGTTCCTTACCACACCCTTTGGCAGCACACAAAATTAAAAATTCTGAGACTTTAATGGGATTTATTTGTATTAATTTAGATACTTTCTTATTTCTTGCGATATGGATGGATAGCTTTCTCCAGTCAGTCGTAGCTTTTTAATTCCATATTTCTTAAAGAATCCTCTGTCAGAAATGAATGTCCAAGAAGTATGCATAGGTCCATTCGATTTTAACATTTTTAATATAATTTATTTGTTCAAACAAACAAAGCCAGAAAAGAGATCCAAAATTTTAAAATGGAATGTGTATATCCGTTCTTATTGGACAAATATTACACCAAACGCACAGACACAACCCCCCAACTCTGGTGGCCTGTGGGGCTTTTTTTTAATAACATTTGTTACTTTTCAGCCACTTTGGAAGATTTGGGAGACAGATCGGATCCTAGTGAAGTAGAGTTCTGGCCCAAACTCTAGCGGTAATATTTTTTTTACAGAGGAGCCAGCCTCACCCACCATGCAGGGGTGGAGCCTGAGGCAAATACCAGAGGTGGGTCATCAGTACCCAAGGGTATCAACACGCCTGCCAGAAATACTATTAGTGATGCCTCTCTCCGGAGTAGACAGCATGGAAACAGTACCTATCTTTAACTTATTATCTCACACACTCTCAAGTACAAAAATCCCCTTGCCGATTAAAGGTTTTTTGTTTGTCCCTTAAGAACATACTAATTTATCTTGGGAACACAGTGAATGTTTAAATGTTTTTAGAATAATCAGTCTGAAAGCATTTTATGAAGTTGCCAACTCCTATTCTAGTTCTTATGTAATAGGCTTACGTCCTGCCTCCACTTCCAGTTTTTCTCCATCCACAGCCAGCCTACCTGTGGAGATTCTCTCTTCTGAAAAACTAGTTCTCGGAGACCTCAACATATTCCAAACAAAAAAAACTTTCCCATAACATCTCATTACAAGAATATGAAGCCCTCTACACTCTCAAAATAGATAGTACCCCTATTGTCAAACCTGCTGACAAAGGGGGAGCCGTTCTCCTACAGGACATCATTTCATACAAATTGGAGATCCTTTGCTAGCTGAATAACCCTGAACGTTATGCAAAACGTACTAAAGATCAAGCAAGTGAGATACAAAGTGAAATACTCAAACTTGCAAATGAAGCTAAAGAGATGAGTTTTCACAGCAAAAATTAGTTCTTCTACCTCAAGGTGTGCAACCAAGGCATTCCAGTTATTCATACTCTTCCTAAAGTTCACTAAAATATTGACAGCCCACAGCAGACCCATTGTTTCAGGGTGCGGTTCAATCTTGGAGCTGATTGGTCAGTGCATTGACTTCTTCATCAAGCCTTTGTGCCCCCGCAGAATGCTATATATGTGATCGCATGGATTGTATAAATCTCATTAAAGACTCATCTACCCACACCAGGATCCTTATTGGTTACTCTGGACATAGAATCCCTCTATTCGAACATACCCCAGTTAGAGGCCTTCAGTGTTATACGTAGCTTCCTTAGTCGCAGACTCCATGTTCCAACCACATTCATTATATAATTGCTGGAACTGGCCCTCTCAAGCAGTTTCTTTAAATTTGACAACAATTTCTATTTATAGATAAAGGACACTTCCCCCATAGACTGCATCGAATATTCCCGGGAGCTCTCTCGGTATGCCCACGATGCGGCCAAAACAATGCCACCTTCCTACATATGACATGGGAATGCTCTGACATATCCCTCACCTGGGCACACGTTGTGCAGCATACTTCCGATATTGTAGACGTTCCCATCCCATTAGACCCACTGCTATGCCTCTTAGGGATAACTTGCAGATCTAAATTGTCCAAGTATTATTTGAAGTTTGTGGATCTCGCCCTTATCCTCTTTAAACCCTTGATTGCTATGAACTGGAAGGCCCCGAAACCTCCTGATATATCGCAATGGCTTCGAGGGGTGCTACACTGGGCTACGATTGAAGCACAAGCAGTTGAATATGACAACCGCAAATGTGGGGGTGAAGGTGGGATTACACTATGGGACACGTATCTAGTGAAAGTAGAAGATAAATTGGCCGCTCTTGCCCCTATCGCTTCACCTTGTGTGGACACCTCATCCAACCCTAGCTAAACTAATCGTATGCGTCAGCTCTATGGTCTCGACCCACCAGTAGTTCTCGCGCTCTGAACTCCCTGCCTCCTCACATCGTTCCACCCCGACTTTACAATTACTGTATCACATCACTTATTGCTTCCTTCTTCCCCCCCCCCCTCTCCGATCGTAATTATTTCACGTCAAACTATTGCGATTTGGATGATGTGCCTATCCAAATCGTTCGCCGATGCGCCTCCTCTTCACCAGGTAGCTCTTCATTGTTGTTTTCACTGTTTTTTTTAGATCTTATTGGTTCCTGTAGCTTATTATATTTTTCCTGTCTTGGATTACATTACACCCCATAATGTCTTTATTTATAGAATTGTGTATACTCAACTATTAGCTCATGTATTTCTGACCTTCTTTATTCTGTATGAATGTAATACAATATCTCTCAACATCTGATTCACGCACAATGCACCGCCCTACTTATGCCCCATTATTATCGATAATGGGTGATGCCTGACAGGTACAGATATGTTTTCTTTCTCCATAATTGTAATCTTTGTCTGCTGTGCGTGATTGTATAACAGCCCGATAACGATATGTAACAGATCACTTACACAAAGATGTTTTATTATGTATGTTTTATTCAACTTAAAATACCAATAAACAGATTTAAAAAAAAAAAAAAAAAAAGATAAGACACTTGCATGAGGGCAGGTTTTGGACCACATTGTGCAGTATTGTACATGGATGACCTGGAACAGTCATTTTCTCTTACACTAATCCTTTCAGAGTAACAACATTGCTCTCTGCAAAAGATACACAGGTGATATCTTCATGATTTGAGAGGGTGACTCTCCGAAACTGCTATTATTTCAGTCATAATTAAACCAAAACTGTGATGCCCTCTTAGATTCACAATGCAATCCATTCAATCAGAAATCTCTTTCCTGGACCTTTATGTTTGTGTTAAAAAAATTAGCATCTCTACACCCCCCTTTATAGGAAGACCACAGAGAGAAACGCACTCCTGGCATACAACAGTTCCCACTCACGCTAAGGGACTCCAAGCCAAATGCAGTGGCAAACACAAGTAATTTCTTCAGGGAGGTAGAAATCCTAACCCCCATGTAACTTAAACGTGGCTATCCCAAATGCCTGATAAGATGCTCTGTGAAGGACTAGGTGAGACTCTACTACCCCCTCATGCAAAACAGAAATCTAACAGACTTGTCTGCATCACTACTTTCTCTCCAAGTTCAATCTTCATCTCCAAAAGCATTAAAAACACTGGCATAATTTTCCAGCTGGGGTCTTTGCTTTTGAGCCACCTATGTTTTCTTACAAGCGGGAAAAGAACTTAAAAGACCATCTCGTCTGTACAGCCATACCACCACCCAGACTAACACGCACCATTAGAGTGCTGCCCTTCCCCCATGTAGTGTGGGTCCTCTTTGCATTGGGATGAAAGAATTTACACGTTTCACTACATTTTCTCAAATTGCAACACTGCCAACATAATATGTCATTCTGTGCCCTTTAACATACTGTACATTGAATAAACCACACAAAAATTAGGATTTGCATATGCAAGCATTGGAGTCGCATCAAATGGAAGGTCCTCACTGCCCCCCTAGTGTCACTTTTTTTTTTTTTTTTTTTTTTTAAAGAGTTTGGTCATTGTGAGGATGACTTAACAGTGGCAAAGTGATCAGCATCATTTTCACCTCTGAGAGAGGAGGCAATATCGAATCCCTATTGAACAAGGAGGAATTGTGTTGCTTTCTTTGTTTGGACCTTATACACACAGGTCTAAATTGTGATGAAGATTAGGCATCCTCGATTTAAAATAAACTCTCCTCATACAGAAATTATATGAACTCTCAAATCATGTTGCCCTTTTTGTTTCTTTTCACAATGTAACTTTGATTTTATTGTACTGTCGCGTTTCTGGTTGTATTTCAGGCCTTGAAAAATCATAAAACTGTTACTAGATTGTGTGATTCTATGCGAAAATTGTATTTTACAGTCTCCTTTTTGTTCATTCTTACATTCAAATGTGAGTTCAGCATTTCTGCTGTAAAAAATAAAAAAAATAAAAAATCATATCCTCTTTTGTTTGATTAAATACACTAAACGTTTGCTCCATGTATAATAAATCTAGCCCACATTTAGGGTACACATGACCCATGCATGACTTACCTCTTAGTTTATTAATAGCTTTGCCATCAGGGCAGGAGTGTTAATCAGTTTATGTTTAAACACTCACTTTTAATAAATCTAATACTAAAGCATGATGTATTAGCGCACTGTCATTTACAGACAGTAAATATCCAAGAAATGTCCAAAAACCTTCCTACTAACTTGCAGCTTTGCTGATAAAACTATATAGTGTATTAACCATAATCTGTGAAAATTGAGTTTCAGAAAACATTTAATTTGCACATCACCAAGTAAAGTGCTCTGACTTTTTTTTCATTCTATTAACATGTTTTTTTCATCACACAAAAGTATAAAAAATGGTCTTTCATAGCTATTGAAATATATTTTGAAATGTTTGTAAAGTTGATTTAGTTATATACATTTTGTGTGTTAGGAAAAACCTGATAATAAAAGCCTTTCATTTCACATAGGTCACACAATTCACCTTACAAAATTCCGGAACTCTGGAGTTACAAGGAAAAGTATTTGCATTGCAAGAAGACAAACTCACTTTTTACGTCTGTCTCTGAACACAGAGCAAATGTGACAAGAAAAAGATTTGAAGGCGTCTTAATTGCTAATTTAATTTCTGACTGAACAGAACACCTTGTCTTTGTCCAATCACCAGAAGGGTTGAGTGGAATCTAAAAATAGCTCGATCTCATAAAATAAAACTCGCCATAGCGAGTGGAACAGTAGATTTTTCGAGCCCTGATTTTGGTTTAAGTGTATATATGCTGATTTATTTTGAGATTTCCCAGTCTCTCTTAAATCATTCCAAAAAGGGTGCCCACTTCTCCTCCCTTTTCTGGCCCTGGGTCTAGTCTGTCTTCAGTTTCTTCATTTTCATTCTTGGGCTGTCTCTTTTTGTCGCCTACCCTAACCAACATGCTGCCTGTTTACACTCCCCTTTGAGAACTCATTGTCCAGAAAGGACTCCATGCTGCCAGTCAGCACTACTGGCGAATCGCTATTTTTGGACTGATTCAAACCCAGTAAAGAAATCTGGCACTCATCCATGATACCCAGACCACACGTGTGCCTTCCCCCTAGGGGCTGATTGGAGCCCCCATGGATAGCCAGTATAGTTCCAGCTCAGGTCAGTAACTTTAATACTACTGCAAACATTCTCGTTTAGCAGTATTACCATGTTTGATAATTTTAAGCAGCTCCTCTTTACATTTCTTTTGATTTAGGCCATTTCTGGCCATCCTGTTCCTGGAGCGTGTCACCAGGGACTCCCTCTTTTTTAAATTTTGTTTTAAAGCAACTGCATTACCTTTCATAATGTAAGTGTGGTCTGATGAGTCTTGCCAAAGCCTTGTACTGGCTCACGTATTTTTTTTACTTTGCTTCACTCTGATCACCCTGTCTCTTTTAGTGATTCAGCTCCCTCCCAGGCTTGTTGTTTCCCCAGAGTCCTGATGCTGATCAATCGACAGCTGCTATTAATTTCAGAAGGCCTCCGTTGGTGGAAAAAGTACTTGTTGCATTGAATCATCTGACTAGTGCTCAAGAAAGAATGAGAGCCTTACTCCTGGGTGCTTTTATAAGCCCTTGGACATAATTAGGGCTCCCATCATCCCTTTAGCAACCGACTCTCCCCGTTGGTAATCTCCAGGATATGGATTGATGCTCTGTGACGCTCAGGTCCCCAGTCTCTCCCCCCCCCCCCCCAACCCCCCTCTTTGATGACGGCTCACCCCTCCTTGGCTTTAGATGACCATTCTAGGCCTGTGCGGGGCGCCGACAAAACATAAAAATCAAAACCAAGGGTCCATATGCACTTTTTGTGGGCTCTAAATTATTATCTTGTGACGTTGCAGGAATTTAATCCAAACTGTCCAATAAAGGCTGAGTATAATACATAAAAGAATTTGAAATAATCTGTCTTCAAGAGACTCTGTCTATAAGTGACTTATGTAGATAATTTTAGATCATTTTTTCCCAAGCAATGCCATCTTCTTCTGGGAGAGCAAGGGGTACATGGCTATCATGATTTCGGTTAAGCTTCTTGCCTCAAAGTAAAGCTCCTTTCTTTGGTTCCAAGATTTGATGTTGTCCGGAGCAGGCCCTATTGACTTGTTGATTATCAATATTTATTATTATTTATTTAATCCTCACTCTACATAAGTTGTGGCTCTGTTAGATGACTTTATTGCTAAATTGAGTTTTGAATTGAGTTTTGAAACTCATGGATGTTGAAAGCTATGGGCACTTTGTGAGTATAGCGGGTCCCCGGTTTTTGGGTTAGAAGATTTAGATGGCCTAGAGTTGGCTCATTAACGCATACAAAGTATGGGGATGCTTTGAACATGATGATTTTAATAGTGATCTTCTTTTTGCCAGTGAGTGTGGTTTGGCTCCTTTAAAGGCTCATCCAACTTTCACAGGGGTTGGTACACACTACTGATTTCAAAAGAATATCGTTTTTTAATTTGGGAATTTAGAATCTCTGCTAGTGGTGTCAGCGATCACAGCCCCCTTGACTCCTTTTTGAATAGTGACCATTATAATGGGAGGGGAAACTTGGAAGTGGTCCCTGTTGCTTTTTCGACAAATAGGGGCCTCCGTATCAGATGGACTCTGTCGACTCACCAAAGTTTTTAGCGACTGTAGTGTCTCAAAACTTAGACTTGGTTAACAAGTGTTTATCCACCAGTGCTTCACCTTGCTCCATAATTGACATCTTCGTTACCATACTCAGTTTCCTTAGCAATAACATCAAAACATAGGCCACCCACATTTCCCCCACAGGACTGGTTTAATAATATAGCTTGCTCTGGAGCTCATAAAGAGGTTAAGGCAGCTCTAAATACCTAAATCCCAAAAAACTGGGAGAATGTCAAATCATCCCGTAAGCTTTATACAGCTGCACTTAGGGACAGGAAATACAAGCTCAGAAACTCAGCTTGGACTAACCTTACAACGTCATAGAACGTTGGGAACCCCAGACATTTTTGGGAGGTAATAAATCACCCCCTGCTTACAGAAGGGACCCCCTTGAAGATAGATCTGTAGCGGAATCCTGGGTTTGCTACTTCTCCCAAGTTTTTAATTCAATAGGTCTGCCTTCTACAGAGCTAAATGATTGGAAACCATCATGGAATGACAGGGAGTTGGCCCTTCAGTTTAGTAACACTATTTGGGTCAAGGATGTTGGTGTAGCTATTAAGAACAAAGGTGACAAAGCTCTGGGACTGGATGGAGTCACTTTGCATATTTTTAAAGAAAATGTTTACCTCTGGGCCTCCTTGCTCACAAATGTTTTTTAGAGCAACGCTTCCTGGACCTCTAATAATTACATGGAAAGAAGCATTTTTTTTGTCCCAGGCTCAAAAATAAAAAAAGCAATAGAAATAGATCGGCTTGCTACCGCCCAATATCCTTGTTTGGTTCTACTTTGAAGATCTTAGGAAAGGTCATTCTGGCGGGATTGGAGGATTGGGCTGTGACAAATAACATCTTTTTAGAGGTCTGGTATGGTTTAAGACCTGGAACTGGTACTATAGAGCAGTGTTCAAACATTTCCCTTTTAATTGACTAATATGTTCAAGTAGAGAAAAGTACTCTGCATTTAGCTTTTATGGATCTGTCATGTGCTTTTGACACCAGGAACCGAGCCAAGATATGGGACATTTTAGAAATCTAGGGGGTGGAAAAAGCTCTAGTTACAGTTTTATGCCACCTCCATCTGGATAGCGCACCAAAAAATAGCTTTAGTCCAAATGGGGAATGCACATCACCTCTAAGCAGCCATGTGGGTGTCTGCCAATTCTGTATTTTACGTCTGTTTTAATTTTTACATTGTATTAACGATCTTAAAGGATACTTCAAGTGACAAGACATTCCGAAGGTAGTCAGCTTCTAGCTTCCTGCACTTCCTAACACTGATGATGTGGTCCTAATAGCAAGGATCACTAATAGCCTTCAGAGGTTGATGGATGCCTTTTTAAGTTTATGACTTAAAGGTTAACCGCTCAAAGTCCTTCACAATGATTTGGGTGTGTGAAGGTACAAAAATGAAAGATCATTATATAGAGGGATTGCCTATTACAAGAATAGATAGTTTTAACTATTTAGGCATCCCTTTTGATTTCCAGCACACGTGGGTCCCTTTGTTGACATTGACATTGAGATCACTGCAGTTTTCGAAAGCGAGTTAAGCTGTTTTCTGTTTTGTGTCAAAACTGGACCACAGGCCAGTGACTTAGATAGTAACTCTGTATCAATCCAAATGTATTTTGGTTGCCACCTATGTGGCGGGAGTTTGGGGGGTATTGCCATTGTAATAGTCTAAAAAATATACAAAATAACGTTTTGCTTAGATTATTAACAGCTCCCCCTGGTATGGCTACCTTTTTCTGCTACTTTGACGTAGGTATGATTTATTTGAAAGACTTAATTGAACTGGCTCCCTTCCTGCTATGGTAAAAAATGTGTCAGTCTCCTGAGTTGGGTCTCACTAAAAGTATTGTTCTGGACTGTTTTTTCTTGGACCAGATGCTTAATATTCCCTTATTAGCCTGCATCAAGTGCACTTTCTCAAGATTGGGGTACCTCCGTTTTTTTTTTCTTTACTAACCTGGAACTTTTAGGTCCTGCTGCCAGAGCCCGGATAAGTCTTCTTTTCTACGATCAGTGTCAGTGTACATGATGGACAAATGACCTTCAGTTGTCCTCTTCAGCAAGTTATCGGGCCCAATCTCCTAGATATGATTCTGAGTTTTATCTAACCTATGTAGATAGCACTCAGTACAGATTATATCTAACCAGGTTACTTCTGTCTCTTTACATTTTCTTTTAGCTTTCCCCCAACACGGAGTGTGGTTTGCAAAATTTCCAAATTGCCTGTGTAATAACCTCTCACACCAAAATACAGTTCTTTTATGCTTTTTTCTCGCTTTACCAATCAGTGCAGAGCTGTTTTCTATTCTTTGTTTTACTTCCTTGATGTTTGCTCTGCCATTATTAGCTTCATTAGAGGGTCGTTATTTATTAGAAAGAGACTCTTAACCAGTTCCTGCCTTGATTTTCTTATTATAACTATGTATTTGCTCTTTACCATCTGTTTTATGGTAAAACTATTATAAAACTGTTTTATGACTGTTCAAGGGGAGTTGATTGTTCTTAATCATGTAACATGTGATTTTATGTTTCTTTTATTAAGCTCTAACTGTGGTCCTCTTCTGTTCATTGTTGTCAAAATAACTGTATGAAATTTTTACGGTGTACTTTATTGGCATTAATGCCAAATAAAGTTAGTTTTGATGATGACTGTGACGTGTAACTTGCAAAGTTTTTAGTTTCAATAATATATTTACAAAACGCACAATACAGCTCAGTTGAAATTCTGCAGTGTGCACTTGCCTTTGTAGTGACTTAGGGATCATTATTGTCTCGCTTTATATTCCCTGTACGATAGTCATGTTGGCATGTTTGGCTAGAGGTATAATGACTTTCAGTGCTTTATCCTGTGGTAATTGCATTGTTCATTCCAGGACTGGTAGTAACCTGAGATGTTTGTAATTAGTGTGATGCTCAGACAAAAAATGCAACAAAATTAGTGTGTTTTTTTTTTTTTTTTTAGCTATCGTTTGATTCATAACTTGCATAATCTAGGTGGGTAATCAGCCATTTACAAAAAAAGAACATTATGCTGACAATGAACGGGAAGGGTTTCTTATTTGTTTAATCTTGTTAATGGCAGACCAGTTTGGGGTGCTATTCTTGTATTTCTTCAGTTTTTTAGTTTGACATGGTTAGGTGTTCACTCCCATGCCTTTGTGTCTGTGGGAAATTCTGTTGTGTAGATTGCAGCGTTTGTATTTTTCTATTGAGTTTTTAAAAACGTTATTGGTATCTCCTTTACTTTTCAAAACTATTTTAGACTAGCAATATAACACACAGATTGGTTGTATTTTAATATTCCACAGCTATCTCACAATATTATTTGCAAGCTGTCACCTTTATGATATAACCTACACCATTATGGAGAGAGAGGAGGTAGTGCACTTATTCTGTTCTACTCTTGTCTGGCAGTCCCCTTCAGTTCAGTCGATAATAACTCCATGCACCTGTCTATGTTGGAGCATTTGTCCCCCATAATCCTATGTTGCACATCATTTCTGTGGACTTGGGTGGTAATGGATTTCCCCCACAGTCCTAGTAGCATGATCCTAACTTCCAGAAGAAGCAACACATGCTTTCCCTGCTAACCACGCATGGTTTCCTTGCTAACCAAGATCCTCCTGTACCCAGTGCTTAATTTGTATTTTTTGTTTTTTAAGTGCTCAGCCGCAAAGTTATTCGCAGAAACCTGTGTTCAGTGTCATAAATATTGGGGGTGCTAAATACCAAGAGTGCATAATATTGATTCTGCCTCGTGCCTATTCCATCCAGCTCACTTTTGCAGGTTGTTTTTCAGCCCAGCTTTCTAACTTTCACTGTTTATCTGACTTTTTCTTACACTTTCTTTTCCCCTAATGTGTTTTTCTCTCTTTTGCTCAATGTGAAAGTCTGATTTGGAAAAGTAAATGCTGATCCTCAAAAATGAGAGCCGAGATGGGAGGGTGAGGGTGTTGCTGTGCCAGGATCAACCTCTTGCCAACTTTAAAAAAAACAAAAAAAAACAATTGACCATAGTGTTTTAAATTTTATGATTGGTAGTTGTTAATTTCCTGTTTTTTTTTTGGGGGGTGGGTTTTTTTGTTTTTGTTTTCTACCTATTTGCACTTTGTGATGGAGAGGTATGTGAAGCCCATGGGGGAACTTAGAAAGCTACATATTTCTGAAAAGTAGACCAAATTCAGACATCTCCATAGGATCATTTGTGTAGATCGCTCAGGTTTTACAAAAGCAACTAATCAGTGAAATAGAAAAATAATGAAAATTAGTAGGAAACTATGGAAACGGGTGTTTTCATCTTGGTGGCTGATTTCCAAAAGTAAAGTACAGTTACATCCGTCAGACTCTTCTGGTTGTTGGTTGACGAAGAACACATGATACACAGTCATTGACTGAGCTGCAGCTTATGATTTTTCTCTGTATCAACCATGCATAAACTCATGTGGCAAAATCTTTTGAATGAAAAATGGGGGAAAAGGAAACTTATACATTTTTTAAATGTGCCCACATTTACTTTAGGAATTGTTCTTCTTTGTACAAGTCTGAATTTGTGGTTACCCTTACTATCATGTGAATCAGAGGGCATTTAGCGAAATGTTATTTTCTTTCTTGCACACTGGTAGACATTTGGAAGCCAAAAATGGAGAGAAACTCAGTTGATGATAACAAATGTTCCATCATTCTATGCTCGCTGAATGCTTGCACACCTCTCCCAATAATAAAAAATAAAAAAATACTGCACAGGTGTGGATTGGCCTGTCACCGCAATAGGAAAAAGGTCTGAAATGCACAAAGGAAACATCAAGATTTTTTCTTAGAAAATCACTCATTCTGGTGATGTTGGGTACCTGTGGAGTTGCAGCCTGAGTTCAGCCAGCATCTATGGAAACTTACCAACCCCAGACATTTCTGAAAAACAGATATTCAGATGGGTCCTGATTTAGGTAGCTTACATAGATTTCATTAAATTTTAATACCGAGAATGTTCTGCAATCGTCAAACTTCAGCTAAAATTGCAAATATCCCTCACATTTGTTTATGAGCAAGATCAGGCATCCACTGAATTCCTACCACCCAGCTTCCCACATTTCTCCTGATTAAAAATGTGAAGTCAATAAAGTCTTCATAAAATAATAGTTTTGATCCATTCCTATGACATGCCTTGGGTTCACCCACACCTAGAACACAGTGTTTCAATCATGTGAAGTGTGGCAGTGTAGTGAGGTACGATATTGGCCAATACCTATACTTTGAGGTTTGTAGGGCGTTCTGGATTCCACTAGGTCTCCACAGGGGTGTGGAAATTAATAAAATATCTGCTTGTCTATTGGACGGGTTGCTTCTTAAATGTACTTGTCTGGTAAAAGAATCTACTTGTCCCTTTGGTGCCATGTAGTACAGTGAAAAATTATGGCAGCAATCATATTATGTAAGAGCTTTGATAATAGCCTGTCCGATTATACCAGGGCTACTACTGTATCTGTGTTTGAATTCTTGCAGTTTCAATCCCTACTATAGCAATTTCCCTATTTTGCCACCTTTCCCCAGATCTACATGCTGGAGGAAGCAGTAGGCAGCAGTTCCAGGGCCGGAATGCCTTTGAGTCTGCAAACCCACTAACTTGCATGTTCTAAGAATTTTCACCAACTCTTCTCTAATCTTTTCACATAATGAGAAAGGTGGGAAATTTACTTCTGATAATGGCAGAAGTAGAAGTTCTTCCAGGGTTGGGGGAAAAAAGTGGTTGGAAGAAAAGTGAACTTGCAAATGCTCAGTAGATTTTCACATGAGCAAATCTACACATGCATATTTGCTTGAGCTAAAATACAGTTCACAAATATTTTCTAGGACTACGATTTCCTGTTCTACTTCTGTAAGTTCTTGTGAATTCATGAAAGCCACTAATTCAAAGACCTATACAAGGGTACACTTTTGTGACTTTCTTTAAGAATTGGGTCCCTAAGTAGGACTGATGTTAAGAAAGACATTTTGTTTTTATTGAGCTTATATTCCTCTCTCCTATGGCTGGCTTTACTGTTAGTGATCACATTCTGCTCTTCCACAAGGAGCATATTGACACACAATGTAGTTTTGTTCAGTGACAGGAACTACTGTGGCAATCCGTGACGTAACAAAACTGGAGGGGGTCCCCTGCAAAGAATATTGAGCCCCTCCAGACTCTCAGGGCAGGTTTTCTGATGAGTGGGCCTCCAGGAGAGGGGGGCTGTGGAGCCTTTGTTACAACGCTGGTGGCAATGTGAGCATTTTGAGACCAAATATTTGTTCTCCTTTTTGTCAATGATTGTTACAATGGTGAGGGCCTGGTAGCTCCCACAACAATAAAGTGTTACAACAGCCATGTCAAAACAAGACGCGCATTGATGAAACCACACAAAATGTCAGATCGGTTGGTTTTGCCAGTGCTTGTTTATTTTCACGCTTCCCATAATATTGTTGAAAATGGTTACACCGATTTTTCCATTAGGAATATTTTTTGCACCTAAATTTCCATAATAGTTTCCTACTTGCATTTTTTTCTGAACATTTTATTTTGAAAGCAAAGAATCATCACTCTTGCTTACAAGCTTCTACAAACATTTGCATCTAACCAAAGAGCATTTTGTGAGCATTATACTTAGCCTCATATTGTTCAACTTTTCAAACGTGTGTACACTTTTTTAATTTTTTTTTACTGGAACCACTATCATTTAGTGCAGTGTGACCTTAAGATGTTTATTTACAGTGCTCACCCTAATAATGAAGGCTTTTCATGGATGAACCATGAATACAAGTTTGAACAGCATTAACATATGGACACACACATTACCTCAACTGCAGACAATTCCCTTCTCTGTAAACTTGCAGCCAAATTGTTTGTGCTTCAGGGTGCTAGACCTACTTGTCCAAAGGACAAAATAAACATGAAAATCTGTTGCCCTTGACCTCAAACAATATGTACCAGGCGTGGGGCGATAGGAATTCCACATCCCTGTCGCTAGGTTTTCAGAATGCTCAGGGCAGGTAGTATTCCCTGGTTGCCTGCTGAATAGTGGAGCCATTCACTATGGCAAGTGAGAAGAAATAGAAGAAATAGTGTATTTTTTTTTGTTTTGTTTTTAATATAGTTTTAAAATATTGTCAAGCATGGTGGGAGGGAACACCCCAATTCTGCCTCTTTGGGGTACAAAATAAATACTATCTGGTACCCAAGAGATGGATCCAATGCAAAGATGGTCTGATTCTTTTTCTAATTTCTTTCCCTGGCAGCCTGGTTTTAACCCCCCACAGTTACCAGATGTGGGTGCTCACCACCTGTCTGCCAATCCCTCAGTCATAAAGCCCACCAGATTATCATGGAAAAAAGTGAGAATCAAAATAGGGTGCAGTGATTTACTCATTCTAGCACAGCATTCCAGCCCCACCCAAACAGTTTTTCAGTCATCTGGGGGAAGCAGAATGGGAGTTAGAGATGTTAACCCTTTCTGCTTACCCATATATCTAAATTATGCCCAAAAAATCAAAATTTCCTCTTGCTTGCTGTGTGGATGGCTGCAGTATTTGGGCTCTTGACTTCAGGTGGGCTTTATAATTTGGCCCAATGCCATGGTGGACTGACACCCAACTGTTTTGGACCAGAGTCTATCCCTATCATCAAGTGTGCTTTCTGCCCCCATAGGGAGGCAAACTGGGATAAATTCCCTCCTCCCAATACTGTTGAGGGCTTGCGTGGGGTATGATCATATGCCAGGACAGGCCATACCCACCTCATGTTTCCTTTTTTGTAAAAAAAAAAAAAAAAAAAAAAACTATCCCTGGTATCCAATGGGTTTTCTGGCCCCTCCACCAGGGTTCATATGAGGGGTAAACCCTGAATCTGCTTCCCTGAAGAGCACAAAGGCACTTAGTGATTTAGGGTGGAGGTAATGTCCTTTTGACGATATGGGTCGGCCCCACCCAGTTAAAAAAAAAAAAAATCTATCCTTGGCATGCAGTGGCTTCTTGTCCTCCTCGTAGAGGGCTGCCTGCATAGACTGGTCCACCCCATTTCTTTTTTTTATAACTATAAATAAATTCTGGCTTTTACTGGGCTTTCTGCCTCCATATAAGCAGAAAGACTATTGGGATCTTTAGGAATGGGGTCACGGCTCAGAGTCAGGAAAAACCTGCCCAACAACATTTTCTGGCTTCTGGTGGTCTTTCCTCAACCTTTAGGCCTCTCTGGAAGGTAGTGTGTGGATCCCTGCTTGTTGGCTGCCCTCATTGAGCGAGTGCCCGGGCACAGAAGCACTTGAGAGTGGTGCTGTTGGAAAGGAACCAGCTGCTTTTATTTGCAGTCTGTGATGCCAGCATGCATGATGCGCTGCTTGTCATAAGACTGAAAAAAGACCATTTTGGGCTGCAGTTTTTGCAGCCTGAGATTGCAAAGCAAACTGAAAATCCTCCTGTTGTGAGCACCAGATGGATATTCTGCCTTCAGAGGAAGGACTAGACGTCATGCGCTGTTTAGGTAGTGTGGAGGATGTGAATGTCTCATCCTCCGCTTTAAAGTGGTTAAGGTTCAGCAGGAGTATCTGTGCCCTTGATTTGGATGCATAGTTGTCCTCTAATCTAAAAATGGGACTCACATAGTCAGATGTATAACAGTCCAAATACATCTGTTCATTTTACTTGAGTATAGGATAACATTTGGTAATGTAGTCGGAAGTTGTCCATAGGCTAACTTGGAGGCAACGTCCACAGTAGTATGACTTCTGAAGACTGTTAGAAAACTCAAAAGGCTCCTTGATGCAAGTGGGAAAAAGAAACTAGAAATTCCAGGCAAAGGGATGAAAAGTGTATGCTGGAGCCTGTGCTTTTTTTACTTGGGTATTAGTTCCTTACAGCATTTTCAGGTTTGCGCCACTGAGTTTTTCACAATCACAGAGGCAAAAAAATGACAATTCTCCTCTACTCTGACACAGGTGTGGCATTTAATAAAACATTTACTAGTTGAGGGGACAGGTTACTTCATAAATCTATTTGTCCTGTTAAAAAAAATCTACTTGTATTTTTCGTGCTATGTAGTGCGGTGACAAATTATAATAACAATCTCATTATATAAGATCTCTGATTAATAGCCTTTCTGATTTTGCCAGGGCTAATACTATAGGAGGAAGTGAAAACTAGCAATTTCCTTATTTTGCCACTTTTTCCCAGATCTATACACTGGGGCCGGCGATAGCAGTAAGCAGTAGCTCCAGGGTTGTAATGACCTTTTGAGTCTGTGCAAATCTATAGACCTGCTTGTTTTAAGGGTTTTCCTTAACTCTTCTCTAATCATTTCCCATGCTGAGAAAGATTGAAAATGTAGTCCTGACAAGGGTCAAAAGTAAAAATTCTTCCAGAGTTGGGGGAAAAAAAACTGGTTGGACCAAATCTCAACACGCATATTTGTGCTAAAATTCAGTTCACAGATATTTTCTTGGAGAAAACTGTCCTAGTCTTACTCCTGAAAAGGGTCAAAGGTAAAAATTCTTCCAGGGTCAATTCATGACATATGTGAATCTGCACTGATGCAAAGACATATACCATGGGTGTACATTTGTGACTTTCTTTAAGATTTGTCCATTAATTAGGTCTGGCGTTAACCCAGACCTTTTGTTTTTATTAAAATTCTCTCTTTTGCTCTATCAGTCTGTTGACTGGCTTCACTATGTAAGATGACAATCTGCTCTTTTATAAGAAGCATGTTGGCATACAAAGTAGTTTAGTTCAGTGCCAGGGACTACTGGGGCAACGTGTGCTTTTGAGACCAAAAAACATATTTTAGCTTTTTGCTAATATTTGTTACAATGATGAGGGCTCAGCAGCTCCCATAACAATAAAGTTTTAGAAAAGCCATGTCAAAACAAGACACGCATTGACAAAACCAAAAGACTGACCACCAGTGTCAGACCTATTGGCTTTGCCAGTGCTTGTATATTTTCATATTTCTCATAATATTGTTGAATTTCCTAACACTTACTTGCCATTATGAATATTTTTGGAAATACCTGCATGAATCAACACATTTTACTACATGATGCTTGAAAGAAATGTTAGCTAAAATTTCACAGTAGTATAGCAAAACGTTTTTTTTTCTAGTTGCATTTTTTTGTAAACATTTTATTTTGAAAGCAAAGAATCGTCAATCTTGATTTCAAGCTTCTGCGAATATTTGCATCTCATCCGGGGGCATTATACATAGCATCAAATTGTTAAACTTTGCAAACCTGTGTGTGCATTTTTTCACTTGAACTACTGTCAGTAGCTTACAACATTTATTTAGATTGCTCACTCTAATACTGAAGGCTTTGCATTAATGAACCATAAATACAAATTTGAAAAGCATCCACATGTGGACACCAATATTGCACCTCACTGCAGACAATTACCTTCCCTTTTCCATAATGTGGTACTGTAAATTGGCAGCTAAATGGTTTGTGTTGCAGGGGGTTGGGCCTACTTGTCCAAAGGACAAATTAAACTTTAAATCTTGTTGTCCTTAACCCCAAATAATGTCCTGGGCTTTGGGCTATAGAAATTCTACAACCCTGCTGACAGTTCTGCCCTGTAATTATCACAGTGAAACTACTACTGCGCCTGATGGATATAAAGACACATAACAAAAAGAACAAAGTGAATAGCCCCAAAAATATTCATGCAACTAGTAAGGAATCTGCAGGAGACTACAGATATTTCTTTCTTGAGCTTCACTCTGTGTAAAATATTAAGTCCTTTTCGAATTGTGGCTGAAAGAGCAAACAAAACTTACATGTGTGGAACTGAAAACTGGAATTTCACTTTCAGGGGCAAATGGACCATTTTGTAAGGAAGAGTGTGACTATGTCATCTGCACCCCACATTGTACAATGTCTGTGATAGTGAATGTCAATGTAGGGTGTCTCTCCCTAAATGAACATGCACCACAACTGCCAGTTTGGCATGCTATTGAGAGACAAACATGCAAAGAGTCGTTATATTGATGCTTGCTCCATGGAAAGGAAAATATTACAGGAAAGTGGAAGCTTTACCTTGGACCAAAAACTTCAAATTAATGGATCTAGATTTGCAGAGTATACCTGCTCATTAAGAACAGAAAGCGCCCTCAGTAAGCCCTGCTCCTCAGATCGTATGTTTTTTAGCTTCAGGGGAAATGCTCTTTTACCTGTGCTTGGAACTTTCACACTGAGAAAGGTCACTTCTCTTTAGGTTTAGGTCGGGCACGGTTTGATGCCTGTTGAGCCTCCTTAGAGTGGCAAACCCCTGGGTAGGGTCCATCGGCCGCTCTGCCCTTGTGACGGGTCGGCAAAACAGTCTTCGATGCATTTTATACTTTTTTTTGTAATTTTTATAAATTTATTTTTAAGCTGCCTTAAGAACGTTCTGAAACCCTGACCTTTTCACAGATGTATTGACACACTCGTATTGAGAGTGGCTTGATAGCCTGTTGGTTTGTTATATCGTCTGCTGTTTTCTCAAACTCTTTGTCAAGAGTAAGAAAACAATAGACTGTTAGGCAGTATTGACCCGGTAGCTGAAAGAAAAGTAATTTGTTTTTGTAGGAGGATGGTTTTATGTGACAGTTGAGAGGGGATCATTGACTCTTTTAGCGAATTGTATTTGTTTTAATTTGGTTCTGTCAAAAAATGTTTTGTAGCTTCTATTTTTTATTGTTTTAATGATTCTTTATGATTTTATCTGTAAAATCGAATAAAGCTATCTTTGAATAATGTATTTGCCTAATGATCCATAGCTTCTTGAACTGGAATAGAACTTGAAAAAGAGCCTTTTTTACGTGTGCAAAGTGCTCATCAGAAATAGTTTTGAAAAAAAAAAAGAGATCTAGTGAATGACAAGACGTGTCCATCCCCCTTGCAGATTGCTGAGGTTCTTCTGCACAATAATGGAATTGGTCAACATTACACTGATGCAAGAAGGGCTGTCTGTGAGCTTATGAGAGGCACACGTTCAGAAATAGAAATGTGCCAATATTTTATGGGGTGACCGGCATCCAGAATACACTAAAAGTAACTGCATTTCCGAGGGGGGGGAAAAAAACACAAACCCATGAGCTAGTATCAGGCTTTCACAGTGTTGCACTTTACAGTGTATGTGGGGTCAACCCCAAACTTTTTGCCTTCACCTCTACTGTTTTCTGAACCTGTTTTTTTATTTTTGTATTTTAGGACTCTAGCACTGGTTAGCAGTGGTCAGGTCCACAAAGTACCCGTGCTCTCCCCTTTAGATATGGTAAAATTAGCTTACAACAAATTGGCACATTTAATTTACTTGTAAGATCATAGTAACGTGGTATTACATGTGTCCAGGGCCTGTAAATAAAATGCTACTACTGGTCCTGCAGCACTCATTATGCCACCCACTAAAGTAGCATTTTTAAACATGTCTCAGACTCCCATTGCAAGCTGTGTGTGCAGTTTTAAACTGCCCTTACGACCTGGCAAAATAAAACGTTTGCAGGCCTGAACCTTCCTTTTCAATACATATGTCACCCTTAGGGTAGGCTCTAATCAGCCATTAGGGCTAGGTGCATTATATTTAAAAAGTTGCACATGTGCCTTACTTTTAGATGTCCTGGTAGTAAATAACTCCTAAATTCGTTTTTCACTACTGCAAGGCCTTCCTCCCCATAGGGTTACCCAATGGCTATCTTATTTTATTTAATAAATGATGGCTCTCAATTGAGATCTGGTAGGAAAGTTCTTTAGGCTGTCTGAAGAATTGTTATGTAAACCCCTCTTTAATAGTCAAGTTGGATTTTGAGTCACAATTCTGAAAATGTCACTTCTAGATATTTGTCAATTTAGTTTCCTACCATTTAGTGCCTGCAGCCTGTTCATGGTTGGGTGTAATTTGCAGTTGGGCTTTGTGTATTCCTCCCAGAGAGCATTGTAATAGAGGGTATAGTGTTGTCAGGATGAGGAAAAAGAGCTGTCACATATCATATTTGCACTTCAAAGGCTGCTGGCCCAGCTCACACACAAAGGATTTCATTCTAGCCTATTGTGCCCCCAGACAGACGGGGACCAGGACAGGGAGGCAGGAAATCCCAGACACCTCTGTAGGAGGAAAACTCCAGGACCTTCTCCCACTTCATAGTGGGCATCGGGTATAAAAAGGGGACACTCAGACTTGCTGTTTAGTACACTCCTGGACCTGGGGGTACTAAAGAGGTACATCTTGCAGTCTGCAGTTTGAGGCCTACTCTGCTTGCTGAGATGGAAGACTGGACCTTCTCCCTTCATCCCAGGCAATAAATACTCCAAAGCTCAACTCACTAACCACCTTCTCTGAACTTCAGGGACAAAACAAGGTAATTTTGCTGACCACCAGCGTGAAGCTCTAGTGAACCCAACTCTTCGCTCTACAGCGACCGCCAGTGATGACTGGCAACGTGAAATCTGCACTTTGCACTACAGCACCAACAATCTGCGGTGACCACCAGCGTAAATCTCTAGCAACGACCATCTGCGATGCTGGACAGGATATTCATGTTGCAGCAATAACCGTATGTGATTCCATGCCTGCTCTGCTGCAAATATAACTCTTAGCACTGGACCTTAGAAGGTAATTTTTTCAGCAGGACAAACCTGGTCCCTGTATGTTGCACATGCTCCATTGCGTTAGGCCTGAACTTGTGATTTTCACGCGGTCCTTCACGACCATATAACTGCCAATGATGCTTAGTGTTTTTAGGTGCCATACTTACCTGAAATCTTTAAAATTGCTTATATATGGTTCTGCTGATTAGATTTTTGTCATTTAGGTGTCAAATAATTTTTAAAAAAAGTTACCATTTTTCTAAATTGGTGTGGGATTTCTCTTTTTTTTGCTACATAAATATTTTACACATTGTTGCTACGTTCGGCCTGACTGCTTTTGTGTCCGGTTACCAGAAGGTTAAGCACAGGTTAATTTATTGACTTTTATGGTTCACCCTGACAGGGATTATTGCTGCTGGTTGAGAATAGCTCACACAACCCCCAACCAGCAGCCCAATTTCTCACAGACAGAAAATGTTGAATCGACAAAGTTATGAAACGGTATTACTGTAGAAGCCAGGTTTATCCAAATCAAAGACTAAATCTGAGGAATTTGAATAGCCACTGTGGCTGGCAAGCCTTGCACTGGTACCCAGACTCCTTTCTGTCATGAACTCCTTTACTTTTTATGACTTTTTTTCCCCTACTCGTTTCTAACTTGTACAGCAGTGCCTTTCCCATATGGAGCCCTAATGAGACCGTGATGATGAAATGCAGTGTGCTTGAGATGGAAAGGTTTTACATGTTTTTATAGGTAACCTATGGGTGATAACGTTATCTGGCTCCTTTGCAAAACCAGGAAGGCCGGAGATGGGTCTGTATTTAGCTAGAGTTTCCTGGTCGACAGTAGGTTGCTTGGTGTGATAGCATATTTAAAAGGCCTTGGTTGATGACTACTAGATCGACGAATGCTCAGTAGGCTAGTGATGTTTGGTGTAAGGAGTGGAGAGTAAGATTCATGGCTTTTAACCCCTTCGCTGCCAGGCCTTTTCCCCCTCCTGTGCCAGGCCTTTTTTTGCCTATTTGGGGCAGTTCGCGCTTAGGCCCTCATAACTTTTTGTCCACATAAGCTAACCAAGCCAAATTTGCGTCCTTTTTTTCCAACATCCTAGGGATTCTAGAGGTACCCAGACTTTGTGGGTTCCCCTGAAGGAGGCCAAGAAATTGGCCAAAATACAGTGAAAATTTTGTTTTTTTAAAAAAAAAGTTAAAAATGGCTGCAGAAGAAGGCTTGTGGTTTTTCCCCTGAAAATGGCATCAACAAAGGGTTTGCGGTGCTAAACTCAGCAGCTTCCCAGCTTTCAGGAACAGGCAGACTTGAATCAGAAACCCCAATTTTTCAACACAATTTTGGCATTTTACTGGGGCATAACCCATTTTTGCAATTTTTTGTGCTTTCAGCCTCCTTCCAGTCAGTGACAGAAATGGGCATGAAACCAATGCTGGATCCCAGAAACCTAAACATTTCTGAAAAGTAGACAAAATTCTGAATTCAGCAAGGGGTCATTTGTGTAGATCCCACAAGGGTTTCCTACAGAAAATAACAGCTGAAAAAGAAAAATATTGAAATTGAGGTGAAAAAACCATCAATTTTTCTCTACGTTTTACTCTGTAACTTTTCCCTGTAATGTCAGATTATCGAAAGCAATATACCGTTACGTCTGCTGGACTCCTCTGGTTGCGGGGATATATAGGGCTTGTAGGTTCATCAAGAACCCGAGGAACCCAGAGCCAATAAATGAGCTGCACCCTGCAGTGCGTTTTCATTCTATACCGGGTATACAGCAATTCATTTGCTGAAATATAAAGAGTAAAAAATTGCTATCAAGAAAACCTTTGTATTTCCAAAAAGGGCACAAGATAAGGTGTTGAGGAGCAGTGGTTATTTGCACATCTCTGAATTCCGGGGTGACCATACTAGCATGTGAATTACAGGGCATTTCTCAAATAGATGCCTTTTTTACACACACTCCTATATTTGGAAGGAAAAAATGTAGAGAAAGACAAGGGGCAATAGCACTTGTTTTGCTAATCTATGTTCCCCCCAAGTCTCCCGATAACAATGATACCTCACTTGTGTGGGTAGGCCTAGCGCCCGCAACAGGAAACGCCCCAAAACGCAACGTGGACACATCCCATTTTTTTAAAAGAAAACAGAGGTGTTTTTTGCAAAGTGCCTACCTGTAGATTTTGGCATCTAGCTAAGCCGGCACCTAGGGAAACCGACCAAACCTGTGCATTTCTGAAATCTAGAGACCTAGGGGAATCCAAGGAGGGGTGACTTGTGGGGCTCGGACCAGGTTCTGTTACCCAGAATCCTTTGCAAACCTCAAAATTTGGCTAAAAAAAACACATGTTCCTCACATTTCTGTGGCAGAAAGTTCTGGAATCTGAGAGGAGCCACAAATTTCCTTCCACCCAGCGTTCCCCCAAGTCTCCCGATAAAAATGATACCTCACTTGTGTGGGTAGGCCTAGCGCCCGCGACAGGAAGCGCCCCAAAGCGCAACGTGGACACATCCCATTTTTTTAAAGAAAACAGTGCCTACCTCTGGATTTTGGCCTGTAGCTCAGCCGGCACCTAGGGAAACCTACCAACCCTGTGCATGTTTGAAAACTAGAGACCTAGGGGAATCCAAGATGGGGTGACTTGTGGGGCTCGGACCAGGTTCTGTTACCCAGAATCCTTTGCAAACCTCAAAGTTTGGCTAAAAAAACACCCTTTCCTCTCATTTCGGTGACCGAAAGTTCTGGAATCTGAGAGGAGCCACAGATCTCCTTCCACCCTGCGTTCCCCCAAGTCTCCCGATAAAAATGATACTTCACTTGTGTGGGTGGGCCAGGTACCTGCAACAGAATAAGGCCCAAAACTTGAAGAGATAGAAGGGATAGCACAGCGAGTTTATAAGGGCATATTCTTTTATACATCTTTAGACGGACTCTGCTTTGGGGACCCACATAAGTGAGGTGTCATTTTACTTGGGAGACTGAGGGGAAAACTGGGGAGTAGGAATTTTGTGCTGGAGCGGTGATCCTACTAAGAAAATTCAGGAAAATATACTTTTTAATGCAAATTTTGAGGTTTACAGAGGAGTCTGTGTAAGAAAATGTTGGGGGAGCCACGCAAGCCACACCTCCCTGGACTCCTTGGGGTGTCTAGTTTTAAAAAATGTCTGGGTTTTGTAGGTTTTCCTAGATGAAGGCCGCACCCAGGACCAAAAACATAGGTGGGCCCTCCCCCAAAAACAGGTATTTTTGTAATATATCATATTGATGTGTGCACATACGTCCGTGATGTGCCAAACACTAAAATTGTGAAAAGAAACACACTTAGGTTATGTGAAGAAGACCCCTCAGCCACCAACCAAGTTGGTGGTATGCTTCATCATCGGGGTCCCACCCGAGGCACCTAGCGTGTCACAAGTGTGCTGCGACGCCTGATTACAGCGGAGCAAGTTTTGTCATTTTTACCACACATACTGGTTGGATTTGGCACAAGGGTGAGTGATGGTTCAGTGGATCAAATTTTATTAACGAGATTTCACAAAAATGAAATGCACTGCTAATAACTGAAAGGCAAAAAACTGAACCAATGACTCACAGCTCGTGAGCTGTAAAGCTGCGACAAGGCACCAACCGCTTTACAGTGTATTCACACACCTTTCATACATGACACGCACAAGACCATTCACACCGCCAGCCACGGGCCCAGCACATTACAACACTCGCATCGACAGACCGCGCCAGTCAAGGGCCCATCACTTACATACGCCCACATGCCTGATACAAGAATCACACCAGCTGATGGGAGTGTGGACTGCCGTTTGGCTAGCACTGCCAGCCAAGCGCCACCCCACGCACACCGCCAGCCAAGCGCCACCCCACGCACACCGCCAGCCAAGCGCCACCCCACGCACACCGCCAGCCAAGCGCCACCCCACGCACACTGCCAGCCAAGCGCCACCCCACGCACACCACCATCACTTTTTTTGTTTATAAACAACAAAGAAACCACTAATTATAAAATAAGCACAAAACTACAAACACAAAAGCTCTAACTAAATACATGACAGAGATGCCAACTGTGAAACATATGAAAATATAAAACAGACCGCTTACGCTCACGGTATTTCCCAGAATTTTGTTTTGGTATGGTTACTTCTGTAACAGCCGGGCACACACAGCCCAGGCTTTGAAGGGCATTCGGGGCAGTACATCCGGCTCTCCCTCCGGATTAATCTCCAGGCACATACTCTACATTTCTTTGTGGGCATGTCTTTTTTGGGAGTGGGAGGAATGTGATCTGGAAAGTGCCGATCTTTCAATCTAGCCACATCCTCCACCACTTCTACTCTAGGAACTCTTGCCGGTTCCACCACAATAAGGCTTTCTATCACCGACTCCTGAAATTTAACAAATGTCATCCTTGACTCAGGTGAACAATCCTTGTATACAATAAAGGCATTAAAAGTTGCCAAATGAAATAAATGTAGGGGCAACTTTTTATACCACACATAAGACTTACGAAGAGCAGTGTAAGGTTCCAACCTCTGATCTACTCTATCAACACCACCCATGTGCCTATTGTAGTCCAAAATGCACGCAGGTTTGCGCACTTCCGCAACCTGACCCCAAACAGCCACAGGGGAAGTACTCATCATGGATGGTCGATAGCATGTACACATCCCTCCTGTCTGAAAATTTCAGATCTAGCAGCTCATTATTCCGCAAGGCACTGCACTGTCCCCTCTCAAGTTTTTTACAGACAAGCTCCCTTGGATAGCCTTTCCGGTTAGAACGGATTGTGCCACAAGCAACAGTGCCCACCCTAAACAACTCCTTGAACAACTGCACTCCAGTGTAGAAATTATCTACGTATAAATGGTGACCTTTGTTAAACAGCCGTCTAGCAAGTTCCCACACAATTTTTTCGCTAACTCCAAAAGTGGACGGACAACCAGGAGGGTCAATACTGGTATCCCTACCAGTGTAGACCCGGAAATTATACACATATCCTGTACTGCTTTCTGACAGCAGATACAATTTAATCCCATACCGTGCCCTCTTACTAGGAATGTACTGCTTAAAAACTAAACGCCCCTTGAAAAGGACCAAAGACTCGTCCACACTTATCTCCTTGCCTGGAACATAGACCTCTGAAAACCGATCCACAAAATGATCAAGGACAGGCCTAATCTTAAAAAGGCGGTCACAATCAGGGTGATCTCGTGGCAAGGCTAAAGCATTGTCTACAAAATGCAGCATACGAAGAAGAAGCAAATACCGATTACGTGTCATAGTTGCAGGAAATATAGCAGTTGCCATCAAGGGACTAGTAGACCAATAAGAAGCCAGTGACGGCTTCCTGATCAACCCCATCAAAAAAGACAAACCTAAAAACCTTTTCATCTCTTCCAGATATGTGGGAACCCAATGAGTAGCTCTAGACTGAGGCTTAAGTCTGGCAGCGTTGTCCCGCAAATATTGCTTTGCATACACATTTGTCTGCTCCACAATCTCTTCCAAAAATACATCGTCCATAAACAAGTGAAAGAAATGGACAGGCAGAAAGTTTTTTTCCGTATTAACTCTACATCCTGGGAGACCAGTAAATGCAGGTAACTGTGGCTGCTCCATGTTTGGGGCAATCCAGGTGTCAGGTCTTCCAATGGGAAACCCTTCAGCCCCAGGCTGCTGCTCTCTTGGCACATCAATGTCCTCCTCTAACACAGGCCCTTCATCTGCACTCAGAGTAGCTTCCTCATCAGAAGAATACTCTTGGTCAGAAAACTCACTTCCAGAATCTCCTGCTTCCTCCTCTGCCTCAGATGCAGAGTCAGTGTCGTAATCATGGTCTGAAGACGACTCAAAGAGCATGCGAACAACCTGCTGAGCGGTCACTTTGCGGCTAGCCATGATCCTAACAACAAATGGATTGCCAACAACAACTAGCACTAAAATAAGTAATGAACAAAGTGTAGCTTTATCACAAAGAGTTATGTACTACAAAAAACTATACCACTCAGTTGCCTGAAATAGCTACTCACCAAGCAACTACTCTGCACAGACACCGCAATCACCAATGATATCCCACTAAAAAGAAAAAAGCAAATTAGACATATGACAACACAAACATCACTGTGCTCAAATCTAAGGACAATGTCAAACACACAATACTGCATTTAGTACACCACCTACAAACATGTCATTCATGCATGTCAACAATACTCCTTTGGAGTAAATTGCTTTCACTTACCTAAAACATGCAACTATGCAAACCACAGGACAACTACTGCCAAAACAGCAAAGATCCACAGCAAAGGAAGCAAGAGCGTTGAACTAGAAGAAAAAGAAGAAATAAATTGTTATAATCACAAATACAAATACTTTGCCAGTTGACAAACACCCCACCACCAAGACACCACCAAGAACTTAGAAGTTGTCCCTGGTACCTAAGTGGATCCTGCCCCCCTCGGGGGTAGATGGGCGTAAAAGAATTGGCCAATCTGCCCCCAAAGGGGGCAGAAATGGGCAACACCTCTGTGCCCCCTTTTAGGGGACGACCCTTCCCAAAGGGGCACCCCCAGCACAACACAAAACAAAACAAAAAAATCCCTGCCGTATTGGTGGTTTCTGCCCTCCTTGGGGGCAGATGGGCCTACAAAATTAGGGGCAGAGATGGCCAATACGAATTTTCCCCACCTTAGGGGGGGACCCTTGCCCAAGGGGTCGCCCCCAAAATACACACCAAAAATGAAATCCCTGGTGTCTAGTGGTTTTCGCCCAACCCCCCCCCCCCCCACCCGGGGGCAGATCCACCGAAAAAAAATAAACAAAGAAACAAATCCCTGGTGTCCTAGTGGAGATTCCTGCTCCAAGATCGCGGGCCCTGCCCGCGATCGTGGAGCAGGAATCTTGTGAAAACAGGCACAGGGGGAAAGGAAAAACCCTTTCCTTTCCCCCCCATGTCTGTTTTCACCACCCCCGCCCCCCCAAAAACGGAAAGGACTCGCCTTGTAGGTCCTTTCCCGAAGACGCGCTGGAAGCAAATGGCTTCCAGCGCGCCCGGCAACACTAGATGACGTCAGCGCGCTGTGCGCGCGCTGACCTCATCGGATTGCCGTGGGGGGGGGGCGGGGGTGGAAGGGGAAGGTCTTCCCCTTCCATCCCCGCCTGGGGAGGGGAGGAGGTGCACGGGGGGCGCGCTAGCGCTCCCCCAAGTTTCCCTGTGCCTTGGACGAGATGATCTCGTCCAAGGCACAGGGGAACTGTAGCCTTGGACGAGATCATCTCGTCCAAGGCATAGAAGCGGTTAACAGTATCATTGCCACAAAGAAGGGAGAGTAGTTATTTTTAAAGGAAAGAAAGCCATCACAAATGTAGAGGTCTTTCACGTGAACAAATATAACTTCATGGGCTAGGGTCACAAGGCTGGGGTGATAGACCCAGTGCAAGCCCTTGGGGTGTCATTGTGGACAAAAGATTATTGCTGAGATCTGGAGGAGGGCGTTTATGCTGGTAGAGAAGCTGGGTGAAGGCGTCCTTAGATTTGAACCATTTCTTTGGTAGATTTAAGAGGTTCAGCAATACATGATTGGAAATATTCTTTCTTTGCCCTGGCTCAGCGAGTTCTAACCTAACCTCTGGAGTGGACATGGACGACTCTGCAAGCGAATTTTAGATTTTTTTTGTTTGTTTTCGAGTGTCATTTTCAAGCTCTACGTTTACATTTCTGTTGGTTCAGTGTCAATGGACCATCTTCATGCGTCAGCATGTGCTAGTGGGAAAAGGAACCAGTTACCCAGGAGCTTGGTAGTCTGGTTAACCAATACAGCATATGTCATGGGGTTATGTAGAGTAGGATCCATATTTTCAAGCAGCAGTTGGGCGTGAAGGACGTAGGGCTTATTTTCTTAAGGTTTCTTCATGTAGAGAAATTGTCATGCATTGCAGTGTAATTCCTCTACAGTGCTAACATTTTTTTTGTAGCTTTTATGTCATTGAGATTTGAATGGGATCAGCGTTCAAAACCTTGACATTTACTTGTGTCCAGTCCTACATACTCTGCTTACCCATGCACACATTATGCTGCTACCCTGACAGAGAATCGGCTGGTTCTTAATATGTAAATGTTTGAAAACTAGGTCCTCCCCAGGCTTCTAATGTTTATTCTTTCACTTTGAAGTCTTTGATCTAAAGTTATCTGTTTGTTTAGCCGAGCCTGATAGCCTTTGTAATATGTTCCCTTTCTGTGATAAGGTTGGTTTATTGTACCTTTTTATTTTGCGGTGTTTCAAGGTCAACATTGGTAGCACAGTAAGGTTTGTTAGGAGTTCAGAAATAGCACTGGGAGCAAAAAGCGATAAAGCTGGCTTGTGTTTATACACTGGCACCAACAATACAATCAGTCTGATTTACAAGTCCGGTTAGTACTACACAATGGTCACACATTAGTATTCCCCGGCTCAAAATAATTACGTTACTGCATAATTTTGGTTTTGTCGACTCGCCCACACCCTTACCATGGAAGCTGCATCAACAAGTAAAATAAAACCATGCACGTTGTTTTCATTTCTGTTTTGCAGTACGATTTGTTTCAGATTTATAGATAACCTCCAAACCTGGGGGGTATGTGTGGAGTCTGGGGATGTGTGGAGTCTGTTTTTTCGGTCAGGATATAAGTGAGCAGCATAAAAACAAGTGTCCTCTTTGTCTCCTGCGTGCAAATATCACATTTTCTTTATCGCACCATGGATTTAAAAGTTGCTATGCCTAACTCGTATGCTGCACTCGCCCAATGCAGCCATTGGTCATGGCATTTGCCCTACTGGTAAAGAACATGCAAAGGTACAGCAATGATGTTGTCCGATGTGGGTTTTTTGGTATATGCATTTCAGTGTCCAGTTCTGTTAGTGCTTCATATGGACATTCAGACAGCTACTAAGGACTCCAGCCGATTCAACCGATTTTGGGACTAGGGAGTGGGAGAAGAAAATGTCTTCTCCGAATCAGAATATTGTTTTATTGGGTAATTCTAACTTATTCTTATGTTTCAGTTGAAATAATTTAATGAATTTTCTGGACAGTATAAACAAGTAAAACATTACTTCAGTCATAATAGATAGGCGAGTAACTGTGATTACATAATCTGTAGTAAAGAGATTTCAAGAATAAGCACATTCCAACAGGTCAGATCAATGACTTGGGTCAGCTGTGTAGAAATAAAAAAATGTACATCCCCAAGAAGAACACAATGTAAAGAAAAAAAGGTCGACGTGGGGAATAGTGGATTGAAGTGAGCATTACTTCCTGAATGTAGGAGGCCAAGTGTCCAAACTTGACTCGAAGTATCTCGCTACCAGTCAAGTCGTAGGATGTCGATAACAATGGTATTTCAAGATGGTTTTTAGAAAAGTCTGGTGTGTTCCATGGGAGTCTTAGATTTTGGTGAGGTCCTGATTCAGTAAGAATTTTTCCCCCAGTTGTTCAAACAGTCGCACATCCCCCAGGTGTGAAGATAAGTGGTTAGCCCTTTACCAGCCACATATTATTGGCAGCATAACACCTACTGCAAGTATCCTATCATCAGATCTGATCTGGTAAGTTCAGATATGGACGTTTCCACTACAGTTCTACCTAATATGGCAGAGGGATGTGTAAAGGTAATCCTGAAATGCACAATGCACATTACATAAAATGGCCAAGCCTTCTGAATTCAGGTGCGAAAAAAGTGCAGGTGCGAATCATAAAAGGGGAGCTCTTGACCTCATAAGCACTCACCTAAAATTATAGATTTCTGGTTCAATTGGAGGGCAAATCCTGTCTTAGAAACTCTTTGAATCCATTTATTTTGTTTTTAAAAATGGGTTTTAAAATGTCGAGGGATTTCCAGATAACTGGCTTTGTCTGAAAATACACCTGTATGTACTTTGGTGTAAAGGATTTGCCAAGAAAATGCTTTATGAATCTGAGCCAGGTATTTGTGATAATATAACCATAGTATGATGAGTTGCTTAGACACTACATTCTTCGCCCCTAGCCCTCCCAAGATGTCCCTAAGCAGTTTGGGTACTTTGTAGTGCATTTGGTTCAACCAAGTTAAAATCACCTTAGAAAATCTCTGTACATGTGCTGCACAACAATCCTTTTTCACAGCCCTTTCTGAGTTGGAAATCTCTGTAATTTGTTTTGAGAACATTTGAGGAGCATGATGAAGAATGTTAAAGGGGTTCTCCCTGGCTGTCACCCTGTTACCTCCAGATAAGGCAACTGTCCAGTTCAGTTGAAAGCTTGGGGGCATGCGTTGGGCCCCCTCTCCAGACTCTCTCCTGACCTGGGTAACCTATCCCTAGGCTATTTTTTACAATAAGGGGACCGGGCCCCTAGAAGCAGAGGTCAGAGGGGAGCACCTTTGCATGCCCCCCGTCCCCAGTAGCGGTGAGCTTGCCCGCAACCCATGCCTGTGTCTGGGGGGGGAGCAGTGGCCGTTGCAGGGAAGGAGATACCAGGCGAATCCAGCCACCCCCCAACCACCCCCTCTTGAAAGAGTCTGTCACTACAGTGGGGTACTTGATTCCCAGTAAGGGGAATTGCAGACCTATTACTTGCCAGGCCACACAATTAATAACCCAGTTCCTAAAGTAATCCTTGCCTCTGGTCCTGACATAGAACCTGTGTAACAAGATAAGTGCCTACAGGCTTTAGCACAGTGTAATAACAATCCACACTTAAAAGTTTTTTTGGCTTTGCGACATTCACAATAATATGTAAGGCTACTTGGCTGTCATAACATTTTAGTATAAGCACATTGCACCCAAAGAATTTGACTTAACTTTTCCCAGCTTATAATGCCTCCAGGTTTACCAGTGGCTTGACACTATATAGAACACAGGTCTACTGCGGTGTACATACGCTGGCAATCATCAGGCAGACAATTATAAACATCCCATTTCAGTAGGGCCACACAAGGTTCATCACTGTGAAATTCTACTCCCAGAAATTGTCAGAGTGGAGGACCAACACTAAAAACCTTGTCTACTGTTATCTTTTGAAATTACATGTAACCAAATCCACTCTACAGCCTGTAACAAATGTTGCTAAGAACCCCTATTTAGAGGCCTATTTGCTTTACTATATGCTTGTCACAATAAATAGGCCTGGCTTACTTCCTTTGTAATAAGGTTTTATAATAGAAATGCCAGACCCCTTAGTGTCTGGCATAAAATTTCCCTGCACATCTAGCAAGCCTATAGCTGTTATCCTTGGCTCGTCACCATAACCAATTCAGGGCTGCTGTACTGAGTGTAAGCTTCCTACAAGGCAACCATTGGGCATACAGTCGTAACATTGCAAATGTAAACAAAATTACAGTTGGTAAAGCAAAATACTCTTAGCTAATAGGATTTAACAAGGAGTCTCATAGTGCAGGTTGTCTGTATCCATGGTTTATTAGAGGAGGCAACGACTCCAAAATCCTTGTCTACTGAAGTACTCTGTGATATTCCATTAACAAAAAACCCATCTGTAGTCTTTAACCCCTTCCGTGCATTGGACGGCCTGCAACAGTGAAGAGACAAAAACATGAATATTGCGCTTTTGTCCCCACTTTGGTTTCCCATCAGTTTTAATTTTATACGTTTCTAGGCAGATTCAGTGTGTTGATAGGCACATTTGTTTAGGCAGATTCTACTTTGGGCATCCACACAAGTGAGGTATCATTTTTATCGGGAGACCGAGGAAATTCTGGTTGTTATGAGATTTGTACTGGTGTGGTGATACCGCAACTTTTCTACCCAGAAATGTGAGTAAAGTGTGACTTTTTATCTAAATTTGAGGTTTTCAGGGTATTCTGGATAAGAAGACATTGGGGGATCAAAGCAAGCAACATTTCCCTGAACTCCCCCAGGTGTCTAGTTTTCAGAAATGTCTGGGTTTGGCAGGTGTCCCTAGAAGGCCGCAGAGCCCAAGATTAAAAACGCAGGTGGCCCCCTATCTATAACAAAATAATCTGTTTTTACAAAGGGAATACCTGCATTTTTGGTCCCGGGCTTAGCGGCCATCTAGGGAAACCTACCAAAACCCAGACATGTCTGAAAACTAAACACCTGAGGGAGTCCAGGGAGGCGTGGTATGCATGGATTTCCCAACATTTTCCTAAGTAGAATCCCCTGCAAACCTCAAATTTAGATAAAAGATCACATTTTCCTCACATTTCTGTGTGTGATCACTGCGCCAGCACAAATTTCCTACCACCTAGCGTTCCCCTCGGCCTCCCGATAAAACTGATACCTCACTTCTGTGGGTGCCCAAAGCAGTCATCCTAAAAAGAAAAACTGCACTTGTCAACATGCTGTGATACCCACCTCAATCTCTACACGTTTTTGGCCCCTCCCTGTCACAAGCACTTGGCCCAGCCACGCAAGTGAGGTATCATTTTTATCAAGAGACTGAGGGGAGCGCTGGGTGGTAGGAAATTTGTGCTTGCGTGGTGATCCCACTCAGGAATGTGAGGGAAATGTGATTTATTTTTTTTGCAGGGAATTCTATGTAAGAAAACGTTGGAGGATGTACGCTGGCCACACCACCCTAGCATCCCTTGGCTTCTGGTTTTCAGAAATTTCTGGGTTTGGTAGGTTTCCCTAGATGGCTGTCGAGCACAGGACCAAAAATGCAGGTTACCCTCTTGCAAAACTAGGTTGTTTTGTGATTGATAATTTTGATGTCTCCACAATACATTTATACATTTTCGGCCATTTCCTGTCACGGGCACTAGGCCTATCCACACAAGTGAGGTACCATATTTATCGGTAGACTTGGAATGCTGGGTGGAAGGAAGTTTGTGGCTCACCTGAGACTGCAGAACTTAGCATCACCAAAATGTGAGGAAAATGTGTTTTTTAGACAACGTTTGAGGTTTGTAAAGGATTCTGGGTGACTGAACTTGGTGAGTCTCACAAGTCACCCCATCCTGGATTCCCCCAGGTGCTTAGTTTTCATAAATGTACAGGTTTGCTAGGTTTCCCTAGGTGCTGACTGAACCAGAGCCTAAAATCCACAGCTAGGTACTTTGCAAAAAATGCATTAGTTTTCAGTGGAGAAGTATTATGCTTCCACCTTGCGTTTTGGGGCATTTCCTATTGCGGATACTAGGCCTACCCTCACAAGTGAGCTACCGTTTTTATTGGGAGAGACTTGGAACACAGAATAGCAGAGCAACTGTTATTACCAATTGCCTTACTCTACATTTGCACCTTCCAAATGTAAGAAGGTGTGTAAGAAAGAAGTCATTTTGAGAAATGCCCTGTAATTCACATGCTAGTATGGGTACCTCCAAATTCAGAGATTTGCAAATAACCACTGCTTCTAAACTCCATATCTGGTGCCCATTTAGGTTTCCTTGATACCTATTTTTACTCTTCATATTTTATCGAATTAATTGCTTTATACCCGGTATACAGTGAAAACCCTTTGTAAGGTGCAGCTCATTATTGGCTCTGGATAACTTGGGTTCTTGGTGAACCTACAGGTCTTGTATATCCCCACAACCAGAAGGGTCCAGCGGAAGTAACAGTATATTGCTTTCAAAAATCTGCCTTAGTTGGAAGAAGTTACAGAAGAAACGTAGAGAGAAATGGCTGTTTTTTTTCAACTCAATTTCAATAGTTTTTTATTTTAATTGTCGAATTTCAACTGTTACTTTCTATAGGAACACCTTAAAGGATCTTCACATGACCTCTTGCTGAATTAAAAATCTTGTGTACCTTTCACAAATGTATAGCTTTCTGGGATCCAACATTGGTTTCAAAACATTTCTGTCACTAACTGGAAGGAGGTTGAGAGCACAAAAGAAAACAGAAAAATGGCTATGTCTCAGTAAAATGTCAAAACTGTGTTGAAAAATGTGTTTTCTGCTTCTAATTTGCCTCTTTCTGAAAGCTGGGAAGACGGTGATTTTAACACTGCAATACTTTTATTGTTGCCATTTGCGGGGGGGTTAGTGGCCTTCATCAGAACTATGAGATCTCTAAATAGTATGCCCAGACTCAAGTTGGAAACTTCATGACTGTAGGAAGACAGAAAAACATAACATGCAATCAATACTGTCTTGTGTCACTTAGTTAAAGGTACTTGTAAAAAACGTGTTCATCACTTTTAAATCGAATTCCATATGAAGTGATGACATTTTCATGCAACAAATGTTTATCATACTCTGCAAACCAATGCGAAACACTGCACTCAGGTGCAATAGTGGTATGTTTCAAAGTCTCGATATCTATAAGAAGAACTCACTTTGAGTTGTTCGGGGACTTTGCCACATGGGTGGAATAATGGAAATGTGTTTTTAGTCAATCATGGGAAAGCTCAATTAGAGGTAGTGTTACAAACTGTGGATTAGTATAATTGAGAAAGTATATTGCAGCACGATCCATCCTGTAATAGTTTCTGGCATTTTAGCACGGCAAACAGACTTGCTTCATTAGGCGATCTATGTTACTGAGTGCAGGTGTTGACATTAATAGTCAGTGTTTGAGGAACTATTGTTTTTACTGAGAATTCAGTTGGTTACATGGGAATTCATCATTTGGACCTCAGATATGGGTACCAAATCTGTAGATCCAACTTTGCTCCCTGTCCAAAAGTATGTTTTGTTAATGCTGTGGGCATTAGGAATCCATGGTTTGTGAATGACCGTGAAGTGTAGGTCATTATCTGTCCAGCCTAACTCCACAAAAGTAGTGAGTCGTTTCATGTTTTTTTTTTTTTTTTTTATATCTGACATTACTCCTATGTTCACTGATCCTGCCTTTGATCTTACATGTGGTCTTCTCCATATACATCTGTCCTCATGGACATGTGATTAAGTAAACCACATTTACAGAGTTACAGATAGGGTGTTTGTTTAGTGTCCAAGTGGTACAGTGTCCCAAATCACTGGGGTCTTATGGGTTTTGTCAAGAGGCAGACACTACAAGTACCACATGCAGACCCATAAAGTTGTGTTGGATTTATGGTTCTGTGTTTAGGGTCTTGTATGCACTAGAAAATAATTTTTCGTTACAAACCTTTTTTTTTTTATTTAAAGCCTAGGTTGTTTGGTTCCAGAATCCACCAGTGTTTTTTGATAACCTCTAACGGTTTCTGCTGGGGAAATACTCATATATTCAGTGTCCAGGCCCGGAAGTAGTTCTGGGTTGTAATTGGAAGGAATTCTGTTAAGATGATTTTATCATTTCCCTGGTGTCTTTGTTAAATTTTGATCAAAGTTGGCCGGTTTCTGAGGGCTATTTTAGAGGTATTCTTATATAAGCAACCAATTCAGTCACTTCAACACTATGCACAAATGTCACTTTACCTTTTGTGTTAAGTGAATTTCTAAGACAAACCTAAATCGTTGTATACCATCCAGGATATAAAAAAACATGCTGGAGTAAAAACAATTCTACATTTTGTAACAGAAGATTTCAATTCAGTTAAGAACACGGATGCAAGGATTATGTATCTTCTTTCATTTATTGTAGTGCAGCAGCCTTTTACAGTATCAACTATTAACCAACAGTAGAAGTGGAACAGGAACTATGTTTCCTATAACCAAGTAACTCATGCAGAGGTGAAGGTATTTCCACCAGTCACAGGTTTTCTTCTACTATAATTGCTTCCTTCACCCTCTGATCCAGGCTGGAGATGAGAATCATGCATGTTCAAAGCTTACTTGCAACAAAATAATCCACTTCCAGTTAATTTTTTGAAGGCAGACTCTACAGACCAATCTACGGCTTTCATAATGTCTTCCAGTCTACCTCCCAAAGAAAAGACCCTCAGTAAGATTGCTTCTCTGGCTGAATGAGCTCAAAGGGACGATGCATCAGTGATGGCCTCTGACATGGCAGCCTCCAACATTACACAACTCGCCCATCGGGCAGTTTTTGATGAAGTGAAGGCCCAATGAGTTTCCTACTGGATAACAGTACCTGAGTTCCTGCCGGGTGTGATTCCTCCTTTATATCCTCATACACTATATAGCAGCATAACACACAAAGCTTGGGGGCATCTGGAAATGCTGGATAGGAAATAGTGCAGGCATTGGACTTGATTCGCCTGGTCTCCATAAAAGTCACTTCTGCAATAAATATTCTACCTGACTGGTTCAGAGCCATCACATCTGAGACTGTTCTGCAGTAGACCAGGCACAGTATAATTGTCAGTTTGTCAGACCACTTTTCTCAGTATAAGTACTCAATAGCTAACCCGGACAGGAGAAGATTGACGACCATGTTCAAACCCCATAGATACTGGTATCTAGCCTTAGCAGATTTCAGGTAAACTGGTACATCTCAGAGACCTAGACAGACCCCACCTCCCCCCAAAGGACCACTTTCTCTAAGTGTATCTGTACAATTTATTGATACTGCCTGTTCAAGCTTTGATGGCTTCAGCCAGGCTCAAAACGGTCATGATCAACCATTGGCTTGTGAAATCCGCCCTACCTCCTCATCAATCCCCTGAATACTAGAGACCCATCTTCCAGTCGCTGGCATCCTCCTGCTGTCACAGTTCCAGTTTGCCATTATATTTATTGCTCCTCGAAGGGATTCTGCTACCTCCAAAATGTGTCTGTCCAGGCAGAAATGTCAGAAATATTTGGCTATTCCACCATAATCCTGGCTTTAGTGCCAACCCCACCACCCCACCCCAGACCCTAGCCAGTTCATGTATCTGTCTTCCAAGACATTGTCCATCCTCCAGAGGCAGTTCAAGTCAATTGATTTGCATCTACAGCTTGACCTCCTGTTGCTTACCTCAGTTGGCTGCCATTCAACTCTGACAAGGTCTGGGGCATTCTGGAAAAGCCCTTTCTTCTTTTCTCAGTGAAGTCCATCCACCATTGAAGCTCTGTCCTGGCCTCCTCCAAAAATGGTTATCAACTCTTGAGTCCGATAGGCCTTTCCAGAGATGGTGGTTCTCTAATCTCTGAAGGACTCTGTAGTGAAGGACACCTGTGACGATCACTTGGATTGCTGACTGGTTTCACAATAGCTGTGTTAGCTTTTCCAACAAAATCTTGTTTTTAGAGAATGCGATCTACAGCTTTTTTTTGTGATATTACCTACTTTTTCTGTGGAGATAAAACAAAGTGGATAACAAACCCCAGAAAGGTCATGGACTGTTGACAAACTCTGAAACAAATCTATACTGACTGGGTGCTGGGCTCGAAGGAGATCCTGAGATTGGTTCATAAGAAAGATGTTTTCTAGATGCATTATTTACCTAATGCCCATGTCTCTGAGGAACACCACTACATGGCATGAGGAGCTTGGTGAAGCTCAAAGGCCCTGAGAAGAGACCAAAGGGAAGTACCATTAATTCAATAATCTGTCAGCTAAACTGCAGGAAGTGACGGTGAGGGCCAAAGATGGGGACGGTCATATAGGTATCCTTGAGATCCAGCCTGATCTAGTCATTTTTGAGAAGGGGGCCTTAAAGGAGGTATATAATGTCCATCTTGGAATGTCAGTAGACCAACCAACCGTTAAATTCCTGGAGGGTGATCATTGGCTGAAATACCATGTCCTTTTTCTCCACCAGATAAAGGTGTTTCAAGAATCTCTGGGGACGCAAGACTGATCAAGCAGTGGCTCCCCTTGGCCTTAAAGTCTTCCATTTCCGTGTGCACCACTTTGCACTGTTCTTGAGAAAAGGTAAGCAGCTGCAGAAGCTGCTCTTGATTTGGGGAGCCATAGAACTCTACCTGAAACTCCTACTGTCAACAAGACCTAGGCATCCCCAGTTAAACTTTGCTATGCTAGGAGAAACGTTGCAAGCCGTCCCTCCCAGACTTGGGTGTGAAGAAGACATAAGACTTAGCTATGGTGTCTCCTAGAGTATTTAAAGCTCTACTGAAGTACCCACTGATGCCTTGTCCGTGTGTTCTTTGGTGGGGAAGATCTCCCACACTCAATTTGGCCTGGTCTTCAAACCATAGTCTGTTTGAAGAACTAAAACCTTTGTGTGTTCCCTGTGTCTAAGAAAGCTTAGTGAGCTGGAGTGTAAAAGACAGCCCACCAGATGTATGTAGTCTCTTGTGGAGTTGCCTGGCCACGCACAGCAGTAGGCCAGACTGATATTTATACTGGTACTGCAAGCTGGTCCCTTCCTGATCTAATTGTGCGGTGCACAGCACTCAAACTTTATTGGGTGCATGTGAATGGAAGCAGTCTATTCTGAAGCCATCCGGCACCCTCTGTCAGGCAGAGGACCACTCTTTAAGGAGTGCAGCCTGCCTCAGAAATTTGCAGAAGAGTATCTGCCATGCCTCTGTAGCTCCGTCAGTGTAACCAGTCAAATGGGCAAAACAGGGCAGTGTTAAATCTCCAGACATACCTTAACCCTGTGGAAGTGGGTAGCCACGTATATAACAAACCTCACTCAAATCACACCCATAAGGCACCACTTAGCTTGCTTCCAAACAGGAAGATAAAAAGGGTCATCACGTGTGAAGAAAGCAGTTGGAATGAAAGATGACCTGTGATTGTTAGAAATACCTATTGACCATTTGTAGGAGTCTGGCCTGGTTTGTAGTGGGTACCTTGGGTACTTACACCTTATACCAGGTCCAGTTATCCCTTATAAGTGAAGTAGTAGTGTTCTAGCAGCTTAGGTTGATAGAGGTAGCTATAGCAGAGCAGCTTAGACTAAACTAGGAGACATGCAAAGCTCGTGCAGTACCACTTATAGTTACACAGTACTTATACACAAGTAAAAACAATACTCAGTGTTACAAAAATAAAGGTAGTTTATTTGGGTGACACAGTACCAAAAATATCTTAGAGGCAATACTCCTGGAGGTAAGTATTATACACAATATATATACGACACACCATAACTAGACAAGTAATTAGTCATAGAACAGTGCAAACAATAGGAAATGCTATAGAATGCAATGGGAGAAAATAGGTCTAGGGGCAACACAAACCATATACTAAGAAAGTGGAATGCGAATCACGAATGTACTGTGTGCAGAATCGCTGGTTTCCTGGACCTGAAGACCTGCAGAAGAAGGGGACCAAGTCCAGAAGTCGAAAGAAGTTCCAGGAAGGGCAGGAGCCCCTGTCAACACAGAAGACAGTGCAAAAGAAGGGTCCCCGATTGGATGAAGACTGCAGGAATGCTCCCTGGGAAGATGCCAGCGGGTTCTTGCGTGATGCAAAGGATGTCCTATGACGTGAAGATGGATGCAGACATGATTTTGTGTTGGAAGTTGCCAACAAGCCTTGGTTACAACAAATATGTGCTATGTGTCAAAATGGTGCTGGCTGGACCCAGGAGGGACCTGGGGGCCTCAACTCTGTATGAGGAGGAAGAGGGGGCTCTCAGCACTTTAGAGAGCCCTCAGGATGCCAGACAGCACCCACAGGAGTCTCAGGACACAGGGACAAAGGAGGTGCAAAACGCGGATGGTGCAGCACAAAAAAGGAAGGTTCTACGCCGCCGGAGAACAACTCAGCGAGTTGAACGTCGCAGGATGGAGTGCTGGGGACCTGGGCCAGGCTGCGCACGAAGAAATTTTGCAAATAGTGCACAGAGGCTTCAGGAGGTGAAGAAGACGCAGTACACAGGAGTACCATCGCTCTCGGGAAAAGCAAGGTCTTACCTCCTCAAAATTGCGTCAGCAGGACCTCGGGACAGTCTTTCGATGGGGTCCACCCTTGGTGTCCTTAGGAGCACGCTTGTCACTGTGAGAAGAGTCCATGGGTACCGGTTGTCATCTTGGAAGATGCCTGCATGAGCAGGGGAGTGACTCTGTCACCCCAAGGGAGATTTCCTCAGTCCTTCTGGTGCGGGATGAAGACAGGGAGTCCCCAGATCGTGCACACCGTGGAAACTGTTGCAGTAGCTGGCTGGAGCTGAAGTTCCAGAGGAAAAGTATCCCTTGTGGATACTTTGCTGCTGTTACGGCGGTTCCTGGAGCAGGCTGCGGTTAATCCGATGTCAGAGGATGAAGTAGTAGTTGCAAAGGATTCCTGAAGGAAACTTGCAACCAGAATCAGAGGAGAACCCACAGGAGAGACCCCCAAATAGCCCTGATAGGGGGATTGGCTACCTTATCAGGTAAGGACCTATCAGGAGGGGTCTCTGACGTCACCTGCTGAAGCTGGCCACTCAGAGCCTTCCAGAGTGCTCCCACACCTTGCAAAGCAAGATGGCCGAAGTCTGGGACACACTGGGGGAGCTCTGGGCACCACCCCTAGGGTGGTGATGGACAGGGGAGTGGTCACTCTCCTTTCCTTTGTCCAGTTATCACCAGAGCAGGGGACAAGGGGTCCCTGAACAGGTGTAGACTGGCTTAGGCAAGGAGGGCACCATCTGTGCCCTTCAAAGCATTTCCAGAGGCTGGGGGAGGCTACCCCTCCCCAGAGTGTAACACCCATTTCCAAAGAGAGAGGGTGTAATACCCCGCTCTCAGAGTAAATGCATTGCTCTGCCTTCCTGGGACTGAGCTGCTCAGACCCCAGGAGGGCAGAACCCTGTCTGTGAGGTGGCAGCAGCTGTAGCTGCAGTGCAAGCCTCCGAGAGCTGGTTTGGCAGTACTGGGGGTCCATGCTGGAGCCCCCAGGATGCATGCAATTAGCGCCCCAATACCAGATTTGGAATGGGGGGGGGGGGGATGAGTCCATGATCTTAGGCAGGTTACAAGGCCATATTCAGAGTTACCATTGTGAAGCTACATATAGCTATTGCCCTATATGTAGTGCACACGTGTAATGGCGTCCCGCACTCAACAAAGTCCCGGGAAATGGCCCTGAACTATGTGGGGGCACTTTTGCTAGTGCAAGGGTGTCCTCACACTTAGTAACTTTGCCCCTGACCTTCAGCAAGTGAAGGTTGTACATATAGGTGACTTATAAGTTACTTAGGTGCAGTGAAAATGGCTGTGAAATAGTGTGTGCGCTATTTCACACAGGCTGCAATGGCAGGCCTGTGGAAGGGTTCCTTCTGGGTGGCAAAAGAAATGCTGCAGCCCATAAGGATCTCCTGGAACCCCAATGCCCTTGGTACCTAGATACTATATACTGGGGACTTATAAGGGGGGGGTCCAGTGTGCCAATTGAAATTGGTAAATGAAGTCACTAGCCTACAGTGACAAATTTAAAAGCAGAGAGAGCATAAGCACTGAGGTTCGGATTAGCAGAGCCTCAGTGACCAGTCAAGCACTATACAGACACACACCTTAGGCCATAAACTGCAAGCCCTGGGGTCGTGCCTAGCAGGATCCCAGTGAGACAGGCAAAACACACTGAGATATAGATTTTTATCTATGAGCACTGGGGTCCTGGCTAGCAGGATCCCAGTGACACAGTAAAAACACATTGACACACACACTCTCAAACAGGCCAAAACGTGGGGGTATCCATGCTAGAAAGATGCTACTTTCTCACACCATAGCATGAGTTATTTGCTTTTGGGATGGGGCTTATGCTTTCCTTTCAAATGTTCGTTAAAAATTGAGATTCTCAAAAGCTGTTGAGTTGGAATAAATGACAGAATGCATACCTCTTGCATTTGGTTCTGACATCGGCAAAGGCTGCTTATAAGAAATTTGAAGATTCTCATTGCGCTCCTGCAGTGTTGGTGTCTGTTTGGCTAGCCATGCGATTCCTTTAGGTTCCTGGTTACAATGGAAAGTTCAGACCTCGTTCTGCAGGCTTATTTGTCATCTCAAAAGTGATTAATTCCATAGCTGTGTGATTACATTTCTGCGAATTGATGAATTCATCCTTTATTGTAGGTCTCCTTGCTTAAAACTGTAGCCACATTACCAATTCTTACAGTACCTCATCCACCATTGGTACAAAGTGAAGAACCAGAGTAATAAGTAAATGCAATTATTGGCTACAGTATACTCCAAGACTGCAATATGATTAATTGTAAAGGATACAGACCAGCTGATTGCTCATGAGAACTTGCATCTTTTGTGTGTGCTTCACGTCTTGCAAAGACCTTTCTTCAGCGATTCCTGTATCCTCTGTGAAAATTGGATAGAAATCCTTTTTTTGGGGGGTGGGGGATGTAATTACAATTGTCAGTATTGGCTGCTGTGGTTGTATTTGATGAACACATGTTTGACAGTTATCCACATTGACTGAGCCTGTAGATCAAGTTATTGCTCCCAGATCTGCTGTCCTCTGCCCTGTAACCCTTTACATCCAGTAATATCCTGGTTAAACACATGAGAAGATTGAATATCTAGATGGCCAGTATTTCTAAAACATGAAGCATGGCGATAGTAAAATTGCAGATGGTAGCAGAGCTTTTGAACTAGTTTTGATTTGGGAGAAACAGAATCTAGTTTGATGCCTGCTTTTTTGTGAAACTTATTTTAGGTTTATTGGTGGAGTGAGGTGGTTTCATACTAATATTCAATAACTTTATTGTATCAACAAATCTCATAACAAAGTACAACATTTTTCATAATATCCATGTATGTAAAACAACTAAAAGATATAAGACATCAATAGCTCAAAGTATGTAGTCCTGCTAAAACTTCAGACAATGCTAATGCATATAGTAAAGTTTATGTACAAATTTTGAAATTAACAGCCAGTAGATCAAGGCAGTAGCAGCAGGTAAACTTGCTTATGAAGGAATAGTAGACTACCAGCTAAAGGTAAGAGGGTCCAGCCAATACCATTCATATACCTGTGTGGTAGCAACTTAGCATACACAAAATAAACATAGGCTTCCAAACAGAAGAAAGTCCAGATAAGAGAGATTCAGTAGGACTCCGACTGATTCTATGAATTGCATGCTCATGCCAGTTAATAACAATGTGAGTTCCTAATCCAGTTTCTGGACACATTCCAGCTAGTTGACCTGCATACTGTGGATATATTAGACTGTATGAACTGTTCTGTGAGGTGCAGCTGAGCATCATCCGGGCAGGATCATTTACATCCTAACTTGCTGCAGTCTTTAGTTTTGCGTCTCTGGCTTTCATTATATCTTCTAGACATCCTTGCAGGATGTATGTAGGATGCAACAACCTGGTTAATTTCCATCCGATTTGAGGACCATGATAAAACATTCAAGGAGCCAGTGCTGTTCCACAAAGAGTAATGAAGTGCATAAGGGTTTCTTCACAGCGCAGCTAAGAGCATTGTGTGTCAAATCTGGGACCGGAGGCCTTCGTCCAAGATTGGGTGAAGGACCAAACCTGTAGGGTTCCTAATATAAACCTCAGAAATATAGGGCCTTTTCATAGGGGGAAATATCAGCTCAGTAAATGGCTCAGACTAAGGTTCGGGCTCCAAAGCCAGATATTTTGTCAGTAGGACACTTTTCCTGGCCTCATGCTTGCATGGCTTTGTTCATATCTGGCTTGCACCGTAGGTCTGAGCAGTCTATTGACGTACGAATGTGCTCAACATGTCTGTTCCTTTGAAAACTGCTACAGTTTTGGCTTTTCAACTCAGGACATCCTGCAGGGTCAACCAAAACACAGCAAGGGTTGTGGTGGTCTAAACCTGAATTTAATAGCCTATAGGGTGAAAAGCAATAAAGGTCTCCGCAGTCGTCATTCCCAACTCTCCTCTAAGTATTACCATTGGAGTTCCTGGACCTAGATATAATCGTCTCAGAAGATAATTTTCCAGTTTTGTAGGCCCTTCACATTTGTGTCCCTGAATTTCGATGCCATAGGAGCTCACTGCCACAGCTTTTGTTTCATGAGTTTATTTTTTACTCCTTTCTTTTTTGTTTTTCATATGGAGCATAACTTTACAGTAGTACATTTTCGGAATGAGTCCGACAGACCCTGCCCTGCTCCTGTTTTGTGTAGTAACGTCCTTCTCCGCAGCAGCAAATCCTGTTCTTCAGTCCTTCGCCAGAGTGGCGGCTGAGCTCCTGGATCAGTCTACAGCCTCCTACCCTTCCCTGCTGGAGAGTTCTGACTTACATAAAAGTGACAAAGTCTGAATGTGGAGATCTTTACCGCAACTTGGTCTATTAGCTTCCGGAGGACAATTCTCTCTTTTCAGACACTGCCTGCAGCCTTGCCCCACTGAACTTTACCTTCTCAGAACATTTTTCTTGAAAGTTCTTCTAAGCCTGCAGCTAAGTGCTGACAGGGCCCAAGCCACTTCTTGTATCGGACCTGAGCTCCGTCATGGTCAGCAATGTTTTTCGACTTTACACCGGTCTCGTCTGACTAAATGTCTATGGTTGGAGCTTTGATCTTTTAGGTGCTAGTTTTTACTGAAAATTTAAAAAATCATAACTCTGGTTCTACTGATCAGACGTTTGACGTTTTGGTGTCAAATAATTTATCGAAATGTACTTTTTTTTTTTTCTTAATTGTGGGATTTTTCTTGTTGTTTTTTCATTGTATTGTTGTTTCTTTACTGCATAAATATTTTACGCATTGCCTCTGAGTTAAGCCTGACTGCTTTTTAAGGACCGGTTCATTTTGCGTCTTTTGTGGTTAACCCTGCCTGGGATTGTGGCTGTTGATTGACCATGGCTCACACCACAGCCGAGAGAAAGCCCAATTTCTCACAACAACAAATACAGCACTTCACCCAAACACTCTTCACCCCCCTCTGACTTCCCCCAACACAGTAGCATTGTACTTGCTCAAAAATACTTATCAGAGCCCCACATAGTTGAAGGAAGCACTGTATAAATGTTACAATACAAAATCATTTGGGGAAGAATTTAGAGGTATTTAACTAGAAGAGGGTGATGGTGGTCATTCTTTCATGACGTTTAATTAAATTGGACAGTATGGTCCATTGGTCAAATTGCATCACCCAGAAGCTTTTGTTTTCAGCATAGCAGTAGGACCTGTAAGCATGTGTATGGCAATCCTTAGGAGGTTTATTACTGAGGTGCAAGTGATTTTTCCTTATATAAACCGCAGAAAGCCAGACGCAAAATTGTAAGGGGTGGTGCTCATTTTTTATTTATATAAGGCACCGCCATCGAGGGCTAGTGAAGTATCTGGCAGCACTAAGGTTGGGCACTCAAAATCCACATTGTGTGTCACCGTTCCGAGGGCATGGGTAGGGCCAAGGTAGCAAAGATCACGACCAGGGTTGCTAGAATCCTAGTATAAATAAAGTTGGTCAATTAGAGGGCAAGGCTGATTGGGCTGCAATCTTTAAAGAGGCCATCCAGTGTAGAGAAAATATATATCTTCACCCAGTCCTGTGTCTCGGTCTATCGCCAACAATAATCCTTCTAGAATATTGATTTGTTTGATGTCAGCTGGGAGTTTAAGATGTAGTGTGTCACCATTCACTGAAGGGCCCCTTTAAAAATTTCCAATCAAGAGTATTGAAAATCTGTGCTCATACCAAGTATGGCATGTGAAGCAAGTCCTAGCCACCATATCTGCACAGTAGCAAAATATGTTAAGGAGGGTTTGGGGTCACTGATCTGAGTGACCTCATTGCAGGGATTGTCTTTTGATTGGAATTCTCTTTTGGATTTTTTAGTAACTTCAGGTTGGAATTTGGACAGACGTATTTGTTGCAAGACATGCCCTTTTATGGGATTATTTTGGTTTATCTCTTTTCCCAATATGTTGTATTTTGGAAAAATGTAACCGTTATTCTGAACTTCATTAGTGTTCCAATTATGTATTTTTTATTTTATACAGTTTTGACCAAAATTAAATAAAAATACCTATACACTTAGTTTGCTTGGAGAAAAATATTTTTTTCCTCTGAGTTATTTTTTCTGTTATTTTTCCTCGCGATTTCAGCTCCACCTTGATCTAAGCAAGAAGTGCGGGTTTCTTTAATCCGTGTAGTTTGCTTTACTGTGCGGCTGTTTTAGCACCGCCTTCCTCTGGAGGTCACATGTCAGATTGGTATGCTTTTCAGCAATGTTTAGTTGTTACCCGTATTGGGTGTGGGTAGGAGGGAGGAGGGCAGAAGGGAGCAGAAAGAAGGCAGCTTTCACACCAGTGCGAAACATGAGGAGGTCAGCCTCGCTTGAGAGTAAGCAGTAGTTTGACTGTTGAAGGAGGTGTCTAAGGCGGCCTTAGTGGGTCAGGGGAGTAGACATACCAGACTTGGCTACAAGCCCAGGCTCTAAAACAACATCCAAGTCATCAAATTTGCCCAGGCACGCCATGTGAGGTTCAAATGACAGTGGAATTTAAGACGAGCGAAGCGCGCAGCAAGGCTTAGAGGTTGTACTAGCAAGAGCAGGGCTTTCAACAGGCTGACGTTACTGTAAACCCCTATCAAGCAAGTGTGAGCAATTCAGTATAAAACGATCCCTTTGGATGAACAACATCTTATTCGAGCGCCTTTGGATGGATTTTGCGAACTGTCAGACGACATCGGCAACGGGATTTGGGCATTGGGCATTGGAGTCTACACGTTTTACGAACTGGCGTCTACGACAGAAGCTGAAATTTCATCACTTGTATGGTTGCGTTCGTTGCGGCAGAGTTTGAAAAGAAACTACACCTATTTACAAGGGCCCCAGACGTTCAACAGAGGGAACATTTCAGAGGCTTACAGAGGGCTTCCGGTGAAGTGAACCAGCATGCTGTGTGCTGCCTCAGCAGGTGAGCTACATTCTAACTTGTGAGTGCTTGCTCCACAGGTTTTCATGTTCCAAATTATTTCTGCAAACAGCTCTCATACTTTAAGGTGGGACTTTTTTTTTCTTTTAAGGTTGGGGGTCGGTATTCCACTGTGTTTCCTTTCTGAGACCTGTTGCAATTATAACATGAAAACTCCGTCGTTTTTATTTGTCTTTGTAATGTCTATGTTCGGTTTTATTTTTTATTTTAAGGCCGTAGAACAATGTTTCTAAGTGTAGGTTGTTCTAAGGCATGCCATGCGCAAAATTATCTACAAAACAAATGTGACCATTTCTCTCTGGTTCTGTAGATTACATTTGTAAGCGATATGTTATTAACTGTTCAGGTGGCTGCCGTGTTAATGGTGTTGTAAATATGCCCATGACAGTCGTTCAGCCTGGCGTTTCATGCTCAGATTCCCAGTATCTGAGGTGACCTCAGTAAGAGTACTCTGTGACACCAGAGGCTGCTCTTGTGACACGGGTCTCCTGCTGCACTTATTATGAACAGGACAGAAGAGAGTAGAATTTTGATCATATCCAGTAAAAGTCGAGACCCAAGGATCCGGTAAATGTGGATACCCTAGGATGGGGTATTATGCTGTGGTAGATTCTTCGATTTCAGAATTCTACCCGCTCTTGGAATGAGGCATAACATATGCATTCAATATTTATTGAATCGAAAGCTGCACGGTATGCCTGTTTATGAGATGTTATCTTGATACCTTTCGACAAGCTTTACCCGGTGAACCGCTTGGGGTGGCAGGGCTGCTGTGGGGTGCTTTTGTTACTTCCTAACTTGTGATTCCTATACCGGAGCAAACCCGTGTTTGCACCGCATTAAGAATTTAGCCACAAATTAGGAATCGAAGATTTAGTCGGTTTTAAGTTCTTTCATTTTGTTTTAATTTTTGTGATTTTTTTTGTTTTTTTTTTAAATCTGTACGGTTTTTTAATCGGTCCACAAATCGGTGGTTACGTCAGAACATTGATAGGGGGTAGTAGAAAAACATATTTCCCTTGCATCAGTCATTGCCTAAAATGATAGTGCTCCTATCAAAATCTTTATTAAGCATTTATAATGATCACAAGATCAATCCCAGCGAAAGGTATCAGATAGCACACAATTATCTCGAGGCTCTACTCTCACATTACTTATCCATTTGATTTTTGGTGAATTGGTGGCACTGATACAACGTTTTTCCAACTGAAATAAATACAGATTGGTAAATTTGAGGGTTAGTGGATCTGTTAGTGAACGTTTGAGGACAGCTAAGATTAATAAATACTTGTAATATCATAGACCCGTGTCATTGTGTTTTTTTTTTTTTTAAGGTGATGTTTTCTGCCTCTCCCCCCTGTAATTTGATAAAACAGAGGAGGCTCGGTATTTACTTTCTCGAATACCCAGGTGTCACTATCTTGGTGAGGAAATGTAATTAATAACACTCCTTACTTTGTACTGCATTTTGTAAACTGTGTCCCTTTCGTTTTTCTTCTGACTGTCGCATGAAGTTTCCCAACTGTAACATGAATTAATTTGGGAAAAATGTTGGCAAGATGTCATTAGGTCGAGCACTCAAGCTCTTTGGACATGTAAGTATTGTGGGCTTTTAACCACGCCCATCACTTTTATTCATTCCTGGGCTTGCCCTTCAAAAATCACTTTGTCATTGGTAAATGCTTTACGTTTGTCCTGCCTCAAGGCTGTTTATGTCACACATTGCAGACTGCCCCTGCTACATGGAGTATTGCACGATTGCAGCTATACTTCAGCGTGGGTGAACTATTTTTTTTCTTTTGTCTCTCCTCTTCGTGCTGCATGGCGGCCATGGCGCTGACAGCACAGACAGGCACAACAGTGTGAACTCAATTGGTGGTATTGAAGCACTGGTCACATTGTTCACAGTTACCTAGAGTAGTTTCTTGTGGCTCTCCCCTTAAAACACTTGAAATTGGTAAATACTTTAAGTAAAACAGAAATCCTCAAAGCGAAAGTGGCTCTTCTGGGACAGCAGGAGAGCCAATATTACAATGTTCACTGCACTCTGGATACCTGCCCCCATAATGTTTTGCAGGACATTACTTTTACAAAATATTTTTGCTCATAACTCAGCCTGTGGTGGTCCTAGGACATGGGCCCACCTACAAAATGCTCAGCATGACGTGCTTTTTCTGTCTGTCATCTCTTTGTCCCCACTCTATGTTAATTGGGACCCCAAAATAATAGCCTCTCCCACCATTCAGTGTCTTTAAGTGCTGTCACAGCTGGAACTGTTGGTTTACAGCTGGTAATAGCTTGTGTTTTAAAGGCTTTGTTTGTAATATCGTTGCTATAGTACTGCTACTCCTAAAATGTGTAATGCATTATGCCCTCCAAGGGCTAAATATATGGTTATGCTGCATTATTTAATGCCATTTTCTTTTTGTGAGGTTATGCCCTCTAGAGGCTAAATATATGGTTGTGCTGCATTATTTAATGCCATTTTCTTTTTGTGAGGTTATACCCTCTAGGGGCTAACTATATACTAAAATATTCTTGTCACAGGGACTGGCCCCATAATGCTTTGCAGAGCATTACTTTTACAAAACATTTTTGCTCATAACTCAGCCTGTGGTGGTCCTAGGAATATGAGACCGTCTTCAAAACATTGACCTCAATGTGGCCTTTCTGTCTACGCCTCTGGGTCCCCACTTTGTTAGTAGGGACTCCAAACTAATAATCCCTACCACCACTCATTATCTTTTTAAGCTCTCATGGCTGGAACTTTTGTTTTACAGCTGGGAGAAGTTATGATTTATGGGCCTTGTTTGCAGTATCATTGTCCTAAACCTGCTAGCCTTGAAAATGTGTAATGCACTACGCCTTCTAGGTGCTAAATATATGGTTACACCGCATTACCTTCCCCCATTCTTTTTTCATGTGGTTATGTTCTCTAACGCCTGACTGTATGGTTACATGACCATGTTTCTTCCAAATGCTACTTTTATTGTGGTGTCCTCTCGGGGCTCTTCTTGCAGTCAACATACTGTAATTGTTGCAGCACGAAAACTCACCACATAAAGCTTTAGGTCATTTCTTTTACAATTTTTTTGCTTATAACTCAGCCTGTGGTGGTCCTAGGACAATGGGACAACCTTCAAGACACCCTTTCTGTCTACATCATTTCTGAGTCCCCACACTAAGTTAGTGGGGACCTCAAAATAATAACCCTTCCCACCATCAGTGTTTTTTGAGCTTTCTCAAGGCAAGAACTTTTGTTTTACAGCTGAGAGTCATTTTGTTTTAAAGGCCTCGTTTGTAATATCATTGCAGTAAGCCTGCTAGCCCCAAAAACATCCTCAAGGGGCTAAGTATATGATTGCACTGCATTACTTTCTCCTGTTTTTTTTCTTCTTGGGGTTATGCCCTCTGGAGGCTAACATTATGGTTACATGACCATGTTTCTTACAAATAATATTTTTGTTATGGTGCCCTACAGGGGCTGTTTTGAGCATTACAGTCTAATGCCAAAAATGTATTTCTGATAAAGGTTCAGATATGATAATTGTACTTGTTTTAATAATCTCTCCTTATTACAATTATGAACATGATTCAGGCCAAATTAACATCCTTATTACACTATGACTGTTTGAACTTTATTGATATGCCTGGGTGATCCTCCTAGTTTATTTATCCTCTGTGGCTGTTTTTTGTCTTTTTTGGGGGTAATTGTGTTAGCCAGGCAGCAACTCTGATTGTGGGGCGGTGAAAGTGGTGTTCTATTTGAATTAGCATGGCAGATTTAAATTAGGATGGTAAATGGCAATATTTTAATTTTTTGCTGCCGATAGATGAAGAAGGTAAATGTAAGTGCTTTAGTTATATGCAGGGCCACTGGGTTGATCAATGTATGTGGCAAGAAAAGTCCAGTTATGAAATTACAATGCCAATTGCTTTAACTCAAGCAAATGCAAGACCTATTTGTTTTTTGTGAGGTGCCATTCTCTTATGCTATTTTACATGTCAGTTTATTGGTTAGTCAATTATTTTTAATCTACTTTTGACCTGAAGGATCTATTTAGGTGACATGCTGATCCGATAAGAATAGCTTTCTTTTGGGCTGACTGGTTGAATGTAAGCGTGTAAAAGCATTTTGCCGATATATTTTAATGCCCTAGTCTAGGTTCTCATAGAAGCTTCCCCACTGTTTAATTATAGCGATTTACTTATAATTTATGTGCATGCTTTTGGCAATCATTTGCTATGCCAGAGGGCTTAAATTTTTCTCGGATCATTGTGTTACTGTGAAACGTTTATGGTGATCTATAATTTGGGGGGAGGTGTAGTCAGAAGTAGGCATTATACATTATTTGTTAATCTTTTCAGGCCTTTTGCATGGTCTTGTCCCATGTTTGCTAAATGCACTACGTGCTGTTGATGCTTTTGCTCCTTTCCCTAATTCAAAAGGCTTGCCATCGCATTGGAATTGTTACCGCCTATCCCAGTCCATTCTTCTGAAAGACAACCTTACTTCAGGTCAGTAGGAACACAAAGCTAGCTTAGCTGGCTTTGCAAGGATGTTGCATGGGGGCAGCAATTTCCATTCATTCCCATATCTGTTGTTTCTCAATTATTTACTTCAAATCTTTATAATGATCGTTGCACTTTTGGCCACCTAAGTAGCCTGCAGCATTACAGAAAACGTCACTCCCGAAGAGAAGCCAGCTGAAGCTGCATGTCCCTTAAGGACAGATCAGTTTTAAATGGGTTATTTGCATTATTGCAAAGTATTAATTAAGAAATAAAAGGCATTGTGCCAGTGAACGAGAACAGTAAATTCACTGCACGATGTTGCATTTCTTGAATGACTGTTGGCTTCAAAGAAGATCGATGCACCTGCTAAGACTTTGCATTTTCACACGAGCTACCTTGTGCTTACTTGAAGTATTTATTACGGTTCCCCTCTACGCAGGTGTGGTTAGTCTTCAGTCATTCAGTTGCTGTCTTTTGTGACGTGCCAACTGTCCTTAAACTTGATAGCAAACCCTTGGGGAAGTCACCTCACTTTTGCAGACCCCTGAATTCTTCAGTCTTATTTTATTTTTCCTCTCACATATCTTAAAGCAGTTTTTGTCTTTGCCTGCCAATTCCATTTTCGGTTGCAGCTAGCACTCTGGCACATTTCACGTCAGATTAGTTAGTTGACAACTGGAAATGATTTATTTGCCAAGCCTTTCGAAGATATTTTTATGGAATGGTGAAATTGAGAGGCCTAATTCTCCATAGCAGGAAAGGAGAGCTTTTCTGTCACTGGTATGTATACTAATTAGCTATGAAAATGAGAGGGATGAATGTACTGGTTGCTTTGTGATTACCTATTAGGCAGAAGACTGTGGGTGGCCTCTTGGAACTTTTTTTTCTTTCCAAATATTCTTTCACTGTGGCACCGTTTATTGACTTTGGTCAACTGGAACATTGCACGTGATTGCCAGGGAAAACAATGTGTTTTTTTTTTACCTTGCTAGTCGCTGGGAAATACATGGGCAGGTGGGTCTTTATTCTTCCGTGTTTGATGTTTGTGGACCCTAAATTGTTCACGTGACACAAAAAATTAACTCTAGTAATGCTGTATTTGTTTTCAGAGCACTCTTCTGTCAATGCACCACGTTTAGCTTGGGTTTCCATAAGTCTTGATCTTTAAATCGTAAATAGTGCATAGCATTGTTTGAACTAAACATGCAGTTGAAAAAACGGGACTGTTTTGTGCTTTGGCCCATTTGTTGTTGTTGCAGACTAGTATTATTTCAACACTTGCACGTTTGGTGCCCTGCACCCCGTTAACTTAGTCAGTCATCCTGTCCATCATGTACTTTGAAGGTCAGTCACTTTTGCTTTTCAGTTTACAAAAAAACAGATTTGTGGGATAATATTTGAATTTTGGCGAGACTAATTGGAAGCCTCCCTTCTTTTTTAAAATTGTAACAGAAAACCCGCCAATGTTTTAGTCAGTTTATACACCAGAAGTATTTGGGTTCCCGCTCTGAGGTGCCTCTTCTTGAGCTGAATATTCTCATACGTCCTAGATGAGCTTCGAAACCTTTCAATGCAGATTAGGTGATTCTGAGAGCTTGTCTACCACTTTTCGCATTAATTAAGCTTCTTAAGAAATGCCGAATGCTAACTAGGGACACTGATGTTTAGCAGAACTTCCTGTACAGGATACATTGAATAACAAAGTTCACAAATTTGTTCTAATCTATACAAGGATGACAATGTAAGAAAAAAAAAAAAGCACAGCAAAAACAAGGCTTTACTAAAAATTCAGAATTTTTACAAAAGTTGAATCTTAAACAGCCACCCAAAGATTATAAACCGATGGGCTGGTGAGTAGGCAGAGAAACAGCATGACTGCGAATTATCCTGGGTATAATAAGCTTATTGATGGGACATGTCTATCATTGTGATTGACACTGTTAGCTTAATTTTTTTTTTGTTAGGTATGAAGACAACCAGCAATCCTCTTACTTTCATCTAAGTTCTGTGAGTGTACAATCTTCCCAGTATTCTTTACACCACCACCATTTTCTAGTCATCAGGACCACCAGTCCTGATATTTTGAACTGTATTGAAATATCGTGGTGCCTGCTTTAATTTTGAGCCTTCTACAATGTTTCCCCATTTTCCCATAATATCCGTGTTATTTCTGTTTTCTATCTATTCTAATAATCTTCCTTCTTTGAATATATTATAAGGTGCCGAATTATGATTAATCAGTTATTTCACGGAGTTATTCCTTGGCAGTTCACGTTTGCTGTGTAAAATGTGCTTTATACCGAGCTTTTAAAACCTTAACCTTCTGTTCTTGTTGTCTTAATCTGACAAAAATATATCTGAGTGTCTTGACTACATTCTCTAAAGGAGTTTGTTGTCCATACCTGTCCGTGGCACTGTTGATAGAAAAAAATACACAATACAAAAGGCTTGTGGGGCGGGTAGTAATGGAAACTGGAAAGTATGTTTTCACAGAAACATCGATGAGTGCATAGCAGAGGACCTGGGAAGACCCAATAAAGACAAATTGGTAGTAAATGATATAGGAATATCTTGGACAGACAAAGGAACCATGGTCCAAAGAAAACGTTTTTTGGTAGTGGTTGAGTGGGAAGCTGTTACCAAATTTAAAGAGTCCTTGTCCTTTTTTTCTTATTTAAGTATTCTGTATAGAGTCATCATGGCTTGTTTTTGTGTATGTGGGTTGCTATATATACAGAGAGCACTTTAGTGCTGATTAAATCTGATTGTGATGTGCCACGTGAAAGGGAAAGTACAGCTACCATATTTATAAATGCAACACTTCATGAATAGTTCTGTGCTTGTGCTATTTTGATGGGTTGAGGCTTTTAGTGGGGCTATAAGATGGTTTTGCAGCATTATGCAGATGCAGTTTTCTTGTACATAACAGGTATGGCTGTCTGGCATTGCTCATTGCAGTCTCTGGGGTCATCTTAACCATATAATGGTTTTCAGTAATTTCCTGAATGAATGGCGAGTGGTTTCTGTTCTCTCCTTCCTGATGAGTTAGAACATTCCAAAACTCTCTGAAGGACCCTTGTTTTAGTCTTTCAGGCCTTTTTTGCAGAATACATTGTACATGATACCTAGCCTTTAGAATGTTATCCTACCTTCCATTTGGAGTGAGTATGAGTGGTTTGAGGGTATGTTTGATGTGGTTGTTTCTTTGTATTTCTTGCCTTCTTTGCACCATGACCGAGTTTCTTGGGTAAAAACTACATTGCAGTAATAAACAGTATCATTACTGGTGTTCTTGGTTGCTCCATTCTAGTGGAGTTGTAGGCCAGCGTAAGGAGTAACAGATATAAGTTGATTACTTTCACTTCACAATGTATCAGGATGACGATATACTGCTTTTTCCTGTACAAAGTTGCCAGACATCATACAAAAATTATATTAATACAGAATTTTATTTTTCATTTTTTATTATGTCAGCCCAATTAAGTTGAATACATAGGGACTTGAACATAAAATAAATCTTGAAAGTGTTGTAATATCTTACCCAGAAAAGGACAAACCCCTCTTAAAAAGACTTTCATGCAGTTAACAATGTTTAGTGTAGGACAGACCTTGCCATAATGTGACACCTGAACACTACTCAGCATGTCCTATGTACATGAACTCCTCACCAACGAGGTTTCTTTAAAATAGAATACACTAGTCATATGATAAAATCGACAAATATAAATCCATAAGTATACCTTAGGGAAACAACATCTCCGCAGAGTGATGCAGAGAAAAAACAAACACTAGGCAAGGCTCTGGAACAGATAAATGTTTGTTTAGGTACCAATGTTTATTGGCAGGCCAAGGCAGACGTACTTCCCAGTGTTGCACCTTTAAGAAAAAGCTTCTTCTGCCCGAGTCATTCTTGCAAGGCCTTCATATATGTTAGAAAGTGCTCTCACAACAAAACCCTGAAAGGGGACATAGTCCAAACATGGACAAGCATATACAGAATAGAAATGCTGCATATACACAAACTACAAGATCACAGAGTAAAATTGTATATTATGCAGTGTGGGCAAAAACAATAGAACAGAAAACAGGTGGACTGTTTGTAGGAAAAGGAAGCAATGACCTTGCTTGTGGGTTGGCCTGACTGGCTGAACTTAATGTGTGAGACAGAGCTGAACTTAACATGGCTTGGAGAGGTTTGTTTGCATAGCTGGCGTAGGTGTCAGAGAGGTCAGCAGGAAACCTTGGTGCAGGGCTGAAATAGTATTGTGAAGAAGGGGAACTTCTATGTGAAGGAGAGGGGAGCACATGAGCAAGCAGTTTGGTTAGGGACAGGAATAGATAGCTTAGAGGGATTCTGATAATGTGGGAGAGAATTGGAGCTCAAGTATATCTATGTGGTACATACAAATGTATATATATATATATATATATATATATATATATAATATGTTTTTTTCTCAACAAAATCACTTACAAATATGACAAATCTAAGCAACATTTTGGTTGAATGTTGTGGACAATGAGTTTGTCATCACCCCCTGCTGATGGACTTCTGAGGTCATAGGCATTTGTATCTAGATTCAGTAGAACTAGAGCGAAAGGAAATTCCAACATCTTACTGCTCCAGTGGAATATACCTGATTTAAAGTTTAGTCTTTCTTTACTGTAGAATGTTTATATGAGCAAATGAACACACAAAACCTCAAAGTATCCACTTTCACATAATAAAGGCATAAAACCTAAACAACTGTTTGAGGTTACAGACTATAACCTCAAAATAAATACACCATAAAATGAAGCACATAAACACATCTATTTAGTGCATATTTTTCAATGGTACAGTCATACCTGAGTCTGTTATGAAAGCGATCTATTGCGGCTCACGTTGCTGGTGATGTATTAGTTCAAAATCAGATGCCTAGAAATTAAAAGTAGTTAGGACTTTAATAATTATTGCAGTGAGCTGCCGACTGACTGAGTGAGCACAGTTTTCCTGATGATGGTCCCAGACTAATTTTATTGAGGAAAGAAACGTAAAACAATATTGGCTTTCCTAATAGGTGTATATGTTATTTATTTTTTAGTGTATTACATTTTTTTTTGAGGGAATACTTCATAATGTCTAACAGTCGTATGAGTTTTCCGCTATGATTATGGGGAAAGTGGTAAGGTTGAAGTATTTGTTCTGATTTTGGTGCTACTCTGTTCTCACTGACATGAACAATGTTTTATGTGTAAAAGTTCAAAATAAAATAGTATATGATGGTCTTGAAAATTGTACTATTATGCTCAGTTAAACAAATGATAGTATTGAGTATTTGCAATTTGTTCATTTGAACAAAATATTAGAAGTAATATGAAGTAATTGGCTTCTCCAGGGGAGATTATTTTATGTTGATTGACCCCTGTACCATGGGGGATCTATGGGTAGCCATGTTCTTTGTGCAGTTAAGTAAAAAGGTTTATCCATTATGTACATACACTAAGCAGTTGAGTAAAACGCTTTAGCCATTATTTACATACACTAAGTGAAAATGGCAGTTTCTGATGGATACAACTACCTGTGGATTCCTCACCTAATGAATACTCCCAGCACTCGACGGAAATCTTCTTCCTAGCTTCTGCACGTCGACGAGGACGTCACAGTTGCCCACGCGACGCCGTCTGACGTCATACAGGCAATAAGAGGTCCTTGCCGACGTCAGTTCCCTTTTTTCCGTGCCATTCGAAACGGTTATCTTCGAGGGAGCTACTGTTGCTGTTCGGCAGTTACAGTGTGTTTTTTGGATCTATTTTTTTCTATGAGATTACAATGTCGCAGAGAAAGTCAGGATTCAAGCCCTGTCGTGAGTGTGGGGGCAAAATGTCAGTAACGGACCCACATTCTGACTGTTTGTGGTGTCTTAGTTCTGACCATGATGTTGACAAGTGTGATTCTTGTCAACATATGAATCCTAAGGCCCTGAAAGAGCGCGAGGCCAAGCTTTTTCTGGCGAAGTCGAAAAAGAAGGAAAAGAGACACCATCGAAAACCCTAGTCACCGAAGTCTCATCGGCGTCATCGGGACTCCCGGCGTCGTCGAGAATCACGGCGCCGGTCGAGTAAAGAGAGGTCTCGGTCGAGGTCACCATCAACTCGACGTCGGAAGACTTGGGAGGTCAGTCCCACTGTCACTCCCCATCCGTCGACGCCGTTGCCTTCTCCAGCCTCACCGACTTCGCCCGGGTCATCGGGCCAACCACCTTCAGTGTTTGAGGTTCCGCAGCCTCAAATGTTTTCTCCGTCGCTGCAGATGTCGAGACCGGCGTCGGTGTCGCCTTCAAACCAGGCACCCCAGTACCCGGCTTTCCCGGCCCCTGGAGCGGATAATACCGCATTTTTAAATGCGATGTTTTCCATCTTCCAGCAGATGGCTCCAGGTGGTGGACCGGCTGGTCCTTTGGGCCCTTTGGCTTTCAACATGGGTGCTCCGGCTCCGCTTCGACCGGCACCCTTTATGCCCTTTCTCACGTGGGCTCGGCATCGATATCTGCTCCGGTGGCTCCTGAGGCTTCGGCTCCGACAGCTTCGGCTTCGGCGGCTTCGATGTTTCAACCAATGGCGCCGTCTGGACCTCCTACGATGCCGAAGCAGTCTTCTCTCCATTCGACTCCTCGTTCGGCGCCGAAGGGACCTATGGCGCCTGTAGACCCGGCATCGGACGGATCCAGAGATCGGCGTCGTTCTTCGACATCTGCTGACGCCATGTCGACGCCGAGGATAGAGGAGAGGCTGCACTCGAGGAGGCTTGCTCTCCGCCTCCTTGAAGAGCAGGAGTACCAGAGACAACCTGGAGGAAGGAGAGATTGAGGACTCTCATGAGGGTCTCCATGGGCTGGACACTGCTAGTGGCCTAGATACTTCCCCCGAGTGGGACTTGTCATCTCCTGGGGAGTATACAGAAGAGGCGGCCACTTTTCATTCTGTTATCAGGAAGGCAGCTAGCTTCTTGGATCTTCCTTTGCCGGTGACTGAAGCCAAGCAGACTTTGTTGACAGAGGTGTTGCACCCGGCCTCTACATCGGCAGAACCACTTTTGCTGTTTAATGAGGCGCTGCTGGAACCTGTTTTGGAAGTCTGGAAGAAGCCGGTGTCTTCTTCAGCTGTCAATAGATCTGTGGCTAGGAGGTATCGGGCTGCACCGCCTGACCCTGGTTTTCTTACCAGACATCCAACACCTGAAAGCTTGGGGGTCCAGGCTTCCTGCTCGGCAAAGTCTGCTCCTTTTCCATCTGTGCCCTCGGATAGAGACTCCAAGAAGATGGACATGGCATCCAAAAAGGTGTTCTCGTCATGTAGCATGGCATTAAAGTCCGCCAATGCTACATGTATTTTAGGAAGGTACATTTATGCTCTGATGGACGACATTGCATCTACGCATACGGAGGTCCCTCAGGGGCTATTGAATCTGGTATCGGACGCTCAGGCAGCTGCAACTCAGGTTATCCAATCTGGGTTGGATACAACTGACTCGGTTGCTAGAGCAATGGGCACTGCTGTAGTTACGAGGAGGCAGGCTTATCTTCGTAACTCAGGATTTTCCTCGGATGTGCAGTCGACCTTACTGGACCTTCCTTTTGATGGGGACAAGCTCTTTGGTGCCAAGGCGGATTCGGCCTTAGAGAGGTTCAAGGAGAGCAGGGCCACGGCCAAGTCGCTGGGCTTGCAAGCCACTTCTTCTGCCTCCTCCAGATTTTTTAGGAGGTTTCGAGGATTTGGTCGTGGCTCCTCCTCCTCCTCCTTTCGAGGGAAATTCCAGCAGCCTACCTCTGCTCTCTCCTATAGATCTTTTAGAGGGAGGGGTAGGGTCTGTACCAGGGGAGCCTCTCAGCAGCACTCGGCCTCTTCCTCTTCCTCTGGAGGGGTGCAGCAGGGGAAGCAGCCTTAGGCTTCCACCAATTCCTAATCACTCCACTCCTGTAGGGGGGAGGTTACTGAATTTTCTCCACAAGTGGGAGGTCATAACATCAGACTCCTGGGTTACCAGCATTGTGAGAAAAGGCTACATCCTTCCCTTTCGGGAGTTTCCGCCCCCCATCCCGCCCGCACATCTTATTGTTCAGAAGAACACCTCCTGTTGTTAGAACAGGAGGTTCAAGTCCTCCTTTCAAAGGGCGCGGTGGAGTTGGTTCCGGAGCAGGAAAGGGGTCAAGGTTGTTACTCGAGATACTTCCTGATTCCCAAGAAGGATGGTGGGTTGAGGCCAATCCTGGACCTAAGGATCTTGAATTGGTTCCTCAAACAGGAAAAGTTCAAGATGCTGACCCTAGCTCAGGTGCTTTTGGCTCTGAACAATGGAGATTGGATGGTGTGTCGACATGCAGGATGCTTACTTTCATATCCAGATACTCAAGTCGCACAGGAAGTATCTCCGGTTTGTGGTGGGGTCGCAACACTATCAGTTTGTGGTTCTCCCGTTTGGTCTTACTTCAGCACCTCGAGTCTTCACGAAGGTGATGTCGGTGGTTGCGGCAGAGCTCAGACGGAAGGGGATAGGAGTATTTCCTTATCTAGACGACTGGTTGATCAAGGCCAGGTCTCCGGAGCTCGTGTTGCGTCACCTACAGTCCACAACCCAGTTGTTGTTGTTTGACCTGGGCTTTTCGTTGAACGTGCCCAAATCTCACCTAGAGCCCTCTCAGCGCCTCCTGTTCATAGGGGCAGTACTGGATACAACATTGAATCGAGCCTTTCCTCCGCCTCAGCGGGTTCAGGACATTCAGGCGTTGGTTCCAATGTTTCAAAATGGAGCGGTCATTCCAGTCCTCAAGGTCCTACGTCTGCTCGGTCTGTTTGCTTCGTGCATACTGTTGGTCACGCATGCTCGCTGGCACATGAGGGCTCTTCAGTGGTGCCTCCGAAGGCAGTGGTCTCAACACAAAGGGTATCTCGAAGGCTCAGTGAGGATCTCCAGAGATGCTGCCATGGATTTAAAATGGTGGATTGCGGACGACAATCTTTCCTGAGGAAGGCCGTTCTCGCAAGATCCGCCTGTGGCCACAGTAATAACGGATGCTTCCACTCTAGGGTGGGGAGCTCATCTGGGGGACCTGGAAATCAAGGGGCTTTGGTCTCCAGTGGAACAGATGTTTCATATAAATCTGTTGGAGTTGCGGGCTGTACGTCTGGCTCTCAAGGCCTTCCTCCAATCCCTTCGCGGTCAGTCGGTTCAGGTCCTGACGGACAACACTACTGCGATGTGGTATATAAACAAGCAGGGAGGGGTAGGGTCGTACCTTCTCTGCAGAGAAGCTCTTCGGCTTTGGTCCTGGGCAAAGGACCATCAGATTTGCTTGGTAGCAAATCATCTGGCCGGAGTCTTGAACGTACGTGCGGACAGTCTCAGTCGCCATTTCTCGGCCGATCACGAGTGTCGTCTCCATCCAGATCAAGTCCGGATAATCTTCCAGATGTGGGGGTTTCCTCGGATAGATCTATTTGCCACCCGGGAGAACTCGCACTGCCCGTTATTCTGCAGCCTCCAGTATCCGGTGCAAGGAGCTTTGGAGGAGGCGTTTCAGATGACCTGGTGCGACCAGCTGCTTTACGCGTTCCCGCCCCATACCCTTGATTCCTCGGGTGTTGAGGAAAATTCGCCAAGACCGGGCCCAAGTCATCTTAATTGCTCCGGATTGGCCAAGGAGGGGGTGGTATTCCGACCTTCTCCAACTCTCACTGTGCCCTCCGCTCCATCTCCCTCTCAGGGCAGACCTCCTCTCGCAGTCGTAGGGGCAGGTTTTACACCCCAACCTCCAGAGCCTGCACCTTCATGCCTGGAGATTGAACGGGGCAACCTGAGTTCCTTTTCTCTCCCGCCTGAGGTAGTGGATGTTATCTTATCGGCCAGGCGACACTCCACTAAATCTATCTACGCTAATAGGTGGTCTAAATTTGTGGTTTGGTGTGGAGAGAGGCAGATTGATCCCTTACATGCTCATTTGTCGGATGTTTTATCTTTTGCTTTGTCTTTAGCACAGAGGGGTTGTGCAGTGGCTACGGTTAAGGGTTACTTGTCTGCCTTGTCAGCCTTTATTTGTCTTCCAGACCAGCCTTCTTTATTTAAATCCCCAATAGTACTTAGATTCTTGAAGGGCCTTACGAATAAATTCCCTCCAACTCCTTTCGTAATGCCTCAATGGGACTTGACCCTGGTTCTAACTTTCCTTATGGGGTCCCCTTTTGAGCCTATGCATTCTTGCCCCATAAGATTATTAGTTCTTAAAACAGTTTTCCTGGTTGCTATTACCTCTGCAAGGAGAGTGAGTGAGTTGCAGGCTCTATCGGTAAAACCACCTTATACATCTTTTTATGGGGATAAGGTGGTGTTGAGGACCAAGGCTGCTTTCCTTCCGAAGGTTGTTTCACCCTTTCATTTGGCCCAAACAATTACTCTATCCACGTTTTATCCTCCGCCTCATCCGTCAAAGGAAGAAGAGAGACTACACCGCTTGGACCCAAAGAGGGCGTTAAGCTTTTATATAGACAGGACAAAGGATTTCAGGCTGGAGGATCAGCTTTTCATCGGATACGTGGGAAAGAGGAGAGGAAAGGCAGTCCACAAGAGAACACTCTCCAGGTGGGTTGTTCTTTGCATTAAAATGTGTTACTCTTTAGCAAAGAAGGATCCCCCTGATGGTATAAGAGCTCATTCCACCAGAGCTAAGTCGGCCTCCTCGGCCTTGGCTAGGGGTGTTCCTGTGGTCGACATCTGCAAGGCCGCAACTTGGTCATCCCTTCATACTTTTGCGAAGCATTACTGCTTGGACTCTGAGGTCAGAGGGGATGGCCATTTTGCACGGTCAGTGCTGCAGGATTTCTTGGTTTGACCATTCAGGCACCCACCACAGAGTGCGGTACTGCTTTGGGACTCTATTCATTAGGTGAGGAATCCACAGGTAGTTGTATCCATCAGAAGAACGAGTTACTTACCTTCGGTAACGACTTTTCTGATGGATACATTAGCTACCTGTGGATTCCTCACGGTCCCACCCGCCTCCCCGTTGCCTGTTTGGTCTAACCAAGTAATTCTTGAGTGTGCTCCTCTTGGTTTTGAGGATTGGTATATATTCTGTATATGTGTTTATATGTATATATATAGTTCATATATTTATTTACTTGTTTAAAAAAAAAAAAAAATGGTTGGTTGAATTCTCAGAATGATGTGTTTGTTTGGAATATCATTAAATATTACTATTGTTCTTTCATCTCAATAGCCTATTATTCTGAGGCACGTAAAAAAAATGTTGGTACTGATGTCGTCACGTCGGCGAGGACCTCTTATTGCCTGTATGACGTCAGACGGCGTCGCGTGGGCAACTGTGACGTCCTCGTCGACGTGCAGAAGCTAGGAAGAAGATTTCCGTTGAGTGCTGGCGCAATGGGAGTATTCATTAGGTGAGGAATCCACAGGTAGCTAATGTATCCACCAGAAAAGTCGTTACCGAAGGTAAGTAACTCGTTCTTTTCTGCTTATCAGGATGTCTTTTTGAGAATTAATGTTTTGTATTCCTGGCCCTAAGACTCAAGCAACATCTAAGAATTAAGTGGTATTCAAAGGTCCAGGACAAGGATTGAAAATAAGTAGTCATGTTTCACTAAATAATTAATTTCAGGGAAGTATTCACCATATTAAATGAACCGCAGACTCTTAATTTTCAGACCAAAGTGGAAGTTCACCTCTTGATTGCTGGCCTTAATGGTGAGAATGTAGAACCTCTGCAGTACAGCTAAAACTAATCGGCACCTAGCATCTCATTACTGCACTGGGCACACTTAAAGCTACAATGGTAATTAGTCCCTCCAGTTTTAGGTCTAAGCTGTAAAATGATTTTGATTTTCTGGTGCAGTGAGCTGGGAGGTGTTTGAACTTGGTTCTTAAATTTGAAGTTTGTGACACTAATGGCACACTTTTCAAGTTGCACCTTAAACTCACAAGTTCTACTCAAAATACCTAAAATATATTTGAAACTGTCAGCAGAGCCAGGGTATCTTGCATAGCTGGTGGTACTTTAACCAGTATTTGTTATGTTGTACCTAGATTCTGAAAAGCTATGTTAATGGAATAAAACCCATATTAAACCTTTTGGTGTTTTGTTAAGGAAGATAGTGTTCCTTTGAGTGTTCATCACTCAAATTAAAATTACTAATACAAGGAAAAGAGTGAATCTTTAACTGAGTTTCTAAAAGGTATCGTATCCGCATTACAGAGTGTGAATATGTGTGCATTTAAGATGCACTGGTGTATAGATGTTCTTTGTCATATGGGCATGAAACTTTATGATCACGAATTACAGGCAGGTTGGTTTTCCATAAGTAACAATGAGAGGTAAAGGTCGTGGTCACTTATAGTCTACCCAGGTGTCTGAAAACATTCAGCTGTGAAGTATCAAATCTGCACTGGTTTTTACCCACAGTTGTTTAGGTGACCCCTGAGATATTTGTTTCTGTGTGCATACCGAAGTGAAGTATTCACAACTAACTGTTAATATGAAAAAACACACTACTTCGGTGTGTATGTGTACCCAAGTCCTGGCAGTTCAGTATTTCCACTGAGGACGCCTTAAACATCTTTTATATTACAGGCCTGCTATCACCAAGCAGTTGTGATTATGCCAATTGGCATTAATACATATATAATTTTTATCCTCATTCACGTTACCTGGAAGCCAAATAGCTTATCGAAGGCCACCTCTGGAAGCTTCATTCTGTTCTGGTTCGATATCCCCTTAGAGGCTCCTACCCTGGGGTGGTCCATACCTATGAGCTGGAGTAGCCCTTGGAGCGTGTCTACTTGGCATTCCCTTGGACTAACACCTGTGTAATGATAGGACAGGCCAATTTTACGTTGCTAGCCAGCTTTTTAATGGGGCCCAAAATCTATGCTTCTTGTTGTCCTCTTCCTTCCTCCTTGTATCAGATGTTAAGTTAAATATTAACAATTCTTCCCACTCCAAAACCATTGGGGGGATTGTACTGACCCATTTCCTGCAAACCTCCCTCCTGGCCAATAATATCATATCGAACAGCAATTTAGCCCTGTCCTTTTTTACATCTGTTTCCCCCAGTATACAACCACAAATAACCAGTGGGAGGCATACCTGACACTTTATAGGTAAAATGTTGTTGATAGTTTCACCAACGTGACTCCAATAGCTGCTATGCAGTGGGCACTCCCAGAACATATGCAAATCTCCTGCGGATTCCAGGCCACATTCCCCACACCTTATTACTGTGCGTCAATCTTGAAAGCGTTTCTGGAGTCCAAAAGACCCTGTGGATTGAAAACAGATGATTCCTTCTTAAACAGGCATGTTTGACTATGGTATACAGCAAGGTAATAGATACCTGCCATAATTCTCTTATCTGCCATCCTGGCAGATGCTCTTTCCAAATTTCTTCTGGCATAAGAAATTCTCCGTCATCGTTTCAAGGAGTGTCCAGTACCATCTTGATACTTCTTTCTTATTGGGGCTGGCCTGCTGAAGCAAATTTTCAACCTCATTTGAGCCCCCCACTTCTTCTTAAACATCTTTCACCCAACTCTTTATTTGCATATATTTAAATTTGGAGAGGTTCACATCTGCCTCCCTGTTGAGGCCTTCATAGGAGATTAGGCCCTCTTCCTTTCACACTTGTCCCCATTGCAGAAGTTCAGCCTCTTTCAGCGGTGCGGCTAGAGCATCTTTAGTCTATTCTGGCGAGCCCGGTGAGTCCCAAAGGGGTGCATATTTACTGTAGCATCGCAAGTTAGTAGCCCTTCTCACCGCATACCACATTTTTGCAGTCCTGCATTATTTTGAATCTTACCTTCTTGAAGAATTTAGGGTCTCCAAATTTATACAGAAACTCCACCTCTCTAACCTTCTCAAATTCCATCAATGACTTTTAATATCTGCCCCAGCTCAGAAATTGTTGACCCTCCCAGAGCCTCTCTCATATTTTAAATAAAGAGCGCCCATGCATAATATTGTAGATCTGGTAGCACTAGCCCCCCCCTTCTCTTTTCTTCGCCTCAGCTTCTTCCATGCTATGCGCGGTCCCTTGTTGGCCCATATAAAATGTCAGATTTTACCCTGAAGCTTACTTAACCATTCATTATTGTACTTAAAAGGCAGCACATTACAAATCTATAACTATTTCAGTAAGATCATCATTTTAACAAGGTTGATCCTCCCTAAAATCGTAAGGGGTAAGTTGGCCCAACTCTTCATCTGCTTCCATGACTCAGTCATTACCCTCTTAAAATTTATTTCTGCTATTTTCTCAATATCCTCGGTTATCACAATGCTCAGATATTTAAACTCCCTTTTTCTTGGAACACTCTCCTCAGGCATGTTCCAAATCATGACTTCTGTTTTTCCTTTACTAACCACGTACCCTGCGATTTTCCCAAATTTCGCCGTCAGATCTTCTAAGGCCGGTAAAGTTTGTTTCAGGTTTGTTTTATAGACCATCAGATCATCTGCATACAGGGCCACTTTCCTGGACCAATTTCCACAACAAAACGGGGATATTGTCGACTCTCTTCTGATCTTACAGGCCAGGGGTTCTATATACAGATTAAAGAACAATGGGGATAGTGGATATCCCTGTCTACTTCCCCTCCCAATTTTGAACGGGCGAGTTAAGGAGCCTTTAACTAAAATTCTTGCGTCCAAATTTTGGTATTTTATCAGTTATGCCCTTGTAAATCTCCTTCCCAGATTAAAAACCTCTGAGTGTACTCAGAAATGACCATTTGACCCTGTCAAATGCCTTAGAGGCGTCAGTCGTCACCATCGCTACCTTATGTGAGCTCGGCAGATCTATTGTGCCTATCAAACATTGACTTAACTCATGCATGTATCTACCCTTTAAAAACCCGTTTTTGGTCTACATGAATCCATTTACCTAGAACATCGGCCAACCTGACCGCTAAAAGTTTTTTAAAAATTTCTTATTCACTGTTCAGTCGAGAGATCGGCCTATATGAGTCTCATCGTGTGGGGTCTTTTCCTGGCTTTAAAATTAGTGTGATCGTGGCCTTCTTCCAAGAGGGGGGAAGCATAGCCCCCCTACCAAAATGTTATTACTCAACCTTACTAGGATTTTAGTTATGCTGTCCCCTAAGACTCTATAAATTTCGAGAGGTAACCCATCCGGGCCTGGCACTTTCCCTGTTTTTCCCCGAACGTATAACCACGTCCACTTCTTCCTGCCCAACTACTTTGTTCTGAACTTTGTTGTCCTCTTCTCCCAGGTTAATGAGATCTAAATCTTTCTGCCATGCCAGCACCTTCTTTGGCGACACCTCTAAATTCTCTGTATAAAGATCCCGAAAAAAATCTCTAAGACCCACGATCTCCTCGTTTCTCCTCCAGGTGTCCCCTGGATTTTTGTCCTCCATCTCTACCACCCTATTTCTCACCTGATTTGACTTTATTTTCCAAGCTAGCAACTTCACACAGTTTTCCCCATATTCGAAATGGGCCATTCTATTCACTTCACATCTTGCCTTAACTCTTTTTTGTTTAATACTGCTGCAAGCTCATATCGTAGGTCCTGGAGAGCCTTACCTAGTTTTCCACTTTCTTCTTCCTCACCACGCTTATCTATCAGCTTTTGCTCCACTATTTGTATACACTCTTCCAAGTGACTAATCTCATCATTATATAGTTTCCTCTTGATGGAAGCCGCACTGATTAGTCTACCTCTCAGAAAAGCCTTAAAGGCGTCCCATACCATATCTAGTGACAATGACCCCACATTCAAGTTAAAGAACTCCTCTGTGTCTGCTCTCAGGTCTGCCACAATAGCTTCGTCTAGGAGGACCGTTCTATCAAGTGTCCACCTGCTCTGAGCAGCCCTCCCGTTTACTCGAATGCACAAACTCATTGCTGACTGATCGGATAGGTGCACTCCAACATGGGATATTTCTTCAACACAATCTTTCAACCTCCTATCAGCTAGCACATAATCAATCCTTGATTGGTGTCTGTACTTCTTATTGTTGTATGTATATCCCCGCTTTGTTCACATCTTCTCACTCCATATCTCATGTAACCTCATCTGATACATCATATTAATTACTTGTGATCGCACCGTTTTATTCATTTTTGATCTACTTCCTGACGGCCTATACAGATCATAATTTAACACTATATTGAAATCCCCCACCCATATTATAGGATCGGAAAGTTGTAACAGAACCCGAAATAACTCTCCTAAGGGTGCAATGTCGTCCCTGTTAGGCCTATAATAGCCCACTAAGGTAAACGCCTGATCAAAAGACGCCAATTTTCCCATTGCCCACCTACCTGCCTTATCTACCGACCCTCCCTGGAAAGAAATTTCAGGATGATTTTTGACTAGTAAAACCACCCCATTAATACCCTCTGCCTGGGTGGTGCTTAATATGTGCTGAATCCATCTACATGGCTTAAACAACTTGGTACACTCTTCATTAGACAAATATGTTTCAGGCAAGACTATCGCCTTAGCTTGGGCGTCTCTACAATATCGCACTAGCCTGTTTTGCCTACTCATTACCCTTAAAGCATTAACATTCCACGACAGGAGCCTCAACTAATTTTCCCTCATTACCTACCTTCTATGACCAGCCCGGCTTTAATGGCCCAAAGGCAAACAGAAGAAAAACCTTCTCAGGCACCAGTGAATGAGGGCACATTTATGGGGGATTTTTCCCCATGCTTCCCACCCTGTGATACCCCCCTACACCACCTCGGACACCCCTGCCCCCTCCCAGTCAACCCTGTGACTCCCTCCCTGGGAGGACCCACCCTGTCTTCTTTCTCTAGAAGAATACGCCTCGGGAGGGCCCCCCTGTGCCCGTGAATACTATCTATATTGAGTCCGTACGTACATTAACCAAATAGCTAGTTGCCCTTATCTAACTTTTTGATCAGATCGTCCACGTCTCTGCAGTCACTGAAGGTATACATTTTGTTATTAGCCATAACCTTCAGAGAAGCCGGGAATTTCAATTGGGCTGTAGCCCCTAACCCCTTTAGAACTTCGATTATCTTTCCCAATTCCCATTGCTTGTTCAGTGTCACACTTGAGAGATCAGAACTAATCTCAAAACTAGTACCCTCAACTGTTAGTGGCTTTTTTTTTTTCAACGCAGCAGCTAAAATGCGCTCCTTGATAGTATACGTATGGAAACAGACCAGAATCTTTCTGGGTTTGTCTCTGTTAGGGGGTTTTCTAAATGGATCCCTATGTACCCTCTGGATGTCGCTTGCTATAGCTTCTTCTGTATCACCAACTTGAACCCCTTGTTTAATGTAACGGACTACCAGACCTTTCAAGTCTCCTCCTTCCAGAACTTCAGGGACCTTTAAAAACCTCAAATTATTTCTTCTCCGGTTATTTTCCATTGATTCAAGCTTTAACTGAACCCTTTCCTCCCCGGTTTTCAGATCTTGAATTGCCTCCCTGTTTTCCTTTGTGGTGCTCCTCAAGTCACTGACCTCCACTTCCAGCGCAGCCGTCCTCTCTGCCAGGTCGTCAAACTTCTGCCCAAGGACTTCGCTTAGATCTCTTATCTCTTTCTGATTACTGTTTGAGATCTCAAATCTGCCTCTGACCTCCAAAGCCAAGGTTCGTATCATTCCTGCTATAGGCTAGTTAAGAGCTTCCTCCGCCGAGCCCTGCACCTGAGGACTCTGCCCCTGCTGCTGGAAGCCCTCTTCTAGATTCTGCATCTCCTCGCTGTCGAGCCCCTGCAGGTGACTAATGATGCCCCTCTAGCGAGATCCGCTAAAACTTCCTGACCAGAGGGTCTATTGTTATCGGTCTGACCCAAATTTTCTTCCTCCAGGATTTGGAACTTGTTAGGGGAGCACTCTATTTGCATTACTCAGTTTACCACCATGCTCCCCTCTATGTTTATACCCTGTTGCACCTGGTCTCTCCCCTCCATCTCGGACATGCCAGGCAAAACTTTAAAGTATATCCTTAGGGAAGGGGTGATCCTAGGTCTCTTTGCAAAACAAGAGACTTTTTACTAACTTGCCAGAGCCGTATTGCTACTGATGTCGCTTACATGGCTCTCCTGACTACCTGAGTTAACATATATAAAAGTTTTGTTAAGTTTTGGGGGGGGGCCGACCCAGTCACAAAAGTTCCCTTATGGACCAGAAATCCTCCTAATACTTCTCAAAGAATAAATAGGGTCAGCCTTATTTACGGATGCATCCCCCCTTCCTTTTACAGGAGTTCATCCCTCTCGAGCCCTGCATCGCAATAATTTTATTTTTATTTCCATCACTTCCCAAAGAATCTATAGGGAAACCAAGTCCAACAAACCCTTTCCCAGGGGGGAGCAAATTACCTCTCCTTGGCGTGTTGAGTATGTCAAATTCCGCTATCAGCCGAGATCTCCTCCTTTCTCCATGCTCCGGCGTCCTTCCTCTGTCTGTGCTGTCTGTGGTGCCTCTCCCTCTCTTTCCCCGGAGAAGGCTACCTTCCTGCTGCGCTGCAGCCCAAGTGCTGCTTGCGACCAGAGCACGGATGCCACGGACTCCAACGACTCCTCCAGGGCAACAATCAGGTAGGATTTTCACTTCCCCTAACCCCGCAATATTAGCTGCTTCCCATTAGGGGGAAATGCGTGGACTCCTGTCCTCGCACAACAAAGTTTCCAGGGCTCCAGGGGAGCCTCCCGCACCTAGCCGGCCGCCATGTTCTCCTGAGTTCCCCAAGTGGCGTTAATATTGGGAGATTTCATTGCTGAGCTATTTCTCATGGATGAATGTTATGTGTTTTCTTTTTCTGACATGAAGTCAATTTGAGGCCTAGTTGGTGACTTGGAGGCAGAAGTTTTGAGTTTTTGGAGAGCTTTGTTGTACGTATTCTTTTCTCCAGTTCTTGGATCCTGATCCTTTGGATTTTCATGCAGTGAATACGTTTCTGCCAAGGATCCTTGCACTAACAAATGTGGTGACCATTTTGCCCAATAGCTTTAAGTATTCTGATATGTGACCCTGCATGTTAGTCAGGTCGTCCTGACTAGAGTTAGTACAATATGAGGCTAGTGCAGGGAAGTCAAGAATGACGGTAGTGTTAATAGATTCTGCTTGATAAGAGATGTACAGCTGTGTAATGTATGGGTTTGATGGGTGCAAGTCTCATGTTTGTGAGTTCTAGAAACAGTGTGATTTTGTAGTCTGGATAAATGTGACTATAAGGATGAAGCAACTAAAAGCATGTTTTCTTTGGTGGTTTGGCTAACCTGTTCCTTTTAATGTTCTTGGATTTGGAGACACCCCATGTGCCTAGGAGTCCCAGGAAGGATCTAAAAGTGATGGTTAGAATGCTTGAATTCATCTCAGTCACAGGTTATTATTCAGGGCTACATTTCAATTTGATGATTTTTTCGCACTGCAGCTGGGAATCAACCAAATGCAAATCAGTTGTGGCCATACCGCTAATGGGACACTCCAACCAAATTACTAGGTCTCCCTCTGCAAATGTCGGCCTTTTTCAGGGTCATTGAAGGGAGGGGGGTGTTTGTGTAAGATGATTGCTTTAACTCTGAAAGCTGGAGGACTATGAATTGGGCAGGCCCGTCCCTCCAAATCACTGAGAAGAACAAACAGTGACATTTTAAATGCTTGGCCTATTGCCATCTACGAGTAATTTCTACTGTTGCACTTCATCCCTCCATTCATTTCATTAATATCGGCTTCTCCACCGTCTAGCACTCCAGGTACCTATTAGTATCTCTCCTCTGTGCAACCCAGCATACTAAAGTAGGTGTTTTTGCTTGGGTGAATTAATGTAGCTAGACCAAATTGAGAAGTGTGTATGCAAGGTGAAAATGTATCTATTTTCAGAATTTATAAGCGGAGGCTTGAAATAATGGTTGAATTACCAAAATATTTATAAAGCTAATATTTGAGTGAGAAATGATGTTGCATTGGTGAGACTCATTACCATTATTATATTTACCTTGTTGCCATAAGCATTGCACTACGGCTGTTAAGTATTAAATATGTAACTTTACTGTAAAGTGGCCAAGCCTTTTTTTACATTTCTGCTGGCAACCCTGACTGACGCACGCAGGTGATCACAGCTGATAATGTTACATAGGTTGGCCAGTAATGTAATCTTGTCTGATGTGGTCACTCCCTATTACATCCCTAATAATATTAATAACGCAGAATGATTTTAATTGAACATAAATTGCTCTTATTCATGAAAAAAAGGTTTGAGACTTCTGCTTTAATAATGTAGTTTTTGGGTTGACTGTGCCCACAAATGACAACAGTGAACCAGAGATATTACTTATGGTTGGAATTAAAACGTTCTGGCCATCATTGTTTTTTGTTCTTCTCTTTGAAAGTCCAGCATCAACCTGAGAGATTGTTTACTCGAAATGATGACTACCATTATTTAGATACCTTTTGATACCTTTTGAGAATAGCCACCAATCCTAGGTAAGGAATTTAGAAGGGGTGGCTGAAGGTAGCAAAATCAGGTTTCTGAGTATTTTAGGGTGTAATTTGAGGTGCGTATTGTCCCTTTTTTTGTTTTTTTATTTTTGTTTTTTTTCATGGTGCTGTACGTCCTTCTTAATCATGGAATGCTAAAACCGCACTTTTGCATTAAATTGCACATTGATTGTGGCCTGCATACATTTTATGTTGTAACTGTGAAAGGTTGGGTAGAAGTTACAAAATTACTTTTAAAAAAACATGTTCCAGTTAGAACAGTTTTCGTGTTTTGCAACAAATAAAAACAATTGAGTGATGCGTATTTAGTAGATTGTTAAAAACGAGCATCATCATCCTTGTAAAAAACTGTATTCGCTGCGCATGTTGTTGAACTACTGCAATTCTTATTTTGTTGAGCTTTAAATATCATACTGTTTTCAAGATCATGGGAAGCACAGACTAGCCATGAATTTGATCTCTCTAAGCTTTAGAGTGCAGTTTCTCAAGAGTTATTTGCAGTATGGCAGCTTTGTGTTCCCTGTGAATCAGTATCGGAGGTTTATGCAAATGTCTTGTATCTTCAAATGTTTGTTCCTTCCCAGAGAAATAATTGGAACAAGATCTGTTCTAGTACTTCATTTTTATTAAAACCTGTAGCATGTTTGTGCAGCAGAACTCTGAATTAGGACTTTTATTTTAATTAATCATGTTGGTGTCTGACTGATCTATTTATATTATTCTGTTTTCATGTGTATTTTAAAGTAAGTCCTCTTCCAACACCAAGTAAATTTTTCATTCTTATTCAAAAACCTTTTCCCTGTAATGTTGAACTGGGGCTAGCTGTATCCATATTAAACATAAAAGTAGACTAACTTAGCTCATCCTATCACTATCTAGTTTGTCTGATCAATCTTCCAGAATTATCACGTCTTATTTGACCCCTTGATTACCTATGACCTGCAGTTTAAAACTGACCAGAATGTGGGCATTTGGTTTCTCATTCTGTATTGCACCAAATGTCTTTTGAATGCTCTATGTGCCTTGACATATCTTTTTGTCTTTGAATACCCTTACATTTCAAACAAAAATGGCTTCCCGTTTGGTACTTTTTATCAAAAGTCAAAGCGTTTTTCCAAGCGGGAGATGAAAATGAATAGATAACCAAATTTATAAAGAGTGTGCCGGTGTTTTAATCAGGCAAGGCAGTGTGAATCAGGGGTGATTAGGCCACATTAAAAAGACAACCTGCTTTTGGAATTGGGTATCATATATGGTATGCTTTAATGAAGAGGGAAAGCTGCTCCTGGCCTTATTTGACAAACAGGAGAATCACCCCCTCCCCTCAACCCCCTTTAACTAGCCTGAACCGTAGAGGTCTTTAGCTTTAGTTAGTGAGATAGCCTATCGCTAAGGTATCTGCACCCAGTGTTACAGTATGCTCTGTGGAACTTCACCAACAATTTGAAAAGAATTCAAGATTCCAGTTCTATTTGAACTATATTTCAGGTGGCTTGGTTTCATCCAGTACACCACATTGGTTAGACATACTTTAAATGCTTCTTGAGTGAAGATAGAATTCTCGCCAGTGGAGGAAAAAAAGCTGTTTATTGTTGACTTATGAGACAACACCAAAGCCATACAAGTGAATGACGGAAGCCAGTGGGGTTATATACACATTAAACAAAGTAGGACTGAGGAAAGAGCCATTTAGAAACCTATATTTGAAGGATTGGAACCCTCTAAAAGCCATACTATAGGTAGCTTCATCAGCTAGCCGCTTAAGAAGTATTCTATGAAATAGATTTTTATAAATTACAATAGTTCCAACAGAGAGGTTTCGGTGTTCTGTTGGGGTCTAAAACCAGAATGTGAGCAGTGAAGGAGATCATGCTGTTCTAAATAGTTGGTAATTTGTTAATCAGTTTCTCCAACATCTTTGATACAGCCAGTAGAAGAGAGATGAGCCTAATATTGGAAAGAATTTCCTGTTATAAGGAAGGCCTTTTTCAAAAGTGGGACCATCTGCTTAGATACATTAGGGACTATGGCAGTGTTCAACGAAGTATTAAATATTGCATTGACAAGAGGGTTTATGGGGACAACGGCCATTACTAAAAAGCATGGCCGGCACAAATTGCAAGGGGACCCAGATTTGCAACTGGGAATGGCCTGTGCGGATTCCTTTCGGGATATATGCTTAAAGTGTGGTAAACTACTCTTTGCCTTGGAGGTACAGTGAATCAGCAGTACCCAGCTTGTGGGTCAGTCATAGGGCGTGTAAATTCTAAACTGAACTTTTCGATTGATTTTCTCTTTAAAAAATATGGAAAGCCTTTCACGAAGTTCCAAAGAAGGAATGATCTATGTGTTACAGGCCAGAGGAAAGAGAGATAACTTCACAATTTGAAATATTTCACTTTGGGCACTAATGGCTAATTTCATTTTCCGTGAAAAGAAGTCAGCTTGGCTCATTTAATAAATTTTCTGTTTAATTTTAAAGCTGCTTTATAAGGCTCTTTGTCGATGGAGGCATATCCTGTTCTTCATCTTCTTTCTAAGTTTTTTTACATATCAGTTATAATTTTGCAAGTTCCAACGCAAATCAAGGGTACATTTTCAATCTGAGCCAAAAGTTCAATAGTGGCGGTAAGCTACAAACCTACCCATTCTGCATCGATCTCTTCAATGGAGGAGTGGTAGCTGCCAACACCTTAATAAGATCAGCTTCTTTTTTTCCTTTTCGGCATATACCATGGATTGTGTGAAACCAAGGAAATTAGTGAAAGAGAGTGGAATGAGGAAATGGTCAGACCAAAGCAATGGTTGCAAGAGCCCAGCTGTTAAGCAATGGTAAATTGGAGAAAAAAAAAACGATATTTCCTGCTTTATTAGTGAGCAAAGTTGCTGATTGTTTTAAGTTTAATGCTGATGTAGTTCTCGTCAGTATCAAGATTAAAGTCTCTTAATACTGAAAAATTTGAATATTGTATACAAAGAGGTGCTGTATCATTCCCTAAAGATTAAGCAAACTCTGCATCATAGATGAGAGCTCCAGAAAAGGAAAACTTTGAAGATGTTTTCTTACTTAGTTCTAGCCCTTCAACTGTATCCAAACAGCTTAATTTAGAAGTGGTGCATTAAAAGGAAGAGCGAAATAAAGTAGCTATGCCACCATATTGATGTTCTGCTATATCTTGGTGTATTATGAGATGCCCTGGTGGTATTGTTAAAGCAATATGTGGGTTAGAAGATTCATTGATCCATGTTTCTGCTAACAACATTAAGTCTACTTTGCCATCAGGTAGATTAAAAATATCAAAAGCATGTTTTAGGTAAAGAGTGCATGTTGCTTAGACATGCTGTTTATTGCGATGGTGCCCACTATGGTTATTAAGCTACTTTAGTGGCATGATACCATTCTTTTCTAGGAAAAGAATCAGCCAGCGATCCTCTAGCCATATAAATGTTGCACCAAGTGCACAATACAGGTCCCGTAGGAGCCGATGCCCATAGCTCTGCATGACATCTACCATTCGTCCACAGCTACTTTAGTTGTTGTGTATAGTAAAGAAGTCTTGAGTGTGGCTCTGAATTATAAAGGGAAGCATGGCTGGCACTAGATATGGGCCAGATGTGGACAGACGCAGATGGGGTTGGATTTGGCACACCTGCTGTGCATATCTGTACTCTTTAAGTAGAGCATCACGTTTATCTCCTCTCAACCATTAAGGCACCCACTACCCAATATGGTACCTCTAGGTGGAGATGAGGAGAAAAATGGCTGCTAATTTACATACACGTTGAAAGTTTTTCTGCGAAACAAAAGCACACCAGAGAGCCCAACTAACCCCTCAGCATGAAAACCCAAACAAAAGAAATTGAGTCAGGATTTTAAAATCATGTAAAAATAGTATGAAAAGTGACCCATTAAAGGTGCAAATCTGTGAAATGCAATGCTAAAGTGCTGTCTCTTGCCTTACAAGCTTCGCATATAGAATGCTATCCAATATAGCACCTCTAACTGGAGATGAGGAGACCAACTGGGATGCATTATTAAATTCTATGGACTCATTCTATGAAGTCTGAGCCTATGTGTTCGCAAAAACATTGTACCTCAATCAGCTTGTTCCACAAAGCTCAAACCCTTCACGAGGCCTTCTCAAACTAGTGGAAAATGTTGGCTAGAGCTAGCCGTGAGGTTGCTACATTGTCACTGCATAGATATTGATACTATCCCTTTGCAGACCATAATGACACTTTATGCAGCATAACCTTGAGCAGTATTTGAAATACATTTTTATACATTTACTGCAAAAATAACTATTTTCTAGAACTTGCATGGTCCTTGGAGGAGAGTTTTGTAATCGTTCTGTGGTCAGCTGATAATTGTTCATTTTTTCTTCTAGATAGCAGGTTCTGAGACTAGATCAAAAAAAAATTGAATACACCAAATTATTGTAGCAATCAAAGAGAAAGTTTTGCTACTTTTTATGGAGAAAGTTTTTCTTGCTTGAAGAGCCTTTAAGTGTTGGAGGTGCATAGACCAATCATTCCCACCAGTGGTTAGTAATGAATCTACTTTCTTGTGGCTTGCCAAAATACTCCAACTATTTTTTAATGCATGTAATGTATTTTAGTTTGAAAATATCTTTTTTTTTTTTGGGGGGGGGGAACCCACAAGTGCATTGCATTTGGAAGAAAGTTGAGAACTTAAGAGAAACTGCAGTATTTCAAAGAAGTTTAGACTGTATTTTGGATGGAGTGGGAGACGGTGTAGGCGTGTAACGTATACGTATTATACCAGCAACTCTTACCACTGTAATATGAATCTTTTAATAACCGCTTAGATGGTAATGTTGTAAATGAACGGCATTCATAAATCTGTATTACCTTTGCACGTGTTCACCAATTCATATTAGTCACCTTTGTGGTTGCACTGTTCATGAAAAATTAAAGTTCTGTTATAATGTATTTTAAAACACTCTTTATCTTCCTTCTGTTCTTGCCGCACATGAGTCCTTGTCCGTTCCTGATAATTACCCACCCCAAAAACTAGACATGGTGACAGAGATATAAAAACATAGAAGTATCAGAACTGAAGCAAAACAAAACAAACCTTACACTAGAGTATTTAAATTTCAGTTCTGCACCCCTTCTTAGGACAGTGTTAAAATTAGATTGTGAATCTTGGAAGGCTCCAGAAAACTGGCAAGATTTTTTTTTTTTTTTTTTTTTTTTTTTTTTGTTTTAGAAGATCACCTGTTAAAGTTGTATACTAACATGGGAGACCTGTTACAAATTGTCATTTTTTGTCTGTTAAAAGAAATACAGTGTAACAAATGGAAGACAGCAATTGTAAGCTGTCTCTGTAGGTCTGAAATAGAGAACATTAAAATTACCCAATCAAGGGCCTTCATTCTTTGGAGTCTCCAAAAGCACTGCCTGTCACTGTCTCAAAATTTTGATCAGACCATCATTACGTGATGGCAGCTCTTCTCAAGTCTATATTGTGAAATGAATAAACACTGAGAGCACATTGCAACTGCGGGAGAAGGGCAATGGATGCCCCAATGTTAGAAAGTCACTTACAATCTAACAAAATCCTACATTGGCCTGCAAAGTTCTCTGATGAGAAAGGCTGTTCTCTGAGAAAGAAAATATAGAGGAAAAACGCACAAAGTCTTGCTGTCCTAATTGTCTTCAAGTCAAGGGCCCAGTGCTTGAACTTGTCCATGCACAGTAGTTCCCGACATATGCCGTGATTTCTTACTTTAGCCATGGTTCAAAGTATACTATTTTAAAACATATACTTGAGAAAATTTAGTAAATTGGATTGATGGTTCTTGGCAGAAAAAAAGTCTATAAAAAAAAAAAAAGAAACTCCTCTGAAATCTGCAGTTGAAGGAAACATATGGTTCTAGTGTATAACATAAACCACTGTATTTTATCAGTTATTGTCAGTAATGCGTCCATACCTTCCTGAAGTGCAAAGGGAATTTTAAAAAGAAATAGTGCTTGCCCTTTCAAGTCCTGGGGGACATTTATGCTTTATTACACTAAACTGCTACCAAATTATGCAAGAATAGGTCCTCTTTAGTTGTTTGGCCAAAATCCATGTAGTAGTTTAACGTATTTGTGTTTTTATATATATATATATATATATATATATATATATATATATATATATATATATATTGGATAGGATATACTATTAATTTAGAAAAATATTTCTGTATTGAGATTTGAGGTTGAGAAATGTGAAAAAATATCCAAATCTAATTGGAAGAGAGAAGGTTTTGTTTCCCATAGGCCAATGCATGATTCACAGATCTTGACTGGATGCATTGATTTGGGCAATCTTGGTTGTCCATGACTGAAAGTTTTATTGTGGTTCCTGTTTTGTGATGTGTTGCACTTACAACTCTGCTGACATAGCACTGCATAAAAATAATGACTGGGTATGACGTACTGGGGCGAGCATTCCTTGGGGCATTCAAGAATGACAGATAATAATACCCTCAACATTTGCAACATTTTTTTACAGCAGTGCCAGTGGATCCAAAACAGTTTATCAGTCAAACGATTTCCAGATACATCAGTGATTTGTAAAGACGTTTCACAGGACTGGGAAATTTTTCCCAACTTAAGACTCTTGTGTGTATGTAGATACAAGAAAATAAATAGCCTGCCCAGGAAAAAAAAAATGAATCGAAATTCAGGCCAAGAGATTCATGATTCCAATTCCGGTGCCGCAGGTTACATACTGCCTTGGGACGACAGGGGTCCTCTGCCTCATTTTGAAATTGTGAATCCAGTGCATATTGAGGAGTAAATAAATGAATGTAAGCAAATGCACTGTACTGAGCGCAGGACCAGAGGTAATTTGAGGGCAATGTGTATCCCTTGCAGCCAAAGCCTTTGTTACTTGGCAGAAGGACCTGTGTTTGGGTTGTCATTGTTACTGGGGTTGGGCATAAGGTGTGTCTGAATGCCTTGCCATAAGCACAGACCCTGCTGTTCATGGCACAGTGGGTTCTGTAAGCCCGAAATTCCACTATCCACTTCTGGAAAAAGGGTTGAGGTTAGGGTGTCCACCCGGTGACATATGGCCAAAGACAGCTAGTATGGGTCATGTAGGGAATGGGCACAAGGTGAACCTAAAAGATGTGGACTGGGAACTCGAACTGACCTTCAGTCATGCTCAACTTGGATATTGGGCATGGGTGTGTTGTGCACAGTGTGTTTGGAGAGTGGTTCTTTGCTTTGACAAGTGGCTAAAATATAGAACTGAAAAAAAAAAAAATCACTGCAGAAACTTTATTAATGTTAACTGTTTCAGAATATACCGACGCAGGTATATTCTATTCCAGCACCATTGCTGGAGTCGAGGTTGAGATCTTGTAGGGAGGCTTTGAGGCTTCAGAAGAGCAACAATATTTAGATTCCCATCAGTTCACTGAACTGGAAGAGGGTAACATTTGTGTACCATCCCAGGAGTTCGAAGTTATAGACATTGTAGGTGGTTCAGACACTTCCCCAGAGTGGGAGTTATTGTCTCCAAGGAGTATACCTCCATCTGAGGTGACACCTTACCATGCGGTCATAAGAAATTTGGCTGAAATGTTGGACTAGCCTTTTCCAACAACAGAGTTGAAGTCAAATTTGCTAACGGAAGTCCTTCGTTCTTCAGGGCCTTTATTACCATTCAATGAGGCCCTGACCGAGTCTGTAATGGAGGTGTGGCAGAAGCCTGTGTCCACTTCAACGTGTCGAGATCTATTGCCAGGAGATATAAAACAGCACCAGGAAAGCCTGTTATTAATATTTTTTTTTGTCAACATCTGACACCGGAGAGCTTGGTGGTCCAGGCTTCCTGTTCTTCTAGGTCATCTCCTGGTTACTTTCCAATTACTCCTGTGGTTAGGGAATCAAAAAGGATGGCACAATCTTCAAAGAAGATTTGAAATCAGTAAATGCCTCATGTCTTTTAGGCAGATATATCCATGGTTTGATGGATTCAGCCAGAGGTGTGATTCCCAAGTTACTGGAGGATGTTCATGGCCATTTTGCCAAACTTTTAAATGATAGTCAAGCTGCAGCAAAGCAGGTGATTCAATCAGGCCGTGATATGGCGTATTCGGTGGCCAGAGCCATGGGAACATCAGTTGCCTCGAGGCGACATGCCTGGTTAAGGGGCTTGGGGTTTTCCCCTGATGTACAGTCCACCCTTGTGGATTTGTGTTTTGACGGATCCAGACTGTTTGGTGCAAAAGCGGATTCAGCCTTGGAAAGGTTTAAAGAAAGCAAGCGAACAGCAAAATCATTGGGCCTTCAATACCTCTCCATGAGCTACCCGCTGCGTAGGTTCAGGGGGTTTGGCCTGAGCCGTTCCTTTCAAGAGAGGCAGCATTTACATCAGCAGCAGTCAGCCAATCCCTTCTACAGAGTCTATGGAAGGCTGTCAGAGTTAGACAACAAGGTGCAGCCCATCAACTTTCCTCCTCCTCCTCTTCTTCTACCTACTCTGCTGAAGTTTCAGGAAAGCAGCCCTAGTTCCACAATCTTAAGCGAGCATGCTTTACCTGTGGGAGGGAAGTTGTCATTTTTCACAAGAATGGAAGTCCATAACAACGGACCGTTGGGTGCTGAGCATTGTGTAAAATGGATATGCCCTTCCCCTCCAAGAGTTCCCCCTGCTTCCTCCCCAAAAAAGTTTTTGTTTGAAAGAACATCTACTGCTATTCCAGCAGGAGGTACAAACTGCTTTTAAAGGACGCAGTAGTGGTGGTCTCGGGGCAGGAAAGGGGTCAGTGATGTTATTCAAAATATTTCCTGATCCCCAAGAAGGGCGGTCCTTTACAGTTGATCCTAGACCCGAGAATTTGAACTTTTCTCAAAAGGAAAAATTAAAAAAGCTGACCTTGGCACAGGTGCTTCTTGCACTGGACGAAGAAGATTGGATGGTTTCCAATAACTTACAGGATATGTATTTTCACATTCCCATTCTGTAGTCGCACAGGAAGTATCTCTGATTCACAGTAGGGTCGCAACACTACCAGTTTGCGGCTCTTTTGTTTGGTCTTACTTCTGCACCTTGAGTCTTCACGAAGGCGATGGCAGTGGCTGTGGCATATCTCAGACTGTAGGGAATACCAGTGTTTGCTTACCTGGATGATTGGGTGCTCAAAGCCAAGTCTCCAGAGTTGGTTCTGTGTCACTTGAATGTGACAACTCAACTGTTGCTCAATCTGGGTTTTTACATCAATGTACCCAAATCTCACCTGGAGCCCTCTCAGTGCACCCTGTTCATAGGAACAGTAATGGACACCACAGTGACTTATGCCTACCCTTCTCCTCCGAGGATTCAAGACACTCCGGCTGTGATGTTTCAGAATGGAGAGCTCGTTCCAGTCCTGAAGGTCCTATGCATACTCTGTCTGTTTGCTTCCTTCATTTTGTTGGTCACTCATGCACAATGGCACATGAGGGCTCTACAGTGGCGGCTTCCCAGGCAGTGGTTCCAACACAACGGGGATCTCGGAGTGAGTCAAGATCTCCAGAGTCACCAATCTCCGATGTTGGGGCGTAGACAACAATCTATCACAGGGAAAACCATTTTTTCCTCCACCTGCAGTGGCGGCAGTGATCAAGGATGCCTCCATTCTAGGGTAGGGAGCACATCTGGGGTATCTGGGGATCAAAGGACTTTGGTCTCCAGAAGAACAGTTGTTTCACATCAATCTGGTGGAGTTGAGGTGTGATATGTCTGGTTTTCAAGGACTACCTGTGATTCCTCGAGTTCTGAGAAAGATTCACCAAGACAGGGCCCAAGTCATATTAATAGCCCTGATTGGCTGCGAAGGCTGTGGTACACAGACCTTCTTCAACACCAAATGTGCCCTCCGCTCTCTCTCCCTCACAGGGAATACCTCATCTCTCGTTTTCAGGGACAGGTTTTACACACCCACCTTCAGAGCTTTCACCTGCATGCCTGGAGATTGAATGGCGCAACCTGACTTCTTTTTCTCTCCCCCCTGAAGTGGTAGATTTTGTCGGCCAGGCGACACGCCACAAAGACGGTATATGGTGATAGATGGGCTAAATTTGTAAAATAGTGCACTGTAAAGGATGTTGACCCTTTAAAAGCTTGATTATCAAATGTTTTGCAGTTAGCATTTTCCATAGCGCAACGGGGTTGTGAAGTTGCAACAGTTGAGGGCTATTTGTCTGCTCTGTCTGCTTTGTATTTGCTCACTTGATCAACCTTCCCTGTTTGTCTTTTATAGTTTTGTGGTTTATTAAAGTGCTCACTAATATGTATTCCCCTGCTACGTTTGTTATGCCTTAGTGAGTGAGAACTTAATTTAGTTTTAACGTTTCTTATGGGTGCTCCATTTGAGCCATTGCATAGCTGTCCATTAAGATTTCTTACTTTTGAAACTCTTTCTTATAGCCATCATGTCGGTTAGACGTGTTAGTGAGTTACAAGCTGTAAGTGTTAAAGCCCTGTTTACTACTTTTTATGTGGATGAGGTGGATCTGAGAACCAGAGATGCTTTCCTGCTAAAGGTGGTGACTCCTTTCCACCTAGGCCAATCTGTTACCCTTCCTACTTTTTATCCTCCTCCCCAGCCTTCTAAGGAGGAAGAACGGCTGCATTGTTGGGACCCAAAAAGAGCTTTGAGCTTCTACATTGATAGAACACGTGATCTGAGGATCGATGATTTGAAGGGCAGAGCTGTCCACAAGAGGACATTTTGCAGATGGATCATCCTCTGCATAAAGATGTGCTATGCCATAGTGAAGAAAGGCACCTAAGGTTATTAGAGCTTATTCCAGCAGAGCTAATTCTTCTACTTCCGCCTTTGTTGGAGGAGTTCCTGTTGTTGACATATGCAAAGTGTCAACACTTTCAAAAAGCACTATTGCTAGGATTCTGAAGAGAGGAGGGACAGTCATTTTACCCGTTCTGTCATGCAGCATTTCTTGGTATAGGCAGACAGGCACTCACCTCAGAGTGTGGAACTGCTTGGGGAGTCTATTCAAAAGATGAGAAATCTACAGGTAGATGTATCCATCCAGAAGAACAAGTTACTTCCCTTCGGTAGAGCTTTTTCTGGTGGATACAGTATCTACCTGTGGATTCCTCACTGAACCACCCGCCTCCCCATTTCTGATTGAAGTATACCAAGAAGAAGAAGCCTGTTCAGTAGCTATTGTTTGTATTTGATATGCAATGTACATGGAGTGTACATATATAAATCTTTAATTTGTGAATGCACATATTGTTGTGTTTGTGATGTTGGTTTCACCCATTCGCCTCGAAGGCATGGGTAAAAAGTGGGTGAAACTGACATCCGCACGTCGACGAGGACTTCTAATGGCTCTGATGACGTCCGACTGAGTAGCGTGCAGAGCTGTGCTATTGTGACATTCTCATCGACGTGGAGAGCTAGAGCGAAACATTCCTTCGAATGCTGGTACATTGGGGTATTCAAAAGGTGAGGAAACCCCAGGTAGACTATGTATCCACCAGAAAGTGTTATTGAAGGTAAGTAACTTGTGCGCTTGTGAGGGACACTTCTAACAGCAGATTCCTTCTTTTTTTTTTTTTTTTTACATCTCCCTGGGCACCAGACTAGATCCAGAAAACTGGTATTTTGTGTCGGCAGGTGACACTCTTGGCTTCTGTCAATTTATCCTGTTTCCAAATGTGACAATAGAGAACTGCCTAGAGATACAATTTCTGAACGCTTAAGTGTTCTGACCATTCCGCTCTCTTTTATGCGGATCCGTAGCTTAAGTTTCAACTAACTTTTTTAAAAGGCATTATGAAGAGATATCTCATCACCAAATGAAAGGGTTTAAACTGGGCTGTACTTGGAGGAAGTAGATATTGGTTACTGACCAGCTCTCATAATTCCAGGATGATAACGAAAGTCTAGTCCAAAGCAAAGGCAAGAAGTCAAAGCAGGCTTTGACACCTCCCCCCGGTGTGCCTGCTCTTTGGAGAAGCCTGTTATTTGACAATCCAAAGTCTCATTTCTGGCTTCAATGTCCGATTTTGAGGCTATCTCTACTGTGGTGCTGATGCACCCAGTTTCCCAGGCCATCGTCCACTGTGTACCAGCTTGAGGCCTTCAAGGAAGCTATGCTGCAGCTCTTTCAAATGGTGTTGTGTCACTCTGGTGCACCTTTGAGCCCCTCGCATTCGTCTGAGCCTCAAATTTGTTTTTCTTGCCTTGAACTGCACTCTGAGGAGTTGGTGTGGCTGACAAGGACTGATGAAATTTACTTTTGTAATTCCTGGAATATTGTGTTGTCAGTTGTCCTGCTTCATTTGTGGAATGTTTGTGGGCATGATAAAAATTCCCCATGTCTTTCACGAAAGAGTCAAACGTAGTCCTTTTGTTTTGCAGATAGTGCTGCCCAAGGCAAAAAAACTAGGTATCCTCTGGCTTCAGCATGTTCCCCAAAAAGGGGATGGATGATGAGAAATCAGGCAGGCATTTTACTCACTCCTTGTTATACTGATGCTGGACTATTTCTCGACCTTCAGAATGCCAGTACCTTCAGTCCATCATCTGAGATTGAATTGAAATCATCCCTGGTGCCTTCTACTGAGGAAAATGCTTCCTTCATAGTGGTGGTGTGTAGAGCTGCAGAGGACTTGAACTCGCAGGAGCCCACAGTGGAGGCTAAGGCAAATGTGTCTGACATTCTGCAACCTGGGCCATCAAAATCTGAGCTCTTGCTCTCTTATAACGATTCCTTTAGCCTGCCTCTGAGAACGTCATGGTGGCCTCGCCAAGACCCTGTTCTGCTCCAACTATGTGCCAACTGATTGCTTAGTTTCACAGGCTGACTCTGGGAGACCCATCCTTTCTTCTGCAGTACCCAACTCCAGACAGTCTTGTTGTGTGCACCTTGATGAGCAAGATGAAACCTAATGCCTCCTCTTTTGGTCTTCCAGATAGAGATACAAAAAATACTGACAAACCAGTCTAGCATTTCGGTCTTGAAATCTTGGGTACATCCTAATGGCTGGCTTGGATATTACATAGCATGTTGCCCGAGCCCTATGCACAGGCATCCTTAGTCAGTGGCACACTTGGATGTATGCTACTGACTCTTCTGGGCGCTTCCTAGTTCCCCTGATAAACTCGATGGAGCTGGGTTCTGTGATGAGATACCATATTTGGTTCTGGAACGGCTTGAGGACAGTAGTGCTGAGGCTTGCACTTTAAGCCTTTCTTCTACTGCTCACCAGTTTCATCTGTAGTACTTAGAGTTCTGAGGCTACACGAGGGACTTTGCTTACAATCAGAAGAAGCCACTCGCCATCAGCCAGCTCAGCCATTTCCTTGCTCCAAAGGAAATAGCTGTGCAGGGGGCTTGGTCAGCAGCTGATGCAGAAGTGTACTTCTTCCTCCTTTTGCCTCCTTCAGCTGCTGCCCAACCACTTTAGCTTCCCCTGCAAGAGTCCTTTGGGACCAGTAGGAGGCAGAATATGTTTTTTTTTTGTTTGCCCCTCAGCACATTCCTCCTTTTTTTACAAGTATCAGAAGACCAACCTGGTAATTCCTCCAGAGAAGTTCAGAATCAACTTGCCAAGGGACGGTATTGAGGTACTGGCAGAGGCTGCTGCTGCCAGCACCTCCTGGTTCCCAATCTGGACTAGGTTGAAGCTAAGGCCAGAGCTAGAACCCAAGCTTCTGAATGCTTTCCTTGATTGGGACAAGTTCAAAATGCTGATGCTAGCTGCTGATCTTGGAATTTCATGTGTCAATCCTTCAGTCCAACAGATGCTACCTTTTGGTTTGTGGTGGGGTCAGAACATTTGCCTTTCACCATATTTCCCTTCGTCCTTAATTCAGTCTCCTGGCCGATTACAGAGGAGGTGTCTATGGTCACAGACTATCTTCGCAGGTTGGGGTGCACATATTCCTGTTCCTTGATGACTGGCTGCTGAAGGCTGTCCCAGCCTCACCTAGTCTCAGACCATTTGCAGATGACAGCCTTGTTATTGCGCATCTTGGATTTTTGATCATCAACCAAAACCATATCTTCTGTTCATGCACAGGATTTCATTTTTTAGGTGCCATACTGATCAAGGTTGCTTAGAGAGCCTTTCTGTCGCTTCGAGTCCAGAATATTCAGCCTCTGTTCGGCTGTTTCAGGCACAAGCCTATCTGACAAAGATTTCCAGCCACAGATTCCTTACTTTAGAATTATCCCCAGGTGTCAGACTGGATCCAGAAACTTTTAATGAGCAGTACCCCCGCGCTCCAGTAGATAGTGTCATTCAGCTCCTCCTGGGGTTGCCTGTGCCAGAAGTGATGCACGTGGTGCCTATATAGGCACCAACCCAGCATGCTAATGTCAGTTTTTTCTGTCAGCACCAGTCAGCGCAGATCCGGAGTGTCATTTTTTGCTTTTTGTCAAAGTTTTTTTTAGACCTTTCTTCTGGTGTGGCTGGGATGTCACTAGGAAAGCTGGATTCCAGCCTCTGGCTCCTGTCACATATCTATGATGGACCTGCACTGTGTCACGCTCTGGTGTCTTGAGCGCGACCACGACCTGAAGACATGCGTTGATTGCTGCAACTTGCGCCCCAAGGCCTTGAGGGGAAGCTCCTTGCCGCTGGATGTGTGATGATGCGATAGTTTCGATCCTGTTGAGAGGAAGGTCCCGGTTGAGTAGCCATCGATCTTCGCTGCAGTCTAAGTTGTCTGGGTAAGTCCCTCAAAAAAGAAAAAGATTAAGAAGTTGAAGAGGTCTTTGACCGCTCCGTACGTCGAAGTCATCTGACTAGATGAAGAAGCATTGTCATTTGAGACCTGGCTCCACAGTTAAACATGCACTGGCTCCACCTCTCCCCAAATTTCCAGGCGACGGAGTGACCTCCTCCCAACTCTTTTTTCATGCACCTCATATTTGGGCAGCCCGTCCCTGTGGATCCCCTTCTGTCCCGGCTGGTTCTGGATGGGGCCTCTACTTGTTGCCTGCCAGTGTGTCTGCCCCAGCCGTATCACCTCGAACTTCCCAGACACTGGTCCCGATGTCGACTCTGTTAGCACCGGACGCTGTCCCCGTTTTCATCCTTGGCTCCAACACTGATGTGCCGTCTGAAGCCTTGCCCTCCAGCCTCACTTTGAACCCTATTCCTATGGGCTAGGACTTTTGGAACATTGGCAGGGGGCACTGGACCCTGAAGAATACTATTCCCTAGGCCCCAACATGGTCCGGAGTGAAAAATTGGTGGACGCCAGTGGACTGGACACCTCCCCAGATATTGCCATAGCCTCTCTCCATAACCATGGCTACGGAGAAGGGATCTTCTTTTGCTATGGTGGTAGGAAGGGCAGGAGAGGTCCTGGACCTAAGCCTGCTCTCAGTGACAGTCGAGACTAATGTCTTGACTGAGGTGCTTCAACTGGGAGTTACTCTATCAGAACCGCTTCTCCCATTTAATGAAGCCCTTAGGGATGTCCTATTTGCGACTTTGTCCAAGCCCTGAACAGGGTCCCCTGTGAACCGGACAGTTCCCTGTCGTAGTCGTCCCACCCCAGTTTCCTCACGTAATACCACACCCCGGGAAGCTTGGTGGCCCAATCCTCCACTTCCACTGTAAATCCAGGCGCACTCCCTACCGCCCCACCAGATAGGGAATTTAAGAGGCTGGACTCCCTAGGCAAGAAAATGTTTTCTTTCACCAGCTTGGCACTGCGGTCCATGAACAGTGTATGCCTTTTGGGCCGTTACTCCTGTGCACTGTGGGATTCAGTTGCACAGGTTTGCCCATGATCCCAGAGGGGGCCCTAGCCATACTCTCCAAAACTATGGCAGACGGGAGAGCTGCAGCCAAGTTCATGATAAGATGTGGGCTGGATGTGACCGACTCTCTAGGCAGAGCGGTTTCTTCGTTGGTGGCCTTGGGTTGTGACGACTAGCTTTTCAGGGGGAATGTCCAAGGTTTGCTTAGGGACATGCCCTTTGATGTCTCCTGTCTTTTCGGAGACAAGGTGGACTCAGTGCTGGAGCGATTTAAGGATAGCAGAGCTACGACCAGGACCTTGGGCCTTTCAGTGGCCCCCTGCTAACCCTGGTCTGCCTTTTGCCCCTTTCGTGGCACGGAAGGGGCTTCCAGCTGCGTCTTTACACACCAAGCCATAACAGCAATCAAGCTCCCCAGCCTATGTTAGCTGAGGATGCAGTACCCTCAGACCCTGTGAGTTGGGCAGTCAAAAGTTGGGCCAGTGCACCCTCCCACCAGCCCCCAACATGGCAGCTGCAGCCTCCAAATCTCTTTAGTTCGCCCTCGAACTGTCATGGGTAACTAGTGGGAGGTGGGATAAGCCATCACCAGCACCACTGGAGATCGATAACATCCAACCACTGGGTTCTCCAGATTGTCCAAAGGGGCTACTCTCCACTGGCTTCTCCAGATTGTCGGAAGGGGCTACCCCTTCATGACTACCCATCCAACCATCCTATTGCAACAGGCTGACGGAGGACCCTCTCCTTGATCCGCCAAGAAGTCACAGCTTTCTTGGCCAAGGGAGAAATAGAGAGGGTATCGGGATCAGAAGTAGGATGTGGGTGTTATGCCCCCTACTTTATGGTGCCCACAAAAGATGGAGACCTTTGTCCTATTCTGCCCTCGACCTGGGAGACTGGTTGGTAGCGTTGGACTTGCAGGATGCATATTTCCACATTCCTGGCTTGGCTGCCCACAGACGTTATCTGCGGTTCATGGTGGACCACAAGCATTCACAATTAGTCATGCTTCCTTTTGGACTCATCAGAATCCCTTGGTGTTAACCAAGGTGATGGTGGTGGTTGCAGTTTATCTGCAGAGAACAGGTACCATTCTTCCCCTATATCGACGACTGGATGTTAAATGCAGGCTTGCCCCAGGCAGTGTTCTCCCACCTTCAGGCTACAGTGGACCTCTTGCACTCTCTGGGGTTCACTATCAACGTGCTAAAGTCACACCTGACTCCCTCTCAGATGGTCCCTTTCATCAGAGCTGTTCTGGACACAGTTCAGTTTTCCTCCCCAACATAGAGTCCAGGATATTCAGGCTATGATACCAATGTTTTGCCTCTATCCTTGATTTCTGTGAGACTGACTTTGAGGCTGCTGAGCCTCATGACCTCCTGTATCTTGCTTTTGACACATGCCCGCTGCCGTATGCGGGCTCTGCAGAGGGACATGAAGTTCCACTGAGTGCACCATCAAGGGAATCGTTCCGACATGGTCCATATCTAGGAGGGAACTGCAAAAGATCTGCAGTGGTGGTTAACGACTTCTGATTGAGTCAACGGCAGACCCCTCTCCCTTCCCCAACCAGATCTGACTAGTGGCAGATGTGTGACTCCTGGGATTGGGCAGTCGTCTGGGAGAGGTGGCGATCAGAGCCATCTGGTCTCCGGCAGAACCTGGACTCCACATCAACATGCAGGAGCTCGTGGCGATGCGACTGGCATTGAAAGCCTTTCTACCCTACTTCAAGGCAAGGCTAGTGCAGGTGTTCATGGACAACACTACCACTATGTGGTACTTAAAGAAACGGCTGTGGGTGGGGGGGGGGGGGGTCGCTGTGAACCATTTGTCAAGAGGCTCTATGCCTCTAGACATGGCTAGAACGGTAGGGCATATCCCTGGTGTTTCAACACCTGGTAAGCTCTTGAACACCAGGGCAGACAAACTCACCTGACATTGCCTAATGGATCACAAACGGCATCTCCATTTGGAGGTGGTGCAAGGTCTCTTTCAGCAGTGGGGAGGAGAGCCTTGGTTAGATCTGCTCGCCACCACTGGGAACGTGCAAAATCAGTACTTCTGCATGCTGGAGTTTCCAAGATAACTCTGGCTATGAGACACTTCCTCTCAAGTGGAGCTCATGCCTCCTGTACGCCTTTCCACTCATATCGCTGCTGCCCAGTGTTCTGAAGATCAGGAACGACCGGGCCCAAGTCATTCTTGTGGCTCCAGACTGAGCTTGGAGAATTTGGTATCCTGAGCTGTTGAGCATGGCCATTGGTCCTTCGATTAGGCTGCATCATACAGGAGGATCTTCTGTCGCAACAGCAGGGGAGGGTTCTCCACCCGAACCTGTCAGTGCTCTGCCTTCATGGGTGGAGATTGAACAGAAACAGTTGACAGCATTCAACCTTCCTCACAAAGTCTGCAATGTTATTTTGGCTGCCAGGCGTCCCTCCACCAAGACAGTATACGCCTGCCGCTGCGGCAAGTTTATGGTGTTGTGTAGCCATTTTAGTTATAGCTTCATGCATGTTTTTTTTTTAGCACACTAGGCCTGCCGCTGTGCACTTTAACCTAGATATATTTTATTCAGCTTCATTTATTATTTTATTTTTAATAGCCACTTTTGCAGTCTTGTTTTATTTTCTCTCTCTCTAGCTGTTCCTGCTTAGGCTAGCACTGTATTCTTAAACAAGACATTCTTTTTCACTCTGTGCTTCTTTCACGGCTGCAGTAAGATAGGTTGCCGGTGAACGTGGTACAAGTTTTGTCTCTGACATTCATAGAAAATACACATCCTTACGCAGGGACATTTTCTCAGACCATCAGCTGTTTTTATTATATAAACACTTCCCTATCCCTTACACGTTAGAGGCAGATTCCAGCCAGAGAACCACGACTGTATGCTGATTGCTGAACGCTTCACTACAGCTACTTATGCAGACTTCAAGCCTTTGCTTCGGTATGGGGGATGATGTCTTCCCAGGGGAACCTGAAGGGCAGACTTAGAGCTTAACATGCTGTGCTCTATCATAGCCTAGGTAGGAATTAGTCTATTGAATCTAGTGACAATATGAAAGCATTATTTCTATGCTTTACTCTCCTGGTCAAAGTTTTAATCTTGTCATGTTGTATTGTCCTGGTTATTGCAGTACATGCTTTGTCATCTAAGATGCAGTTGCTTCATTAAAACCTTTTTGAAACATATACTGCCTCTGTTATTGTGTATGTGAGACTAATGTAACTGAGAAAAACGGATGAGACCTGAGCGACCATGGTTTCCCTGAGGAATCAATTATGTCATGCACTCGTCTGCCCAATCATCCCTGCCCTTGGGTAGAGATGAGGCACTGCTAGTTATACGGAGCTAAACCTGGATTGGGGCGACTGTTGTCACCTGTAGTGGGTCAGACTCCGTCTCACACACCGCAGGCGATTCTGCCGCTCGAAATCCAGTAGTCTCATTAGAATAATGAGAGCCTACACGACAGCGGCATGGTGTACACAAAAGTGAGTTGACCCTCTTCCTGCTCTCCTTTCTGAGGTCCATCTATTTATTATTTTTCGTGCCGAGCAGGGCTGTGCTTTGGGCAACTTAAGGGGCTGTCTTTGTGCCATCTCAGCCTTTCTGTGATAGCCAGATCAACCTTTCCTGTTTAATCCCCTGTTGTAAATAGGTTTTTGAAAGGTCTTAACATATTTTTTCAACTTCACCCTTTATCATGCCTCAGTGGGACCTCAATCTAGGAATCACATTTCAGATGTGTTCTCCTTTTGACACAATTATCCTCTCTGGCTCTTTGCCATCAAGACGGCCTTCCTAGAGGCAATAACTTCTGCCCAAAGGGTCAGCAAGCTTTGGGCTTTGTCATCCAAGCCTACATACCTCTCCATCTTCCCAGAAAAGCTTGGCTCTTCACACTTGAGCTTCCTTTCTGCCGAAAATTCACTCTTAGGTAGGCCAGTCCATCACCTTGCCTACCTTTTATGATTCACCGCACCCCTCTAAGGAAGAGGAGCTACTCCTTCGACTGGACCCAAAAAGAGTGTTGTTCTACCTTGAATGCCCAAAACAGTTCTGGGTGCACAACCATCTCTTTGTGGGGAATGTCGGAGCCAAGAAGGGGAGGGCTGCACAGTAATGGGCCATCTCATGGAAGATCATGCTCCACATTAAAATCTATTATGCACTGGCCAAAAGCTACCCCCTGAGGGTTTGCATACTCATTCGGCTAGAGCTAAGGCTGCGAGCACTGTGTTGGAACATGGCGTTCCAGTCCTGGACATCTGCAAGGTAGCAACATGGCCTTCTCTGCACACGTTCACCAAGCGCTACTGACTGGACGATCTGGGCCCTTTGCCCGTTTGGTCTTGCAGGTCTTTTTAGTGTGAAACAGTTTCACAGACCCACCTCCGGGGAGGTATTAATTGGTATCTATTCTAAAGTATGAATCTGCTTTTAGAAGTCTCTGTCAAGTGAACAAGTTACTTACCTTCGATAACGCCTTATCTGGTAGAGACTCTCTAACCACAGACTCCTTACTGACTCACCCACTCCTCCCTGCTCTACAAACAGATTTCTAGAGTCAAGGTTGTCTGTCTTTCAGGACCCTAGTTTTCCACACCAGTGGTCAGTGTTCTTCATGTCTCCGCACTCCTGGTGTGTAAAGTCGCAAGAAGAAACCTACGTCAGCATGCTGGGGTGACACCTATATGGGCACTAAATGTCACTTCTAGCACAGACGACGCCATGTGGAGCAGAACTACACAACCTACCTGTGTGTAGGGGTAATGTCCACAAAAAAAATCTGGATCCAGTCTAACACCTGGCGATAATTCTAAGGTAAGGGATCGGCTGCTAAGTAGTCTCTGCCAGATAAAGTGTTACTGAAGGTAAGAAACTTGTTCTTTACTGGCCCAGGTGATTAGGACAGTGGTTCCCAACCTTTTGACTTCTGTGGACCCCCACTTTATCATTACTGGAACCCGGGGACCCCAACTGAATCACTACTGGAATCCGGGGACCCCTCACTGAGTCTGAGTCATTATTGAAAGCTGGGCACCAAATCTGTTAATGTAAATTAATTTTCTAAGCAGTCGCGGATCCCCTGAGGAGGCTTTGCAGACCCCCAGGGGTCCCCAGACCACAGGTTGGGAACCACTGGATTAGGACACAGCTCTTTTTTGGATAACAACTGCAACGTTAGGTGAAACAGTCTGGGATTTTCAGTGGTGAATAGCTGATGCCATCTTGAAAGCTGGCAGGCCATTCTCTTTTCCTCAGCCAGACCCTACGGTTTTGACAATGCGTTTTTTTCTGGGGTAATGGTGGGAGTAGCTTACCGTGCTAGTCTGGTACTCTGACAAGCTGAATCTGACCATATTCCCTACACTTCAACTGCCTCCACAGGAGGACCTACCATTCCAACAGCGGGTCCCCCACAATCTACACCTTCAATCCCCCACAATCTACACCTCCATGCATGGATATTGAGTGGAAATGATTGAGAGGCTTCAATCTGCCATCAAGGTGGTAAATTTTATAATGGCTGCATGGCGTCCATCTTTTTTTGTCCGTTGATCTAAATTTGCTGCCTGATGCGAGAACAGACAGGTTGACCCTCTGCAGTCTGAGGTCGCTGATGCTCTTCTGTTTGTTCTATTTCAAGCCTGCGAATACTTTGCTTTGGGCACTGTTAAAGGTTAGTTGTCTGCCCTTTTAGTCTTAGTTTGCTGATCTGCCCATCTTATTCAAGATACCCAGTTTGATTCTTTCTTAAAGGGACTTGAATAGTTTTCTCCCAGCTCCCTTCATTATGCTTCAGTGGGAAAATAATTAGATTTTTACATGTTTTTATATGTGTACCTTGTGAATCAATGCAGAGTTGTTTCCAAAGATTTTTGACGCTCAAGACAGTGTTTCTTAGTGCCAATCACTTCTGCCTCCCCCCCCCCCCCTCCTCCCCCTTACAAATTAGTACTTCAAACTCGAACTCCATTTTCTGCGAAGTAGTCCTAAGCTGGCCATTGTTTTCTATATTGATACCACAGAGGAGCATGGAGTGGACAAGCAACTGTTTGGTGGATTTTTTGGTGTAAAGAAGGAAAATGAAGTAGATAAACAGGCCTTGGCATGTTGTAGAGTCATGTATAACAACCTGTGCTATACTTTGGCTAAAAAGGAGCCTCCAGAGGGACTTCGGCTTCCACCTACTAGGGCAAACTCTGCCACTATGGCCTTGGCTCCAGACTTTCCAGCGTTTGACATCTACCACGCATCTTTCTATGCTTTCACCAGGCATTACTGTATTGAATCACTCGTCTGCATAAAGGGATGTTTTGCCTCTTAGCCCTAGGGGACTTTCAGATGTGGAGTCCAGTCCTAGAACCATCACCTTTGTGAGGGTTTTATATTAGTAATAATTCAAAAGATGAGGAATATACAGTTAGCCATCAAAAGAACAAGTTACTACTCATCAGTAACGCTCTTTCAGGTGGATACTCTTACTGCAGATTCCCACCCTCCTCTTTTTTTTTGGGGGGTGGGGGGGGGCTGTACTTTTTATGGGTAATATGGTTCTAAGCTAGATTTCGCACATGTCAATTCTTCAGTTGTCTTTTGCTCGATAACCAAGAGTGTGGAAAGTTTCTTTGGATAAATTTACGTCCTCATGAAAGGGTTGCTCTGTCGTCACCTCCAGAAAGAGGACAGAGTTGTGAGTCTTGCAGAGACTTTGGGATTCAGTCTGTTACCTTGCGAGATTTAAAAGGCAAGGAATCTGCAGGTAGATGGTCAGTTAAGTAACTTGTTCTCACTGTGGGAGAAGCTCATGAACAGTGGTGTCTGCAAAGAGTTCTGATGTGATCTAATTTAACCCATAATCGGTATCTTATAGGTTCATAGCAGACCGTCCTTTGTTTATCATACTAGCCAGACATATGTGTGTTGTTTACGGAGTGGGACTAAATAGGTTGTGGGACATGAATCTGACAGTGACTACACTTCTTTTTTTTTTTTTTTTTTAACTTTCCTTTTTATGAAGGGAAAGTGAAAATACATATTCAAATGTACTATCAAAGGGAGAATCTTTTTATTTGTATGTGTGAGAACTAGAAGTTCAAATAACCATAGCGTTTCCTTCTTTGTATGTCCGAGGATGCATACGTATCTGGACTCTTTATTTGTTTTTGCACTTCTCTTGGAGCACCCATGTCCCATCTGATTGTTTAAGATGTCGTGTCAGCTATCTTCTGGGTGAGGTCCGGCGGTCATCCTAGATAAATGTATAACTCCAGTGGGATCCCTAGGTTTTTTCGATTCCGCAGGGATTTAGGGTTAGTTGAGTAGGTGTTTTGCTCGAAGCATCGTTTTAGACTGGATTTGAACTGAGGCCAGAAACAGTTATTTCGGTTGTAACGCATTTTTGGAATTTTTGCAGTGTTATCATTGCAGTTTGCTAGAGGTGAAAAGGGAATGTTAAATGGAGGTGGCATCTGTTTGCCCTTGGCAGGAATGGATCACGTTAAAGTGCGCGATAAGGTAATTCTAACTGGCCGCAACCTTCTCTCCTTGTCCTGCACACAAGCAATCGCGCTTCGTTAATTCAGACAAAGGTTCATGAGTTATGTTAATCGCCCAGAGGGCAAGCTGTATAGCATTATTGTTATAACGAAGTTATAAAGACGGTATGAATTCCGAAAATGAAGTTTAATGGTGAACAACAACCCAAAATGGCAAGAGCTGATTCTCGGCTCCCACTGATCCAACCGAACTGTCGTGCCTGGAACCTCGGCATTCCACAGACTCCAGAATGCGAGTCTAGGAGTCACCGAAATTCCAGGCCTAGCACATGTTAAGAAATAAGGCATTAAACATTATAACGTAAACATTATAACACATCCCCCTCCCACACAAAATATCCAAATAACAAAACAATGTAGTAAAAGAGTTAAGTGATAGTCTTTCACCCAGAATGACATAGAATGTAACCTGGATGAAACTCTAGTGGTGACTCCTTAGATGTTACCATGAAGTTACCATGAAATTTTCTAATATCCAAATAACAAAACAATGTAACAACAAAGTCAAGTGATATAGTCTTTCATCCAGAGTGGTTTAGAACGTAACCGGGATGAAACTTCAGGACGTGGTGACTCCTTAGATGTTCCCATAAAATTTCTTCTTTGATCTTGCAAAACAGGAAAGTTGGAGTCTTCCACCACTCCTCTCAACCTCACGATTCTGGACATGCTCCAAGTATCTCCATTGTCCAGAATCACCACGTTTCCCTTTATTCCTTTTATGCAGAAGGGGCCCTTGAAGACAGATTTCCCTTTGGTCGTAAAGCAAGGGCTCTTCACCAACACCAAATCCCCAACCTTCCACTTAGCACTAGAAACACAATGTTTAGCATCAAAACGCAATTTGTAATTGCATTGATATTTCTTCCTGAGACTGGGTGCCATATCAAATTTCTCCTGATTAAGATCAACCCGTGCTAAATTGTTATTAAACCACGCTGGAAACAATTTAGAACAACCTAACCTTCCCCTCATATATTCAAAAGGAGCTAAGTTGGTGATGCTGTTCGGTGTGTTACGATACGCCCGCCACAAATCCCTTAGGAGATTATTTAAAGGAGTTCTAGTCTCAATAGCCTCTTGTACACAAGCTTTGACCATTCTGTTCATACGCTCTGCTAGACCATTGGCCTGTGGTAAATACAAAGCTGTCTTTAAATGCACAATAGCCAGGGAATCTAAAAAACGTTTCATCTCTTGCGAAGTCAATTGTACTCCATTGTCTGTGAATAAATGACTAGGTATGCCCTCCCTAGAGAACTCCTCTTCAAGAAACTCAATTACAGTACGGGTATCTACAGAATTCACACATTTTGTCACTACCCACTTGGACGTATAATCCACCAAAAGCATGACATACTGTTCATTCGCTGGTAAGAGATGGAAAGGACCCATAAAATCAAGACCTAATTTCATCCAAGTTCTCTCTGGAACTTCTACAGGAGACAGTGGTGCTCTTGTCACAACCTTGCTTTTGTCATTACTGGCACAACTCAAACAATCCTTCACAACTGCTTCAGCCTCACGGTCCAACCCTGGCCACCAATAAATGGCTCTAAGTCTAGACTTAGTTAAACTCCTACCCAAATGCCCTTCGTGAGCTAAATTAAGGATTTTGTTTCTCACACTCTCAGGAGGTATGGGTTTGCTTCCTCTAAACAATTCTCCTTCACTAAGAGAAAGTTCATTCCTCACATTCCAAAAACCTTTCAAAGAGTCAGGAACGTCCTTATATTCTGGCCATCCCTTAACAATAAATGCTTCAAGTTTTTGTCTATCCAAATCATTTACCACAGCCAACTTCCATTCTTCTTCATTTATAGCCATTTCTCTCACCCAGTTGATAGTAATTTCATCCCCTAGGTTAGTCCCTCGTCGCCAGTGTTATAACGAAGTTATAAAGACGGTATGAATTCCGAAAATGAAGTTTAATGGTGAACAACAACCCAAAACGGCAAGAGCTGATTCTCGGCTCCCACTGATCCAACCGAACTGTCGTGCCTGGAACCTCGGCATTCCACAGACTCCAGAATGCGAGTCTAGGAGTCACCGAAATTCCAGGCCTAGCACATGTTAAGAAATAAGGCATTAAACATTATAACGTAAACATTATAACAATTATCTAGTCCGTTTTCATCTGTCAAGAAATATAATTAAAAATATGAAGTCTATAAAAAAGAAAACAACATGATTTAATCCATTGTTGCTACCAAATACCACAAGATCACGTTAATTTGTTTCTGTTAAGCAAGAGTTAATGTAACTTTGAATTGTCGGTGTGATGAATTTTTTTGAATACTTCAATTTTTTGAATGATTGTGAAGCAGTTGTTTTCTTGTCTTTGGCATTGTGTGCTGCAGCTCTTCTAATCTGTCTGGAATGTTAGCATTTTTGACTGCTGTTCAGACTTGCACACCCTCTCGAAAGTGGTCCAGTAGTCAGTGTATTAGTCTTGCACAGTGTAGTCGTTCCGCAGGTAAATGGAACATATTGCTTGAACAACTACAGACAATACAACAATCATGTTAAGTATTTGCTTTAATGACTACATAGCGCCCGTAATTGTAGCAGTATACATAGCAGACGATGCGCTCGTAAAACACATTTTCCTTGTTCTTTTACGCGCATTACAGTTGGACCTGCATCTCTCTTTTTTTTTTTTTTACGTCGGAACAATTCTGACAGTGTTTACCTGTCCTGGAGTGCCTTCTGACTGTGCGTCGACCTGTTATGCGGCACATTCCACCAAGCTGCTGGCTTATTCACTGCCTTTTTACTTACACGTTTGTGTTGCTGTTTTACATATTCAGCATGTCTACCCCAGCGTTGTCTCTTTCTTGCCGCGCTATCGTTTTAGCGGTAGACTCGTTAGCTGCCATTTATTATTGACTTCTTCGGGTTCTGGGGCCTCCTTTCGGTTTAGGCGCTTCACCTTCCACTAGAGCCACTTCCGCTAGTACTCGGGCTGACCTGAAGTGAGGTAGGGGGCGTTATGAAGAAGAGCGCTTACGTTTGGCACAGTGCCTAATTTGTAATTAAAAAGGTGCCGGTGCCCAAAGCCCCCCTGTTAAACACACGACTGCTGCAGTTAAATGTGCGAACACAGAATACTGAGAAAGGGTAATCCTGAAGCCATCTCGGGCCTCTTCAATCCATTTAAAGCCACTCTCTGCCCCTTCAGATCACTCTTGCAGCTTTCTACTTTCTCTCTCTGTGAGCTTTTTAGGTTTTCTCTTCCTCCGTCTTTCCCAAATGTCTTTTGCTCGCAGCAAATGCTTGAGGCAGAAGACTAAGCGCCGGCCCTAAAAAATAAGTGCCGGTGCTCAACACCGGAAACAGCAAGCACAAATTAAGCACTGGTTTGGCAGTAATGTTGATGGTTTGGTAGAAGTGTTTCACGTCACTTTGAACACAAACATTTTTAGATGAGAACTGCAGTTGATCCATGCCCCTTTCGGATATCGAAACCAGGAGGGTAGGTAGATGGAAAAACTTGGAATCCCTCTTTATAGGGCGGGTGACCGGCCACTGTTGTCTAAGCGTGAGCCTGTGTTTCCACTCATGCATGATCGGAAGTGTAGATAGTCCCGATGTTAAATATTTGCCAGTGGCTCCTGTTAACTCTGTTCAAACAAATAGCTGGCTTACAAAGGATCCCACAAAAAGAAATGCCAAGTGCTTTAGTCTTTAGTTATCATAACCATCTTTCATCAAAAGCAGTCGAGTGGCGCTGACGGGAGCCTGCTTGCTTTGCCCGTTTGCGGCAACGCCGTTTTCAAGAAGAGTAGGAATGCTGCAGGTTGAGACGCCAATAATGTTAAGTCTCGGTGTTTTGGCTTTTTTTTGCACTGCTATCATAACTTTGTTAACTTTGAAAAGTACGCTCACTTCTTGAATTAAGCACTTACCTCATTTCAGCATGCATTGCCAAGAAACCATTCAATGCGGCTTTCGTTGAGATGTAGGTGGCATTAAGTCAAACTTGTCTCAAATGTCGTGAAAGAGTCTTCTCTCACTTATCATTCTGGTAATTCTCGTATCTTTCTTCTCTTGCCAACTTTATCAATATTTGTAGTAGACATCTTCGTCCTTAAGCTTATAACCACATTTGTACTTATTTGGTTAGCCTGCAGAAAGCCCAAACTGATAAGTTTTATGTAATTATGCTAAATGCACATTTGCATTTGGCCTATATATTAGTAAGCCAGCATAATGCAGGTTTCAACCGGACTTAATCAGAATCCGGCTGCCCAAAAACAGCCATGGAATCTTAAAAAAAACATTTGGTAAATCATCTGTGGACTACCAAGTGCTGCAGGTTATACTCGTATACTGCGTGAGTGCCAAAGAAGACTAGCCACTAACATTCAGTATTTTCCTCTTGGTTTCTTTTGGACGTGATAATTGTCTCATGTGGGAATACATAATTAATTAGTAACGTTTTCTGACGTCCATCGTGGTGTCGAACGATGCATCTAAGAGAGTATACAATGTTCTGGGGTTTATATGCGAAGTGTCATCGGATTAAAAGTAATTGATTGTTTTTTTACAAATGAAGCTTGCCAGGAGCTAAGTGAATTCGATAAATAAGGGGCAATAATTGTGACTTCATACCAGAGACCGATTAACCACTGCACTTTCGTTGGACAGGTGATATACAGAAATCTTATCCTTTTCCCTCATTCTGTGTGACATATTTTACATATAGATACTACTTCCATAGTCTTGTGGTTCAGGTGCAGCAGAATCAACAACTAAAAATATCTTGTAATTTAGAAAAACAATATTACGCTGAGACTGGACTAAATGCCATAAATGCCACTTGTATGCCTAAATCTGGCACAGTACCATAATAAAGTCTATCCCTACACAATTTTGTATACAATCATAACGAATATTGCCCAAGTGGTCTCTCCAGAAGAATGACCGTAATACCCACTGTGCTCAAATAGGCCTCATCTATTTACTATCTTATTTATGTTACTGTGCAGTATTTAGACATTCAAGTGGCCTTTATTCTGGTTTTAGCGTAATTTAGAGAAACAACGTTACAAGATGGCTGCCAAATTTAGTCTCTTTTCAGTGTTTAATCCTGCATCATTTCAGCGTTTTTTTTTTCTGAATACCGTTGCGATATAAAGATTAAGTCTTATGTTTTTCTGAACCGGGGAGGTGGGGTGTAGAGTCACATAATGTTATTGTTGACAAGTGCAACAGACCAACATGTTGAAATGACTGGCAAACAATTTATAGGTTGACGGATTGTGTCATATGATGATCATCGATTACAAGGATATAACCTAAATTGTTGTTTTACATATAAAAATAAATGTTTATAACATATTAATTGCCTCTAAGAGTCTCAAATATATGATGTATGTACATGTAGATTCTTTGCACATGTAGGTTTATCTCTAAAGTCCAACGTTTCAAGATTGGTGGTTCGTAATGTATTTATTATTTTGGTCCTTTGTTTTCACTATTGGCAATTATGTTAAATACTTTAGTGAATATGGCTCCCATTATCGTGACCATGGTCCGGGAAGAACTGATATGCGTTGTTGGGTTGTGCCTCAATAAACTACTGTTTCTGTACATTTTTTACTGCGAGTGCTTACATCTTCATTAAAGGAGTGAAGTGCTTTGTGATGTTGTGATTGTGTGTGTGTTTGTGTGTATACATGTATATATGTGTGTGTGTGTATATCTATCCATATATATAATATATATATATATATATATATATATTTATATACACAGAGAGAGAGAGCGAGAGAGAGCATGCATGCTGTCATGTTGCAGAGTTTATAAATGGTGCTCTCTTCTCCCTACCTTCTTCTAATCTCATTTCCTCAGCAGGTGTTGGGACCTCGTAGGCAGATGTTTGCTTTTCTTTCTTTCCTCCTGCTCATTCGCTTAAAGTAGAGGAGACCGTTTATAGTCTAAGCCAGTGGTTCTTTGTGAACCTCCACTTAATCATCACAGGAACCCATTGAATCTAGGTACCCCAGCGGAGTCCTAACTGGAAACCAGTGACCACGGCCTAAGCATTTTTGATAATTTGAAACACAAAACAATACATAAAAAGACAGAAATAAGCATTCATCAGACAGATATACAAATGATTAAATATTTTATTTAATTATCAAACAAATATTTTAAAAAATCGAAATTTCAGTGGGAAGGTTGGAGTTTTTCCAAATTCAGTTGGGCCACTCTTCGTCCATACTATATTCTGTTACTGCATTTGCACTGCTCCCGTGAATCAATCTGAGGATACTAACCTAGTTTTTAGCTTCCAATTTCATATTCCTTCATAATTACTGAAGGTTTTAAAATTTCCCTGTGTACATTTTGCTTCTTTACTTATTTATATACACTTTATCAATCTGTTAACATTGAATTTTCTAAGCCGACACAGCCGCCCTAGGTAGGCCTCGCAGACCACCAGGGGTCTCTGGACCACAGGTTATGAACTAATGGTCTAAACCAAAGGATGGCATTTATCTGTTACCTTTGGCAGGTCTGATGAGTAGAGAATGCAGAAACCACTGTTTGTTGCTATTGGCAGCGTGTTCAATGGTGTGGCCGTATAGGTGGTTAGTGACTTGCATCAGTGTTTGCTATTAATCAGCTAAGAAGATTCTGCATGAAATCGAATTCATGGATCAAAGCTGCAGCTGCTGCTTTTCTTTGAGAGTTGCTGATTTGTGGATGTGCGGAGCAATGAGTTTGTTTTTTATACTTATTTGTTGTGTGTGATTGTTTCTTGATTAACCTTCCAAGACTGAAGCGTTGTTTGGAAGTGTTAGTAGTTTAACACATTTGTGTACGGGCACATCAGAGCAACTCCTTCTAAATCACTTAGATATTTCGAAGCTCATTCTGAAGATTCCATCCACCTCCCCTCGTGGTTCTTAGATAATTGAAAACTTAGGTGAAACCTAGTTTCACAAACAATGGTTTGTGAAAACAACATTGAAAATGAGATTTGCTTGCACTTTAATTCCATCAGTGTGACATGGTAGATTGTAAGAGAGGTAGGTTTACAAAATAGGCAAAGGTTTAGTGCAAAGTGGCTTATCTAAAGGGATAAAGTGGAAAAAAATACTAGTGGAGTTGCAATTGTATGTCTGCTTTCTACATGTGGAAAAGCTACCTTTTACCCTTCCACATGCATACATGGTTTTGACGGCGTGTGCTCTTGGAAGTATGTGACATTTCCAGATTTCCAGGATTTCTTTATGAATTCTTTGAGAATTTCTAAAAAGTCAGGATTGCACTTCGGAGGCTAAGCCAACGGCGGTGCCTTTCTGATTTGTTTTCCTTTGTCAGTTTGTCCTCGTGTTTTGCTCTTGCAAATGTTTTTGACAGCTTGTTTTTGTTCAAACAATGTTATAGAATATACATAGATGATTTATTACACAGTTCATGAGTCTATTAATGTGAAAGCTTCCCAGCGTACCCTGTGCATTTAAAAATTTACTAACAGTTGTCTAATTTCCTGTTCCATCTTGATTCTAAATGTAAGATCTTGTGACACCACCAGCGGATGCCACATACCACCCATTGTCCTAACTTGCGCTGTAATTAGCTCAAACCTTAACAAATAGCGATTTGATATAATAGTTAAAATGTATGCCGATTGCACCCTGTTATTCTTAATCATTTGTTATTATCATATAATAAATGTGCATGTGTTTATAACACAAATTTACTTTATTCTTTATAGCACCAAATGCCCTTCTATTGCGTAGTGTTTATGGCCCTACCTAACATGGGGAAGATTGAAAATATAGCGTGGAAAAGTGCCTTGCTGAGCCGTTTTTTTTGGCTATTTGGTGTAGTTCCCGCTTAGGCCTTTATAACTCTTTGTCCACATAAGCTACCCACGCCAATTTTGCTTCCTTTTTTTCCAACATCTCAGGGATTCTAAAGGTACCCAGAGTTTGTGGGTTTCCCTGGAGGAACCAAGAAATTAGCTAAAATGTTTTTTTTTCCCCCAGAAAAAAGGACTGCAGAAGAAAGCATGTGTTTTCTTTCCCTGAAAATGGCATTAACAAAGGGTTTGCGCTGCTAAAATCACCATCTTCCCAGCTTTCAGGAACAGGCAGACCTAAATCAGAAAAACAAAATTTTCAACATAATTTTGGCATTTTACTGGGACATACCCCATTTTTACTATTTTTTGTGTGCTTTCAGCCTCCTTCCAGTTAGTGACAGAAATGAGAGTGAAACCAGTGCTGGATTCCGGGCAGCTAAACATTTCTGAAAAGTAGACACAATTCTGAATTCAGCAAGGGGTCATTTGTGTAGATCCTTCAAGGTTTTCCTACAGAAAGTAGCAACTAAAATAAAACAAATATTGAAATTGAGGTGAAAAAAGAGCCATTTATGTCCAAGTTTTCTTCTATAACTTTTTCCAGCTATGGCAGATTTTTTAAAGCAATATACCGTTGTCTGCTGGACTTTTCTGGTTGCGGGGATATGTAGGACTTGTAGGTTCATCAAGAACCCTAGTTACCCAGAGCCAATAATTGAGCTGCACTTTGCAATGGGTTTTTATTGTATACCGGGTATACAACAAATCATTTGGTGAAATATAAAGAGTCAAAAATAGGTATCAAGGAAACCTTTGTATTTCCAAAATGAGGACAAGATAAGGTGTTGCGAAGCAGTGGTTATTTGCACATCTTTGAATTCCGGGGTCCCCATACTAGCATCTGAATTACAGGGCATTTCTCAAATAGAATTCTTTTTTACACACTGTCTTACATTTGGAAGGAAAAAATTTAGAGAAGGCAAGGGGCAATAACACTTGTTCTCCTATTCTGTGTTCCGCCCAAGTCTCCGGATAAAAATGGTACCCCACTTGCGTGGGTAGGCCTAATGCCTGCAACAGGAAACGCAACATGGACACATGACATTTTGACATTGAAATCTGCTGTGTTTTTTTGGAAAGTGCCTAGATGTGGATTTTGGCCTCTAGCTCAGCTGGCACCTAGGGAAACCTACCCAACCTGTGCATTTTTGAAAACTAGACACCCAAGGGAATCCAAGATGGGGCGGCTTGTTGGGCTCTCACCAATGTTCTGTTACCTAGAATCCTTTGCAAACCTCAATTTGGCAAAAAAAACTAAACACTTTTCCCTGCAATTTCGGCGCTGCAAAGTTCTGAAATCTGAGAGGAGCCACAAACTTCCTTCCACCTAGCATTCCCCAAAGTCTCCTGATAAAAATGGTACCTCACTTGTGTGGGTAGGCCTAGTGCCCGCGACAGGGAACTCCCCAAAACGCAACATGGACACATCACATTTTTACATTGACAATTGATGTGTTTTTTGGAAAGTGCCTAGCTGTGGATTTTGTTCTCTAGCTCAGCTGGAACCTAAGAAAACCTACAGAACCTGTGCATTTCTGAAAAGTAGACACCTAGGGAAACCCAGGATGGGGTAACTTGTGGCGCTCTCACCAGGTTCTGTTACCCACAATCCTTTGCAAACCTCAATTTGGCAAAAAAAACTTTTTTCTTACATTTCGGTGAGAGAAAGTTTGGGAATCTGAGAGGAGACACACATTTTCTTCCACCCAGCATTCCCCCAAGTCTCCTGATAAAAATGGTACCTCGCTAGCGTGTGTAGGCCTAGTGCCTGTGTCAGGACTGGTTCACACAATGGCCAATGTTAGTCCTTACATGAGGGCAACTGTTGACCCTGAGGTGATCTATTCCTGATGCAGGCACTAGGTACATGCACTCAAGTGGGGTTACGTTTTTATCAGGACAGGTGAGGAAACACTGGGTGGTAGGAATTTTGTGGATCCCAGCATATTCCTGTAGTTTGTGGGACAGAAATGCAAGGCAAAATAGAGTTCTTATTCAACATTTCATCTTTGCAGGGTATTCTGGGTAAGAAAACTTTGGGGAATCCACACAAGTCACACATCTGAAATGTCTGGGTTTGGTAGTTTTCCCTATATAACTGCCGAGTCCGGGACCAGAAACACAGTAAACCAGGTTGTTTTGTGATAGATCATTTTGATATCTCCACAATAGGATTTGGGCGGTGGAATTTGGGGCTGAAGTAAATTGGGGAGCTCCCAAGAGAGCACTCTCTCTTTGCTTGCAGCCACATGCACCTGCTGTTTGGGTTGGGCTAACCCGCTATTGTCCCTCTTAACACACTGTGATTGCAGAGGGAAAGCAGGACTGACCTCATCACCTCCCTCAGAAACATTGGAAGAGGAGTTGTTGGAAAAATCACTCCCAGAGTCTGAGCCATTGTCCTATCCCTCGGATGCTGTCTCAGTATCTGCTGTCTCAGGCTCTGATCCTACGTCAGAGAAGTCCTCTATTACCCGAGTTAGGGCTTGAGCACCAGTCATCCAACGAGACCCCATCTCTGTCTACGTAGGCTAGTGTTTTAGAGATAGAGTTTAGCCAGTAGCAGCCACAAAATTGCTGGTGTGTGTGTGTGTTGCATCCAACAGTAAAGGTCTGTCACTTTACCTTCGCTTCTTCCCTCAATCAGCACGTTCTCGCAAGACACTCAAAAAAACAAAAAAAGACACACTATTATTTCACCTTGTCACATACTAATCGTCACAGCCTTTAGCGCCGCTGACGCCCAGTCCAACAATCATTATTGGTGCTTCCACTCCCATGACGACCTCCTCGGATTCCCTCACTACCACCCAGCAAAAGTGCCCTTCATCTCCCCATGGCCCCCCTCGCACATACATTTCATTTGCATTATAGCACAGGTTTAAGAATCCACTTGGGTATTTACATAAAATACAGGTAAATCTTTTGCGCTAATTTATGGCATCAAAACTGCCACTAGACAAAAGTCAGATCCTTTTGTAGCAGAAACATAATCACAAGAGTTACTTGACTTTTTTATTGCTGCCTAAAAGCTACAGTTGAAACGAGTCAGTTGAAGTATGTGCTTTGAAGACGCAAGCTGCAACTGCAAGAGAACTGGTGGCGAATATATATATATATATATATATCAACTTGAATTGTAGAAAAACGGCACTCCCAACAATTGCTGAATAATGACGAGATTTATTTACAAAGCCATTCTACAAGGCTTGTCATTTTAATAATAATTTGGGATGGTCCCGAACCATTATTGCATGATTTTGTTGAACTGGTTACCCTCAAACGATTTGAATCTGAAATTTACACACAAGATAGACAAACAAAGTATTGATTTTCTTGATGTAGAAGTTCGGGTGTAGGATGGTACTCTTCAGACAAAGTTGTATAGAAAAAGCACATCTGGTAACAGTATTTTACATGCATCAAGCCATCACCCGCCAAACTTAAAATGGAGTATACCTTATGGTGAACTTCTCAGAGCTAAAAGTAACTGTAGTACAGCTCAGGGTTTCATTAATGAACAAGGGAAGATGATTCACAGATTCAGATCGTGGGGCTATCCTAAAAGAGTTTTAGCCAAGGCATGCCAGCAAGTAGCAATGTCCCAGCGAGATGGTCTCCTCCATCCGAGAGATAGGGGAGATAACACCAATACTCTACGTTTTATAACAACATTCAATGTAGAATCCCTCGCAGTAAGAACAATTCTGATTAAATATTGGCATCTAATCAGAGCTGACAAGGTGGTTGGCCAGTTAGTAAGCCCCCAGCCTAGTGTGACATGCAGAAGAAGTGGCTCCCTGCGGGACATGTTAGTACATAGCTACTCCAAGCAAAATAGGGAGACTTTCCTGGACAAACAACAAGGTTTCTATAGATGCACTAAATGTAAGGCCTGTAAAAACACCATAAATCGCAAGGATTATTTTTTACCAACTGGAAAAACAGAGAGGATCACGAAATTCCTTAGTTGTAATTCGGGTTTTGCAATTTATGTTATTCTGTGCCCATGTGGATTGCAATATGTAGGAAGTACCATTTTTCCCTTAAAAAAACGGATTTTAGAACATTGGCGGGCTATCAAGAATAATGATCCCACTAATCCTGGTGCCCGCCACTGCAACGCAAATCATGCAGGTTTGAGCAATAGGATGTATTTTTTGGAATAGACAGGGTACTTCCCACACTGCAAGGTGGGGACAGAGAAAAAAGACCCAGGAAACTAGAATCCGAATACATCATTCGCCTCAATAGTCGCCATTCTTCGGGTCTTAATAAGGATGAGGAACTTTTTGTTCACATTGGCTGATATCCCTCATAAATTTGCATGAAATATATTATAATTAGATGTAGAAAATAATGAGGGATGAATGTCATGGAAAAAAAAAAAAATATATATATATATATATATATATATATATATATATATATATATATTTTTTTTTTTCTTCTTCTTTTGGGCCCATAGATCAGAATCATAGAAGTATGATACATAATTTTATGTTTACTAGGGTAATGGATAAATAATTGCTTGATGATATTAATGCTGATAAGGATTATTAAGTGGCCCATGCGTTTGTATACAATGATAATTTAACACTGTAGGCGTATCGGTGATTAACCATGTGGGGAAGTAACATTGTTAGTTATGTGTGTTTAGAAGTGCAAATTGGTTTCATTAAATTTTCATAGTATTTCTTTTATGTTGATGCACTAGGTTAGAAAGGTTGAGGAGAGGGGAGATTGTTATAATGACTTTGGCTGTTGACAAAGACCGTTATGGTCGAAACACATCCAGGCTTGACAAGCCTTGTAGAATGGCTTTGTAAATAAATCCCGTCATTATTCAGCAATTGTTGGGAGTGCCGTTTTTCTACAATTCAAACTGAGATATGGGTCCTGCGCCCATAATGGTGCACCAACTCCGTAAGGCCAGCGTTGGAACAACAGTAGGAGCAGTTGAAATATATATATATATATATATATATATATATATATATATATATATATAATTACTGACTTTTACCGCTAAGGGGGTCGGTGCTCAGCAGCGTGCGCAGGACCCGCTAATATCCATAATAGCCTTCCACGTGTTTTCAAAAAAGAAAGGCTGGCACTCAAGACTCGTTTATCAAGTTGGTTTATTTTCCATCCATCATTGTCAGTATTATATCAGCTGACGCGTTTCCACCGTTGCTGTCTTACTCATAGCCCAAAATTCTATAACAAAGCCCCACCGCCTTTAGACACTATATCCTGCTGTTCAGTAGACATAAAGGAAATACTATCCGCTTACCTCATGTAAACAAATCAAACATATTGTTTTATTATACAGTATCAACCAAAAATACCACCCTTTCTATAACCAAAGACATTTTACATTTCTAATTTTAAATTTTTCAATTTAAAGTATACCACCATTCAATGCCCAGTGGCAGAAAATATATATTTATGCATATTAATGTACCAATTTTCTTTACATTGAAACTAATTAAAGCCTATCAATTACATTAGCTGGTGGCATCACTCTTCCAGTACTTCAAAGACACATCATATTAACCCCTTCGCTGCCAGGCCTTTTCCCCCTCCTGTGCCAGGCCTTTTTTTGGCTATTTGGGGCAGTTCGCGCTTAGGCCTTCATAAATATTTGTCCACATAAGCTAACCAAGCCCATACCGTGCCCTCTTACTAGGAATGTACTGCTTAAAAACTAAACGCCCCTTGAAAAGGACCAAAGACTCGTCCTCACTTATCTCTTTGCCTGGAACATAGACCTCTGAAAACCGATCTACAAAATGATCAAGGACAGGTCTAATCTTAAAAAGACGGTCACAATCAGGGTGATCTCGTGGCAAGGCTAAAGCATTGTCTACAAAATGCAGCATACGAAGAAGAAGCAAATACCGATTTACGTGTCATAGTTGCAGGAAATATAGCCGTTGCCATCAAGGGACTAGTAGACCAATAAGAAGCCAGTGACGGCTTCCTGATCAACCACATCAAAAAAGTCAAACCTAAAAACCTTTTCATCTCTTCCAGATATGTGGGAACCCACTGAGTAGCTCTAGACTGAGGCTTAAGTCTGGCAGCATTGTCCCGCAAATATTGCTCTGCATACAAATTAGTCTGCTCCACAATCTATTCCAAAAATACATCGTCCATAAACAAGTGAAAGAAATGGACAGGCAAAAAGTTTTCCGTATTGACTCTACATCCTGGGAGACCAGTAAATGCAGGTAACTGTGGCTGCTCCATGTTTGGGGCAATCCAGGTGTCAGGTCTTCTAATGGGAAACCCTTCAGCCCCAGGCTGCTGCACTCTTGGCACATCAATGTCCTTCTCTACAACAGGCCCTTCATCTGCACTGAGAGTAGCATCCTCATCAGAAAAAAACTCTCGGACAGAAAACTCACTTCCAGAATCTCTCACTTCCTCCTCTGCCTCAGATGTAGAGTCATTCTCGTAATCATGGTCTGAAGACGACTCAAAGAGCATGCCAACAACCTGCTGAGCGGTCACTCTGCGGCTAGCCATGATCCTCACTAAAGACAAATTGATTGCCAACAGCAACTCGCACTAAAATAAGTAATAAACAAAGTGTAGCTTTATCACAAAGAGTTATGTACTAAAAAACATATACCACTCACTTGCCTGAAAAAGCTACTCACCAGCAACTACTCTGCACAGACACAGCAATCACCAATGATATCCCACTAAAAAGAAAAAAGCAAATTAGACATATGACAACACAAATAACATTGTGCTCAAATCTAAGGACAATTTCACACACAATCCCTGGTGCCTAGTGGGGATTCCTGCCCGCGATCCTGGAGCAGGAATCCACAGAAAACAGGCACCGGGGAAAAGGAAAAACCCTTTCCTTCCCCCTGTGTCCGTTTTCCCCCCCACCCCCAAAGAAGAAAGGACTCACCTTGTTGATCCTTTCTCCTGGACGCGCTGTAAAGTAAATGGCTTCCAGTGTCCCTCAGCAATATTTGATGACGTCGCGCGCTATGCGCACTGACGTCATCTGATTGCCGCGGAGAGGTCGGGGTGGAAGGGGAAGGGCTTCCCCTTCCATCCACGTCTGGGGTGGTGGTTTCGAAGCCCAAGGGGGAACCGGTGCCTTGGACGAGATCACCTCGTCCAAGGCACCCTAGGGGTCAAAATAATATATTGTCAATTTTTGAACTGCCTCATACATAAATATAAAGATAATACTAAAGCGGTGTGAGCATAATAATGCAATAATGCCTATATCACCAAACCAAAATATTTATGAAAGAATCCACATTTCAGTGGCCGCGTACCAATGGCCAATATTCCGCCATGCATTGCATCCAAACTCCAATTTACATCCATATACTTTTAGCACACATGTACAAAAAGTTCTTTGTCCTGGTTCAATCCCCACTGAAATCCGCTATTTAATCTGACTAGGTATTCGGATTCCATCTTCCTGAGAGTACGTTCCCTGTCTCCTCCTCTCGGTGACTGCACCACTCTGTCAATTCTGAAAAAAGACATGCCATCAGTTTTTCCATTATGTGCCTGTCTGCAGTGTCGCCCTTCCAGATAATTTGCATAATTATTCTTTATGGCATGCCAATGTTCTAAAATAAGCTTCTTTACAGGAAAAATCGTACTACCCACATATCGCAGTTCACACGGACAAGAAATTACATAAACTGTAAAATCTGAGTTACAGTTCATGAATTTATCAATATTGACTTCTTCTCCTGTGGGTAAATCATATGTCTTACGATTGGTACTATGTGTACAGGCCTTACATGTGGTACGCCTATAGAAACCTTTCTGGTTGCCAAAACACAAATTCTCATTCTTAGTTGTATAACTATGTACCAATATATCCCGCAATGAACTACTCTGTATGTAATCCTAGGATGAGGGCTCACCAATTGTCCTATCACCTTGTCTGCTCTTATCGAATGGCAGTATTGCTTCATAATCTTCATCACTTTATCTGAATCGGAGTTAAATGTAGTACTACATCTCACTGTATCATCTTCTCTTTCCCGTTTCTTAGGGATCAGGAGACTATCTTGTTGCACTCTAGAGTCCTTTTCACAGGCTTCCTTGATAAACTCTTATTGGATACCCTGTAGATCTAAATATTTCCACCATATTCCTCTGTTCTTTTTTTTTTTTAAAGATCTGATCTGCACTACAGTTCCTTTTCGCTATGAGTAATTCACCATAAGGAATACTCTACTTTAGTCTTGGTGGGTGATGGCTTTTCACGTGAAAAATGCTATATCTATATATATTTTTTAATTAATAGTTGTACGGCCCCCAGGGAAACCATACAACTATTTAAAAAAAAATTTAAAAAAAAAATGCCCCTACAGGGGGTTGCCCTGCCCACGGGCGACCCCCTGTCAATTTCATAAAACAAAACAAAAATAACCCCTGGTGGGGCTCAGTCACGCCCCCTAGGGGTTAACTCGCTTTTTGTTTTAAAAATGTGCCCCCACCAGGGGGTCCGGGCTGTGTCCAGAGGGGGGCCGACACCCCCAAAGTGAATTCTCTGGTGTCTAGTGGAGTTTCCTGGCCCTCGATCGCAACTGTGCTGTGATTGAGGACCAGGAAACCGTTTCAGCAAGGCCTTGTTTGAAAGGGGAGAATCTCCCCTTTAAAGAGGCCTTCCCGAACGGTGGGGAGGTCAGTTTGGGGCAGTTTTCCCTACCTGAGTAGGAAGTGGCCTTACCTGCTGCTTCCTGCTCAGATGGGAAAACAAGTGTGATGTCTGATGTCACAAAGGGGCAAGGGGAGAGACAGAAGCTCTTCCGTGCCTTCTGGGGTTTATAAAAAAAGAAAAAAAAATCCTCTGGTGCAATGCACAGGAGGATTTTTTTTTTTTTTAGCCCTTCCCTGATGTCGGCCTCTGGTCATGACCCACACCAGGGAGGTAATGTGGGTGTCGGACAGTGGCCGACACCCGCACCAGAGGGCTTGCCACCACTGCAAAATAATAACCAATTCTAAAAACATTGCATTTGAAATGCAAAGTGTGCAGAAGGTGATGTACACATTTTCAGTAATATATATTGTACTGGCAAACAGACCTCGTGATCTGCCCACAGTAGGCTCCCTTTTTGGAATCTTGCACTTTGCATATGTGATATGAACTAAATAGACCAATGTCTTTGATATCTTACCTAGTCTTTTGCTAGCTAGAGTGTAAGACAGTGGCTTCCTGAATCTTCGATTGATAATGTTTTCACTGTCTTTTTACATTTATAGCATTTTTGGTGTCATAAGGAATATTTTTCCTAGGTTCCTCTGAACTGATCAGAATTTTGTCCTTAGAGTATTAATATTTGCTCATTACTACATGGTTGAAAGGATGTTTGATCTTGCTCAACTTAAAGGCACTATGCTACCTAGATGTACAAAGCACATCTACTACATTTCTGTTTTCCAGCATTGTTAGCCGTGGATAAAACGAGCCCAGAATCTGTATAAGTGCGGAAGCAAGGTACACTCTATCTGACACTTAGATTTTGCACCTATTAGGATCTGTGGATAGAACTGAAAGGATATTCTAAATAAATACTTCATCCCATGTCTCTCCTCTATGTACCCTCTGCTATGTCCAGCATTCAGATGTTATTTCATCATTAATATTTTGTGAAAATATCTCCGTTTACCTTCTTATCTTTTAGTTTTAATTTTAAGTTTTCAATAATTCCTCCATACCTGGAGCATTTGTTAGCAAGTTTTCCCCCTTATACCCATTTCATGATTGGCACAGTGTGAGTCATGACATCTTTTTCTTTCCTATTTACTTATCGTTTTGACATACGAGGTGTTCAAGTTTGTATTTTTTGTATGGTCCTGGCCCTTTTTGCAGGGTCATGCCCAAACTTTTTGCTGCCTTCCTTTTTTTTCTGACCTGTTTTTGTTTGCTTTAGGACTCTGGGTACTTTACTCCTGTTAACCAGTGGTAAAATGCGTATGCTCTCTGTCTAAAATGTATTGGCGATTGGTTTATCCAGGATTGTCAAATTTGATTTACTAGTAAGTCCCTAAGAAAGTGCACTATGTATGCCCAAGGCCTGTAAATCAAATGCTACTAATGGGCCTGCAACACTGTGCCACCCACATGAGCAGCCCTGCAAACATGCCTCATACCTGCCATTGCAGTGTCTGTGTGTGTGTGCAGTTTTAAATTGCCATTTCTACCTGGCAAGTTCACCCACTTGCGAGGCCAAAACTCACTTTTACTACATGTAAGTCACTCCTAAAATAGGCCCAAGGCAGCCCCATGGACGGGGTGCAGTGTATGTAAATGGTAGAACATGTATTGGTGTGTTTTACATGTCCTGATATTGAAATACTGCTAAATTCATGTTTGAATATTGCAAGGCCTATCTCTCTCATAGGGTTACATGGAGATTGCCTTGACATATCTTTTATCTGTAATTTCCCATTGGGAGCAGATTGAGGTATGGGGGTTGGGGTCTTTGAACTCACAATTTAAAAACACATATTTTGGTGAAGTTGGTTTTTGAATTGTAGTTTTAAAAATGCCACTATCGGAAAGTGGGCATTTTCTTGCTTAACCATTCTGTGCCTCTGCCTATCTGCTGAATACAGGATGTGTCAGGATGACAGTTGGGCTGTTTATGTATTCACTCCAGACAGTCACACAGAGGGAGATGTGGTGAGTCCCACATATCCTGAAGGCCCATCACCAGGCTGATGGGTCTTCCTGAGCTAGAGTGGTAGGAGGAGCTGACACTTGCACCTAACTAAATAGCGCTGTGTCAATCCTCACACAAAGCAGTCTCCAAACCCCTGGAGTGTTTCTGGAACCGGGGCAGGGAAAGGCAGGGACTTGTGCACTACAACAACTTCTCTTTCAAGTTTGCCTACTTAAAAGACAGTAATGGGTATAAGTACTGGACCTCTGACACCACAGAGCTAGAATCTTTCCGGACTGAGGACATTCTGTCAGGAAGAAGAGCTGGATGCTGTAGCAGGGACTGCCACTCTGCCTCTTACTTTGCTGTGCTGGCATGCTGCTTGCTGCTTCTGTCCTGGGAGTGAAAGTGCTGGACTTTGCTTTCTACATCCTGCTTCCAAAGGTTTTCCAAGGGTTTGGACTGAGCTTGCCTCCTGTTAAGAAGTCTCAGGGTCATCAGACTTCATCTGCCAGCATGTGGGTTCTCTTGCGGATTGTTCTGACTTGCCAAGTGGTGCCAAATCAAGTTCCTGGGCCCTTGGCAGTGAGTTCTGATGCAACCAAGAAGAAGCCAAGCACAAAGACTCCAGAACGACTTCGGAACCGCCACCGCTGACTGACGCTGCTGTCTGCACTGGAGGAGTGGTCCCAGTTGAACGCAATGACCATGACCGACGCCACAGGCCTGACACAGCACCTCCAAAGTCCCACCACAGTGTGAGTCCAGAGAGCGATGTCACAGACGTCCATTGCACTCCGCTCTGACTATATGCAGCACCTGTGGCCCCATGGTGGTGTGATCGTGACACTGCAAAGTCGATGCCTCGCATCTTGACCTGATGGATTCATCAACCTTGCCTTGTCGTAAGGAACCAGCGCGCTTCCAGCGCCACATCACCTCCACTGCAACCATCAGAAACTGACGCCTCACCTCCCCTGCCTAGCACTAAGGAACCAATGCCTCACCTCTCCGGTAGCAATAAGAAACTGATGCCGCACCAGCTCAAGCAACACCTCACCTCCCTGACTTCATGCAGTGTCTTTGTTCCCTCATTGTTTTCCAAGGTACTGTACCTGGGGTCCGTGCGACTCCGTGACCGGCCCGCACTCCCTCACGAGTGGTATTGGACTGTTCGAAATAAATCCGTCCATATGTTGTGATAGCCCCTGTTGGAGCTATTGTGTTTCTAAGCACTATATGACTTTTAATCTTTAATAATTTGTATCTTTAGTTGTGTGTGTCGGATTTTTGTTGATTTGGTCTCGTCTTACCTATCTAAACATAGGCTACTTTTCTGAAATGGTGTGGAGTACTTTTGTGATGGTTTCACTGTTACTGTGTGTGTGTACAAATACTTTACACATTGCCTCTGAGATAAGCCTAAGTGCTTGAGCCAAGCTACCAAGGGGATGTGAAGGGGTTAGCTTATCTTTGTGACTCCCTTACCCTGGTTAGAGTGAGATTCCTTACTTGGACAGGGTGCAAACCACTGCCAGATAGAGACCCCATTTCTAACAGTCAAACTCCCCATCCAATCTCACACTTGCATCATTACATTTTGACTGTGACCTAAGAGTAATTTGCAAAGCCTTTCTTGATAGTAAAACCTTTTCCTACAGGTTTATCCCAACCTCCACTATTTCTGTTCATTTGACGAACTTGAGAATTAGCAAGAGCTGTCTTAATTTAACTGACTCCCACTTGAGCGCCACTTAGAGCCCCAAACTTGTCAGTGTCCCCCGTCTGTACTGTCTGGATCTTTCATCAGATTAACCTCAATAATGACCTGGCCTGTATTGATAAAACTGGTCCTTCTTTTGTTCAACAGTCTCATCTGCATCATTACATGTTGCGAGTTCCATGCAGGATGTGACATGTTCTTCCACATCTTTTACAGTTCTACATAGTTGTGCCTCTTAATTTGGTACATGCACAGTCTTGAGAGAGATTGTAACTTCAACAGAAGATATTTGTATGCTTGACCGGGCACAACTACGAATCTGTGAACTGCTTACATTTCTGTGACCCCCCCCCCCCCCCCACCCCCCGAGATGTCCTGCTGTTGTATTTTGTTAACCCCTATGTTCAGTCACTAGGACAACAAAAAGGATACTTTTAGCAGACCTACACCTGAAACCCACTGTTGCTGCTTCTTCCAGCGAGATGAACTTATGTTCTCTCATCTTTTCATGTAAATTAAAACCTCTTCACATTGTGAGTGCTACTTAACAGCCATCCACTGTCTACTTTAATTGTAAGAATTATTTTCAGTTGAAGAGCAGACAAGGCACATAGGAGGTGGGTGGGATCCAACCCACTTCTCATCATCATCCTCCTCCTCCTCATTCCGAACATCCCATCCAATAGCAGTTCACAATTAATAGAATTGCCAGTAACTTTAGACAGGATCATGTTCTGTGGGCTGAGATGCATGCGCCACACTCTCACCAAATAGGTCTTCTGATGATTATGGGCCATGTAGCGGTGCAGTAGTTTTTCATCTTTGCATCCTGTCTTGGGGATGAAGGATCCACATTTTAATAAAGCTACCTACAGCAGGATCAAGCATTTGCCATTCAGTCCAGGCATTACCACCTGCTCATCCATCCTTGAGCCTGTTGCAAGAGCCGACAACTCCTGCAGCCTGAGGCAAACAGTATTAATTGGGCCAAAATTGGGACACGTTTTGTGAAATGGACTGCAACGCGCTCACTGTCAGAAGTTGTCTTGGTATTGTGTTAGAAGTCCTTACTAATTAGGTGCAGCCAACCAATGCACTTTGGTGGTGATATTTCAAGCATGGGATTCGTTGCTAGCCTTTGAGTTCCTCTGTTACAGTTGAGACTACAGCAACTAAGTTTCACTCAGGAACATTCTAAGCATCTGGGCCCTGTTGTGTAACACAGATTGTTTCCTTTGGCTGCAGCTCCTTTACGCTTGTACGGAACTTATTCCAAGGGCCTTACTGGGAAGGAGGGGTGGGTCGGTGTAACATTAGTTAGGTGCCAGGATCAACTTAGGTGCTTGCTTACTCAGTACTACCTTCAGGATTTGCGACCAACAATTAACTCTCTGCTGAAAGTTTACAACGTGGATAATTTTTACGTTAGTTCTTAGTACGTTCAGACAGTAGCGGCTAGGGGAAGACTTCTTCGTCTTTTTCCCTCCTAATAATGCAGCTGTCTAGTTGCTTTCAAACATTTTTTAAATTAGTTAATTGTTGTCCAACTTTTCGTGTGTGAATGCCCAATAGTTAACAAGGATCTATGTGGAGGGCATTCTTAAATATGGCACCGGTTGCACTCTTTGTTACTATGCGCAAATGGGGGGAGACCGCAACATATCCAGTTTTTTAAATGGAAACATTTGATTGAAGGCTTCAAATTTTGGCAGCAAAAGAAATTGTCAAGTGTAAGAACTCTAGCCTACTACGCGCATCCAGGATCCCGAAAATGTGTTTTCACATTTCCATGATTCCACTTTCATAATACTCCAATATGTATAACTGTATCCATAATATACGTGGTCACTGCTGGGGGCGTGGCCTGCAGCCGATGAAGCTGCACACTTAGCGCGGAGCTCCGGGGAGGCAAACGGGGCCCGGCCAGCTTTAAAACTCTGAAAAGTGCCCAAAGACGATGACAACCGGCAAAAGTGACATCGGAAAGCGGCTAGCCTGAAAAGGAGCCATCTCTGATAAAATTCCACCAGAGATACTAGCTGAAAATAGCGTATTTTCCCGGCGACCAGCGTGAAATAAAATGGTGGCTGCGATTGAGCATTTCACCTACTGAGACGAGGCGGAGAGGCAGGAAGGCGGCACTCCCGCAGCAGAGATTGATCGACCCCTGCTGACCGAAGAGGCCCCCGACGTGAGCGGACCCACTGCTGGGCACAAGGAGAGCCGGTGAGTGGGAGAGCGAGCAGGCAGGAGGAGCCTGGAACTCCCGCCCGGTCACAAGTGGGAACTTGCACCTGTTTGCCCGGGGGTCTCTGTGGGGCTGTGATCAGTTCGGGGGGCACCCGGTGGCAAGATAAACGCCAGAGGGAGCGCGGGAGGGCCTCTCTAAGGCCGCTGGATGGGCGCGCTCCCTGGCAGAAAAACACCTGAATTGAGGAGCGCTGCGACCGTGCGGGGAGGCGGACTCTTCACGGTCTAATTGCCTTGAACGGAGAGGGATATTAGGAGCGCCTCTGATTATAACCCCCCCCTGCCCAACTTGAACTGCGGGGCCCCTGCCAACTGCCCCAAAACCGAGGGTGAAGGGGGATAGGGGGCGAAAGACTCCTGCCCCCCCCCCTATATTTACTCCCTGGAGGTGAGTGAAAGCTAAACAGAGAAGCAGGAGGACAGGGCCCCCCACAACAACGATCGATCGGCCCCCATCGACGGAGGAGGCCCTCCAGCACACACGGACCCTCTACTAGACCCGGGGAGGGCCAGTGAGCAGGAGAACAAACAAACAAGGGGGGCTTTGGAACACTAGCCCGGCCGCAAATGGGAGCTTGCGGCAGTTCTCCCAGGGGTCACCGAAGAGTTGCGGATAACTCAAGGGGTACCCGGTGACGAGACGAATACCGGAGGGAGCGCATGTAAACCCCCTGCGAGCAAACAGATTGGAAAGATCCGCGGCTGAGGAAAGGAGTTGGGCTCCCCACATTCCATCTGCCCTGAATGGGGTAAGAAATTGAAAGCGCCTTTGACCCTGACCCCCCCCCCGCCCATCTAGGACAGCGGGGTCACTGCAAACAACCTCAGAAACGAAGGTATAAGGAGATAGAGGGCGGAAAACTCCTACCCTTCCCCCTCCCCCCCCCCCCCCCCCCCAATACTCACTCCCTAGAGATGAGTGAAGAACCCTGAGGGCACCAAAAGGATTCTCCGGGCAGAAAACACAGGACGGTGTGCCCTCCAACATAACAGGTGAATCATCCTTTCATCCAATCAAACAACTGTTTCAAATATGGGTGAACCTACAAAACGAGAAGAACAGAACTAAGGTGAGACTGCAATCGCAAAATCCCCTAGTCACCCCACAAAATCAGCCTCCCAGGACAGTCTGACACAACAGGAAACAACACTGGACACGGTCCTTCTAGCCATTAGAGAATCCCGTGAAGCACTTGCGCAGAAAATAGACAACCTATCAACGGACCTCACATTACTGTGGGATGACCACCATAAACTAAAGGAAAGAGTGGGAACGAACAAAAAATCTCTCGCAACAGTGACTTTAAAGCAGAAATCAGCATCCACAGAGCTTGCGGATCTCGCTACCCGAATTAAAGCCTTGGAAACCAGAGCTGAAGATGCTGAAAATCACGCATGCAGGAGTAACCTCAGACTGGTCGGGGTACTGGTCGGGGTGATCAGAATCCTTAGCAGACAACCTGGAATCCTTTCTGGAAAACTGAATCAGGAACACAGTAGCCACGGAGGGCCTCTCGGCTTTTTTCGCAATAGAAAGAGCTCATAGGGTACCCAGCAGAATGCCACCTCCAGGAGCTAGACCGCGACCAATTGTAGCGAAGTTGTTGCATTATAAAGATAGAGACTATATACTTTCGCAGTCACGTCAAGCTGGTGAAATTATGTGCAACAACCAGCGGGTCATGATCTTTCCAGACTTCACCAGAGAAACACGGGCACAAAGGGCCTCTTTTAGCGAATCTAAGCGTACACTACGCAAGAACGGTATAAAATGAGATGCTTTTCCCCGCCAAGCTCAGGGTGGAATATGATGGCAGCACTTCTTTCTATCGCCTCAGCTAGTGAGGGATTGGCTGGAAACTCTGAACATAACCAATCTAGCACCCCCCCTGCAAACCTGACAGGAAATGCAGTAGATCTTCCCAAACAGGTCACAGAGGCAGCCCCCCCCAAGGCACCAATCCCTTCAGGAGTTGTGTGATGCTGTAGACGCGGTGGCAGCACTAAGCGGGGGAGCCTGCCCACGATCTCGGACCTCTGGCAGTATCTCGGACCCCGACTCAAGCTGCGGAAGCTCCTCAATATCTTCACGGGACACCATCACTAGTCTGCCTAAAATAACACCGGGAACTGCAGAAGAAATTATCTGACCCCTTCCTGTGAAGACCAAACTGTCTGTGAGTACTAACAGAAACTTAATTGACGGCAACAGTATAGTAAGCGAAGATCCCTTTGAACCAGCTGACAGAATTGCATCTTAAGTAGATCTTAATGGGACTTAGACACAATGTAGCCGGGCCCCGGGAGCAGCTCGGAGCGTGGGCTCTCAGCCTCTGACATGACACCCACTTATAGGACTTTAAATTAGGAATGTTAAAGGTTTGGACGGGGAAAGTTCTGGTTACCGGTCCTAAGGGGGTGGGAGTTGGGAATTATGCTTGTTCACTTAGTTATAGGGGTAATCAGTGCACTGGTCCTTAATGCGACGGACAATTCTCGAGCCGGATCCTCAACAATTAAACACAATATCGGAACTCGCCATTGGTTTTCCCTTGCCAGCAACCAACAATTAAAAAAACACAGATTATTGCCTCAAAATACAAAATGATAACTTGGAGCGTCAGAGGTCTAAATAATATGTCCAAGCGGTATAAAGCATATAACTACACCTCAAACGCAGGGGGATATACATAGCTCTACTGCAGGAAACACATCTACTAGAGCAGGAAGTTGCAGCACTTAAGAAAAGATGGAGAGGCCAAACATTTGCCACTAATTACTCGGCGTTTGCAAGGGGAGTACTATTGTGGGTCCATCTTGGAGTACCATGCCAAGCACTACACACAATCATAGATAAAGAAGGGAGGTATGTTGTGGTCACTGGAAAGCTGGACAGGAGGGGAAGTAACCATTGGCGGCCTATATGCACCGAATTTAGATCAAAGGAAATTTCTTGACATGTTATCGCAGGAAATAGGTCCGACCCTTACAGGCCCGAAAATACTTGGTGGGGACTTTAATTGTATAGCTGATATTAACATGGATAGGTTGCACCCGCCTCTACTGCAATCTCACACTCTAAAAACTGCCAAATCATTCACAGAATGGCAACAACTGGCAATTAGGAGACTGCTGGAGATAACTTAACCCATACTGCAGAGACTATTCTTACTATTCGATAGTGCATGACCTACACGTCAGACTAGACACCTTTCTAATATCCCCTGAGCTACAAAATGTCGTAGTAGCAGCCGAATACCTGGGCCGCACCATATCAGATCATAACCCCCTGTTAGTTTCGCTAGCTTGGAGTAGGGAGAGACCATTGATTCCTACTTGGCGTCTAAGGGCAGAGGCACTCGAAGACGAAGCATTCAAACACCTCCTACACAGAAACATTGAGGAATTTTTTACACAAAACACAGGAACAGCATCCTCCAGATCCCTCGAATGGGAAACCTTCAAAATAGTAGCCAGGGGTAACTGTATTGGTGAGAGTATCGGAGTTCGAAAATCAATTGAAACTGAACTAAAAAGTCTTGAGGACTCCCTTAGAGACATTGAGCGTAGGCACCCAACACACCCTGAATTGAGCCCCCCCCCCCTTCTGATCGAAACTAAAATCAAAATAACAGAGGCTAACACTAGACTGTCTTGCTTCGACTATAAGCAGTATTTAAGCAAACAGCATGCAGAAGGGGACAAGGCAGGTGCCCTGTTAACATGGCTTGCTAAGCCCCCTAAACAACAAACTATCATAGTCGAAATTGAGAAACACCCAGGTGGTAGAGTACACGGTCAAAAGGAGATAAATGCTTGTTTCTTTGAATACTACTCAACCTTATATGCACTCCCCATTGATACAATCAGTAACATCCAGATCTTGGAGTTGGAAGCTCTCACCCTCCCTAAATTAGGAGCCGCAGAAAGTATGTCCCTCGCTGCTCCCATATCAATTGCAGAAATCAAAATAGCAATATAGGGCATGGCAAGGGGTAAAGTCCCGGGATCAGACTGACTCCCAGTGGAGTTTTATCTACTATACCAAGACCTACTAGCTCCAAAACTCTGCACAATATACACAGAAGCATGGCATAACAATAGTCTACCTCAATCAACCAATGAGGCCATAATGATCCCCCTACTAAAACCCGATAAATCACCCACAGACGTCCGCTCCTACCGCCCACTATCCATGCTAAACCTAGATTACAAAATATTAAGCCGGGTACTGGCAAAAAGACTCTTACCTCTCATGGCCTCACTGATTCACCAAGACCAGTCAGGATTTATCCCACAGCGCAGCACAGTGCAAAATATTACACGCCTAGTCTCTGTACTACATTCCATGCCCCCAACAATGCCTCAAGCAGCGATAATCTCAGTGGACATAGAAAAAGCCTTTGACAGCGTAAGGTGGGACTACCTAGAATAAGTCATGTTAAAACTTGGATTAGGAGAGGGATTCACTCGTTGGACAAAGCTACTATACACCAATCCCACAGCAAGAGTGCGCACAGGCAGCACTATTTCCGACCCTTTCCCAGTAGGTAGAGGGACCAGACAAGGCTGCCCATTATCTCCCCTTCTATTTGCTATAGCAGTAGAGCCTCTTGCTCAAACAGCAAGATCCAGAAAGTGCTTTGAGGGTATCCCAATCAACAGCTGGACACACTCTATCGCCCTTTACGCAGACGACATGCTACTATTTCTCAAGAACCTGGAAGCAGATTTACCAGGGGCAATAGAAAATTACAGAAGAGCCTCCGGACTCCGAATCAACTGGAGAAAATCCTCCATTTTTCCACTAACCAAAGGCACTTCGGGACCCACAGACACTAAAGGTCTACCCTGGTCCCCGAATACATTTAAATATTTAGGGGTCAACATATACCACAAGGTAGAAGACCTGCTGGAGGGGAATATACATGGAACAATTAGGGGAATCGGGGCTAGTATGCACTTCTGGAACACCCTACCCCTAACAGTCTTTGGGAGAGTCGCCCTACTCAAAATGATAGCCTGGGTAGTACTACTATATTACGTCTCCACTATCCCACTCATAATCCCGAAAACAGTGTTAAAAAATATAGATTCCATGGCTGCGAGTTTTATTTGGGGGCCGAATAGGCACAGATTCGCACTCCACACTCCAACAGCCTACCACAGAAGGACACCAACCCGCCCCAGACCTAGAGATCTACTATTGGGATGGGCAACTACAATGGCTGGTAAAATTGATTAGCGAATCCCCAGTCACAAATGACTTGCAGATCTCTCTAAACTGCCCACTAGAAAAAAATCGTAAGTATTCTATTGAACCCCAAAAGAACAAAACAACAGCTTCCATTAGAATGGGAAGCGACGAGACACTGCTGGGAACAATTTCTAAAACGCACCCACACAAAGACCCCTGATGCACCTGAGGTTCCCCTAATATCCTTAAATCACCTTTCAGGGGGACACATCTCTATGCACACTAACAAATTAATAACATATAACATTACGAAATTGGGAGACTTATTCAGCAACGGAAAACTTTGCTCTTAGGTAGAACTGCAAGATTGGTTCTCCCTCCCCTCTGGCTTATTCCTCACCCACAATGCTTTAATCAGAACTATTAAAAAATTATGGGGCACAAGAACATGCAAACCATCTACCCATGGAGGCTGTAACCTCCTCTGCTCAATAGGGGACCAGAAGGGGGTGATCTCGGGAATATACAAATCCCTACAGAACAGCACTTGCTTACCACTGAATAAACTCAAATCCAAATGGCAGACAGACCTAGATACCATAATAGAGGACACTCAATGGGCTAGAATCACCTCCCATATTTACTCAGTGTCTAGAAACGCAAGGTTCAAACTAATAAACTTATATATCTATCACAGAGCCTATTTAACCCCACAAATGATAACCAAACTCTACAGCGTAAACAACTCTAGTTGCCCCCGATGAGCTGAACTAGCAGCAGACCTAATGCACATGTTGTGGAACTGCCCAGGAAAATATCCACCAGCACAGAAAGATCACTCGCACCAACCCCTGTAGTAGCAATCTTGGGGGACTTCCCTCGCCCCTTGACTCATAAAATAACCAACCGGGACAAAGACCCAGAGACAATGCCACACAATGGGACTCAGTGCTGGAAAACCTAAAGACCATGGATGCTCCCTCCTTAGAGCATGACACTTCCGCTACGGACTCTGATTCTGAGCAGATAATCACAGCCACCACATAAAATATCATGGAACTCCGAATCCCCTCCTGGCTGCAGAGAATTGTTATAATAAGATCGTTATTTGCTGTACCAAGTGCACGACTGGGGGATGGGGGGTTGAGCACCTCGTTGGGGACTACTTTAGTAATTTAATTTGATATATGCTGTAACCCTTTTATAAACACAATAAAAGATATATTAAAAGAAAATAATACGTGGTCACTGCTGTAGAGTTGAACTTTATATAGCTGCAGGTTTGTGTTTTTTGAGGCGGAAAGAATCAGACAAGGCTGAAGTTGAGCGATATGTGGGCAGTATTGTAACAGACTTGTGTGGCTAGGGATCTCAAGTGCTTATATCCGAGAAGATGTGGTGTGAAAGTGACAAATCAGGCTCACAAACTATTATTCAAGCTGTTTAATATTATGTTCCATTGTCTTTGTAATCTCTGTTATTGCATTTGCTTGGGCCACTCATCTGTTGGAGCACCTTTGTATATAACCCCCAATTATCACCTGCATAAATTGATTTTTGTTTGTAAGAAAATTGATGTAGAACATTAGACATTCAAGGTCAGTGGTAGTGATCTTGCCATAAAAATGCGTCTGAAGAAAAAATGATTCCTCCAGCAAGTCTTTATACCACAGAGCAGTACTGTAATGATAAAACAGATATTAAGAGTAACAGAGTTGCCAAGGAATGTAAGTATGGCAATTCATGTGTACCCCACTTGAGGGAGCTCGACTAGAAATCTCTCATCCAAGCTGGCTGTACACTTTGTCTCAATTTCAATAATTTTAGTTTTCTTGATTTCATCATTTGAAAATTGTATATATCGCCCAGGTCTTTTCTAGGGTAGCCACATCACTACAGTTAATACTGGGTTCCAGGCTCAATTATTATGATTATTTAGACTTGAACGCTTCTGTATTTCTGTTTTTGTTTCTTCCAATCTCTGCAATGCTTCTTGGAGCATAATAGGCCACAGGAACTGTGAGTAGCTGGGGTGCTATGGACCCTAATTCAAGAAAGGAAAATTAACCCACCTGGTCTGGTAGTTAAAAATACAACTACTGTTGTGATGCAGTGGACCTCTCTCAGTCCGGTGCTCGGATATCACGGCACCTGCTGCAGTGTACAATCAGGTGTTAACCTGCACCTTTTACATGTTAAAACAGACCGATTTCCTTTAAAACACTGTGTCATCAAGTGCGTGGTAAAACAGGTGGACCATTCTTTCTGTCAGTCAAAATAGCACGCCCCCTTTTTTCCAGTGAGTTAAAATTCAGCACTAAAAGGAAGCTAGATGTAAATCATCTGGAGTTAAGTTTTTACTCTTGATCGCTTTTCTAACAGGCATTGGCAAAACCCGCAGGCCACGCTTTTCAAAGCTGCTACCCTTTTGGTTAGTCAGTGCGTTGTTGCAGTACTCTTCGGTCTTGGCAAAAAGGAAAAAAATGCCTGTTTGCCATTGTGGATCAACATCAGCAAAATTGAAAAATAAAAAGCGCCTGCAACGTGATGACTGATGAACGTGCCTGCATCATTAGATATGTTCGCACCTATGTGTCCTGACGTGCCAGACATTCTTAGGTCGACCCTACAAGGCAATACAGGCGGTCTGGTTGCAAAAGACCTAATGTCGGCTTACCAAGAACTCACAGTGGTCTTTAAGTCCAGCCTTTACTTACCATGGGTTGGTTTTGTCACTCTCATTTTTATGATTTGGTCACTTACCTTGATCATCTTGTGTTCCTTCCTGGAGTATACCCTTTACTTGTGTCTTACCACTGCTCACTTAAAGGGAACTCGTTTTTTCTTTTTGCTTAAGCACACCATGAGAGTGTGTGTGTTTTCCCAGCTGTCTCCCCTATGTGCTTCTCTCCCTTCATGCTCCTGTTTGTTTCACTCTCTCCAGCGCTCTAATTCATGTGCTTCTCCCTCCCCATTTTGTTTACTTGCTTGTGCGCCTCCTCCCATGCCCCATTCATGGTCTCTCCATTCTGTGCTTATTTTCCCCTCGTCCCTCATCCCGGTACTCCAACCCGCTCCTCCTATGCCCCTTCTCCATATAGTCCTTTAAAGAAAAAAAAATACCTTTCATTTTGAGAGCTGGGCAGTGTATTGCTGCTGGCCTTTCCGCGTTCTCAGATTCGTAAAAAATCCTTTCGAGCCCTATTGGATTTGACAATACTTGTATTTGTTACATTTAATTTATCATTCCAAGATGGAGTGGTAAAAAAAATAAAAATGTGCGTGACGGCGCATCCAAGTGAAAGAAGCAACCCATTACAATATTGCAGCTGCTGAACCCTCCAAAGAAGAAAATAAAAATCAGTTTAAAATTAAAAAGTGACGGGAAAGAACGGAAGAACAGAACCGGAGGGGGGTGAACGGATGACATAGGGCTAGACACTAGAGGAACTGAGGGGGTTTGAAAAATTAAATAAAAGCCAGACAGTAAGAGGTGTGGAAAACCATAGACAAACTGCAGGTGGAAGGGTAGCAGGGAATTCGGGGGAGAAAAGCAACGTGGAGTGTAGGGTGCACAGACTGGAGGGGGAAATAACATACGAGCAAGAGAGAAGGGTAACGTATACTCCTGTGGAATTCTGGTAAAGAAAAATGTTGTTTACTGAATGTAAGGAGTGGAATGATGCAAGCTGTCCAATAAAAAGGTTTTTAAAGAAGCTATTTTTATAGGAGGGACATGCAAAATAAAAGGATGGAAAGCCATTGAATACCACATAAGCAAATGAGACTGGCAAGAAAGCCAAACAGTGTTAAGCATTGGACTGACTCAAAGCTCAGTGTAATTGTCTTTGTCCAAACATATAGCCTCTGCCGTTGGAGAAGGACCTGCTTCCAGTACAGTACTGAAAACCTAAATACCTGATCGATGGTACTAGTCTTGGGTCAAAATCCAGTCTGCTGATGCAAGATTATATCTGCATTAGCTGCCCAATCCAGCCGTTTTTCAAGCACCTACCTAGCAAATATTTTTGGAAGATTATCCAGTAGGCTAATTGAGCGATAGTTAGCAGGGCAGCTCGCGTTGCCTTTTTTAAACACAGGAATGATTTCAGCCCCTTTCCAAGTATCCGGCATTGATTTCAGCCCCTTTCCAAGTATCCGGCATTCTGCCCCCACTTGCTATTACGGTGGACAAGAGATTTATATACCCAGCCCACACACGAGGTTCAGACTTCTACAGGTCACCAGGAATTCCATCCAATCCCAGAGCCTTGTGAGGTTTCAGACTATCTGTAGCTGCCAGCGTGTCTTCCATTGAGAAATAAATTAAAGGGATAACTGCCTCATCTGCCTCACCCCCAGCTAAGTCTGAATGCTCCACCCTGGCACCTATATTAGGATCTTCTAGGATGCTCTCAGTATTAGAGAATGGGGGTCACCAATAGCCTCCCCCTTATCATTTTCACTGCTGAATACAGAGAGCCAAAGTGTTCCTCCCACTTATCTGGTGCAATATTACATCGCCTCAAAGTACCCCACTCACCGGTTCCATCTGTTATGATGGCCCAGAAGGCCATCTTTTAGCTTCAATGCTTTAAGTAGCTTTTGCCAATTATCTTCATCTCTCTATTTCTTTGCCTCCCCTTGGGCCTTTTTATACTTTGCTCGTGCACAGCTAGTGGCTGCTCTGTTACATTACCTTATAGCGGTTACCAGCACCGCTTAGCCATCCTACAATCCTGATTAAACCAGTACGGATGTTTTACTCCTGACCTGTGGCTTACCTCTGTGGTCTCTACAGAAAATCAATTTAAATTTAGCAAACAGTGAACTATGAGTTTGAAAAAAAAGATTAGGATCAACATGCTTGTCTTCATATTCCTCTAAAAACTGTACAAACCACTGATAGATCTCATCATGCGCTTCCTGATCTGCCAAGACTGTTGACCATATTACTCGTTGCTGGTCGTTAGAAATACTAGGTTCCGGCAGTGCTAAAAGTCCCCAATTGGAAGACCTCACAAGATTCTCTCAGTTAAGTGCTACCGCTAATGGACAGTGGTCACTCTCAGTGGTGTCACATACCTCCATATCTACCAGATCCAGCCATAATCGCACACCCAACAGAATATAATCAATAACACTCCACTGGTGCCCCCTTCTGAATGTAGGTGCTCGCGCTTGGTCAGAGTTTGATCTCTTGTTGCAGGCCGCCACCATGGACACAATCTGTAGGGCCATTTGAGAAAGATTACATGTTGGCCTACCTACCAACTGTGGGGCACCCCACTTCTCGTCCTCTTCTCTAATTGCCATATTAGGAGCAAGGCATGGTTCGAACAAAGTATTAAAATCGCCAGCCATTATTAATCTAGGCTTTCTTTTGTGAGTTACCACTAACAACTCAAGCATGACCAAAACCGAGGACTTTCTATTAGCTGGTAATGAGCGTGCGTACACATTTATTATCACCAAGGATAATCCACTTGGGAATCGTAAACTGATACCCATTAAATCTAGAGAGTCTATCCTCAATGTTTCATGCCTGCAGGCTATGTCGTTTCTGACCAAAATCATAAGTCCCCCTATTGCCCCACCCATTTTCCTTGGTGGCAGGTCCTCCACGCTATAAGTGGTAAATCCTCTAATAAAGACCTTGCTAACAGCCCACGTTTCTTGACACACAAACATTGTATTTCCCTATAAAGGAATTCCATTCTTTATCAGCCACCTTAGGTGTCACCCCCTCCACATTCCAGGAGATTAATGATAAATTTGTACTGTGTTCGGTCACCATTTCCAGAGGGGCTCCCCATTGTTCATATCCCACCAGTATACTAGGAGCCCCCCGGGTGGAACCACCGAAGTTGGTTCTTTATCAGCTGACCTAGTCAGTCTAACTGATCCAGCGTAAATAGAGGGTAGTAACGATTCAGATTGGGTATCTTGAAGGTAGTGTGTTGTAAACCACGTGTTAGTGGAGCTCGATGTAGGTCAGACCAGGTGTTTCCATTACCTCTTACTACTGGGTGATAGAATAAACCCAGGGGTAGCACTCTAATACCCCCATTCACTTGACTTTTTGCACTAATCAGAGTAAGCAGCGATTGAACACAACTAGGTGACTTAAAGTTCACTATTATACAGTCACCATGTGAAGCTTTTTGCGTGGGAGCCACCCTATGGGCAGTGATAATTTCCTTACAAAGGACTTGTGGCCAGCCCAACTGTTTCCGTAGCTAGTGTGCAACTTTATTTAATAATGAGTTATGCAACTCACATGTTCCTTTAAGTAACCATGGGTCATTCTCTACGATGATAATATATAGGGTGCTTTCTGGAGGAATATTAGGGCGTATATCAGAGGTGTCAAAATACAAACACAGTCTCCGTTTCCTCTGGTCTGCTAACTTGATCTCCTGCCCCTTTCACTTCACCGACAAAATATCTGCTACTTGGGCGTTGGGGGAGTCCCTTAGAGGTTTTGTTAATTGCAGGCGGTTCTCTTTCTTTACTAGTTATTTGTTGAATCACCAATTCCTCTCCATTCCCTCTCCGTCTTGCTCTCTGGGTGTCAAGGATTCCACCAAACTCTTGAGTCCTGCCACTACATCCCTCCCTAGAGTTGGTGGAGGGATCTTTATTATCATAGATAAATTCATATTGTTTAATCATAGCCTCTGTCGAGTTGAGACGCTTGATTAGGGGCTGCAGCTTTAGAATCAAGGATGCTATATAGTTTTTCTTCCATCTGTTCTAATATCACCCCCCTGGGCCTGCCCCATCACATTACCTGCCTCCCTTTTTTGGAATGAGTAGAACGTTGGGCAGCCGACTGATTGCTACCGCAGCTTAAATGTTTTTGATTCTTTTCGGGATCTGGTTGTGACCCTTTCACTCTAGTTACCAGCTCTTTACCCGTGCTATATGTGGAGACTAAATCTAAGGCTCCAGAATCTAGGGGATCATGCTCCTGTCTGAGAGCCTGGTCTAGCTCGTCCACAACTCCCTGGGTCCTAGATGCCCAGAGGCCATCACAGGGCACCACCTCGCTACTACCTCCCCTCCCAGCCTACTCGTCATTGTTTATTGCTCCTAATAGTGAGCCCCCCAGCTCCCCCAGGGGAGGAAAACATATGGAAAATACGGAGAGCCGATGTTCTGCCAACTCATTTTCCTTACCATTATCCCACAGCCCTTACTATGAACTTATCCATACTGGACTTGCAGGAACCTGCTGGCCTTACTAGTTGTCTTGCGACACGATAAAAGGCCCCAAAAACACTTACCAAGAGCTCAAACTCATCTCCCAGCAGTTCCCACTACCCATGTCATCAGAAAAATAAAAAGTCAAATCAGTGGACCCAGCCCAGCCTCTTCCAGGCCCTGTCTTGGCCCGCGCTGCGCGATGCAAAGTTCATTATGCGTGCCTCTGGGCGCCAAGAGAGGCGTGTATGGCTTCCCCTGCCGCCTGGTCTGCTGTGGAATGTAGTGCGGGCCCCCTTCGATCTGCCTAGTTCCCCGCGCAGATTATTCCAACCGCAAGTGCGCCTGACCACCAAATGTTCTTGGTTAGCTTTTTTGATGTATGCAATGGTTACTTATCCAGGACTGATTTCTGTACCATTTTAATGGGCTGGGATTCCACAAACAGTGCACCAGATGGTCGGCCTTTTAGTAACTCACTTTGTTCCTGATTGATCAGAAGTAGCTCCTAAGGTTGGAGACTGCTGCTAAGGAAATTCATGTAGTATTAACAAGAGTTTAGTCACAAAATTGATTTCCATCTGTGTAAGAAGATTGTAATTTCCACAGTTAAATGGTATCTCTCGACTCCTCCATTCAGCATTTAGGAGATCCCATGCTGCCTGCATTGGCTTCCTTGCTTCTAGTTAACAGTGTAGTTGTCTAGTTTCATCTGTAGGTGTGGCACCACAAACAATTTGTATCATACTTACAGCATGGTGCGTCTGGGGAAACAACCATTTAGGATAAGACCTTCCTTTTTGTGCACACATTGAGATTAAACCTCTTAAGAGAAGGATGACTTAAATATAGATTAAAGGTAAGCTTGCCTTCCAAAAGATGCGAGATTTAGTTTTTAAGAGGGGTTCCAAGGCAGGTATTGGTGTGATGATGGGCACCTCACCAGTGAGTGAGCCGGTGAGGTTATCCTGTGAAGGTCATACACTCTGACTAAAGACCTATCTATGACTGTGTTTCCTTTTAAGGTAAAACAACAAGTCAAGTTACCATTCCTCAACTCCTGACCATAACTGGCTGATAAAGTCCAGATGTGATACTTTCTACCCGGGACAGAAGGCTCTTGATAGAACACCATGATGTGCTGCTACTAGCGTGGTGTTGCACGTTAGAAAAACCTCACATACTCCTCTAACTGACCACTGTTCAGAGCAGAAGACTGCTCCACACATCTAGTTTCCTGTAGAGTCTTGGACTCCTTGGGTTCATTGAGCACTAAGTTGTGGGCATGGGATTAGGTCCCTTGACCTAGGCATAGTTGATTTAAAAAAAAAAATAGTACTTTGTATGATTTGAACTGCCTAAAGAAGTTCAACATTTTAAATAAGCATTGTTTTACTTAAAAGGCCAGATACCTACTTAGTCATTTTATACTGTGTTGAAAAATCAGTTGCCTTTTGTACTTTGCGCTCTTTTGTAGTTCTGGTTCGTTCAGTAGCAAGTCCATCTCTCTAGAAGGTGTGATCTTTCCTTCTTTGCCCCTACAGATCATCCTATTAGATTGGAGCAAACATAGCTGGGCTCCTCAAGGGAGTGCTGTTCTGCATTGTGCCCAACAGTGGTAGTAATGTGATTGTGATATGTGGACTTTTGACTTTCAACGTTACTGACTTCTGCTATTAATCACAGATGAACATGAAATATAATGAATTCAGTGTTTGCTCACTTCACTTTAAGGACCAAGTAATTTTAGGTCTCACAAATGTAGTGAAACCCTGAACAGTTTAGCACTTTTTTGAGGACGTATTTACTGTCTTTGTCCCATGCACAGACTTGTGGCACACTGTAGGTGGCTGGGATTATTAGGTTTTCTAGATTTATGGTGATGAACTAAAAAGTGTACTTGATGCTGCCATGCTTCTCCATTTCTTGAGCAGCATAGTACGTGGCTTAACTAGTAAACGGTCCATGTTTATTTTCGTAGAGCCCCTACAATCCATTTTGGAAAGGAGCTCCTATAGGCTCACAGCTAGGAGAGCGACTTAAAATGTTCAGAGTTATATGCTCACACCAGCTGTTTTTAAATGCAAAACGCCATTCAAAGTGGTTCATTCTTTCACATATGGCTGGACTCGACTGCACGGGTAATTCACAGCGCTTCCTTTGTCTTTTGGGAAGTCTTTGCTCTTTGTATGTTCAGCTACTGCTTCACAATGTTTCCAACCTAGTAATCTATTAAAAAAAAAAAAAACATGATGCTCAGTCTGCTGCCAGATCACAGCCCAAGAAGGCCACATAATGTCCATCTTCATTGGGCACACGTCTGTGATTGTTTGTCCTTTGCTTTGTTAAATTTACCACACAATATAGTTTTCTCTTCCTGCTGTCAACGCTAATAAAAAAAAAAACAGGCCAGTAGCCATGACCTATCTCTGCACCCTGATTCCTGTGTTCTTTAACAAGGCAAGGGAGTGTATATGAATGTGAAATATATATTCACTGAAAAAACCGAAAGTTACAGAGACATTATAGTTAAGTTCTGAATTTACTCGTACAAATCAATAGAAATTCAGCAGTTCTAGTTAGTTATTTCTAGTAATGATAACTTGTGCCCTAAGTTAACTATAACTCGTGCTCCGACAAACAGTTTTCTCTAATTTAACTGCGAATGTTTTATCGATATTTGTAATAATGATGTTATAAAACTTGTTATGAGTGCTGTAATATCTGGTGTAATTAGCAGTGCATGGCGAGAGTTATAGTTACCTTAGGGCGCAAGTCATAGTTACTTGAAATAACTATAACTGCTGAAATTCTATCGTTTTGTGCGAGTAACTTCATTAACCTAACTATAACATCCCTGTAACCTTTGGGTTTTTTCAGTGAATTTCTATGTTTTTTTAACGTAAAGTAATTTAAATGACTATTTATTAATCCAACCACTGCTGCACATGCCATAGTCCGTGCACGTCTGGGGTTGTCTGCAGGGCCTGGACTGTGGCTAGGCCCTGCGGCCAACCCACTATAGCCACCCAACCCCGGGCCACTTAGAATGAGAAATGTTCTGACAAACTTAAACAAAAAATTTTGAGAAGTACAAATAGTATGATCACCTTTCTGTTTGTACCTTATATATTTGAAGTTGAAAATAATTTAAAGCTGAGAAATAACTGATACACCTAGACTGGAACCCTTAACAGTCAGTGTGAGGGTCTGAGAACTTAACCACTAGGTCACAGGTAAATCATTACTACACAGTGTCCATACATCTCTGACATTCAGTCTAAAGATGGTGATGGGGAAAAATACGTAAATGTTTCATCATGAGGAATGTTTAACATTCAAAGCAGGAGTCAATAAACAGACCCACTGCCGTATGAGATACCAGGATTTGAACCTTCAGCCTACTGAGTGACAGTCCAAGAGCTTTCTTTACTAGTAGGCCAGACGTTACTCTGTTCTGCTGTGCATCAAAGTGTAACTGTTACATTTGTAGCAAACATCTTGCTAGAGTGATGCTGTGAAATCATTGTATGGAGAGACCATTGAAATAACAATCTCTTTCCCTGTATCATCCATCCCATTATGGCAGCAGTTCCCAAACTGTGCGCTGCGACACGCGGTTGCGCCGTCAGAACTCCCCAGGGACACAGTGCTTCTATTGGTGATACGGACTGCCTGTCATTTCAAAAGCGGTGGCTTCTAAAACTGCAACTTCTAAAACCCAACGAACAACTTAACATGTCTTTAGAACAGAGCCGTACAGTAGTATGAAAAAGAAAGAATCACAGTACAAAAAAATCAAACTTGTTAGGTTTTTGCAGCAGAGATTTGGGAATGACAATAGAGCTTAGAGGCCGATGGGCACCACCTGCTCCTGGCAACAACCTGACCAGACTTCTATCCGATCAACCCAGCTCTCCGTCCCATCTCCTCCGGTCATCTGAGTCCCACACTTGTTTGCGAACAGAAACAATTAATTTTGCAGTACAAAGTTACCTCTCGATTTATGCTTCCATTTCGGAAGGGATGGAGCTAGAAAAGTAATTCAGTCACTGGAAGATAAAGTGGGTTGCTCAAGATCACAGAGCAAGTGGAGAAGCTGGGATTCAAAAAATGGTTGCCAGGGCCTGATATGTATTGTATTCTATTTTGACATTGGTATAGCACTTACTACCCCATAAATGGGGCAGTAAAGCACTTACATTCATTGTGCACAGTGTATTATTGGAACAACATTGCCTTTGCATTGAGCCTATATGCTAAGGGCGTACACTTCATGCCTAACGACCACCAGTGTGGTATTATCATGTTATGGGATGCAGCGCTTGACAGTGTGATGGGTGAGGGAATATGAGTGATGAACAAATTAAATATTTTTGTGCAATGCTGGTAGCTCTGTAGGTCTGGTCATTTTGTTTGTATTCTGCTTTTTTTTTCCTTCTCAATCTAGTATCCTCTGCTGGTTGTGGCGTCTTGTCATCCGTTCTGAGAAGTTATACATGTGGGGGAACGTACCAGTTATAGGGTGGTATGAAAGAGAAAAATCGAAGTGGAAACAAATCAAACATGATCAGTTTTGCAGTTTACATCCTAACATTGCAAAAACCTAGCAAGTCTGATTTATTTGCACTGCGATCCTTTCTATTTTATACTACCGTACAGTTCCATTCTAAAGACATGTTACGTTTAGAACAGTGGTTCCCAACCTGTGGTCCGGGGACCCCTGGGGGTCCGCGAAGCCTTCACAGGGGGTCCGTGACTGCTTAAAAAATAAAACAATATTAACAAATATTGACAAATTAGGTCCCCAGCTTCCAGTAATGACTCAGTCGGGGGTCCCTAGATTCCAATGATGATTCAGGGGGGGTCCCTGTGTTCCATTAATGTTAAAGTGGGGGTCCACAGAAATCAAAAAGGTTGGGAACCACTGGTTTAGAACAAAGCTGTACAGTAGTATGAAAAATAAAGAATCACAGTGCAAATAAATCAAACTTGTTAGTTTTTGTAATGTGCATTTGTGGGCCCCTAGTAACCGATGTGGGAGTGCCATTTGGGAGAGTTATGGAAGAAGCACCAGTCAGCGTCTGGAATGGTTTGGACCAGCACATGATGTTGGCCTGTTACATAGGGAACATGTCAACTTAAACAGGATCAGGAACAATCAGGACAGTGACACAGTGTTATTGCTGTACATTTTCTGTAGCTACTCTAGTAATCACTTCTAAATTCTACAAGGAAAACCAGGTAATAATGAAATCACATACATGGCAACATTTTAGAAGAAGAAAGTGGGAGATTTTCAAAAAAAAGAATTGGGAGAATGTATTTCTCCCATTTAGGCCTGAATCGGGTCTATTGTCATGTGTGGGACTTGTAAGTGTGATGCTGCAGGATCGGATATCAAAAATGTAAATCTTTTTTTTTTTTTTTTTTTTTTTTTTATATAACTTGACAGGGCTTTATTGCCTTCATCCCAATTATTTTCAGGGACGAAAATGGAAGTGATCCCAAGGCCTGGCTTACACCCCCCCACCTGTTTAAAAAAATAAAAAATAAGTGATATCATGTGGAGCCTCGACCAATGACCAATAGGTCGAGAGAGCTGCAGGCCGAAAACGTTTGGAAACCACTGCCCTGTCCCATACACAGATTCCTCCAAAGTAGCCTACAATACTTGATTCGGTAGAGACTTCAATAGGAATCAAACATTTTATCTTAGCTGATTCAACTAAAAATAACCGCAGGCATTCGTTTTTCATTAACTTTAGCGAGACAAACCAAACAGACCTGTGGTAAGTGTTATTCAAGTTTGAAATTGACATTTCAATCCAGCCTAAAAATGTCATCAGTGGATCTTTTCACAATGAGATAAGACTTGATAGTATTTATTCTGATTCTCCTGGGCATAGTTTTCATTTAGCTTCTTATTGTGTATATTCCATTTTCACCACTGTTATGCATCTTGTCCAGATGATGTTTTCTATTGTTTGGATGGGGTAGTACTTGTGGCAGTTGGGCTGCTCTTTGTTCAAATATGGCTGGTTAAAGTTGACTCTATCTTTGGAACCTGAACATCTTCCTGGACAGTGCCGTCTGCATCCTTGCCTTAGTGCTGCTATGCAGCTGTTGGCCACATGCATCTTTTAAGAATAGCTTCCTCAGCCCCCTACTTTAACCTCTTAGCTGCGGGGCCTCACGCCCCCCCCCCCCCCCCCCACCCACCCACCACCACCACCACCCAAGGCTGAGCCTTTTTTTGGCATTTGGCGTAGTTTGCGCTTAGGCCTTTATAACGCTTGGTCCACATAAGCTATCCACGCCAATTTCGTCCTTTTTCCCAACGTCCTAGGGATTCTAAAGGTACCCAGAGTCTGTGGGTTCCCCTGGAGGAGACCAAGAAATTAGCCAAAATACAGCTAAAATTTTGTTTTTTTCAAAGAAATGGGAAAAAAGGGCTGCCGAAGAAGGCTTGTGGTTTTTCCCTTGAAAATGGCACCAACAAAGGGTTTGGGGTGCTAAAATCACCATCTTCCCAGCTTTCAGGAACAGACAGACTTGAATCAGAAAAACAAATTTTTCAACACAATTTTGGCATTTTACTGGGACATACTTCATTTTTACTATTTTTGGTGCTTTCAGCCTCCTTCCAGTTAGTGACAGGAATGGGTGTGAAACCAATACTGGATCCCGAAAACCTAAGCATTTCTGAAAAGTAGACAGAATTCTGAATTCAGCAAGGGGTCATTTGTGTAGATCCTACAAGGTTTCCCTACAGAACATAACAGCTTAAATAAAACAAATATTGAAATTGATCTGAAAAAAACAGCCATTTTTCTCCACATTCTAGTCTGGAACTTTTTCCTGCGATGTCATATGTTTTAAAGCAATATACTGTTACGTGTGCTGGACTCTTCAGGTTGCAGGGATATATACGGCTTGTGAGTTCATCAAGATCCCTAGGTACCCAGAGCCAATAACTGAGCTGCACCTTGCAATAGGTTTTCATTCTATACCAGGTATACAGCAATTCATTTGCTGAATTATAAAGAGTGAAACATAGGTATCAAGAAAACCTTTGAATTTCCAAAATGGGCATAAGATAAGGTGTTGGGAAGCAGTGGTTATTTGCACATCTCTGAATTCCGGGGGGGCCCATACTAGCATGTTCATTACAGGCCATTTCTCAAATAGACGTCTTTTTTCACACTCTGTCTTACATTTGGAAGCTAAAAATGTAGAGAAAGACAAGTGGCAATAACAATTGTTGTGCTATTCTGTGTTCCCCCACGTTTCCCAATAAAAATGGTACCTCACTTGCGTGGGTAGGCCTAATGCTCGCGACAGGAAAGGCAACATGGACACATCACATTTTTACATTGAAATCTGACGTGTTTTTTTCAAAGTGCCTAGCTGTAGATTGTGGCCTCTAGCTCAGCCGGCACCTACGGAAATCTACCAAACCTGCGCATTTTTTGAAAACGAGACACCTAGGCGAATCCAAGATGGGTTGACTTGTGGGGCTCTCACCAGGTTCTGTCACCCAGAATCCTTTGCAAACCTCAAAATGTGACCCAAAAAACACTTTTTCCTCACATTTCGGGGACAGAAAGTTCTGGAATCTGAGAGGAGCCACAAATTTCCTTCCACCCAGTATTCCCCCAAGTCGCCTGATAAAAATGGTACCCCACTTGTGTGGGTAGGCCTAGCGCCTGCGACAGGAAATGCTCCAAAACACAATGTGGCTAATCACATTTTCCTAAAAAAAAAAAACACAAAAAAAAACAGAGCTGTTTTTTGCAAAGTGCCTAGCTGTGTATTTTGGCCTCTAGCTCAGCCGGCACCTAGGGAATCCTACCAAACCTGTGCATTTTTTAAAACTAGACACCTAGGGGAATCCAAGATGGGTTGACTTGTGGGACTCTCACCAGGTTCTGTTACCCGGAATCCTTTGCAAACCTCAATATTTGGAAGAAAAAAACACTTTTTCCTCACATTTCAGTGATAGAAAGTTCTGGAATCTGAGAGGAGCCACAAATTTCCTTCCACCCAGCGTTCCACCACATCCCCCCAATAAAAATGGTACCTCACTTGTGTGAGTAGGCCTAGTGCCCGCGACAAGAATAGATCACACAACGGTCAATGTTGGTCCTTACATGAGGCAGCTGTTGACCCTGAGATGATCCATTCCTGATGCAGGCACTAGGTATAGGCACTCAAGTGGGGTAGTGTTTTTATCAGGACAGGCGAGGAATCACTGGGTGGTAGGAATTTTGTGGATCCCAGCATATTCCTGTAGTTTGTGTGACAGAAATGCAAGAAAAATAGTTTTTGTTTTTATTCAACATTTCAGCTTTGCAGGGTATTCTGGGTAAGAACATTTTGGGGAATCCACACAAGTCACACCTCTGTGGACTCCCCCAGATGTCTAGTTTCCAGAAATGTTTGGGTTTAGTATGTTTCCCTATATGGCCGCTGAGGCCAGGACCAAAAACACAGGTGCCTGCCTTACAAAACCAGTTTGTTTTGTGCTAGATAAGTTTGATGTCTCCACAATACGATTTGGGCGGTGGAATTTGGGGCTGAACTAAATTGGGGAGCTCCGAAGAGATCTCTCTCTCTCTCTCTCTCTCTCTCTCTCTCTCTCTCTCTCTCTCTCTCTCTCTCTCTCTCTCTCTCTCTCTCTCTCTCTCTCTCTCTCTCTCTCTCTCTCTCTCTCTCTCTCTCTCTCTCTCTCTCTCTCTCTCTCTCTCTCTCTCTCTCTCTCTCCCAGAGTCTGCGCCATTGTCCTATCCCTCAGATGCTGTCTCAGTATCTGCTGTCTCAATCTCTGATCCTATGTCAGAGCCGTCCTCTATAACCCGAGTGATGGCGTCAGCAGAAGTCATCCATCAAGATTCCATCTCTGCTATTGGCCAAACTGTTGCTCTAAAACACTAGCCTACGTAGACAGTCACAAAATTGCAGGTTCGTGTGATACGTGCAACAGTAGAGGCCACCTTACCTGTGCTTCTTCCCTCAATCAGCACATTCTTTCAAGACACTCAAACACCTGTCACATACCATTCGTCACAGTCTTTATCACCTCCTGCGCCCAGTCCAACAATCATTATCGGTGCTCCCACTCCCATGTCCTTCTCCTCTGATTCCCTCATTACAACCCAGCAAAAGTGCCCTTCACCTCTACATAACCACCCCCAACCCCGTACATACATTTCATTTGTATTACATCGCAGGTAATGGCAGACTTCACTAATGTACTCAGCTATTTACATACAACACAGATTTGCTCTTTGCAGTAGGCATATAAACCTTCTGCGCTTCTTTATGGCACTAAAACTGCTACTAGACAAAAGTCTGATCCTTTTGTAGCAGAACCATAATCACAAGACTTAATCGACTTTTTTATTGCTGCCTAAAAGTTACAGTTGAAATTTGTCCGTTGAAGTATGTGCATTGCTGTGAAGGCGCACGCTGCTACTGCAAGACAACTGGTAGCAAATATATATTTCTGATGGATACAACTACCTGTGGATTCCTCACTCATTGAATTTTCCCCATGCGCCAGCATCTGACGGAAATTTTCTCCTAGCTTCTCCATGTCGACGAGGACGTCACAATTGCCCGGCTCCCACGCGACGCCGTCTGAAGTCATACAGGCAATAAGAGGTCCTCGCCGGCGTGCTGACGTCAGTTCCCTTTTTTCCGTGCCTTCGAGCGACGGTTATTCTTCGAGGGAGCAACTGTTTCTGCTGCTTAGTTACAGTACTGTTTCTATCAAAATGTCACAGCGAAAGTCGGGCTTTAAGCCTTGTAGAGAGTGCGGAGGCAAGATGTCGGTGACAGACCCACATGTGGATTGCTTGTGGTGTCTGAGCTCCGACCATGAAGTGGAGAAATGTGAATCCTGTCAACGCATGAATCCTAAGATGTTGAAGGAACGGGAGGCAAAGCTGTTTTTGGCGAAGTCCAAAAAGAAGGAAAAGCGGCACCGGCGCAGATCGTCATCACCGAAATCTCATCGACGTCACCGTGACTCCCGGTGCCGTCGTGATTCTCGACGCCATTCGAGTGGAGAGCGTTCACGCTCGAGGTCACCTTCGGTTCGGCGCCGTAAGTCATGGGAGGTTAGTCCCACCATCACTCTTCAGCCGTAGATGCCTCCCACTTCTCTGACTTCTCCGCCGTCTGTCTTCGAGGTCGTACCTCAACAGGATCCTGAGTTTTCACCTGCACAATCAGAGATGCCTGGGCCGGCACCGTTATCACCTCGGGCGCAGGCTCCGCAATATCCATCATTCCCAGCGCCAGGTGCTGATAGTTCCGCATTTCTTAATGTGATGTTTGCCATTTTTCAACAGATGGCTCCGGGTGGTGGTCCAGCTGGTCCTTCGGGGCCATTGGCTTTTAATATGGGTGCCCCGGCTTCTTTACGACCGGCACCTTTCATGACCTTCCTTTCAATGGGAGGTTCTGGCTCGGCGCCGGTTCCTTTGGCGTCGCCTACAAGACCTGCGACTCCGATGAAAACTGCGGTCTCTGCGCCGGAGGGTTCTTCACCATCTCGTCCTCTGCCTCAGTCGGCGCCGAAAAAGCCCACGCGCCGATGGATCCGGCGTCGGATGGACCAGAGGATCGGCGTCAGACGAGGTCGTCGGCGGACGCCTCGTCGACGCCAAGGATCGTGGCCAGGATTCATTCTAGGAGGCTAGCTCTTCGCCTCCTTGAGGAACAGGAGTATAACAGGCAGGCCTTGGAGGAGGGTGAGATTGAGGAGCCTCTGACAGATCTTCATGGTTTGGACACTGCTAGTGGCTTGGACACTTCCTCAGAGTGGGACATGACATCTCCTGGGGAATATACAGAGGAGGCTGCTTCTTTCCACTCTGTTTTAAGGAAAGCAGCTGACTTTTTAGGCCTTCCCCTCCCAGTGGCTGAGGCGAAACCCAACATTTTGACTGAAGTACTACATCCGGCTTCGGCTATTGCAGAACCTCTTTTGTCTTTTAATGAGGCTCTCCTTGATCCAATTATGGAGATTTGGAAAAAGCCAGTGACATCTACGGCTGTTAACAGGACAGTAGCGCGCAGATATCGTGTGGCTCCTGCGGATCCAGGTTTTTGTCGAGGCACCCGACTCCAGAAAGCTTGGTTGTGCAAGCTTCATGTTCCTCACGTACTGCTCCAGGTTCCTTTCTGGGTGTTCCTTCGGACAGAGATTCTAAAAAGATGGACCAGTCTTCAAAAAAGACTTTCTCTTCTTGTAGTATGGCCCTTAAGTCCACGAATGCCACATGTATCTTGGGCAGATACATCTGTGCCCTTATGGAAGAGGTCAAGTCATCTCATTCTGGATTACCTCAGGAGGTGTTGGGCCTTGTGTCGGATGCTCAGGCTGCGGCGACCCAAGTAATCCAGTCAGGGCTGGACACAACTGATTCTGTGGCCAGGGCTATGGGCACCACTGTCGCTACGAGAAGACAGGCCTGGCTTTGTTTTTCAGGTTTTTCACCAGATGTTCAGTTGGCCCTGCTTGATCTACCCTTTGATGGGGATAAACTTTTTGGGTCAAAGGCGGACTCTGCCCTTGAAAGGTTTAAAGAAAGTAGAGCCACAGCAAAATCTTTGGGCTGCAGGCCTCCTTCTCTGTTTCTTCACAATTGTTCAGAAGGTTTAGGGGGTTTGGTTGTGGCTCCTCCTTTTGGGGCAGGTTTCAACAGCAAGCCACCACTGCCCTCCCCTATAGATCGTACAGGGGGAGGGGTAGGGTTCGAACCAGAGGGGCCACCCAGCAGCACTCTGCCTCTTCCTCTGGAGGGGTGCAGCACGGAAAGCAGCCTTAGTCATCCTCCAATTCCTTTGCATACTACTCTTGTAGGGGGGAGGTTAATGTACTTTCTCCACTTGTGGGAGGCAATAACATCGGACTCCTGGGTCAACAGTATTGTGGGGAAAGGCTATGCCCTTCCCTTTCGGGAGTTTCTACCCCCCCATCCCGCCCGTCCATCCTTCTGTTTGGAAGAACATCTCCTATTGCTAGAACAGGAGATTCTAGTCCTCCTTTCAAAGGGTGCAGTGGAGTTGGTTCCAGAGCAGGAGAGGGGTCAGGGTTGTTATTCAAGATATTTCCTGATCCCCAAGAAGGATGGTCGGTTGAGACCAATCCTGGACCTGAGGATTTTTAATTGGTTCCTCAAACAGGAAAAGTTAAAGATGCTGACCCTAGCACAGGTGCTTTTGGCGTTGAACGAAGGAGATTGGCTGGTGCCTGTCGACTTGCAAAATGCTTACTTTCATATCCCAAAACTCAAGTCGCACAGGAAGTATTTCCAGTTTGGGGTGAGGTCGCAACACTATCAGTTTGCGGTCCTTCCGTTTGGTCTTACTTCAGCACCTCGAGTCTTCACAAAGGTGATGGCGGTGGTTGCAGCAGAGCTCAGGAGGAAGGGGATAGCAGTATTTCCTTACCTAGACGATTGGTTGATCAAGCCCTAGTCTCCGGAGCTTGTGCTGCGTCACCTGCAGTCGACAACCCAGTTGTTGTTCGATCTGGGCTTTTCGGTGAACGTGCCCAAATCTCACCTGGAGCCCCCTCAACGTCTCCTGTTCATAGGGGCGTACTGGACACAACATTGAATCGTGCCTTTCCTCCGCCCCAGCGGATTCAGGACATTTAGGCGTTGGTTCCAATGTTTCAAAGTGGAGCGGTCATTCCAGTCCTCAAGGTCCTTCTTCTGCTCGGTCTGTTTGCTTCTTGCATTCTGTTGGTCACTCATCCACGCTGGCACATGAGGGCTCTTCAGTGGTGCCTCTGAAAGCAGTGGTCTCAATACAAAAGGGATCTCAAGGGATCGGTAAAGATTTCCAGAGACGCTGCAGCGGATCTTCGATGGTGGGCTGCGGACTGCAACCTTTCCCAAGGAAGGCCGTTATCGCTGCCTTCTCCCGTGGCCACAGTGATAACGAATGCTTCCACTCTAGGGTGGGGAGCTCATCTGGGGGACCTGGAGGTCAAAGGTCATTGGTCTCCAGTGGAACAGATGTTTCACATAAATCTGTTGGAATTGCGGGCGATACGCCTGGCTCTCAAGGCCTTCCTCCCTTCCCTTCGCGGTCAGTCAGTCCAGGACCTGACAGACAACACTACAGCGATGTGGTACATCAACAAGCAGGGAGGAGTAGGGTTGTACCGTCTCTGCAGAGAAGCTCTTCGGCTATGGTCCTGGGCAAGGGACCATCGGATTTGCTTGGTAGCAAACCATCTGGCCGGAGTCTTGAACGTGCGTGCGAACAGTCTCAGTCGGCACATCTCGATCGATCACGAGTGGCGTCTTCATCCAGATCTAACCCTGTACATCTTCCAGATGTGGGGATTCCCTCAGGTAAATCTTTTTGCCACTCAGGAGAACGCGCACTGTCCGTTGTTCTGCAGCCTCCAGTATCCGGTGCAAGGAACGTTGGGGGACGCGTTTCAGATGTCCTGGTACGGCCAGTTGCTTTACGCGTTTCCCACCATACCCTTGATTCCTCGGGTTCTGAGGAAAATTCGCCAAGACCGGGCCCAAGTCATCTTAATAGCTCCGGATTGGCCAAGAAGGGTGTGATATTCATATCTTCTCCAACTCTCACTGTGCCCCCGCTCTGTCTCCCTCACAGGGCAGACCTCCTCTCACAATCGCAGGGGCAGGTTTTACACCCCCACCTCCAGAGCCTGCACCTTCATGCATGGAGATTGAACGGGGCAACCTGAGTTCCTTTTCTCTCCCACCCGTGGTGGTGGATGTTATTTTATCGGCCAGGCGACACTCCACTAAATCTATCTACGCTAGCAGGTGGGCTAAATTTGTGAATTGGTGTGGAGAGAAGCAAATTGATCGTTTACGTGCCCAGTTATCGGTTATTTTGTCTTTTGCGTTATCCTTGGCTCAGAGGGGTTGTGCAGGTCCGACAGTTAAGGGCTACTTGTCGGCTCTGTCAGCCTTTCTGTGTCTGCCTGATCAACCCTCTTTATTTAAATCCCCGTTAGTTTTGAGGTTCATAAAGGGCCTGACTAATAGATATCCTCCCACTCCTTTCATTATGCCTCAGTGGGATTTAAACCTAGTTTTAACATTTCTTATGGGCTCACCGTTTGAGCCGATGCGTTCTTGCCCCTTAAGGCTATTGGTTCTAAAAACTGTTTTCCTTGTTGCCATTACTTTGGCTAGAAGGGTGAGTGAGCTACAGGCTCTTTCTGTTAAGCCCCCATACACATCCTTTTATGGGGGTAAGGTGGTGTTAAGGACCAAGGCTGCTTTCTTGCCGAAGGTTGTTTCACCCTTCCATATGGGTCAGTCTACTACACTCTCCTCTTTTTATCCTCCACCTCATCCTTCGAAAGAGGAAGAAAGACTGCATCGTCTGGACCCGAGAAGAGCACTGAGCTGCTTCGTCGACAGAACGAAGGAGTTCAGATTGGAAGATCAGCTCTTCATTGGGTACGTGGGAAAGAGGAAAGGAAAGGCAGTCCACAAGAGAAAACTCTCCAGGTGGGTCATTCTTTGCATTAAGCTGTGTTACTCTCTGGCAAAGAAGGAACCACCTGATGGAATAAGAGCTCATTCCACCAGAGCTAAGTCAGCCTCTTCGGCCCTAGCTAGAGGTGTTCCTGTGGTTGACATCTGGAAGGCCGCAACTTGGTCATCCCTCCACACTTTTGCGAAGCATTACTGCTTGGATTCGGAGATGAGGAGGGATGGCCATTTTGCACGGTCGGTGCTGCAGGATTTCTTGGTCTGACCATTCAGGCACCCTCCACCGAGTGCGGTACTGCTTTGGGACTCTATTCAATGAGTGAGGAATCCACAGGTAGTTGTATCCATCAGAAGAACAAGTTACTTACCTTCGGTAACGCCTTTTCTGGTGGATACACTAGCTACCTGTGGATTCCTCACGGTCCCACCTGCCTCCCCGTTGCCTGTCTGGTCTTACCAAGATTTCCTTGGGTGAGCACCTGTAAGTCATTGATTTGTTTATACTGATGCAGATGTTATACATGCTTGTGTTATTTATATATATATATATATATATATATATATATATATATATATATAATCTATATCTCTATTTTTTTTATATGTATATTTTTTTTTGTATATATGCATATTTATACGAATGTTTTTCTATTTAATTGAATTAAATATTATGGTATAAGATTTTATTTGATGTGTTCGTATCAGTAATGTTTTGTTGATATTTACCTGTTCGCCTCAAAGGCACGTAAAAATGTTGATAGCTGACGTCAGCACGCCGGCGAGGACCTCTTATTGCCTGTATGACGTCAGACGGCATTGCGTGGGAGCCAGGCAATTGTGACGTCCTCGTCGATGTGCAGAAGCTAGGAGAAAATTTCCGTCGGATGCTGGCGCATGGGGAAAATTCAGTGAGTGAGGAATCCACAGGTAGCTAGTGTGTCCACCAGAAAAGGCGTTACCGAAGGTAAGTAACTTGTTCATATACAGAGATCACTTTTATATGTGGGTCTGGTTTTCCTGGGGGCCAATCGCAGCCCCCAAGGGAACCACACATGCATTGACAAAGTGATATAGATATATATATATATATATATATATATATATATATATATGTGTGTAGATATATATATATATATATATATATATGTAGATATATATATATATATATATTAGTAGTTGTATGGCTTCCCTGGGGGGTGTTTTCTGAGGGGGCCGACCCCCCCCCCCTCTAAGTGAAATGCCTGGTGTCATCGAGGGCCAGGAAACACGTTCAGGAAGGCCTCGTGTGAAAGGGGAGAGTCTCCCCTTTCATACGAGGTCTTCCCGAACGTCGGGATTGCCACTTGGGCCCGTTTTCCCCATCGGCCAGTAACAACACTGTGATGTCAGCGTGCCTCGTGCAGACTGACATCCCAAAGGGGCGGGTGGGGGGGTGGGGGTAGACACTGAAGATCTTCCATGTCTCCCGGGGGTTTAAAAAAATAAAAAGTAATCCTCGGGTGCTTTTTTCTTTTTTTAACCCTCTCCCTGGTGTTTGCCACTGGTCGTGAACCGCAACAAAAGGGTTTAAACTCTGCAATGTATTTTTTTTTTTTTGGGGGCTTTCGCCTACCCATGCGCGCGAAGTGCCAGGCCAAAACTCCCACTGACCTCCTCTCCACTGGGTTAAATATCTGTGTTCTTCTCTGCCACGTTTGTCCTGCAGTAACTATGGAACATCTACACACTTGAGTGAATGCAGGAGTAAGCATGCATGCGACTGAAGCAAGAATATAATAATGGGGACTTTATTGTCAATAACACATGCTGCTCCACTAGGTTGATGGGTTTAACCTTATCTGATGCTTCTTGGTCCTCAAACCTCCAGGTGCACCACGCTAATTCTTTCCAGCTGCAAAATGTTAGCTTTATTTTAAATTTTTTTTTGTTTTCAGCATTTATCTGGTTGATGAATCCCAAACAGGGAGTATGTCATCAATCAGTTGTTCTTCAACTATCCCAGACTCATCCATGTTTATTCCAGCACTCGGAAGGGATTGTGATCTGAGAAGTCACACCACTGTCTAAAATTCCTATATTAATAAGTAAATAAAGAAACAAATTGAGCATAAATGTCAGTGCACATCACTTGTGTAGTTTGGAAGGTAGTGGAACTTGCAGTTTTGGCTGGCTTAAACTTTTACATTGTTTTTTTTAACTCCAGCAGTTCAAGTTAATTTCTAAACATCCACTATATTAACAAGTTAATAAGTCAACTTAGACATGCAGACTCATAAAGAAAGAATTGTGAAATAAGGGCACAAGCAAGATAAACAGTGTGATTATACTTATACTGTATCTATAAGGACCCATAAACCTCCATTTAGCAGTAGATGTACTAAGTTACTTTTTTTGTTGACACTTTGTCCGGGATACAGCAGCCTGGTGAATCTACTGTTATGTTTTGTATGCATCGAGCTTAGCACTTCTTTGTTTTGCTGCTAATAAGTGGTTTGGTGAGCACATATTGTAGTAGGATTGTTGTGTATTAACTTTAAAGACCTAGTTTCTTATTCTGATGCAGTTATTGAAGTGTTTCTGTTATTTTTCTCATTCAGATCTTGAACCAGATGATTGTTCATCCTTTTACATCTTTAATGTGGAGCAGCCTCAGACTGCAGGAAATCAGCCTATTGTTATCCCTCGCTATGGAACACAGTCGCACTGTTCGACATTGTCTCCTAATCGATTTCAAGGTCACAAGAACTATGAAGGAGCTTGTGATATTCCAGATTCTAAATACAGTCCTGTAGGGGGTCCTAAGCCATTTGAGTGTCCAAGTATTCAGATTACATCAATTTCTCCCAATTGTCATCAAGGAATAGAAACCAGTGAAAATGAACTTCAAGCAAATAGACCAGAAAGTGATTTTATGGACAGACCTTCTAGAGTCCAACTGTATCTTCCCCTTGAATCACCCTACAGGGAAACATCTCTCAGTCCAAGTCCTGGTAGTAGCATTTCATCAAGGAGCTGGTTCTCTGATGCTTCCTCCTGTGAGTCCATGTCTCATATATATGATGATGTTGATTCTGAGCTGAATGAAGCTGCAGCCCGATTTACATTGGGATCTCCTTTAGCTTCTCCTAATGGTTCTCCAAGAGGCTGTCCAGGAGAAGAATCTTGGCAGCCACCCTTTGGGTTTGGTTCATCCTTGTCACCTAGGCAGTCCCCCTGCCATTCTCCAAGGACAAGCATCACAGATGAAAATTGGCTTAGTCCTAGACCAACCTCAAGACCTTCTTCTAGGCCTACATCACCCTGTGGGAAAAGACGACACTCCAGTGCAGATATTTGTTACGCTGGGCCACTTTCACCTCACCATTCTCCCACTCCTTCTCCAGGTCATTCTCCTAGAGGAAGTGTAACCGAAGAGACTTGGCTAAGCACTTCTCTCCATGCAGGGCAAAATCTAAGTCCAGGACTTCTACAATTTCAGTGCTGTACAGAGACGGACATCCCTCTAAAAACTAGAAAGACCTCAGAAGATCAAACCGCAAATTTATCAGGAAACATGGATCCCTGCTCTGAAGACCAAGGTAGTTTGTCGCCGTCTCTTGAACCTTCAGTTGGTGATGGTACAGGATCGCAGCATCCCTTGAAGAAAGATTTATCTGGTGAGCAATATCTTTCTGTTCCGTCACACTTTACATGGAACAAACCAAAGCCTGGGCACACACCTATTTTTCGGTAAGTATTAGTTTAATATTTTTGCTTAGTTTTACAAATGTGCTTTTCTTTTTATTTGGCTTTCTATGGTGTGCTGTTCAGTGCTTTAGTTTTGTTATGCTTAGGATTTTACACAATGTGGAATGTTTAGAAGTCCATTTTCTAAAATGTTTGCCCATGCATATCAAAAGTGCATTAATTCTGCCTAATTGTTTTTAATCTGACTTGCCTCCTTTATTAATAGTAGTATTGTGTTTATTTCTGTAAAGGCAGGTTTCCTCTTTTACCTCTGGGATCTTACCACTGCGCTGGCAGTAGGACTGTTTTAAAAGCAATCACTGCATGCAGCGCACTACTAACTCAAGTTAGCTCATGCAATGCATACCAGCAGTCAGGGTCTCTGCAGTTGAACTCTGGGAGATGTCATGAGGCTTCCTGGAGGATGGGTATAGCCTGTGACTCCACCCACCACCATGACACTCTTCATATTCTACCACAGGGTTTGATGGGACTTCTGCTTAGAAATGGAGTTGTGCAGTATGAATCACTGCACCTTGTTTCCATGCTGATTTATTTTCAGTACATACACTATTGCCATGTTAAGCATCATGTAAAAACAAATCAGCATCTTTGGTTTCATGATTCATTGTACATTTTTCAATTTCTAATGTTATACCTCTCTCTAGGTGTTCCTCGTACGATAACATACAATACATTGTATCAGTGTTTGTAGGTTCACCAGATAAAAGTTCACATGTGTGCTTGCCACTCTGTGCCTATTGAGACCACAAATTGCCAGTTCATTCAAGGCAGCTGCACTCTGTTAGAGAAATGAACTGATTTCTTTATAGTCTGTGATATGGCTCTCTTATGTTCCTTCTTGTACCCCTGGTGTACTTTATATTTGACATGAGAACATGATGGTATTGTTGTCCCCCTCCACCAGTACAAAAGGCAAGGGTGACTGATAGGTGTATTAAACAAAAGTCTAATCTGAGGGTTGTTGCACTAATGTTTAGAATTTCAGCAGGTATTGGAAATATTAAAACCCAGTTTGACCCTTTGGGAAGCTGGGCAACTGCAGTATTAAAAATCAATACATAATATAGCTTCGTAGTGAGTGCTTATGACTACAACACTAATGTCCCAATACATTTTCAAAATATGCACTGAGATGGCCAGTCTACCCTGTCATGTGATACTTGCAGAGGGCTAGAACTGTGTTTTGGCAGCTATGGATCGGTCTATTAAAGTGAACAGTCTACGCAAATTTGATAGAGACTTCTAATCGCAGATTCCTTGTCTCGGAATTATCCCCAGGCGTCAGACTGGATCTGGAAAATGTTCGAGCATTATCCATGCACACTGGTAGGTGACGTTGCTCGTCTCCATATAGCATCATTGGCATTATCCACACCGGAAGTGACGTGTGATAGCTATATAGGCACTACCTCAGTGTGCTGATGTCAGTTATTTACTTTCTGTGCCTGATAGTGCTGATCTGGTCTGTGCTACCCTTCAGTCACTTTTTGTCTGGCTTTTTGCGGCTTGCTTCAAAAATGTTTTGGGATCTCTTCTGGTGTGTAAGCATGTCACCTAAAACCTAGCTGGTTTCAAGCCATGTGCAGCCAGACATTATCACTTGGTGTGTTTGTGGTGCTTGGAGCGGGACCATGACTCCAAGGCCTGTGACAACTGTCACTCCACGCATCCCAAGGTGCTGAGGGAGCACTCCCTCAAACTCCTTGCCGGCCGACATCAGTCGACTCTGCAATGCTTGAGGTCCCATTTGCCCCGACGGACACCATTGCACTCAAAATCATTGGGGAAGTCAGGTAAGTCCCACAAATCCCTTACTGGATCCATGATGGAGTTATCAGCGAGACAGAGACCTTTGTTGATACCTGCTCCAGTGCCAATGCCCACAGGGTGCACCACCCCCATTGATATTCTCAAATCTGACACAGAGCTGGAACAATGTTGACCGACTCCAGCACTGACACCCATCTCACCCATCTTCTGAAACCATTCCCTCGTTCAATGGAGCCCTTGTAGATGCCCTACTTGGAGCCTGATCCAAACCCTGCACAGGGGTCCCTGTGCATGGGACGATTGCCCACCACCATCGGCCTGCTCCTGGGGAATCTCAATTTCTCTAATCCCACACCCCACTCCAGAGAGCTTGATGGTCCAAGCCTCCATGTCCAGGGTTAACCCTGGCGTGTTCCCTCCCACTCCACCAGATAGGCAATCCAAAAGGCTGGACACCTTTGGCAAGAGAGTGTTCACTTCCCTCAGCCTAGCACCACATCAGTGAACACTGCATGTTCTTGGAGCAGTTATTCCCAAACAATATGAAAATAGGTTGCACAAGTGATGTCTATGGCCTTGGAGGAAGCCTGAGCCATACTCACCTATGCTATTGTGGACAGGAGAGGTGCAGCAAAGTTTACCATAAGATGTGAGATTGACACAGCTGACTCGTTTGGCAAAGCAATTTCCTCGCCTGTGGCCTTGCCGTGCAATGCCAGGCTGAGAAGAACTTGTTTTTCAGGGGATGTCCAGTCTTCCCTCATGGTAATGCACTCTGATGACTATCATCTCTTTGAAGAGAAGGCAGATTCAGTGCTGCAACATGTTAAGGTTGGCAGAGCTATGGCCAGGTCCTCCAGCTATACCCTTACCGCCACCATGGCAAACAGTCTTCCCAGCCTTTTTCTGGGGGAAGGCATGAGACAGACCCCAGACAGGGACAGGCGGCCAGCTGTTGAATCAGTTCAGCCTCCAAACCTCTTAAGTTTGTCCTCCAACCACCATGGGCATCCAGTGGGAGGCAGTATTCACCATCACCTGCCCCACTGCCGGTCAATGCCATCAGACCTCTGGGTCCTCCAGATCATCCAAAGGGGCTACTCCCTCCCTTTGTGACTACCTCACCACCCATGCCACCCACACACGATCAGCTGACGGACCACCATCTATCCTTTCTCCAACAAGAAGTACAGGCTGTCTTGGCCAAGGGACACATAGAGAGGTTGCCTGCATCAGAAATAGGTAATGGTTGTTATTCCTGCTACTTTCTGGTGCCAAAGAAGGATGGAGGACTTTGTCCTATCCTAGGTCTGAGCCTTCTCAACCTTTTTTCAACCTCTTGAGGAATGAGAAATTACAAATGCTCACGTTCACCATAATCTTGTCTGCCCTTGACCTGGGAGAGCGGATGGTAGTGTTGGATTTACTGGATGCTTATTTCCACTGCCTCGTCCTGCCTGCCACAGATGTTGCCTGCGGTTCACGGTTGGCCATGTTGTTTTCCGTGCTCCCCTTCAGACTTTCCAGCACCTCTCGCGTGTTCACAAAATTGATGGCTGTAGTTGCAACCCTTTGGTGCAGATCAGATGTTACAATCTTCCCATATCTCGATGACTGGCTGTTGAAGGTGGGATCGCCCCAAGCTGTCGCCTCCCACCTCCAGACTACGGCGGACCTCCGGCATTTGATGGGGTTCACTATAAACACTCCAAAGTCACACCTGACTCCCTCCAGCGATCCCTTTCATTAGAACTGTTCTGGACACAGTGCAGTTTCTGGCTTTTCCTCCTGAGCGGCGAGTCCAGGATATTCAGGTTATGATACCGATGTTTCAGCCTCTATCCTGGATTTCAGTGAGAGTGACTCAGAAGCTGCTGGGCCTTATGGCCTCCTGCATCCTGCTGGTGACTCATGCCAAATGGCATATGCGGACTCTGCAGTGGGACATGAAGTTCAAGTGGGCGCAGCATCAGGGGAATCTCTCCAACATGGTCCAGATCTAATAGGGAACTGTGTGAGATCTGCAATGGTGGCTAACAAACTGAGATTGGGTCAGAGGTCGATCCCTCTCTCTTCAGCAATCCGATCTAACAGTAGTGAAAGATGCGTCCCTCCTGGGATAGGGCTGCTACCTGGGAGAGGCGGAGATTAGAGGCATCTGGTCTCCGGCGGAATCCGGACTCCACATCAATCTGTTGGAGCTCTGGGCGGTCGACCAGCATTGAAATCATTTCTTCCCTCTCTCAAAGGGAAGGTAGTGCAGGTGTTCATGGACAACACTACCACCATATGGTACTGCAACAAGGATGGTGGAGTGAGGTTGTGGGCCCTTTGTCAAGAGGCTCTGCGCCTCTGGACATGACGGGAACAGCAGGGCATATTCCTAGTGATTCAACATCTGGTGGGCTTGCTGACCATCAGAGCAGAAAAACTCAGCCAACAATGCTTAGTCGATCACGAATGGCATCTCCATCCGGAGGTGGTGCAAGGTCTCTTTCAGTGGTGGACAGAGCCTTGGTGATATCAGCTTGCCTCCGCAGAGAACACACAATGTTAACAGTTTTGTGCATTGGAGTTTGCAAGGTGGCACTCCCTCAGCGCGCTTTTGGGCTCGAGTGAAGCTCAGGCCTCCTGTACTCCTTTCCGTCCATATCACTTCTGTCCAGAGTTCTCAAGAAGATCAAGAATGACCGGGCACAAGTTATCCTTGTGGCTTGGGACTGTGCATGAATAGTCTAATATCCTGAGCTCTTGAGCATGGCCTCAGACTGCCCCTTCAGGAGGATCGTCTGTTGCAGCAGCAGGAGAGGCTTCTCCACCTGAAGCTGTGTCTAGTCTCTGTCTTCTTGCGTGGAGATTTAGTGGCGGCAGTTGATATTTACTGACCTTCTGCCTGAAGTTTGTATTATCTTGGCAGCCAGGCATCCTCATATGCCTGTCATTGGAAGAAATGTGTGGTGTGGTGCACAGACCAGTCTGTTGACCCCCTTTCTGCCCCTCTATCTGAGGAACTCATGTTTCTACTTTCTTTGGCCCGGCTGGGCTCTGCTTTGGGCACTCTTAAAGGTTATTTGTCTGCTATCTCTGCTTTTTTGAGGGTGTCTGATCAACCTTCTTTGTTTATATCCCCTATTGTAAATAGGTTCCTTAAAGGCCTTACTCCTATGTTTCTTCCATCACCATTCATTATGCCCCAGTGGGACTTGAATCTGGTTCCAACATTCCTGATGTGTGCTCCTTTAAAGCCCCTCCACAATTGTCCTCTAATGCTTCTCACTGCAAAAAGGGCCTTCCATGTGTCCATTACATCTGCCTGCAGGGTGAGTGAGCTGCAGGCATTTTCATCTAAGTCGCCCTACCTTTCCATCTATCCTGACAAAGTGGTGCTTTACACATGGGCCTCCTTTCTTCCAAAAGTGGTTACAGCTTTCGATGTAGGCCAATCCATCACCTTGCCTATTTTTTATGCACTTCCACATCCTTCTAAGGAAGAGGAAAGGCTTGTCCACCTGGATCCAAAAAAGAGCATTGGCATTTTACCTTGATCGTACCAAAGAATTCCAGGTGGATGATCAACTCTTTGGTTCTGCGGGTGCGAAGAAGGGTTGGGCAGTGTACAAGAGAACAATCTCCAGATACTCTGCATTAGAATGTGCTACGCTAAAAAGAGCTTAAGCTGCAATCTCTGCTGACCTCCAGTCCGGAACATCTGTCAGGCAGCAATGTGGGCATCTCTGCACATGTTTACCAAACACTGTTGCCTGGACAGTCGGGTCCGTAGGGATGGGTACTTTGCCCATTCGGTCCTGTAGGACTTTCTGGTGTGATCTGGTTTGCAGACCCACGTCAGGGAATCATATTACTTTTGGGATCCTAAGGTAAGGAATCTGCAACTAAATGTCTCTAAAAGATGAACAAGCTACTTACCTTCATAGCTTCAGTGACACCTCATCTGGTAGAGACAGTATCTAGTTGCAGATTCCTTACCGACTCACCCGTCCTCCCTGTTCTGCAAAATGATTTCTAGGGACAGGGACTTTAGTTTCAGGGCCCTAGTTTTTATGCAACAGTGGTCGGTGTTCTACATGGCTCCGTGCTTCTGGGGTGGAAAGTCGTGAAAAGAAACTGACGTCAGCGCGCCGGAGTGGTGCCTATAAGGGACCTGCTATGTCATATCCAGCACAGATGATGCCAACAATGGACACAGAGCCGATCAACGCCACCTAACGACGCGCAGCGGTACTGCTCGAGAAAAGTCTTGAGGCCTGGGGAAAATTCTAAGTTAAGAATCTGCAACTAGATTCCTTACCTGATAAGGCGTTATCAAAGGTAAGTAACTTGTTTAACAGATCCCTGGACCGTGAGATTAATGCCTTTGTGACTTGTAGTGATTTGTCAACAGCCTTTTCGAGCCCTCTGATGGCATCTTGGTGGACACTGGGAAGACTTTCCACCTACAGCAGTAGGAGTATTTCTTGGTTGTCCTTGAAAGGTTTGAGTCCCCAGCTAGTATAGTAAACATAGTAAAAACCTTTTTATTTTTATCCTAAGGCTTCCTTGATAGTGAATAGACACTTCAGTAAGCCTTTTAGAGTAAAGAGAGGTGCCCAGCAAGGATGGTCCCTTTTGCCCCTTGCTTTTTGGCTTTCTTTATTGAGTTGATTTAAGCCTTCTAAACAAAGTGAAGATATCAGGGTTCCGATAAAGCCTAGAAACGATCTGTGCTGATAGACACTTGATTCTTACTAATGCCACCACATGATACTTTCATGTGATGAGTACCTTCTAGAACTAAGGTATGTCTGTATCTATGGTATGAAGCATCTGGCATTATCAAAAAGAATATGGATTTAAGTCAAAAACAAGTCTGATAACACTGGGCAGCAGATAACCATGAAGGAAAGAACAACATTTTTTGATTAAACTCTGTCAGTAAATGGTCAGACATAAAGATACTTCTGATGGATACAACTACCTGTGGATTCCTCACCTAATGAATACTCCCATGGCGCCAGCATTCGACGGAAATCTTCTTCCTAGCTTCCGCACGTCGATGAGGACGTCACTCTAGCCCACGCGACGCCGTCTGACGTCATACAGGCAATAAGAGGTCCTCGCCGACGTCAGTTCCCTTTTTTCCGTGCATTCGAAACGGTTATCTTCGAGGGAGCTACTGTTACTTTAGTAGTTACAGTGTATTTTCTGCTGCGCAGTTCTCTGCGGTAATAATGTCTCAGAGGAAGTCGGGTTTCAAGCCCTGTCGAGAGTGTGGGGGCAAGATGTCCGTTACAGATCCTCACTCCGACTGTCTATGGTGTTTGAGCTCCGACCACGACGTCGCGACTTGCGATTCATGTCAGCACATGAATCCGAAGGCCCTCAAAGAACGTGAGGCTAAGCTATTCATGGTGAAGTCGAAGAGAAAGGAAAAACATCACAAAAAGTCTTCTTCGCCAAGGTCTCATCGGCGTCATCGAGACTCCCGGCGCCGTAGAGATTCACGGCGTCACTCCAGCAAGGAGACTCGTTCGAGGTCGCCTTCGGCTCGGCGTCGGAGAACTTGGGAGGTCAGTCCCACGGTCACGCCGCATCCATCGACGCCGTTGCCCTCTCCGGCGTCACCGACTTCGCCTGGACAGGCGTCTGTGATTGAGGTGATGCAGCCTCTGGTGTTGTCTCCGGCGTCACAGATGTCGAGGCCGGCGTCTGGGTCGCCTTCGATCCAGGCACCCCAGTATCCGGCTTTTGCCACCCCTGGAGCCGATAGTACCGCATTTCTTAATGCGATGTATACCATCTTTCAATAGATGGCTCCAGGGGGTGCTCCGGCAGGTCCTTCGGGGCCTTTAGCCTTTTCATTGTGTGATCCTGCGCCTCTTCGGCCGGCACCCTTTATGCCCTTTCTCCCTTTTGGGAATGTGGGCTCGGCGCCGGGGTCGGCGCCGGTGGCCGCTCTGGTGGCATCAGAGGGATTGGCCCCGGAGGTTTCCATCCCGTCGACGTCAGGATTTCGTCCTGTGACTCCGGTGGGTCCATCGGCTCCAAGATCTCTTCGTCCTGCTCCTTCAACGGCGCCGAAGCTGCCTGTGGCGCCGGATGCGGCGTCGGATATTTCTGGAGATCGGCGCCGATCTTCGACTTCGGCGGAGGCCATGTCGACTCTGCGTATCGAGCAGAGACTACATTGGAGGAGGCGTGCTCTCCGTCTTTTGGAAGAGCAGGAGTACCAACGAGTCCTGGAGGAAGGAGAGGTTGAGGACTCTGGTGATGGACTGCATGGTCTGGATACGGCCAGTGGGCTGGACACTTCCCCTGAGTGGGACCTTTCATCTCCAGGGGAGTATACGGAGGAGGCTGCTACCTTTCACGCTGTGGTAAGGAAGGCAGCTAACTTTCTGGACCTGCCTTTGCCGGTGGCAGAGGCGAAGCAGAATTTATTGACGGAGGTATTGCATCCGTCCTCTGCTGCAGCGGAGCCTCTCTTGCCGTTTGATGAGGCTTTGCTTGATCCGGTGTTAGAGATGTGGAAGAAGCCAGTATCTTCCTCGGCGGTTCATAGGGCTATGGCCAGGAGATATCGAGCTGCACCATCTGACCCTGGCTTTCTTTCTAGACACCCTACGCCGGAGAGCTTGGTGGTGCAAGCCTCCTGTTCATCGAAGTCAGCGCCTGGATCTTTCCTGACGGTACCTGGAGACAGGGACTCCAAAAAGCTGGATGCACAATCCAAGAAAATATTTTCATCTTGCAGTTTGGCGTTGAAGGCCACCAACGCAACTTGCATTCTGGGGAGATACATCCATGCTCTTATGGACGATATTTCATCTTCATTTACAGAGCTTCCCCAGGGACTCTTGGATGTTGTCTCGGACGCCCAGGCTGCCGCAACCCAGATTATCCAGTCTTGGCTGGACACGACCAACTCGGTGGCTAGGGCGATGGGCACGGCTGTGGTGGCAAGGAAACAGGCCTGGCTCCGTAATTCAGGGTTTTCTGCGGACGTGCAGTCGACCCTATTGGACCTCCCGTTTGATGGGGACAAACTGTTTGGAGCCAAGGCAGATTCGGCCTTGGAGCGATTTAAAGAGAGCAGGGCCACAGCCAAATCGTTAGGGCTGCAAGCTCCTTCTTCCTCTGCCTCTTCCAGGTTTTTCAGGAGGTTTCGTGGATTTGGGCGTGGCTCTTCCTCCTCTTCCTTTCGGGGGAGATTCCAGCAACCCGCCTCTTCCCACCCCTATAGATCATATAGAGGGAGAGTTAGGGCCCGCACCAGAGGAGCCTCAACAGCACTCTGCCTCTTCCTCGTCCTCTGGAGGGGTGCAGCAGGGAAAGCAGCCTTAGGCTTCCACCATTTCCCACTCACTCCTCTCCTGTAGGGGGAAGGTTACGGCATTTTCTCCACAAGTGGGAGACTATTACAACGGACACTTGGGTTATCAGTATTGTGGGAAAAGGCTACACCCTTCCCTTTCGGGAGTTTCCGCCCCCCATCCCGCCCCGCCCATCTTATTGTTCAGAAGAACACCTCCTGTTGCTAGAAGAGGAGGTTCAAGTCCTCCTTTCAAAGGGCGCGGTGGAGTTGGTCCCAGAGCAGGAAAGGGGTCGAGGTTGTTACTCAAGGTACTTCCTGATTCCCGAGAAGGATGGTCTGTTGAGACCAATCCTGGATCTGAGGATCTTGAATTGGTTCCTCAAACAGGAAAAGTTCAAGATGCTGACCCTAGCTCAGGTGCTTTTGGCGTTGAACAAAGAAGATTGGATGGTGTCTGTCGACTTGCAGGATGCTTATTTTCATATCCCGATACTCAAGTCGCACAGGAAGTATCTCCGGTTTGTGGTAGGGTCCAGCACTATCAGTTTGCGGTCCTCCCGTTTGGTTTTACTTCAGCACCTCGAGTCTTTACAAAGGTGATGTCAGTGGTTGCGGCAGAGCTCAGAAGGAAGGGGATAGCAGTATTCCCTTACTTGGACGACTGGTTGATCAAAGCCAAGTCTCCGGAGCTTGTGTCGCATCATCTGCAGTCAACAACCCAGTTGTTGTTCGACCTGGGCTTTTCGGTGAACGTGCCCAAATCTCACCTGGAGCCCTCTCAGCGCCTCCTGTTCATAGGGGCAGTACTGGATACAACATTGAATCGAGCCTTTCCTCCACCTCAGCGGATTCAAGATATTCAGGAGTTGGTTCCAATGTTTCGAAATGGAGCGGTAGTTCCAGTCCTCAAGGTCCTTCGTCTGCTCGGTCTGTTTGCCTCCTGCATACTGTTGGTCACGCATGCTCGCTGGCATATGAGGGCTCTTCAGTGGTGCCTCCGAAGGCAGTGGTCTCAACACAAAGGAGATCTAGAAGGTGCTGTCAAGATCTCCGGAGATGCTGCTGTGGACTTGAAGTGGTGGATTGCGGGCAACAATCTTTCACAAAGAAAGCCGTTTGCGCAGTCACCACCAGTGACCACGGTCATAACGGATGCTTCCACTCTAGGGTGGGGAGCTCATCTGGGGGATCTGGAGATCAAAGGGCTTTGGTCTCCAGAGGAACAGATTTTTCATATCAATCTGTTGGAGTTGCGGGCTGTACGTCTGGCTCTCAAGGCCTTCCTCCCTTCCCTTCGTGGTCCGTCAGTACAGGTCCTGACGAACAATACTACCGCGATGTGGTACATAAACAAACAGGGAGGAGTAGGGTCGTACCTTCTCTGCAGAGAAGCTCTTCGGCTATGGTCCTGGGCAAAGGACCATCAGATTTGCTTGGTAGCAAATCATCTGGCCGGGGTCTTGAATGTACGTGCGGACAGTCTCAGTCGCCATTTCTCGGCCGACCACGAGTGGCGTCTCCATCCAGATCAAGTCTGTTTAACCTTCCAGATGTGGGGGTTTCCTCGGATAGATTTGTTTGCCACTCTGGAGAACGCGCATTGTCCGTTATTCTGCAGCCTCCAGTATCCGATGCAGGGAGCGTTGGGGGACGCGTTTCAGATAACCTGGTGCGGCCAGTTCCTTTACGCGTTTCCCCCCATACCCTTGATTCCTCGGGTGTTGAGGAAGATTCGCCAAGACCGGGCCCAAGTCGTCTTAATAGCTCCGGATTGGCCAAGGAGGGTGTGGTACTCCGACCTTCTCCAACTCTCACTGTGCCCTCCGCTCCGTCTCCCTCTCAGGGCAGACCTCCTCTCGCAGTCGCAGGGGCAGGTTTTACACCCCAACCTCCAGAGTCTGCACCTACATGCCTGGAGATTGAGCGGGGCAACCTGAGTTCCTTCTCTCTCCCGCCTGATGTAGTGGATGTTATATTAGCGGCCCGGCGACACTCCACTAAATCTATCTACGCTAATAGGTGGTCTAAATTTGTTATGTGGTGTGGAGAGAGACAGATTGATCCCTTACATGCTCATCTGTCAGATGTTTTGTCTTTTGCTCTGTCTCTAGCGCAGGAAGGTTGTGCAGTGGCTACCATTAAAGGTTATTTGTCTTCCTGGTCAGCCTTCATTTGTCTTCCAGACCAACCATCGTTATTTAAATCCCCTATTGTTCTCAGATTCTTGAAAGGTCTTCTAAATAAATATCCTCCAAAACCATTCGTTATGCCTCAATGGGATTTGTCCTTGGTCCTGACTTTCCTTATGGGGTCCCCTTTTGAACCTATGCATTCTTGCCCCTTAAGGTATTTAGTTATTAAGACAGTCTTCTTGGTGGCTATAACATCTGCAAGGAGAGTGAGTGAGTTGCAGGCCTTATCGGTAAAACCCCCTTATACAAACTTTTATGGGGATAAGGTGGTGTTGAGGACCAAGGCTGCTTTCCTCCCGAAGGTTGTTTCACCCTTCCATTTGGCCCAGACAATTACTTTGTCCAAGTTCTATCCTCCGCCTCATCCTTCAAAGGAGGAATAAAGACTACATCGCTTGGACCCAAAGAGGGCGTTAAGCTTCTTCATTGATAGAACAAAGGATTTCAGGCTGGAGGATCAGCTGTTCATCGGATACGTGGGCAAGAGGAGAGGAAAGGCAGTCCACAAGAGAACACTCTCCAGGTGGGTTGTTCTTTGCATTAAAATCTGTTACTCTTTGGCAAAGCAGGATCCTCCTGATGGCATTAGAGCTCATTCCACCAGAGCTAAGTCGGACACTTCGGCCTTGGCCAGGGGTGTTCCTGTGGTCGACATCTGCAAGGCCGCAACTTGGTCGTCCCTTCATACTTTTGCGAAACATTACTGTTTGGACTCTGAGGTCAGAAGGGACGGCCATTTTGCACGGTCAGTGCTGCAGGATTTCTTGGTTTGACCATTTCGGCACCCACCACCGGGCGTGGTACTGCTTTGGGACTCTATTCATTAGGTGAGGAATCCACAGGTAGTTGTATCCATCAGAAGAACGAGTTACTTACCTTCGGTAACGACTTTTCTGGTGGATACATTAGCTACCTGTGGATTCCTCAAAAAACTATTTAAGTTTCTCTGCCGTCCAGGCATGTTTAAGTTGTATATATTTGAATCGTTCAGTGTCGCCCAATTGGTAGTCCTGTTGGAGGGAGTCGTAAGGCATCTCAAGAAGGTCCCCTAATTTAGAAATCCCAATCAAGTCTCAAGCTCGAAAGGCTCTCTGCTTCCCAGTTTCTTTCAGGCATGTTCCTATCCATGGTGGAGTTTCTCGGGTGATAAGTTTATGCCACCCCATTTGTCTATTTGCCCCCTTCCAAGCTTCAGTGGCTTCTTAGGTTGCCGACAATAAGTTTTACCCCTTTGCTACCTCAGAGTTGTCTGTATGATCAGGTTTGAAATTGGCATCTCTCTAGTACATAGGTCGGGTGGTCTCCCAGTAAATGGCCCAGTCAGTGATGACTATAAAGGGTGCTGCCTGGTGTTATGCCCGTATATCTGGAAGAGTTATGCCCCCATTTGTATTGATTTCGCTAAAGTGTCTGCAGGGCCACTCCTGGGTGACCCGCATTTCATAGTTTCTTCAGGACCCCTCTCTCTATTGTGGAGAAAATGTCTTCTGTGATAATATGATGGGTGTTTTGGAGGATGTAGAGAAGTTTGACAATGCCATCATGTTATCCATGGCACTCCTCCCTTGAAGTGTCAGGGACAATGGCCTCCATCTTTCCACAGAACTGTGGAGATCTGCTGATATACCCCGAATGTTAAGATTAAAATTATCCTCAACATTTGAGGTTTCATATAGGCCCAAGTATCGATGTGCATTAGTCCCGAGATGTCGCTCGTATCTAGGTGACTCCCCTCTGGGTATATGCTTGCTTTATCCCAATTAATCTTATAGCCGGTGTGGGTCACATATTGGTCAAATATCCGGAACACGTCTGGTAGAGTTGTAGTCGGGTGAATAACGTGTCAGAGTATATCGTCAGAATAGAGTGAGATCAGTTTGTCCTCTACCCCCCCACCTGTCTCTAAATTCTATATTGTTGGGTTGTGTTCACACCACACAGGTCAAAGACTTCAGAATAAGAGCAAATAGAGGGGACAGGGGACATCCCTGTCTTGTACCTTTCAATGTGGAATTCCGCAGACATCGCTCCATTTACCCGTACCCTGGCACTGGGTTGATATAGAGCATTTCTATCCATACTAAGAATTTAGGTCCTAACCCGAATTTCAAAAGGGCCTTTCTCAGGAAGGGCCAGTGGACAGCAATAAATACGTTCTTGGCATCTAGGGATAAAAATATGAGGGTCCTCTCTTAAGTCTGACAGTCTTCAACCAGATATAGAGCCTGCAGAGATTGAATTTGGTGGATCTCTTGGGCATAAAGCCAGACTGATCTATGTGTATGAGGTTGGTTATCACTGTCAGTAGCCTCGTGGCCAGGACTGTGGCCAAGATTTTAGTCTTAAGTATTCAAAAGTGAAATTGGGCGGTATGAACGACGTCCTGTGGTGAGCTTCCCAGGCTTATGAATCACCAATATGGTAGCGCTATGGCGGTCCAATATGAGGATACCCTGTGCCTTGGCCTCCTCAAACATTTTGAGTATGTAGGGGGTCAGTAGTCTGGCGTTTCACTTAAAGAGCTCAGACGGAAGTCCATTGGGGCCAGGGGTTTTCCTAGTTTATTTTGCCTATGGCAGTCACTATTTCTGCCAGGGTAATGTCTTCCTCCAGCGCCTGTCGATCTTCTGATGTCAAAGCAGGGGTTTCCACTTCCTGCATATGCTCCCTGATCTGGGATTCATCAGCAACTGGACAGGCCCTATAAAAGTTGGCCTAGTAGCTTGAAAATGCACCAGCAATCCCCTGTGCCAAGGTGTGTGTGTGTCTCAGCTGTTGGTCTGTATACCATGTACCCACCCCGCCTCGATCTCTCTCCTCCCCAGCATACAAGCAGTCATTCTGCTTTATCTCCAGCGTCATTGCAGCAGAGTTGTGTGAATAAAATCAAGGATTTCGCCTCTTGGTTTGCCAGGGCCTGGTATTCCTGGCGTGTTATCGAAATTGGACGAATAATGGAGGGGTCTGTATCTGTTCGAGGCTGCCCCTCCAACTCCAGCAGTCTTCTCTCCAGGGTGTCTGTCTCTCGCACCTCTCTCTCTTCCTTTTGTGTGCTATAGTGTTTTGTGCCCTGTCCCTGAGTACAGTTTTGTGTGCCTCCCACAACGTGATGGCTAATGACACAGAATATTTATTTTATGTAAAGTACGGTTCTTTGTCAATACTGACTTGGTGAGTAACAATCTCGTCCCTCAACTCCCAGCCATTCAGTCTCCAGCCCGTCATGACGTGTCCCCAACACAAGCCAGAGTGGCGAGTTATCCGACAAGCCCATGGCCAGGTATTCTATCCTCTCTATCTCTCCTACCTCTCCAGCTGGAGCAAGGATATAATCTGGTCTAGAGATTACTTTGTGGGTACTTTAAAAGTATGAGTATTGGCACGTATCTGTATGTCTGCAGTGCCAGAGGTCCATCAGAACCAGGGTTGTCATAAATCCTGCCAGTGGTGTTGCCCCCCCCGGAATTCTGTGTTCAGGCTCGTAGTCTAGATTTGGGTCAACTATGTTGTTCAAGTCTCCCCCTATAATGTGTGTGGGGGAGCCAGCTTCCAGCAATATCTCAACCACTTTTTCCAGTGTTTGTCTTTGCAGTCGTAGAGGGGCATGTATGCTAACCAAGGTGTGGTCTCTCTCTCTCCCCAAATTCTTTGTACTGCTACATATGATTCATATGGGTCAATCCATGTTCTCTCTATTAGGAAGGGAGGTGTCTTCCTAATCATTATGGGCACTCCTCGGAAGCCCAATGAAACCCCACATGTGCTAACGTCTTGTAAGCCCCCGCCTAGAAAACCACACAGTGAGCCCTTTAAGTGCTTCTCTTGTAATAGAGCCACATCCTGTTTCAATCTTCTAAGATACATGGTCACCAATACCCTCTTAATTTTATTGCCCAACCCATTAACGTTCCACATCATCAGGGAGTATCCCTTTTCTTCATGTGTGTTAGTCCCACTCGTGTAGTGTTGCCCACTGTGGGACCACTGTGTGCAACCATGTCTGTCTCTGTCTCTGTGTTTGTGTTTACTTACCACTCCACCTAACAAATAAACAAATCATACCCCAGCCCAACCTCTAATCCAGAGATATCAACCCCGTTCCCCCCCCCCCCCCCCCCCTCATCCCACCCTCTCCCACTACCTGCGCACTTCACCCTTAGCATCATCATGGCAATTGTGTCACAGCCGGAACAGAGGCCTGTATCATACCCCCTTACCACCACAAGCACCCATCCTGTAACTGAAAGAAGTCCTCAAAGGAAATTCAAGTATAAATACAAAACAAAGCTCTCTCTTGGAAGTGTTGAGAGTCCTGTGGAGGCACATCGTGCTGACCTACTGTCCTTCGGTCCTCTGCCGGGCCTGTCTTCCCAGTCAAGTGTCTCTATCATCTGGTACTGTTACCCTATCTAGATCTGAGGAGACCTTGTTCAGTGGGCCTCTCTTCAGGTTGGTGATATCCACTTATGACAGGTGATTACTCTTGGACTTCGATGTATGTCCGTCAGGTCCAATGGATTTATTCTTTGGTGTCCAACCAGTTTTCCCTTTTTTCTTAAGTATCCTATGCTGTTCCTCCTCCATGTCAGAGGAAGGGCAAGACCCTAAGGGCCATCTCCTCATCAGAAGGGGAGTCCCAAGATGTCGTTTATATGTGGTGTCGTCACATCATCTCCTTCCTGGTCTCTGAGTTTGGGATCTAGCCCCTCCCTGTGCGGTCTTGCATTGGTGCTCTTGTATCCCCTGTCGCTTTACCAAGGGTAAACGTTCAGGTCTACACTTCTTCTGCTTTGCCTTTAAAAATTACCTTAAGTTTTGCCGGGAATAGCAACATGTACTGATTATGGAGGGCCTGCAACTTCTCCTTGACCGAGTCAAAGGTCTGCCATTTTTGTATTTCACAGGAGTAATCTGAGAACACCATAATTTTTAAATTAGCATGTCAGATCTCACCAAGCTGTCTTGTCTCCCGGAGTATGAACTTCTGGTCTTTATAATTTAAAAAGTGGGAAATTAATGTCTGCTCGGTTAATGTCCTGTGTCCTTCTTGGTTGCCAGGCCTTCCATCCACTGCCTCCAGTGCCACTAGGGGACAGGATCCACACAGCCGTGGTCAAGCCACCACCTCTCTGCCCACCGCGGCAGCCACAACCTACTCTCGCTCCTGTGGGGATCGTTGCGAGCGGAGTCCTCTGCATCTGTGTGCAGCAGGGAGTATCAGTGTCTGAGGGTGGTAAGTTGCTACACCGGCTATTACCTCGCTCTCAGGGTATAGGCCTCACTCCTGGAGTCAAGGTTTCTCACGCCCCGGACTGACCTCCTAGATTGCTAGAGCTGCCTCTCTGTAGGGTGACCACCTGGCATTGAGGCAAAATCTGGACAGGACTGTAAAAAATTCAGGACAAAGGGTCAATTCAGGACAAAGGGTCAAAATTCAGGACAAAAAGTCAAGAACAAACATCAGTTTTACAGACACACGCAAGAGAGGCCATGCCTCACTAAGTTGTCAGTGCATTTATTTACTCTTTTTTAACATAGCACTATTTATTCACTGTGGTCTTTTTGTGATTGCCTCCTGGTATCCTACATTCTGGTGTCAAATTACGTCCTTGTTCAGTAGTAAATTAATGCCCTTCAGTACTGCTGCAAGGCCATCACCCCTACCCAAATCTACCCGATCTTTCCTGAAGAGAAAGTAACAACAACATTTTGATTATGTTTCTGAACATTTTAAAACCCCTGGCAAACAGTTTGGGAAACATTAATGTAATTAACCTTATGCTAGTTTAAACAAATTGAACAAAAACATCAGGCTTACCCCAACCGCCCATGGACTTTCAACCTAATTTTTTTTTTTAAGAGGCAGGGCAGATCTTGTGGGCGACAGTCTCACACCTAATATGAGGATGTGATGTACCCATAACTTCTCTGTAGTCTCACTGCACTAGAGTGTATGTCTGGGACTCTACATTTATCACAGAAATGGGAACCCGGACTACCAATCAAAGGTAATAAAAGAGGAGGATGAAATTGAGAGCAAATGGGAGATCCACAACAAGTAATTCAAAGCGTTGTTGCTAAAAACTGGATAAATAAAGAAGAGAAGAACAAGGTGGGACAATTCCTAAAATCAGACAAGATGGGTCCACCAAGACTATTCGAAGGTATTGGGTACCTGGGGAGTTGTCTCTGCAGACAGGAGAGAAACAGAAGAAGCACTGTCAAGTGGTTGCACAAGCAACACCCATCCACCTTGGCAAACTCTTCTGGTGCAATGGTCCGCTGTTAGTGCTTGTGAAGGGTGAGCAGGGGCCAGACCCCTTGCAAGGTTGTGCAAGGCAATTGCCCGCTTTGTCCATGTCTTTATATGGTTTTGAAATTGAGCAAAAGCCAAACTAGAGATCTAGGTTATCCCTAAGTGTCAAGTACACATAGAATCTTCAAAATATTTGGGATGTAAAATTTAATTAGTGTTTCTTTAACATATGGCACTGTTTTTGCCTATATATACAATTAGATCTCAGATTGAACTGGGAATCAGTTACCTTTTGATATCTAATGATTAATATCTACCATTCTTACACTGATTTCCAGGATGAAAATCTAGGCAGAGCGAACGGTCCCTCCAAGCCCAGTTTGCCTTTTGGTCTTCTCTTCTGCTTTCTGTAGAGAGGCTATGTGGCACTAGTGAAGATGGTGTGCTACCCCAATGATAGTATTATTTTGCAAACCTTCCCCTGCTCGTCCTTGGCGCCATCGGGAGCTCTTTCCACTCTAAAGCTAACTGTGACTGCGGGTGGATTAGGTCTTCTGGACTTAGAATGCTATTATGCAGCTGCACGGTCCAATGGGTGGCTCGCTGGCTTTCTGCCCACCGCCCTGCATGAGATGGGGTTTACCAGTAAAGACTTAAGAAATGCTTAATGCACTGCTCATTGTTTCCTACTGACCATTCTACGGATCACCATCCAGGGTTATCATGCACGGCTTTCTATTGCCTTGCCAGAACCTGTAAACTCACTGACACAAAGAAACCCTATGCTTCCGCACTATCTTTGCTAATCCTTCCCACTCGCACAGGATGGCTGTGCTCAGAGCAACTCCATCAGTGGCATGCTGCAGGTGTCTTAAAATTGGGGACCTTGTTTCTGAACAGTGAACTACTAAATTTCCAAACCCTTGTGACAGACTACCATCTTCACCGACGTCAACTCTTTACTTACAACCTCCTTAAATAATCATTAAATGCCCTATTTCATGTCTGCCACCTAGCACTAACCCTACAAGAGGTGTGCCAGAAGCTCTACACCATAGGAAATGGTGGCAAACCGATAGAATGGGTGTACAGACCTATCCTGCATCATGGAAACCATTCCAGGTCTTCTTGTCATACTACCTGGGTGATTGATGTGGCCAAACATCTGCAAGATATGGACTAAAATTCTGGACTTTCCCCACAAAGTATCCCACAACTGTCACTTTAAGTAAATTCATAGTGCTTCCTTGTGAATGCATTCTGCCCATTGCTTGCCATTGGCCTTGCGGTTTGTAACTCACAATTTGTTGCTTTCAATTTGCTGGCTTTATTTGTTTTAGGCTATGCAGCTTGAATTTGTCCCTTCCCTTGCCAAAACCTTATTTACAGTATCCTCCCGAGTGCTCCCTTTCTGTAAACAGGCCTGTAAATCTTGTTCTTATTTTATCATATTTGCTGTGCATTCAAAGAACAAAGTCAAATGTCAGGCTCTGTCTTCGGTGGGAACTTATTGTTTGCTTTCCTTTCTCTGACTTCAAAGTGAGAGGAGTTATGGGACAATCTTGCTGGATGGAAAGAGTTTTTTCTATCACATGACAACATTTAAATAAACTTCAGAATATATCGGAATTAGAAGTACAAATCAAGCACATTTTTGTTAATCCTGAACTGTGCTGGAAACGAATACCTTTACATGATTAAAACAAATCATTCCATTAGGTGATGCAATTTCCACACATCATCGTCTGTGCCCAGTATAGTTTGATTTGAAAGACTGTATATCTGTGCAAATGTACTGGTCATTTCAATAAAAAAATGTGTTGTCTGTAATGGCAGTGTGTTAGCATACCATCCATACTGTACTCCATTCTGCTTTGCACCACTACACGCCACTGCACCCTACTCTGTATCACTCTACTTTACTCCACTCCATGCCACTGCACTCTTCTCCATTCGGAACCACTCCACATTATGCCACTGCACTCTATGCTACTTCACACTATGCCTCTCTCCTCTACTCTATGCCACTGCACTTTACGACTCTCTACACCACTGCGCTCTGCTCGTCTGCACGCCATACCACTCCAGTCTAGACAACACAAATCTAATCCGCACAACTCCACTCTGCAACGCTGCCCTGTACGCTACTGCACTCTAAGCTAATACACTCTATGCTAATGCACTTTACTCTGTAACACTCAACTCTATGTCCCTGCACTCTACATCAATACACTGTACATCACTATAATCTACTCTGCACCTATGCACTCTGTGCCACGGCACTCTACACTACTTTACTCTATGCCATCACACTCTATGCCACTTTATGCAACTCCACTCTACCCTGCACCTCTCCACTCTAAGCCACCTCACTCTACTGTGAAATAATCTACTTTATACCACTGCACTCTTCCCTGCACCTCTCTACTCTATGCCACTGCACTCTACTGTGAAACAATCTGTTCTACGCCACTGTACTCTATACCACTCTGACCACTGCACTCTAGTTCAGTGCACTCTACACCACTGCAAGCTGACACTCTGCAACACTACACTGGCCGCCACTATACTCTACACCACTCTGCTCTGCACTACTGCACTCTGCACCAATATACTCTATTCCACTGCATTCTATGCCACTCTACTCTGCCCAATGCCACTCTATGCAACTGCACTCTACACCAGTGCACTCTAAACAACTGCACTGTATGCCACTGCCCTTTACTCTGCACCACTGTACTCTATGCCACTGTTCTCTGTACCACTCTACACCACTGCACTAACACTCTACTCTGCAACTCTGCACTCTACACCACTCTACTCTATGCCACTGCACTCTAGGCACTATACTCTACACCACTCTACAATACTCCACTCTGCACCACTCTATGCCACAAGTCTACTCTGCACTCTGACACTGCACCACTCCGCATTACTGCACTCTCTGCTACTCTATTGTATGCCACACTACTCCTCTGCACTCTATGTAACTCTACCCCATGCCACCCCATGCCACTCTATGCCACTGCACTCTGCTCCAAATCACTCTAAACAACTGCACTGTACGCCACTGCCTTCTGCTCTATACCACTGTATTCTACGCCACAGCTCTCTACTCCACTCTACTCCACTCTACATCACTGCACTGACACTCTACTCTGCAGCGTTGCACTCTCCACCACTGTACTATACACCAATGCACTATGTACGACTGCATTCTATGCCACTGCACTCTATGCCACTCTACTCTGCATCACTCCACTCTACAGCACTTTGCTCTACTCTGCACCACTCTACATTACGCCACTGCACTCCCTGCAACGTGGGTCTACTCTGCAATCTATGCCACTGCACCACTCTACCCTACTGCTCTCTCTGCTACTCCATTGTATGCCACTCTGCTCCACTGCACTCTATGCCACTCTACTCTGTCCCACGCCACTCCATGCACTGCACTCTAAACCACTGCACTCTACGCTAACGCAGTCTAAACAACTGCACTGTACTTTGCACCACTGGGCTCTACGCCACTGCTCCTATGCCACTCTACTCCACACCACACAATTTTGCCACTAACTTTAAGCCATGCTGAACAGCAGCTACTGTGGTGTATAACATGGCTAATGGCTAAAACACATTAGCAAAGCCAATATCTGTTTCGTAGATGAAACCTATTGGCTTTGCCAATGTTTGTTAGTACTATGAGGTACCGAGGTACCTGAAAGAACTGTGAAAAATACAATTACATCATAATAAAGGCTGCTACAAAATGCCAAATACAATTTGGTTAAATAAAAAAAAAGTGCTTCTCATATACAGATTTGAATAATATAAGGTTTATACCTAGTACTAAACATTTTTATAACACTCCATTAAAACCACACCCTCCACACCTCACCTTGGAACACCATTACAATACCTCTCTAAAAGAAATATCTTTGCCACCAGAAAACTTCAAGTGACTCCTTTTAGTAAAGTCAATGCAGGTTTTCAAGCCCCTTTGTATTTGCAGATTTACCAGTTGGGCACATTTGCATGTCTTTAGGGAAGGAGACCCCCTGTCAAGAAGGTCTGATTCTGATCTGTCTGCCCCTCCCTCAGAGCACAGGAGACTCCCTGCCTTCCAGCCCAGCTGGGGAAACTGATCTGCCCGTAATTTCGCCCTGCCTCTGTTGCCCTTTAGGTGAAAGGCTAAAATTACGGACAAATGCCGTCCGTTAAGGCTTTCATCACGGACAACGGACTGCAGGGCGAAATTACGGACAGTCCGTGAAATTTACGGACGGGTGGTCACCCTACCTCTTTGGTTACCAGCTCCTTCTCCATGCCTGCCTTAGGATTACAGCTACTCTTGCCTTAGCAGTCAGCACGCGCCTGGCGTGGGTATCTACTGCCAGTGAACTCTCCCCTTCCGGGGGACTGTGTGGGTCTCCACTCTTCTCCCGGGCCTCTGCTCGGAGGATTTTGTTCTGGGCGGAGGGAGAGCTCCTGGCAGAGCAACCCCGGGTTTGGACTGTTGGGAAGGGAGGCTTGTGTATGTGACTTATTCCCTGCGGCCGCTGCTGCTCTGCAGGTCGTACACAGTCTCCATATCGGCAGCCATTGGTCCTGTCACCGGCATGTTGGGGATGCGGTGAACACTCCAAAGGATGCACTGTTCGGGCAGCGTTGGCCCTGGAGTGGCCCCTGTTACTGTTCAGTCGGTATCAGTCAGCTCCCTGGCAGTTTGACTATTGCTTCAGGGTCAGATACCACATCAGGATGTAGTATGGATTAGGGAACGAGCCAGCGAATAAAGCTGTTGGTCGGCCACCTTGTTGGCCACGCCTTTTCCCTGGCTCATTTACTTACCAGATTATATAACTCATTTAGCACCACAGGCTCCCTAACACACACTATGAAGCTGGCTACCATAACAGTGCTGCCCAAGCCCAGTAAGGACCCTGTGCATTGCTCATCATACCAGCCAATTTCTTTATTAAATGTGGGTGCTACGATTTTTACCACCATATTAGAAAGCTAGCTGTCTCCAATTATCAGGACCTCATAGATCCAGACCAAGCAGGGTTTATTCGTGAGCAGAACTGTAGCAACAATATGAAACATCTGTGCCACCTCTTAGATAAAACTCAATGCTCCTGGGTTCCTGCGCTATTATTGTCAATGGATGCCGGGAAGGTTTTTGACTGGGATCATTGACCCTACCTATTTGCACTGCTTCAAAGGGTGGGCCTTGGTGAGCGGTTCAGATGCTGGGTTGGGTGTAGCTATAAGGGTTCCCAGGTGACTGTACAGGTTAATGGCTTGATGTTGTTCTCCTTTGACATTGCCCGTAGCATGTGAAAAGGCTGTCCAGCTGCTTCTTGCCCTCCATATAGAGTCTTGTATTCATAGGAATCCCACAATATTGAGCATCACCATGGAAGGGAGCGACCATAGCTTGATCTCTATGTGGACGACACCATAATAGCAGTGATGCATCCCCTCAACTCCTTGCCCCCTCTAATGGAGAACTGTAGACTTTCAGGAACGCCTCTGGTTTTAAAGTCAACCTCCAGAAATCGCAGATCCTCAATTTAACAGGGGGTTGTATAGGGTTCCAAATCCACCTCCCACCAGCACAGACTGGAGAGTAACTCTGGCATCAAAAACAACAACAGGAGGGGCAGTACAAGGGATATTTGGAGGATAGACTCCTGGTCCAGTGTGTGGAGATCCCAATACTGTAAACACCAAAAATAGCACACACAGTTCCAAAAGGCGAGAAAAAATATCTACCGGTTCTGCAAATAAGGGAAACCAAAAGGTTGTAAGCACAAGCCCTCACTCACCTTTCGGTGACATGCTTCATCATAGGGCAGTGCTCCTCGTCAGGCCGGCGCTGCAATGCCTGACGGGCCCCACATGGGGGCTCTTTGCCGGAGATCTTTTAGAGTGAGAATGCGTGCCGGTCAAAGATAGAACACGAGGATTGGAATAGGAAGAGTTAAAAATGTCTAGAGGTAACACCTGTTAAATCCTTTAATTGAGTCTCAGTACCTCTGACATGATTAAAAACAAAAGGCTAGGGATATAGTAAAATAATGTCTACACTCCCCATAAACCATGAAAAGAATGTTAATTATAGCTACCGCCTCTCATACTAGGGGGTGGTATAAATGCAAAGAGATAAACACAGGGTCCCCTGTGTTACTCTGCATCAATGGTCAACATGTTTCTCGCTATGCGATTCGTCAGGACCTCAGAAAAAAAACGTACCTAATCCATGTAAAAACTTGGGCTGCCCATATTAGGGAAAGCAGAACCTAAAACGTAGAAAGAAAAGAACATCATAACATCAAAGATCAAAATTAGACAATGGTGGCATAAACTCAATACTTTTTCAAAATTATAACCTCCACTCGTGATGGAACCCAAAGGTGCTGTGTAATCAATAAACAAAAATAACGAAGTGGAAGTACAGATTGGTGTATCTTCCTAGGTGCTTACCCTTCACAAATTGATGAAGGGCCTCTTCAGGGTATAAACATCGGATTTGGGAACAACCTCTATGGTCTAAATATACATGAAAGAGATACACAGGTCATGTATTAAATAAAACGATAGGTTGATAATCATTATGTAGTATGTAAACAAGGCTTCAATGTACACAAAATAATAGCAAGTTTGTTAAGAAGTCCTATACTTAAGTCTATCCACTCCAGCTAGCAAAGAGGGGAGGGAAAGGATGAAGTTTACATAAAAAAGGTGACAAACAGTAATAGAACCATAAAGCAAGAGCTATATATATATATATATGTATATATATATATATATATATAAAAATATAGTGAACCAAATTATAGTCTGATTAGATATCAGGTGGGAGTAGGCATGGCTAACCATCCTGCCAAAAAAAGGGGGGTTAACTGTGGTGTATCCACCATAACTTAAGCGGTATGTCAATCCGTCAGTAAGGGCGAAAAAGGACAAAGATAAGACTCACAAAGTCCCTGACAACAAGAACCCGATTGAAGAAAGTATGTGGGCACCTGAACCAAAGGAAGTACGTCAAAAAATATATATGTATCTTAATGCCCCTCGAGAAAATGTTGGCATCAGACCTAGCGTACCTCGTTATGCGCGTCCATATCCCTAAAGATAAGGGAGGCGTTCTAATCTCATCCCCGATAAAAGGGTATAGACTATACGGTGCTCCCGAGGCGGGACGCGCGTCTCGGAGCAACTGAACCAGCGGAGCGGAAGGGCACAAATACAAAGTTGCCCGCTACTGGGCACAGGATAACAATAAATAGCCCGAGCCCAGAGCACTTACTTGTGCTGAATCGTGGTTCCAGCTTCAAACCTACGGACGATGCAAAACCCCGGAATTGTAGACACCAGCTCGTCGGGAGCTTTTTACAGACGCTGGGAAACAGAAATGGAAAAAGGACTAACAGGAACACAACGGTAAAACCAGTTCGTGTCGGCCATCTTAGAAGGGGGAATGAGTGACTTATTCTTTAGTAATTGATGTGGAAGAAAATAATATAGGCGGAAATTAACACCTTAGAGACAGCAAAAGAAATTGAAAAGTCATGAGAGCTGGGACATAACCTCCGGTTTAAAGTATGGATAAAAACTAATCAATTGAAGCAAGGTGCTATAAGGTAATCTATCATTGGTGAGGAGGTATGTGCGTCAGCCTCAAAACATTTTGTCGTCATAGGCAATGGATGGAGGGCAGTCTGTTGGTTGTACAAAAAAGAGGTCAGTGGAAAAAATTACTCCACTGAATATCGTCGTTAAGACCAACAATATGGGTCTTTAATCTCTTTTTTTAGCTTGTCTAACAATCTTTTGAGGATAGTTGCGTTCGCAAAGTTTCTGGCACAAGGTATCTGCTTGGATATAGAAGTCACTAGTGTCAGAACAGTTACGTCGTATCCTAAGGAACTGTCCGAAAGGTAAGTTTTCACGTAGAGCCTTAGGATGGTGGCTGTTAAAGAGTAAAAGACTGTTCCTATCCGTGGGTTAAAAGAGTCAGCAACATCCCTAGAGAAACTCTACTAACTAACAATACTCGCTTAAGTCAATCTCGATTGACTTGCGTCACTACATTCACTCCCCTGAGCAACCGGATTAAAGGGATAGTGCGTAGACTATGGCCGATCTTAAATAGTGCTGGTGAAACATTAGAGTGCCCTCTCTTCGCATTCAAAAGAACCCACAATATTCAAGACCTGTTAATTCATACCAGACCAAAGACATTTTGACATAGAGATGACACAGGCCCTAGTCAATGGTTGAGAGTTAAGGGACATTACCCTTGTGGTGGCTGCAATGTCTGTGCTTTAACCAACTGTACGCAAGAGATCGATTTAGGAGAATCGCACACCTGGCAATTAAGATCTCACACTAACTGTCGCTCTAAGGATTGCATCTATATGATCACCTGCCCCTGCAATCTTATATATATAGGGATGACAACCAGAATGGTTAAGATGCGGATCAACGAACATCGCAGCACAATTAGATGCAAGAGATCCTCTACTAAACTAACTAATCATTACATCGAACAACAACACACTCCTGATGACATGAAATGGCTGGTGTTAGAAACTATCAGAGATAACTATGACTGTACTACTAGACTCTTTGAGAAAGAACAACGATGGGTGTTCAGATTAAAGACCCATATTGTTGGTCTTAACGACGATATTCAGTGGAGTAATTTTTTCCACTGACCTCTTTTTTGTACAACCAACAGACTGCCCTCCATCCATTGCCTATGACGACAAAATGTTTTGAGGCTGACGCACATACCTCCTCACCAATGATAGATTACCTTATAGCACCTTGCTTCAATTGATTAGTTTTTATCCATACTTTAAACCGGAGGTTATGTCCCAGCTCTCATGACTTTTCAATTTCTTTTGCTGTCTCTAAGGTGTTAATTTCCGCCTATATTATTTTCTTCCACATCAATTACTAAAGAATAAGTCACTCATTCCCCCTTCTAAGATGGCCGACACGAACTGGTTTTACCGTCGTGTTCCTGTTAGTCCTTTTTCCATTTCTGTTTCCCAGCGTCTGTAAAAAGCTCCCGACGAGCTGGTGTCTACAATTCCGGGGTTTTGCATCGTCCGTAGGTTTGAAGCTGGAACCACGATTCGGCACAAGTAAGTGCTCTGGGCTCGGGCTATTTATTGTTATCCTGTGCCCAGTAGCGGGCAACTTTGTATTTGTGCCCTTCCCCTCCGCTGGTTCAGTTGCTCCGAGACGCGCGTCCCGCCTCGGGAGAACCGTATAGTCTATACCCTTTTATCGGGGATGAGATTAGAACGCCTCCCTTATCTTTAGGGATATGGACGCGCATAACGAGGTACGCTAGGTCTGATGCCAACATTTTCTCGAGGGGCATTAAGATACATATATATTTTTTGACGTACTTCCTTTGGTTCAGGTGCCCACATACTTTCTTCAATCGGGTTCTTGTTGTCAGGGACTTTGTGAGTCTTATCTTTGTCCTTTTTTGCCCTTACTGACGGATTGACATACCGCTTAAGTTATGGTGGATACACCACAGTTAACCTCCCTTTTTTTGGCAGGATGGTTAGCCATGCCTACTCCCACCTGATATCTAATCAGACTATAATTTGGTTCACTATATTTTTATATATATATATATATAGCTCTTGCTTTATGGTTCTATTACTGTTTGTCACCTTTTTTATGTAAACTTCATCCTTTCCCTCCCCTCTTTGCTAGCTGGAGTGGATAGACTTAAGTATAGGACTTCTTAACAAACTTGCTATTATTTTGTGTACATTGAAGCCTTGTTTACATACTACATAATGATTATCAACCTATCGTTTTATTTAATACATGACCTGTGTATCTCTTTCATGTATATTTAGACCATAGAGGTTGTTCCCAAATCCGATGTTTATACCCTGAAGAGGCCCTTCATCAATTTGTGAAGGGTAAGCACCTAGGAAGATACACCAATCTGTACTTCCACTTCGTTATTTTTGTTTATTGATTACACTGCACCTTTGGGTTCCATCACGAGTGGAGGTTATAATTTTGAAAAAGTATTGAGTTTATGCCACCATTGTCTAATTTTGATCTTTGATGTTATGATGTTCATTTCTTTCTACGTTTTAGGTTCTGCTTTCCCTAATATGGGCAGCCCAAGTTTTTACATGGATTAGGTACGTTTTTTTTCTGAGGTCCTGACGAATCGCATAGCGAGAAACATGTTGACCATTGATGCAGAGTAACACAGGGGACCCTGTGTTTATCTCTTTGCATTTATACCACCCCCTAGTATGAGAGGCGGTAGCTATAATTAACATTCTTTTCATGGTTTATGGGGAGTGTAGACATTATTTTACTATATCCCTAGCCTTTTGTTTTTAATCATGTCAGAGGTACTGAGACTCAATTAAAGGATTTAACAGGTGTTACCTCTAGACATTTTTAACTCTTCCTATTCCAATCCTCGTGTTCTATCTTTGACCGGCACGCATTCTCACTCTAAAAGATCTCCGGCAAAGAGCCCCCATGTGGGGCCCGTCAGGCATTGCAGCGCCGGCCTGACGAGGAGCACTGCCCTATGATGAAGCATGTCACCGAAAGGTGAGTGAGGGCTTGTGCTTACAACCTTTTGGTTTCCCTTATTTGCAGAACCAGTAGATATTTTTTCTCGCCTTTTGGAACTGTGTGTGCTATTTTTGGTGTTTAGAGTAACTCTGGCGCCCTTCTGTCTAAAGCGAGATCTGACCTCCAGACTTGGACAAACTATACCCTCTCTTGGCCTGGGTTCCTGGTAACCATTAATATGATTCTGCTGCCTAAGATTCTATATGTTATGCTGACTATACCTCTACAACCCCCTCTGCATGCTCTGAACAGATTACAACATCTTACAGAAGACTACTTCTGGGCGGATGAGAAAGCTTGCACAGCCAAAAAACAGACCTACCTAGCACTGGCAGGGGGCAGCCTTGGGATTCCCCAACTTACGCGTTATTATCTGTCTCCACGTTGTTAAACATTGATAATTGGAAATCCAGATTTTCCTCCAGCATGTCAGAGCTGTAGCTACTTACAATGGCAGCAGGCAAACTGCAAAAGAATAGGTGATGACTTTGACCACGTGGGGCTATTGGATTTTTCTCAGATTGAACGCCATTATAACATCCCATCCACTGCCAGCTGGCAATACCTAGCTATACGTCACTGGGTTACCTGGCCTTCTGTTCACCCCCAAGCCAGCTTCCTTTATTGTCATTTGAGAAATGGCTTCTTACTAGAAAAATTGATAAGCATCTCCTCTCGGACATATATGCTTTTCTCATTGCTTCACCGTCCCATGTCAAATCAGCTGCGCTGGAAAATATAGTGCGAACGCCCCTTCACCTCTAAAGAGTCATTCGACATTCAAAAATCGAGCTTATTCCTCTGTGCACAGCAGTTCATGCTGAGAAGCGCTTCTCAGAATAGTCCACTATTGGTACTATACTCCTGCACAAAAACAGCTCAGTGGAAGAGGGATGGGAATGCACATTGCTGTAGGGGATGTGACCAAGAAGGAACCTTGACTCATCTGCTTTGGCAGTGCCCGAAGCTTCAACATTACTGGGCTGAAGTCGTCGCCTCCATCAACGAAATGTATGATACTGAACTCCCTAGATTCCTGAGTTACATTCTGCTGGGCCTCCTGAATGCCTAGCCATACCCTTTGAAGTCCATGCGAGGGCGAGCCATCACTCTGGCCCTATGCACCAGTAGGTTTTGCTGACACGATGGGGTACTGCCTACTCACTTGAACTGGCTATACAGAATATGGGATCTCCTTAGCATGGAGAAGCTAACAGCCTATGTAGAGCAAAAAATGCCTCAATTTGACAAGACATAGGGGTCCTTGTTTGCGGTTCCTCTCCTCTTGTAGATTTGACATGCCCTTCCTACTTACGCTTCCTCCACCTCATGTCTGCAGACCAAAACACCAACTGATCCCCCACAGCACTCACTGCACCCATCTTCTGTCTCTGAATAGGTGGCATGCTTCGCCCATACCCTAAAGGCCTTCTCCTTAATTTGATGGGTAGTTCACTCTCTCCTTTACCCTAACTATCCGTTTCTCTTTATCTATTCTTCTTAGATCCTATCTTTCACCACCTATTGTTCCTCACCAGCCGGTGGATGTAGGTGAGGTATTTTTTGTAATGTAATTTTTTAGTATCAAAACCTATAAAAAGATTAAAACATAAGTGGCTAATCTAATGAAATGTAATTAAGGAATCAGATTCAGATTTCAGTTTGATGCAAAATCCAAATTGTTGTTGCAGCATGAGAAAAGACTTGAGGGCTGCTTTTTAATTTTAACTTTCTTGTACTCAAGAGTGTAATTCTCTAGTCTTCAAATGTTTGTTTCTGCTCCATCATTTGTTGGATTAGAGTAGATATTCCGGTTAACTCATGAATATTTTTTGTTGTTAATAATGGCAATTTAACAACGTATTCTTGCTTGACTCAGAAGCCAGTGTAAGTCTTTGAGTGTCAGAAAGCGGTATATCTGCTTAGGTGATTACTGCTTTTTTACTGGTTATATGGGAAGAAGGAAGGCCAGCTAGGCCTGAATTTCATAGCCAATTTGTGATAGCACGCACTGGAGGTTGGACTTCAGTTCTGAATTAATTAGTCTAAGGAAAGGTTTTCAGGGGTTTAAGAGTTTCTCGATAGTGAACAAAGTGTCTTTAGCTTCAGAGGCTGTTCAGCATGGTAGACCATTGAGATACTAAACTCAAAACATGTACCCGTTTATTTTACCGTGGGTGATAACAGCAGGGGAAAAATCTTAAGGCACGAGTTCCAAGCTTGATTAGCAGATAATAATTTTTTCCTGCATTTCTTTTAAATAAGGTGGATGACATCCAGTCTTGAATCTCCTATAAACACACAAATGTGATAGGAAAGCCTTCCTGGCTTGTTGCTGTACAGCAATCTCAGTAGAATCAGCGTAATATTCAAATAAGTTTCTTTCATTTAAGAGTGCGGAGAGAACCCCCTTTTTTTTTTTTTACCTTTGCTGTGATTCTACTGGTACTGTTGTAATAGTTAGGAATGATTTCCCCTCCTGATTGTCAATTAAGTCCTATTGTACTTCTTGTTTGTTGATATTATAGCTGAGATGTGTGACCTTACAAATTTGTTGATCCTTTCTCTCTGCTTTAACTTTTACATTGAATCTTCTGTAGACTTGACTTAATGATACACAGGTCATGTATGGAGAAAATCTTCAGGTGTAGCTGGATTTATATCATCCTGTTTGTGGATGGCTACACCAGACACTTCCATCAATGGTTCCAGGGCATCTTATACAGCTCAAAGAGTGTTGAGTCTAGGTTTGAACATTGTAAGGCTCCACACATCATGGGAGTCATTTCTGAGGAGTTGCTTCTGTTCCTCACTAATAGTTGTCTGTGAATTAAATAGGGAATAATCCTTCTCAATACAACTACTCCCATGTGAATGTGATGCCCCAAAAAGTGCAAGAGCTATCCCTAAACAATCATATTAAAAGCTGCAGATAAGTCTAATAAGGTAATTAAATGGCAACACAGTTTTCTAGCATTGAGCTGATGTTATGTTGGGCCACGTGTCACCTTCCTAGTTGAAAAGTATCCAATAGCGTCCCATTCATTTGAACCAAAGAAAGTTGTGCCAATGTAAATGTGCCAGGGCAAGAAGAAGGGCCAAAAATAATCTTCCATAGTTTCCCAAAGACTACATGGTCTATCAAAGAATTCACTTTGTCTAGGCAATTAAGTAGATGGTGCATATTTATTTACATTCATTTTCAGTAGCTGAATCCTGCTTGATTGTTGTGGACTAAAGAGATGACAAGGTTTGCAGGATATTTAGAAGTAACCTTTTGAGTGATATAGGGCTCCACATTCCGAAGGGAGATGATCCAGAAAGACTTGCAGGAAGTGGTGAGCCTACCATGTGTATTGTACAGACATCCTGATTTGACTGACTGTTAACCCTCTACCCTCGTCTCCTGGAACAGATGTAGCAATTCTGTACTGAAATGACCAGACAGAATTCAAAGATAGTTCGGTCTGGAAGCTAAGAGAAGACAATAGGCATCTCAACTTTCTTTTATAATAAGACTTTCCATTAACTGTGTCTGTTTAGAGTATATTAGGCTGTGTAGAGGAATGTTCATCAGATATTGCTTAATAATGGAGTCATCCCTGAGGTGATGTGTGCTGTTTATTTTCTATAATATTTGACAAATACTTGAGCCATCCTCATATAGTCATAGACTGTTTCCCTCTGCTTTATCACCTGTCTCTCTGCACTAGTCACCACACCAGCTATGTAAGACAAGTAGTTTTCCACCTTTGTTGGCAGTTTCACTGTACTGCTTTGTACCCCAAAGTAATGTATTTTGGTATTTTCTGTTGCTACCTCTTTATATTCCCAAGTCACTCTCTGCAAAGATTACAGGTCAAGGTGAGTGTCCTTTATTGGGAGACCTGCTACAGCAAATAGAACCTCCTTATCTGAATCTCCGATCTTCTGAAAATTACACTATGCTTTGTAGGTATGTCTTCGCCTACCCTATAGGACTGATTTGTATATCCCTTACACATTAAGTTGGCAGTTTATTGCACCTACATTCTTCTTCAGAAAGAGAGCGGTTGTTGTGTTCTTTCTCTTATTCTTCTTTTATTTCTCTTTTCTACTCTTCTTTTTCTTCTTTCTTAATCTTTTCTCTTCTTTCTCTTTTCTTCTTCCTCTTCTTCCTCTTCATCTTCCTCCTCCTCTTCCTCCTCCTTCTCTTCTTCTTCTTCTTCCTTTCCTCATCATCTCCCCCCTAATATCTATACATCTAGAAAACATAATAAGCAAATCTGGGTTGTCTCTGGCTTGGGGTATCATGTTTCCATGCAGTGCAAAAGCTGAACTCAGCAGTAGTTTGTTAAATAATCTTGTGTTATGGATTGTTGCGATGTTATCATCCTAGATGGCAACTTAAAAAGAGGGGTTAGATTTTTGATTGGTGGAAGCAGGACTGGAAGTTTCATGTATTCGGTTCTGTGTTTGGCTCATAATGTGCTCAGGAGTGCAGGCAGCCCTCGCTTGTGCAACACTCAATAGAGACTGCTGAAGATATATACCATTAATTCGTAGATGGGCTTTCAGGAGTTTGTAGAGGGTCTGAATCCACTTAATGTAAGCAGTGTGAAGTTCCATATAATGAAGCACCTCCCATAAGAACTCAGAGGAAACCCAAGAAGAGGTCCTTTGTGCATCTCATAGTATGTTAAGTGCTTTTGGAAGAGTTTCCACACAGTCGGTCACGGCTACAACAAGATTTGTGTAGGAGGGTGTATCTTTTCCAACCATCGAACTGTCTTGAATGTCAGACATTAAGAAATATTGTATGTGTTTAATCGCAACTACCTCACAACTCTCCCACTATTTCAAAGACCAAAACCTCCTGACTCCTCCGAATCCGGATTTCGATCCAACTATAGCACAGAGATAGCCCTGACCGCAACCACTGATGATATAAGGGCCTTCCTGGACCATAGCGAAATGGCAGCCCTCATTCTCCTGAACCTGTCAGCAGCTTTCAACACTGTCTCATATCACATCCTGATCAACAGACTCCACTACTTTCGGATCATGGACATGCTCTCAAATGGATCGCATCATTCCTCTCCGAAAGAACCTAGAGGATCCGATTCCCGCCATTCACATCGGATCCCAAGAACATCACCTGCGGAATTCCGCAAGGTTCATCCTTCAAACCAAACCTCTTCAACATCTACATTATTCCCCTGGCGCACACTATCAGCTCACACAGACTCAACATCATTTCCTACTCAGATGACACCCAGCTCCAGCATCTCAATGAATGAAGAGCCTACCACCACCAGAGCCATCTTCCACACTTACATGTTGAACATCGCAGAGTGGATAAAAAACACTATCTCAAACTCAGCTTAGGCAAGATGGAAGTCCTCACCTACGGGAACACCACCTCCCCCTGGAACAGCACATGGTGGCCCGCTGAACTCAGCCCACCCCGACATACTATGCACGCAACCTTGGCATTATCCTAGACGGCAGGCTTTTGGTAAATAGGCAGGTCAACACAGTCTCATCCGCCTGCTTCCACACCCTCCTCATGCGCCTCAGGATCTTCACTTGGCTCCCAGTGAACACCAGAAGAAACGTCACGCAGGCCCTCGTCACTAGCAGACTGGACTATGGAAGCACACTTTACGTAGGGCTCACTGCACACCTCCTGAAGAGACTTCAGACAAGACAAAACACAGAAGCAATATTCATCCTCGACCTCCCCAGAAGGACCTACATCAGCCCCCCCCCCCCCCACCGTAAGAAACTACATTGGCGCTCGATACAGAAGAGGTGCCATTTGAAAATGCTGAAGCATGCTTACAAAGCCCTTCATAACGAAGGGCCAGCATACCTCACAAACGACTTAGCCTTCACTAACTAACCAACCAACCAGACTCTTTCAATCTGCCTCCCTCTTCCTCGCAGACACACCTCGGATTCACTCAACCAATAGCAGAGGATGCTGTTTTTCGCCCTCGGTAGCCAGGGCACGGAGCAACCTCCCCTGCACCTCAGGACCATCCATCACTCAAGCAATAGAGGAAAGAACTCAAGATCTGGATGTTCGATTGAAGACCACTGCACAGCAGCCAGCTTCCCCAGTGCATTGAGACACTTACAGATGATTTGCTGTGCTTTATAAATGATTGATTGAATCTACAAGCTAGGATTTTGCAATTATATATTCAGAAGTCAAAAGGGAGATTGATCTCTAATACTTCAATTAACTGGTTCCTTCTCTTTTTTTCCAAGAAGGCTGCTATTGTTGCATAAGCCCAGGAATCTGAGAACTATGTTGTGTAATCTGAACTAATTAGATACAGAGGGGTTCATTCACCTCTCAGTAACCTACAGTATAGATTTATGATGGTATGTTATTGGGACCAGTGTCTTTATCAGATGGCCATTGCGTTACGCAGGGTTAACTTCATCTGTGAAACCTGCACTAGTATTGGATCACTTTTATCCTTGACTGGAGGAAGATAATCGCGACCAAGAAAATTATAGATAATGAAAGTGGCAACAACAATGTCTTTTTCTACGATACTTATCAAGGTCCTCCTTCCCAAATAGGAAGCACAGAAAATTCCAATTATTTCTAGTAAGGAGTATTTTAATATTACTGCAATTGAGGGAAATTGATGAATGATCAAACGTGTTAACTAGAAACAAATGAAATGTCCACTCTCTTTTTACAAGGTGTTGGTGTCCACAATTATCTGTTAGCCCTAGAGTGTTTAATATGGGTCTGTTTGCTAGACCTGGTGGTTCATACGGGGCCTGTATGAATCGTCATGGACCTGTCCAGACAGATGCTAGGGAATGCATTTAAAATCTGTATTATTAATAAACGGGCCAGAGAATTTTAGTTCCTTCGAAAGGCTAATAAAAATTTGGAGATATCGAAATTAGGACTGTATTGTGAAAGAGTAAATAATTGTTGTCACCTCTGGAGGCAACTTGTGCCAAAAACCTGCAGCTATCCTTGTCAAGTTTCGCAAGCACTATTTTATAATTGCTATTTAGAATTTCAGTGGTAACCTCTTTTAATCCAGAGGCTGAGTAGCTCACATTTCACAAATTCTAGATGGTACCTAGACTTTGCTAGCTTTGAAGGCATAAGATATTGGGTTTTTATCAGTGGAACTTCAGATAGTGTCCTAGGCCTTCTGAAACCCTTGCTAATGCTATTCACATTCCTACTTACTATTGAATTAATTGTGTGTGGGAACAGAAGTATACGTTTTGTGACGTTTGCAACCATTGTTTGAAATATACTGTTCCAACCATTGCACATGGAGAAAGGAGAAAGGTGAGCTGCGTGAGACATTAGCATCATTAGTTAAAGCTTTCTTTTTGCAGTCGTGACCACCAGCCCTTCAAACTCTATACCACCCATAATCAGGATGAATCCAGACCTCCTCTCTATCAGAAAGTGGTTAAAAATCTATGTATTCAGACTTAATTTGAATTAATGTATTTTTCCTTTCAACTGTATACTTCTGACTCCAGATTCCTCACCTCTGGAATATTTCAAGTGCAAGGATAAATAACAATGCTTCCTGCGTACCCTTAGTTGGGACAGTATGGTCCATGGTGACCTCACACCACTCCAAAAGTGACGTATCGGAGCTACATAAAGACACCGTTGCAGACTGATGTCATCTTCTTTCTTTCCATGTCCTTTGACGAGGATGCCAAGCTCTGTTGCCAACTTTTTAATTTTGTTGCTGACTTCAAAACTATCCCATACACTGTGCGGTGGAGGCAAGTCCTGTCCAGAGAGATGTCTGCCAAAGACCCTTTCGTGTGCCTGTGGTACTTGGGCTCCAGTCACAACTTGAAGTTGTGTGATCAGCCCACCCTCATGCAGCCAAACACAATCAAAGAGCAGGAGTCACACCTCCACGGAGCATAAGAAAATGTTGTGTTCTAAACAGATGTCCTGGCCTCTTCCAAGTCACAGGACTGTTGTTGGATACAATGTCAGTCCCACACAAAGTCCTAGTACCTGTTGAGTCTTCTAGTAAGTGAAATTTATGATATTTAAAAATGTGCTGTAAGCACAAAAAAGCTAAGCTAAACTAAGCTGGACTTGACTGCCTCCTACCACTCAGTTGGATGGCAAGTAGCAAGGGTGACACTCTAAGCATCCCCCATCTTCAGAGTCAGAGCTGGTGCTGCATTTGCTCCCTCCAATCTGATTTTCCTGGGCTGTTGTCAAGCCTGCAGCAAATAGTGGCCTCAAGGACAGGCTGCAAGTTTATTTCGTGCTGGCACAGATAACAACTTCACTTGCTGTGGTATGGGGGTCCAGTGGTGGTGTTGGTCCCTGACCTCACATCCAGTCCAGTCTAATGCTGTACTACAAAATAAATAAGGTGCTGGGGTTATTCAGCCACACCGTCAGCCTCATCCTCTCCCTCAGTGCCAGTTCCATCACATGCTAGAAGTCCTATTCGGCTTTGATTCAGATGTAGTCCAGAGTATTACACTTATGAAGGCCAATACTTAGTCTTACAAAATGCAAAGGGGATAGATGCCTCAACAAAGACAGTGCTGGACTCACCACCTGGTCCATCAGTGGAAGGAAGTGCCTATTTTACTGTAGGAGTGTGAACCAAAGCCAACTGATTGAAATTCAGATTCTTCAACTAAGTCCAACTTCATCTGAGCCCCCATTGTTTTTTAATGAGGCCCTCACAGACACACTTGGCTGCTTGGTCTAAGCCATGCTCAGCCCTTCCTGTCAACTGATCTTTGGCCGGAAAGCATAGACCAGTTCCTGGTGACCATGACTTTCTGATGAGTCATCCAGTTCCTTAAAGCCTTATTGATGCAAGCCTCCACAAGTAAATTCAATCCAAACACTTTTCCTTCGAACCCCTTGGATAGATAGTCAAACATATTGATTCATTCAGCAAGAAAATGTTTTCCTCAAGTAGCCTAGCTTTATGATCTTTGAATGTACTGTGCTTTCTAGGTAGGTACAGGTACACCCTTGCCTTATAGAACATGACCATCAACATATTGCTGCCTGTCCTGGAGAAACTCTGGACTTCGCTGGCCCAAAAGATGGACAAGACACAGCAAAGTAAGTGTTGCTGGACACCACTGACTTTGTAGGCTGTGCTGTTGGCACCACTGTAGTGCTTAGAAGGCATATCTGGATGCGATCTACTGGGCTTTCATGACTTTATCAAGTGCCATTTATAGACATGCCTTTTAATGGATCTAGATGTTTCATAGAAAAGGGTGGCTCGGTGCTCAAAAGATTTAAAGACAGTCACGCTACAGTACGAGTTTTGGGATCATTGTCTCCAGCTATACAATTCACAGACAATATAGAAAGTTGAGGGGCGATTTCAGAGGCCTAGCTTACCATGAGCATCATGCTTTCCAGCCAATGCAGGAACAAACAGCCCTTTCTGTGCAGAAGGTATGTTGGCAGCAGAAGCTGTTCACTTCAGCAGGGACTGCATTCTCCAAATCTTGCTCCCCTGCTACAGTATCTTCCAAGCCGCTTTGATTTACCCTCCCAGGCCTGCAATCAGACAGGAGGGGCAGGATGCAATATTTAGTTCCCGGCTGCAAATCCATCATGTGAGGCAGATGGGCTATACACGTAGTTAAAAAGGACCATGCCCTGCATTTGGTTTTGTCCCCAACTTTTATCCCCCCTCCCACCAGAGCAGTTCTCGGCAGATCACTCCTTTCTCTGCTCTGTGGGGACTGAATGGTGCGCCTGGACCTACAGGATGCTTATTGTCATATTCTTATCCGGCAGTTCCACAGATGATACACAGAGTAGTCAAAACACTTTCAATTTGCTGTGCTGCCTTTGGGTCTTACATTGGCCCCTTGGGTGTTCATGAAAGTAATGTCGCTGGAGACAGCGTTTCTTCGAGGTCGAGGATACTTGTATTCCTGTACCTCAAGGACTAGTTGTTAAAGGCGAGCTTGCTGCAGTCAGTCATCAACCACTTTAGAGCAATGACAGGCTCCTGATTTACTCGAGGTCTTCCATCAGTAAGTCCTGCGCTGAGAATTCCTTACATCTGAGCTACCCTGGAGCACTGTAGTGCTCAAGGCCTTTCCACTGACACAGCGAGACTGCGGTATTCAGGGTATAATTCTGACATTTTGTGCTCAGTCTATGAAGAGGGTTCTGAGGCTCCTCGGGCACCTAGCCTTGTCAATCCTCCTTGTCCTGTACACCAGATGGCACATGCCAACCCTAAAATGGGACCTGAGGTTTATTTGGGCTCAGCACAGGCTTGCCTCTCCGACTGAAATGTCAAAAAGATGACTCTTGTGTGAGACAGGCAAAAGCCTGACAAATGGTAGGATACTGTTCCATGCCTTTCCGGATGTCACAGTTGTTATAGATACTGGGTAAGGAGGCCACCTGGGGCAGGGAGACACCAGGGGACTTCGTTTCAAAGCAGAGAGCCTGCTCCATGTCATTCTTTTGGAGCTGTGGACGAACGTTCAGGCCCTCAAAGCCCTCTTCCGAATATCAATGGCAGGATAGTACAAGTTCTAATGAATAGTAGAACCGCCATGTGGTACAGTGTAGGGTCCTGAATAGTACCAGTTGGCCTTGTCTGTAGAGGTGGCTGACCTGGGTAAGATCTTTTTTTTGGTCAACCACATGCCAGGGTCTCAAGCACCAGAGCAAACTAGCAAAGTAAACATTGACTGGCAAACTATGAGTGGTGTCTCTATCCCGAGGTGTCAAAGACTATCTGCGAGCTGTTGGGCATGCCCTGGCTAGATCAGTTTACCACCAACAAGGTTCCACAGTGTCATATTCCACACACTTGAGATTCCTCTAAAACAGTCTTTCGGAAATGGATTCCACCTGGGATCGGACACTGGTCTCCTCTATCAATTTTCTCCATTAACTCACCTGTTTTGAATTCTCAGGAAAGCCATTGCAAACCATGAAAAGATCATCTGAATGTCTCTGGACTTGAACAAGAAAGAGTGGCACCCAGAACCCCTTGAACGTGAGCATTTACCCTGTGATCCAGCTGCTCCTTCGGGACGACATCCTGACGTAGCAGCAGGTGACGATCTGCACCTCTGCACAACTTATATCTTCATTCTTGGTGATTGAGTGATGACAGTTGAATTCTTTTAACCTGTCACTTGAAGTGGTAGATGTTGATTTTGGAACCAGACATCTGTCTATGAAATCCAGCTATTCCATGCACTGGGAAATGCTTATGGCCTTCTGTGCGGCCAGTCATCTCGACCCCCTGCAGGCCAAACTTTATGATGTATTTTAGTCAGTTTTTTCATTGGTGCAGAATGACACTGCATGGGAACAGTTAAGTGTTATTTGCTGGCCTCTTCAAACATGTTGTGTTTGCCAAACCAGCCCTCTCTTTAAATCACTGGTTGTGATGCGTTTTCTGAATGGCCTCTTGCCTATCATCTCTCTAAAGCTATTTGTCATGTTGCAATAGGACCTACATCTGGTCATGACTTCCTTATTTGCACACCATTGGATCCTATACACAGTTGCTTGCTATGCCTTCTGACAATCGGGACAGTCTTTCTTGTTTGTCCGCCACGCTGCACGCGTCCTGAGTGAACTACAGGCACTCACTGTGCAACCTCCTTACACAATTTACTTTCTGTACAAATTGGTGCTGCCCTTCTGCCAAAGAGTGCATCACCCTTCTATGTGTGGCTGTCATTTACTTTGCTAACATTTTTGTGCTCCTCCAAACCCTCTTGAAAGAGAAGAGACTCCTTTGGCTTGACCCTAAAAGAGGGTTGAATTTATACTTTGACTGTCTGAGAGACCATAACATTGATGATCGGCCCTGTGTAGATTTCACTAAATCCATTATAGTCAAGGCAATCTAAAAGGCTACTGTGTTGAGATGGCTATGTAGCTGCATTATAATCAGCCATGTCCTGACTAAGAAGGAGTCCCAAAAGACTTACACAACTAAGGCCAAGGCCACTACATTAGCATTGGGAAGGGGGTAAACACGGCATATGGGTTTTACAGTTGATTCAAGGGGCAATGTCTTGCCTTTCATTCATCCCCACCCTTTCCTCCCTCTCACAAGAGCAATTTTCATCAGATCACAACTCCTTGGTGCAGATCATCACTGCTCTGGATCCAGGGGATTTCTGACAGGTTGTGTCTTGAGCATCAGTACATATGTTAATGAAACACTACAGCCTTGACATTTCGGTCTGATGGCAGACCCATTTTGCCCTATCAGTCCTGCAACACCTTCTAATCAGAGTCCTCTCCTCTGACCCTCCACCTTTGGTAGGTACTGTTGCAGTATCTATTTTGAAGGGGAGGAATCTGTGATTAGAAATATTTATTAGAAAACCAAGTGACTTACCTTCAGCAATGCTGTTCCTGATATGTACTCCATCTAAAAGCACATTCTTCTCTGCCCTCACATTACCTTGTTCTGTAGATTGGACTTCTGAGCATCATAATTAGGTTCAAAGTTAGGTGTTGGCATAGTCACCTCGAGTATGTTTGAAGGTCTTCATCTGAGGGTGGAGAAAGAGAAAGCTTAGAAAACTAAAATGAGTTTGCTGGTGTGGCGCTTGTATACAGCTCTGCTTTGTCACATCCGGGTAGTGTGAAGTCACTGCGGAGCTGCATGGTGCCACCTTCTGGTGCACAGAGAGCATTGCTGAAAACATCTCCAGATCACGTCTTGCATCTAGTCATATTATAAAGGTGATTAATTTGTGTTTAGGTGGAATAGCCACAAAAAAAAGCACTAATGAAGGTAAGGTAGCTTGCTGTTGCACGCCTGTCAATTTTACTCAGGTGAGTTCTAGTCTGTTCCGTAATGTCCTTTTTGTTTGAAAGTTAGACCAGTTGGCCATTTACAGGGACACACGTAAAGTTTTATTTTAAGCCATTGAGTTTTTTCAGATCAGGCCTGGAAGATCTTTTCATCCATTGACGAGACAGTTTTGTGCCGTTTTGTTTGCGTTTCTCTTTATAAACAAGGATTTTGAAGGTTCTTTTTCTTGTGACCCCACTGTTTTCTTTGTATACATTTCAGCTAGGAAATTCTCCCAACTTGTTGGGTCTCTTCTGCGGCAGTGCATGTATAGAACAAGGAGGGACTTGTAACCATCCATTGCTTAACATTTGCTGGCTTCGTTGTCACTCCTATTTGCTGGCTTCTAATTGACCACCACGTGCTGGTTTTGCATCCTGTTTTTTCGGCTGGAGTACAAAACTGATCATTTCAGTTTGAGTGCTGACCTTCCACTGATCGTACTGTGATTGAGGTACTACTTTTATTTATTTTTTGTTTTCTTCAGTGTCGTCCTCGTTGAACCTCTTGCTGTTTGGAGCTATGTTTTACAATGCCACACGCACTTCAAAGAAGCCCTTTCCTCCTTTGAAATGGATGTTTGCTGTGACAACAGATGTTATCTGCTTTTATTGTGACAGCAGATGTAATCTGTTTCCAAATCTATTTTTACTAAGACATGGAAATGGACATGAATGTAATTGTTTTCTTGAAGTGATAGGATTTTTTTTTGCCAAATTACATTTTTTTTCAGCATGGGGAGATTAGGTGATTTGCTCAGAATCATAGGGATGTTGTGCTGAGACTTAACAAGCATTGACAAATCGAGTGGGTCTCCCCTTTGAGGCTATTAGCTGTTTCATAGCTTTTTGTTACTGCTGTACAGCATGGACATTGCCAACTATGGCAAGGAATCATAGCCGTGTGGCAGATGTGTAGCATGGCTAAAAATACCAATAAAAAAGGACTACGATGTATCTTATACTAATGCACTTTTTCAATTAAAAATATATATATTTTAGCACTGGCTGGTCATCCTTTTTTATTCAAATTAGTTTTAGTCAAAATGCAAAGCATCTGCGCTGTTGATCAGCATGGCTACAAACAATGCCAAATCCAATAGCTCCCATAGTCGAGACCTATCGGCTTTGCTGTTGCTTGTATTTCTAGAGCAGACCTAGTGAGCCTTGAACTAGTTGTGAAATGCTACCTAATGTGGACAGTTTTCTCAGTCAAACTGCACGTGAGAATATATACGAATCAACAGACTGTACTGCCTCATTCTAACTTTTTACAACCCTGGTATGTGAACAAGACTTTATTTTGGAATTGGAGGGACCTATTTTTTGTGGATTATATACAGTTCCCTATTCCAAGTTAGGACATGTTCCTCTTAAAAACTAGTGAAAGTTGACAGTACAAGATGCCTTTTCCTCCACAGTTTCCTGTCCCCTGTACTCACCTATTTTGATTCCTTTAGTTTTGAGGTTGATAGAAAGTTAAAAAAAACAAAAAAAACTGGTTGGTTTAATCCCAGAGAATTATCACCATGGATGGGGGTGATTTTATGCACGGGGCCATTTACATATTCTGTCGATGCCATCCATATTTATGTTCTGCTCACAACTGCCATTTCCACTTTAATGTGCTGACCAATGAGGAATAAAGCCTTTGATTGTTTTACTGTGTCACATTTATATTAATTTTAAAATATCTGTGTTGTCCAAAGACATTTGCTTCAGTACACAAGTGCATATGAGTATTAGCGGTTTAAACCCATTCTCACTACCTCCGATTTCTATTATGCATACATATTTTACCCTGTGGCCTAGTTTCCAGTTATAGTATTTTAAAATCTCTGTATTAATCTGGTAAACTGGCTGTTTGTGCGCAGTGATCACGTCAATCTTTGATTAACAAAAGATCTGCTATTCATTCTCTCCAGTAGGACTGACAGCCTCCCAAAAACCTTTAGGGAAACTTTTACTTTCCCATATTGTTTAAAGCTGCTTCACAGCTTCAACAATATTTCTGCTGTCCTTAGCATGCAGCTTAAAGCAAAAAAATAAAAAACCTTAGTGGAAGTTTTGCTTTAGCTGCCTGAATGGGTGTAGAACTACATTGACTAAGGTTGTATTGTGTGATGATGCTTTTGTCATTAAAACCAGTGTGTGGCAACTCTTGGTTGGGGCGGAGGGCACAGGATGGACAGGGACTACTGGACTACGCCTTTGGTAGCTGGGAGTATTTGCCCTTACTGTCCGGCAGACTGTCCTAATATGGCTCTGCAAAACTGGACAAGGTACAACCCCTTCAGCACTTGAATCAGTCACAGGTTTCTGAGGGAGGATAATGTGGGGGATACTGTAGGCTCGGACCTCAGTGTACACATGGCAGGTCAATACTGTGATTGCCTAGAGCTTCTTTTTTTATGATGAAAAGTACTTTATTACTCTACAAAACACAATTGTACAGAAAAAAAGAGTATCCAATGCCCACTAGGTGCTTGTGAGGCTAATACAGCTTGGGAGGCTGACCACCCTCTCACTCTAATTGTCTCTCTGCTACTGCTCCCCATATTCTGGGAGCCTAGAGGCATAGTAACTTGTGCTGATGCAGGGCTTCCCCTCTTGTGAGTCACTGGGTAGGTTATCTTAGCAGTTCAGTTCCTCACTCCTCCGTGCAATAGTAGTAAGCTTTGTAGCTCAAACATGCAGACGTGGTTACTCTGAGCTGCACAGGCCCATTTACGTGTCCATTCAACTATTGTCGTGCCCAGTCTTCCAGTTGTGACTGCCACCAACCTACCCTTCCAAGTTTCCAATCATGAGGAGAGCACACACCCTTTTCTTAGCTCACTAGTTGGTCTACTATTTACTCTGTTGAGCATATTTTTGCTTTCCGAGCATTTGAAGATGCTTAATCAAAGTAAATCCATTGCAATGTTAAAGCATATTTCAGTATTCCTTTATTCAAAGTTTATTTCAAGTAGACCCAGCTAACTTGTTTCATTGCCTCCAAGGAACTTAATCAGGGCCTATAAAACATATAAATAAACAATCACCAAACCCATATTTACCAAATCGACAAACATAGAAACAAGTAAAAAAATAAGATAGACGTTCTCAAATATACAAATATTAAAACCAAAGTTCATTCATTACAACACAGCCCAATTTTTCATTTTTGAACTGATTCTTCTCACATTGCTTCTTAACAATTCTTCACAATGTGTATTTATGGACAAACCAATGTCAAACCATCAATTTTGTTATCCCAACTAGCATACAAATTAAATTGATTTGTCATCTATCAGCACTGAAATGACATATTAGTGTTCTAATATCACTTCAGGTATTAAAAAAACCTGATCACTGTAATTATAGTTTCATAAACAACTCATACAAATGCAATGATTTAATCGCCTGCCCACTCACCTGTCATGATATTCTTTCAAATCCACCATACAGTTTTTCATAACGTGTTGTCAAACAAATACATAATCATAGCATCACTCGGTGCTACTAAAATTCACCCCATTTTCAAAACTTGATATAATCAACTTGTTATGGTTCATCCACACTATAGATATTGTGTATCATGTATAAACACTTGCCATCTTAGATCGGAATTCTAATCTGACCTGTCTGGGAACACTACTTGTTCTCAAATTTTTAAATTTAATTTAAATTGAGTTTTCCCAAATGGTCACCATTAAAAACATCATTTTAATATAGATAGGAGGGGCAAGATTGAAATCATCATTTCATTTTGATCACTCGATTAAACCTATACATTAGGAATGCATTAGAAAAGGTTACCACATGGTGCCTTTCCAATCTCCCTATCAGATAGTCAATATATATGTTCCATCCCTATATATTTACTTCAATTTGTCCACCTATTATTTACACACCACGGTGTTCCAGAAAATCTTTTCAACACATATTGGTACTCCTTCCTTGCACAACTTGAACTATGTTAAGGTTAAGCCGCGCTATGCATATCATATATCACTTAAGGCCAAACAAACGCCGTCTTGAATTGGATAAATAAACTGAACCTTCAGGAGATACTAGTCATTCATTGGTTTTATGATCTTATCAAATTGTGTTTTCCCAAATAATCATCATCAAGCGCAATATTGTGGTAACCCATAATTAATCATCAATTCACCCAGTTTTCAGAAACTCACTTTTTCATTATTTTAAGAATCATCATACAAGATCACCTCCTATGCACAATCTAAAATAGAAAAATGAATAAAAGGTCCATTAGCTCACTGAGGTAAACCTCTGTCAAGGAATCACATTAGAAAAGACTCTCATGCACATAAAATATGGGGATCTCATGCCATATGGCAGTGGTCTCCCAACATTTTAATGACACCCCCCTCCCACACCCACCCAGTTGAAAAATAAAAATCATTGGGCCCCCCTGAGAATCTTTCACAATTATTTGATAAAGATGGCAATGTTTAAATGTGTCTAGACCTATTTAAACATTGCAGTTAAGTACTGATACCTTTTTAAAAATGCAATAACATGCTTCTGCTTAAAACAAAAGCCTGTTATTTGTCTAATACTTCTTTTGGCCAGAGTCTTTTGCCCCCCTCCCCCTCGGGATCACTTGAGGCCCCCCCAGTTTGAAGACCTCTGCCTTATGGTCTTCAATTCCCATCGGCCTCACCTTTCTACAGTATCCTGTTTCCTCCTCCATAATTAGTGTATTTATTTTTTCCCTACAATTAAACTGCTTATCATGGGAGGTAATGTAATTCCCTTTCTATAGCCAACCCTCTTTCCACTGATCTCAATCTCGCTATCCATTCAGCTTCTGCTGGTCTTACCATCAACTCGTAATCACCCCTCTTTTAGTAAAGATAACCCTTTAAATACCATGGAATGTGAAATTCACATTACCAGGGTGTTTTTTCTTCCCTATGTTGATACATAGGGCTTTTGCTATTGCAGTTACTAATTGCTCTTTGATGCCCTTGGATGCTCCCTTTTAACATGCGAGTGGTATTTCCCACATATACCTTTTTGCAATTACAAATAATAACATACACCACATGTGTGATGTTACAGTTTATGAACTCATTAATCTGATACCTTTTACTTGAGTTATGTGAGAAACCCTTCAATTTAGCCACATTGTATCTGTAGATGCTATGGTTGGAACATCTGAAATTACCTTTAGGTTGGCCCGGTAGCCAGCTGCTCTGTAGTTTAGTTGGAATATAAATACTGGAACTCAAACTTCCAATAGTCGGATCCCTCCCATATACAACCTTCAGTTTTGCTGTAAGGATATCAGTAAGGCCAGGTACCCCTTTCAATAAGTCTCAATGACAAGAAAGAATCTTACTTATATTTCATTATATTGGGCATTATAAGTAGTTATGAACATCACCCCACTGCCCTGCTTTATTGTGGGTTTTTCTGTAACACCACCCTTCTCTGTACCTGTTTGACCTTATTTTTTGCTCTATCCAAATTGGAGATTTTTTGCTTTTCATTAATAACCGAGCTGAAACACTCATGCATTGACAAAAATCTCTGGAATGCGCTTCTTAGTCCAAAGGAGGCATTTATTATTTCACTATGCAAGGTTCCTAAAAGGAGATTAACATGTTGAAAGCACACGTTTACAAATGGTCACAGGAATGAAATGAAAACATACACAAATGATTCTCCACTGCAATATACACAGCAAATATATGTATCTATATTACAATGCAAAGCAAATAATTAATTAAAAATGCATCACCGTAGGGCTTGTCTGGTGCTTTATCTTTCTCCTACTAGCAAGCCGATGACCCAGTTCGACTGAGAAAGAGAGAACTCTACCCTCAGGTGAAATATATATCAGGCATTCAACTTCTGAATCCTGATTGAGGTCTCTGAATCTCCTAATGTCGACCTTGGTCTCTTACATCTTTAAAAAACGAGGAAGGAGCTTTCTGGAAAAAACCCATCCTGCTAGGCAAGAAGTATTCAAACATGCTGGCTAGTTTAGGTAAGCTTTGCAAATAACACTTCGGGATTTGGCCGCAATCCCAAGGTGATGATCCAAAACAAGGCCGTTCCCTGACGTCTGAGCACATTCTTATCAGCCAAAGCTCTTGGTGGCAAAAAGTACGAAAACAAGACAGAATGCACATTGCACAATGTGGAAAATCACTTGCAGCTTTTAACATGGCAGTGTCTAATGCTAAGATAAAGTCAATGGGCAGAATGAAGCTAAGGCTAAGCTGAATACAAAATGGAGTCTGTAACTGGTGACCACTGGACAGCTAAGCCAGGTGCAAGGTGGTGCAACACGAAGTCAGTGGTCAAAACACACATTTATCTACATTCCACCCTTTTACCAATGACTTGTATAACCTACAGAAAAATCTCAGCTCAGTCATTAGTGAAAAGCAAAACAAGATGTTATAGCCACGGCTCTGAAGTCTACATACTGCATTTTGTAGCTCCCTATTAAAGTCTAGGTCCTCACTACAATTGCTTCTAATCCTCATCATTTCTCTATATGGAATACTATTATTAACATACCTCGGATTGGCACTAGCCGCTCTCAATGTAGTATTATTGGTTGTTTTTTCCCTAAAAGTCTATTACATAGTTTCTTATCTCTGATGAAAAACTCAACATCCAGAAAGGTTATGGACTCTGAACTATAACTCATACTAAAGTTTACATTAAAGATGTTATCATTGAGATAAACAAAAAATTCCTCCCATATCCATATGGATCTTGTCCAGATAATCAAGATATCATCAATGAATAGACCCCAAAAAGATGTATTTGGGGTCCACTCTTTAACGTTAGGGGACCAGATGGGTATTCTCTGTCTCCGCCCCATAAAGAGGTTTGTGTATGAGGGAGAAAATCTGGCCCCCATTGCAGTTACTTGCAGCTGTTGATATCACTCTCCATTAAATAGGAAACAAATATGTAAGATAAGGTCAGCCATTTTAGTCAGCATTTTAAAATGTTTCATATAGCTTGTGCTCTTATAATTTAAAAAATACTCCAAAGCCTTTAGGCCATACTTATGTTGAATGCTGGTATATAGACTGACAACATCTAATGAGATGAATGACATGTTACTATCCCAATTGATATCCTCCAATTTACTCAGGAAATCACTCATGTCCTTAATGTTTGATGCCAAATTCATAACCAAAGGCTTTAAGTATTGGTCCACATATTCTTATAATCTCTTGGTTGTACCCCCAGTATCCAAAATATTCTGTCTTCCCTGGGGAAAGACCCCACCTTTATGTACCTTCGGTAACATGTATGTAAAAAGACTTTGTGGAGATGTTACTTAAATATCTATACTCTAGATCTGTTAGCAATGCAATCTTTCTCTACTCATTTAACATGACTCTCAAAATCCTACCTATTTTCAATAGGGTTTCCTGGTGTCAGTGTATATTAATTAGAGTCTCCCGATTGGCAGGCAATCTCTCCATCATAATCATCCCTGTTCATGATGACTATATTGCCCCACTTGTCTGCTTCTCTAATAACAATGAAAGTATCCTCCTTTAACTCTGTTATAGCCAGACATTCCTTCAGTGTAAGATTCCCAGGAATTTTGTTTTGGGGGTTTCTACCTATTCTTTTATCCGCCAATCCTAAGAAAATCATCTGTCACCTTTTTGATAGAACATATCAATACCAGCAAACTGTTTTCCTTGTGGCATACATTTAGTTCTTGGTTTATTGTTTACACATTCTTTATCAGTGTCCAATGGAGCACACAGTTCTTGGAAATCAAATGACTCATCATTTATAATCGACAGAGAATGCTTATCTTTCCCATCCTTGATAGTCATATCAGAAATTGTGTCCCTTGTGGTAATAATGTCTTGTATCCAGTGTTGCAAAAAACTTTATAATTCAGCTGTCTGGTGAATGTAAAGAAATCAATTTTCAAATCAATAAAGCTACTATTAGTCAGAACACAAAAATACAAACCTTTGCCCAAGAATTGTGTTTTCACATAATTTAGAATCTGATTAGACAAATTAATCACTTGTATATCAGATTCAGACCTCTCAATGCCACGATCAGTTTCTCTAATTAAACATGGCTCTTTGTTTGATTTTGCATTTCGTACGTGTACCTCTACCTTCTGTTTTCCCATTTTCTTCCCCTTGTCATCCTCCTTTTTTCTGCATACCTATTCTCACTGGTTGTACCTCATCAGAAAAAGAGGAGCTGTGTGGTTTTCTGGTCTCATTAAATTGGGTGGATCCAAATCCTTATTCAAAGAAACATCAGAACTACTTATACTTTTACTGATCTCTTTCTTTCCCTGATCTGTTCCCGTCTCTTCCTTTTCCAGTAATGCTTCATCAATTTTTTTTGCAAAGGTAAAATACCCTTCCATTCTCATAATCTTTCATCTCGTCTAATCTTATTAATTTTCCTCTATTTGATGTTTTCCTGGTCAGCTTTAATCAATGGACATATAAATGGGCCTATGCGGCTCATAGTAACCACGACTGCATGTTTAGAGCTACATAGGATCTGTTTGGTGATCCAGAATGGTTATCTATAAGAGCGATCACAATGGCCAGGATTATAGATGGTCATGAAAAATTAGCATAAGACTTATTTAAATATGCAAGAAAGGGATGCAGAAAATGCCGGATATAACAATTAACAGTCTGAAAGATTAATTCATTCGACTGGAAAGATTGAAAACCAATGGACTGTCAAAATGGTGGGATGGGGTAACACTATTTAAAAATAAGTGAATACCTAGGGGTCTGAGAATTTTGATTTTTCCTACATTTCATGATTTGGATGAAGATTTATTGAAAGAATGGGAAGATAATTCCCAAACTAGCCCAATTTTGGAGCAAGATAAAGGCTCTAGAAGGTGAGGTCAAAGAGATGAATATTAGAGATTTGACAGAAACATTATGAGATTTTGAATAATGTGATTAAAGCTCACCAGGAAAAGATCAGAAAGTGAACTTAATAAGATTAGACAAGATTAAAGAGATTATGAGAATGGAAGGGAATTTACCTTTGCGAAACATTTGATGAAGCATTATTGGAAAAGAAAGAGATGAGAACAGATCAGGGAGGGAAAGAGATCAGTTCAATAAATAGTTTGATGTATTTGGTTCCACATAATTTAACTAATGAGACCCGAAAACCCCATGGCTCTTCTTTTTCTGACGAGGTACAACATATGAGACTAGGTATGTGGGGAAAAAGGAGGAAGACAAGGAGAGGAAGACGGGAAACTAGAAGGTATAGGTACACGTATGAGAAATCGAACAAAGGGCCATGCTTAAGTAGAGAAAATGATTATGGCATTGAGAGGTCTGAATCTGATTAATAAGTGATGAACTTGTCTAATCGCATTCTAAATGATGTGGAAACAAAAGTCTTGGAAAAAGATTTGGTTTTAGTGTTATGACTAATAGTAACTTTACTGATTTGAAAATGAATTGGTTTAAATTCACCAGACAGTTGAAATAAAAAAATATTTTTGAGAACTTGGATAGAATACAGAATTACCACAAGGGACGCAATTTCTGATAAGACTATCAAGGATGTGAAAGATGTGCATTCTCTGTTGATAATGAATGTCATTTGATATCTAAGAATTGTTTGCTCAATAGGACATTGAATCAGAATGTGTAAAGGATAGTGGTTTGAAACCAATATCTAAATTTGTGCCACAAGAAAAACAGTTTGCTGGTATTGATTTGTTCTATCAAAAGGTGACAGATGATTTTCATAGATTGGAGGATAACAGAATAGGTAGAAACTCCCAAAACAAAATTCTTTGGAATCTTACACTAAGAAATGTCAGGCCGTAAGAGAGTTAAAGGAGGATACTTCAATTGTTATTAGAGAAGCAGAAAAGTGGGGCAATATCGTCTTTATGGACATGGATGATTATGATGCTGAGATTGCCCATGAATTGAGATACACTAATTGCTATAAATTGACACCGGGAAACCCTCTGAAAAATACAGTTAGGATATTGACAGTCATGTTAAATGAGTGGAATGAGATTGAATTGTTAACTGATCTGGAGTATGGATAATTAAGTAACATATCTGCCCGAGGTCCTTTTATATACATGTTACTGAAGATATTTAAAGGTGGGGCTTTTCCCTCGGTAAAACAGATTATTTCGGGTATAGGGGGTACCACAGATAGATTATCAGACTATGTGGATCAATTCCTAAAGCCTTTGTTTATACATTTGCTATTGTTCGTTCAGGACAAGAGGGCTATCCTGAGTAAATTGTAGGATATCAATTGGGATAGTAACAGGTTATTCATCTCATTAGATGTTGTCAGTCTATATACCAGCACTCAACATAAGTATGGCCTAAAGGCTTTGGAGTATTTTTTCAAATCTAAGAGTGCAAGCTGCATTGTACATTCTAGAATGCTGAATTAAATGGCTAACTTTATCTTGCGTAACATTTTTTTCCTATTTAATGGAGATTGGTATCAACAGCTGCAAGGAACGTCGATGGGGACCATATTTGCTCCCCTGTACGCGAACCTTTTTATGGGGTAGTTTGAGAGGATGCACTTCTGATGGATATAACTACCTGTGGATTCCTCACCTTATGAATTCTCCCCGTGTGCCAGCATTTGATGGGAAAGCTTCTTCCCAGCTCTCCTCGTTGACGAGGATGTCACAATTGCACAGCTCCACACGCGACTCCGTCTGACGTCACCGTGCCAATAAGAGGTCCTTGCCGGCGTACTGACGTCCGTTCTCTTTTTTCCGTACTTTCGACGTTAACTGTTTTCTCTTAGCTCTCGAAGTTACTGTTTCGAAGGTGTCTTATTGTACTCTGTTACAATGTGCCCTCCTAAAAAGTCAGGTTTTAAACCTTGTCGGGAGAGCGGGGTCAAATGTCTGTCACGGACCCTTACGACGACTGCTTATGGTGTCTGTTCGGACCACGATGTAGGGTAACGCGCGTCCTGCTAAAGGATGAATCCAAAGGCGCTGAAGGAAAGAGAGGCTAGGCAAAGAAGGAGCACAGAAGACATCAGAGGTCTAAGACTAGAGACTCTTCATCCCATAACTCTCCTAAGAAGAGGCGGCGACATGACTCTCCGCATCGTTCTTCTGGAGGTCAATCTCGATCTCCGTCTCCATCCAGACGGTGTCATACGACGTGGGAGGTTAGTCACACTGTAACTTCCAGCCTCAAAGTCCTCAGGCTTCGTCGGCGCCATCGCTCATTGAGGTGGTTGAGTCTCCAACGCGTCCTCACTTTTCACCTGGAGCGCATGAGTTGGTGCCACAGGTTCCGGGTCGGGCCCAGGCACTGCATGAAGATCCAAGGTTTCCTGCCTTCCCGACTCCGGGAGTGGATCCAGTGGCATTTCTTAATGCCATGTTCACTATCTTCAATACGGCTATGGCCCCTGCTGGTGCACCGGCTGGTCCCACGGGTCCTTTGGCCTTCTCCTTGGCTCTCCAGCTCCATACAAGTCGGCTTAGTTTGTACCTTTTTTTCAGGCTGAGGATGCCAGTTTGGCGCCGATGACTTCGCCTCGTAGGCCTCCAGCGCTGATGACATCGCCGCTTGGACAGCCGACGCTGATGACAGCACCTCATATGCCAACGGCGCTGATGGAGTCAGCTCTGGCACCGGATGGATCCCAGTCGGGTCGGAGTGTAGCTCCTTCTTCTCCTGGTCTGCGCCCATCGCTTTTGAAACTGGCATCATCCACGTTGACAAACTCCATGTCAACGCCTAGATTGGAGGCCAGGTTAGGGTCGCGGAGGAGAGCGTTAAGGCTCTTGGAAGAGCAAGAGTACCAGAGTCAATTGATGCAGGAAGGAGAGATTGCTGAGCCCTTGGGAGAATTTAAGGGCCTAGACTCAGCTAGAGGGCTGGACACTTCGCCTGAGTGGGATCTTTAATCTCCAGGGGAGTTTACTGAGGAGGTGGCTTCCTTTCACTCGGTTATCAAGAAGACTGCAGAGTTTTTGGACCTTCCATTGCCAGCTGCTGAAGCCAAAACTAACATTTTAACTGAAGTATTACATCCTTCTTCTACTTCAGCGGAGGCCTTGCTCTCATTCAATGATGCTCTTACGGAACCTAGCTTAGAGATCTGGAGAAAGCCTGTAACATCATCAGCTGTGTCCAGAACTGTTGCAAGAAGATACAGAGTTGCCCCGGGTGATCTGGGATTTTTGTCACAACATCCAGCTCCGGAGAGTTTGGTAGTCCAGGCTTCGTGTTTGGCTCGCCCTGCTCCAGGATCTTTTCCTGTTACTCCATCGGACAGGGAGTCTAAGAGTATGGAGCAGACGGCTAAGAAGACTTTTTCATCCTGCAGTATCGCTCTGAAGTTGGTTAATGCTAACTGCGTGTTGGGCAGATATGTACACGCCTTGATGGACACGGCTACAACTGTGGTGCCTAACTTGCCGCAGGATATGCAGGGACAGTTCCATTAACTCTTGTTGGGCTGCAGCAAAGCAGATCATCCAGTCTGGTCTGGATACTACAGTCTCAGTGGCCAGAGCGATGGGTACTTCAGTTGTCACTAGGAGACATGCATGGCTGAGGTCTTCTGGATTTTCATCGGATGTCCAGACAACTTTATTAGACCTGCCTTTCGTTGGAGAAACGTTGTTTGGAGCCAAAGCAGACTCTGCCTCAGACCGCTTTAAGGACAGTAGAGCTACAGCAAAATCTTTGGGACTGCAGGCTTCCACATCTACTCCTTTCAGGTCCTTTAGGGTGTTTGGCTGTGGAGCTGCTTTTCATGGGAGACCTCAATCCATGTTTCTAACAGTCTGCCAGCCTTTCCTATAGATCCTTTAGAGGGCGGGGAGGGTTAGAACGCGAGGAGCCACCCAGCAGCACCCTGCCTCATCTTCTTTCTCTGGGGGAGTACAACAAGGAAAGCAGCCTTAGTTTTCCATCCATTTTAAGTCATGCTTCTCCCGTAGGGGGAAGGTTATTTCAATTTCTCCACGAGTGGGAGATGTCACATTGGACTCCTAGGTACCGAATATTGTGGGGAAAGGGTATGCTCTTCCCTTTCGCAAGTGCTCCCTCCCATCCCTCCTCGTCCTTAGTTTTGTTCAGAGGATCATCTCCTGTTGCTGCAGCAGGAGGTTCAGGTCCTTTTATCGAAAGGCGCAGTGGAGTTGGTTCCAGAGCAGGAAAGGGGTCAGGGATGCTATTCGAGATATTTCCTGATTCCCAAGAAGGATAGGCGAATGAGGCCTGTCCTGGAGCTGAGGATTTTGAATTGGTTCCTCAAACAGGAGAAATTCAGGATGCTGACTCTAGCGCAGGTGCTTCTGGCGTTGAACAAAGAGGATTGGATGGTATCTGTAGACTTGCTGGATGCTTACTTTCATATCCCCATTCTCAAGTCACACAGGAAGTATCTCCGGTTTGTGGTGGGGTCGCAACACTACCAGTTTGCGGTTCTTCCTTTTGGTCTTACTTCCACACCTTGAGTCTTTACGAAGGTGATGGTGGCGGTTGCAGCGTATCTCAGTAGGAAGGGAGTTATCGGTATTCTCTTACCTGGACGGCTGGCTGATCAAAGCCAAGTTTCCAGAGCTCGTGCTGCATCCTCTCCAAATGACAACACAGTTGTTGTTGAGTCTGGGTTTTACGGTAAACGTGGCCAAGTCTCACCTGGAGCCCTCTCAACGGCTCCTGTTCATAGGGGGCAGTACTGGATACATCATTGGATCGGGCCTATCCTCCGCCTCAGCGGATCCAGGACATTCAGGTGTTGAGTCCAGTGTTTCAAAAGGAGTGGTTGTTCCAGTCCTTAAGGTTCTTTGTCTGCTAGGTCTGTTTGCTTCTTGCATTCTGTTGATCACTCATGCACGTTGGCACATGAGGGCTCTCCAGTGGTGCCTCCGCAAACAGTGGTTTCAACACAAAGGGGATCTCGAAGAGTCGATAACGTTCTCCAGAGATGCTGCAGTGGATCTTCGATGGTGGGCTGTGGACGGAACCTTTCACAAGGAAGGCCGTTTGCTCTACCACCTCCAGTGGCCACGGTCATAACAGATGCGCCTACTTCAGGGTGGGGTGCTCATCTTGGGGACCTGGAGATCAAAGGTCTTTGGTCTCTAGTGGAACAGACTCTTCATATCAATCTGTTAGAATTGCAGACTATACATCTGGCTCTCAAGGCCTTCCTCCCGTCCCTTGCGGTCAGTCAGTTCTGGTCTTGATGGACAACACTACCGCAATGTGGTATATCAACAAACAGGGAGGCTCTGCGGCTTTGGTCCTGGGCTCTAGACCATCGGATTTGCTTAGTAGCAAACCATCTGGCCAGAGTTCTCAACATATATGCGGACAGTCTGTCGGCATTTCTCGGCTGACCACGAGTGGCGTCTTGATCTGGTTCTTCACATCTTCAGGTTGTGGGGTTTTCCACGGATAAACCTATTTGCCACTTGAGACAATGCACACTGCCAGTCGTTTTGCAGCCTCCAGTATCCAGTGCAAGGAGCGTTGAGGAACTCATTTCAGAAGTCCTGGTGCAGCCAGTTACTTTACGCGTTTCCCCCCCATACCCTTGATTCCTCTGGTTCTGAGGAAGATTCACCAAGATCGGGCTCAAGTAATTTTAGTAGCTCCGGATTGGCCGAGAATGGTGTGGTACACGGACCTTCTCCAACTCTCACTGTGCCCTCTGCTCCGTCTCCCTCTCAGGGCAGATCTCCTCTCGCAGTCGCAGGGGCAGGTTCTACACCCCCCACCTCCAGAGCCTGCATCTACTTGCCTGGAGATTGACCGGGGCAATCAGAGTTATTTTTCTTTCCCACTGGAAGTGGTGGATGTTGTTTTTTCGGCCAGGCGACACTCCACTAAGACTGTATATTCCGGCAGATGGGCAAAGTTCATGGCTTGGTGTAGAGAGAAACAAATTGATCCCTTGAAAGCCCATTTGTCTGATGTTCTGTTTGCTTTAACTTTAGCACAGAAGGGTTTCACAGTTGTGACTGGGTGTGTGTTTGATACAAGTTTACAAGGACCTGTCCCCACCATATCTTTTACACGGCGTGTACAGAAACTGTAAACTTGATTGACTTTGTTCTACTTGAAACCAGTGGAGTACGTTGATGTCAAGATAGCTTTGTCGTGCTTTTTACTTATTCGTACAGTCTCTTGTAACATGATTTTGCATTCTCTGATGCCTTTATTCTTATTTTATTTTGCAGTGCTGTAGACTGTTGCTGTAATTCAGTTAAGATATAATCTGTAGTTTCCCTCAGGGGTGCATTTGCAGGAGAAGTCATTTATTGACACCTGCTGGTTGGTGCGTTCTTTTTTTAAATAAAGAACTTCACTCAGAATCTGCTCTGTGAAGTAGAGAAGTGAATCTGTCCAGATGTTGAGATTTGTATTTTTTGTTGTTTTCATTTTTACCTTGTGTATGCTTATGCTGTCCCCAGTTCTTGTGAAACAACCCCCCTCCATCACTGTCACTAGTATTTTATTTTGGTTTTATTGTAACACAGGGTTTTTTCATTCCATCCTTTTTAAAATGGGTGATTTGTTTTTGTGTTCATGGTCACCGTCCATCCAGTCTTTGGTGAATCTATTAATTGTTGTCATACATCTAATACTTAAGACTATAGTGTCATAACATCTGCACCAACATTTGCATATACATATTAAATAACAAGCCCAATGTTGCAAATACTTGGGCACCCTTGCAGATTACTTTTTTCTAGTTGACCAGGTGAAAGGTCTAATTAAGAGCTACTAAATAAGCTTTAAGAGGAATGAGCAGCTCCTTCACAGCTGGTCCTTTCACCTCATCCACTTCTCAAAGTAGTTAATATGTTCCAGTGTGTTGTATGTTGCTACCAAGTCGAATAATGTCAGGATTTTTATTTGGCTTCGGTCTGCCAACCTGAGCAGACAATTTTTTAGATCTGCAACAGCCAACCTTGGTGGACATTCTTTGCTATACCACGTTCAAAAGTTATAAGTCCCCCTTGCCATGGTATGGGAGGCTAAAATATGCCGGTTTGTCATCGGATCTTTGGGGTCTACTTCCTTTTTTTTATTTTTTTTAGATGGCTGTGTTTTGGTCTGTTTTAGTGCTTAGGGACCAAAGTTCAGCTAAGAAGAGCTGTTTAGTATTCTGTGATATTCATAGAGATAACTTTGAGCAGGGCATGCAGGAGGACATGGTTCACTTGGTAGATTGGGTGTTATGGTTTGCACTGCTATACATGATGGTCTTAAAGAGTGAGTTTAGAAGGTTATCTCGGCTCGAAGAATATTTTTTCTGTCAAAGAAGTTGAGTAGCTTCTCAGTGTATTATGTACTTGTGCGTGGAGTGCTAAATAGCAGTCCAGTTCATTGATTTTGGAACACATCTTTAATAATTTGTCCTTGCGTAGTAGTGCTTTTTGCCTTGCTGTCTTCTGCATGTTAAGCCCTCATATATTCTTTATCATCTATCGCCTTGTCATCTTCAACAGACATTTGATCTTGATTACCAGTTTGACTCTACCTAGAGAGAAAAATAGTATTTCTAACTTGAGTTCAGATATGTAGCCATCCAGCCATGTGATCATGACAGCTTTCAGGATTCAGCTCAATACTGATAGCGATCGAGTGTTTGAGCCTGATAAACAACTTGTAATAATGAATCATAACTTGCAGAAAGGGGGAACACCATTGATTACTTATGACCCAAAAGAATTTTGTTGGTCATTGGTACCCAATGATGGGGTTCTGGTGATTTTGGGGATAAAGCTAATTTCATTTTGTTCCACCTCCCCCCTGCCCCCCCCCAATCATACAACAGGTTTGGCAATTTCTGCCATACTTTATCCTGTACCACAGAGGAGTTTGCATCTAATTAGCACTAGTTTAATAATTATTTAAGGAAGTGCATTAAGCTGGGTTAGATGGAAATTTAAAATGTTTACCTGTTCCCCTCACTTTACTGATTTCTGTATTTATCCCTTCCAAGACACTAAGGGGGTCATTTTGAACCTGGCGGCCGGCGGTAAGGTGGCGGGAACACCGCCAACAGGCTGGCGGTGTCCCGCCAGCTATTATGACCGTGGCGCAAAAGCCACGGCCATACCGCCGGCCCCTCCACTTTACCGCCAGGTCTCCGCCTGGCGGTCATAATCCCCAGGGCAGCGGTGCAAGCACCGCTGCCCTGGGGATTATGAGTCCCCGACCGCCAGCCTGTCCGTAGCGGTAAACACCGCCATGGAAAGGCTGGCAGTAAGGGGACTTGGGGTGCCCCGGGGGGCCCCTGCACTGCCCATGCACTAGGCATGGGCAGTGCAGGGGCCCCCAGGCATAGCCCCGTCGCACATTTCACTGCCCGAAATGCGCGACGGGGGCTACTGCACCCGCTGCACATCAGCATTGCCGCCGGCTCAATTACGAGCCGGCAGCCATGTTGATGTGACATTTCCGCTTGGCCAGCGGACGGTAACAGTTTCCGCTGGGCCAGCGGACGGTAACGTCATAATAGGGAGGCAGGAATACCACCAGCAATGGCGGTATTCTGTCTCCCGCGGCCCCGGCGGTCTTCTAGGAAGACCGCCGAGGTCGTAATGACCCCCTAAGACAATTAAATGCAGAGCAATTCAATCCTCATTGACTTGTTCCTCTTGTGCTAGACCATACATCTCACAGATCTCGCTAGAGAGCAATGATCTCATGAGTCTGACATCATTCACTGCCTTGTGTTACTCTGGCATTCATTTTAGGAAAGTTGGACTGGAGACGGTTCAATGTCGACCTACCTTCTTGAGTAGCATCAATATTATGGTGTTTCTACAAAGCAGAGGATTATTGTGCAGCCTTGCTTTTCGGTGTGATGTAGATGTGTATACTTAAAATTTAGTGAACTAACTCATATTATCAATGAGTTACATAGCTGTCGCATAGTGCTGCATAACACACAATTGTGTAATTGGTAATTACATTGTTGGATGTCCAAGACATATTGTATGGGGTCAAGTACATGAAGTTTTCATGTTTATCCTTTGGACAAATAGGCCCAATTTCCTGCAGCACAAACCAAATTGACTTCAGTTTAACAGTACCACGATATGGGCCTGTGGAAGAACATTGCCTGCAGTTGAGGGAAGATTTGTAGCCCAGTGTTAATGCTGTAACTTGTAGTTATGATGCTTTAATGCAAACGCCATTAGTAGTAGGTTGAGCGGTGTAAGGAAATGCTGTGAGCTCGGATTGCGCTAATGGCACTCGTTCCAGTATATAACTACGTGCACACGTTTACAAAATGTATCAATGTGATGCTACATATAATAGTCCCAGAATGCTCACTGACTAAATGAAAATAGTGCCTGAAATCAAGATTAATGATGCTTTGCTCTCAAAATAAATACAAAATACACAAAAATAGGAACTTTTTGCGAAACTGTCCAATTTTGGTAGCATTTCGTTTAGGCATCATTTAGTAAAACGTGCTTGATACAGGCTAGTTATTAAAAAATAATACTAATAATTGAAATGCACACATTGCCATAGTAGTTCCCAAGTGAGGAAAGCTACTTTGTGTGCTGACGTGCTCCTACTGAAAGAGCTATATGGTGTCACTCACTGATGTTTTTTAGGGGCCCAATTAATGAAGAGGGTCACAAAAGTGCACCCGTGGTATATGTCTATGCAGTACTGCATATTTAGGACTCATTAATTCATAAGTATTTACAAAAGTAGCCCTGAAACCTGTACTTATTTTTTAACTACATTTTACTGTGAGCAAAAATGCATGTGTATGTTTCCTCCGTGTGAGAATCTGCTGAGCAGTGCAAGTTCACTTTTCCTACAACCTCTTTTTTTCTCCACTCCAGAAAAAGTTTTACGTCTGCACTTTTCAGAAGAAATTTCCAAAGTGTCCCGGGGGGGGGGGGGGGGAGTTTAGAGAAGAGCTGGTAAAAACCCTTAAACATGTAAGTTTGTAGATGTGCACAGACACAGGTTATTCCAATCCTGGAACTACTACTTCTCACTCTTTCCAGCTCAAGTATGTAGATTTGCGGAAAGGTGGAAAAATCCGGGCATTGTTAGAATCCCTGCTATATTATGCATAGTGGCATGATTAGTAAGGCTATTTTCAGAGCTCTGATTCCATAAGAACGCTGCAGTAATTTGCCACCCCACTGCATAGCACCAAAGGGAAAACTGTTTTTTTTTTTTTTTTTTAAACAGGACAAGTAAACTTAATATGAAGCATTCCATCCTATGACCAGCAGATATTTTATAAAAGGTCCACAACTCTGCGTCTAAGTTCGACTTTTCTGGGTGTTTTTGCTCTAAATTTTTATCATAGATGTAGATCGATCTTCCATTTTCTAAGGTTGCTAACTGTCCACTTTGCCTGAGTTTTGCTCTTGTGTGATCATTGAATTTAGTATCCCTACCTATACTAGGGGCATAACAGCTAAGTCCCAAGCTAATGTTGATGAAAGTGTGCTACAATCTTTCCTTCGCTTCAGGCAACACAAGTAGAGAGTGTCTGTATTCCTAGTAAATAGTATTAGTTTTTTTTTATTGTTCATATCTTTTAGGATATAGTTTTCCATGTACATGAATTAAATGTTCTTCACAGATGCTAGATCCATTCCTCAAGTAGCATGCCTATCCTACCGGAAAAAAGATGTTTGAATCTTAGTTCTGGAGACTTCCTCTGGTGGGAAGAGAACTAACCAAGGGGACAGATTCCACTATCATTCTGTTTTTTAACTCCTTTTTTGTAAATAACAAATCTATCTCTTATTTTTTGCTCTAATCTTTTCTGAAAACTGTTCGTTTTCAGCTGGACTCTAAATATTGCCATGAACCTCCTTAAAATTAAGTTGAACTGAGAGCTTCCCTTTCCCGGTATTTTCCTGGTGCATCATTGAGAAAGCAACAAGTGGGGAAAAGACAGCTCGGGCCTTGTTTTATTAATTCAGTCATTGAAACAGCACACCTACTGAGGCTCACACTTTGATGGAAGTAAAATGCTACTCTAGGTGACCTAAACATTTGACGTGGTTCCGACGTGAGCCGTGCGGAAAGTTACATCCAATTGATTTTCATTTGACAGGAGTGATTCCAAAAATGGTGCTTGTTGGGAGAGGTACACAGTAAGAAATGCAGTTTGGTGAGTAGATTCGTATTCAGTGCCATTTCTTAGTTGAGAGGGGAGGGGCGGCTAAATTACTTGTGAAATACTGTTTCTTTGGAACTGTACATTTTCCTTTTCATCAATTCGGTTACATTTTTGTTAGAAAGCAGACTGACATTTCTTGCACCGCTCTGCGATGCCTCCCCACTCAGACACCACACTAAAGGCTATCTGTTGACATAGATGAGGTATTTTTAAATATCACCCTAATGCATTCCAGAGTAAACATTAAGTAACTGTTTCCTTTATTACTGGCATATTAAATCGCATACAAGTATCTTTCTTATAAAAGCAGTTATAGCTTTCCCAGTGAAACATTTTATGCACTTTTTTCAGCACAACTTCACTGCCTCCACTCGACTGGCCTTTACCAAGCCATTATGGACAATGTGAGTTGAAGGTGGAAGTACAACCCAAAACGCACCACAGAGCGCACTACGAAACGGAGGGCAGTCGAGGGGCAGTAAAAGCATCCACCGGTGGACACCCTGTCGTGAAGGTATGTTGCTTTTGCCGAAGCAATCTTTTACTGTCAAATCAAATTTTGCTGAAAAATGTGTGTTCTCGCGTAGACTTCAGCTTGATCTAACATGACATAATACATAAAGTAAACGTTAAAGATTCAATCGAAGCTCGTCATAGTCCATATAGAGCGATTATATGTAGCTGTCAGTTCGGATAGATTGTTTACTCATATTGTGCTTTTACATATATGACAACTGCATTTTATCTTTGAGAATTGCAACATGGCTGTCTATATGGTTTAAATAGCTCTATATTTCGCCCTTAAGTTTTTTTTATTTCTGGTTCGTAATATAATATGATGATGCTGTGCCATCAACCTAGTTCCCTACTCGTGAGCACCTAAACAATTCATGTGTTTTTAAGGCTCTTTTCTCATCCAAGACCTCAAAACCTATAATCTTTCTTCTTAAGCACGTCCACTCACAACGAACTGTATGATGCAAAGTAAAAATGGCATTTTAAGCATATTTCTAGGCCGTTTACTGTGATGTGTTTGAGATAACGATCTCTTCCATCTCTCATTTACTTCAGCACCTCTTAAAACCCTTAACCTTCCTGAATCACTCCTTATTTATGTCATAAAATTGGCTAAATTGTTTGAGCGAGTAGACAATATACATTTCTCATAGTCCTTTTCTTTTTTTCCAGTCTGTTTTATTGTTTTGTTTTCGCTGTAAACTGTACAGAAATAAGCATTACGCGTATGTATAATAATGTAGGGTGTAACATCGACTGTTAACTAATGTAGGTTGTTCTACAAGATGTAGTTTAGAAACAGATGGCCATACGTGTTTAATGTGTTAAATCATGGATGTTTAGTAGCAAGGATAACTTCTCAGTGATGGGTGGCGAGGTACCTAATATTGACTAACAGGAGTCAGTAACAGTGGCTAAAGGTTAGACTTTAGTAGCTCATGATTTTGCCCTTAGAAGAAAGTCTTGGGAGATATGATCCTTATTATCCACAATATTTCAAATCTGGAATGGAAATGATTAAGTAATTTATGTATACTTTAAATAGTAAAAAACACAATGAGATTTAAACTGCGTTTGTAAATTGAGGAAATTGTTGCAATTTAAAATCACCCCTTTGCAATACAACGGATCCTTCAAACAGTGGTTAAAAAAAAAAAGAGAAATGGCAAAGGTAATTTGGTTTGACGGATCAGATTTGCACCTTCTTAATAAAATCTCCTGGGTGACCGCCTCACCACTTAACGTATGACAACTATTGTCTTTTGGTGTGGCATACGTGGGGCAGAAGAATGACAGATTAGATTTATTCAACACAGTTGAAGCAATTATCGGATTTCAAATACGGATGGCCCCAAACCTAGTAAATGTGACTAGGGGGATTATGCCACATGATTTTACCTATACAGAGCTTTCACTGTTTGACTTTCAATATCATCTAGGTAGGTTTCAAACTGAGGCACACATTTTATAGACGAGTAAAGCTCTGTGATCTTACTTAGGCTGGACCCTTGTTAATGCAAGACGTCCCTTGGGGGCATCCCTATGAGTTTGTAGTTCCCCAGTACTCCAAATTGTAACCCAATACAGCACCAGTCTCAAATGTGCATGGGTTGCAGTATCTTCCAACCCAAGAAACGTGTATAATGGACAACCTAAGGACATTTTTCGCCAAAATGTTTCTTGCATGTGATCGGAGCTGTAATGTTAATAAAGCTCAGACTCATGTAGGGCTGCAGCTTGAGCCTGGGCTGTGTACCTACACCTCAGTGGGGGACACAAGGCACATTCATACAAATTTCGTATGCCACGGCTAGATTACTTTTACGTATCTGCTTCATCCATTTCACATCACTACCTAATTTTAATCTTCAAATAGTTAATACTTTTTCTAAAACTACTTCATCTACCTTTCCTACTACCCTTGCCTTCCTCCGGGATCCAAAAAACAGACATTTAGTTGTTAGTGTTCACAACCAAGCAGCTGTGCTTGCAAAATTCTGAAAATGTAGTTGAACTGTGCATACCTCATGCTGTGTCTGAGACCAATAACGTGTCATCTACAAACAGCAGGATTCCTATCTTGCTACCTCCAAACCGCGAAGCAGAATCTAAATTTGACAACGTGATTGATGTACAAGGAGGAAATGGTGGGAGGCGAAGACCATCCTTGCCTCACCCTTTTGTTAAATTTAAAAGCTCTTGCAACTTTTGTGGACAACACCTAGCATAAGCATAATTCCCTTGACAGAACTGCATTAAGCCATTCAACAGAACATAAGGAACGTTAAAAATCTCATAGAGCATTGAGGGAATATTATCAAAGTCAGTCCTTTTCCACAGAGGCACCATAATTTGCTGGTTTTCAGGGAGTGGCATATAGTCTGAAGACTTGATATATGAATCTCACTTCTTTAGTTCTGGTGTTAGCTATGACTTTTGTTTTTAATTAAAAAATAAATCCCATACATAATTACATGCGCTTTCAAGGAGCCCTCTTTTTCTGTGCATGTGCTGTAGTGTCATTCACAGTTTGCTTCCTACACCATAGCATACAAAACTGGGCACCGGTTAAGGTCCATTCAGCCATTGGCTTACTTGCTTGGGAGTGACTTTGCTCTTCTGTCGCACAACGTACACATTCGCACAAGTGGAAGTCTCCTATAGGGCCAGGGGCTGCTGGCTCAGCAGGCACTTGTGCATAAAAAGTATACATTTTCGCTTTTAGACAATGGTTCTTTCCACACTGTGCATTCCTTTATACATAATATGTTAACAAAATAAATACTGGTCAGATCAAAAGGTCAGCTGCCAATGCCAGGCCTTTTGGCTTTGCTAATGCTTGTTTTTTAAAGCCAGCATGGCAGTGAGAAGAAGTTATTTTGCTCACAAAACAGAATTCAAGCCTAACAAGGATCATTCTTCCAAAGATTTTTTATGCGCAGTCCTCAGACTAATTGTTCGATAATTTCTTGGATCATTCTTGCAGCCTTTCTTACATATCAGAATGATCTTCACTGCTAGCCAAGCATGTGGAATTGAAGGGCCTTTCACTACAGCATTCACTAATCAGTATGGCAATAACAGTGCCATGGCTTTTAAATCTATAACCTTTTTCTAGATGGTTTACCATTTTCAGAAATTGTACTGTTTTTATTTTATAAGAGATGTTTTTAACATGCATACATTCTATCAAGTGTATTCACATATCTTAAACCCATACTGGATTCATAAATTCAAAAGTTTTCCAACGATTTCAGGCCCAATAATAATGCTGTTTAAAGTTAGGTAGCACCCAGCTGTAACAAATTAGGTTATTGGTTTAGGGGGGTGGAAGCACCACCTAGGCAACAACCACAATCCTTGTCAGAGTGAACTTCAAAATTCACTATGTTCACCTGGGCGTAACCCTTGCGTAGCTTGGCAAAAAAGCAGTCACTTAACTTAGAGGAACTGTGTTAAATATTTATGCAGCACCCAGACAGTAATAACGTGAAAATACAACACAGGAGCTATCCCCCACCAATTTAGAAAAATAAAGTATATCTAATAAATAAAATGAGACCAAAATGATACAAAATCCAATTAGTAGAACCAGAGATATGCAGTTTAAAAGGTTTAAGTAAAAATAGCACAAAGAAGCAGAAAGTGCCTAACTATGGGTATCTGGTAGTGCTAAATGGGGGCAAAGTCACAAGTTCGGGCCAACGCAATAAGAGTGTGGGCCAGATAAAGGGACTAGGTTAGTCCTGCTGAAAAAGTTACTCTCTCAAAGTCTGGCTCACAGAGTTCAGAACTTTAGGAGTTGCTCAGCTAATGCCAACCACAGGTCCATGACCTACTCCAGCAGAGGCCAGCAGGGCTCAGGCAGGTTTAGTTGCAGCAGGTTAGCTGGGCAGTTGCAGGGAGGCTTCCGTAGTTTGTTGTGTCCCTGTATCTCAGAACAGGATAGCCAACTGACCCTTGGAGTCACTCAGGTATTCAGGGAACAAAGGGATGGTCCTCTCCCCTTTAAGCAGCAAAGCAGGCCTCAAGCTGTGGGGCAGTCCTCTGAGAAACAAAGTAAGTCTCAAGCAGTAAGATCCTCTGAGAAACAAGGCTGCCTCAAACATCCGGGCATTATTTTCAAATACATGGCAGTCCTCTAGGGGTTCTCTGCAGGTCCACAAGTGAACTGAATGTGGTGCAGGAGATCCAATTTTATACCCAGCACCACCCTTTGAAGTAGAGGAAACTTCTAGTCCATCCCCATGTTCTGTTTCAGCAAAATTCCTTCCTTCACCTTTCTTTCTTTAGTCAAAATTCCACCTACTCTACTGGAGGCACGGAATTTATTGCCCACTCCCGTTGTTAAAATACATTTAAATTATGCTTGAAAAACAAAAAGGAAGGAAAATTATCAGCAGGGAGTTAAAGATTAACCAGAAAATATATCCAGTGTGAAACTGTACCTGTGTCCAAATGGGCCAAAGTAAGTTTCAGGAGTCATAGCAGTAGCCTTATTTTAGTGGAGAAATTTGGTGTCTGAAATCCTTTTGGGTAACTTGGCAAATTACTGACTCTAATGTAAAAACATTTATAGCACACCTCAATCATAAATGTTTTAAATATTGAAGGTATAGGTAATTATATTCAAAATCACAAAGCAGACTATTTTTTAATTATTAATTTTCATTTTTTGGTACAGCACCAGCTAATTCCATTGTTAATGTATAACAGCTAAAACACATTTTGGCTTTTAAATAGGACTTTCAAGAGTTGTGAAAACTAAACCATCAGCTGTGAATATATTAATATTTGAAAACATATACATATGACCTATATTTACTTCTTCACAGTAAATATACGTCCCCTGGTTTGCAGTAATATCACATCTTCATTCCCATGCTTCAAATTCTATGTTTCACGAAATTTTAGCCAAAGTTGAGATGTAGAAATGACCGAGCACTTGTGATTAAAAAATAAACCATGTGTCAAAGAAAAGCAAATTGTACTTGTTTAATGGAAAGTAGATCCACTATATATTGGTGACAACATGCAGAGGGCATTGCACCTTTATTAACTGTTAGTCGTATATGATCTTTTTATGTTTACCAGACAATGAAAGAGGGAAGTTTGGTTGTGCCTTTCTCATGTTTCATGTTCTTAAGAATAAGTATAAGAAATTGATGGAGACCCTGAATTAATGCTAGAACGTTGGTAATTTATCTCTTAGATTTTATTACAAACTAAATATTTATGAGAGCAATACGTTTTTAAGGTAGATTAAAGTAGGGAATCATGAGGAATCATTGCGTAGATACAGTCTGTAAAATTCATATAAGATAATTTGGGTATAGTATATGGCTACACTTTGAAGCGAAGTTATAAATACCCTAAGGAGTTGAATAATGATAATAATAGTTTGACTTCCTTGATTATACAGAGCTTCAGTTTACTTAAAGAAGAAATCTGATACTCCAGGGGTTCATGACAAGATCCCTTAAAAGAAATGAAGGCTATAGATTGAACGATTAGCAATTGTTCAAAGTTGTGTGATCAGGGAGTTCAAAGCTTCCTACTGGAAATATTTTTAGTTGTGATCTCTAATATTTGAATGGGATCCTACCTAGTGGTGCACAATGTTGAACTTTGGACCACTGTGTGCTATAGGTTGCTCTTAAAAATTAGGAAAGAGATGGCTGCTCTTGACCCGGTTGAACCATAGGTCACACAACTAAGATTCCTTATAATAGATGTGAATACCAGTAGGGAAAATATTTAAAGTAAGAAGAACTTAACAATCAAAAGTTAAGAATCAAAAGGACATCTGTCAGGGGCTCGCGACGCCTCATTATATGGATGTTCAAAACATTTATATGAGCTGAAAAAAGGCCAAGAGTAGTGACCAAACTATTGTTTTGGCTGGTTGATGAAGGAAGCTGTCACAAACGTTATGCATTACTGTTATGCGGCATCAAAAAGGTACATGGTGGAATGGCACTGCCTGTATGGAGAGCTAAAATCTGTGGTGCTTCATAGACCAGACCGTAGCTGTCAGGAAAACTATTGCTAGCATTGTTAAGTTCTTCCCTCAGCAAAAACGATTCCTCTTTTCTTTGTACCCACGTTGGTTGCAGCGGCGTCCTCACTCCCGGTGGCTCTTTCGGACGCTGTTCTTAGAATCAGATTCTTTAGGTTTAACTGCCACTCAAGATGGTGGCCGCAACTCTTTGTGAGGTCATCTCTCTAGTGTTTCTGCCTTAGTCTCGTGCTGAAGCTTCCCTCCAGCTGTTTCTCTCTGGGAGCCTTGCACTTCAACTGTCATCCTGAGAAGAATGAGCAGTGTTCCTGAGGCGCTTCATTTCATAGAGAATTCTTCCAGTTTTGAGTAATTATTTTTCTATATTGTATATTTGTGAACATTTGAACTGTTCCCCAGAGAACCTTGGAACCCCCCTGACCCCTGGAGAAAAGAAGATATTAAGTTAACATTGTTCTCTTAGAGAAAGGCTAGTCTCTCAAAAGATCCAGGTTAGGAGAGCGATAGAATTGGGTGAATGTGAATGGCTGAACAGTTGAATGCACAGTAGGAATGTACTTATCTATGCTCTTAACATCCGACTGCAGGTCCTTCCTTTAAAAAATCCTTATAAGAAAAAGGTGCAGGTTTTCATAGACACACACTGACTATCCTATCTTCAAGTGGGAAACACAGGCTGGAACTGGATCTGGAGGCGGTCTCTCTTTTTCTGTTCCCATTCCCATTTCCCCCTAGCGGATGGTGTGGGAGGGAGTTTGGTAAAAGGCTTCCTGTGGAAGTTTGATTTAATGGGTAATCTTCTGACAGTAGCCGGTGCACACACGTGGAAGACAGCCTTGTTCTCCCTGTGAAGTCTAAGGGTGGAGACTGGAACCTTCACTGGTAACATGGCGGCTTGGGATATAGGGGTGTAAAAGGTGGGTTTCACAAGTATCCTGCCCCGATGAAACCAATAATCTGCAGCTTTCTGGAATAGCAAAAGTTTGGGTGAAAAAGGAATGGGGACTCATATAAATGGTAGCTCATCAAATCCTTTCAGCAGATCAAGACTGATTATGGACTACCAGGGGGTGAGAGTGTCAGATGTCACCAAGCATGACATTAATGACATTAGGTGACTTACCCCACGATTAAACAAGCAGCTAGCATGCCATTGCGGTCACTCAAAAAATGGCTAATTACCAAAACAGGGGACAAGCATATACTATAAGCATCAATCACATGGCCAGGTCTCTGGACATCAGTGGGTTAGAAGAGATGGGTGACCAAGATAAAAAAGATCCCTAGACACTAGGGAGCGCATTAGAATCTTTCAAAGGGCTCAGATCACTGCGTCCAGTGTAGCAGTTAAGGAAACCCTGCTAAAGTTGGCTTCATTTTTGTGCAGTACCTAGAGAGAATACATGCTTGGTACAGCTCCAGATCTAAAAGTTGCTAGTGATGTTGCAAAGACTCTGGTTTGATATTGTACTTACTTTGGCATAGTACAAAGCTTAACCTGTATTGGAGAAAAGTGCTGAATGACGTTGATTAAATGTTTGATAGCCTAATCTTGAGACTTCCAGAATGCATAATGCTTGGGCTAGACAAAGTGACATGCCAGCTCAGGTGTCCCAGGGAAAACGTATCATAGTCCTCCTCTGTGCAGCTAAAAAACATGATTTTGATCAACTGGGCCACAGTTAAGTTGCTGGACAGTAGACACTGTCTGTACAAGGTATGTAAAATATTAGGCATGGGGAAGATCTCAATGTCAGTGTGGCAGAACTGCCATGATGTGGGCAATGTCTAACACTTCTAGCCACTGAATTCAGGGAAATCACTTGCCCTAAGTACCTGAGGGTGCTGAGATTGATGGCTCCTTAAGAGGGGTAGAGACAAGCAGTTGCTTACATTCAGGAACCAAAGGCTTTCAGGTTAGCTCATCAGCCATGGACTGCAGGAGATTGATTGCAGATTCTCACGATGACTGAAACAACAAATTCCATCTGGTACAGGGGCTTGTGGGGAAGGGGCTACGGGAGTTAGGGCTTTGTTGGTTTTTTGCTGTACGGTTGATGACATTTTCACCCTGCCGGCCCACAGATGTAGGCAGGTGTATGTATTCCCTTTTACTTGGTAAAAATTTATAAAAAGAAGTGTTCCATAAAAGAACATCTTAACTAATAGTCAGTTGATAGTCTGTACCTCCTCAGTGCTAGGTGCATGCTGGGCACGTCTTTAGCACTGCTTCTAAATACTAAGGGTGTGTCCAGCACGTCCTAGAAGAAGAAGCAGGAAATTCCTCTGGTGCTCACATCAGCAAGATTACCTTTTTTGATTTTTCAGGTCTGGATGCAGGAAAAAGCAGCCTCAGGTTGTTGTGTTTTTTTTTTAAAATTTATGTATTTATCTATTTTTTTATGATGATCGGTGCGCAGCCACCCTGACATCATTAAAGTGAAATGAGCTGATCATCTCATTTCACTTACATTGGTGCGGGGGCGGATATGAGACCCATCCCCCAAGAATTAATTTAGATAAGGGACGTATCATTGAAAAGAGAAGAATCTCCCCTTTCCAATGTTATCTTTCCCTAGTGGATCCCTTATTGGCACCTGGAATTATTTTATGAGGGGGATCACCCTCCCATGACAGTTGGCTAGTGCTTCTCTCTCCTCTCATGCAAGAGACTTTCTTCCCCCATCCCACATCCCTCCTCCCCCAACCGGGTTGCAGATAGGGATTTTTTCCCAATATATCCCCCCTCAGGGCCAAATGACCACTAGACACCAACATAGTATTTTGAGCAAACGGTGAGAGGTGATAGGGTGGGGCTTCCCACTCATCAGACTGAACCCTTGCCCCAAAAATTGCCAAGTGTGTCTCCTCGAGGCAATTCTATTATGTTTTACAATCTGAAAAATACTTAGGGAGTTTGAGGCCCAGTGTACCCCCAAGGGGGTAGGATTGGGGGGGGGGGGTGGTCAGAAATCTCACTAGACACCTGAAAAATGTATGTGCCATAAACAAGGGATGGTCAGCCTCTCTAGCAATAGCCTAATGCGTCATGCCCCTCCATCCCAGAACAAGACCCCCCTCCCCCTACAGTCAGCCACAGTGGATATAGAAAACCCACTAGACACCAGGGAAAGTTGGCCAAAAAAGAAAGGAGGACCGGGGAGGTTCACGAAGGTATTGCGCCATGCCGCCAACCCAGGACAGCTGCATCAGTCATTTTGCCTCCCTTGGGGTTGTTTAAGGGTGTTTACCCCAAATCTGCCCCTGCTGGACAGAAAGGCCCTTACACACCAGGGCAAAAATAGGCAAATCGGCCCAAGAAAAACAGTCAGTACGCCATGACCCAATCCCAGAATGGGTGCATCACTCTGCTCTCTGGAAAGTGTGGGGCGGGGGCAAAATAGGGATTTCAACATGGTGCCAAAAAAAACGAAGAATGTGTGTGACCTACATTGGCACCAAGCCTTATCCCCATTCCCACTCCTAGAAAAGGCAGTAGTCTCATTCTGCTCTTCCTGGGTGAAGATAGGAGGTTTATCCCAATTGAAGTGGTTGTCCTAAATCTACTTTTCCTAGGTGTGGAAAGCCCACTTGACACTAGGGATTTACATTTGGGCAAATCAAAGGCTTGCTGGCATATCACCTGGCTTTTGGACATACCACCACCTAAAGTGGGGCAAGTCAGTCTGTCTGCAGGGGCAGAAAGCCTGCTAAATACCTGGATATTCATTATGGGGTGGGGTCTGGCTTTTCCTGACATCAGGCCCCACCCGCACCCCTAAAGCCTCAAAAGTCTTTCTGCTCCACTACGAATTAAAGCATCCTCCTCTCTTTGGTGAATTTTGATTCTATTGGACAATTTTACGTATTGGCCTATTGTTCAGCACAGTGGGGCCACTATTGTCACACTTTCCTTGCTGAATGGTTTCACATTTTGGGCTTGGGTAGGCTATCACCTGTAAAAATCTACCAAACCCAGACATTTGTGGAAAGTAGACACAGAGGGAAGTCCAGGGTGTTGGTCCTTGCATGGATCCTGTGAAATTTTTGTATCCACAGTGCCCTCAGACAACAAACTTTGCTTAAAATCAACCATTTTTCCTTGCATTTTTTATGACATAAACTTTCAGAATCCACAGGGATCCACAAAAGTCCTACCACCCAGAGTCGTGGTGGTCTGAATCTACAGCTCATATAACTGGCCATTATCCTCAGAATTTCAGGAAATAATGTATTTTCGTCCACAATATGTGCATAGCCATTGACCAGGCAGGTGTCATAACCTTCTAACGGGCTCACTACCATCTCATATCTATAACAGACTCTCTGGCCAAAAAGAGGTGCTTCCTGCTGTCTGTACTAGGGCATCCCTAGCATAATTTGAGTATTTGGCAGCAAACATCTGCCCCGTCAATTTGTTACCCAGTTTGTACCTACATTCTCAACAGGTGTGTATCCTGTAACATTACAATCTGGACTTCATATTAGCAAATGTATGATTTCACCTTATATCTCTTATAGTAGTTATGAAACCCCCTCACATTCCATATTATTAATTTGTTCTGCATGATGTGCATTTGGCAAATGGCATGGGTCTGTCCAGCAGACCCCTTCTGGGCCTGTCTCTCTCGCAGCCATTTCCCTACTGGGTTCCCGGTGACTCATTTTGATCCTCAGGTGGCATAGTATACAAAAATGGTCTTCGTTTATGATGAAACTTGCAAACACCAACCACATAACAATTTGTCGTCCCACCCCATCCTGAAACAGACACTTAAACCCCCAACTACTGGTCTGCCAAAGTGTCAGCGAGTCTCCTACTGCAATTCAGAGTGTGCACAATACCCACCCCATCACATGTCTTCATCTGTCCCTCAAACAATTTGAAATAACCAAACAATCTGCAGGCGGGCTCCATCTGGTACAGGGTCCCATTTACCATTAGAAGGGCACTGTCCCAGAACTGGTGCTCCATCTATGTATCCTCAGTAGGAGGGGAGCGGCCTGGAGCGCACTTCCCCTCCGAAGGAGGGATTTCGATTATCTCAGCCTTTTCCCACTCCCCCCCCATTTCCAGACAATTGTCCAACCTTAAACAAAGCCCACAAATCACATCACATTTACCATACATTTATATTTTGCATCCTGTCCAACCCATAACATACAATTAAATTTAAGTGGGAATCAACATCTGTGCTATGTCAGATTATGCAGACCATTACTCAGGATCAAATCTTTGTCTGCCATTATCACACCCCACAACCCATTGCTACAGTTCCCAGGCCAGATCCCGTGCCGTGTGTGGCAGCTTTTGCAGACTTCAACAAGAGCATGTCTTCAGGACCATTCTCCTCCTCACTAGCTATGGTACGATCATCTTGGGTAATCATCCTGAGGATCTGGTTAAGATTGTCGCACCATGTCCGAGAGGCCCGCTGTCTCAGTCCATTACTACCTCTGAACTGCGAGCTGCACTCAAAAGGGGGACCTCACCCACTTTTAGCGCCTGTGTATTCTCCCACAGTTGCAGCCAGTTTCACACTTCATCTGGCCGCTGAAAGAAATTAAGTTTTCCCTGTGCAGTGGCCTGCAGAAGTGCAGGGAACAGAAGCATATACTCAAAGTTCAACACCCTAACCTTCTGTTTCCCTGCTGAAAAGGATTTTCTATGCTGTTGAATGTTTCTGGAGTAGTCCAGATAGAATGCAAGGGTATGATTTACAAATGACCGGTTCTCCACTGATCTGACAGCTTTGAGTGTGCAGTCTCTGCCCCCATGATTAAGGATGCGGGCTATCAGTACCTGTTCACCAGTGATACATGCTCTCCCTACACTGCAGACCAATTTTTGATCCTCTGAGGTCTCACCTCACTTTTTAACCATTCTTCAATGAATTTTTCCCTAGTCTCTCCTTCTGCACACTGGAAATCCAACAAAGGCAAAGACTAACACAATGGTTTTCTGATTCCTCCACTTTACTTTCCAAAGAGGTCCTCAGTGTCGCCTTTTTAGCCAGTTGCTGTTATAAGGTAGTTACCACCATCTTCTTTTCATCAACACAGCCCTCCATTGAATGGACTCTATGCAAGACTTTGAGCAGGCCAGCATAGACTAGGTTAATCTTCACCACAAATGTCAGTTTTCCTCTCCAAAGCCTGTCTGGACACCTGGATGTCAGTAATGATTTTTGCTCACTTAGGTGCTTTCATTGTTATCTCGTGAGTCAAAGGCCTTTGGCCCTCCGTTTGTCTCATTGTCCTCTGTTGAAGAGTTGTTGTGTTGCTCTGCTGCAGTTTCACAGCTTTTCTTCTCTGTTTGCAGTTTCACTACTGTATGGGGTCTCGCTATGGTAGATTGTGGAAGTGCTCCATTGTGTACTGTATGGTGAGTCGTCTCACCCTGCCCAGTCCTAGCCAGCAAAGGTAGGCCGGTCAGCATGCATCCCTACTGCACTTACCCGTGGCTCACATTTCCCTACTAAGAGACATTTGCAGCTTCCGCTCCCTCCAGCATCAGGAAGATCTCACCAGGAAGGTCCCTCCAGTCTGTTCATTATTATCAGGAAGCCCCCCTGAGGCGACTTCAGTGTGGTTATTACGCTCATGACTGTGTTGTTTTGCGGGGCTCAGACTGCGCAGCACCCTCTCAGTCCGGAAGGCCCCAACTTTACTACAGGTATTCTCACTTCAGTCCAGGCGGTCCACAAGTAATCAATATCTCCCCTCAAAGCCACTAGGGCATCCCGCATGAATCATCACAGTGCTATGCCATCTATTTTCCCTCATTCATCAGTCATAGCAGTTTCCTTGAGCCTGGCACTGCCTGGACGTTCCTACAGGTGTCATTGACTTCCCACACTCATCTTTGTGGTCCCCTGCGGAATACGCTGACTGCCAGTGGCCAGATCTGGGAGGCACCCAAAAGGGAGACCAATCCTGCTTCAACAGTCTCCCATGCAAGAGAGGATACGCCACAGTCATATCATGTAGTCATCCCTTATGACTAGAAGGGAGGCCAACAACTGGGAATCTGTGTAGTTACTCCCCTGCTCGACAGGGCTAATCACGACTCACAATTCCCTTCAAGGCTGGCCGACTGCCAGCTCCCATCTCCAGATACCGCCAGTACTGAATCTTTCATAGATTCACATGCTTGAATTATTCCCCATTGTCGAAGTGGGAGTCCCCGGTATCATAATAAGTAGTGTACATCATAATAGGCTTTAAAAGGAAAGTAAAGCTCAGTTTAACAGCCTATCTATGTCCTTTCTTAAAAAAGGACCAAAGCTACCCATTGACCAATCAGGCGACAGCACCCTCTGGAACCCTCACCACAGAGGCTGCAGTTCCTCAGATTTTCTACTGCATGTCAGGTGATAGGAGTCTCTCTGAGCTCTGCTCATTTTTTTTTTTTCTTCAGAGGTTACTTCAACTGAAGACTTCTCAGGTCAGCTTTAAAATTTATATTTTTTTAGTCTGGAACATTCCCACCATGTGAGGATCTGCAAGGTAAGGCCTTTTTAAGCCATGTAACACTTGTGACAAAAATAGACTTTACTCAGAGGATCCTCACAGTGAGTGTATTTATTGTCTCTATCCAGAGCATAAGGTTGTGGAGTGCATCACAGAAAACCATAAAAGACAGGGAAGGGAAGACTCCTCTTGTGGTTGCAAAAATGAAAAACAAAAGAACATGCATTCTCTGGTGAAGAAAGTGATGAGACTGCAAATTCGGAAATCCCACAAGAGAGAAAGATCTTTGGAAGCCGAGCCTCCAGAGCCCCACAAAAAAGCACTTAAAAATCTCATGAAAAAGAGATGGTGCCACATAAGAAATCTTCCTCAAGAGTCTCTTCTGAGCCTTCAAGACTGGCTACTAGAGAACGTTCTGTCAGAAAAATGAAATCACTCCTTCTACAGCAAAAATAATTCCTGATTAAAAAAATAGAAATGTAAAAAAAAAAAGCCTTCACCGTCGACGACAGTCTGTTTGACAGTGTTGTGGACGACATCTACGACCATAACATCAACTTTCACAACGGCGACTGCCTATGATAATGTCCTCATCTCCATTGTCGTTGACGACCAATGTATCTTGCAGGATTACGATGAGGCCTCCGTCGACTAAAAAAGGGTAAGATACTACCATCGATGAGCGCTACAACTACAGTGACATCCTTGCTGTCAACGATACCAGTCGACTAGGGTTACCAAAAGATCGTCTTTGCTAACAACGCCACCGTCGAAGACCTCATTGTTGGCGCAGCCACCTTAGATGATACTATTATCGTCACAGTCGACGAAGTTACCTCCAATAACCACGTTGCCTTCAACAACCTTGATGCCTGTAACTGGCCTGTCCCCTGCAGATCAACTATTACATCCGGAGCACACCTCCCCAAGTAAAGTTACGCCATTTCCACTGCATCATTTATTAGATGATGAGTCGGAGGATTAAGGACCTTTTGGAATAGCACACAGCCCATCCGAATTGCGAGTTAAGTACCAGGGCGATGACCAATACTATCATTCCAATGTTTACATGACTGAGAACGTACAGCAGACCTACCAGCCTGGCACACCAATACAGGATCAAACAATCCAGATGTCACAGGACTTGATATTTAACCCGCAAGCAATGCTGCAGGATTACTATAAACGCTTTCCTGAACCTGCACAATCTGCACCCCCATCACAGCTTCAAACACCTGCAAGATCACTTCTACAAATGCCGCCTACTCGCCCTTCTTCGCTATCCTTTTCAGGGATTCCGCTGTCTACAATGCCGTTAGCGGATCCACCATCAGACGATCAACATACATCGCAGGACGAACAGGAAGAAGGAGGAGAAATAAGGGATCAAGCCTCCACATCTTCAGAATGGGACAGCTACGTCATACAGCCGCCATCACCACCACAGCTGCCTCCTGTTGACTCTCCACTGGATGACATTGGTGGTTTTCATAGTATAGTGCAGAGTGCAGCGAAAAGGTTTCAGTTACCTCTAACCTCTAAACAAACAGACTGTTTTGTGTATGATTTTAAGGAACCCAGAGAAAAGTCAGTGAAAGCAATACCCATAATAGATTTCACCTGGCAAGAGGATATTGTACAATTAAGAATCCAGCCACCATTGCAGCCGTCATGCCAAGACTGGACACGAAATCTAAAGTTCAGACAATGCACCAGCTTGGTTATTAGGACATCCGAAGCCAGATTCTGTGATAAGTCAGGCTGCCCAGAGGCGTGCCAAAACCCATCAGCACCCATTACAACACCACCTGATAACGATGGGTGCCAACTTGTTTCTATTGGAAAACAATTATCGAGCAGGCATGGCTGACAGTTTGTGCATCTAATTCTCTTGTGATTCTGGCAAGGTTCAACAGACAGACGTGGTTGGATATGTCGCACTAGATAGATCTCCTTCCAGAGGAGTCTAGAGAAGAAGCCAGAAAAAGTCTTCTTGAGGGTCAGAAGGCATATGCAGAAATCTTAGACTGCGCGATTGACATCTCCGCAACAGGTTTTCGGCAGCTAGCAGGAGCAGCTGTGCTCAGAAGACAAGCCTGGCTAAAGGCTACATCATTTAGGCCTGAAATACAGAGTAACATTTTGGACATGCCTTATGATGGCGAATCACTATTCGGAAAGCACATAGACAACGCATTACTGGCTATTAAGACTGATACTGATACTGACACTGCCAGATCGTTGGGTGCGTTGCAGTTGAAAAGGCAACCCTTTCGAGGAGCCAGATGCAGGAGTACTTTTTCCTTTCGTGGAGCTTTTCAACCTTATAGACAGCAATATCAACCCTACCAAGGACAGAACCCTTCTCAATACACTCAGCAGTATAGACAACCGCCTACTGAAGACTACAAGCAGCCAGCTTAGGGAAAGCAACCCACCAGAGGTCGAGACTCCTCAAGGGAGCAATGACCTAACACCAGCGCAGGCTACCCTACAGTCACAGTTACTACACAAATTAGAAGGTCACGTCTCCCAATGTTTCCACCAACGGGCTACTATAACAATGAGCCAATGGGTCCTAGATGTCATATCTCGAGGGCACACCCTCGAGTTTATCAAAAAACCGCCAAATCGCCCACCCAAGGGTCAACTCCCTCCACGTCTAAAGCAGCTACTAAATCAACTTTCCTTCATGATATCAAAAGGAGCAATAGAAAGAGTACCATCTACTCAAAAGGGAGTGGGGTTTTATTCCCGTTTCTTTCTCATCAAGAACAAATCAGGAGATTTGCGTCCGATATTAGACCTTTGCAAACTAAACAAATATCTAAAAAAACAATCTTTTCGGGTGGTCACCTTACAGGACATTCTACAACTTCTAAACCACGGCGACTATATTGACATCGATAGACCTCAAAGATGCTTATTTCCACATACCCATTCATCCAAATCATTGCAAATACCTATGATTCCAGTTATCCAGCGCTCATTTTCAGTTCAAAGGGCTCCCCTTTGGTTTAAAATCAGCCCCTCGAATATTTAGAAAGATGCTAGCACCAGTAGCGGCATATCTGAGGCAAAAAGGAGTTCAAGTATTCCCATACTTGGACGATTGGTTGATCAAAGCTCCTTCACTACAAACAAACACAGGCCACACAAACGTGTTCGAAACCTTGGGTCTCTCAGCAAATCTTCAGAAGTCCTCTCTCCTTCCAAAACCAAAAATAGCCTTCCTAGGTGCAAGTATCAACACCAGCACAGGCAAAGCAATGGCCTCTTTGGACAGACAGATAAGAATACAACAATTAGCTCGCAATCTAATGAAAAGAAGGTCTGTTTCAGTTCGGATATACAAATCGTTCCTAGGAATGCTATTTTCTTGCATTCCTTTAATTCCGAACTGTAGACTTCACATGAGGCCACTGCAAGAGGAGCTAGACAAGCAGTGGAAACAATCTCAGGGCTCCTTCGACACCATACAAATAACCCACGTAATGAGATCCTCCATGCAGTGGTGGATACAGAAAGAGAATTTGCCAGAGCGACTAACTTTTCTGTCTCTGGTGACAGATTATGTAATAACGACAGATGCGTCACTACAGGGCTGGGGCACGCACCTGCAAGATCTTTCCGTCAGTGGGAAATGGACCGATCCTGACAAGAAAATGCACATCAACTATCGGGAACTCAAAGCTAAAGCTCTTGCGCTCCGTTCGTTCCTTTCCAGAATCGAAAAATCATCCACGCTCATCAGAACAGACAGCACCACATGCATGCACTACCAAAACAAGCAGGGGAAACAAGATCAGAAGCCTTGTCACATGAAGCACAGGAAATCTGGAACTGGGCGATACAGAACAAAATATCTCTGAGAGCGGAACATTTACCAGGAGCATCAAATGTGTGGGCAGACACTCTGACCAGATTGGCTTCAACGTGCCACGAATGGGAATTAGACCAGCAAACATTGCCGAACATATTCATCCGATGGGGCACGCCAGAACTAGACCTCTTCGCCACCAGGAAATGCCAGTACTACGCAAGTTGGCATCACCAAAAAGAGTCATGGGGAAATGCATTTTCGATATGATGGTCGAAGATATTTGCCTACGCTTTTCCCCCGATTCCTCTAATCCCAAGGATACTTCGCAAAATGAAGAGAGAACCATGCAGGATCATCCTCATAGCTCCCTAATGGCCCAGGCAGTTCTGGTCCACAGAACGTCTACTATCATCGGAAAAGCCAGACATACAGTTACTACCCAGTTCAGCAATGCTAACAATGAACAAAGGCCAGATCTTGCATCCAAATCCGAAGCATTTACATGTAGCGGCTTGGCTCCTGAAGACCATGAAATTAAAGACCTAGACATTCCACCTGATTGTAGAGAGATTCTAGCCAAGGCTGGAGCAGAGTCTACCAATAAATCATATCAGCTAAAATGGAAACGTTTTTGTATTTGGTGTTGCCAAAGAAACTTGCACCCATTTTCTGCCAACGCTGAACAAATTTTACCGTATCTTTTGCAAGTAGCAAAATCAGGACTCACACACTCATCCATAAGAGTTCACTTGGCAGCAATATCTCCCTTTAGAGGAGAGGACAAAACACCCTCCCTATGGTCGTCAAGACCTCTCAAGCAATTTAGTTTTTCCCACGGTAAGAAAACCACCTCCTACGTGCCATCTTAACATTGTCTTAAGCCAGCTAATGAGGGCCCCACAAGGCAGACCTCAAATATCTTACAGGGAAAACTGCATTGTTAGCATTGATATCTGCTAGAAGACTGGGTGAGATACAAGCCTTTACCATTAAAGAGCCCTTCATGCAGTTCAAGAATAACAGAATACTCCTTAGAACGAAACCTAAATTCATGCCTAAGATTCCATCGGATTTCCATCTAAACAAACCCATCGTTCTAAGAATTTTTTTTCCAAATCCCCATTCGACTGCCGAACAGAGGCTTCACACTTTAGATGTTAGAATGTGCATTAGATTCTATTTACATAGAACACACCAACTTTGCAAATCAGGCCAGTTATTTGTCTCATATGGAAACTTCAGGAAAGGCTTTCCAGCAGCCAAAGCCACAATCGGAAGATTGATTGCTGAAACCATTCAGTTCTGCCATGCAAAGGCAGGGAGACCATTGACTAGTAGGGTGAAACCTCATTCTACGAGAGCTATATCTACCGCAACAGGTCTATTTGAGGTTGTGTCTATCCAGCAGATCTGCAGAGCAGCGTCATGGTCTAACAGACACACCTTCACACAACATTATTTTTTGGAAGAGGTTGATAAATCGGATGCAGTAGTGGGGCAAGCAGTTTTATGCCATCTATTCCATTAAGGTGAGCCATAATTTATTTATCTACCCACCATCCGCTTGCTTTGTATATGCATATGAATTGAAATTATGGACTGCTGACTATTCTGATTCAAGCATGTGAATTCATGAAAGATTCAATACTGGAGAAGAAAATTAGTTGCTTACCTGTAACTGCAGTACTCCAATATTGTAATTTTTCAAAGATTCACATGCCACCCACCCTCCTCCCCATAGAGGCTTACTTTGTATTATTAGGCCTTCAGTACTAACTCACCTTTGTGCGTAAAAATCTGAGGAACTGGAGCCTCTGTGGTGAGGGTTCTAGAGGGTGATGTTGCCTGATTGGTCAGTGTATAGCTTTGGTCCTTTTTTAAGTTAAGAAAGTACATAGATAGGCTGTTAAATTGAGCATTGCTTTCCTTTTAAAGCCTATTATTATAATAATGTACACTACTTATTATGAAACCGGGGACTCCCACTTCGACGACGGGGAATGATTCAATCTTGTGAATCTATGAAAGAATACAATACTGGAGAACTGCAGTTACAGGTATTTAACTCATTTGCATCTCAGACTGCCAAGCACATGCAACCCTGCTGCCCCACACCCTCATTTGTTAGTGTTAAGTATGCTCCAGGCATCACAAATGGGGTGTCAAGGACAGAACACCACATCTAGGAAGAGTGCCACTCTCCAGATAAGCCACTGAGCAGCCAAAGGTAAATGGTCGCCAGCATCCACAGAACTGCTAGTCTTCAACCTTTGGTATCCCCTGAGGCCGGTATTACCTCTCTTTGCACTCCCAATGGGTGACGTTGTTGACGTTTTTTTTTTTTGCCATGGAATTGAACATGTTTTACATTTTTACTATCTCCTTTACCATTTTAGTGAAATTACTGCTTGTGCTTCTTCTATGGCTACCAGACCACCTTCTGTAACTAATATCTCTGTGATTCCAGTAGTTGTTTAGTGTACGTGGCTGTGAGTACTTTTAAATGAAGTCCTTGCCTGTCTTTTTGAGGGCCCACTATCTGGATGTTGGTTTCGTTGTTCTCTTCTCTCAGAGGAATTTTCTGCCAGATATTCACTTTGTTGTAAAGATGGACTTGCCATTGTTTCCTCAGCTTGACTATAGGCTCTCATGAGCAACCGGTGTCATGGGGAAATCGTAGGGAAATAACTGTGCTTCCTCAGTTTTTGAGCTCTTTATCAGTCTCTTTGTCACTTTTGTCTAGCTTCTTCCTGTAATTGGTGCTGTCAAGAATCAATTGAATTCGTGACCCAGATTGGGAAGTCTTTCTTTTATACGTTCCTGCCTCCAGTTGTAAGGCTGATGGCCTAAGTACCTGTGACAGGGCAATTGTCCTGAAATGTGTGAATTGTTCTCTCTATGGCCCATTGGTAAGTTTGAAGGCGTTAGCGTTAGCTTCAAAGGTGAACATAATGTTTGCTTTGAAAGACTCTTAATGCCTTGCTAGGCCACTTCATTACGTGGTGAGTTTACCCTAGTGCCCGCTCTTATGTTGGCCCTTTTGAATAAATAACCTTTATGGCACTGCACACTAGTTAAGACAGGTGTTGAGACATTACTCGAAGCCATACCTAAGGCCATTACCTTTCTGAAGATATTGAAGGCGGTCTTAGTATTCGTATAAAAAGAAGCCTACCTTCCATTCTGCACTTTAACAAGCCTTCTGCCCACATGGCCTCCTGAACCCATCTCTAAAGCTGCCCTTTGCAGACTTGTATCTCATTCCAAGTTTGCTCTAATGTTATGCCCAAACAAACAGAAGTCAGCAGGAAATAAATCTGTAAGTTTGTCTCAATCATAATTTGGTACAGAAAAAGTACCAAAGCAGTGCCAAACAGGCACCAAAGGGTGCTCTTTTTTTCTTATTTTGTTCAGGAATCTTGCTGAAATCAGAGCATAATCTCAAACTACAAATGACAAAAGTTAGAAATAGACGAAATAAGAAAGGGAAAAATCGACTTGCCAAGGCATTCAAGCAGAAAAGAGATGGGCACAAGGGACTAGCTTAGCTCCTGCTACACATCTTAAAGTGATCCCCTTACATTTCTTTCAGCCCCAAATTGATTGATTGTATCTCAAGACCTAGCGTTTTAAGTGACTTGTTCAAGGGCAGATGTGACAAAATGGAAATATCAGCAGTCTAGGCAGTTAAAGGACCGTGAGAGTCCCTTGGCTAGTAACAAGCTCTGTAAGGTAAATATGCTGCAGCAGCAGCCAGAACACTGAAGGCCACGTTGTATACAGGCAGACCTGTAGCTGACCTGTGCAAAGCCTCTGACAAACTCTTTCTTTGAGCAGATCAACACCCCCACTGAGCTGGAAACTCGCTGCCTCTTATGAGATCATCAGCCCTCTATAGGACTGGGCCTCTTCAAACTTCATGTTCCAGCTATCCTTCCTGTACCAAGGCATGCATCTTTGACAACCGGTGCACAGATCTGCATACTGCTGACATCACGTAACACCAGGGAAACCACTCATTTAAACACAGCAAACAGTGGCATCTGAGGTCTGCTTGACCTTAGCTAATGTTTGCTGCTGGATGCTAGTGGCATTAGTGAAAATCTCTGGTCCTGCTTTCACCATGCTAAGAAGCATGCATCGAGCAGTGCACTTCTTCAACCAATGTAGTAACTTTACTTGATCAGACACAGACATCCAGACTCTTTAGGCTACTGAAATGTGTACCTTCATGCTGTCCTGAAAACTTCTCACCTACTATGTACAGCACCTAACTAATTTGTTTCTCATGCTTTTGGCAGCTTTTTATGCCTGTTACTAAACAGCAGGTCCATCGTCAAACATCAACAAAAACTTCACAACATAATCCTAGATCTCCAGCCCGATATTTGCTGCCTGATTGTATCATGACTAACCATGGACAGTTGGTTCCCTATTTATAATATAGTTGCCAATTGGTTACAAGACGTTATGTCAAGCAGACTGTAAGGTAGAGTTGAGGTCATCACTGTCCTTCTTAAAAGGTGTCTGCACACACACCACCCATGCTCATGACCAACTGTCTGTTGATCACTCCTTTCTTTGACTTGTCTGTTATCGGACAAAGAGAAACATGATTTAACTGGCACTGTTGGGTCTCTTTCAGTCAAGTCTTCCTCATTTATATTGCTGGTGGATTTCTAGCTGTAGGTTTGCTGTACACGAATACGCCTTCTCCTCCTGTTTTGCCACAACTGTAACAGTCCTAGGGATAAGATAGAACATACAACATTTACCTATTTTAAAGGAAACACCTTTGGGGAAATGTATTCCTAAAACAGTTTGGATATTCAAACCATTAGGTCCTGCTGAAGACCACTTGAAGAACTTTATCATTGGCTTTTATTCTTGTGTTGCACATCCAGCACTACTTAAAGCAAAAGCCAAAGTGATGTACTCTCAGGGATCACATAAGGTTGCGCTTGCCAAATTAGCAGCTGAAATTGCATGGTTAGAATCCACCTTTGTATCGGTTTCTTCCTGTAGGTTATCCTAGGCGTTTTTTTTCTATTGAGTGAACAATTTTCTTGCACACTCTAGTAAACCGTTAAATTCTAGATTGCAATCCTGCCTCACTCTTTAGTACAATATGACTTTCAGTTAGATGAGACAAGTAAACCAACGAACCAAAACTAAATGGTGCAAACACTTTTGCCCCATAGACAAAGTTGCTTGCTTGAATATGCTTAATGATACTGAAAAAGAGATTAAATCTGCAAATTGTTGCTACTGGGCCATAGCATCCCACCAGGGAACTCTGTACGATAGTAAATTTAGTTACTGATTGGGACATTTTCACAGAGGTTATTTACTTCTTGAAGCTCTGCAAATAACTCCTTTCCTTCTTCAGTAATAAGATTAACACCATCTGTTAGCAGCTGATGGTGACTGCTAAACCTCCTGCTCCTACTCAGCCTTTGCTTCCTCCAGCCACCCACTTTTTTCTCTTGATCCCAGTCATCTGTGTATATCTTCTCTAAAGCCCACATTTGCAATTGATCCGACTTAGCTAGTCAGAGATAATGATGCGAATGTTAGCACCCTTATTCTTCCATGTAGCAAGAGCTCCCTCTTATTAGAAAAAATGAATTATCAACCCTCTAAACAGAAAGTAAACATGGACCCAACTGTCCTAGCCAACTTCAGCCTTTTACCAACTTACCAGTCCTACCCAAAGTTCTTTAAAAGGTAGTTACCCAGCAGCTGCAATCATTTATGGACATTAACTATATTCTGTCCCATTTACAGTCTGATTATTGGCGAGGCAGTGGCACAGAAAAACAACTGATTGGTTTCTGTGATGATGCCTGCAGGCTTGCAGATCATAGCTAGTTGTCTTCTGATAATGTTAAAACTTTGTGTAATTTGATAACATTGATCACACTTCCAGAGGGTCTCTCGGTGGTGGCGCATACTGATAATCTCATACTGGACTGTTAATTTCTCAAAGGCTTGGAATGGTCCCTTTCCTCTCTCAATACATTGTACCCTGCTGTGGGTTCCGGCAGGGCTTCACCTTCTGACCCATCATTTAAGTATATACATTGCTCCCCTGCTCTTAATATTCAGTTACTCTTAAGTGAGGGTCAAGTCATTAATATTTGACATTTAAGCATGCAACAAGTTGTGCAGTAACACTACCCCAGTGACTGACGTAGACAGTATTCTGTACTGTGTAGAAAAGATGATGGATGAAAAGTTCCACAAACGTAACAATATAACGGATATATGACGTTATCCTTTTTGGGGTAAGCAGAAACGCCACCTTAGCATCCTTCCTATTCCAGCCAGGCTAGATCAAAATCTTGCTCCTGTCCCAAGTGTTGAACGCCTCGGAATTACCTTTCACTCAGAGATTACATTTGGCAACTGGATTTACGCTGTGGTTAGCTGTTGTTTCCACCAGCTTAACAAGCTGAGATCAGTATTTTCTCTGCTATCTCAGTGCACACAAAACAACGGTTGTAGGAGCCAGCGTTAACAATAGATTTGAATATTGTAACTGCCTTTATTTAGGTTTGTCAGCAACTCTGATTAGTCAACTTAAAAGGTCTCAGTGTGTGATCATCAGACTAATAAAGGGCCTTTGTAAGAAGAACATGTTACATCTTTCAGACGCTGTATGCACTGGTTTCCACTTATGAAAAGAATTGACTTAAATACAGCATTTACAGTAATTAAATACAGGCAGGACCTTGGATCTAAAACCCCCTCAAGAAGCCTAACCGTACACTACTACCTACACTACTTAGCCAATCACAAAAGATCCTTTACATTCCCTGGGCTAAACTTAAATACAACAGAGGACAAGCTTTTCAGTCATAGCCACTGCTCTGGAATTTCCTACTTGAACACGTCAGGCTGGCTCTCAGTTGCACCTTACTCTGTAAACTCTAAAGATGCATCTTTTCTAGGTGGCATGATGACTGGTGCTAAGTGACCTTTTCTTGAGCAGCCTGCACCTTACAAGTGTAGTTAATAAGTTAATTAAAGTTTCTCCAAACTGGTCAGTTTTTGTATGTATCGTCATTGGCATCGTTTGATTCCTAAGGGCCCATTATATACAATTTTTCTGTTTAATGCTCTACCCAGAGGTTCTGTACAGAGCAGTAGGAACTATCTTGATTAAGCATACTTCTCTCTGGTTTCATGTTTCTTAGGTGACCAAACAGTTGGTTTAAAGAAAAATTATAAATGATACATAACCTAGAAATGCACGAGAGCCAACAGTCTTTTGTCTGTAAGCAGATTGTTTTCACTTGAACCAATGTAAATTTAGTTCCTAGAGTGCAGAAAGTTTGTAATATTACAGACAAAAACTTGTTTTATGGTAATCTCTTATATGACCAATTAAATGTTTCCCCTTTCTGCGTAATCTTTCCCAGGATATACTGTTGTAATAGCTTGCCAAATAATATAAGTATGTGTTGATTTTAAAGTGGATTTTTGAGGAAGGAGCTAAGCAGGACCATAACTGTTTTATTCATTCTGTATGTTAACCCTCTTGGACCACTGCTCCCTGAGACAACTGCTGACACCCACGTCCTACACACACTTGAAGAAATAGGGGCAATATGCTCTGCACTCTCTGTGATAGATGACTGAGTCTGGTTGAAGCACAGAACTTTCAGAAAAGGACCCCAGGCAGTGACACTGCTGGTTGTGTGCGTGAAGAAACCAAAGGCATAATCATGGTAGTAGGGTTAGCAAATAGAGCGTCTGCACACAGTGGCTCTCTGAAATATGAACAGCTGCTCCATCACCCGTGCACCTCAACAGGGGATCTGAGGAGTGTCAGTGGTTAATGCTGGATACCAGCAGTGCTTAATTTTTAAAAGAATTAGTTCTGCTGCCCAAAGTTCTACTCAAAAGCCTGCAACCGGTGCTATTCAGTGTTGGTGGGCTGAAGACCAAGGCTGCGTAGCCTTGAATTCACCTTGTGCCTCTTATTTCCACTATTAGACACTAACTGCCTTTTATTCCACTCTTGCAGGTCCCTTTTTTCTCTTTGTAATTTTTTTTTTTTCATTTTTCTCTTCCCAGTTCATTTCTCTTTGTGTGTTTTCCCTCTCTTGCTTCTCTGTAAATATCTGATGATTAAAAATAAGTGCCAGTTCCCCCAAAATGAGTGTTGGTGAGCCCCACAAGCAACCACTGGCTCACATTAAGAACTGTGTGCCAGTGGATGTCGTGCCCTCTTCCCAGGAGTAGCCCATTACCCAGCACTCCTGTAATTTTTGCTGCATCTCTGGCCTGGGAACAGACAAAAGAGGAGGTAACCATTCTATGAATGCAACAACATGTGTTAGACCACCCAATGTCTTCACTAGAACCATTAAGCAAGGAAGGGTGAGTGACTGCTTAAGATCAACTAAGATGGCATGAGAAGCCCCTGGATGCTACACAAGAAATAAGGTATGCAGGTGTGGAGTTGAAGGTGTAGAGAGTGAGCTGCACAGTTGCGAGAACCACATTAAATCGGTCAGTGACTGGAGGCTCTCTGGAATTCACTGGCCCAAGATGGACAGGACACACCAAATTGTGTGTTGTTAGCAGGCCTGGATAACCTGACTGCATTTTGATATTGGCATGGTGCGGCTGAGACTGTTCACTGCAACAAAAACATCTATCCTCCACCACTTTCTCCCCTATTGCAGTGGTACTCAGTCCATTGTGATTTGTCCTCTCTTGCCCACTATTTGCAGGTAGGTGGGCCGTATATAGTATTTTCTCACTGGCTGGAAATCCATCACATCAGACTTGTAAGTTTTACAGATTATTCAAAGGGGCTATGCCTTGCCTTTCATTTCATACCACCTTTTATTCCCCCACCACACAGAGTGCTTTTCAGCAGACCACACCTCTAACTTGATGCAAGAAGCTAATCTTCTGCTGCCCAAATGTGTCATTGAGTGGCTGCCAGCCTCTGAGAAAGGTGAGGGGATGCTAGTCATACTACTTCCTCATCCTGAAGAAGGATGCAAGCATGAGGCCTATCCTTGATATCCAGGACAAATTCAGCATGCTCGTTCTGGCTCAAATTCTCTCTACTCTAGGTCAATGGGACTGAATGATGTCCTAGACTTGTAGGACACTGTTATCTTGTACCAATCATACAGTCACACAGGGGCTACCAGTGGTTCACAGTGGCGTTGAAATACTTCCAGTTTGCTGTGCTGCCCTTTGGCCTTCCTTTGGCATCCCAGTGTTTCCAAGAGTGATAGCGGTGGTTGCAGCTTATGTTTGAATATCTAGGGTACATTTATGCCTGTATCCCAGTTATTAGGTGCTCAAGACAATCTCCAGTCAGTCACAGGCCACCTCTTAACAATTGCAGGGCTCTTGATCTCCTTTGGACTTTTCATGAACAAAGCAAGGCCCCACCTAATACCTGTGCAAAGAATTCCCTTCATAATATTATATTGTACATGTTAGTGTTCAAGGCCATTCTGCCACTGCAGTGTCAAGGTGATTCAAGATATGATCCCAACATTTTGGACTCCATCCTGGGTCTTGGTGAGAATGGTTCAGAAGCTTCACAGGCTCCTAGCTTCCTCCATCGTCCTCTTTCAGTATGTCAGAGGGCTCATGCCGGCTGTGCAATGCAGCTTAAGGTTTCAATTGGAGTATCCCAAGACTGCCTCTCCGACTCTGTACAGATCCCACAAGAGATACCTTAGTACCTAATGTAGTTTCAGATGAACTCCAAATTGAATGTTTTCAGGCCTTTCTCCCTGCCCCTCCCAGGAGTCATGGTTGTAACGGGTACATTGTTACTAGGTTGGGGAGGCTGTGAGGGGGAAAGTGGGGATAAGCGTCCTTTTTTTCTCCAGATGAAAGCCAGCTTCATATAAACCTTTTGGAGTTACTGGTCATACACCTGACCCTGAAAGCCTTCTTACCAACCATCATGGGAAGGCTGGTGAGGGTCTTAAAGGAGAACATAACCGCCATGTGGTACTGCAGCAAACCAGGTGGGCTCCTGGGGTCCTGTGCCAGACACCTCTGCGTCAGTGGTGGTGGCTGGACCAGCAGAAGATATTTTTAATAGCCAACCACATACAGGGTCCCTGATCGTCATAATGAATAATCTGAGGAGAACTCACCCGGCGGAGTCTCTATCCTGAGGTGGCACAGGGAAAGTTTGATCAATGGGGCAGTCCCTAGTTAGATCGTCCCTGTACCAATTTCTTCCCAGATTGGTGATGGAATTTCTATCTGTATGTTGGGTAGTCGATTCTCCTGCTGACATTTTTTGCTCCACCACCCCCTCTTGAAAGTGGAGGAAGGGCTTCAACAACTTGACCCAAAGAAAGCTTTGAGATTACACACTGACCGTATAAGAGACCATTGTGTGGATGATCAACTCTTTGTGTGGATCACCGGGAATAAGAAAGGCAAGATGGCGCAAAAGAGGACTCTCAAGTTAGATCTATAACTGCATTGAAATCTACACTCTACTTCAGAAGGAAACCACAAAAAGGCATGCAGGTTAATTTCACCAGGCCCAGTTCCTCTGCAACTGCGTTGGCATGGGGGTGCAGTTTTAGATATCTGCCAGGGTGCAATATGAGCATTGGTGCATACCTTCAGGAAACACTACTGTCTAGACAGCAATTTTTCTGACAAGAGTGTAATTTTACCCTCTCGGTTGTGCAAGGCTTCTTAATTTGAGTTCACTCCTCAGACCCTCTACCTTTGGGAGGTTCTGATATGTTATGTATTCTGAATATGAGGAATCTGCAGTTAGAAATATCCATCAGAAGAACAAGTTATTTTCTTTCAGTGATGCTCTTTGTGGTGGGTACTCTATGAAACCACAGATCCCTCACTGACTGTCCATCTCTACATTCTGGGTCGTGGACTCTTGAATGACATTAGTTCCCAAGCTAGATTTTGGTCCAGGTCACCTGCTCAATATCTGACGCCACAGAAAGAAAAACATTAGGAATCTATAGTCAGCAAGTAGGGGTGATGCTTATCTGTTGCAGGGCTCTGTCACCTCTGTGGCAGTGTGAAGTCACTGCTGAGCCATATGGTGCCACCTAATGGTGCATGGAAAGCAGTGCTGCAAAAAGTCTTAGGATCCTGTCCAGCACCTGTGAATATTAGAGTGGAGAAATCTGTGGACAGATGAAGTATCCACAGAAAAGAACATTACCAGAGCTAGGTGATGTATTCTTCTTTGGCCACACCTTGTGAAATCCCAGGAGGGAAATGTGGCGGCAGATTGATTTCATTGTGCATTGGGAGAGTTATGCCCAGCCCGTTACTGACCTCTTCCCCCACCCCACCCCCCCAAATCTTCCCCACTCTCATGGGCTGTTTAGTGGGCATAGGAAAGATCTGTGATGTGTAAAAAAGTGGGAAATACAAAAATGAAGCTCTACTATGAGTATGCTACTCTTTTCCTGGCTGCAAATCTTGTGTCTTAGATGCAGGAGCAGGCATATTTCAAGTAGGCAGAATCAAAGACTAAATGCGAAGTGAGTGAAAGTTCTTGTTTTTTGATCGGTGAGAGAATGTGGTGGTACCAAATCGCTGATGCATTTTATCGGTCATTTGGAGTGACTAGCAGCATTAGATAATTTTGTTAGATGGTGATTGTAAGTGCTGTTGAGTGCCATAATAGCCATTTGATGGGGCATATTTGGACAGTGTTGGAATTATTACACCCCATTAAAAGTAAGTGTTTAATTGTTCTTACGATGAATGTTTTTTTTCTCAGTTTGCAAGGAATCATTTCTTTCAATTTTTTTCTGTCTCACTATCTACGTATCAGGCCCTGGCATTCTACTGTGACACACACCATGCTCTACTGTATTACAGCCAAACCTATTACGCCATGACTAAAAAAAAAAATGATACTTAAACATTTCAAATTCTTAATAGAAAAAATGACACTCACCTTCGTATTCCCCTATACCTTACGGAGATGCTACCTGAAAATTCCTCTTCATTCTGGTCTAAAACCAATGCATTTGTTCATTGTCAGTCTCAAAGCAAACTTGTGAGTAAACAACGGAAGCCAAAAGATCACTCCCAATCACCGTCTTGCTTTTTGAACTTGGTTTACGACTCATAATTGATAAACGTAAGGCAAACCACTTAATTCATATTTATGTCTTAACAAACGAAGCCGGAGGCACATTATTGTTAGTTATATAAAGGTTGTTTTTGCCAGAAAAATGCTAGCCATCACGTGATATGTGTTCTGTTTGTTTCACTTCTTCAGTTTACAATAACTCTAAGTCATTTGATTTAATGTTTTTTTTATTTTTTTATTTAAACATAGAAGTTTTCCTACGTGAATACAAATACTATACACACTAGACAACAATATCAATGTTGCCAAAGCCTCTGTCTCAGGGGACCAATCAGTATTAATCAATTGTTAGTAAATGTCATAAAACATTGTGCACCTTATAAACTATTGCAATTATTTCTGTTAATATTCCTCTATCGTTGTAAAGTGTCTACTTAAAATGTGACAATTCAGACTGCTACAAATAGTAAAATTACACATTTAACTGTAATTGTGTGTAGGAAGTTGCCTCTGTATATACTACCTCAAAGTGAGAGATAGTGTGCACAGAGTCCAAGGGTACCCCTTAGAGGTAAGATAGTGGCAGAATTAGATAATTCTAATGCTCTATTTTGTGGTAGTTTAGTCGAGCAGTGGGCTTATCAGAGGGTAGTGTTAAGCATTTATTGTACACACACAGGCAATAAATGAGGAACACACACTCAAAGACTTAACTCCAGGCCAATAGTTTTTATATAGAAAAATATATTTTCTTAATTTATTTTAGAACCACAAGATTCAAGATTTGAAGTAAATACATAAAATGCAAGGTACTCCACACAGGTAAGTAAGGAGCTTTGAATTAGAGCAGTAACATACATAGTTTTAGTTACAATGGAAATAAGCTATTTTAAAAGTGGACACTTAGTGCAAAATCAACAGTTCCTGGGGGGGTATTGATTAGTGTTTCAGGTAAGTAAGGCACTAACAAGTTCAAGTTCCTGGGCATAGGCAGCCCACTGTTGGGGGTTCAAGGAACGCCAAAGTCACTGCACCAGCAACACAGGGCAGGTGCAGAGGTCAAAGGAGTGCCCAAAACACATAGGTGCCTATGGAGAGCATGGGTGCTCCGGTTCCAGTCTGCCAACATGTAAGTACCTGCGTCTTCGGAGGGCAGACCAGGGAGGTTTTGTAGAACACTGGGGGACACAAATAGGCACACAAAAAAGACCCTCAGCGGCAAATCCTATTGGGGGAAACCTCCAAAACCAAGGTGGAGGATTTCTAAAGGCAGGGGTCACCTCAGCTCAGGGCACCTTAGGGGCTGTTCTGACTGGTGGGTGACTCCTCCTTGTTTTTCTCATTATCTCCTCTGGACATGCCGCCAAAAGCAGAGGTTGTGTCCAGAGTGGCGGGCATCTCCACTAGCTGGGATGCCCTGGGGTACTGTAACAAGACTTGAGCCTTTGAGGCTCACCGCCAGGTGTTACAGTTCCTGCAGGGGGAGGTGAGAAGCACCTCCACCCAGTGCAGGCTTTGTTTCTGTCCTCAGAGAGCACAAAGGCTCTCACCCCAGGGGGTCAGAAACTCTTCTCAGTGACAGACTGGCACAGACCAGTCAGTCCTGCACTGAAGGATTGGGTAAAATACAGGAGACATCTTCTAAGATGCCCTCTGTGTGCATTTTATAATAAATCCAACACTGGCATCAATGTGGGTTTATTATTCTGAGATGTTTGATACCAAACTTCCCAGTATTCAGTGTAGCCATTATGGAACTGTGGAGTTCTTTTTTTTTACAAACTCCCAGACCATATACTTAATATGACCACACTGTACTTACAATGTCTAAGAATGGACTTAGACACCGTAGGGGTATATTGCTCATGCAGCTATGCCCTCACCTTTGGTATAGTGCACCCTGCCTTAGGCTGTAAGGCCTCCTAGAGGGGTGACTTACCTATACCACAGGCAGTATTTTGTGTGCATGGCATCCTGAGGGGGATGCCATGTCGACTTTGCCTTTTTCTCCCCACCAACACACACAATCTGCTATGGCAGTGTGCATGTGTTAGGTGAGGGGTCCCTTACAGTGGCACAACACATGCTGCAGCCCTTGGGGACCTTCCCTGGTCATAGGGCCCTTGGTACCACTGGTACCTTTTACAAGGGACTTATCCGTGTGCCAGGGATGTGCCAATTGTGGAACAATGGTACATTTCTAAGTGAAGAACACTTGTGCTGGGGCTTGGTTAGCAGGGTCCCAGCACACTTTTCAGTCAAGTCAGCATCAATATCAGGCAAAAAGTGGCGGGTAACTGCAACAGGGAGCCATTTTCCTACAGTGTGCATGGATCCTTATCAGAAGCACAACCAATTTGATTACTATGACAATATTACCTTAAGTTCAAGAATGTTCATTTTCAGTTCAGTAAGGAGTAGGGTGTCTCAAACTTGAGTTTTCTAATATAAGCTCTGTGAAATAAGAGCAAAAGTAAACTTTAAAATATATTCAGAAATAGATTCTGTCCTCTCACCATACCTCTTTAGCCTTTGGGTACGATCATCTTCTACCAATTTGGATACACTCTTCTCTCTCTAAGCCTCTTTACCCCAAATACATAAGAAGCTAGAATCTCTACACCTTGTAGGGGTTTCACCCAGTTTGATCCCTCACACCAAATCAGTGGGTCCCTTATAGACTAGCATCCTAATCTAACAGACATCATTGCCAGAGTTAAAAGATCTACCTATTTTCAACCCCTGCCCACCTGCTGAGGATGCTATAACCAACAGTGCCGGCACTCGACCTGACTAATTTGCATGGAGGAAATGTAGTCTTGGCATAATCTCCTAAATCCACTGTGGTGCCCCTAAAACGCATTAGAATATGAAGTAACACAGGAGTTCCGAACTCCCAATGACCAATATCTAATAAGTGGTGCAGTGCTCTTTACAGAAATTACCAAACGTTAACACTAATCAGGATGTGCTGACTTTGGTTAAGAAAAGTATCTTGAAATTTATTGCATGAAATGCTTTAAATCACTTACTCTTGGGGCCTTTCTTGATTGAGTCCAGAAAGCGGAGCCAGAATGTCTCAATTTCATGTAACTGCGCCTGTACTGGGTCATAAAAAGGTAGGAAAAACAATGAAAACAAACTTTTCAAAACAAAGAAATGTTTCAATAAATAGATTTGGATCTTTTTGAATACCCGTCTGAGTTATAGCTGAAAGAATGTTATACTGTCAGAGGTTTTTTTTCACAATTTTTCTTTACATATTCGTTTTAGAATTAGTGAGTATAGTTTACATTAATTTTAATTGAGACAGATCATGCTGTTGTACCAATATATAGGGTTTGTCTTGTATTTTTGTGAGTTTGGCACGATACATGATTCTGGTGGATAGTCGAAGTTTAGGTCTGCTGGCAGATTGTTTACTTGTCATACTGTACCTGTTGCTTGGAAACTGTAAGCCTCTAAGATATTTGGCATCCTCTCCATGTGAGCACATTTAATCAGCTTATTGTGGTCTCGAACCTACAGAGAAATAAAAAGAACTCCGAGTGAGGCATTTACTAGGTGACTGGGCCGATCTCAGGGCTTTAAATGGAAATGTGCTTGTAAATTGCTATTCTCTTTTGTTCATAACCAAGAAAAGGTTTGAAAGTTCCTACATAGTAACTTTTTTTTTTTACTATGCACTCAGGCTTGCAAAAACAAAATGGTGTTTTGCGATTACTCTGCCCATATTCAAAGAGCATTAGTTGTGTCAAAGTCTGATCCCAACGAAATACTTAACTATCCAAGTAATTAATAATTAGTTAAGATTTCCAGGGTAATCAATCACTGAACAGTAAAGCACATTCAAATTATGTAAAAATCATTTATTTAGCATAAGGGGTTATTGCTCATTTTTAGTAGAAAAAATAATGTTTTTATTCTGTTTCTAGGTTGTCCAGATTGGATATCCGTAAATTGTCAACTGAAATTTTGTAAAGCACCTCAAGCATAATTCAAAAGATAGGCGTGTTTAGATACATTTATTTATGTGGTCACGTAGTGAGAAGCATGTTTACATGCAGATTTATAAGATTTCTGTTGTTTACACCAGTGTGCAAAGGGGTAGTGAGTTGATAAATGTAGGACAAGAATTTTTCGAGTAGTGTCATCAAACTTTTTTTTGTTGTACAATGTTTTTCGGTTAAACATATGTTTGAGGCATGTGTGCCTGTAGATACACATATAAGGTGTAATATAGAAAGAGCCACCATGGTACGTTTTCTGGAGAAACACCATGTGACGGAAGATCTGAGATGGCAAGCAATTGAGAAAGCGTTGCCGTCACCAAAAGACGGTGATGTATCATACACCTTACAAAGATTGGAATGCAAATGGGTCGAGGAGTGTGATTCCATTAAGAATCGACTGAACACCACGGAGAAGTGGCGAAAATGTATAGCTCTCATGAACTGATTTCTAATGAGCTGTGCTAAAATTGCACTGCGCCCTTAAACAGATGATTGGCTGTCCATGGGGTTCAGGTGGGGCACAGAATTCCCTCAGACTTAAGATAGGTTTCCCTTCCTCCAACATCCCCGTCATTCCCTGTTTGGCGTATGCTCTCATATGAATATTTTGTTGTAATTGGTTTAACTGTATTAATTATATATACAATTCATTTTGTGTACTCCCCTTTGATTTTTTACAAGATTTTTCAGTGTACTTGAATCCAAGAGTAGCAGTTGATTAAATTTACTTGTTTTCCGGTATCCATAATGATTTGTCATGTCCTTTTTGTGCGATTATTTTATTGGGAATCGTTTAGGCTTCTCATTTGTGACTTTATTATTTTGCACTTTTCTTTTTTGTTGTAAATGTATATATGGGTCTGTAGACAATGAATTGTGTGCTCAATCCTAGCACCATTGTTTCTTCAATTGGCCTTGGTCGAATCCATGTAATTGTGTCAGAAAACGCTATTGCCAACCAACTTCCCATTTAGCACTCGTGAACCTCCCTGGTGCGTTTCATGTTTACATCCCAGCTATTTTGGGTTCGTATCCCCCTCCCACTCTCTGTTTTTTAATATTCTATCTAATTTGTTTTTTTACTATTTCATCTATGAGAAATAAGCTACATTATTCTATAATTATTTTTTCTTTCTTTTTACCAATGTATTTTCAATAGTAATAGTGGTTACTATTACAGACCACTCACCACAGCCTTTTCCTTGTGCCTCTCATCCACACGCCCTGCTCGGCAGTGCCAGCCAAGTGTTGACAATCTCCTTAGAGGAGATGAGCAAGGGAGCTCATTCTTGGCGTTCTCGTACAGTGTGCCTTTTCTCCTAGCTGCATCATTCAGCCTTGCCCGACTGGGGCTTCTAGCCTCCTTGCCTATATTCAGGTGTGAGTTACAGCATCTTCGCTGCCCTTTGCTAATTATATCAGATCCAGTTCAACTAGATTATTTAAATTCCGCTTCTATTTTATAATTTACGTGTTGTACTCGAATGCCTCAGCCTATCTGTGAGTACTATCTCTATTGCTCCATATTGTCGCACTCACCAGCACAACGTGGAATGGGTGCCAATTTTGGTAAGCTACTGATCCACTGGAATTGGTGTACAATACCGTGTGTGTAGAACATTATACTTGCCTAATCTGCCACTCATCCTTTTCTAGGTGACCTTCGGGCCCAATCACTTGGGGTTGGCTTGATAAGATTGCAATTTATTCATCTATATGCCATTAGTCTGGCAACCAGTACGTAATTCTTTTACACTTATTTTTTCACTTTTACCTCAGTCTTTCACACCAATTAATTATTTCTGCTATATCAGTCCCCCTGGTTTTAAACGTCATCAAGGCTGAAAATTATTGATCCGTGTGGCACAGGAAATTAACCTTGTGTGTGTATTTATATTCCCCCAAATTGTGGCTGTCTATAAAAACTGTGGACCAAGATATCAATTATCTCATGAAACTGATATTTTTTTTGCTTTGGTTTTTGGTTGATCTCACTTGGGGTCTACTTACTATTTCACTTAAGAAGTTTTTGTCTTTTCTGATTTGTTTTTTATGAATTAAAGATAATTGACTTATGTTGATTGGAAATGTGTACTGATTGCTTGTGTATTCTTTATGGATTTATGCCAGACAGATTGTGTACTGTCTATTTAAAAAAAACGTTATCAATTAATTCTGTGCAGAACAAGCCAATGTTGGGCAGGCAGTTCTACATACACCTTTCCAAAGCACTGCAACTCCCACAGGTCAGCCACCACTATTTTTTTCAGTGGTCTTCTTCACAGTCTAGGCACAGCTTGTGTATCTACAACCACACATGCCTCGAACGGAAAATGTTACATACCCAGTAAATGCCTGTTTGTGGCATGCAGTCTGTAGATCCGCGTGTGTCCACCTTCTTCACTGGACCCCTGTGTTAGTAATCTCTCTATACTAGGCTTTGCTTCACATTTCATCCTCACCTGCCATGCAGGAAAAGAATCTAACAATGGAGTTGATGACCATGCGCATTACCAGCAAGAAGAGGATTTGCAATACCTTGTGACTCAAAAGACTTTCTTAGAAGAAAAAACATCTTGCACACATCTGAGCTCAACACTAGATGGAGGGATTATACACAACATGTGAATCTACAGTACTATATGCCTTAAAGAGATGCCTAGTGGGAAAGTAACATTTGCCTTATTTGGCTTGCTTGTTCTCTCTTTGGGTGGTAGATGAAGAGTAAACTGAGGGGAAAATCTGTATGACGGGCAAGAGGGGTGTAGCTGTGGTGTTTAGTTTTAGGGCAGAATAATGTTGATTCACGACCTGTGATGGCCAGCCATGGCTTATATTTTGTTTGAGAAGTTTGTGTTCAGAAGATTTGTTTTGAGCTCCCAATTTTGTTCTGCTCTCATGATAGGGTAAATATCACTCCCGAGCTTGGGTTCCAAAACTCTATGCACCCCATCTCCTTGTAATGCAAATGAGGGTGGTGGGTATTCTGCTTGCTGGTTGATTGAAGACTCCCACTTTGGTGCATCATTGAAGGGTAGGAATCCAGCTCTGCATGTACCAGGAGCACATGCTCTGCAAGTCATTGAGCATAATGCATCAGGTTTTAGGTGTAATTCGATGGCCCAATAGGAGCTGGTGTTATGCTGATCAGGCTACTGTCTAATTAGGTTAAGGTTCATTCTGATTAACTAATTCTCAGGGTAAATGGAATGCTTTCAAGACAGACCTTCATGGTCCTTACTAGTTAGGTTTTCAGTCCAACTGTCTGACTAGTCTGCAATAAATCATAGTTCTTTCGTGGACCAAGTGCAGATTACTGCACTACCAACATGCTGCTATGTTTTTTTGTTCATGCTTTGGTCTTCAAGGCCTTTTTGACCTTTGATTATTTTGGAATACCAATGCTTTGTACATGTCTCTATTTCCCTTATCTAGTAGTACCATTATACTGCCATTATCTGACTGATTTATAGGAAAATGCATGTCCATGACCTTGCAAGTAGTGGTCTAAGTGGTATGTGACAGCAGTACATGAATTTGTATGTGTTTAATTCCCTGCGGACTATCTGCACATTGCCCTCTTCAGTATCATCTTTGCTATCTCCCTGACCACTTTTCATACTGACCATTCTGTGCAGGTGGTGGCACAAGCTGGTTCCAAGGTTAGTGGTGCACAGTTTCCTGCACAAGATCAAATTCTGCAAATGTACTCTTGTGTGTGTGCCAGAGCTTTAGGAAATTAAAATGTTATTTCACCCCAACCGTGTTCCTCCATGGTGGAACAACCTAACAGTAAAGCAATTAATCCATCTAAACTCCTGACACATTTTGTGCAGATTCGTCAGAAAGATAACATTGTTTAGCAAATTAGCACTTTTTTTGCCCACCTCTACCGTTTTTAAATAGAAACCTCCTCGATAGACGTGCATGAATTTGAAACTATCAAGAGTAAGCTAAACCTTCTTATTACATTGCTCTGAAATTTTGTGCAAGCTTGTAAAGACTACTAAAACTTTAAGGAACTCAACAATGCCTTTTTTTTTTTTTTTTTTTAACCTGTGAAGGCAAGAGTGTTAACCATTTCAACCCCACCTGGCCCCTTTCCGTATACGATAATACTTCAAAAACTACTGAACAGATTGACACCAAACCAGAAGCAACAAGCACTCTGAATGAAGTCTTACACTCAGGGCAAGTTTGGTGTAAAATTGTCCAGCAGTTTTGCTGTAGTTGTAGTCTTCCCATGGATGCCAACATGTAAAAAGCATTTGTATTCGTTTCCCTCCTCTCCCTCTTCAACATTTTTCTCCTGTACAGGTCTGCATGATTGTTCATATGATGTGTATGCTGGACATTATCTGTATATGTTAAGAGTGCCAAATTTGGGCAGATCCATCTCTGAAGACCTAAGTTATAAGCAAATAAAATAAAATGCCTTTTCAGTGAATGGTGCAGATAAACCATAACTACACAGTGGCAACACCTTTTATGTAATACTTACAGTGGCTTTCAGTAAGCCCTCTATCTGCTAGTCTGGTAAAATGTCATTGACATTTTGCTTCTGCCGACTGCAACCTAGATCATGCAGCAATAGGTCTTCCCATGTCAGCCGGTGGTTCCCGTCCACTGGCAGTGACTGCATTTCACTTTTGTTCATCCTCCAAAAAGTAGTCCACTTTTTTTGCTAGGACTGGAGGGGCAATCTCTGCTTTCATTACTGCTTTTATTTCATGTTTTGTTATTTATTTTTGCAATGGGTCATTTTTTTACCTTTTTTCCCAAAGCCATGCACGCCACCTGCAGTTGATGGCAGTTTTAATGTGGATTACTTTTAATATTTGATGCCTATTGTGTACACCTACAAAACGTGAAAAAAAAAGATCATGTTGGCCTTTTCTTTTTGGCAGAGCTCATCTGATGACATCTGCCTGCTGTGGCACAAGCAGACACCTCCTTTAGTATAATCACTGCTGCGACCCACCGAAGCAAAAGGAAGAGCGCCGCAGCCCTTCAGCATGCCCAGGAGTGAGTGAGGGTTGTCTTGTTTCTCCCCTCCCCAGGACCCTCCCCTTCCCGAGTTCTTCTGGCCTTTGACACAAAAGGAGCATGATGGCTCTGTGAGAGTGCGGTGTGCTTCTCTGGCATGGAGGGGAGGACTCTGCAAGGCCTCCCCATACACTCTACAGCAGGAGGGTGCTCTCCCTTGGAGAGAAGGCCTGCCGTACCATGTGTATGTCAGCTGATAGCTGCACTGCATGGGAGCAAGGAGTCTGCGACCTCGGGTGTTCGCTGGGGCTGGAGGGGCCTTGGTGAGGCCTTGGTGAGGCAGAATATTCTGTGTCGCAGTCCCTGTGAGAGGAGCAGGCCGCTCTTTGGGTACAAGGATAATACCGCATTTAGAATAGTAGGAGCGCAGGAGCTCCTTTACTGGCAGGTTGTGTTATGCCTAATCCCCCCCATCATGTAACAGGAGTGCAGGAGCTCCTGGCCTCGATGTAGTGGACAGGGATCCACAATATAATTTCTAATGGAAGCGCCAAAAGCGTTGCAATCTCCGTGGGGAAGGTGCTGAGAGGAGCGCAGAAGGTGCTGCATTCCCCTGATAGGTTTATGTCCTCACATTCCTTGTATGCTGTGGGTTAAGACATGCACTAATTTATTACACCCTGTTTCTGGTTTGTAATAAGGAGCGTTTCAGAGTTTACAGTAGATGCTTTGGGAGGGAGGGTTGTATGATGATGATATGCTGTGGAAGGGTAATGTTTTATGACATATGCAATATGGAATGTATCTCCTTGTTTTGCATTCATGATGATGATGATGGTCTGACAAGTGCCCGCTGGGTACAGTATTACTGATTCATGCAATTTGGTCCATGTTTTTAATCAATACAGTTTATATTTATATAACTTGTTGTAGAGTCTCTTTTGTAATGTATTTATTGTGTCACTGGTGTGAGTGTGTTGTGCAAATACTTCACACATGACTGCTAGGGATAAGCCTGACTGCTCTGTGGCAAGCTACTGGGGGTGGGCACAGGTTATCTTTGGTGTGTAACTGTCTTGCCCTGACTAGAGTGGTGGGTTCTGCTTGGCTGAGGTTCATAGCCTAGCCAACCAGAAACCCCATTTCTAACAGTATCCAACATAAAGTGAGGGTAGATGAAATAGATGAACAGTGCTATTAAAGACAGCGAAAGGGCAATCAGAGGTGAAGAAATCGAGCACTAGTTTACAGAGCATCTCACCTTCCAAGATTGTCAGGTAGTCTTAAATCCTAAGTCACGTAAGGAATAAAACAACTCTCATCGCATTTCTCGTTAACGAATGGAGGAAACCGCAGTATTTTGTAAAACCTGAGAACAAAACATTGTTTGCAAACTGAGATGATAAATGCTACAAAATCACATCTGAAGGGAGCCATGAATGCCCGATCTCAACAGTACACATAAAGAAGCAGATGGTAGTTTGTTGCTGCTGATGAGGTTATGAGGCATTAATGATAATCTCAGATAACACCAATGTGTTTATTATAGGTTTGTGATTCCGTGACAGAATCATGGCTAAATTGTTTCTGAAATATGGTACTAAAATACGCAAGTGAGTCCTTGACATTGGGAATATAGCTTCAACTCTTGGTGTAAATTTCTTTCGAGCTTTGATAGGTCTCTGTACGTTTACTGGATGTGACACAGTAAGCGCATTTGCGGGAAAAGGAAAGTTTAAGTCCATTCAAAATCCTGTCTGCTAAAAGAGATATACACGAAACCTTTTCACAGCTCGGAGAAAAATGGGATCTCTCTGAAGAAATAATGGACGAATTGGAGCAATTCTTGCACTTGCTGTATGCACCAAAATCTTCAGTTCATCACGTAACTGACTTGAGATATCAACTATTCTGTGCAAAAAGGGTGAGATAAACAGTCATCAACTTCCATCTTCCAGAAACTGTCTGAAGAAACATGCCGAAAGTACAAATTATCAAGCAGCTATAAGCAAGCGATGCCTTTTGAATGATCCACAGACACCTAGTCCAATTGGGAAAGGGTGGAATTTGGAAAGACATGAGGGAGCAGAGCAACTGGTAGTGGACTGGATGAAGGGGCAGCCAGCACCACAGGCTGTGTTAGATCTACTAGTTTGCAACTGCATTAAGAACTGCAAAATGCCAACATGTATCTGCTGTCTAAATGACCTCAAGTGCACTGATATGCAGACTTCCCACCTGTAAAAATCAAACAAACGCAGAGAATGATGACACCTATTCATAAGACGAAGATGATGACAACGAAAGTGAATGATAATATTGTGTTTGTTCACTCTTGACATACATTGCCTATGTAAGACGTGAGAACTATTTTTTGAAATTGTAAGTCAAAAGTAGGCATATAATCTGTATCAATATATGAGAAATACAATGAAGGTTTGTGGTTAATATTATAAGGACTATATTATTATTGCAATTAATAATCATAATTGTTTTTAAATTATGTTGAATTTAATCAATATAATGGAACTGGATTTATTTTTCCACATGTGGTGATGATTAATTTGTATGCTATTTATCAAAAATATGAACGCCATTATTATTTTTTTTGGCTGTGGTTGCTAATCCAATAATATCAGACAAAAGGCAAAGAGTTATGACTTGCTATCACATTTTCCATTTCTAGACACCCATACCTTGAAAAACTATCATGTTAGAACCCATCCTCCCAAATGGTACTAAGTGCCTAAATGTGGGGTCCTGGCTAGTAAGCAAATTGTCCCTGGCCAGACTATCCTCAATGCATTCCGTTCAATCTTTTGCTGTGAATCCTGGATGCAGTTTTGGCGTTCTGTGTTTAGTGTGAGTGGGGAACGCGTCCATTGTTGGGATTCTGCAACAATGAAAGTAAGTCTCAAGATCTTCAGTGGAACCCCCACTTGTGAGTCACTGTCCATTACAAGCAAATGCAGTGCTAATACGTTAATGTGGTGTTGAAACAACCAATGCCAGATTCTCAACGCAATGCTAGATAGCTGTGGCAACAGTCTGCTCCATTTTTGCACTTATAACATTGTGGTTAAATTGTTGATATGAATTGGTACCACCATGTTATGAAGCTTGGGGTTGCCATAAAGCTAGGTGAACTGCCAGGAGCTCAAAAATGCTGATCTGAGAACTATTTCTTTAAGGGAACGCTGGCAGTAAATGGGTCCTTCAGGCCTGAGTGGCATGTCAGTGTGAATTGTCACCTGCAGCTGAGGGTGTAGGAATGACCTGCCCAGTAACAAGTTCTTGTTCCATTATTGCTGTCTGAACTAAACTGGACACTGGATTAATCAGCACTCAACACTAGATTTTACCAGTCCCCACTTGCTTATGACCACAGTTCGGCACCAAATTCCTGAAAATGGCATATGTATAGCTATAAGCAGGAGACTAATACAATATCATCATTCATAACGGTTTCACTAGCAACATTACTGCCAGAGGTCACAACACTCATTACTAGCTGGGGCAGGCTTTGCTTATTACCAAATTAAGAGTGGCCTCTAAAAAATATTTGGGTTTGCCCTAGGCACAGCTGAGATTGACTTATCCCTTTATCTGCTGTCTAGATACAAGAAATGTGAACTGATCAGCGTAGCAGATGCTTTCCTGTCACAGCTAAAAAAAAAACAATGTATACTCTTGTGGCACTGTAGGGACCCCAAAAGGTAGGATTTTAAATTGATAATATTTTCCACTTAGCATAAACCTCACGTACTTGTGATGTGCTAGAAGTACAGCAAAGTGGAAGTGGGCATCTTTGAAGATGAGTGATGTCCTGCGGTGTTGTCATTTTGAAGTGTCTGCATATAATGCAGTGGTTGAGGGTTAGATTACAAGGTTTAATCTCTCGGGAAAACTCAGAAAATATAAGAAGTACACACTTAGTCCTTGCTAATTTGGAGTAATTGTCTGTACTGTGTTTCTTGAGAAGCAGGATATAGTTTTCCACAGGAGAAAGGAAAACCTCAGCCTTCCATGAGACAAGCATGCCATGGTCAAGAGTTTATAGAAGGTCATTGTTTGGAGGCAATATACCACTTCCTTGGACCCCTCTGGAGCTGACCACTGCCATCACCACAAAAAAGCTCCTGAGTATAATGACCGTGTTTAAACTACTACTGACTTATTGGCTGAAAGAACTATTGAGGCTGGTAAGGCGGTCTTGAGCTGTAAGTGTCGCCTGTTGCTACAGCCTTTTTGGCCAGCAAAATGTGTATTTCTGTTGCTGATGCTGAAGGGCACCTATGGCATTTAGAGTGTCTGTGTCCTGTTTGAATTTTTGCAGCACCCTGTTTACTTGGAGGCCAAATAGATGTTCCCATCAAATGGAGAAGCGAGGAGGAGCTGAAGGACCTCCGAACGAAAGGCTGAAATAAGCTGCCATGTGTGGCAGCAGAGGAAGACAAAGGCGTTCACCTGCCTTGAGGCTTAATATCTGCTCAATCCAGTGCATACCTAATGCTGGCTTTAAAGATAATTTTTTCTTCTCAGACTATTCTTAAACCTAGACATAAGCAAAAAGCAAATATTGCAGCTGCTCCACCTTTATATCACTGGTATCATTTGTTCACTCTCTTCCATCCCCCAAAAAATATCAAACTGGACCAGATTGATAGAATAAATCGTAGATCCATTACAAATACGTCATATGCAGCAAAGGTAATGCCAAGTATTGCATTGAACAAACCTCATTTACACTGAGAGACTTCGAGAACTCCCTCCTGGTTGGTTCCAAATCTGACAGGTGGAAATAATCATTCACAAATTTCCACTTTAGATGGATGTTAGAAAAGAGCCATGTCACCTTGCTCCTACTTGGTTTGTCATCAGCCTTTGTAACGGTACCAGCCTCTACTGGTAGAAGGCCTAACGAACCCCAGGGTGCAGGAAAGGGCACTACAATGGTGCAGATCTGTATTCAAGGATCAATACTCATCTGTAATTTTAACCTCTTGTATATAAGAATTATCTTTCCCAGTTATTTAGTTAACACAGCTTAGTACGATCCCCATTATTTACCAATGCTTGTCTAGCTTTCCTAATCTGTGAGTAACTCATTTGGATTTGCAATATACAACTGCAGAGATGATATACAGCTTGTAGTCAACTCAAAAATAAAATAAAAAACAAAAACGAAGCTGAGTGATTAGGTGTATCAACGAATGACAACAAAGGTTTTAACTTAAGGGGGTCTCAATTGTGCTTACCCTGACTAAACGCAACAGTTTTACACTATTAACAACATGTCCCTAAATGAACTAAATAGGAGTAGATAATGTACAAGGATTAATATTTAAAATAATGCATGTTTTAGCCAATGTATCTATTGCCTTGTGGAGGAATGAAATAAATCATCCAGAGATCAGCAAACTTGTCTAGGAAGCCTTTTAGAAGGAGCAGCATTGACAATAATGAGAAACTAAATAGGCTGTTTGTCACTACTAGGACATGTAATACATAATGACATATGTCCTACCTGCCTGTAGGGCCTACCTTAGGGGTGACCTACATGTAGTAAAAGGGGAGTTCCAGGCCTGGCAAGTAAATTTAGATGTCAAGCCAATGTGGCAGTAAACTGCACATGCAGGTCTTGCATTGGCAAGCCTGAGACCGGTTTGAAAGGCTACTTCTGTGGGTAGCGCAAGCTGCGCTGCAGGCCCACTAGCACTATTTAATTTAAAGGCCCTGGGTACAAGGGATACCACTATTCAAGGGACGTACAGGTAAATTAAATGTGCCAATTGGGTGCACGCCAATCATACCATGTTTAAAAGGGAACTCACATGCACTTTAGCACTGATCAGCAGTGATAAAGTGCCCAGAGGCCTAGAGCCAACAAAAAGAGGTCAGAAAAACAGGAGGAGGAAGGTCAAAGGTTTGTGGAAGACCATGGAAAAAGAGCCAGGTCCAACAGATGCTATGTCTTGAGAGGCCTTTTTTGTTGTGGAGAGACTAATGAGATCATGTGGCCCAACAAATGCTTTTATCCAGCTTTGAACCATACAAACAGTTCTCAAAACAGTATCTTCGTCTTTTTCAATTTGTAATTTATGTAGGTCTACATGAGTAAGATATGATCTGTTCTTACGAACCGTTTACCTTACCTGACCCAAAAAAGGATTTCTGGGTTTAGCTGTCATATAATATCTTTTCACAACATCTGCCTTGAGGTTGAACCTTGTCATACCACCCGGAAGCCTGTGTGTCTTTGTTAACTGTTACCTCTATTGCTCTGACTGTTGATCTGAAAAGCATTGTTGATGAAGTTGTGGTGTACCTCTGGATGTTTTACTGCAAGTAATGTCATTTCGGCATAGTATACAGGAACATATTTTGTGAAGTTCATCCTGTCATACGCAAAACACCATGGGATCATAGAGCGTATGGCGGTAAGATATAAATGCCAGTTTTTCCTTCTCGAGCAGCATGCAGTAGAGCCAGCAAGACATTTTCAACAATATCCTCATGCGACATCCAAAATGCAGAGTGATCTCCATTGTCATGACAAAGATGTTTCGGGAATATGTCCGAAAGCTGTTTTACTTCAGCAAAGGCAGCACTCTGCAAGAGGTTGTCTAATCTCTTTTGGCATAAGTCTTTTGAAAAGTCATTAACATCCTCAATGAAGGAGTAGACTATCTGAATGTTTTCTTTGTAGTTTTCCTCCCAGGGGATAAATTCCAACCAAGCCAGTCTCAACATAGCTTCATACACGCACTTGTGTACTCACACTGCATGATTCTACATATATCCTTCTAGTACTGATGATATGGAGTCTTCTGCTATCATATCTGCTTCAGTGCAAACGTGTCATAAGCCAGCGTCTTGAAAGTGTTCCCAAGAATGGATATGACTTTGCAAATGGTGTGAAAGTTGCCCATTCAAAGAATGATTCTGTTATACATTGCTTTATGCTTCCACACAATCTCAATTCAGTGATTCCCTTATCAGCTCTGACTGTTAAAAATTTCAGAAACAGTTGTCAACTCAGTTGCAGGGGCATTATTGGTTGGCTAATATACTAACTAGTGCTCTAGTACTGATGTTCAATCCTGTCCAACTTGGTATTATCTGTGTGAGGCTTGCTTCTTGTCTTGTAACAACCCAGATTATGTTCTTATTTTGTGCAAGCTTCAGTTGAGCAAAACACATTCCAGCATTACTTTGGTACTAGTCATCAATGGCTGAGGCCAAACTTGTTCACCAGAAACACACATGAACAATTCTTCATTATTTGCGTTGGTCAATGGTCTTTGCTTTTGTTTCTCAATGCTTGGGAGAAGAGCTTTAAAAGGTTGTGGTTCAAGCAGCTTGGGCTGCACAGCTCTACTGTTGACTTGATGAGTTGCCCCATTACCAGTGAGAGTCTTTTCCAGCCTATCAATGTTATCCCATGCTAAGTTAATGAAGACATGAGGCTGAATACAAGCTGGAAGAACAGCTTGCTTATTTAAGGTAGCAGCAAGTTAGTGAAGACACAAGGCTGTATCATTTTCTTCCACTTGTGAGTATGAAATCCCATGACCAAGTCTGTTTGGAATGTGAAGGGTTTCTACATTGCCTGTCAGCATTTTTACAGCATATGGAAGCAAAAACTGCTTGAGGTTTCTGCTGGCCGTTTGTGACTGCATGCATAATGTCTGACTGAATTGTTTTCTGGATCTCCAGCCAGAAGTCCTAATAGAAACTGTTTGAGGTAATCATGCACTGCAAATGAATCTTTATTAACATCTGATGGATGATATGGCCATAGTGTTGATGTCAAGTTTGTTTTAGCCCCTTTGCTGCCAGGCCTTTTCCTCCCTCAGGTGCCAGGCCTTTTTGTGGCTATTTGGGGCAGTTTGCGCTTAGGCCCTCATAACTTTTTGTCCACATAAAATACCCATGCCAAATTTGCGTCCTTTTTCCACCTAAATTCTAGGGATTCTGGAGGTACTTAGAGATTGTGGGTTCCCCTGGAGGAGACCAAGAAATTAGCCAAAATACAGCGAAAAGTTTGTTTAACAAAAACAAAATGGAGAAAAAGGGCTGCAGAAGAAAGCTTGTGGTTTCTTCCTTTAAAATGGCATCAACAAAGGGTTTGCGGTGCTAAAATCACCAACTGTCCAGCTTTCAGGAACAGGAAGACTTGAATCAGATAACCACATTTTTCAACACAATTGTGGCATTTTACAGGGACATATCCCTTTTTTAACTATTTTTTTGTGCTTTCAGCCTACTTCCAGTTAGTTACAGAAATGGGTGTGAAACCAATGCTGGATCCTCGAAAGCTAAACACTTTTGAAAAGTAGACAACATTCTGAATTCAGTAAGGGGTCATTTGTGTAGATCCTACAAGGTTTTCCTACAGAAAATAACACCTAAAATAAAATAAAAAACAAGAACTTAAGGTGAAAAAAAACAGCAATTTCTCTCCATGTTTTTCTCTGTAAGTTGTTCCTGCCATGTCAGATTTTCAAACGTGATAAACTCTTACGTCTGTTGGACTCTTCTGGTTGCGGAGATATGTTGGGCTTGTAGGGTCTTCAAGAACCCTAGGTACCCAGAGCCAATAAATGAGGTGCATCTTTCAATAGTTTTTCAATGTGTACTGGGTATGCAGTAAATTATTTGGTAAAATATAAAAAGTCAAAAATAGGTATCAGGAAACCGTTGTATTTCCAAAATGGGCACTAGATAAAGTGTTGAGAAGCAGTGGTTATTTGCACATCTCTGAATTCCAGGGTCCCCATAGTAGCATGTGAATTACAGGGCATTTCTCAAATAGACGTATTTTTTACGCACTGTCTTACATTTGGAAAGAAAAAAAAGTAGAAAAAGACAAGGGGCAATAACACTTGTTCTTCTATTCTGTGTTCCCCCAGGCCTCCCGATTAAAAAGGCTACCTCACTTGTGTGGGTAGTCCTAATGCCTGCGACAAGAAACGCAACATAGGGGAGTTCGGAATGGGATGACTTGTGGGGCTCTCACCAGGTTCTGTTACCCAGAATCCTTTCAAAATTTGGCAAAAAAACACATTTTTCTCACATTTTGGTGAAGGAAAGTTCTGGAATCTAAGAGGAGACACAAATTCCCTTCCACCCAGTGCTCCCCAAGTCTCCTGATAAAAATGGTACCTCACTTGTGTGGGTAGGCCTAGTGCCCGTGACAGAAAATGCCTTAAAACACAACTTGGACACAGCACATTTTCCTAGAGAAAACAGACCTGTTTTTGTAAAGGGCCTAGCTGTGGAATTTGGCCTCTAGCTCAGCTGACACCATGGAAAACCTGCCACACCTGGGCATTTCTAACAACTAGACACCTAGGGGATTTCAGAAGGGTGACTTGTGGGGCTCTCACCAGGTTCTGTTACCCAGAATCCTTTGCAAACCTCAAGATTTGCCCCAAAAACACTATTTCCTCACATTTCGGTGATGGAAAGTTCTGTAATCTAAGGGGAGCCGCAAATTTCCTTCCACCCAGCGTTCCCAAAAGTCTCCAGATAAAAATGGTAGCTCACTTGTGTGGGTAAGCCTAGCGCCCGCAACAGGAAATGCCCCAAAACACAATGTGGACACATCAAAATGATCTATTACCAAACTACCTGTTTTTGCAGAGGAGGACCTAGGTTTTTGTTTCCAGGTCCCAGGTGCGGCGGTCATCTAGGCAAACCTACCAAACCCAGACAGTTTTGAAACTAGACACCCAGTGGTTTCCAGGGAGGTGTGGCTTGCGTGGATCCTCCAACATTTTCTTACCCAGACTCCAGGTCAATAAACTGAACAAATTACTCACAGCTTGTGAGTTGTAAAGCCGCCTCAAGGCACCAATAGCTTCAAAGTCCATTCACACACCTTTCATACATGACATGCACTAGACCACTCACGCCGCCAGCAGCGGAACCAGCACATTACAACACTCGCATCAAAGAGTCGGGGCCATTCAAGGGCCCATCACTTTCGTATGCCCACATGCCTGATACAGCAATCACACCAGCTGATGGAAGTGTGTGGACTGGCGTTTGGTTGGCACCGCCAGCCAAGCGCCGCTCCATGCGCACCGCCAGCCAAGCGCCGCTCCATGCGCACCGCCAGCCAAGCGACACTCCATGCGCACCGCCAGCCAAGCGACACTCCATGCACACCGTCAGCCAAGCGATACTCCATGCACAGTGGCATCAATTTTATTTTGTTTTCAAACAACAAAGAAACCACTAACTAATTATAAATAAGTACAAAACTACAAACACAAAAGCTCTAACTGAATACATGACAGTAATGCCAGCAGTGAAACTGAACATATAAAAATATAAAACGGCAGTTTATGCTCACGGTAGTTCCCAGTAATTCTTCTCTGTTTGGTAACTCCTGAAACAGCCAGCCACGCACAGCCCGAGCTTTGAAGGACAGTCAGGCCAACACATCTGGCTCTCCTTCCGAATACCTCTTCAGGCACAGACTCTACATTTCTTAGCGGGAAAGTCTTTTTTGAGGGTGGGAGGAATCTGATCAGGAAAGTGGTGATCCTTCAATATAGCCACATCCTCCACAACTGCTACCCTAGGAACTCTTGCATGACCTACCATAACAAGGCTCTGTATCACGGACAAATTTCATCCTTGACTCATGGGAATAATCCTTAACCACAATAAAAGCATTAAAAGTTGCTATATTAAACAAATGAATCGCCAACTTTTTATACCACACGTAAGACTTACAAACAGCAGTGTAGGGTTCCACCCACTGATCTACTCTATCAACACCACCCATGTGCTTATTGTAGTCTAAAATGCACACAGGTTTGCTCACTTCAGCAACTTGACCCCAAACAGCCACAGGTGAAGTACTCTCATCATGGATGGTAGTTAGAACGTACACATCCCTCCTGTATACAGATTTCAGAGCTAGCAGCTCATCATTCCGCAAGGAATGTACTGCCTAAAAACCAAACAACCCTTGAATGGGACCAAAGGCTCGTCCCCACTTATTTCTTTGGCTGGAACATAGACCGATCTACTAAATGATCAAGGACAGGCCTAATCTTAAAAATATGGTCACAATCAGGGTGATCTTGTGGCAAGGCTAAAGCATTGTCAACAAAATGCAGCATCCGAAGAAGAAGGAAATAGTGATTACGAGTCATGGTTGCAGGAAATATACCTTTTGCCATCAAGGGACTAGTAGACTAATAAGGTGCCTTCCTTATCAACCCCATCAAAAAAGTCAAACCCAATAACTTTTTCATCTCTTCCAGATTGTGGTAATCTAGCTCTAGACTGAGGCCTAAGTCTGGCAGCGTTGTCCCTCAAATACTGCTCTGCATACAAATTAGTCTGTTCAACAATCTCTTCCAAAAATACATCGTCCATAAACAACTGAAAGAAATTGACAGGCAAAACGTTTTCTGTATTTGCTCTACACGCTGGAAGACCAGTAAAGGCAGGCAACTGTGGCTGCTCCATGTTTGGGGCAACCCAGAGTTCAGGTCTTCCAATGGGAAGCCTTTCAGCCACTGACTGCTGCACCATTGGCACATCAGTGTCCTCCTCCAAAACAGGCCCTTCGTCTGAGAGTGGCTTCCTCATTAGAAGACTCCTCTCGGGCAGAAAACTGCCTGCCAGAATCTCTCTCTTCCTCCTCTGCCTCAGATGCAGAGTCATTCTCATAATCATGATCACAGGAAGACTCAAAAAGAATATTAACAACCTGCTGAGGGGTCACCCTGCAGCTAGCCATGATCCTTCCTAAGACAAGTGACTTGACAAATATGCCAACAACAATCAACACTGTCTAAAATAAGTAATAAACAAAGTGTGGCTTTATCACAAAGAGTTATGTATCAAAAACTATACCACCCGCTTAAAAAAGCTAAACTCACCAGCAACTACTCTGCACAGACACAGCAATCGCCAATGATATCCCACTAAAAATAAAAAATAAAAGCATATCAGACATAAGACAACACAAATATCATTGTGCGCAAATCTAAGGACAATTTCACACACATTCCTGCATTTAGTACACCACCTACAAACATGTCATTCATGCATGGCAACAATACTTTGGAGTAAATTTATTTACTTACCTAAAACATGCAAGTACGCAAACCGCAGGTGAACTACTGCCAAAACCGCAACAAGCCACAGCAAACGAAGCAAAAGCCCTAGAACAAAAAGGAGAAATAAACCCGTTTTAATCACAAATGCGAATACTTTGTCAGTTGATAAACACCGACAACAAACATTTGGAAATTTTCCCTGGTGTCTAGTATTCTCTGACCCCCTTGGAGGCAGGTGGGCCTAAAAAAACAAGGCCGATCTGCCCCCAGTGGGGGCAGAAATGGCTACCAGTACTGTGCTGAATCCCTCACCTAAGAGGCCACCACCCAAACACAAAAAACAAAAAAAAACAAAAAAAAAAAACACTTGCGCCTTAGTGGCTTCTGCCCCATTTGGGGGCAGTTGGGCCTAAAAGAAATAGGGGGGCAGAAATAACGTAAACTATATGGGGGGTCGACCCTTGCCCAAAGGGGCCACCCCCCCCATACAAAGCACACACATACTTCCTGTAGTAAAACACATAAAAACAAAATTCCCTGGTGTCTAGTGGGTATTACTGAATAATGAGACACATCGAGGGAAAGGAAAACCCTTTCTTTTCCCCGATGCCTCCTTTTTCCCAACCATCCCCCACCCCAACCCCCCTTCCCAGCCTGAGGAGAAACTCACCTGTTCTTTCCACAACGCACTGGAAGCAAGCTTCCTGCCTATCGGGCAGCCTCTAATGATGTCAGCGCGCGATTGCGTGGTGACGTCATTACGTGGGGACGGGTGGGGGGTGGGGTTTTGGGAAGGGCAAGTGGGTGGGTGGGTGGGAAGGAGGCCCTCAGGGTGGGAGCGCTAGCGCTTCCCCCAAGGGCCCTGTGCAGGATGTAACAGGTAAGTCCTGGGCACCCGAGCAGTGCTTCCCAGGCGTAACCGTTATGCCCAAGGCACCCAACCGGTTAATCATTGTTCTTATGTGTGATGATGTTTTATCAATGATCTTGTTGATGTCTGTTGCCTTAACCTTTAAAACTGATAATTCTCTTTTGAGACTCTGGTTTTCTCTTACAACTTCCTGTAGCATGACATAATCGGGTTGGGCCAATCATTTTCCTTGGTTGTCTGGGAATATGTGGTGGCTGTCACCGAACTCTGAGTCTAACTGTCTTCTAATATGCTTCTTGGTTTATTCATCTATTCCCTGTATTCCTCTGCGTGTCATGAGGGTTTCAAGCCTTTCATTGAGAGTCCTCACATGTATTACCTCTTTGTTAGGAATAATCAGTTTTAATTTATTGAAGTAGATCATAATATGCTTCATCTCTCATATTTTGTAGTGCTCATCGGTTTGAATGGTAAATGCATGATCTTCCTCCTTTGCTTTAACCCTTGTATAGTTCCTAAAACAAGATGCATGGTATTGGGCTTCTGCAGCCGCTATGTCCCTACTACAAACTGCTAAGATCTTTGAATCACAATCATTGGTTGCACTCTCTTGAAGCCTTTTGTCAACTGAAAGCTCCGTGGCCTTAATTAATTTCTCATATGTTGATGTTTCCTTGTAGCATTTTATCTTTCAACAAAATATACATTCTTCAGTATACATCTTTGACTTTTTTTGATGTCCTTCTGTTTAAGCGTTTACTTGTGCACTCTCTCGTTCCAGCTTCATCACTGGCACTTGCTTCAGGTTTTTGCTTAATAGTATGTAAATCTCCCTTCATAGTAAACAGGCCTATGCACTTTTCCTCACTTCTCCAGATCACTTAGGTTGTGGGTAGACTGCATCAAGTGCCACTGATGTAAGGCTGGCAACCTCTGTAGTCTCTCCTGATAGAAATGTCTGTCCATCCATGTAAGAAACTTCCTTTTCTTCCCATCACAAGTCTCCAAGTCTGGCATGTGATTTCTTTGAATTGAGATACTCTCTGTGTCCTCTGGAAGGCATATAGATTAATTGGTAAACTAGAAAATCTACACTGTTATGCAGCTAACTACACATTTTCTTGCCAGTTATTGTATTGACTGCATTATTAATCTGTCAGTTCTAATAGTTTAAGATCTTGTCTTTTACCAGCTGCATTGACAGAGCCAGTAAATCACGCTTGTGCAAGAGCAATTGTCTTTACTAATCTGTTTTAGTCGTGTTGTTCACCATCGTGATTAATTTTCAATATGGCTAAAAGATAGTTGGATTGGGGGGATGGGAGTTTACCTGGACGAAAGATGGCCACCAACTAGGTGAGCTTTGCAAACCATTTACAAATATCCTACATTATCCTGCTCAATCGCATGACTTAATGGCCGGCAGACGGGAGTATCAATATATCTGGACTGTGGCGTGCCATTATTGGTTGCGGCCACTCTGGATTGCTGAACCTGGAGGATAACGCAGAGGACGCAGACCATGCTCGGCCCACGCTGATACTGGTGCAGCCCAGTGCTGCCGATACGTGTTGTGCAGATGGTGGTGGAGGATCGAGGCTTGAGGAATACAGAGCGGGTGTGGACGGCCCCTGAGCAGGTATACGACATCGACTCCCAAAGTTTTACCTCCCTTTGTGGCTGTGGAGTTGATGGTGGTGGCCCGGGGCAACTGGGTTCTCCTGAATTCTTGGCAGTGTGGAGGATTGTTGGCCGCTGAGGCTGGGACGCAATGCGCGGATGTGCAGCTGTTGGCCCGCGCATTGATGGGCCCACTCCCGGATAATTTTATATCCCGCTGGGGTCCCACTACTGCACCGTGAGGTGGGACCTGGTGGCCCGACAGCTGAGTTGACTCAGCTTGTGGGGAGACTGCCATGTGGGAGCGACAACTGCTAACTAGGAGGCGGCATTAGGTGCGGATGCCTCGGGTGGTGGAGCCTGTTGGATGTGGCACTGCATTAGATGCCACCGACCAATGCGGCCTCTGTCCCTGTAGTGGAGTGGTGACCAGCATGGGCGTGGAGAGAGAGCCCTAGTAACATAACTACACAGCAGCAAGCATTGAACTTTGAGGAGCTGTGGTACTCCACTGGGACTGAAACTGCCCGAACTGGATGTACCTAAGAAGTATTGCAGTTCTGAGGGGTCCTGTTGTGTCACATTGCATTGTGCGGATGGACTCACTCAGCCGTATGATTGCAGCTATCACACCTGTAATATGGTGGACTGCTTTTCGTAGCTTTGAGCGATAAGTCCCTCCTGCACTCTCCTGTATAACTACGGCTTCCACCCGCACGTGTTACCGATCTTTCAAGATGATGAAGACAGATAAGACACAACCTAAACTGCAGTTTGATCTTCGCAAGGCGACTAAGGCCTGGGTCAACACACCATCAATCGCTGCTATTGACTCTGAAAACCCTGGACCCAACATGGGTGATGTGCTGCGCCAAATTCTTACGACGATGCAACTCAGTCTCACTAAAATCGACAAAGATCCCCTTGGTCTCCTACTGAATCGTCAGGCTGTCGGAGCGTGTTGATAAACATGCAGAGCGCCTTGATTAGGCAGAAAGACTGTTATCGGATATAGAAGACGGCTGAGTCGCAGAAGCAGCTTGAAGAATCTGTGGTGGCACTGCAGGCAAAAGCTGAGGAATTGGAGGGCTGCTTAAGGCGGAACAATTTGTGTTTTGTCAGGTAGCAGAATCAACAGAAATCAGCAACATGGAGTCTATTTTGGAGCGCCTTCTCATAAATCTGCTGGGATGTAGAACATTCTCTGACATTTTTGTAGTAGAGTGGGCTCATCGTTCTTTGGCGACACGCCCGTGATCGTGATGCAGTGTTGGGTCGTGCCAGGGAGCTCCATACTCTGCACTATGAAGGAATAGAACTATCGCTGTTTCCGGACTTTGCACAACAGGAGGTGAGGAGATAGCTCCTGCCAATAAAAAGAAAACTCAGAGCTTCAGCTGGACTATGCAATGCTTTACCCAGCTCGAATTCAAGTCACAATAGATGGAAACCCCAAAAATGTTCAATGATTCCAAGAGTGCACAGCACTTGGGCGGTATGTATCCCCAAAGTCTCATCTCAGCTTGCCACATCGAGCGGAGGTCGATGAAGCATCTTCCCGTGATCTTGAGGAACAAGATTAATATCTGAGATATGCTCATGCTGCTTCCATTTGTATGACTTTGGCTTCCCAGTGGTGTATGTTGCATCTGCTATATTTGACATTTTACATATGTCTGATTATCTCACACTATACTGTTGTTAATAGCAGGGCCTAGAGAGATGTTTATTTTAGATTACACCTGTGTGACTCCATATATGTGCTGTGCTAGTGGTTTACCAGATCAGGTTGTGGGCTGTTTCCTGACCGCCCCATGGGGATGAGCACCAGTCTTAATAGTTAAGTGCTGTACTTCCTTGGGCCAATTGCCCTGTTTTGTGGCACACCACTGCTTTTTGTATGTTGGTTGCAGCAGTGTTAGACTTATAATGGCCTGATTGCTTATGTATGTTTTTGGAGCTCTGGAGGACACTATCTACCCCCATGTGTGTTCCACAGTGTTGTTTTCAGGGGTTGGGAATTGGGGTTTTGGGTGGGCAGGTGGTGGGGCGGGCTGGAGATTGCAGCACGCGGAAGTTCACATTACAAGTATTGCAGTTGGTCATGCATCATGTGATATAAGATATTTACTGGTGAAAGGCGAGCTTGGTTTATATTAGGTGACATGATGACAGATGCTGTTACCTCAGCTAAACTGAGTTTCCTGACTTGGAATGTTCAGGGATTGAATGACAGTTGAAAAAATTAGCAAAGTAGTGTTATACTTACAGAGACAACAGGTTGACGTATAGCTGTATTGCAAGAGACTCATCTGACTTCCAATGCAGGGGTGCTCAGTCTGTGTCAGATGCAAGGAGAGTGCTGTCCTGCGGGGTTCACTTCGCATCCTCAGGGTGGTCCTTATATGGGCGTGCCAGGGGTCAAGGATTAAACTACAGTAAGTATGTGTGGATCCAAATGGTCGTTATGTGGTGGCACATTGTAGGAACGATTTGTATGAGGTACTTTTGGTAGGGATATATGGCCCAAACTATGACTCCCCCCAGTTTTACCACTCCCTTCAGACTAAGCTAGTTGCCCATAGTAACATATACCTCAGCTTTGGGGGAGGGGGGTGGCGACTTCAACTGTGTGCCGGATCCAGAGCTTGACCGCTCCAGGGATCCTCCCCGGCGACCTTCACTGGCAGCCTGTGCCCACTATTCAACTGTTCATGATATTCACACATGCATAGACTACTGGCCTTTATAACACTGCCTGCTGCCCGTGGTCCACCAGTGTGATCATTTGTCCCGTACTTAAGATAATTCGCCTGTATTACTGACACTTGTTATGGCCAGCATCCAATCACATGCTTTTACATGGCGTTAACCACAATATTCAGTACTAGACGCGGCATTCCACGCAAAACTGACACAGGAAATTGAGGATTTCTTCAGCACTAAATTGGGCTCTGTTGAAAAGTTTGTCACTATATATATGGGAAGCCTTTAAAGTTTACATATACGTGGGGGAACTATTTCGAGGCATCCTGGAGTGCTTTGTTCTATTCATGGTTGTTTGCAGAAATTAGAAGCTGAATTGGCGGAGCTCGAAATGGCGCATGTAACATCAGCCGAGGATTCCTTATTAGGTGAGATACGCATGAAACTAGAAGAATATAATGAATTAGCACATGATGAAGTTAAACATTTAGGAAGATATGCCACTGTCAGAGTTTATGGGGAGGGATATCGACCAAGTGCGGCTTTGGCCACGCTTATTAGGCGCTATCGCAAGACGGATGAAGTGTTGTCTGTGGTAGACAAGGGAGGGATGCCAGTGCATGGGGCCCTGCAAGTGTTGGAACAATTCCAGGCCTACTATGAAAACCTGTACAAGTTGCAAATACCCTATAATGAACAGGCCACAACTGAGTATCTCAAACATATTGCCATGAGGTGGCTAAAAGGCACATAGGCAGCGCCTTATGGCGCCACTTCATCCCACGGAGATTGCAGCGGCCCTGAAAGACATGGCAAATAGTAAAGGTCCAGGGTCAGACGGACTGACAATCGCCTTTCACAAGGCTTATCAGGACAAGCTCATCCCTCATCTGGTAAGCCTCTTTGAGGAAATGACCCTTGATGGATGCATGCCTCCAACCATGCGTGAAGCATTATTGATCATGAAGTTAAAACCAGACAAACCGGCTAATAAGTCCACATATCATCGACCATTCTCTCCTTAATATGGTTGCTAAGCTCTTTGCAAAAGTCTTGGCCAACAGGCTAGAGCCAATGTTCCCGTATTGTAGGCCAGGAACAATCGGGCCTTCTATCAGGGCATTCCTTAAGTTACAATCTTAGGACCCTGTTCTGACTCATCTCCTGCAAAGATCCTACTGTACGCGCGACTGCCATCTTTTTAGACGCTGAAAAGGCATTCAACTCAGTTGAATGGGAGTTCATGTTGTCGGTGCTGCATCATATTAGGTGAGACCTTTGAGACTTGTCTGGGTACTTTACAAAGACCCACTTGCTTGTGTGTGACTCAGTGGCCTGGTTTCAGACCCTATTGTTATTACTAGAGGCATGCAGCAGGGTTGCCCTCTCTGCCCTGGTTGCGGAACCATTGGCCTGTGCTTTACGTGAATATCGTGCCCACCATGGTATTAGCTTTCTACCTTACACTGATGATACCTATTCTACGTCCGTGAGCCGGAACAGAATGTTTCTCCGCTCCTCGGAGAGGTGGTGCGCGTTGGTGGCCACTCTGGGTTGCACATAAACTATGGTCAATTGGTTATTTTTCTGCTCACTGTGGCCACATTGTCTGTGCTGCACCAGCTCCCCCTTAAGTGGCTACCGAGCTGGTGCGATACTTGGGCATACAGATATATACGGACCCCAAAGTAGTTCAGGAAAACTTCGGGACAGCTATGCATTGACTCACAGAAGCAGTGGATCGTTGGATTCGCTTGTTTCTTTCTCTCCTCAGCCGGATTGCTATCATGAAGATGATAGTGCTCCCTCATTTTTTGTTCTTTTTTTCTGATATACCGATTTTAACACTGAATGCACTGTTCCGTGCTCTACGAACATTGATGTTGCGGCTGGCGTGGGCTGGTAAGCAGCTGTGTGTGCAATGGGATATCCTTACACTGCCGTACTCGGCTGGTGGCCTGAATGCACCGAACTTTGAGACATATTGCAAGGCAGCACAAACAATGTTTGCATATTACTAGATACACAATTCACCAGACCCGCCACATCTTTGGTTTGAGCGTTACGGCGCCCCCTCTTTTCACTGCTTCATTTTTACTTGACAGGCAGATATGACGCTATCATCTAAAAGATCTTGTCGATACTACATGGTACCTTTACAGAAAACTGGCAGCTTTGCAGTGTCTTGTTCTGGTCTGAGTCTCCCCACCGTTTAATATCAGCTCAGACACCTTTGCACAGGTGATTATGAAGCTGGAAGCCTCTCAGGTTGGTCAGCAGTGGCAAGCGGACCTTGGTATTGATATTTCAGACAGCCAATTGACCTACTGTTGTTCCGTAACCCGCACTATTTCTCTGAATGGCCATCACTGGCTGGTGCATTTTAAATATCTCAATACGGTGTATTGGGCCCGGGCCCGGCTGTTCAGAAACGGGCTTCATGCAGATTCTTGTTGCCCTAGGTGCAGATTGGAGGACTCTGGCTTTATGCACACTGCATGGCATTGCCCAAATTTTTGGATGTTAGTGTTTGAGTGAGATCACTGGCGTAATATTGACTTCGGCACCAATAATTGTAATTGTATTTATCTAGCACTTACTACCCCCAACACGGTTCGAAGCGCTTTTCGTTGAGTAGCACACTACTCCAGAACCCAAGAGGAATTAGGGGTGGATTAGTACAGGGAAATATGAGTACAGTATTAGTATGAGTTAATTTGAGTGGAGGATATGTGAGTTTGTTAGTTGGATTAACTAGAGTAATGGAGGGATAGAGGAGGGAAGAATCCAGAAGTGTTAATTGGGAGTTTATAGTAATAGGATGAGGCTTGGGATGAGTAAAGGAGAGATGGAGGAGGGAGGAGTCTGTAGAAATGGGTTAGGCAGATCATAATAGAAGGGGTTTTGGATGAGTCAAAGGTGAGCTAAATGAGGGAGAATTTAGTAGGGTTGTTTGGGAGATCATAGTAGTAAACTGAGGTTTTGGGTGAGGTAGATGTGGTAGAAGAGGGAAGAGCTTAGGCAGGGCTATTTTGGAGATCAATGTAGCAGAATGGGTTTGGGATGAGTAAGAGTGGGGATTGAGGATAGATTGGTAGATGCATAGGGTGATGGTTAGTAAAGCTTACAAGAGAGTACATTTTATTTTATTTTTTATTTATGTATTTATTTTTATTTTATTTATTTTCATTTTTTCTCTAGTACAGTGGTACTAGAGTAATAGATATGTAAATACATAGGGGAATATATGTGTAAGAATACACTAATGGGTATAATAATGACATGTAAAGTTGTATTATATAAACACAGTCTTTCAAGATGTGCAATATTTGATGTTCATTTATAAGTGTACTTTTGTAACATTCATTACTTTCTTCCATTTTTAAATAGTGAAACGCTTGCTGTTGAAATAGTTAAGATAACATTTGCTCATTGTGATATTTAAAAAAAAAAAAAAAAGCAGGGATTCATAAATATCTAATATAACAACTTATCTAGGAGCTATGCAATGACCTATGAATATGTTAAGCATAGAACAATATAAACATATATATGTACATACACTCACATATACATATACACACGCATGCATACACACATATATACGTTTAACCTGAGTAAATATACATTTGCTAAACAGGCTTAGAGTATGTGTATATTTTATTATTATGAAATAGTAACTATACATATTTCTTAAAGAACTATACATATCTAGAATATACACATAACCAGATTCTAAATATTTATCAAAGGCTTATGCAGTCCATTGCTGTTTGGATATAGTGGTTATGAAGGAAAGAGCCAACTCTTAAGTAGTCTTCTGAAGACAAGATAGTTATTCATGGATCTTACATTTGGGGGTAATGAATTCCATAGTTTGGCTGCTTGAACAGAGAAGGATGAACCACCTGTTCTCTTTTTCTTGTTTAGTGATGTTTTAAGGCGCTGTGCCATTCTTGAGCGGAGGTTTCTTTGTTGAATGTTTTTGGTTATGAAAAGTGGCCCTGTTCCATGTATAGCTTTGTGGGTGCTACAAAGCAGCTTGAAGGCGGATCTTCTGGCAACCGGTAACTAATGTAGTGCTCTCGAGGCAGGGGAGATGTGGTCTTTATTTTACATGTAATAGTAGCCTGTCAGCTGAGTTCTTAATTTGTTGAGCTTTTTCATAGTAGATAGAGATGATCCTTAGTAGAGGCCATTGGTGTAATCCAGTTTAGATAGTACAAGAGAGATAGTAGCCTGCACCCTGTGAGGAAATCTGAGGTGGGGGAAGATGCGTCTCATAGTCTTCAAGGTGATGAAGCTTAATCGTGCTAATTCGTCCACTTGGGTATTCATTGTTCACTTGGAGTCCATGGTGATTCCAAGGTTTTTAACTTCCTTAATTATTTGAGGTGGTCCCAGATCATCAGGCCAGACGCACAATGGGTCATAATTTTTCCAGTCGCCTAATGTGAGTATTCCCGTTTTGGAAGCATTCAGTTTGAGATGGCTCGAAGTCATCCACTGATCAACAGCTCTGAGGCAACTGAAGATTTGTGAGTTTTTCAATGTCTTTAAGGCATTTCAATTTAAGAAGTATCTGTGTGTCATCTGCATAGTTGTAGCAAGTGAGTTGAAAATCCTTGGTCATGACATCCTGTAAGTGTTGAAAAGCAAAGGTGAGATGATTGATACTTGAGGGACCCCTGCTTTTGTGAGGTAGGGTTGGGACAAGAAGGGGGGAGAATAGATTATATTAGTTATGTTTTTAGGTAGGATGTAATCCAGTCGAGAGCAGTTCTTTCTATGCCGGTTTCGTGGAGTCTTTGAATTAGGGTGTCATGGTCAACAGTATCAAAATCAAAGGCAGCTGAGAGATCTAAGAGAAGTAGTGCAGCAAATCCATTGCGGTTGACTGTGTTTTTAAGATCATCCCAGATTGCTGTGAGTGCAGATTCAGTGCCTCTTCCTGGGCGGAATCTATTTTGGTAGTCTGAAAGTATGGAGTTGTCTTCAATGAATTGTGACATCTGGGTGAATGCTGCCTTTTCTATCAGTTTGCCCAGGAAAGGTCCATTTGTAATTGGTATGTAGTTGTTGGGGTCATGTGGGTCCAGGTTTGTTTTCTTTAATAACAGACATATGTATGCCTTTTTGGTCCTCAGGAAAAGTTCCTGTAGTTAGTTACTGATGATTCTTCTTACAGGTGTGCCAGCAGAAGTAGATAAAAGAATCTTCCTGAAGATGTGTGGTCGACAAGGGTCTGAAGGGCAACCGGAAGGCCTGCTTGCTTTGACCAAATCCATAAATTCACCTTGTGATATTTGTTTGAAGGAGTGCAGAGGCTGGGTTGGTTTTCTCTTAAAGGGAATTTTAGGAAACTGGTTTGTGCTGATTGTTTTCATTTGTTTTAAATAGGGATCCAATGTTTCTGCCTTGGTTGTGTAATGAAATTCCAGTTTGTATGTGAAATCTTGAGTAGTGGGATGACTTTCTTCCAAGCATTTAGGTTTTCGAAATTAATTGAGGATTTTATAAAATTCTTTCGTTGTAGATGTAGCATTTTGAATTCCTTTTTAGCTTTTTTGATTAATAATTTGTATATTCTGTTAACTTTGTGTAGCTCAAGTATGTCTTGAATGTTGTTTGTTTGGTGCCAGGTTCATTGCAGCCTTACGATTAGTTGTTTTATGTTTTTTAGTTCAGTGTTTCTCCAAGGTGTTTTATTTTGTCCTGTTTGGTTTTTCTGAGTGGTATTAAGATATCAAAAGCTTCCTGTAGCTACTCATAAAGTTTTGCAACAGGATTTATTGTGTCTAGGTTTGTTGGCTGTTAGTTGTGTTTCTAAGTCTTCAAAATTGAGTTTGTTCTATGGTCGATAGATGTATGTATGTAAGGTGCTCTGGGGTGTGTTGATTTGTGGCGTTTCATGTCTGAAAGTTATCAAATGGGGTCTGAACATGTGATTGGCCTGATGCTTTGAATGGTAACTAGTTCAGGGTTTGGAAAAAGATATCTAGGATGTGTCCAGCGATGTGTGTGGGATTGTGTACAGTCTGATGTAGGTTTAGTGTGAGTAGGCCAGTCGTGATAGCATTTGTATGGGGCATATTTGGTTTGTCAGACCAAATGTTTAGGTCTCCAAGAATGCATAGATTTGAGTATAATGTTATAAGGTTTGAGACTGTGTCTAGAAAAGTGTTTGGGAATGTTGAATTGTTAGGTGGAGGCCTGTAAAGGAGGAGAATGTTTCAGGAGAAAATTGGTGTAGGGTTGCATCTTTTGAGGAGGGCCTTACAACCTTGTATGGAAATGTCTGTTTTACTGAGTATTATTGCTTGGTTGAATATAATAGCTAGTCCACATCCTCTTTTGCCTATACAGTTGTGTGTGATGGTTTGATAGCCTGAAGGAACAGCTTCAGGCAACACTGGGGCCATGTCATCTCCCAGCCATGATTCCGTTATGAATATTAAGTCAGGTCATAGATGCGGTACTTCTTTTTTTAGACTGATCGAGCATTTATGGGCAGGCAGTATAGAAAATGTGTTTGTGGTGGTGTCATTTTGTTTTGGAGAAGAGTGAGCAGTATATTTTGAGCTTGTAGGAAGTGTGTTGTTAGTTGTGATAACTGTATGAGGGTCACAATAGTCCTGTTTTTCTATTTAGTGTTCTTCATCCAGCAGGCTAAGGAGGCATTTTGTTGGGTCTGTGTGTGTTGGTGGTGGACTTGGTGGCTGAGAGTGACATGATAAGTGTAGTTTTTTTGTAGAGTAGCTTTATTGTGTAATATACAAGGGAATGCAAAGTTGTTAGGAGTGGCATGTTTATTTTGTTTGCGTCTTTTTAGTGTGGAAGGAGTATGGGTTAGGGGTGGTGGAGGAGCATGTCGATCATTATGTAAGGCTCTAAATTGTGCAATGGATGAGAGGCGGGTAAATGAATGTTGCTGTGTTGGGGTGCCTGCAATAGATGTTTGTGAAAAGTGAGAATTCAGGAGTACAGATTGGTCAGGATTTCTGTATTCATGAGGGTGGGAATAGGGTTTGATGAAAAGTATTCTAAAATTTGTGTTAATTTGATGGGCTGATGTGTGTGGTTTGTTTTGTTTTAGTGGAGTAGTGAAAGGATATATTGATGTGGTTTTCTGTGATGGATTTTTATGTGACTTAGTGCTGGAGAATGGTATTAGAATATTACAAGGGGTGTTGGTATGTTTTGTAGAAGTGCATGTGGTGTGTAAGAGGGGGTGAACAAGAGTTAGGGGTGTTTGTGTTAAATTTGATCACTGGAAGAGGTAATGTGTGGTGGAGTGTAAGGACTGTATGGTTGTGTGTAATTGGTGGAGAGGGGGAGGGTGTTTGTGAACGGTGTGATGGGAGGCTGAGTTTAGGTTTTGTCATCATAAAAAGGGTTCTGGCAGGAGCAAATAGAGGATAGTTCTGTTGGTTTGTATGTACAGGGAGTGTGTGTATCGATGGCTGAAAGCAATGTATAATGTGTATTTGTGTTGTGTGGTTGATGGCTGGATGTGTTAGCGGTAATGGACAGGGTTCTGTTTGGTGTGAGAATGAAGGTGTCCTAATGTTGTAGTTGTGGTGGATATGTGTGTAGATGTGGTATGTGTGGTTTTATGCTGGTCGATGAGACATTGCAATCTGTATGTGGTCTGTTTGTGGTGCATGAGTTGGATGCCTTTGCTGATATTGTGTTTGGATTTTAGAGGATGTGTAGGGAAAAAGGTCCATTCTTGTAAATGGAAAATTGAGAAGCATTTCTGGCCCTAGGCCCGACCCAAACTGGCCCAAACAGTCAACTGCCCTTGTGCTTTACGCCTTTAACCTTGATGCCCAGACTGAGGCACCCTGAGCCCTAGGCTTAAATAGCCCTGTTGGCCAATAGAAACCTAGTCCTAACCAATCAGTTTTGTAACCCTAGAGCCAATGGGGGACCTAGCCATATTAACCAATCACACCCCTAGTCCTGACTACCAATCACAATGGCAACCCTAAAACCTCAGTCCAATAGGAACCCTAGTACCAATCACAATAGAAACCCTAAACTATGGTCCAATAGGAACCCTAGCCCTAGTATCAATCACAATAGAAACCCTAAAACCACGGTCTAATAGGAGCCCCAGCCCTAGTACCAATCACAATTGAAGCCCTAAAACCACAGTCCAATAGGAACCCTAGCCCTACTACCAATCAGAACACAAACCCTAATCCTTAATCCAATAGAAATACTAGTCCCAGCAACCAATTACAACAACATATGCAACAACTAATAGAAACTTATATAAGGGCCAAATTAACTTAAGCCTAAGCCCCTGTGGAAGTGAGGAGGGAGGTGCTCCTCTATTCAGAATCTCCTTGGATACAGACAGGCAGAATCTACACTTGCAAGCTAGCAGAGTCTACTTTCCAGGTAAGGGACGGATTGAAAACCACTGAAATACTGCTTTCTCGCACTCCGAAATTTGGCTTTTTCAAGGTAAAAACAAGTGGTGCAGACACTTTCTAAACAACTAAACACAGTTTAGATCCCAGAACAGATTAAGCAGTCTCCTAAGCACACTCTGGCTAGCAACTGAGGTGTATGTAGCCTTTTTTTTAAAGTGGGTGACATTATGCAGTGTTTTGTCACAAACTAGAAGGGACATTTCAAACACTCTCGGGTTAAAAAAACCCAGAAGTTTATAAACACCAAGCTGACTGAAACACAGGGTGCTTACTGTAAACAGGCACAGGTAGCAGTACAAACTTTTTAACAAATAACAATAATTCCCAGAAAGTCTCCTAGGATTTCTTGATCACTGGGCTGTATTAGGGCGTAGGGAATGCTGGGCCCACAAAATGGAGGTGGCTGTCTTGGGGTTCCCTCCAGAAACTTAAAGGACCAGTGCTGGTGTGAGAGGAGGTTTCAGGTTGCGTGGGAGCTAGAGAGCCAATCACCAAGCCCCAAGCCCAAGTGGAAGACAGGAGGGAAGTGCTCCTCTATTCAGAATCTCCTTGGATACAGACAAGCAGAGTCCACACTTCCAAGCTTCTAGGTTATGATGGGGAGGGGAAATTCCACATGAATGTTGACGACTTTTGGCTGTAGGTCTGTTACTGTCTAAGCGAAGGATTACAATGAGTTGGATGAAAGGTGCCTTATCCACGTTAGAAGAAAGGCACGAAGACTTGGCATATTTTAATACACAGTCAAATGCGCATCATGACCTTTTGCCACCCCAAACCTGACACTGGAATATAAATATGTGGTCCATATCAAGAATACTTGCTGCACTGGGCTCAGGAGACTGAAGTAGAGAATTATAAAATGCTGTCACTGTATGTTGCTAAATACGACGATGGGAGTGAGTGAATGGGATAGGGGTGGAGAATTGTAAACCAGCTTATATACATGGTTCACACCTGTGTCCCACATTTGTGTTTTTCAGAACCAGGTTTCAATCCCAATTTAATGCTGGTAATATTTGGAACAGTACTATGCTTCTGTACGTCTTTCATTTACCCCTGCTGGATTGGCAGTTGAATGCTCACCAGTCATGGATTTCATTGCACTCATGATGTATGTATCCATTCTGTACTGTGGTTGTGACTTCTTCATGCTGCACTGTTACTTTACTAAAATTGAAAATAAAGTTAAAAAAAAAAAAAGTTTGCCATGGAGTATCGTAGAGTGGAATGACGAAGAGTGGAGTAGAATGTTGTGGAGTGGCAGAGTGTGTCCTGTATCGGAGAGGCATAGTGTGGAGTTGTGTACAGAGGAATACACTGGGGTGGCATAGAGTAGAGCAGACTGGCATAGAGTGCAGCGGCGGTGCAGAGTGGAATGATGCAAAGGGCATTTGCTCACTTTAGAGTGGAGCGGCATAGAGGGCAGTGGCGTAGAGTGCAGAGTAGAGTCGAGTGGCATAGAATGGAGTAGTGCAGAGTTGAGGAACAAGTATCCAAGGTCCAATTCTCCCTTCCTCAGGACTGTCCAGTTTTGTTATTTAACAGTGGGTAATCAAATGGGGGTATGGACCAGTTTGCCCCAAGTCTAAAATGAAGATCCACAAAGAATCGAGAACCCACTTGAATAAAATCAAGTTTATAATGACAGCCGCCAAGTGTTTTGTCCCTTGTGGTGTGTTCACCTTGGGGCTTTTTCAAGGCTGCAAATAATGAAAGGTGATCAGATCAGAATAGAAATGCTATCAAGATTAGTAGATTGAGGTATTAGTAAGAGCCATACAAAGGTACCACACATTAGTACAAGATGATAGGTGTACTAGAGGGGAAGAAAAAAGTATTAGATAGTGATCACTTCCGGATAATAGTTCCGTAGCCTAACCCTGAAGTCGTGAAGAGATTAAAGAACACGGAATTGTGGCAGTTGATATCGAAGGTGCATGCTCATCAACTTGTTACATTGGTGAAAGTGAAAAATGTTAAAAGTTAAATTAGGAATTAAAATATTTAAAATTTAAAGTGAGATTAGTGCTTGCACTATAAGATTTGGTGTAACTAACACATTAGTATTGTTTATAATGATCATAATTAATTAGTGAATAATGTATCCTAGTAATTATAGTCAGAACGCAACATACCATTGCGTTGTTCATCAAAGAAAGTCCATTTTTAAATGTAGATAGTCTAGATGAAAGCAAGGGGTAGGATAAGTACACATTTGCCTGATTATTGATGAAATACACATTTAAAGGATGAAGAAGTGAAGGAGGACCTAGTAATAGAAAAATTATCGGTGCACATCCTAGAGCATTTCTTTAAGAGTATACAATTTTGTCCGAAATAACAAGATGAAAATATACACAAATATATTGCAAGTTATCTAGGTTCCCTAAATGGGAATTGAGGAAGGTATTGATATTGTCCGGCAGGGTATAACAACTAGAGTAGATGTTCTAATGTCCTTATTAATATAGCAATTAAAGACAAAAGCGTTGTTAAACAGGAAAGTGCGTTATTTTGAGAAATCTTGAGGGTCAATCCCATTCAAATATGTATGTCATGTATGGTATGCCTGGTGGCATATAAGAGAAAATATAACCTGTGGGGAAAGGACATACCAGATCTAGGGTAAACACCCATGGCAGATGATATCTAGAGCTATAATAGTGGTGGTTACATAATTCAAGTGTAACAAATATGTTGTGCCTATGTAAAATGTCCAGTTATTTAGTCAGATGTTGCAGGGGAGGACAAAGAGAGTAAACAGGGCGATCAAATGTATATATTGCTAATTTTACCCTGGAACATGTCCCTTACCTGGTTTGTAGTACGAAAGTCCTAGGTTTAATCCTGTGATTGATTACACGGCGTTCTAAGCTGGCGCCATGTTGGATATGAAAACGCCTTCTGTGAATTCTACTACTATTTATATAGTAGAGGTGAAGGTTGGTGAAGTCCTACTTCGGTTGCCATGCCGTATTTGGGAAGGGAGCGCCTTCGAGTCCCTTCACTCTTTTAGTTATGGGACTGAGGCGGGTGAAGTCCTACTTCTATGTTCATAACTCTACATTGTGTAGGAAAACAAAATAAAAATAGTAGACTTGCGTCGGCCATATTGGTCATACTTTTATGTGATCGAATACAAATCTAAGCGTCTGTAAGTTTATGTACACAGTGTAAGTGATCCTTTTTAGACTTTTGGCGACATGTGAGAAATAAAGGTCCTTTTTCACAATATCCGAAGCTAAAGGAAGGGCTATTGAGAGTATTAATAAAGTCCTACATGTAAGTCCATGATTCTACATCGAACTGGGAAATGTAGTAAACTTGCGTTGGTCATATAGATCAAACTTATGTATAATTGAATACAAGACTGATTATGAATTATGTACACCAATATAAGTGATCCTTTTTAGTTTCGGGATATGACAGTGATAAGTCCTACTTCTAGAAGACCGGCCCCAGCAGAGGGGCGGCTAAAAGGTATAAGTGCTTAAATAATTAAGCATAGGCATTATAGTTTGGTTAAAAGTGCCCTAGAGAAGTAACTCATCTCAATTGGAAATACCAGGGTGGAATACCATGAGATTGTAGGAAGCTAACCAGCAGAATTTAGGCATGGTAAAGAAAGGGCATGGTAGTGTGCATAAATGTAGCACATTCTGGTAGAGAAAGCTAAGTGGGCAATAGCCCTGGGGTTGCTAACTTGTATATTTGAATGTGGAAACGGAAGAAAATATTATGTATGATTTATTATATGTATGAAGAAGTTACATATAATGAACTCAGTCTGAGGGACATGATACCAAGGTGATACGAACATCATATCAGGTCAGGGGAGCAAAACTAAAGTTAGGCGGGCAAAAAGTCTGGATGTTTAAGGTTTGTGTGCGTAGTAAAGATAAGACAGAATGTTTGGCCATCGAAATGTCATTGTATATAAAAGCAGATCACATATGGTGCCCACAGTTTAAAAACCAAGGTACTATGATTTTTCGAAACTTAGTCAAGACAACAGCTCAGAGACATAAAGATATGATTGTAGACACTGAAAAATACCAATGTGGCTCATTGATGAAGCCAGTAATGCCATTCTGGGTCCTTGTTGAGGCCTTGTCGTACAGTGTCGAAATGAATAATGAGTCTGCTTTCATTCTGTCACAGTTGGAGTTCAAGGTTACCTCCCTGAGAGTGGTGTTTAAGTTGCATTAGGCCACAAAATGCAAACGAACGTGTATGTGGATGACACTTGACAAAATGTTCAACCAATGGAAATTTTGTGTCATCCTTTTGAATGTTGCGATAGTGTTCTTGTATCTGTATTTTGAGTGCTCTGGTTGTACTTCCTATATAGGCCTTATTGCAGGGGCAGGTGATAAGATAGACTATATTGATGCTCTCGCAGTTGATAGTCACGTATCATAAACGGTTGGTCATTCATCAAAATTCTTTTAGATTTTGTCAAACCAAGTTTACAAATGGAACACTTTGTACAGGCATAGAAACCAGATGGGGGTCGCATAAAGCTTTGAGTGGGTGTTTTTTCATGATAAAAGGAGGAACATAATTTGTCTCGGAGGTTAAGGGCTCTTTTGAAGCCGATCTGTAGAAAAGAGGAAATATGTTGATTAATAGAAGGATTTTTGTGAAGTAGTTCAGAGTTGAGTATTGTGCAATAGAGTGTAGTAGTGCAGAGTAGCGTGTTGTGGAGTTCAGTGGCAGAGAGTGCAGTGTTGCAGAGCAGTGTGTCTGAGTGCAGTAGTGTATAGTACAGTAATGTAGAGTAGAATGCAGTGGTGTAGAGTGTAATGACAGTGCAGTTGTGTACAGTGCACTGGTGTAGAGTGTAATGGTTAAGAGTAGAGTGACAGAGTGTAGTACAGTGTCGTAGAATAGATTGAGTGGAGTGGTGCAGGGTAGAGCGCATTGGTGTACAGTGGCATAGAGTGTAATTTCATGGAGTAAAGTGGTGTCGTGTGCAGTGCATAGAGTGTAGCGGTGCACATTAGATTAGAGTAGCATACAGTGGATTGGAGCAAGGGCATACAGTTGAGTGTTAGAGTAAAGTGTATTGGCGTGGAGTGTATTGGCATAGAGTGCAGTGGCTTAGAGTGCAGTGTTACATAGTGACATAGAGTGTAATGGCATGGAGTGGAGCTGTACAGAGTAAATTTGTGTGGCCTAAACTGGAGTGGTGAAGATGCATTTGCATAGAGCAGAGTGGTACAGATTAGAGTAGAGAGGCGTAGTGTGAAGTGGCGTAGAGTGGAATGGTGCAGAGTGCTGTAGCGTGGAATGGTTAAGAGTAGAGCGTAGAGTGGAGTATTCATGGTGTGGTAGAACTCTGCAATACACACAACACATTTTCAATTGAAATGCCTATTACATTAGCACAGACATAGTTTTACTAATAAAACTATGCAGTGCACAGACGAAAATGTGTGGAAATTATGTTGCCTAGTTTAATGATCTGTTTTGATATTAATAAAGCATTTGTTTCTAACACACTTCAGAAATAACAAAAATAACTTTGTGTGTTCTTAATTCTGATATGCATTCTGAAATACTTCCACAGTACATTTAAATGTTGTGTGGTAGAAAAAAAACGTTCCTACCCCCCTGTATCCAGCAAGATTGTCACATAAGTCAGAGTCAGAGAAAGAGAAGTAAACAAGCTCCTTTAGAAGACTGTGTCTGACATTTGACCTCTGTCTTTGAATGCACAGTAAATGTGACAAGATAAGAATAAGATTTAAAGGCCTGTTTACAGAAAGTGATTTTGTGGAAGGATACAGAGAGCATGATTTAGGCAACGACGGGGACAACCTGAACTTGGAGAGCCTAAAGGGAGCAAATGGAAAGCCAGAATGTTTGAGCTACAAACCACAAAGCCAGTGGTAATTAGTATGTAGCATGCATTCCTATGTCAACTTTCTGAAAGTCCCCAAGATGTCTTTAGCAAACCAGACAGCTGTCTGGTAGGCTGTGATCTAAAATGGAGGGCTACCTTGCACAGATGTCTATAGATCCTTTTATTGAATGGTTAAAAAGCATATTCCTTGTAAAGTTCCACTAGCTCCTTCTTGAGACATCAGCATAGTTCACACTAGGTTTTTATGGGCAGCTTTTGAGCCACTGTGTTTGTGATCTCTCCAGCTCCTTTCTTGGGAAGTGGTCTTTTTTGCGGAGATCACTTATCTCTGTAGTGAACATTTATGCTGATCTTTCTATAGCAGAAACAGTTACACAGGTACATAAAAAAGTATTGTTACAGACGCACCCTTGTTTCGTGACCAAAATAGTCTCTCCCCTGCCTTCATTTTTCCCAAAACTGCAGTTTCTTACATGCATGGCTTTACGCTGTCTAGAAATTAAGAGGGCTCTTAACGTTTCTAAAAAATCATAATCCTGCCATTATGAAAGCAAAGCAACTATTTGTTGCTTTCATTCACCAAGTCTTAGACATACTATCTCAAAAGAAAGACTTGCTATATTGATTGTCCAGTGCATTCACCTGTGTTCTTCTAAGGCCAAATGCACACTGCACTCATTCCCACTGCACATTAACCCCTTTGCTGCTAAGCCTTTTCCTCCTCCTGTGCTAAGCCTTTTTTTGGCTATTTGGGGTAGTTCGCTCTTAGGCCCCCTAACTTTTTTTCCACATAGGCTGTCCAGGCCACATTTTCGTCCTTTTTTCATCCTGGGGATTCTAAAGGTACCCAGGGTTTGTGGATTCCCCTGGAGTGGAGCAAGAAATTAGCCAAAATACAGCTAAAATGTCTTATTTTTTTTATTTATTTTTCCAGAGAAAAATAAAAAATACAATATATGATTAGACCTTCTTCTTCAATTAGAGAGAGACATTTTCCCCCATTTATCACCCAAAAAGGAAGAATTGACTTAATACATTAATCAGCCAAGTGCCAGTTCCGAAACTGTCCCCAGATAGCATTCCCTTTCCTCCTAGCCAATCTCCCCTTCCGTGCATACAGGGAGATCTCCAGATGATACACTGATATTAACCTTCCTCACCACTGCTGCCTGATGGTGGTTGCGTGCTCAATCATACGGAGGAGATACATAATCGATATACCGCCATGGCAAGAAAAATAAACGCCCTCTGTCGTCCCCTTGTTTGTTCAGCAACACCTAGAACCATGATTTCTGGGGTAAGGACCACGTCATGCCCCAATATTTCTTTTATCACGAATTGCATACCATCTCTCAGTGTTGTTAATTCTCTGCACATAGCAAACATATGGATTACATCTGTTCCATGGTCCCCGCACCTTGGACAATTGATTCCGTTTGACCGACCACCCCCCCACCCCCCCCCAAATTGGCAAGGTGGGCCGGTGTATAATACGTGTCAAACACAGTTTTATAAAGTTGTGCCTGTAGAGACGAAGAGAGTAACATAGTATGACCTAACTCGAGTGAATTAAGAAAGTTAACACTTCCATCCACCGGTTTACCACTCCACCGTTCACTATGCTTCCCCAAGTCATCGGGTTGCTCTGCCATTAATGAGGAGTAAATTACTTTGATAGTCATGTTAGATTCTCCCAGAATATTTTTTAACAATTGGTTGCTTTTATACCCCTGAGGCCCACCCGATTTCTTGCTCAAAAAGTCTTGTACCTGTAAAAAGTTTTAAAAATCCCTTTGTTCTAGGCCATACCGTTCTTGAAGACTCGTAAATGTCTTTATTCCAACGTCATCAAAAAAGTCTCCTAGCCTCGCTATACCTTTGGAGGTCCATTTTACCATATAGTTATCCTTAAAAATTTCCGGGAGCGACGGATTATTCTTAATTAGGGTATAGTAGTTAAATCTTCCGAGCCCATTCTTTGTACGCCACGGCCGCCAACATTTATAGGCCGTCTCTAATACCTTGTACCGGGTTTTCTTATAATATCCTGGTTTGTGTAAAGTTAACAAGCACCCCTTTGAGGCAGAACCCACAAGCAGTTCATAGATATTAGGGATATTGGGGATACCTTCCACCCTGTTCTCCCCTGGTCTTTCCCCCCATAATGGGCGCATATATTGGAATGCAGCTGCCCATTGATATAACTTCAGATTAGACAAGGCTCACCCCCCCCCTTTCGCGAGGTCGAGACATAAACTTAGCCGATCTTCTGCACTTGCCATATGCCCAAATAAATCTCATAATTATCCGTTCCATATCTTCAAACCGAGATTTTGTAAAGTTCAAGGGTATGGGCCAGAATAGATACAATAATTTGGGGAGAAGAATCATTTTGACCATATTACACCTCCCTATTATAGTCATATTCAAATTATTCCATCTGTGCATATCATTTTTAGCCTTTGCCAATATTGGATCTAATTTCAGACTGATGATTTCTCCTACTCTTGGTGAGATACTGATGCCCAGGTATACTGCATGCTCCACCCTCCGATTGTCCTGTGAATTTGTATATTGATTAACCAATAGCTGAGTTTTAGTTCTATTTAACAAATACCCAGAAAATGTCCCGAACTTGGTCGTGACCTCTTCGATTTCATTCAGTGCTGCATCCGGGTTCGAGGTTATAATGGCAATATCATCCACATAAGCCAGGACTTTTGTATCCCAACCATATCTTCGTACCGGGATAATCTGCTTGTTCCCTTCAAGCTGTCTGAGCAGAGGATCTATATATAAGGCGAACAATAGCGGAGAGCATGGGCATCCCTGCCTAGTACTACACCCCCCTTGGATTCATTCAGACTGCCCTCCCATTAATTGTATTCTTACTCCTGGGGACTTATACATGGCTTTTATTGCCACAATAAACTTTTCTCGAAAGCCATATTTCTCCATAACCTTCCAGAGATATTTCCAGCTAACTCAGTCAAATGCTTTCTCAGCGTCTAACAGGGCAACCGCCATGGGCTCCTCCGCCACTTCTGTTGCATCAAACAGAGTAATGACTCTTTGAATATGTTCTGCTGTATCTCTACCGGGGACAAATCCATGTTGTCGGGGTATTACCAACTTCTTGATTACCATGGATAACTGGGCAGCGAATATTTTAGAATACACTTTAGCATCACTATTAATTAATGTTATTGGCCGATATGAGGCCGGAGTCTGCGGGGCCTTCCCTTTCTTTAGAAAAACTACTATATTAGCCATTCCCCATGAAGGCGGGGTCTTTCCACCATTCTGTACCTGGATAAACAGCTCAAGCATCAATGGACGTAGCTCTATTTGAAAGGTTTTGTAGAACTCTAACGGAATTGCATCAGGGCCAGAAGCTTTGCCTGCGGCCAGTTCACTTAATGCCTTGTCTATTTCTAAACTACCAATCTGACCCTCCAGTTGCGGGTAATCCTTTTCTGAGACTGTGTTAAACCTGATCGGGCTAAGAAATTCCTGCATCTCTATTAATGAAAATCCAGCTGTATCATTATAGAGGTCAGTATAAAATCCCTGGAACACCTTCCTAATACCATCAGTATCTGTCACTATCTGTCCCTGTTGGTCTTGAATCTCTCTGATGACCCCCGCTGCGGCTTTATGACTTGCCCTTACCGCCAACAGGTGACCAGTTCTTTCACCAAACTCATACCTTTCAGAGCGTTGCACAAGGTATTTTCCAGCTACTCTTTCTGCGTTAACCTCATTTATTGCTGCCCTTGCTATAGCAATCCGCTCCTGGATGTTCTTTGTATCTTCCCCCCTTTCTATGGCTGTAATCAACTGTATTTCTAAATCTCTGAGCTTAAATGCAAGTCTCTTATTTTCCTTTGGGCCTTTTTTTGTTTACTCAGGCTAAAGCTCAAAGTTGCTCCCCGTACCCATGCCTTCAAAGTATCCCAGACTATCTCTATAGGAGCAGACCCTACATTAATCTCTAAAAATTCCACTATCCACTTCCTCCTATAATCAAGGTATTAAAGTCACTGAGAAGCCCCCTTTCGAAAGTCCATCTCCTGGTTTTGTGTTCTAGACCATCTGATTCCAAGTCCAATACCAGTGAATTATGATCAGACATAATCTGTGTGTATAATTCCATGCTAGCCTGTGATAACAGTTCAGGAGATGTCAAAAAGAAATCTAGTCGGGCCAGTTTCACATGAGGGGCAGAGAAATAAGTGTACCCAGGATCTGAATCACATAACTTGACCCAAGCATCCACCAAACCTAACTCTTTTTGCAGACCTACCATTGCCTTGAATACTCGAGGCTTCCGCCCCTGATATTTCTTTGCTACGGGCGCTAAAAGATCCTGCAAACCATCCCAGGAGCCGTTAAAGTCCCCACATAAAATATACGAGACCAGCCAGCCAGTTAATTTTACAGCCATAGTATCCATTACAATTGGATCATCCGATACTGCCCCATATACAGAACACAGCGTAAAGCTACCTTCCCCATATAAGCATTCTACAATTACCCATATCCTATTCCTATCAACCTTCTGCCTGGCAAATTTCACTTTGTTGCTCCGATCCAATATCGCCACCCCTTTAGTTTTCACCTCTTGTTTTCAGCATACTATCACTCTCATGCCAAGCAACCCTAAGATCCCACGGTTCCCATATTCCACATGAGTTTCTTGCAAGCAATAAATATCTGCCCTGAGGGTTTTTAGATCTTCCATAACTTTCCTTCTTTTTCGGGGGTCATTTAGGCCACAGATGTTAATAGAGGCTATTCGGAGTCTGGTCATTTTTATCTCTTTTACTCCTCCCCCCTCCTTCTCCGCCTCCCAATCTTTTTGTTTGGCTGTTCATCCCGGCTATATGCAATCTTACATAGACTTCGCTTCCTCTCCCCTTCTCTGGTCCTTATATTCTGCTCCATTCTCTTTATCCCTTCCTTCCCCTTTTCCTCCCCTCTTTCCCCCTCCCGACCCACCCCCTCCCTCCCCACAAGGGCTGGTTGGGGACCCCTCCTCCCAGCCAGCCCCCGCCCCCCCTTCTTGTAGAGCAATCGAGCCCCCCTTTGGCCCGAGTGTTGGCGTAACGTAGATACAGGGTGCTCCGCCCACCACCGAAATCCTTGATAACTAAAAATGCGTCATTATTTCAGCCCCATAATAGCTCTAGTGTATTTTGAGGCAGCTGAATGTACCCCCTCCCTCCTAGTCTGGGGAAATCTATGAACACGCTGAATCTCGTTATTCCAATCCCAATGGTTCAGTTCGGGAAATGCCCCCTGCAATAACTTAATCATGTAGCTCCGGATGTCGTTCCCTTCCAGCCCTTCCTCTATGCCCAAGAAGCGTAAATTATTCCTTCTCTACCGGTTCTCAAAGTCTTCCAGTTTCCACATTATGTCAGTCATTTGGCTCTCCTGTGTGGCGTTCTGTTGCTTCAGCGTGTTAACATCCTCTTCGACTGCTACTATCCTCTCGTTCGTTGTGCACAACTTAGCTTCTATCTCGGTACATGATTTTGCAGCCTTCCTTGCAGCAGTTTTGTAGCTACCTTGGCTCGACGACTTTCAATCCGGGTTTCCGTTTGGAATTCTTTAATTGAGTTAAATATTGATTGTAGCATCCCAGAGTCAGGGCTTGCTCCGCATATATCGCTCTTCGCGCCCCCATTATTTTCTCCCCTATCGTTATTCACCAACTGCTGACCGCCCATAGTTGACATATGTGTTGTGCGAGTTACATCTCTTAAATTAATAGTGGAGTAATCCCATTTCAAAGTCTTACTCCCGCTAGATGCAGAAAATTCAGTACCCTCCTGTGATCCAGACCTTGTTTTAGTGCACTTGCGCTGCCTCTGCCGTACTGTAGGTTCGTTATTTGATGAAGCATTCCCCCCCTCGGAGGATATGCTACTACCAGAGTCACTAGGGCTGTGCTCATCAGCACTACTGAAGTCCGATTCCTCTGTCAATGAGTAGAATTTGTCCCCAGTGTCTTTTGCCCAGTCTAAGATTTTCATCTTTTTCATTATCCTTATCACCTCCTCCTAGGCTCTGTGAAATACTTTGCTCCTCTACGCTACCCTGTGTGTGTTTTATATTATGTAAGTCTCCTCCTTGTATTGCGGTCACATATTGATGTGCCGGGGGACACTACTGACTAATGGGAGGATCCTCTTCCTTCCTTACCATCGTGCAGCTGTCTGACCCTGCTGGTCCAGGTTGGGGTGCTGCTTCCTTAAGTCTTTTCACTGGAGGCCCCCCCACGTGAGCTTTCTGTGGCAGTCTGATCTTCTCCCGAGGTGGAAGTTAAGAGCGTAGTTCCACTTTCTTGTGTCCCTCCTGCAAGGAAAGAGGTGATAGCCTGGATTTTGCTTTTCCCCCTATTTTCCGGAAGGGGGATTATGTTATCCGATTTTAAGTCTTTGCCTTGGCCAATTATGTTTCTCCCGGGTTGCCTACCCACTGTTGAAATGGGCCGTCTGTTTGCCCCGATCAAGTCCCCTTTATCCTTTCCTGACCGCAATATTTTGGCGCTGTCAGTCTTGTCTCCAGAGTTCCGAACCATTTTTGGCGCCATCCTTATTTTCAAAAAAATGGGGGAATGCTTTCACAGAGCCGGCTAGCCCTGCTATCGCTACTATCACATCGTGTATCGCGCCGTATATCGCGCTTTTAATAATGCCCTTTGTAGACCAGGGATGTAGACCCGAATGAGATACAGGAACTATCAGAGAGGCAGATTCCAGAATATGGACAATCCGCCACATACCCTACAAACCAGGAGACAACAATATGGGAGGGACTAAAAGCGGTACCAGAACTTCCCCTATGGACACAGATACGGAGTGTCTATTAAAGAAAGGATTGTCATTCATCCCTACTACTTCCATCAATAAATTTGGTCTCCTCTCTGTCCTTCATGCTTTCTTTCGAAGAATCAGGCTGTCTAGATACTTCGAAGATAAAATAGACACCAGAGAACATAATCTATCTGGATTAAAACCCATTTCCACCTTTACTCCCCACCTAGATGGGCCCAGAAGTTAAAATCTTTGAGAATATAGTGTCTAACAAGATTCAATCCTTGTTGAAATTTGTGCCGAAACCCTCCTTTAATTTAAACCATGGTGAACATCAAGCTTTGCAAAGATTACAGAAAGATAAACACATCACAGTCAAACCGTGTGACAAAGGAGGGGGTATCGTACTGTTGGATACTGAAATTTACAAATCTAAGATTCAAATCATGCTAAATGAATCCAAATATTACCAGAAAACAGGGAACAATTGGCATGAACGAGTCAGAAAGGAGATAATCAAAATAAGTACTGAAGCTTTAGACAATGGAATCACATGCCAACAAGAATTCCAATACCTAAACCCTATAAAAACCAGGACTCCAGTGTTTTATGGAGTTCCAAAAATACACAAGAATAAGACAGATCCCCCCATGAGACCCATAGTCTCCACGGTAGGGGCACTGACCGAACCTTTATCCAAATACGTGGAGAAATTCTTGAACCCTAGAGTAGCCCAACTTCCAGCATTTATTCGAGACACCACCCACATTATTGCCAAATTAGAAGGTCTCCCTTTCAATTCAACTACACAATTACTAGTGACTATGGACACTGAGGCACTATATACCAACATCCCACAGAAAGAGGCATGGCTAGCAGTTGCGCGCCTCTTCGAGAAAGAAGGTAACACAGAACACTCTTCCTTCGTATTACAGTGTCTCAATATTGTCCTAAGAGAGAACTTCTTTGAATTCAATGGTCAAACATACCAGCAGAAGAAAGGAGTCAGTATGGGGGCCGCATGTGCACCTAGTGTAGCCAACATCTATGTAGGCTCCTTTGAGGAAACCTACATTTAGAATGAGATGGCGCCATTCTACGAAAATGTACATCTTTGGCCACGTTTATCGATGACATCTTCTTCATCTGGACTGGTGAGGAAGACTCACTAACAGAATTCAATCAGTGGATCAATTTGTGTGATCCCAATCTCAAGTTTACCATCCACACCAGTAGAAATAAAGTTGAGTTTTTAGACATTTGGATTGGCCATAATAACTCCCAACTTGAAATGTCATTGTTCACCAAACCTACAGCTAGAAACACCATTTTACATTATGACAGCTTTCATCCTACCAGCCAGAAACAAGGGATCCCCTTTAGTCAATTCCTACAGGTCCGTAGAAACTGCTCCAGCTTGAGTGACTTTGAATATCACGCAAATATTTTACAACAAAAATTTCTTCTACGAGGATATCCCAGAAAATTGATCAGGGATTCCTACAAAAGAGCAAAATACTACAATAGGACTAGTATGTTCGACAAACAAAAGAAAAAATCAACACCTTCTATAGTCTGTGTTATTCAACACTCAAATCTAAACGAAAAGATCAGGAAAATAATTCTCGCCAATTGGCACATTCTTAATAGCGATTCTAACCAAACACCATTAGAACGTCCTCTCCTCTCATTTAGGAAAAATCCAAATATTTCGAATAAACTAGTAAGAGCCAGTTTACCCAAAAATGATACCTTTTGTCAGAAGTCCATCCATGGAAATCAACCGATTACAGGTAACCATAGATGTGGTAACTGTAAGTCCTGCCCCAGAGCCATTGTGGGCAATGTATTTTCTTGGGAATGTACCAACTTTCAACTATCGGATATGACTAACTGCAAAACAGCTAATTGCATTTATCTATTTAGGTGTCCATGTCCTTTTCTATATGTAGGAGAAACAGGAAGGGAAGTTAAAATTAGAATATTGGAGCATATCTCCAACATTCGAAATGACAGAGAGAGTGCCCCATTGGTTACTCCCTGGAAAAAACATGGACATAGAATTGAAGATCTCTCCTGGACTGTCCTAGAAAGAATTAAAAACTTTGGACAAATAGAGGATCAGAAAATCCGGAAAAAGAGAGAAGTCTTCTGGATGTTTACATTAGACAGTTACGGTAAGGGATTGAATGAATACATCCCCTGGGAAAATGCTATCACATAAGTTAAGTTTGCATCTGCGAATATTTACATATTGTTCCAGAATTGGTATTTCTAACAAAAAGAACTGTTTAGAATTTTTGCCAGTATATTTTTGACTATAGGTGTATTTATACTTATTACTGCTGTTATTTCTATCGTTATCCTTATGTTAATTATCTTTCAGTATTATTCCTATCTCCATCTCTATTTTCATTTACATTTATATTTCTGTTATTATTACTTTTATTTTTATATTCATTTTCATCTTTCTTTCAGTTTTTCTCTATTAACACTCGGGTTAGTAGCTGACACCATAAACTAGAAGACGTTTTTACTAGAGCTCATCTCTTATTAGTATACAAACATACTCTGTTAGCTATTATGCTATATCAGCAGACTTGAGTATGCACTTTAAGGAATTATCAGAAACAATAAGAATCTTTGAACATTGTATTACAAGCGTCACTGTATCTGGACTGACAGTGTGTAACATATTCATTTATAACGTGCCAAACGTCTATTTACGTCATCGACTTACTTCCAATATGGCGCCCGTACCAGCCCGCCTAATTATTTTATACATCTGCGGTGTAGTGCTACTAACAGCTCCATCTGGTAGCCGTATAAAAACGCTCATACGCTGCAGCAATCGACCCTAGCCAGCAGAAGGAAAACGATCGAGCATCGCCATCGGTATTTTCTCTAATCATTTATCTTTTCTTTTTCTAGCCATATTGCGTTCATTCTATTTTACCGTAGCATATAACCAAATGATCCATGCGGTTTATAGCATATAGTTTAAGTTTTCTTACTCCTTGTTTATTTCCTACCACTAACGACAGTCTTGTTTACTATACCTAGATAAATATATCTTGGACTCACCCTCTATATCGTTATAATCTTAAGGATTTACAAAAACCAAATATAAGGACCTAACTTCAACAACTGCTATCAGCAGGTGTACAGGTGAATTCTGGCTTTTACAAATAATACCAGGAACATTTATTTATCTATTCACACCATGAACATTTTTAATATCAATTGATATACCTATCTATCCTGTGGCTTCTGTCATTTATTCAGCTTATCTCCTGGTCTACCAACTAATATCTGCCCTATAAAGAGATAGAGACAGCCGGGACAACATTTGCTATACAAAAAAGTTAGAAGAGATCTTTCAAGTAAGACTTTTCTGCATGAGAACTTATTACTTGTACTATCTAACATACACCAAGATGCATGTACCCACCGAGGGGAATTAAAGAATGCTGGTAACACAAAGGAAGGCACCATGTAATTATGATTCACTAATCACTGGCTCTGTAAGCCATGTCCATTATGTACTATTGTCATCTATTAAAATACTTGCCAATCTACGTTTTCTAACTAAATGTCTGCAGTTTTGAGCACCTTATGTTTCATGCTTTACCACTAATTACACTACCTAAGGTTCATTCAGACCTTTTGGGCATTCATCTTGAGATGATAACACGTCACCTTTGATTAATATATATCTAAAAATATAGATAGGTGACTCCTAATATGCTAGCACTATCATTTATACAAATTACCATATAATTTTCTTTATCAGAATCTGTGACTATCAAAGAACATACTACAAATTTAAAATCAAATGTATCAGAAGATTTGGCTGCTAAGACTAGATCACTATTGAACAGTGCCACTGGGAACGGCCCTGAAGAAGGTGACCTACAACATCACGAAACACCGAAACACGCGTAGGCCTTTTGGTCCCTACGGTACCATTCAGATAGAACCACGTTAGCATTATCTTTTCCTTTATGTATTAGACTATCAATAATGTATTAGAAGAATTTATGTCAATATATCTTCATTATCAAAAATTGTTTTAGCTTCACTATGATATTAGGATTAGCCTTATTGACGTTATGTTTCACTAGTTAATAAGATTTCTTTCTTATCTGTCGTGTTTAGTGCATGTGTGTGGTATGTCTGATTTAGATATTTTTGTTTTCTTTATTAAATGATGTATATAATTAAAAATAATTATTTTATAATTGTATTATTATTGAATGACAATAACAAAACAAAAAAACATATATAAAATCATATAATGGGATTACTTTATCTGTAACTAATAATAAGAGTATAGCAGTCCGACATCATGTGTGTATAATTGGCTTATTATTTGTAGTTCGTATTATCCTTCACCTTGTTGTTGTTTTTATGAAGATCATGGTATCTTCATGTGCATTTGAGTAGCTCATATAGTAGTTTTCTCTACATTGGTTTATTCCCTGCTTGAGCTACACTCATTGGTACAGGGAATCCCCTTATAACTATTTTCCATGGGTACAAGAGCGGTCAGTACTCGCCTCTGTAATCAATAACATTGGGGGCACCCAGTTTTTGTTAATCTTGCGCACCATAAACCCTCTAATCTTCCATTTTTGTTATAAATCAAATACTCACAGAGATCAATAGGGTGGGCGCCCTCAGGATCCGCACAACTTGTGTTAATATATTTCAAAATCTAATAGAGTTTTTTATATTGAGAAGGTGAAGCACAGAGCAAATCGTTGCTAGCTTGTTTTCAAGAGTCTAGATCAATCATTTAAGGCCCCTTTTCACCTTTTTTGGCTTACTTGAAGTTGCTGTTTCTCCTTCTCGCAGAGTCCATAGTTAAAAGTGCAGAGCAGGGCAGGAGTAGGGGGCTGCTTTTCTTTCTTGAAGTTTCTTTTCCTCTTTTCCTCTGTCGTGAAGTCAAGCATAAAAATGCAGGGTAGATTTAGCGTGGGGGTAGCCTCCTAGCTACTTCTGTCTTATCTCCCCCTGCATTGTTTCCAAAAATTAGAGGGAAGCCTATGCTTCCCCCCTCATAACTGTCGCTGGCGCTCAGTGCGCATTTAGAGCTGTAAAAACTGAGCCAGAGCCAGAAAACGGGGCGTTATCCGGCTCCAAGTTATGCCCATGGGGCCGCCCCCGGCGTGTTCCTCCAGGCCGCCTTAGGTCGCGGCATAACTCCCAGTTTTCATGGAGGGTAGAGCTTCCCTCGCTCTCGCTGCTTTCCGCGTCCGCTGCGGTTCTCCAACGCCGGCTGGCGTCCGAGATCGGGGTGGGCGGGCCGCAAGCCTGCGCCCTCTCTACGCGTCCGCCATCTTGCCCTCCGTTGAAAAATGTGTTTTAAAAAATAAATAAAAAATGGGGAAAAGTGCTGCAGAATAAAACATCTGATTTTTTTTTTCCCTGTAACTGGCATCAACGAAGGGTTTGTGGTGTTAAAATCACCAGCTTTCGGGAACAGGCAGGCTAGAACCAGAAAATCAAACATTTCAACACAGTTTTGGCATTTTACTGGGACATGCCCTATTTTTTCTATTTTTTGTGCTTTCAGCCTCCTTCCAGTTAGATGACAAGAGGGGGTGGGGGACCAGTGGTGGATCAAATGTATACAAAATTCTGCATTCAGCAAGGAGTCATTTGTGTAGATCCTTCAAGGTTTTCCTATAAAAAGTAACAGTTGAAATAAAAAAGAAATTGAGTTGAAAAAAACAGCCACTTCTGTCTACGTTTTCATCTGTACCTTTTTCCAGCTATGGCAGACTTTCATAAGCAATATACCATTATGTCCGTAGGATCTTTCTGGTTTAGGGGATTTATAGGGCTTTTAGGTTCACCAAGAACCCAAGGTACCCAGAGCCAATAAATGAGCTGCACCTTGCAATGGGTTTTCATTGTATGCTGGGTAGACAGCAGTTCATTTTGTGAAATATAAAGATTGAAAAATAGAGATCAGGGAAACCTATGTATTTACGAAATGGGTTCTAGATATGGAGTTTAGACGCAGTGGTTATTTGCACATATCTGAGTGTGAGGGGTACCCTACTAGCATGTGAATTACAGGGCATTTCTCAAAATGACTTCTTCCTTACAAGCTGTCTTGGAAGGCGCAAATGCAGAGAAAGACAATTGTTAATAACACTTGTTCTGCTATTCTGTGTTCCCCCATGTCGCCTGGTAAACATTCCACCTGCTGCCCGCTAGAGGAAACACCCCAAAACACAACGTTAACACATCACATTTTTCCACTGAAAACATATGCGTAGCTGTTGATTCTCGCTCAACTGGCACGTAGGGAAACCTAGCAAACCTGTAATTTGTGTAAACTAGACACCTAGGAGAATCCAGGATGGGGTGACTTGGGCTCTCATTAGGTTCAGTCACCCAGAATCCTTTGCAAACCTCAAATGTCTAAAAAAAAGCATTTTCTTCACATTTCGCTGATGCGAAGTTCTGGAATCTAATGGGAGCCACAAACTTCCTTCCACTGAGCATTCCACCAAGTCTCTCGATGAAAATGGTACCTCACTTGTGTGGCTAGGCCTAGTGCCTGCGACAGGAAATGCCATAAAACACAATGTAGACACATCAAATTTTTCCATTGAAAACTGATGCGATTTTTGCAAAGTTCCTAGCTGTGGATTTTGGCCTTTAGCTCAGCCGGCAGCTGTGGAAACCTAGCAAACCTGTACATTTTTTAAAACTAGGCACCCAGTCTACATTTTGTTGATGCAAAGTTCTGGTATTTAAGGGGAGCCACAAACTTCCTTCCACCCAGGATCTCCCCCCCCCCCCCCCCCCCCCCCCCCCCCCCCAAGTCTCCTGAGAAACATGATACCTCACTTGTTGTGGGTGCCAAAAGCAGGGTCAGCCTAAAAGTGTTTTTTTTTTTTTTTTTTAAACTGCGCCTATGAACACTCTTTGGTGCCCCCTCAATCTCTACACGTTTTTGGCCCTTTCCTGTCACAGGCACTTGGCCCACCCACACAAGTGAGGCATCATTTTTTTCAGGAGACCGAGGGGAATGCTGGGTGGTAGGAATTTGTGCCGCTGCGGTGATCCCACACATTAATGTAAGGAAAATGTGATTTTGTTTACCTAAATTGGAGGTTTGCAGGGGATTGTGGATAAGAAAACGCTGGGGGATCCACACAAACCACACCTCCATGGACTCCCCTGGGTGTCTAGTTTTCAGAAATGTGTGGGTTTGGTAGGATTCCCTAGATGGCTGCTGAGCCCAGGGCCAAAAATGTAGGTGCTCTCCCCCCTTGTAAACATAGTTTGTTTTGTGATAATCTTGATGTGTCCAGGTTGTGTTTTGGACCCTTCTCTGTCTTGGGCACTTGGCCTACCCACACAAGTGATGTTGCATTTTTATCTGGAGACCAAGGGGAATGCTGGGTGGTAGAAAATATCTGTTTTATTTCTGTTTCTGGTAGAATATGGCACAGACCTGCAAGGAAAATGTGATTTTAGTCCCATTTTGAGGTTTGCAGGACATTGTGGGTAAGAAAACTTATTGGGATCCACAAGGGGCACACCACCCTGCACTCCCCTGGGTGTCTAGTTTTCAAACATATCTAGAGTTGGTATATTTTCTCTGGACAAGTAGCTAGCACGCTACCAAGTCTCTTACTTCTGTGATGTCCCAAACACTCAAATTGTGAAAAAACGCCCTTAAGTTTGGTTAAAAAGGCCCCCTACCCACCAACCTAGTTGGTGGCATGCTTCATTATTTGGGTCTCACCAGAGACACCTCGTGTGTCAGGGGTGTGCGTCCACGCCTGATTGTAGCGGAGCAGGTTTTTTTTTCAGAACAACATGTGCATACTGGTTGGATTTGGCACAAGGGTGAGTGATGGTTCTGTTAATATTTGAAAAGTCAAAAAACTGAACCAATGACAACTCGTGAGCTGGAAAGCTGTGTCATGGCACCAACCGATTTTCAGTCTATTCACACTCCTTTCATATGTTGCACGCACAAGACCATTCACACTGCCAGCCGCGGGCTCAGCACATTACAACACTCACATCAACAGACTGCACCATTCAAGGGCCCATCACTTTCATACACCCACAATCTTGACACAGCAGTCACACCAGTTGACAGTATGGGGGCCTGGCATTTGGCTAGCAGTGTGTGTAGTGACCAGCAGCAAGTTACTACTCAAACACCGCCGGCCAAGCGCCAGCTCACACACACCCCTAGTCAATCGGCGGCTCACTCACCCCGCCATCCAAGTGCCAGCTCACTCACTCTGCCAGCCAAGTGCCAGTCCACACACATCGCAAGCCAAGCGCCAGTCCATGCACATCTCCATAACTTTTTTTTTTTTAACAAAAAAAGAAAACACAAAACAACTGTAAGTAAATACAAAACTACAAACAACAGCTGTAACAAAATACATCACACTAATTAAACTGAACAAAAAATATAAAACTATACACACCAGTCAACGCTCACGGTTGCTCCCAAAAAGTATTTCTCGTGTGGTACATTTGAAAACAAGCTGGCATACACACAGCCCAGGTTTAGGAGGACAATCAGGGCAGTGCATAAGACTTTACTTCTGCTTGCCTCTTCGCATACACATTTAAATTGTTTACAGGGATTGTTTTTTTGGATGTGGGAGGATTGTGATGAGGAAAGTGACAATCTTTCAATCGAGCCTCATCCTCCACCACTCTAACTATAGGAACACTTGCCTGTTCCACTACAACAAGGCTGCGTGTCACAGATTCCTGAAAACTGAACAAATACATCTTTGACACTGGAGAACAATCCTTCAACACAAAAAAACACATTAAAGGTTGCTGAAGGGAAGAGATGGGTAGCCAACTTCTTATACCAAACGTAAGCCTAACAAAATAGCAGTGTAAGGTTCCAGCCTCTGATCTACTCCATCTACATCACCCATGTGCGTACTATAGTCTAACATGCACACAGACGTGCACTTCAGCAACCTAACCCCAAACAGTCACAGGCAACGTACTTTCATCATGATGGTAGTCAGCATGTAGACATCCATCCTGTCTGCAAATTTCACAGCTGGCTGTTAATCATTATGCAAAGCACTGCACTGCCCCCTTTCAAGTTTTTTTACACACATGGTCTTTGGATAACCTATATGGTTAGAGGGGACTGTGGCACAAGCAACAGTGTCTACTTTGAACAATTCCATGAACAATTGCACAACAGTGTAGAAGTTATCTAGGTACAAATGGTGACCTTTGGTAAATAGTTGTCTACCTGGTTCCCACACAATTTTCTTACTAACTCCAAAAGTGGAAAGACCACCAGGGGGATAAATAATGGAATCCCTACCAGTGTAGGCCCAGAAATTATAGACATATCCTGTACTACAGATAGCATATACATCTATGTTCTGTAACATGCCCTCATGCTAACAATGTACTGCCTAAAAACCAAACGACCCTTGACCAGGACCAAGGACTCGTCCACAGCTATTTCTTTCCCTGGAACATAGCTCTCTGAAAATCGATGTGCCAATTGATCAAGGACAGGCCGAATCTCAAAAAGACTGTCACAATCAGGATGATCTTGTGGCACCTCGAAAATATTACCAACAAAATGCAGCAACCGAAGCAGACACAAATACCAATCACAAAGCATGATTGCAGGAGATATGTCCGTTGCCATTATGGGACTGGTAGACCAATATGAAGACAGTGACGGCTTCCTTATCGAGCCCATCAAAAAAAGTTAAACCCAGGAACTTTTTCAACTCTTCCAGATTTGTGGGAGTCCACTGGGTAGATCTAGAGTGAGCCCAAGTCTGGCATTGTTGTCCCTCAAATACTCTTCAGCATAAAAATTAGTCTGCTCAACAATCTCTTCCAAAAATCCATAGTCCATAAATGGCTCAAAGAAATTTATAGGCAAAAAGTAGAGTCAGGCAACGACCGCTGCACCATGTTTTGGGCAACCCAGAGTTCAGATCTTCCAATGGGAAGCTGTGAAGAAGTTCCCTGCACAGATCTTTCCTTACCCGATATGAACACCAATCCTTAAGGGAAACCCCTCAATGATGACCCTTCGGAGACACATGGGAAACCTAAGAAGGAGAAAACTACCAATCCCAGTTGGGAGGGAAAACAAAACGATAAAGAGTCCACAAAAGTAACAGGGGACTTATGTTTGCAGGAATATAACCCTAGAAGTGACAATCTCATGGACAACATTAATTGGATGAAAAACAAAGACCAACAAGAAGTGAGGTGCACAGCAGAAAGAAAACAGACGTAAGGGGGAAACACCAGGCGCAAGGAAGAAAGCAGTGCAGCAGAATCCCCAGGGAGTCTTGAGGGAGGCGTGCCAGCGAGAAACAGAAACTCTAGTGGAACAACCACAGAGAGCCTACAAATTCCAAACGCGACGAAGAGGAGGAAGGCAAAACATGGACTGAAGAGTGGTGGGTGTAGGAAAGTACCATCTTTCCTGGCATGTTACCCCCATTTTTCACTGTATTTATGTTGTTTTAGCCCTTGTGTCACTGGGATCCTGCTAGGCAGGACCCCAGTGCTCATAGTATGTGCCCTGTATGTGTTCCCTGTGTGGTGCCTAACTGTATCACTGAGGCTCTACTAACCAGAGCCTCAGTGTTTATGCTCTCTCTGCTTTCTAAATTTGTCACTGCAGGCTAGTGACTAAATTTACCAATTCTCATTGGCACAGTGGTACACCCACATAATTCCCTTGTATATGGTACTTGGGTACCCAGGGTATTGGGGTTCCAGGAGATCCCTATGGGCTGCAGCATTTATTTTGCCACCCATAGAGAGCTCAGGCAATTTTTACACAGGCCTGCCACTGCAGCCTGAGTAAAATAACATCCACATTATTTCACAGCCATTTTTCACTGCACATAAGTAACTTATAAGTCACCTATATGGTTAACCCTCACTTGGTGAAGGTTGGGTGCCAAGTTACTTAGTGTGTGGGCACCCTGGCACTAGCTAAGGTGCCCCCACATCGTTCAGGGCAAATTCCACTGACTTTGTGAGTGCGGGACACCATTACACGCGTGCACTATTCATAGGTCTCTACCTATGTATAGCGTGTCAATGGTAACTCCGAACATGGCCATGTAACATGTATAAGATCATGGAATTGTCACCCCAATACCATTCTTGTATTGGGGGGACAATTCCATGATCCCCCAGGTCTCTAGCACAGAACCTGGGTACTGCCAAACTGCCTTTCCGGGGTTTCCACTGCAGCTGCTGCAGCTGCCAACTCTTCAGACAGGATTCTGCCCTCCTGGGGTCTGGGTAGCCCCAGCCCAGGACGGCAGAACAAAGGATTTCCTCTGAGAGAGGGTGTTAAAACCCTCTCCCTTTGGAAATAGGTGTGAAGGGCTGGGGAGGAGTAGCCTCCCCCAGCCTGTGTAAATGCTTTGATGGGCACAGTTGGTGCCCATCTCTGCATAAGGCAGTCTACACCGGTTCAGGGATTCCCCCAGCCCTGCTCTGGCGTGAAACTGGACAAAGGAAAGGGGAGTGACCACTCCCCTGACCAGTACCTCACAGGGGAGGTGCCAGAAGCTCCTCCAGTGTGTCCTAGACCCCTGCCATCTTGGAAAGAGAGGTGTTGGGGGCACACTGGACTGCTCTGAGTGGCCAGTGCCAGCAGGTGACGTCAGAGACCCACTCTGATAGGCTCTTACCTTTCTTGGTAGGCAATCCTCCTTTCTTGGTAGCCAAACCTCCTTTTCTGGCTATTTAGTGTCTTTCTGGGGTATTCTTCAGATAACGAATGCAAGAGCTCACCAGAGTTCCTCTGCACTTCCCTCTTTGACTTCTGCCAAGGATCGACCGCTGACTGCTCCAGGACGCCTGCAAAACCGCAACAAAGTAGCAAGACGACTACCAGCAACATTGTAGCGCCTCATCCTGCCGGCTTTCTCAACTGTTTCCTGGTGGTGCATGCTCTGGGGGCTGTCTGCCTTCACCCTGCACTGGAAGCCAAGAAGAAATCTCCTGTGGGTCGACGGAATCTTCCCCCTGCTAACGCAGGCACCAAAAGACTGCATCACAGGTCCTCTGGGTCCCCTCTCATCCTGACGAGTGTGGTCCCTGGAACACAGGAACTCTATCCAAGTGACTCCCACAGTCCATTGATCTTTCAGTCCAAGTTTGGTGGAGGTAAGTCCTTGCTTCCCCACGCTAGACTGCAAACCTGTGTACTGCGTGATTTGCAGCTGCTCCAGCTTCTGTGCACTTCTCCAAGGATTCCTTTGTCCACAGCCTAGCCTGGGTCGACAGCACTCCGTCCTGCAGTGCTCAACCCTCTGAGTTGAACTCCGACGTCGTGGGACCCTCCTTTGTGACTCTGAGCCAGCTCCGGTTCACAAATCTTCTAAGTGCCTACTCCGGTACTTCTGTGGGTGCTGCCTGTTTCTGTGGGGGCTCTGTGAGTTGCTGAGCACCCCCTCTGTCTCCTCCTCCAAGGGGCGACATCCTGGTCCTTCCTGTTCCCCAGCAGCATCCAAAAACCTCTACCGCGACCCGTGGAGCTAGCAAGGCTTGTTTGCGGCATTTCTGAATGGAAACACTTCTGCAACCTTCAGCACGTCGTGGGACATCTTTCTTCCAAAGGAGAAGTTCCTAGCCCTTTTCGTTGTTGCAGAATCCTTGGCTTCTTCCATCCAGAGGCAGCCTTCTTGCACCTTCATCCGGGATTTCCTGGGCTGCTGCCCCCCTGGACACTATCGCGACTCTTGGACTTGGTCCCCTTACCTTGCAGGTACTCAGGTCCAGGAATTCAGTGCTTTGCTGGTGTTTGTGGTTCTTGCAGAATCCCCCTATCACGACCATTGTGTCCTATTGGGGTAGTAGGTGTACTTTACTCCTACTTTTCAGGGTCTTGGGGTGGGGTATCTTGGACACCCTGATGGTTTTCTTACAGTCCTGGCGACCCTCTACAAGCTCTCATAGGTCTGGGGTCCATTCGTGATTCGCATTCCACTTTTGGAGTATATGGTTTGTGTTGCCCCTCGACCTATGTTCACCTATTGTAATTCTACACTGTTTGCATTACATTTCTTACTATTACTTACCTGTTTTGGGTTTGTGTACATATGACTTGTGTATATTACTTACCTTCTAACTGAGGGTACTCACTGAGATATTTTTGGCATATTGTCATAAAAATAAAGCACCTTTATTTTTAGTAACTCTGAGTATTGTGTTTTCTTATGATATTGTGCTGTATGATATAAGTGGTATAGTAGGAGCTTTGCATGTCTACTAGTTCAGCCTAAGCTGCTTTGCCATAGCTACCTTCTATCAGCCTAAGCTGCTAGAAACACCTCTATTCTACTAATAAGGGATAACTGGACCTGGCACAAGGTGTAAGTACCACAAGGTACCCACTATAAGCCAGGCCAGCCTCCTACAGTGGGGCCCGACCACATTGTAGAAATACGCACACGCCCACCACAACTCACAGAGAGTGAGGAGTGGGCCAGCTGTTAACATTGTGTTTTCTTTCTCTTGGGTATGAAGTGTTTGTTTTTGTTTTCTTCTTTTCTCCACCACATTTGAGAGTCTTCCATTTCTCTCGGCTACACTACGGTGGGGGCAGTGTGAGTTTTTTGTTGTTGTTGGTTTTTGTATTGGAGTCCAGCATTAGGATCTCAGTTTTGAATAACCATGTTGAGAGTCCCACTGTAATACAAACCTTATTCGTCAGTGATTGACTAGCGTGCGGCTGCACTGTAGACAATCTAACCCATAATAATCTGGATCCTTAGGCCTGCTTGAATAAACTCTGTCTCTTTCCACAAGTCCCCTGGTATGCAGAACACTACCTAGGGTGCAGTGGTGATGGAATAAAACTATAAAAACAGACACATACTTTCAGCATTGTCTCCTTCTCCCGAGGGTGCCAACGGGCGCCAACCCATATATGTCTATGGGAAAAGAAGAGTACAAAGAGAATGTTACGAAGAAGCCAGGGAATACTTGTAGCCTATGCCGAGACTACAAGGACAATCAACCAGAACCTATCTCATATTTGTTGTTCCTCTCTTATGCTTGTAATAAAACGCTAACATTCATCAAAGACCTAGGCCTCTTAAGCCATATTTCTGCCACTCTCTCCGACAGAAGCCTTTCAGCTCCAGACTGCTGCACTATCGGCACATCAGTGTCCTCCTCTAAAACAGGCACTTCATCTGCACTGAGAAGTGGCTTCATCATCAGATGATTCCTGTTAGACTTTTCATCCTTGGCGTGGTCTCCCTTAACTTTTTGCCTCTGTTCCCCATGTTGTGGATGTGTGCTGGACTCTGATTTTAATGTTTTTGTTACTCTGGGCACTTTACCACTGCTAACCAGTGCTAAAGTTGAAGTGCTCATTTACAAAATGGGTATGTAATTGGCTTATCCATGATTGGCATGTTTGATTTATTAGTAAGTCCCTAGTACAGTGCACTAGAGGTGCCCGGGGCCTATAAATCAAATGCTACTAGTGGGCCTGCAGCACTGGTTGTGCCACCCACATAAGTAGCTCTGTAATCATGTCTCAGACCTGCCAGTGCAGTGTCTGTGTGTGCAGTTGTAACTGTAAATTCGACTTGGCAAGTGTACCCACTTGCCAGGCCTAAATCTTCCTTTTTCTTACATGTCAGACACCCCTAAGGTAGTCCCTAGGTAGCCCCAAGGGCAGGGTGCAGTGTATGTTTAAGGTATGACATATAGAATGTGGTTTATATGTCCTGACAGTGAAATATTTCTAAATTCGTTTTTCACTGTTGCAAGGCCTGTCCCTCTCATAGGTTAACATGGGGGCTACCTTTAAATCTGATTCAAGTGTAGATTCCCTTTGAGAGCGGATGGACATGTGGAGTTTGGGGTCTCTGAGCTCACAATTTAAAAATACATATTTTAGTAAAGTTGATTTTAGGATTGTGTGTTTGAAAATGCCACTTTTAGAAAGTGGGCATTTTCTTGCTTATACCATTTCTGTGACTCTGCCTGTTTGTGGGTTCCCTGTCTGGGTCAGTTTGACAGTTGGGCTGGTTGCACCTCACACTAGACAGTGACACAAAGGGAGCTGGGGTGTAGTCTGCATATCCTGATGAGCCATCTGTGCTAGGAGGGAGGAGAGGAGTGGTCACTCACACCTGAAAGGGCTGTGCCTGCCCTCACACAATGTAGTCTCCAACCCCCTGTTGAGTGTCTGGGGCCTGGCCGGGGCAAGGCAGGATTTCACATTCAAACGAGACTTTACTTTGAAGTAGGCCTACTTGAAAGGAGAAATTGGGTATAAGAAGGGCACCCAAAACCACAGACTTTAGATCACTTCTGGACATCAAGAGGAACCTCCTCTGCCTGGAGACGAGCTGAAGAGCTGAGGAAAAATGCTGCCCTGCCTGTGCTTTGTGGAGCTATCCTGCAGTTGCTGCTTCTGCCATAGTAAGAGGGCAAAGACTGTACTTTGTGTGCCTTCCATCTCGTGAAGAAATCTTCAAGGGATTGATTTAGAGCTTGCCTCCTGTTGTTGAAGTCTCAGGGACAGCAAAGACTTCTCTCTGCCAGCACCTGGAGTCTCTGGGACCCTGAAAGGAGAAGCTGGCAGCATAAAGACAAGGAAATCCACGCACAGAGCGCCGTGCTGGGAAAAGATTGACTCGACTCTGTTCTGCGGCTGAAGAAACTATGCACCGACAGCTCCGCAGCTGAGAAACAACGCTCGCAGGAAACGCGACTGAAGAATCGAAGCACAGAGCAGGAGAAACAGCACGCACCATCGCTCACAGAGGCTGGGAGATCACAACACCCGCTGCGGGGTTTTCGGATGATTGTGCTGCTGGATTTCCGACTCAAGTACCGCGGTGCGTGGAAAAACATTGCAAGGCCTGCCCGGACCCAACAGTGCTGACCGTATCGACGCATCGCTTTCCCGCGGAGAGAAGACACGACGCGCCCTGACCCAGCGAAAGGAGAAACGACGCACGGTCCCGCTCATGAATGGAATCAACGCTTCGCAAGCCCTTTTTGACACACACTCGCCCGTGCTGGGTTATTTTTGACGCGCATAAGGTACATTTTCACGCTAGCAGCGCTAGTGTGTGTTTAAAACTACTTAAAGACTCTTTTTGAATTTTTATTGATAACTTGACTTGTGTATTGTGGAATTTTGTCGTTTTTGTCTTGTTTTGTTTAGATAAATATTTCCTATTTTTCTAAACTGGTGTTGTCATTTTGTAGTGTTTTCATTGAGTTACTGTGTGTGTTGGGACAAATACTTTATACCTAGCACTCTGAAGTTAAGCCTACTGCTCTGCCAAGCTACCATGGGGGTAGACAGGGGTAAGCTGAGGGTGATTCTCTTTTACCCTGACTAGAGTGAGGGTCCTTGCTTGAACAGGGGGTAACCTGACTGTCAACCAAAGACCCCATTTCTAACAATTCCTATCCAACAGAAAATTCACTGCCAGAACCTTGCACTTCCTGCTCTGCCCCAGATGCAGAGTCAGTCTGATAATCATGGTCAGAGGAAGATTCAGGAAACATACCAGCAACCAGTTGAGTGGTCATCCTGCAGTTAGCCACGATCCTTCCTAGTGAAAGTAACTTGACAAATATGTCAATAACAACCAACACTATGCAAAATAAGTAATAAACAAAGTTTGGCTTTATCACAAAGACCTATATACCCAAAAACGATACACTTGCTTGGCAAAGACAGCAAGACTTACCACCTACTCTGCCCACACCAGCAAGCACCAACGATATCCCACTGAAAAGGAAAAACAAAATAAAATGACACGAGACAACATGATACACATAGTGCACAAATCCAAGGAGAATTTCACACACTATAAAACATAAGCTTAATATGCTGCTTTTGTTACCCCATTTACAAAAACCCATCCATGCATGGCAGTGATACTCATTGAGGTAAACAGTACAAAAATGTTTTTCTTTCCAAACACGAGCAACTACACAAACTGCAGATCTACCACTGCCGAAACCGCAAGCAGGGGTCACTACAAAGGAATCAAAAGCTTTGCACTAGAATATTGAAAAGGAGAAATTAAATTAACATTGCATTACAATCACAAAGGCAAATAATGCAGCAGTCCACACAACCAGTTGGGCCTAAAAATATGGCCAAATATACCCCTAAAGCGGAGCCACCCTTGCCCAAGGGGGCCACTCCCCACAGTAACAGCAGCAACATAGTTACTAAAAAATCCCTAATGTCAAGGGGTTTCTGCCCCCGTTGGAGCAGAAGGGCCTAAAACATTTTTTTTTAAAAGAGGCTAATCCGCAGAAATTGCCAAAATATGTGCCCCCTAAAAGGAGGTACTTTTGCCCAGGGGCTACTCCCCAAAGTCGCCAAAATGTAAAATCCCTGGTGTCTAGTGGTTTCTACCCCCTTTAAGGGCAGATGGGCCTAAACAAAAGGGCAGATGTGCCACCCAGCAGGGCACAAATGGGTCAAAATATATGCCCTCTAAAGGGAGCGACCCTTGCCCAATGGTTGGCTCCCCAAAAATCGCCAAAATGTAATACTGCCTGGTGGCCTAGTGGTTTCTGCCCTCCTTGGGGTCAGATCCATTTAAACAGTAATGGCCTAGCTGCCCCCAAGTGGTGCAGAAATGGCCAAAATATGTGACCCTAAAGGGGGCGACCCTTGCCCAAGGGGCTGCTACCCATACATCAAAACACACACACGAAAATCCCTGGTGGCCCGGTGGTATTCCTGCTGCACAATCACGACCCCATGCGCAATCGTGCAGCAGGAATGTATTTCAAAGAGACATCGAGGTGCCTCTTTGAATCCCCTTCCTCTCCCCAGGAGAACAAAACTTGTGTGCACTGATGTCATCAGATTGGGGGTAGTCAGGAATCTCAGCGGAAGGGCTTCCACTGCCATCCCTGGTTGCGGGGGGAGCTAGGGGGTGGTGTCCCACAGGGGGAGCACCAGCACTTCTCTGTGGGTGGATGCTAGGACAGCCGGGGACCGTCCGAAGCACATGCCAACTGCGGCATCCGTAACCCCCAAATGGTTGAATAAGGACTAACAAAGCCACACGGTGTTCCTTTGTAGTATACAATTAACAGTCATATGTAAGGCAGCTATCTGTTCAAACTTTTTCAAAGCATTATTGTGTTGGAGGATGTTACAGATACATCACAGATGTTAAATCGGGAGTGATTACATCAGGATTCCTTACTTCCCAAGTAATTTTTCAGTCTTTCACAGTCAATCACATCTCTGGTAAATTAGTATCAAGTGTCATAACCATAACAAGATATGTTTATAAATGTCTGTTTGTGTATATACTCACTGAGAACATAGGTTAAAGTGACATTACAGTTAGGTATGGTAAAAAAATATCTATCTTTATGTAAAAACAAAAAAACCTCAGAAATTCAGTTAACTATAACATTAGCCTTTGTTTTTTAAGTTAAAATTTGAGGTAAAATGTAACATTTTAAACCTCGGCTGCACCACCTCGGTTTCCCCTCGATCTCTAGCTTTCAGAAAGGCGTGGGGGAGGGTTTAGTCAATTTGCCTGGATTACAGACAAACCTGGTAGCAGATGGGACTGAGTAAAGCAGCATTTTTCCCCCTTTTGCAGGTCTGTCGAGGTAAAAACAAAACTGGGTAGGGTCGAGGAAAGTCACACTGCCCATCTACCTTGCACAACACAGTGGTTTAATTTGTGGATTTCACAGTGCTGTTGTTTACAGAAATAATTGAGATTGTCAGGTGTCCCTGCGTTCCGTCTGACCCCAGACTCGAACACTGCAGCTGTTCATGATTGACATCCTTCCCTCTCTGTCCTTAGTTGCCTTTTTTGAGCTTTTTTTGGCTGGTACAGTAAGTAGGTTGACTCACATGTGGCACTATTTGTATCAGGAAAATTGTGAGAATCTTCAAATGGAGAACTTTTGCTATTCCTACAAATTCCAATGTTTTCCCACATAAATGTGGGTACATTTGTATTGTTTGCCCAAATTTAATGTTTAGAATGGCTCTTTGAGTAAGGAAACATGGTGTGATCCAGGCAAGCTGCACCATCTTATATACCCCTGAGTCCTTGGGTTTTAATAATTGTCTCTGATTTAAGGAACTTGGATAATGTATTTAGTGGTCATTACTCAATTTTTCTTTCTGTGGGGTGAAGACGAACAACAAGGAGAGGTCTCTGTTCAGTGTGTAGGGGGGTGACCTTGGTAGAAAAGGGAGGAGAACAAAATGGTCTAAAATAGTACCTATGAATTCTCAGGCTAAGTTACATATTTGTGCCTCAGACCTCGCAGCATGTCTACCTGTTTATTCGTTGGGTGAGGATATTCTTAGCACTTTTGCTAGTATAGATGAGAAAATGTGGGACCTTTTGACCAGACCATCCTTCACTTCTGGCAAGCCACCCATTAGATAATTTGACAATTCTTCCTCCAGAGCTCAGAGAGAAGTATTTAAGACCTCACAAAGGGAGAATTTGTTAATTGCCTGTTGTTCAAAATATAAACACAAGGTTAAAAGGCACAAAAGTTACCTCCGAGGTAGCGTGGGTTCAACACTCCAGGCAATCCAACCAAACAAACAGTTGTCAATTTTGGGAGAGTGTTAAATGTCCTTTATTTTCCCAATCTCATAGTGCAAACATTTGCTCCCATGTTTCTGCTGAAAGTTGGGTGCGGCATTTCATGGAGATGTATAACCACAGTGGTTCTACATGGTACGGAACCTATTACAGTTTGGTGAACTTTAACCTAGTCTTTTTCTTAGAGAAAGGTAAGATTGGCATGCTAGAGCTCTCAACATATGAAGCCCCAGGCCCTGATGGGATTGTCCCTGATCTGTTTCTTAGCAAGCCAGTAATATGGGCCCCTGTACTTACTCAAACAATAAACACAGTTTTGAAGGCTGGGCCTTTACCATCATGGTCATCTTCAATCCCAGCCTTCAAAAAGGGAAATATGAGCAACCCACGGTATTATCGACCCATCTCTCTAATAAATTCTGTTGTAAAGATTATTGTGTGAGTGGTGCTTAACAGACTGACATCATGGGCTGTGGAGAAGTATGTCCTTCCAGACCTGCACTATGGGTTCAAGCCAGGTCGAAATGCAGTTGTTCAATGCTTGAACCTGTGTTTTATTGTTAATAAGTACACAGATGCCAAACTTGGCTCTATCCATATGTATTTCACGAATTTAACATCAGCCTTTGACAGGGTAAACAGAGAAAAATTGTGCAAAAGACTCCTGTCCCTGGGGGTGGATCACGCCATTGTAATTTGTTTTTCTTAATACGAGACCTGCATATGAAAATCAGCTGTCCTCTGATATAATAAAGATGGCTTCTGTATTGAGGCTTTTAGGATTAGGAGTGGGGTGTGCCAGGGTTGTATTCTGGGGGCTTTTTTGTTGTTCACATTTTACATCAATGGTCTAGAAAAGCACCTGTTGGACAATGGGCAGGACTTTCCCATGATAGGCAGGCAAACAACCTCTTCCTGTATTACTGTGCCCAGATGATGTGGGCCTTTTAGCAAGAACAGCTGTGGGACTGCTAAAGGCTTTGGAATCATTTCTGAACTTCATGGACACATTGGACCTAGCGCCAAACTATAACCAGCCTTTTGTGATGGTGGCGGGACCCAGGTTCACCAATTCTAGATGTTTTTGTGTCCAATGGCACTTACTGGCCAGACTTAATTCCTTTTCCTGTATAGAAGTTTAATTTGATTCTTTGCGGATCTGTCTTCCTATGGTTGGTACTAAGGAAACATGTTTCTGAGGGCTGTTGCATAAGTCTCCGATTTTGATCCCAGGCTCAGGAAGAAACAGTTGCAGGCTTAATATCTGTCAGGATAAATGTATCTCTGCAGTCACATAATGGTAGTTATATGTGGGGATATGTTGACGTTTCTGTGTTAGATACGCTTGAAAAGAAGTATCCTAGACGTCTTCTGAGGGTTCCTCAGTATACTCCTGGGTATATTGTACATCAGGAACAAGGTGTGAGCTATCTATCAGACACACTTGCGCTCTGCCCCCTGCTAGGGTGGATTTTAATTTGGTTATGACCCGAGATAAAATTAAATCGGGGGATTCTGTACAATTGTTTATCAATTGATAATGTGCAGGGAATACCTCAGTTCAAAAGCCTTTTCTTCCCTGGGCCCTAACGATCTGTTTGAAAGCCCAGAGTTGACAAGGAATACTGATCTAACTTGAACCTGTAAAGCTTTCTTAACATTGTGTCAGATCAATCGACAAGGACAGGAAATACTCAAACCTTCCGCCCTAGCATGTTTACCATTAAGAACTGTTCATACAGTAGAAACCTTCTCCCTAGTCTGTGACTCAGTAACCATCGTTTTCTACTGTCACGGTTAAGGTTGAACCAACTCTTTTGTTTGTTAGAATTCCCAAAGGAGTGCAGTGAGGCAACAAATTTGGTACCCTGTGGCCACAGCTGTGTGAATCCACAGTGAATGCTTAATTTTGCATTGCTCTGTTGTTTATATGTCCAGCCTGAAGAATTTTTATAATTTCACTTTTTAATGATTAATATTTTAACTACCTGTGCTCAGCAATTATGTTTTTACAGTTGTCGATGATTGTATCTGTTATTCTGTGGTATGTTTTTTATCTTATGCTGTTACAATTAGACAGTTGCTTGATGAATAAATTATATTCTACTGATGTTATATATGTTATGAACTTTTTATCGATTTGTATAAATTCTGAAATAAAAATTGATTGATCCAATTGTTTGGTGTGGGTTCTGACCAACCCCAAGACAAAATATTGCAGCCATTTAGTGTGTCAGCAATTGTTTTTTTTACTAGCACAGTTTCCTCTTTTTGTGGTGATGTTTTTAGGCCTTTCTTGTAATTTGTGATAGGCCCACCAACACGTGGGGTGCATTTTTATTGGATTAAGTCTGGGATTTCGCTGTGTAGTAGAAAATTTGCTCTTTTCAATTTGAGTTTACTAGATAGATAGATAAATACCTTTATTCGGTTAATTTAAAACCATAAAAGTACATCATTATAAAATCGTTAAATCAATCATACACATATGCATCCACAAGAAAATTCACATGCGTAAAATACTAAAGCTAGAAGCATAGAGTTCCGTGATCTCGCAGCAGAACGGAGAAAATGACTAACACTTTGGCAGGCCTCTTCATCTAACAAATGTTTAAGGTAGACAAATGCACTTGTATAATTTCTAAAATTTCTGTTCTTTAAAAAAGACACCAAGTACCTTCTTGTAAATAGTTTATAAAAAAAAAAAAACACAGAAAAACAGAAAATGCAACATTGTTTGTTTAGAGCTTTCATCACAAGGACAGCTCCTGCTTTCCAGGCCAGACTGATATCCTAAGGGGATGCCACGAATACTTTAACCACGTGTTTCCCGAAGTTCAGCAGGTACAATACATTAATTCTTTGTTTAGCAGCAGAGGAATATAAACGTGATTGCCTTGGTTCTCGTTCTATATTTTAAAAAGAACTAAACACTTTAAAAATACTCTTTTTCGATGGCAGGATTGGACCCGCGTTAAAATCCACTCACTAGTTAGGTCTCAGTCCTGTGAGGGGTTTGTGGGGAAGAAGAGGACAAAAGTGGTGAAGGTGGCGTTGGCATGTTGGTAGATCCCACTTTTTCATCATATTTCGGAGGCGGATCGGACACGTAGTTCGGACCAGGCAGAATGTCGGAAGGGCTAATCACGGAAATTGTATACACAGATTCTGGACCCCTGTCCTCCGCTCTGTCCGGGCTAATAACGCTCAAGGGGGAAGGAGAGCAAGAACTTACTTGTGCCCACTCTGAACCGAGACAACAAGGAACGTGTCCAGTCACCTGCCAAAAATAACTAGTAGGCGCTCTATCTGGCGCTAAATGTATATAACCTGCCACAGAAGGTTTATTGCATTCTACCTTCTCTCTCTCCGCTAACGCTACTCTAATAAAAGTGCCCGCATCTGCTTCCTTTCGACCCCAATACACGCTTCCCTGTTAGTAAATAGATGAGACATATTAAATTCATGCGAGTGACTTTTTTACGTGACTTAGCCACGGAATTGAAGCTCCCTTCTCAGACGCCAAGCAATCCATTATAATGAGCCTGGTGAGCGGCGCCTCTAATTTCTTCCACACAGAAAGCCACAGTAAAGGGAGTTTAATACTGATACAGTCACCTAAATAATTAATTCCCAGCTCCTTATGGCAAACGTAGTGAGGACTAGATACTGGAACAGCCAATCATTCCCACAAGAAGCGATTCTCCACACTTTGTAAGGCTTCAAACTCCTTTAAACCCCACACTTCTGCCCCATAAGTCACTATAGGGGACACATTGCGCTGAATATACTTGCATCATTTGTGCCAGCACCCTACCCCCGATGGCCAAAGTAAACTAAGAAGGGCGCCACCTGACCGTGCCAATTTCTGGCGATGTACAGCGACCTGTGGTGCCCATGAACCAGTTGCACTAAAGCATACACTAAGATACAAGAAAGTACCAACACTAAGCAATCAGTGCACACCAACCCGTATGTACACTGGCTTCCTGCGCTTCAAACTACAAGACATGGTATAAGACTCAGAGTAGTTTGTTGTCCAGTCCAGACCAGCCGTGAAGTGCACAAAATAATGTACCAGCCTACTGAGCGTTAAAGGCGTACGAGCCATAAGGACTGCATTGTCTGCATACAGTAAAACTGGTAATTCTGCTCCATTAATTATTGGGACATCAGTCGTCCTCAAAGTTAAGTTCAGGGACTAGGTTATTAGTATATAAAATAAATAAAAGTGGGGCAAGAATACACCCATGTCGCACTCCATGATTAGTACTTATTTCCCTTGTAAGCTCTTAATTTCCGCCCAGACCGCACTCTGGCCTTTGTGTTAGTATATAAAGCAATTAGCACATATCGCAAATTATGGTCCACTGCCATCTCCACAAGCAAATTCCAGTTTTAACCCCTATTTACACAATCCAAGCGCCATTGAAAGATCCATAAAAGCTAGATAGGCAACAGATTGTTTGGCCCTGGTGTACTTATCAATGAATAAGTTCAGATTTAAGCAGTGTTCCACTGTGCCTATCCTAGCTCGAAAACCATACTGACAAGCGTTCAGGACCCTGTTCTCTTGCATCCACTCCAATAGCCTATTATAGAGGACTCTGTCAAAAAATGTTGTCGGAATATCTGTTAACGATATTTGCCGCTAACACTCTGGCTTAGCCCGGCCACCCTTCTTAAATACGGGAGTAGTCACCGAGCTTGTCCAAGAGGGAGGAATACTCTCACCACTTAAGTTGCTAAATACGTTTGCCAACAATGGCACCCCTAGCTCAGTTTTACATTTTATTAAATCAATGGACACTCCATCGGGTCCCTGAGCTTTCCCTTGCTTGCTCTGTTGTATTGCTATCACCACTTCTTGGACTGATATCTGTAGCCAAGCAGAAGCCCTCTTCAAGGCCGGCCTTATACTTGACACTTCCAGGCCTTGACAAGCTGATGCAAAATACACCTCCCATTCTGCCACACTTATATGACAACATAGTTGAAATTAATGAATTGTCAATTGACTGAATGTTACGAACGGTGCTCCAATGGTTTTTACAATCCTTAGAATATGCCAACCGTACCAACATATACCAATGGGAGGATATAATTTCATTTCGCCTTCTTGGCATTTCAGCTTTGTACTGTTTTCCCCCATGAAGCTGCAGTAACCCGACCCTTGGGTGTGCACTAAGGACTTTGCGTAGCAAGCAGTTCACATGTGCACAGCGGCTATGAAACCAACATGGATCCTGCGGGGATGACTTATAGGGTTTACAAACTGTTAGACTTTTCATCCTTGGCGTGGTCTCCCTTAATTGTTTGCCTCTGTTTCCCAGGGTGCTGATGTGTGCTGGACTCTGACTTTGCTGTTTTTGTTACTCTGGGCACTTTACCACTGCTAACCACTGCTAACCAGTGCTAAAGTGCAAGTGCTCCTTTACAAAATGTGTATGTAATTGGTTCATCCATGATTGGCATATTTGATTTATTAGTACAGTGCACTAGAGGTGCCCAGGGCCTGTAAATCAAATGCTACTAGTGGGCCTGCAGCACTGGTTGTGCCACCCACATAAGTAGCTCTGTAATCATCTCAGACCTGCCACTGCAGTGTCTGTGTGTGCAGTTGTAACTGTAAATTCGACTTGGCAAGTGTACCCACTTGCCAGGCCTAAACTTTCCCTTTTCGTACATGCAAGGCACCCCTAAGGTAGGCCCTAGGTAGCCCCAAGGGCAGGGTGCAGTGTATGGTTAAGGTAGGACATATAGAAATGTGTTTTATATGTCCTGACAGTGAAATATTGCTAAATTCGTTTTTCACTGTTGCAAGGCCTGTCCCTCTCATAGGTTAACATGGGGGCTACCTTTAAATCTGAATAAAGTGTAGATTCCCTTTTGGAGCGGATGTACATGTGGATTTTGTGGTCTCTGAGCTCACAATTGAAAAACACATCTTTTAGTAGAGTTGATTTTAAGATTGTGTGTTTGAAAATGCCACTTTTAGAAAGTGAGCCTTTTCTTGCTTATACCATTTCTGTGACTGTCTGTTTGTGAATTTCCTGTGTGGGTCAGTTTGACAGTTGGGCTGGTTGCACCTGTCACTAGACAGTGACACAAAGGGAGCTGGGTGTAGTCTGCAGTTCCGGATGAGCCATTGTGCTAGGAGGGAGGGGAGGAGTGGTCACTCACACCTGAAAGGGCTGTGCCTGCCTTCACACAATACAGTCTCCAACCCCCTGGTGAGTGTCTGGGGCCTGGCTTGGGCAAGGCAGGATTTTACATTCAAGAGAGACTTTGCTTTGAAGTAGGCCTACTTCAAAGGAGAAATTGGATATAAGAAGGGCACTCCAAACTACAGACATTAGAACACTTCTGGAAACCAAGAGAAACCTCTGCCTGGAGAAGAGCTGTAGAGCTGAGGAAGAAGAGCTGCCCTGCCTGTGACTGTGCTTTGTGAAGCTATCCTGCAGTTGCTGCTTCTGCCTGAGTAAGAAGGCAAAGACTGGACTTTGTGTGCCTTCCATCTTGTGAAGATTTCCAAGGGCCTGATTTAGAGCTTGCCTCCTGTTGTTTGAAGTCTCAAGGACAGCAAAGACTTCTCTCTGCCAGCACCTGGAATCACCGAGGCCTTCATGAGTTTTCGGAATCACTCTGCCTGGGAGATTGAGAACCGCTTCGAGAGAGTTATTGTCCCGATAGTCCGTCAAAACTACATCTGCCGATATCAACAGGTTGACTAAATTATGGGAAACAAACATACAATCAAATCTGGTGGCACAGCCTCTCCCCCTATAAGTAGACTTCCTTTCGTTATTTGACCCAACAGAATGTAGCATATCATGCAGATCATATGTGGCAAGAAATTCAACCAGCCACCCCCTACCCCTCCCTGCCTCTCAAATCCAGGTCTGGTCTCCTGGCACCCTCCTCCCCCTCTCCAAAAATGAAATTCTCACTTTAAAACCACCTGCAAAGCAGAGATGTCTGCTGGCCCCTAGGTAACTTTTTTTGCACAATACTTGAAATACATTCAGACAAGCCCAGTAAACATTGATTTGGGACATTAATGAAATCATTGTTGTAAAAATTAACAAGGTATAAGAAAGGAACACCCTTAAGAGCAATCACTTGACAGTCCCTGCGGGAAGGTCCAACCTCTACTGCCTGCACCCCCAAGAGCAAACTAATCCAAATGTTTACCCCACCCGATGCTCCACCAGAGTGCTATGGGATTGCTTGAACTTTGAAACACTGATAACCTTAAAATGCGATAGGGCTTGTTTCCCATGTCGCTTGAAAAAACAATATATCATAGTCCCTAATGACTGCTTGCTAATCAGGAAGGGCCAGTTTACTTTGAATGCCTGCCACATTCCAACTTAGAATTCGTACATAGCCCTTTTCTTTATTACCAGCATTGAATCTTGAAACACACCTTTGCACAGTATGCCCCTCCCTCTGCCCACCACACGATGCCCCATGTGATAAAGTCCCCTGTGTGTGAATCAGGTCTAAAGGACTACCGAAATAATCTTTTGCCCCTGGCCTATCCCTTGTACTAAGAGGTCGAGAGGTGACCTCACCACTCAGTCAGTCAGTATCACTGCATTCAGCCAACGCTTTGAACTTGTTGTGACAAGGAATGTTTAATACTGATTGTGGAAACTAACCATCTGAAAGAGATAGAGCTGACATGGGCAATTGAAGCTCCATTCTGGGAGGTTTATAAAAGTATTCCAATGGCAAAACAGCATTAGTACCAAAGTTTCTCATACTCTTCTCAGTATTCAACAGTTTCTTAACCAGACTGGGGGATTTAAATTTCACCACCAAGCAGTCCCCACCAATATCTTTTCTTTGTGAGCCAATCCAATCAACACGGCAAATCATTATTATTTCATTGGCTAACATAAGATTAAAATTCTTGTATCTGCACAGCCAACGTATTACCTTATTTTTAATCTGCAGCCAAGATTGTCCTTTATCTCCAGCCTTAGGAATTACTAACACTTTCGGTGTGAGTGGGATGTACATTTTTTGCCATTGGCACCTTCCCACTGGGTTAAACCGTAGATCTACCTACGACACTACAGGTAAATACGCAGTCATCCCGCATATCACTTTTGCCACCAGATTTAACTAAGTGGATGGACCCTCCTGCCGTAGATAAAAGATGTTCCTCTATAACGTCCAGGCGGTCCATCAAGTGGACAGCAATGCTTGTCTGTTTTCTAATATTGACGCAAACTCTGCACAGATCTCCTCCATAGAAAAGTTGTCCACACCTTTCAAAGCCACACCCTTTCCCCCCCTATCATCGATCTTAATTCAACGCTAGATGGAAGAGCCTGGCTGCATGTTTTTTTTTTATTATTATTTTTTTTTTTACAGAAGGTTCAAGGGATTTGTTCACATTAGTCCTGGGGAAAGGGGAAGCGCTATTACCGCTAACTTCCACAATTTCGGTGCTGTATGGGTTTGCTCCAGTGGGCTCTTGGTGGGCCGCCATTCCACCGCCTGCCCCAGACCCTACCCTTTGTTCACTATTTAACAAAGTACTCAAACCCAATCCCTGGGGGACTCTTTCTGCACCTTTGTCGTATCCCAGTGATACTCTAAGCTCCGCCAGCGTAATCTCTGTTGATATCACCCCAATTACTCTTTCCATCTTTGCATCAATGCTAGTTGGTTTAGGGGGCTTGGAGGGAGGGGAGGGTGTTCCAAAGATTTTTCGATGACCCATATTGATCCCCCTATTGCACTTGTTGCCCCTACCCTTCCACTCCACGTGTTGCGCGGTGATGGAAACGGCGCCACGAATCTAGATGGTGACTCCATACCTCATGGAGACATCATCGGCGTCGACCCGGCACCTCCAACAGGGCAAAATGTCATAAAAGGCCTCATCATATATGGAGCCGGGGAGCCCAGTGAAAATACTAATGGCCCCGTGGGACCCGCCGGTGCACCAACAGGGTCCATAGACTGGAAAACAGCATACATAGCATTTAGAAATGCCGCCGGATCCGCTCCCGGATCCGGGAAGGCAGGATATCTCTGGTCTTGATCCTGCTGCTGCACATCAGGCTCTTGCGGTGCTGGTGAAAACTGAGGGCTATGAGGAGCCACCTAATAGACTGGCAGCGTTGGAGATATTTCTGGACTTTGGACTCTGGGGCTGCGGAGTCACAGTAGGGCTCACCTCCCAATTGCTTCAACGTCTAGCAGATGGAGACCTCGACCTCGAACAGCGTCGTGAGTCATGACGACGCTTCTTGTGCCTCTTGGAAGAAGCGTGAGATGAAGCCCTCTTATGGCCCTTCTTCTTAGCCTTCGCTAAGAAAAGCTTGGCCTCTCTTTCTTTTAGTGCCTTAGGGTTCATGCTCTGGCACGAGCCACACCCCTCAACATCGTGCTCAGAGCTAAGACACCAAAGGCAGTCCCCATGCGGATCAGTGACCGACATCCGACCGTCACATTCATTACAAGGCTTGAAACCCAATTTTCTCGGGGGAGACATTGTAACAACTAAAGCCACAACTCTATCCAACGAGCCAGGAAAAAAACGTTAGCTTCGAAGGCACGGAAAAATGGAAACTGACGTCAGCACGCCGGCGAAGACCTCATATTTGCACAGTGACGTCAGACGGAATCGCGTAGATCTATGCAATTGTGACGTCCTCGTCGACGTGGAGAGCTGGGAAGAAGACTTTCCGTCAGAAGCTGGCGCAAAGACGAATTCATAAGGTGAGGAATCCACAGGTAGTTTGTATCCATCAGAATATACTGTTGCATACACCAGGCTCTCCCGTCCCTCGTTTTGTTCAGAAGACCATCTCCTGTTGTTGCAACAGAAGGTTCTGGCCATGTTATCAAAGGGTGCGGTAGAGTTGGTTCCAAAGCAGGAAAGGGGTCAGGGATGTTATGCAAGATATTTCCTGATCCCCAAGAAGGACGGTCGCCTGAGACCGATCCTAGACCTGAGGGTTTTGAATTGGTTCCTCAAGCAGGAGAAATTCAAAATGCTGACTCTAGTGCAGGTACTTATGGTGTTGAACAAAAAGGATTGGATGGTGTCTGTCGACTTGCAGGATGCGTACTTTATCCCTATACTCAAGTCGCACAGGAAGTATCTCCGGTTAGTGGTGGGGTCGCAACACTTCCAGTTTGCGGTCCTTCCGTTTGGGCTTACTTCAGCACCTCGAGGCTTCACAAAGGTAATGGCAGTGGTTGCAGCACATCTCAGGTGGAAGGGAATAGCGGTATTCCCCTACCTGGACGATTGGTTGGTCAAAGCCAAGTCTCCAGAGCTGGTGCTGCACCACCTGCAGGTGACAACCCAGTTGTTGTTCGATCTGGGGTTTTCGGTAAACATGCCCAAGTCTCACCTGGAGCCCTCAACGCCTCCTGTTCATAGGGGCAGTACTGGACACAACATTGTAACGGGCCTACCCCCCGCCTCAGCGGATTCGGGACATTTAGGCGCTGATTCCAATGTTAGAAAATGGAGCAGTTATTCCAGTCCTAAAGGTCTTACACCTGCTTGGTCTGTTTGCTTCTTGCATTCTGTTGGTCACTCATGCGTGTTGGCATATGAGGGCTCTTCAGTGGTGCCTCCGCAGGGAGTGGTTTCAGCACAAAGGAGATCTCGAGGATTCGATAAGCATCTCCAGGGACACTGCAGTGGATCTCCAATGGTGGGCAGTGGACGGCAACCTTTCCCAAGGAAGGACGTTCTCACTACCACCTCCAGTGGCCACAGTTGTAACGGATGCCTCCACTCTTGGGTGGGGTGCTCATCTGGGGGATCTGGAGATCAAGAGGCATTGGTCTCCGGTGGAACAAATGTTTCATATAAATCTGTTGGAACTGTGGGCGATACGTCTGGCTCTCAAGGCCTTCCGCCCTTCCCGGTCAGTTGGTTCAAGTCCTCACAGACAACACTACCGCAATGTGGTACGTAAACAAACAGGGAGGAGTAGGGTCGTACCTTCTCTGCAGAGAAGCAAATCATTTGGCCGGGGTTCTGAATGTACGTGTGGACAGTCTCAATCAGCACTTCTCGGCCGATCACGAGTGGCGTCTCCATCCAGACCTGGTCCGGTACATCTTCGGGATGTGGGGATCTCTGCAGGTAGATCTATTCGCCACTCGTTCTGCAGTCTCCAGTATCCAATTCAAGGAGCGTTGGGGGACGCGTTTCAAATACACTAGGACGGCCAGTTGCTTTACGCGTTCCCCCCCCCCCCCCCTACCCTTGATTCCTCTTGTCCTGAGGAAGATTCGCCAAGACAGGGCCCAAGTCATATTGGTGGCACCGGATTGGCCGAGAAGGGTGTGGTACACAGACCTTCCGCAACTCTCAAAGTGCCCTCCGCTCCGTCTCCCGCTCAGGGCAGACCTCCTCTCACAGTTGCAGGGGCACGTTCTACACCCCCTCCTCCAGAGCCTGCACCTTCATGCCTGGAGATTGAACGGGGCAACCTGAGTTCCTTTTCTCTCCCACCGGATGTAGTGGATGTTATTCTATCGTCCAGGCGACACTCCACTAAATCCGTTTATGCCGGTAGGTGGGCTGAATTTGTGATTTGGTGTGGAGAGAAACAGAAAGATCCCTTGAATGCCCACCTTTCAGATGTTTTGTTATTTGCTCTTGATTTAGCAAAGAAAGGCTGTTCAGTGGCTACAGTTAAAGGTTATCTTGCTGCTCTATCGGCTTTTCTTTGCCTCCCGGACCAGCCCTCCTTATTTAAATCTCCGATTGTAAATCGATTTATTACGGGCTTGCTTAATAAGTTTCCTCCCACACCCTTTTTTATATGCCTCAGTGGGGTTTAAATCTTGTTTTAACATTTCTGATGGGTTCACTGTTCGAGCCCATGCATTTATGTCCTTTAAGGTATTTGGTCCTTAAGACTGTTTTCCCAATCGCTATAACCTCTGCTAGGAGGGTTGGGGAGCTTTAAGCCCTTTACGTAAAGCCCCCCTTTACCTTGTTTTTCCCTGATAAAGTGGTACTGAAAACCAGGGCGGCTTTCCTGCCAGAAGTTGTCACTCCTTTTAATATAGGGCAAACTATTACCCTTCCCTCTTTCTACCCTCCTCCCCACCCCTCTAAAGAGGAAGAGAGACTCCATTGATTGGACCCTGGAAGGGCTCGAAGTTTTTATATTGAGAGGACGAAAGACTTTCGCCTGGAGGATCAGCTATTTGTGGGGTATGTTGGTCAGCGGAAGGGCAGAGCAGTCCATAAAAGAACAATCTCCAGGTGGGTCATTCTTTGTATAAAAGTTTGCTACTCACTGGCAAAGAAAATTCCTCCTTAGGGTATCAGGACCCACTCCACCAGGGCTAAGTCGGCCACTTCGGCCCTGGCAAGGGGGGGGTCCCGGTGGGGGACATTTGCAAGGCGTCAACTTGGGAGTCCCTCATACCTTTGCAAAGCATTACTGCTTCGATTCTGAGGGACGGACATTTTGCACGATCTGTCTTACAGGATTTCTTGGTGTAATCAGACGGGCACCCACCTCCGAGTGCGGTACTGCTTTGGGACTCTATTCATAAGGTGAGGAATCCACAGGTAGTTTGTATGCATCAGAAGAACAAGTTACTTACCTTCGGTAACGCTTTTTCTGGTGGATACAGTAGCTACCTGTGGATTCCTCACAGTCCCACCTGCCTCCCCGTTGCCTGTCTGATTGCACTAGGATATGTGGTTGTATAGATATGTGTATATTGATATTTTTTCCTGTATGTATAAATGATGGTTTTTGATGATGTTGCATCATGAAGGTTTTATGTATATATGTATTTATTGGAGTTATTATGGAAGTCGGTTTTCACCTGTTCGCCTCAAAAGCACGTAAAAAATGGGTGAAACTGACGTCAGCACGCCGGCAGGGCCCTTTTATTGGCACAGTGACGTCCGACGGAGTAGCATGGAGCCGTGCAATTATTACGTACTCGTCGACGTGGAGAGCTGGCGCAAGAACGAATTCATAAGGTGAGGAATCCACAGGTAGCTATTGTATCCACCGAAAAAAAGCGTTACCGAAGTTAAATAACTTGTTCTTTTGCTTTGTTAATTGGCCTTCAGTGTAAGGAGCCCCAGATGAAAACCTTGTCGAGAATTTCCCCTTGTTTCCCATTTACATGTAATATTTGTTTGTGGTCAACTATTGTCATAGGGGAACCTTTGAGCTATCTACACAAATGACCACTTGCTGAATTCAGAATTCTTAAATACCTAATTGCAATGCTTCTAAAGCCAAAGGTAATTTTCACTGTTAAAATATTGCTCCAATATAGCAAAAGTGAGACAAAGAATTAGAAACTTATGCCTGGATGTAAGTACAAAAATATTTAAACTTGTCATAAAGACATTTAATTTTTTTTTACAAGAGCAACAAGAACTCACTAAAAGCACATGTTCATGATTATAAAGAGAATGTTCGAACAAATACAGAACAGTAAAAAGCTGGGGTATTATTACAGTGGTGTGCTATCCTAAGAAACAAATCAACATGTAGTTGAAGACTTTCTAACAGTATGGAGGTGTATGGGGTCCTTCAGTGACAGCTATAATTGTGACTTTTCAGTCGCCCATTGCCATGTGTACTTTGGACCCTGCTGTTTGACAGATAAACTTACATCACAGTTAAAAAGTCCCATCTCAAGATGAAACTAAAACTGACAACCACATTGATGCTCGAGGGAAAAGACCTCTCAAAGAACATTAAATGACCAAGCTAAATCAAGAAGAATGAATCTAACCAAATGCAAATATGAATCATGCAGTCCGCTCATAGAAAACGCAAATGTGGTTATCCAGTCCGAGGTAGCACACTGATGGGGCATACCATCAGTACCCGCATCAAGTCTAATTAGAGAGCCCAATACCAGCAACCACAACTAGATGAACATTACCGTGTCTTGATACTTTGCCACATTAGTGTGCTGCTTTGAATGGAAAAATAAGCTTAAATGTTCGAGGAGTAAACTGCATGATTAATCTTTGTGTTTAGTTGGATTCATTCTAATGGGTTCTGCTTGGTCATTTAATGTTCTCTGGGCGATTTATTGTCCCAAGAGGCATTGTGACCTTCAATTTCATCTCGTGATGGTGTACAGGGTTGTTTTCAACTGCCAAGGAAGTCTTTTGATTCTGAGGAGAGTCTCAAGTACAAAATGTCGACCCTGGAAATAGCGGTCATTCAAGGACCTCCTATCCTTCATTATTGGTAAACTAATGTCTTCGAATATAGGAGGATTTGATTGTTATACCAGCATACCATTGATATAGAACACCAGCTACTTTTCTGTTTATTCACATTCTGTCATTATAATTGTGTGTGTGTTTACTGGCACCTTGTTCTCCTTGTCAATCAATGTCCTTGTCTTTATAACAAGATATTAAAAATACAACACGTTGTACTTGCAAGCAGGCACGACTTTCTAACACCTGCTCATATTTGTCCTTGTAGCAATAATTTTATGTTTAAAGTGATCTTTTACTTTGTAAGTGTTGCATGTAGATATTTATGAATTGTCCACCTACCTTGTGGTTTATTGGTCTGCCCTGTATTTATCCGAGAGTTCTGAATTCTGACAGCTTTTCACAGATGTATAGCTTCCTGGGTTCTCACTAGTTTTGACCACAAATTGCAAGTAGGTAGAATCTGCAAAAATATGAAATATTGACCACCACTTACAAAAGTGTTAAAGTGGTGGGGACAATTGTCTCTACACTCTACTGTTTCTAAAAGTTGGGAAGAAAGCGACCTTAGCACTTAGTACAGCAGTTTGTTGTTGTCCTTCAAACAAAACAAAAAAACACTTCCCTGCTCTTAACTTTCGCCATTTTCACGAAAGAGGCTGCTATCTATGAATTCCACCCAAGCAGCCTCCCCCCTAAGGTCCAATCTTGATTATGTTTGTCATCTATGTCCATTTACAATCATCCCTTTGTGTTGGGGACAAAAGATGCAATTATATCATCTGTAGAAAAAACGTCACGAAGGCTTAAATTCCTTACTGTTCCGAATGTTAAAAAAGGGTTTATAACTGTCAGCAGTTAAGGTATTAATACTTCCCACAGTGCACTGACCTAGCTGCTCAAGGAGGCCCTGCGTTAGGAAATTGCATGTTATGTTAAAGTTTTGCTATATGTTTTATGTTGAGTAATCATCTACCTTTTCATTCTGGGTTTTGGTGCTGCTGAACTGGTGCTCTTTTAGCGAAACCTAGCATGGCATTGGGTCTTCGGAAATATGTCTTCCATCTGTTCCAGTTAGTTATTGCTTCTCTTTTGTACATGTAAGCTTTAGGACAGTCCACAGATCTGCTTACTCTTTATATGTTGTTGGTAGTATTTATAGCATGCCATGCTGATTGCTAGTGTTTTAATTTGTGCAGCCTCTGGTGTTGCATTGATTTGAAGCAGGTCTTCCATATCCCGTTGTGACCTTCAGTCTATTGCCTTGTATTTTGAGTTTGTCTTGCGCATACACTGACCTTTGCTATGGAAACGATACTGAAAGACACAAACAACTAGGCTGCGTTTCTTCAACAAAGCTGTGGGTAGTATGTAACAGTATATGGTTACAAGAGGAGCGATGTTAAGGGTCAGCCCTAGCACTTTTCTTCAGCTTGTTCGTTATTGAGAACGCAGTTTTAATTACTTCTGGTAGCATGGAACAATTACTTTGTCATTTTTTTAAGTCGGGGAGTCGGAGCTCATTAGTGTTACCGTAGTATAAGTGAATAGCAGATATCGAAGTTAAATGTTCTTCAGGTCTCTGTGTAACAGTATACTATCCCCTTTCTAGTCCAGTTCTTTTAACCGTCTTTCTATAAAGAGCACGTGAATAGTGTGCGCGCGCGCCACTGAGTTGGTATTGATGTCAGCGATGTAATTTATAAAGGACTCGTTCGCGTGGACTGTGTTGCACCTGACAGCTGGTGCAGGTCAACTTTACTGATATGTTGTTTGCGGAATGATTCTGAAGGGCTTGCAGTTAGTGCCGACAGGAGTGGTCAGTTGGAAAAAGGCATTTATCTTCTCACTATCATCACTGATGTAGGTCTCATATAATATGTTTGTGTTGTACTAATGTATTGGATGCACTGACATTGCTTAAAAAGAATAGTAAGTCATGGTGGTCTAGTTGCCATTATTCTCATTATATCTCAGTCCGTGTTCTTTTAACATCTGGGACCTAATTGTATTTCTCTGCGTTTTGATTGGATAAACTATGGCCTGCTCTCTCTGTAAACACATATCTTGTATTGAGAAATATGTAGTACTATGAGATTTTTTTGAAGGAGTAATGTCTTGAAAATTGAGTTCCTGTGGCCCAGTAGTTCTCCTTTGTACCTATCCCATCAGTGCCAGGTTCAAAATCTTGGCAGTAATCACTAACCCATTGACGGAAATTAACATCTTCCTCTCCTCTTGTACTGGTCAACCATCTTAAAATGAAGCATGTACGCTCTCCTCCTAAAAAAACCCAGAAGCCACACTCGATCAGCCAGTCTACAGCCACCCTCCTCCACAAAGGTACTGTGATGAAGCAGTTGCAGGATTCCTCATTTTCTTTTTTTTATTTTAATTAAACGCTTTATACTCATTTTCCTATAAACCTAAAACATTTCTAGACGTTAATGTATGGCGGTGATCAGGGACGAGTTTAATATAGCAAGCAGTAACACAGCAAAAAACAAAAATCACAGGGAGCATATTAATTTTGTTGGCAGGGTTATGCTGTTTGTAGACTAAAGTGACCCCACCTTGGGTCCAGGGGCTCAGAATCCTTCTCTAGTGGATCATCCCCTTTCCTGGTATATCGATTTTCCTAACATACACACCTGTCTGTTCCCTAAAGCACCTTCACAGTTGGTGAGACTTTCTTGCAACAACAGTAACATTAATGTCCATTTTAGCCAAGGGTCACCCTAGTCCTATCAGGGTACAACAGTGTCATGTACCCTCCTGTTGTACCTTGGCTGTATCCCCAGGGTCATCCCCAGACTTTCTGCGGTTTCCCTCTGCTTTATGCTGAATTTGTTTTTGTTGGCTTTGGGACTCTGGCCAGTTTACCACTCCTAACTAGTGCTAAAGTGCATGTGCTGTCTGCCTAAAACATGGTGACATTGGCTTATCTACATTTGGCTTATTTCATTTACACACAAGTCCCTATGCCCAGGGCCTGTAAATTAAATGTTACTAGTGGGACTGCAGCACTGAGTGTGCTACATACTTCAGTAGCCCTTTAAACACAACTCAAGCCTGCCGTTGCAGAGCCTGTTGGGTGCGGTTTTAAACTGCCATGTTGACCTGACAAGTTAACTCTTCTGCCAGGCCCAAAACGTCCTTTTCAATACATATAGGTCACCCCCAAGGTAGGGCCTGGACAGTCTCAAGGGCAGGGTGCAGTGTTCTTAAGAAGTTGGACATGTAGTCTCAGGTTTTACATATACGGGTAGTGAAAAACTCTAAAAATGTTTTTCACTACTGCAAGGCCTTTCTTTCCTATAGGATAACTTTGGGGTTGCCTTATTACATTTTATTTATGTAATTTCCAATTGGGAAGAGATGGAACCCATACGTTTGGTGTCTCTGAAATCACAATTTAAAATCACAACTGATGGTGAAGTTGGATTTTAAATTGTAATTCTGAAAATGCCACTTTTAGAAAGTTGGGATTTTCTGACCTTAAATCATCTAGTGCCTTCTGCCCGTCTCTGAATACATGGCTGGGTGGGTGATAGCTGGGTTCTTGTGCATTCCCTTCAGGCAGCCACAAACAAAGGGTGCTTAGGTGTGACTGATGGCCCATCAACATCCTGATGGCCCATCCAGGGCAGAATGGGAGGGAGGAGCTGACACACCTGATTGGGCGGTGTCCTGATACCACACAAAGGGCTGCATAACTCCCTGTAGTAAGTCTGGAGCCATGGCAGAAAGCACATGGACTCTGTGCACTTCAAAGGCCTCTCTTTGAAGTCTCCCCCACTTCATAGTCACCTCTGGATATAAGAACTGGACCTCTGACACCACCAACTCAGTGCACTTCTGAACCTGAGGACATACTGCCAGGAAGAAGAAGGGACTATCACTCTGCTGGACTTTGCTAGGCTTCTGCCTTGCTGTGCCTACCCTGCTGCCTGCTGCCCTTCTTTCCTGGGAATGAGAATGACTGGACCTACACCTCTACTTCCTTAGAATCAGCAACTCCAAGGGCTTGCTGGTTTGCCTTCTGTTCTGAAGTCTCAGGGGCATCAAAGACTTCACTTCATCCTGCAACAACACCTGGACTTTGCGTGCTGCAAGTCTTCCCCTGTCAGGTGGTGCCAATCCAGCCCTGGGCACTTGGAAGTGGGTATAAAGTGCTGCAACTGTAAAATACACACATTGCTGATGATGTGCTGGTCAGAACCGATTCATCTCTCCTCGATGCTGACGTATTGCTGCTGAGGACAAAAACATTGCGTCACCGGCTGCGCTTTCCTACGATGGTGCATCATCTACATCGCTAAGAAACCGCCGCTGACACAGCTCGGATTGCACTGCTCGGAACTGACACATTGCCTACATCCAACCGGATCGAAGACAACGCATCACCTCTTCTGCTCCACGTATTGGACCTGTTGATGGCACAAAAAGGTACTTTTTGAGTGCAACAAGGTTGGTCCTTGTATCCGACCCACGCTCTATTGTGGTTGGCCTGACTTTTCAGATTTCACCCAGTCTAGCGCCAGATAGTTGGCGTTTTATGCTTTTACGCACTATATTTGCAGATATTCTTTAAACATTCATATCCCAACTTTTTATCTAGTTTTGTTTGTTAATTGAAGCTCAATGTTTCCAATCAGGTGTGGTATCTTTTTGTGTGGTGTTTTTTCACTGTTTTATCTTTTTAAGTGTTGCACAAATACTTTACACATTGCCTCCTAAGTTAAGCCTACCTGCTCTGTGCCAAGCTACCAGAGCGTGAGCACAGGTGAATTTATGGTGTGCAACTGACTACCCTGACTAGGATTGCGTTCCCTACTTGTACATTGTGTATTCCTCTAACACCTCCCTGTCCCTATAAGTCCCAGAAGGCTCAAAGTGTGTCCAAGGACTTGTACAAGGGTCGATCGTATCAAATTTCAATTCACATATCTCAGTTCTTATCCACCTTACATTTATGGCTGGTGGATGAGTCCCCCTCGTTTTCCACAATTGAGTGAGAGAGGGGCAGTCCCTGTGTAGGAACTTAAACTGGATAAGACAGAGGCATGCCTGGATTGTAGGATTCTGGTGCAATCTTGCCTTTTTGTCTTCTGAAACACCAACACCCCCTCTAGGATTCCAAGTTTGGCGTTGAAGTCTTGGCCTTCTCGTCCTCTAAAGCACCACTACACCACCTTCCCAGTGAGCCTGCATTGCTGCAGACTGATTAGACACACTTATTAGTAGTGAGCCATAGATCTGTTATATTCTCCATCTAGTCAGTGGTTCTATTACAAGTTTGGCTTTGAGTATCTAAATTTAGGGAGCGACACTTGCTCTATGCATTACGTCACCAGTGTGTGCCACAGTTGCAGATTTCTAAAGAATAAGGTTGAGCAAAGACTGAGCTCCTCCAACAATGTCTTAAAGGACTGCATATGCCTAGGACCCCAGACTTGTTCCAGCATGTAAATTCCAATGAGGCCCTATTGATGAAATCCCCAATAGTGATGCCACTTAACCTAATGCAAAAATGTCTCGCTCATCAATTTGTCCTGCCAGCTGATATGGCACAATGTCTTTTTATACAACTAAGCACCACCCTTAACCAGCATTGGCATAGCCAGTAGATTTCGCCTATGCGAGATCTACTGGTTTGTCAGTGTTTGTAGACGTTGTACAGAAGCGTTGGATTCTCTGCAACATGGCCTACAAAAAATAAATAAAAATAAATAAAATTAAAATGTAGACGCGTATTGGCTTAAGCACTTGACATGTCATACATTGTTTTTTTCCTTTACTTTAGGCTGCTTTCATCAGTGCAGCAGGTGAAGTGGCAGCCAGGGAGGCCCATTGTTTCCCAACAATGGCTTTATTTCAGTACGTTCTGCTCAGTATTTAATTGGGCAAAAGTTTGCAGAGGTTTTGACTTAGTTTACAGTGACTGATGTGCATTGCTGTGTACGCTTCACAACACAGGCTTCAGCTGAGAGTTAAATGCTTTGAATTCTACAAAAAAGCTGTTTTAAATCAAATCTTTGTTGGACAATGTACTCTGAACATACTATACCTTTGGAGTTCTCTACAGAAATCTGCACTCTGGGCTGTTCACTGGGGGAGTAGGGAAGGTAGCCGTGCCGGCATGCAGCGAGAAGAAAAGCTGGCATGCAGCGAAGAAGGAAGACGACATGCAGCGAATTAGGAACACGGCATGCAGCGAAGAAAGATGGCTGCATGCAGCGAGGAGAGAAGACAGCATGCAAACGCATTCGTATTGAGTGCTCAATAAGAATTAGAAAAAAAAAAAGTACCTTCAGCATCCTAGCCAGAGGAGGGGCACTGGCCAGTGACAGGAAGCTGTACTTTGTCAAAGTTCTATACCGCGGCATGAACGCCAAACCAGATGACATGCTGGCTAATCAAAAGCACGTAAATTCGAAAGACGTTGGAACCAACCAATGGTAAGTTCATGTAAGTAAGGGGTGAGTTCTGAACCACTTTTAAGATATATTTTTTTTTTTTAGAATATGAGACTTTGCAAGCACAGCACAAGCGCTGTGCAGGTGAAACCTATAAAGGGGAGTAATATTCAAACAGGTCCTGTACTAGATGACTCACTAGATCAGTTCTAGAACTGAAGAGCCAGTCATTGGTTAGTAGCTATGCAGCCCATTAAAACAATCACATGTTGGTCAAGGCCAAGCCACAGTCGAATGTTGTTTGGATTCCTTTGCCCCAGGAAATTCTCAGAGATTTCCAGCTCCATAAAAGGAATATAAAACAGCCGTTTCTGCATCAAAGTGGTCTGAGCTGCTCTATGGATGGTTCTGTAGCAAATAAAAGAGCACCAGCAAGGCAACTGGGTGACTTTGCCCAGTGTAAAGATGGAAAGACAATTCAAAATCTGAAGGTTCTTTCAAAGGTCTGTTTGAAGTGGAGCCATGTTAAGTTTGTAGCACATATTTGGGTCAACAGAGGTTTGCATCCTTTGTTACTTACGGTTCTGGGGCTGTATCCGCTGCTGTGGCACTGTTCCTCATCTTATCTTCTAATTCACCCTCCACCTAAAAGCTGTGTATCAGGCCATGCCTTCAGATACAGGAGCCATCGGCATAGAGTCAAGGCGAAAGTGTGTATCCGTGCCTGGGACCCCTCTTATTGGAAAGGGGCAAATAAGATGCAGTTCCCCCAAAACAGCACAAAGTGCCACTGTACAGGCCATCGACTAAAGCAAAAAGGTAGGGTCAAAATTCATCTTTTGCATCACTTAATCACATAATCTCATGTCAAAGATTCAAAGGCTTTTTTGGAATCATTGAGTCAGCGCTCAGGGGTCTGTGGATTCGTGAGAGCAGGATAGGGCAATTTGCATGTGGCTCTTGGAGTGAGGCATAATCCTTCATGGCATGAAGCTTTTCTAGTTCAAGTGAACCAGTGAGGCGACCACTCTTGCCAGCTATGTTGCTAACATTGTCACCACGATTGTGAGCTCAGTGTTTCTCTAGGAAATAGGGTAATGGGCAGCACAGAGATCATTGGCTCACCATTGCTTTCATATATACGCTAGATTGTGGCCCTGCAGACATTTTTGGAAAAGAGACCGTCTGCTTCAGTAAATAATGTCTGAAGGTGCGAAAACAAAATAGTAAATACCTGTTAACAAAAACACTGTTGCAGTTGTGTATTTTTTAGACTGGAATCCAGCTGCTTCTGATCCATGCGAATTACAGTGGTAATCAGCAGTTCCTGGGAAAAAGGAAGTCTTCAGCTTGTCACCAAGGGTGGGGGTCCATACAGTGAAGAAGCCTATAAAAAATGGCGGAAGTTATTCCGGGTGCATCAGCAACCACAGCTCAAGAGGAGTCTCTGATCACCACTATTGTTCTGGCAGCAATTTCTCTGTTGCCCAGCCAGTATAGCAGTTTGCCCGACTTAACAGGTTTGCATATCCTCTTCTGTTATAACAGACAGGACGTGTGCATCATCCACAGCAAGGTTTTTGAGTTGGAGCATAACCACTTCAGTGCGCTCAAAAAGAGACACCTCTTTAATCAATGTGTGCATGCACTCCAGGTCCAGAGCTTACCCCCAAATTCTATTCAGATGTAATACCGCTCCCGTTCTCTGCCTCAGAGGTATGCCTTACATCCCCCACAAATCATCGTCTTATAAGCCTCCAGCTATGTACATATCATGATTGATTCAAAGTTTAATTAAAAATTAGACTGTTTCCTTGTGCAGGAAGGCTGAGACGCTGCCATCTGTCAACCAAACTCCATTGATTGACATATCCTGCAAGCGTCATCCAAAGCATCTCCACTAGTGAGTGGTCTGAAACTCAGTGAGGAAGAAAATGGATGCCAGTATCTGTTGCAATCGCTTGGTGGGGGGGGGGGAGTAGAAAGTAGTCCATGTGAGCGAGGGGCTAGTGCAATGCTGAGTAAAATGTGTACGTGTTGTCAGGTTGTTGTTACATCCTTCAGACCTCGCATAACCTAGAGAGTACAGTTGAAAAGCACCGTGTTTCGAGTGTCTAGTGGAAGTGTGCATTGTGCATGGCATTTGTTGATGGCACTGTCAATAATGGCATTAATGTTTCCCCCTTCCACCATCATCCCAAGGAAGGTACATGATGGTGGAGTATTCACTGCGCCTAAGGTTTCTTGCCTGAGAGAAGGGCGGGGGCATACATTCATAACCACAAGGCAACATGGGCAGCCCTCTAAAAGGCTGTAGACCAGAACAAACTTCCCTAGCTTATCTTTGTATGCATGAGAAATAGTCAGAAGGAATGTTTTGTGAAAGAGAATCCCCATGCTCCTGTAGGCCTCAGTGAACTCTGCATGGTAAAGTCAATTGAATCCTTATCTTCCTGGGAATTGTATTTTGTGTTGCAGCAAGAGGGTGTTGCCGAGTGCCACTTAGCGAATTGAAACTCCAGGAAATCATTTTATCGCCTTGATTCACTACTCATGCTGTACTATGGGTCATGGGATTGCAAAAGAAGAAAAGTCTCTCCTTCTCAGCTTTCACCCAGAGTGGGACTCAACTCCTTGCGGTGGACAGCATCAGGAAATAGTCTTGTTGCCGCAGGGGATGTGCCCTTACCTTGCAGTGGAGATGAATGAGTACTGCCTTTACAAGAACATAGATCCTGTTTACAACCCACATCCTTCCATTCCAAAAGTTTCTAATAAGAATTGAAACAATGAACCCTTGTTTTAAGGGATCTTAACTAAAAGACTAGGGGACATTATTACAGGAGATTGTCCCAACCTCCCCACTCATTTAGAAGCCATCAGCACCATGGAAATGGGTGTTCTGCACCCCATCCCAGGGTTAGGGGAACACTCTATTCACCCATTAGGCCCTGTTCTAATCTACGAGTTGGAGAAAGAAACTACAAAATGACTTAATGACTTTGCTTGTCGACTCCGGTCAAGTAACAAGAGGTTTCTAAGACTCCACTGGTGCCTTGAACCCTGGAGCTTCAGTTTTCTGGGCTCTTCACTCTCTTCTCTACATCTTGATTACTTTCATTGTCACTCAAGGTTGTCTTTAAATGTATTGTTGCGCTTTTATCTGCAGCATGTTCTTTTTCCTCAAGGTTTTTCTGACGAGGCTGGGATCTGCCAGTCGACTAGGCTGTTGTTGGCACCTGAACCTGGAGGAATCATTCCTTCTTCAATTCAGTACCAAGCCGCCTCTGTGGTATTGAAGACGTAAGTCCCCAGTCCCCACTAAGTTGACCCTCAACCTGCCTGGATAATCAGGCTGTAGTTAACTTGCATAGCATTTAGGTTTCTCTTTACAGCCACCAAGGACCATAATGTTGACTCGGGCAAGTATATTTGGGGAACACCATAATTGTTAGAGTCAAATATTACCTTACAGCCTTAAGACATCATGTCTCTGCCAGTGTAGTTGGGTGACCACACTATATTGGGGCAATCTGGTGCCCCAGGATGCCGCATGGGTGTCGAGGCATGGTGGACTCTTTTGAGAGCTAATTACTATGTGAAGTCCTCTGGGCAGTACCCAGGATTTAAGCCATGTAGTAAAGAACTCTTCAAGTCTCCACCTCTGACGCCTGTAAGCTTCTCACATTCCATAGGGTTTTCCTCTGTTTTCCAGTCATCTTGTGGCATTTTAGAGGCACCGCACTGAAGCTTTTAGGGTCAGCAGTATGTCCTCTGATATGCATCTTTTCAGCCTCTGTGACATGATTATGCTGCAGAGGACCTGCTGAGAAAGGGGCAAGTTCACTCAGATCGCTTTGATTAGACGACCTAGTTTTCATTATGGTCTGTAGTATGGCATCTGCTGAAAGACTCAAGGCTTCAGTTTCACTGTCTACCTCAGCCCAAGAGGGACCAGGATTGCATCCCATCCCCCCAGGTCGTCTTGGCATATTTCTATATTTTAGTGTAGATGTCTGCTGGGGAGCCTTGTCTTTGGGCATATTCAGGAAAGGCTTCCCTTACAGGCAGCATGCCAAGCTCCGTGCAGGGGACTTAGTTCCAGTAAGCCCTGCTGAAAATCAGGGGCAGCACGAGCTTCCAGGCCAAGCTGGTCTTTTCTAATTAGGTGGGTAGCCTCCTTCTCTTGACAGATAAGTCAAAAAGGTCTGCGAGCTGCACGGACGATTGCTCACAGCACCAGGAATCAGAGCCTGGAATATCCCAACACCCCTGTCAGTTTGGGGCAAATAACCTAGCTTCTCCTAACTTCCCTAGTTGGCCTTAAGCTATCAGTATCTCTTGCAGACGCTCGAGGGGAGGGACCTCCTACATGCACTTCTGGGACCACTGGGCCCAAGCTGGTCTAGGTACATGAAGTCCAATATTGTGAAAATGTAATCAGCTTCTTGGTGAGGTCCAGAAGCGGTACAGCGGGAAGGCCTGTACTGCCATGGCCCAGTGGGCTGAATTTTCTCTGTGCCCTCTCTGAAGGTCTTTGACTGGATTGAACTGTATTGTCAATTGCGGTCAGGGGCTTCTGGAACCACCGCTTCACTGCTGCTGAGACAGTTCGTCTTCCTATAGGCCCTCTCCGCACTCAGGGGCCCATTTCCTCTGCTTCCATCCCTCTCAAATCCTGCAAGCCAGCCAGTAGCCCCAGAAACCATGGTGCACATTCCCTCATCCCCGGCACTGACAGGGCCCAGTGATTTTGCAGGGTATGTCTGACTACTCCACTCCCTGTGACCTCAGGCAGCAAAGCCCAGGACAGAGTAGCCAGCAGTGTGCATCAGGCCGATTTCTGTGTAGGCTGTTTGCCATTTGTTCTAATTGTGATTCTGGATAAGTTGAGAAATTAATTGAGTTTTTTTTTTTTGGTTTAGCGCTTATGAGTTTGTTTTGTAATGGTTCCCTTTCTTCAGTCATATATTTCACAGCATTTTAGGGCTACTAATGTATAAAATATTAAAGCATTCTTCCAGTATGAGCCACGTAGCGTTAATTCACATTATAGTAATGCAGGCAGCTGAAAAGTAGAAACATAAATAAATAAGAAGGTGCTTATGATAGGACGCACTTTGCTATACATGAATATGTGCAGATATAAAATGCCAGAAAATAAAGTATATTGGAGGGCCACTAGAGCCACAATTATACTGAGCATCAGGCAGTGATAGACTATAGAGCTGTCTCGCTGCAGAATTAGTTGTGGGCACTTCTAAGACCCATGAGCACCTTGTTTTGACCACTAGAGCTTTGTTCTTTAGAGAGCTAAGTGAACTGACGAGCCTTAATTTACCAATATTGCACCAGAGACTTATGATTTACCCAGATTACTTGTTATACAGCTTTGGATCCCGACATCTATCCGATTTCCTCATTAGGTACTACTTGGATGTCAGTGTTTGCTTTTGACTCTAATGATAATCACTCTTTACCTGTGTATATAAAATACTACTGCATTGCCAAAACTAAACAGGGAGATGTGTTAAAAAAGCTCCCCTACAGTGCCAAAAAATCACATTGACTTACGTAAAGCACCATTTTCTAGCCAGAATTCACATTGCGTTTTTATATGTATTTCACCATTGCAAACCCAGAAGCCATGTTTGTCTGGCATTAAGGCCACCTTTACAGCGTGCAGGTATCCACAGTGCACTGGTTAGTGCTTCATCATTTGCATCTATGCCAGAATGCACTTTCCTCTTCTATATACAGACCACTATCCTGTCAGAGTACACACTGCATAGGTATGAACCAGCACCATTAGCATCATATTGAACAGACATGGTAAGGAAACTGTTTACACTAAATGTACACATGGTATGGGCATATATCCGAAATCAAAGGAGTAATTTATTCCAAACATTTACATTCATTTATAGTTTATACACATCTGATTCTCACAACAGCTGATCTAAAATTAAAACATACATCCTTTAATTCATCCAGCATAAGCCATTTCTAAACATATAATGGGAGTCCAAATCTGAGTCCAGTAGTCTCTATTTACACAGTCTGTAAATTCTTTAACAGTAACTCTTCAAAATGGTCCTACTCTCCCAGCCATTGTCCATATATCGACTATGATGTCATAGTTTTGGCTCTCTTGTTTTTCACGCCTTCGTCACAATAATAAATATATTGACTGGCATTTCCATCAGTCAATCTATAGAACAGATGCATCTCAAGGTCCACAGGTTATTATTACTCCCAACTATGTTTGGAGTGCATTAGTCTAGACTCAATGTCTTCACACATCAAACCCCTAGGGGAATGTCTCTATTACATAAACACTTGACCTTCTACTATGGTTCACCCAGTTAATTTGCTTCACCTTCCATGAAAAGGACTGTCAATCAAATCTCGTACTGGCATGGAAATGTTTGCTTATAGTCTTCCAGGTCCGCCAGAACTGAATGTGGGTTTGATGTGTGAAGAAATCTCAAGAAATTGAGTTGCACCTAGTGTATTACAACAATAACGTAGTATCTTTTTGCTTTTGACTGGGTGATTAATTCCCTTGGTGTGCAGGGAGAAGATTTTGTTATGGCTTTGCTAGTCATAGAGTATTATTGGTGAGGTATTGTTAGAGTGGGTAATGTGATGCTGTTTCAGTGTGACCTTGCCCTCATTCCTTCCCAAATAATATTCTTTAAGACAAAGTCTAGTGTTGCACACCATCGGTCATCCTGATATGGCCTTACTGGTAGAAGCCCTTAGAAAGCTAACACTATAAATCAGTAGGAAAAACAAAACTGAAAAATAACTAATTGGAGTAAAAGTCTAAACCTACCTTGATCTTTCCCCATGCTCCCTCTGACCCATCCTTGAATTCTACAGATGGACAGTGGAGGCCACGAGTGACCATCCTGTACTCATCTCTGCAGCAAATGACAGTCGATAGTCTGAGTTCTTAACAACGGAAGAAAATTATAAGGTGTAGTATAATTTCAACTGTCATCTTCCTGTTTTATTTAGACATGGTAAACATATTTTAGTTTTATCCATTGCCTTGATATTCAAGAAAAATAGTGGAAACTGTACCCACAATTAATTAAAATATTCTTAGTACAAAATCTAGCAACGATCAATTGAGGTACCTGACATGGTCATACCTCAAGGCCATCAACCATAATTAGAATGGGCAAAAAAAACAAATATTCCAAATATTAAAATAGCTCAAATGAGTAGAAGTAATAATATCTTACTACTGTGTCAAAGAGAATATCATTTTGGTGACAAGCGCAAAATGTTGTAAAACCTTCTGATTCAGTCTCATTAAAGGGGGTTTTAAAACTATGGTGCCTTGGTGATAAAAACAGAGGATTATCATGAAAAATATAAGGAAATGTAGTGGGAAAAGTACCCCTGCCCTTTTAATTGAAGGTTGCTTGAGAAAACTAGAAATAAACTAACATTGTCTTGCCCTCAAGTCATTGTCTAGGACTACGACTAGAACAGTAATAAACAACTGTGTATGTCCTGCTTTGACTTACTTATGGCACATAGTATGATCATTTTGTGGCGTACGCAAAATGTTGTAGTAAGTGAAGGACACCACTATCAGAAACTCTAGATAACTGGAGGTAGCTGGGCATAGATTGTAGTAATGCCACTGTCTGCTTGTACTTTAATGGTCCATCACCAATTGTGTCTGGTTTGGAGCAAATGTTTCCACATCTAGAGGTTTGTTAAAAATTCTGGGTTTCCTTATGTGTATTTTTTTTATTATGAATGATCCCACAAGCATGACTCTTTCGAGAGACATGTAGATTCACTTCACCCTGACACAGGCACAGGTTTTTGAGACGCGTCATCCCGCCACCTCCATTGGATCCCAGCCTTTCACTGAATACAGTCTAATCATGCAGTACCCGAACGCCATTTGACCCAGGAGGGATCGGACACAGCTCAGTGCCACCCCCTGCTACGATCTGAGCAGCATAGCCCTTAATGGGCGTACTGTGAGCGTTCGTCTTGCCCTGTCACGGGCACTACTTTCTTCCATGGTCCTGAGGAGGCTCATGGTTTTCAGGGGCTGAAACGCATCAACACCATATTTTGTAGGAGTTGTTTGATATCAAAAAATCATTTAAAAATATATGCAGGAATTACATCTTCCAAAAAGGAGTGGACAGGAGCATCCCTTTGGTATATTCCCTGTTTCAACCAACTCTTATGTGAACAGGTTATATAAACTTAGGATCACAGCCATACAAAGTTGAGTAACTTACAAGATTGGAGTATGATTGCACTGACTTGTATTTGGACTCCTTGCCAGAAGTCTGGGAGAATTTCTTGTTTGTCGAATTTTTTGTTGGCCTAATTGAGAATTGTGTTTTAGTGAAGTTTTGATGTATGTTGTACGTTTGTTGAAACAGATATGATGGTTTCATATTACAGGCGCTAGATTCATTCAGAACAGGCTTTTTTGTGAGTTTGATTAATTATATAAAATGTATCTAAAGAAATAACCTATTTTCCCAGGGTCTAATTTAGGTACTCACTTTACTAACTTCATATGTATCATTTTTCCCTATCACAACCCCACTTTTTTCTTGTGTACACCCACAAACATGAATGGAATGGACCAGAGATGGGAATGCCCTTCTTCATATGACAGTATCTTTGGTATAATCATGTGCTATACTGTTTTTAGCGCCATTACATATGATGCACCTCATCTTCTTCATTTAGGCAAGGATCATCTCTGTGTAGAGGTATCGTAAGAGCTTTCAAATTGTGGACCTCTTTTTCAGTGTGCCCAAAAAGTTTGATGATGTCCTATTGGAACTTTACATTTCAAAGTCTTCGTCATAGTCTATTCCCTGTATCTTGAGAGTCCAGTTCTTAAGGAAGTCTATGCAGGATTTGTGTTCCTACTCTGAACCTTCAGGAAGACCAAAAATCAACACCTTCAATTCCTGTCTTCAAAATCTGTAATTTCACTCTCCCTAGCCTTCTTTGTTAGCAGAGTGGATTGTTTCTTTAACTCATTCATCTCATCCTAAAATGTGATTAGTCTAGACTAAGCTTCTGTTACTCTTACTGTTAAGTCAGAAAAGTCTTTCTCGAGGCTCTGCATTTCACAGTGTTGGAGAGAGGTCAGTGCTAATTTTAGTGCTTTGGGCCTGAACGTGTAAGGTGATAAGTGTATCAAGTATTTACATCTATGTGGTTTCCCTTTAACTAGAGACTCTGGAACCAGTGGTTCTGACCTGGCTCTTATCTGGCCAGCATTCAGCTCTATTATTTTTTAGTCTCCTTCTGTGTTGTTTTAGCCATGTCTGTGAAAGACTAGATTCAATTGAGGTTCTAGTTATTGGTATGGATCAGAACCGATCTAGGAACCAGGTCACTGTTGTGAGTTTGTCTCAAGTTGTTTACTAACCTATGCAGGTACATTAAGAAAGCCTGGTAACATTATTTACTGCCACTATTTAGTTTATTCTTGGCCAACTAACAAATGAGAAATGTTCAAAGACGAGCAACAGTTTTTTGTCTTAATCACAAACATATATCGGTGATTGCATTGTTTACTCCTGTTATTAGTGCTTACTATGTGCATTGTGTTCCACGTTGTATGACAGTGTATTCTGGATTACAGACTCTTCTTTACCCTTGTTCTCCATAAATACAGAAATGGCTCATGTAACTTTAGGCCAGTATCAGTATGGGTGGTAGTATTCTCTCTAGTAGCAGTGCATTACTGTCTGTTGGTTTCAACATATAAAGGACTTTCAATATCAGAGTCTCCAACAAAAGCACACGTCAGTCTTTTTCTTTCCAGTGCAGTAGATCAAGGGCAAATGTGATCTTCAGCCGCTGCTATCTTATGATTTGTGTGGTCCCTCAGTTATCCAGTCATGCTATTTTCTCACAATTTGCCCAAAATGTCTTTGCAGTTGTGTGTTATCAGCATTTCTAGTTTTGGGATGGAATAATTTCTCTGAGCGTTCAGGAATCACATGCTGGTCCCAACTCCCTCCTTTCCACACGCTTACTGCTCTCTTTTGTCATAAATTACACCTATCACATCATTTTGTAAAATTGGGCACTACATTCAGGATTGCAAATAAGCATCGCTGAGCATCACACCCTTGTGTGATATTTAGTGGTGGTGCCATTGTATGTTTGGCTTGCTCTTCCGGTCCAAGCTGTAAGCGTTTCATCAAGAATTTTAGAGAGCTCTGTTTTCGATTGGAGTTTTAGCCAGTCACTTGATACAATCCCCAGCACTACATTCCTGGAGTGAGATTCAGACAGGTTCCTACACGTACAGAGAATGAAATGACCTGTTAAGTTAGGTGGAGCCGATTACAATCAGGTGCCATCTTGTGATCTCCTATGTGAATCAGTGGTGACCGGACGGTCTGGGTGCTGTGTGAACAGGCCAACATTTCAGGAGAATACACCGAAAGTTTAACCTTCCAACCTGTTTTTCTCCACTCTCAATTGTCTGTGCGAGTATGTGCCATTTAGTTTAGGTTGGCACTGCATCAGGCAGTCTTCCTGCTCGGGCACTAACTACCATCACCTCCAACAGAGAATGTATGTTCTCTCTAATAGCATGGTGCAATACCTATACTTTATAAATGCTTAACAACAACCCACCGAAATGTGTTTTGATAGAAAAGGTAATGCACATTGTATGGCGCTTATTTTAAAAAATTTCAATGTAAGTGTCTGCCAGTTTATCCTAATATTTTTCTAAATTTGACAAACGAAGAACACGTGGACCATGCATGTTGAATTTCAGCTTTATGACAAATGCAAAACTTTGGCTTCAGGATAGATTGAATTCCCTTTTCCATTCTGAGGCATTAGGGAATTTTACCACTACAAACTGAAGGTATGAAGATACTGAAGCATGAGCTTTTTATTATACTAAGACCTGAATTTTGGAGTTACTTCTAACTTGACCATGACTAGGCAGTTATTTGTGGTTTGCTTTAGTAAGAGCCATGTGCGATACTCCTTGGAGTTCTTTACACAAGTCGATAGGAAGTATAAAGTTACATATTGTAAGAAAGAGAAATGTAGACACACTTCGCCTATTTGAAGGGTGTGATGGAAAGTACAACATATGTTAAGATAGGAAACTTGTATACCTTGAATAAATATGTGACCACAGCAGTTGAGCCCAAGAGCAGCAAGCGACTTCCCTTTTCTAAGCATTACAGGGGCATAGAGAGAGAAGCCTATTGAGCAAGAGGCATTTGTGTAAGATACTTCTCATCACAGATTCCAAACCTTTAAAATGTTCCCTAGGGGCCCAGACTGGAAAGTTTCACAATTATACTTCCTTGTGCATTTAGGTGGCACTGTGTGGCTCAGTGTTGGCCTTGTTGTGTCCTGGAAATAACAGAGTGGAGCTGCATATAAGTGCCACTTTTGCGCATCAAAGTCAGTTCCTTTGTTTCTGCACCTTTGAACCCCGGTCTGGAGCTCCACTCCCTTTCCAATGTGTAAAGGAACTATGTCCCCACTGAACAGTACATGGTTCATATTGTGCTGTGAATGCAGAAAACAGATGTCTGTGATGAGCACACACACAAGGTGTGCCTGTGGTGTTAGGGATCAGGGCATGACTTCAAGTCATGCAGAGAATGTGCCATTATGCATCCAAAGCTGATCCGGGACAGTGAAGTGAAGTGAAGCAGTTCATGGAGGAACAACAAAAGAAGTCAGCAACCTCACACAAGCCCCGCTCCAAGTCAAGGATGCGCTCTAGAGGCCGTTCCACTACAGGTCTGCTTTGTGGTGGAGGTTGTCTGATAAGATGAAGTTGAAGTCAAAGAAAAAGCATAAGAAATTGAAGTAGTACTCGCCTCATCCTCATACTCTGTTAAAAGAGAAGTCAGGAGGGAGTCAGGGAACCTGTTGATCTTGCTCACGCTTCCTGCTCAAAGAGCCAGTTCCGCAACTAGTCCTGCTACACCCTGAATTTCCCAGGCCAACAACAACACTGCAATAGGTCGAGGTTTTTAATTAGGGCATGCTGTTTATTTTTGCCACTCTTCCAGCTCCCAGTGGTGCGTCTTCAGGATCAAGGATCAGCAGTCTGTCCATCCTTGGCAGCGCCCAATCCTCGGGAGCATGCCTCGGGTTTTGCACCAACTCCACTGACAACTTCCATTCCAGCTCCTGTCCCTTCATTGACACAGTGCCGGAGGGCGAGCTATATCCAAATCAGTCCTAACCCCAGCTGAAGTCATGCTTTGACCTCACTGCAGTACACCAGGTTCCCATACTGTCTGATTCAGACAAAACTCTCACTTCATTGGAGGCGTCCTCAGAGACTCCATCTTTTTGGTTCAGATTCTGAAGAGAGTTTAGTACCACTTGATAATGACAATGATGATTTACCTCCACAATATGATGATGGCATTATATGTGTGGACTCGCAAGAGGCTACTGGGCTTGATACCCTATTACAGGGTTGGTTTCACCCTTTGACCCCCGTGGAGGAGAGTACTTCTTTTGCCACAGTTATTAGACGTACAGCTGATGTTCTGGAACTGCAACTGCTTACTCTTGCAGTCAAGGCAAATGTCCTTAGTGAGGTTTTGCACCCTGAGCCAGCCTCATCTTAGCACTTATTCCCATTTACTGAAGGCCGGACTAACACTCTTTGGGCACTTTGGCTAAGCCTTGCTGTTGCCCACTGGGGATCAGGCAGGTGGCGGGACACCACAGACCTGCGCCTGTGAACCTAGATTTGCATACACAGAATCCTACTCTTGGCAGTTTGGTGGTCAACTTTTCCACCAGCAAAGTGAATCATAATGGATTCCCCGCAACTCCTCTAGGCAGGGTTGAAAAAGATTTTGAAAGCATATGGTCTCTTTAGCCAGCTTGGCATTGAGTCATGTGTAAGACCTGGCATCCTTGGGGTGGTTTTCCTTTACTTTTTTGCCTTCAGACCTTCTGTTTTACTGAATTAGTTTTTGCTGGCCTTAGGACACTTGGGCACTTTTCCACTGCTAACCAGTGCTAAAGTGTGTGTGCTCTCTGCTTAATACATAACATTGGATTATCCACAATTGACATATTTAATTTACTTAGTCCCTAGTAAAGTGCACTACATGTGCCCAGAGCCTGTAAGTTAAATGCTACTGGTGGGCCTGCAGCACTGATTGTGCCACCCACTTCAGTAGCCCTTCAAACATTACTCTTGCCTGCCATTGCAGGGCCTGTATGTGCAGTTGTAAACTTCCATGTCGACATGGCAAACTAATCCTGTTGCCAGGCCAAAATCATCCCTTTTAATACATTTAAATCGCCCCTAAGGAAGGCTGTAGACAGCCCAAGGGAAGGGTACACTGTATTTAAAAAGTAGGACACATACTTCTACATGTCCTAGTAGTGAAAAACTCTTAAATTCTTTTTTCACTACGATAAGGCCTGTCTCTCCCATACGATAACATTAGGATTACCTTATTACATTTTATAAGTGGAATTCCCAGTTGGGGAAAAGATGGGACTCCCACGTTTGGTATCTCTGGAATCACAATTTAAAATCACAACTGATGGTGAAGTCTGGTTTAAATTGTAATTCTGAAAATGCCACTTTTAAAAAGTTGGCATTTTCTTACTTTAACCATCTGGTGCCTTCTGCTTGTCTCTGAAAAGATGTCTGGGTGGGTGACAGCTGGACTCTTGTGCATTCCCCTCCAGACAGCCACACAGAGGGAGCTTAGGTGTGACTGATGGGCCATCCACAGTTTGATGAGCCGTCCTGTGCAGGATGGGAGGGAGGAGCTGACACACATGTATGGGCTGTCCCCTAGTCAAATCATATTTATAGAGCACGGCTAATTACCCGTGTGGGTATCCAGGCACTCCAAGCAAGCTGTGAAGTTAAGTCAAACAGTCAGGTCTTGAGTCCTTTTCTGAATTCCAGAAGAGAGGATGGGGTCCACAGGTGAAGCAGGAGGTCATTCCATGATGTGGGAGAGGTAGGCAGAGCGCAGGGGTCTGGAGGGTTGAAGGAAGTTCAGGCAGTGGTTCATGTATGCTGGTCTATGCTTGTGAAGGGCTTTGTAGTTGAGGATCAGCTTCTTGAATAGACATCTCTTCTGAGTGGGGGAGCCAATGGAGCTTCTTGAGGTGAGGAGTGATGTGGGTCGGTTTCAGAAGGTCAAGGATGAGTCTGGCTGTGGAGTTCTGAGTGGTCTGCAGCCTCTTCAGGAGGTGCATGGTGATTCCTACATAGAGCATGTTGCTGTAGTCCATCTAGTTGGTGACCAGGGCTTGAGGGATGGTTCGTCCGGTGTCGATGGGGAGCCATTTGAAGGTCTTACAAAGCATACGAAGAGTGAGGAAGCATGTGGACAAAACTGCCATGATCTCATTTTTCATGGTGAGCTTGCTGTCCATGATGATGCAGAGGTTGTGTGTGTTGTGGTGTGTCGGGTGAGTGCTGGTCCAAGTTCTGAATGCCATCAGACATTGGTCCATATGGAGCTGTTGTTTCCAAAGATCACTCCTTCCGTTTGGTCTGTATTGAGTTTTAGGCAGTTGTTTTTCATCTAGTCTGCAATGCCCATCATACACCTGATCCCTGTAGTGAGCCAGACCAGGAAGTGTATGGACTATGTACACTTCAAAAAGCCTGTCTTTCAAGTCTCCCCCACTTCAAAGGCACCACTAGGTATAAGTTTGGGACCTCGGACACCACTACCTCAGTACACTTCTGGACCTGCCAGGAAGAAGGATTTCTGTGCTGCTGAAAGGACTGTCACTCTGCTGGTCTCCCACTGTGCTGGCCTGCTGCCCTACTTGCCTGGCAGTGAGAAGGCTTGGACCTGAATCTTACCAACCCAGAAACGCAGTGACCCCAAGGGCTTTCTTCCTTGCCTCAGGGACGTCAAAGAATTTTCTTCATCCTGCAACAGCACCTGGACTTTACTTCCTTCAAGTCGTGCCCTGCCAAGTGGTGCCAAATCTAGTCCTGGCCCTTGGAAGTGGTTATAAAGTTCTGCATGTGCCAGAACGTGCACATCAATGCTGTTTGGAAGTGAAGCATCTCCTTTAACGCATCACTGCTGCTGCGAGGATCAAGGACATCTCATCGCTATCAGCACGTTGCCAACGCTGTGAGGATCAGGAGCACCACATTGCCCACTGCGCACTGCATTGCCTCCATTCCCAACACGCCTCTGACTTTGCTTGGCTTGGAGCCAAATCATCACCTAGATCTACGGAATTGACACCAATGCTTTGCCTTTTTCCCTCCTTGTATCTTGTTCTCAACATCAACGCAACTCTGAACATAGGTACTGTTTTCAGCGGGCCATGGCTGGTCTCTGTATCAGGCCCGCGCTGCATCGCAGTCGGCCTGACTTTCAGGTATGACCCGGTGTAGCATGACCAAATAGCCCCTGTGGGGGCTCTGTGCTTCTAAGCACTACAACTACTTTGATTCTTTAAAAAATCATATCTCGACTTCTACTTATTCGATTTTTGTCATTTTTGTCTTGTTTTTCTCATAGTAGTAAGATCCATTTTTCTAAACATGTGTTGTCTTTTTGTGTGATGTTTTCACTGTTGTACTGTTTGAAGTGTTGTACAAATACTTTAGACATTGCCTCTTAAGTTTAGGCTGAGTGCTCTGTGCCAAGCTACCAAAGGGTGAGCACATGTCAACTTATCATGTGTATTTGACTTATCCTGACTAGGATTGTGGTTCTTGCTTGAACAGGGCGCATACTTTTGCCAACCAGAAACCCAATTTCTAACAGTCGGTCAATGGGGGGGGGGTCCTGCCTTTTAGGCCGTTAAATGCATTCTCTGTGACACATGGCTGCAAGATCTTGCTGTCAGTCCCTGATGAGTTTTGGGTCTCTTGGATACAAACTTTTCAGGATGATTTGGATGCAGCCAAATATGACATTAGGCTGACCTGAATACTAATGACTATTTGGGGCGAGCAGTGGGAACTAGGTAAGATAAATATATTTATTGTTTCACTTGATTAAAACCATAACAATTTTGCCAAGTTACATGGTATAAACATTCTAAGGAAAAGAAGGAATATTAGGATTGCGATACAAGTTAAGTGTTAAAAAACATTAAGTGAGAGAATTTGAGGGTTAAAATTAATAATCATAAAAAATAAAACTTGGTTAAAGTAGAGGATAAAGGATGTGCAGCCGGGGGACTGGGATATTGTCAGAGATAGGTTTATTACTGTCCCGGTCTTGAGAAGTGTCATTGATACTCATAGACCTTTCGTGGTGTGCGAGTAACTGGCACACTAGAGCTGAGGATCTGAGTATTGTTTTTTTACTTGGCATGTTTCAAGGACTTAATTAGCTTACAGTTTAACTGGGAACAGTGTGCGTGACATGTTTCAAGAACTTGAGAAACTTGCAGTTTATCTGGAGGTCATGTTGATTGAGGCAGGCTACAATGGCTCCCCTGCAAGTCCTAATAGCTCTGTCAGTGAACAGCCTCTTAAGAAATCTCTTTTGAAGATCTAGCAGGCCTGGACAGATGCAGATTATGGGGGTCATTCTGACCCTGGCGGCCGGTGGCCGCCAGGGCCACCGACCACGGGAGCACCGGCAACAGGCTTGCGGTGCTCCAACGAGCATTCTGACCGCGGCGGTTCAGCCGCGGTCAGAAGCAGAAAGTCAGCGGTCTCCCGCTGACTTTCCGCTGCTCGTTTGAATCCTCCATGGCTGCGGAGCGCGCTCCGCAGCCATGAGGATTCTGACCCCCCCTACCGCCATCCTGTTCATGGCGGGAAAGCCGCCATGAACAGGATGGCGGTAGGGGGGGTTGCGGGGCCCCTGGGGGCCCCTGCCGTGCCCATGCCAATGGCATGGGCACGGCAGGGGCCCCCGTAAGAGGGCCCCGCAAAGTATTTCAGTGTCTGCCTTGCAGACACTGAAATACGCGACGGGTGCCACTGCACCCGTCGCACCTTCCCACTCTGCCGGCTCGATTACGAGCCGGCATCCTCGTGGGAAGGGAGTTTTTCCCTGGGCTGGCGGGCGGTCTTTTGGAGACCGCCTGCCAGCCCAGGGAAAAACTCATAATACCCTCCGCGGTCTTCTGACCGCGGAGCGGTATAATGGGGGCGGAATTCTGGCGGGCGGCGGAGGCCGCCCGCCAGAATCAGAATCACCCCCTATGTGTCTTAGGTCTTCCTTTTGGTGGGCACAGTGGCTGCACTGCTGCGAGGTAATGTTCTTCCAGGACGCAGCGTTAGCCAGGGTTGGCAGGTTGCCTATACGCATTGTCATGAGATTGTTTTATGTGTGGTGCAAATGTTGTGGAGAGGTAGGCAGCCAGTTCAAGTTTGGCGTAGTGTTTTATGGTCATCCATGCGTGTGCCTGGCCCTAAATTTGGCTTTATCCTCAAGGAACGGAAGGATTTTGGAGGCCCTGGTAGCCCCTATGGAAAAAGAGTTGTATGTCGGGGCAGCCTCCCACAGATCCTTGAGTCGTAATTTCACAATTGATGATCGAAGGTACTTATGGTAGGCAGGTAGTGCTGGTCATGTTCCAGGGCCTGCCAAAGGGCCTCGTTCAGACTGTCTGCTGAGTGACTGATTTTATACCAGGTTTTGACTGCCTCTGCTCTTGCAGCCAAGTCTTCCCTAACAAGGCTGAATTCAAGGCGAAGCTGTGCTGGGGAGGCAGAATTAGGTAGTTTGAGAACTTGCCTGAATACTTTCAGCTGTGCTTTATCAGGGGCTTGTCTTGACCGTGCATAGCCACTCTTGCGTAGGTTAGGGTAGCAAGCAGTTTGGATGAAGTGACTGTTAGCAGTGGACAAAGAGGCAGTCCGTGTAGTCAGTTGGCCAGTAAGGAGTAGGCATAGATTAGTCCTGGTACTCTTTGCGCAATATATTTCTTAAGTTGACAAAAGGAGCCCTGGGCATCTAAAATGAATCCAAAGTATTTGTAATACGCAACCATCTCTGATGAAACATTGTTTAAGGCCATCCTGGATTTGAGGGTGTGGTTGCAGCCAACACACATTATTTTTGATTTTGAGACATTGATTTCCTGCTGGTTGAATTGGACATAGTCCGCAAGAATATTTACAGATCTTTGTAGCCCAACTTTGGTGCAACTGAACAGTATCAAATCGCCCGCATAAAGTAGATGTGTCAATGAGAGACCTCCCAGGCGAGGAGGGGTAAGTGTAACCGGCGGCCAGAGCTGGGGTCAGATCTGCCATGAAAAGATTAAACAGATGTGTGGCGAGTACGCAGACTTGTTTCAGGCCAAGGGTTGTGGGCATTTTTCTTGAGAGCCTTGTACCATCCCTAATCTTTATGCGTACCCATGTGTCTGCATATAAAGCAATTATTGCGCTGAGAAGGGGGTGCCTGGAGACCCCATTGCTTTAGCTTACTCCAGAGTAAGTGTCTGTTCACTCGGTCGAAGGCGGCTTTGAAGTCAATAAAACCAAGATGTAGTTTCCTAGGCTGCCTTTTAATCTGCTCTATCAGGAGAGAAGTTATTAAGAAGTTTGTTGTAGTACCCGCTCCTTTTCGGAAGCCTGTTTGATTGATTGGTACAATTTCATGTTTTTCGGACCATGTTGTTAGTTCGGCAGGGAGGCGTAATTCTTTGCCTCAACATCAATAAGGGCGATTAAGCTATAGTCGTCTGGATTGTCTCTACTGCCACCCTTGAAAATTGGGTTGATTATAGAGCCTCGCCAGTTCTCAGGAATGCCTCCTACTAAGCTTGCTTCCTGGTATAAGGAGGTTGGCACTTCTGAACTGAATACTACTTCTGTTAAGATAGCTTGCGGAAGGCCATTTGGCCCGGGTGCTCCTTCCTGATGGGCCTTTAGGAGTGTTTGGTGTGTCTTATCGATCGACTTAGTGAGTTAATTTGTTTCCCCGTCGTCCAGCGAGATGTTGCCCATGATGGGCGCCCATGCTGGCATTTGCTGGGTGTTTCGATGGGGATTGGACTTTACTGTGAAGATTGTACTAAGGTGACTCATTCAGGTCTTTTCCGGGATGTTATAGTTGTTAATTGGATACCCTCGGTGTTTAGGTCATTGATACCCCAGAATTCCCTTGTTTTCTTTCCTTTTGTGGCATGTTATTTTTAGCCAGAGGGAGCTCGTTTGTTTGTCCTTCTCTTTATGTAGTTGTCTTTTGTACACTTTCTTTGAGTCCTTTAGTGTTCCCAAAGTAACAGGTTGCCTGGGTGGGCCTTCAGTAGTCTCTCAAGCTTCCTTTAAGCTTCTTTTCAAGAGTTGGGCTTATATTGAGAGGCGGGCCGGGACTCAACGAATTGGCACTGATGGTTTATGATGAGAGTGTTGGTCTAGTATTTTCACTCGTAAGTCCTCCCAGGCTTCTATTATGTGTTTGTGGGTTTTGAGGCTCTCCAACATCTGCAGTTTTGCAGCTAAAGATAAGGCTCCTATTGTGACAGATGACCAACGTAGTCTGTTCAAGCTTACTGACTCTGTTTGCCCTATTTGTGCCGGGGCAGGTTCATGGACAGGTAAAGAAGTCCTTAAGGTCAATATTTGGTACGAGTGATCACTGGAGATGGTGTATGTTATTTGAAATTGCTGTACCAGAGGGATCAGAGGTAGTGTGACTAGGGTGTAGTCTATAATGGACCGTGAGGTGGGGGCGTGAAAAGTATAACTTGGTGGGGTGTCACCAGTGAACCTCCGGTTTAGTACTTGTAGTTTGAGGTATTCTAGTGATGTCACCAATTGTGCACCCTGCTGATCACGACGAGTAAATGTTAATGACCCCTGTGTTGGAACGTTCCAGTAGGAGTTATCGGCGCTCAGTATTTCGTCTGCCTCTTGAGCCTTAAATAGATTCGAGTTGAAGTGTCCTGCCAGGATGATGTCCCAGTCAGGGTGGGTCTGACGATAGTACCTGATGATGGCAGTTAAGCTGGTTATTGCTGCTCGTTTGCGAGCGAAGCCGTGGTGAACGTAGGTGTTGACCAGTAACACCAGGGGTCTATCGTGGGAGTTCCAGTTGCAGAGTTTGAGCACTTGGCAATCTTTGCGTTCTTATGGCAGCGCTTCTATATTCATTTTCAAGGTTAATGAGAGGTAGACTGCTGGGCCACCGCTTGGTCTCCCATGCAGCTTGTGCTTGACTGCATTCATTTGAAAGGACGTGAAACCCGAGAGCGGGAAGACCTGTTGTGACCAGGTTTCCTGGAGTGCGATTATGTCCATGTTATGCCAGACGTTTGGTGGAGAGCCTGTTTCGAGCAGTGATTAGGCTCCTGCTATGTTCCAGGATAGCAGTTTTAGGTGCTTGTGGACTGAACCTGCCCGTGATGGTATGATTCTCATGCGAGGCAAGGGCGTTGAGTGCAGCCGGCAGCCACTCCCAACTAACTCCAATGAGTGGATTTTGGGTTTGAGTCAGGTGAGTGCTTTGATTACGAGAAGAGGTGGGAGAGACTCCGAGGGCGCCACTCAAGACCATTATTGGTGGTTTGACCACTGCCATGGGAGCGCTAGTGCTCAGAAGCGAGTACGGGTATCTGACTGGTGCTGGCCTTGCTATATAAATCCCCCAGATCTCACACCGGGAGGCAAACATCAGGATATGACCTGCTATTTCTGCTTTTTCCCAGGTTGTTTAGGTTGCTTCGGCTCCATTGTTGTCCTTATCTTGTTGGACTTCTGCAGATGTTAGTTCCACGGAGGACAAGCTGTTGAGCTCTGGGATCGCTTTTAGGAGCCTCTTAATGTTTCCTTTTAGGAGCCTCTTAATGTTCCTCTGTTCAGGATGCGTGGTTCCCTGGGAGGTGTAGTGTGGTTGGAACAGCAACTTGAGGGGGAGTTAGTCTTGCATTGCTGGTTGCGATTGCCGTGACGTTGTATTGTGTGCAAGTACTGTGCTTGGATTTCTGTGGCACGCGGGAGAGTGTGGATGGGGTGTGGAGCCTTCTGAGTTATGTGCGCTGTTAGGTTTTGCTGGAGCTTGAAATTATGGATTTTGGGTCGAATGGGGGGCAGTGACTGTGAGTGGTTGGCACTCATCTTGGTGGAGTAGCTGGTTTTACCACAACTGCACGGCCATGGGTGCCTGTGTTTACTGTTCGCCTGTTGTTTGAGGAGGGGCCAGTTGCTTGTTTCACTATGTTGGTTCTGTGGTACCTGGATTGGCGGGTTGATGACTTGGGCCAGGTGTATGGCCTAGTGTCAGTGGGTTTGGGGTTTTAGGGCTAGCATAAGTTAGATAGTCTCATGTCCTCGCCAGGGGAGGTGGGCTGTGTGGTATTGTTATAGTTGCATTGCTTCACAACTGGTGGGAGGCTAGGGGGGAGGTCTGATCCTGCTGCAATTTTTGTCCCGGCTGTAGGCTGCCGCTGGTGGGATACTGTTGAGGCAGTATGGACTGAGTTGGGAGTGTGAGGTGGATCATGCCCTTTTACCATGAGGGCAGATTGCTTGTCAGCGTTGTCTGGGACTCTGGTCCTGTGATTTGAGATTGTGGCGTGTGATTCCAGTGGAGTGTCTTGGGGTTGAAAATAAGCTTTCAATAGTTTTTGATCCAGTTGCAAGCCTGTTGTTCCCCACTTTTGGTGGTGGGCTGGAGTCCGCTTGTACTTGTTCTTTGGTTGGTTTGTTATAGAAAAGGTAGTGTCGTCTAACATAAAGGATGACAGGATGAGTCCACCTGAGCAGACAAACTGCTGCAGTCCGGTGTGCTAGTGTCTTTTCTGCCGTCTTTGTATGTAGGTAGGTCGTTTAGCAAAGATGGGGAATATATTTTTTTGCATGTCCAGTCGTTATGGTCTGATTGCTTCTTCCTGGCTTTTCTTAAACGTTTATGTTGTCTTTTTGTTAATTTTGGATGAGCCGTTTTGTTGGTGGGCCAGGTAAGCCCTTATGGTACTGCTTCCCCAAGGGATAGCTCGGAGGCAGGGTTGGTCTGAGCGTGGTCACAGATCAGCTCGTGTTGACTGATGGTCACACCCGGTTTTAGAGTGGGGCTTGCAGTAGGCGGTGACAGTGTTACTTCTTAATTCCTGGCGGGTTGCAGCAATGTTAGTATATTCAACAGGATATCTGGAAGTACAGCTATTATCGATGATTGGGCCACAGGCACATTGCTCTCGGTTTGATGTGGGACCTGCTACTGATTTCACTAGTAGAGAAGTGAGGGTGTCCATTTTCTGGTTTATTCCCACGATTTGCTCAGCAGTTAAGTTTGTAATGTTAATATGTGCATCCAGTTTGTCCGTCTGAAAGTTTAGGACTTCAACTGATGATTGTAAGGCTGCGAGTAGACAGTCCCACCACAACGGAGTGGATGGCTCTTGATTGTCTACTTGATCAAGTGTTCGTTTTGAGTCTTTTCCTGTCTTTTGGTTGTACTTCCATAAAGGGGAAGAGGTTTGCTGGAGAATTGGTAGTTCCAGGTTGTTGCTGTCTTGCCTTGGTGTACCCTGCGTTAGGTGGTGATTTGTAGGAGACCTTATGTTGGTGGATGACGACGTATCACTAGGCAGAGGAGTTTCCAGCGTATGATCCCCTTTGATTAATTCAGGGGATGATAGGATCGTTTTAGTTTCACATGCGCTGTGAGGTTGGAGCGCCGATGTGTGAGCGGTGTTGGATGGTGCATGGCTTCCCAGATGGTTTGGGGAGTGGTCATTCTCGATATGAATAGTTTTGACTTCTAATGCCTGTAGCAGTTCGGCGTTGTTTGAGAAGGAGAAAGAGAGGGACCAAGGTTCGTCTGTGTACAGGCTGTGCACTGGCAGCTTTGCTGGCTTTACCGCTGGAGGGCTGATTGCTATGGAGGTCTGTGTGGGACCATGGGTTCAGGAGAGTAGATAAAGATTGTCATTTGTTGTTGTGAAGGACCGGTGGATCTGAGCTACTGTTTCTAGAGTTTTTGCAAAGACAGAGGTGCAGTGATTGGGTGGGGTGAGTTTTGAGTCTTGTTTGGCTGCTAGTGATATTTTAGGTTTCAATGGAGACATTACCATTTGATGTGGAGCACATATACCACTTATTTGTAGTACAGTGCTTCTCTTGATTGGAATAATCGGACTGGGAAGGTCAGAGGCGTAGTCTGAAATTGTATATATTGCAGCCGTTGGGTCCTTGAAGAAAGGGAGCAGCTTTGATGTTGGCGCCTGCAGAGGTTCCAAGTCGGTGGTGGTGTTCACAGTTGATCCCTCACTGAGCACAGGGGGAGGGAGGGGTTCAGGATGGGCTTCTTCTGTGGCTTGTTTACAGTTTGGAGCTGGTTCTTGCCAGATCTCATGGTCCGACTCTTGGGTTCAACTAGTGAGCTTTTGGAGTTGTTTGAGAGTGGGTTGGAAGAGAAGGAGAGGCTCAGAGAGGGGAGCCCCCGGTCACAAGTTGCACCAAGGCCTGGCTTGGCTGCTTCCATGGAACGGGGATCAACCTACTTATAGGGGGGCCTAACGCCACCCGGGCCCTCCTGCGTCACCTTGACTGTGGCCTCCAATTTCTGTTGCTTCTGCTATCGCTCAGTGGGATACTCAGTAAGTAGGTGCTTGGCGGCGCTTAGTGGTTGTGTTGGGTTTTTATACTGCGAGCCCGCACACTGCTGTGATAATGATGTGAGTATTCCTCAGTGTTCCGGGCAGCAACTGCGTCACCTCTCCTCCTCTGTTCCCCCCCCCCCCCCCCCCCCCTTACCACAGAGAGGGTGGGAGGCTTACGAGCACTCTGGTGCTGTGCCTGCACCGCCTCACCTCCCTGCATCCCCCTTTTGCTGGTAAAGGGGTGGGAAGAGCACACTGGAGCTGAAGCTAGCACTGGTGCTGGAGGAAGTCAATGAGATCGGTGGAGCCAATCGGGGTCACCAGGTCAGAGTTGAGCTAAGGGACCAAGTTTCAGGTCCGGCAACCTGTGTGAGACCAGTAAATAGCTGGGAAAAGCTGGGTAAAAGTTGTGCTGGTTTGATGTAGTTAGGGTTGATTTTGAGGGAGGGAGGACTATGAGTGCTGGCACAGCCGAGAGGTCGACGGGGACTCCGGGACTGCAGAGGTGTGCTGGTGTGTGAGCACCAAGTATGGCACAGTACACCCGTAGGGTTTGAAGCGATCACTCAGGCAAGTGGTGTGACCGAGGACTTCCCCGCTCCCGTGCTCACAAAAAATTGGAGTGTAGGTGGGCTGCGGTCGGGGGCAAGCCACCTCGAACCCCCCTGCCGCAGCACCCCCGACTCACCTTGCCTCCGGTGTCTGCTCACAGTGCCATGTGCCAAGTCTTGCCAGGTCCTGTGTGCGTTCTGCGCAACCCGCCTACAGGAGGCAGGAAAGCAGATGGGGCCCTTCAGGCTGCCAATGGGCGTCTTGTTGAGCCCATAGGCGGCCTGAAGTGTCTCAAAAGGCATGAGACCCCTCCTTCTACCACATCTCCAATGGTGGAGATTACAAAGCGGTCCCAAGCCTCAAAACCGGTCAATTTACCAATTTCCGGAAGCCAGTGTTACTCTGGTGACCTTAGCACATGCCCGAGAGCTACCTGGGTAGCAGGTAAGAGGAGCCCCACTGCCATACAAGTAGTTGAGACATGATTTCCCCTCCCATTGCAATCGCTCCAACCGAAAAATAGGGTGGTCCCCTGGTGCATACATCCATTCCTTAATATTGATCAGGTGTGCCACCCAGGATTACACCTCTACATCCGGCAGAGACAGGCTCTCATTATATTGATTACGTTGCAGTGATTTAAGTGCAATTCAGGAGAGTTTATTTTCACTGAAAGAGCCGCACATCTTGCGCTAGGGTTTGAAAGAATTCCAGGGAGATCCGCTAGTATGTATTCCGTAATACATACATCAACTTCGGGAGAGGGATCATCGTAAACATAGCCACCTGTCCCATCAAGGTTAGTGGAATTCCCCCGCTCTCACACACACACACACACACACACACACACACACTCCCAAACGTTCGATATCGGCCAGACAGGCCCCAGTCACCCTCCCCAGGTTTTGGGCGTGGTAAAGGTCTGCCTTATGTGTCATAAATATACCAAGATATTTAAATATCTCTCTTGAATATTGCAGTTGACTAGGGAGGGAGTGGAGGACCGTGTGTTCCTGTGGAGCATACAACACCGATTTATCCCAGTTTATCCGGTAACTAGAATGGCTACCCTACTCTGCAGATACATGAAAAAGTCTCAGAAGACAGTCCAGGGGTCTCGCCACATATAGAAGTATATCGTCTGCGTAGATGGAAATGCATGCTTCTTCCCTCTCTCAGCCTGAACCCATGTAACTCAGGATGGACACGGATGCTGCACGACAGGGATTGTATTGTGAGGACGTATAACAAGGGGGACAAGGGACATCCCTGTCTAGTGCCCCTTTCAATAGGAAACTCAGATGAAAAGTCCCATTCACCCTAACCGCTGCCACCGGGTTACAGTAGAGCAACCGCACCCCTTTCCAATGTCTGGGTTCAACTCAGAATCTATCTAAAGTACCCTCCTGGAAGGGCCAATGCACTGCAAAGAATGCTTTTTCAGCATCCAGGGCCAGAAATATATGAGGATCTGAGCATTGCAGGACAGTATGAATCCATTTATGTGTGAGCCTCAAATTATATCTGGTGAAACGTCCTGGCATGAAGCCGGATTGGTCCCTATGAACGAGGGGGATGATAACGCCCTGAGGCGCGCCGCTAAAACTGTGGCCAAAACTTTCACCTCTACATTAAGGAGGGAAATCGGTCTGTATGATGCGCAGGACACTTTAGGCCTGCCTTCTTTATGTATTACACTATCTCTGCCCACCTCAATTCCGGAGGGAGGGTTCCTTGGCATCTTGCCTCCAGGAACATATTAAGGAGCTGGGGAGCCAAAATATCTCCTAGACTTCTGAAAAGCTCTGCTGGAAACCCATTAGGGCCCAGGGCTTTCTCGGTGTGCAGCTTAGCCGTGGTTGCTTTAATCTCCTCCAAGGTGATGTCCCCTTCTAACACCCCCGGGCCTCTGCATCCATAACTGGGACTGCTGTATTTTAGAGGTATACCCTAATCTGATGTGTCTCGTGAAGGGGACATGCCTGGTACAAATCCCAATAGTATCCGGCAAAGGCCTCAGCAATTTCTTTATTCAAGGAAACCTTAGCTCTCTCTAGTATCTCAGCCTTATCTCACCTCCATTTCCTTTCTTCCCAGCAAAGCCAGAAGTTCTCTGCTTTATCCTCTGTGTCATATAACCTGTGTTGGACGGTGTGCAACTGAATTCTGCTTTCATTCTCTGCCGCTTCCTGTCCTGACTAGTTCCAGCTGGCGAAGGGAGGTCGGGCAGGAACCTGTCCCAAGTCCTCCTCCAGCTGCAGAAGCTTGCGCTCATATCCTACCAACAATTCTGACGCCTTCCTTGTCTTTCATGCCACTAAGTTCTGTGCGCTGTCTCAGATCACTGTCTTGTATGCCTCCCAGAGCACCACCGGAGATTCAACCGATCCCAGGTTTTCCCAGAAATATAATTCTGTGTCAGCTCGGAACCCATGAACTACTTCTCGATTGTGCAAGTCCCAAGCCCCCAGTCTCCATCTCCAGGCACCCTCGCCCTTTCTCCCAATCGTCACCATCAGAGGAGAGTGATCAGACAAGCCCCTGGCAAGGTATTCTGCCCAGTGGATAGTCCACACCTCTCCTGCTGGGGAGAAAATATAATCCAGTCTAGAAAAGATCCTGTGGGCCCAGTAAAAGTAGGAGTATTTCCTGTCAGTGGGATGGGCACGGTGCCACAGCTCAGACACTCCCATTGCTGGCGCAGAGTGATAAGTAAAGTATGAGTGGTAGATATCCCAGTGCGGTCCCGAAATGTTTCCAATATGCTATTGAAATCACCCCCCCACCACATGTAGTGGGGAGTCCGCCTTCAGTAAAATCTCTGCTAACTTCTTCAGTAAAGGAGCTTGGAGCCATAGTGGGTTATAAGCGCTCAGAAACAGACTCCTGCCCCACCCCACTCCCCACTTCCACAAGCCCCTGCGAGTACTAAACCCCCTACACCAACTCTGCAGGAGTCGAGAGCTATGTAGCCCCCACTTTTCCCTCCCTAGCCCTTCAATGCAAAACTACAAAACCCAGAACGCAGAGAAGAACAAAGCTCCCTGGCTCAGTCCTCAAAACAGACAAAGTTGCTTTATGTGTGAAGAACACTCCAATACCACCTCTTGTTCCCCTTCACATGTGTGTGTGTGGGGGGGTTGCAGAAGCAGCCAGTCCTTTCTCCTTAGGCCCCCATATCGCTGCCTCCACAGTCTTGTCACCACTTTCAGCCTTGTGGGCTGGCTCTTCAGCTTCTAGGTGTTTGATGATCGCCACCAATGGATGAGGAAACCCAGTTATCGACCCAGTGATGGCGCCCGAGCCATCCAACTCTGTGTCCTGGGCAGAGTCCTTCCTTCTATCTCTCTTCCTGATAACCATGTTCCGACTTCCCTTCAAGTCAGACGTAGCCGCTCCACTCCTGGTCGATTGTTTCAGCCTCCATGGCTTCAAATCATACGTAGCCGCTCCAGTCCTTGTCGATTGCTTCAGCCTCCACGGCATGTCTCCATCTCTCCTTTGTCTTTTCCGGCCCCTCCTCCCAGGACGCAACCATTCCCTCGATCCCGCACTCCCGCATCCTTTGGGCCTGTAGTCAGCCTATTGACTTCCTCTCCCTTACAGTTGAGGGCACTCCTCCAGCCAACCCCAGGCCCCCTCCGGGGACTGGAAGAAGAATGTTTTTCCTTGGAACAAGACTTTTAGTTTGGCTGGAAAGAGGCGCATGTATTGTAGCTGGAGGCTACAAAGTTTTGCCTTCACAGAATCAAATGTACAACGCTGCCTCTGCACCTCTCTGGTGTAGTCGGGGAAGATGAGAATTTTAGAATTTTTGTGATGAACTTCTCCCTGTTTACAAACTTTCGTTCGGATCATATCCCGATCTTGAAAGTTTAGAAAACGTGCAATCATTGGTCTGGGGGAGCCCCAGAAGTGGGCCTACCCCCACCCCCCAAAGCCCGATAAGCCCATTCAATTACGAAACATGTCGAGACCTTCTCAGGCGGCAGGGCTTGACGTAGCCATGTATCCAGAAACTGGCCCGCGTTTGCACACTCAGCCCCTCCCGGAAAGCCCACAAACCTCAAATTGTTCCTACGGGCCTGGTTTTCTATAACTTCCAGCCACCACATGATATCCTTATTAAGGAATCTTGTCTCCTGCATTTCCTTATGAAGATCTCGGACCGTGTCATCCAAGACTGATATTCGCATTCCCACCGATGTGACCCGCTCTGCCACATTCTGGACGTCTTGTCGCAAAAGGGAGACCACCTCGCGCATCTCTTACACACATACCTCCAGGGCCTCTCTGGAGGACTGCCGACAGGAGGGCAGCATTACTTTCTCCCAAATCATTACCCCCGGCACGATTTTGCCGGCGAACTCTGGGGGACCACCAGCCGCACCTACATCTGTTACACCATGCGCGGTCTTCAAGCTCTCCTCTGGTAGGGTCCAGCCAAGCAGTACCCTGACCCCCCTCGGCACTGCTCCCCCTCAAGACTTCAAAAGGGGGAGAGGACCTCTCACCACACCTTGCCTTCCGTGCCACCAACGGTGCTGCAGGCCGCTGGGCATCTACTGGGAGTGACCGTCTCCCACTTCACTTCTAACCTGGGAGGTTGGGGGGGGGGGGAAGGCCCACAATGGAGCGGCCCGTTCAGTACCCCCCCCCTCCCTCTACAGTGCCAACTCGCTGGCTAACCCGGGGCTGCACCAGATCCACCTACCGCGCTTGTCTTCCCCTTCTTGCACTGAAGGCCGCTAGGCCTCTACCGGGAGTGACCGTCTCCCACCTCACTTCTCACCTGGGGGAGGGCCCACAACAAAGCTGCCTGTTCAGAAGCACCCCCTCCAGCTGGATCTCCCCGCCGCACCCGGGGCTGCACCAGATCCTCCTACCGCGCCTGTCTTCCCCTTCTCACAGTGTGGCCCACACGGGGCCCTCTGTCTCCCCCTGCCTCCTCTTGTTCTGCCCCTCTTCACACAGGGAGGCCTGGGGCGGATTCAGTTTCCTCTAACACAGGAGAGCTGTCTGTCGTCTCCTGGCCTTCGGCGGCTCTCCTCCCCGAGGCATCACAGGCCGCCGAGCCGCCAGGTTGCCTGGCCCAAACTGCTGGTCAGACTCAGCTCGGTTCAACAGCACCACCACGCTTGTTGCCGCCAGTGCTGCTTCGGTGGGGGCCCCGGGGCACGGACTTGGAGGCATGCAGATGTTGTTGCAGGATTTCTTTGGGGCCGGGACGGAGCTCGATCAAGGAGCGTCTGTCTCCAGTGCCATCTTGGCTCCGCCATCGTAGGGGTTCTTGATTACTAATCCAAAGTCCCATCTGACTCCTTCGCAGAGGCTTACTTTTAGAGGAGCTGTTCTGGACACTGTGTAGATAACGACATTCCCTCTGCTGCAGCCAGTCCAGGACATTTGGGCTATGACCCTGCTGTATCAACTTAGGTCTTGGATCTCGGTGTGAGCAGCTGGGGCTTTGTGACCTGGTTGTTTCAAACATCTTGCCTGTCCAGTTCCCCAGGTTCCCCCTGCCCCAACACCCCCCCCTTTTACCGGCCCGTCTGTCTCTTTCTCTCTCTCTCTCTCTCTCTCTCTCTCTCTCTCTCCGTGCTCTTGGTTGGCATTGCTCACTTAGTTTGCCTTGCTCAGTTTTTCTACACTGCATTTTTTTAAAATCTTGTTTTCAGCCCTGCTGTGACTCCCCTGAAACTGGGGTCTTGCTCCTAAAGAACTACTATTCATTGGTACATGAATACTTTTATTAATTTATTTTTAAAAGCTATTACCTTTGACTTTCCAAACTTTGATCAGCCTATACCTTATCTTTCGAACTTTGTGAGAAGCAGCTTCACTAGCTACCAGTAAAGAAGTGAATCCTGCTTAAGTTCCTTCTGATCCATCGACATTTTATTTGTCTGGGACCCTCTGTCTTTAAGATCGTATTTCACATTTCAGGTCTACTAGAACTGTTAGACCTGATGCCTTGTTGACACACATCCCATGGCTTAATTGAACCAGTTCTGGGGGCTGTTCTTTTTCTGTGTTGGCCACTAAGACGTGGAATTCACTCCCTCTGAATTTGCGCCACACAGACAAGATTTTATAGAAACAGCTTAAATCAAGATTTGCTATGGTTAATTGAGGCATGGTACACAGGATGTTTGGGCCTTTGGACTGCTCCAGACACTCGTTGAAGATGCCTCTGCTCCGTGTAAATCTGCTCATTTGTTCATCACATCTCCATAATCGAGACTCATCATCTGCTTGGGGTGCAGGTTTTTTTTTTTGTTTTGGAACCTTTATGCAAGTTGTCATAGTTCTGGTATGTTTATTATGAAAAGGTATGGCAAAGGCAGTAGTTCTGAATTTTTTTTTGTGGACAGAATGTTAAATCCAATAGTCCCTTGTGGAACTAGTTGACAGAACCCCCTACATAGTGACTTTACATTGTGAACTCTCTGACAACTACATTAGGAATGTGTTTATATTGTGAACTCCTTTGCTAACAAAACAGACGGGGAGTTACATTGTCGCACCTCTAACTAATGCAGTGTGAAGGGACTTTACATCGTAAGTAACATGACAAACAGCATAGGAAGAGGCCTTACATTTTAAACTAATTGATAAATGCAATAGAATTGGGCTTACGTTGATACCGCTCTGACAAATGCTATTAGAAAGATTTTAGTATAAATATCCCTTTTAGGTCTAGCTGCAGTTAATTCTAGTTGTCCTTGGAGGGAGAAGTTGTTGATCATGTCAATGTATAATTTGTGACTCCCTAAATTGTTTTATGGGTTTCTCTAGACAAATACAGCAAGGTTAAGTACATGTTCATGTTAGTCAATAGGCTTACTGTATTGATTTTTAAATGTGGCGACAAAAGCATTAGGCTTCTTATTTTACATCGTGAATTAATGATATGTCGGTAGATCTCTACGTTTTTTTGATTTTGCAAAGCCTCATGTTTTGTACCCTGGTTAATCCGCAAGCATCTAGAGGAGAAGTGCCAGTTTATAATTCCATCTGAAATCATGTAAATATTTTACATTCTGATTATAGTTTTTTGTTGTGTGTGCATTAAAGATCTTTCTTTCCAATTTAAAGACCAAGCACTGACTGGATATTGATTTAATGAGTATTAATATTGTGTATTGCTGTATTCAGAGTTTCAAAAAAAAAAATATATCTATATATATAATCCTCCCTGAGTCAGGCTCCGACTGCTCAACATATGTAGCCTTCAATATAAGTGTGGAAAGGAGCACTTGAACCCCAGTTTGAAGGTCTAGGGTTCAGAGATGAAAGATCCCAGTTTGATGCAGTTTGGTTTAGCAACCTCCTCTGCTGGATTTCCAAATAAATTGGTAAGGAGTTTTTAAATTTGCTTTACATTGTGACCACTCAGTCAAATACAGTAGGAAGGTGTTTTCCCCATTGTGAATGATATGACAAAAAGCATAGGAAACTACTTCTCATTTTTTTTTTTTAACCATGGCAAATACAGGAGTAAGAGGTTTTACATAGTGAATTCTCAGACAAATGCAATAGGAAGGGCTTTATTATATAGTCCCCCTTTTAGTTCGATCCACAGTAATTGCTAGGTGTAGTCAAAGGGAGACATTCACAGTATTATATACTTTGGGGTTGCCTGTATTGTTTTATGGCTATTGCTAGGCTGAGACTACATGAGCTTGTAGATGTTGGTTACAGCTAATAGTCCATATAGATTTTTAAATCTAGTCACAAAAGAAGGAGGTGCTCATTTTATATTGTGAATGACTTGAAAAAGGTTGTAGGCCTAACCTTGGTGATCGTTGAAAGCAATGTGTTGCACTAGGCACATTGCTGTTTTTAAGGTTCGATCCAGTTTGTGTCCAGATTGTCACCTGATGCCAGACAGATAATCGGAACAGCTTAAATGTCTGGATGTAGTATTTGGTTTTGTGTACATTACCGTTCTTTACCTTTTTAAAGCAGCATTTGCTGACATTGATTTATTGTACTTTTTGTCAGTTGCTGAGTTGCAGTTTCGTAGCCCTATCACTTCCAAGTCAGCTTGGGACTGCTTTACCTCATCACCCTGAGATTCAGCTACTGAGTGGTGCTGGGGTCTCAGTTTGAGAGACAAAGTTCAGAGGCCAGGGCACCAGAGGAGCAAGACCTCAATTGACACAGGTGGCCCAGTAACTACAAACTGCCCTGGAATATCCCAAACAGGATTGATCAAATACAGTAGAAAGAGGTTTGCATTGTAAAACCCCTACCCAAACACTATAATAAAGAGTTTTATTTGGAAGATACAACAGGAAGGGGTTTACATTGTGAATTCTTTGACAAATGCAATAAGCAGGGGGCTTGTCAGCTGTGACGTACACTAAGAAGAAGATATACATGTCTGACTCATTAAGTTGGAAGGGATTTTACATTGTGCGCTCTGAGACAAATACAAAAGGGAGGGCTTTGCATAGTGAACTGTCTGTCCGATGGCCATCTTCAGTACAAATGCTATAGGAAATAGCTTGCCATTTTTTAACTTAGTGACAAATACCATCAGTAGGCGATTTCCCATTTGAACCTTGTGACACTCGTAATAAGAAGGCGTTACACGCATATGTCCCTTTTCTTGGTGTGGCATCAGAAAATGAGTAACAGCTCCAGAGTAAGGTGTAGATTTTGAGTCTTCCTAAAATGGTTGACATTTATTCTTTTGAGGCTAATACCTCAGAGACATCTTAATTTATTTTCACTTCAGAGCCAATGGCTTGCTTTAAGGATTATTAAATGTGGTGACAAAGCTAGTAGCCCTCTCATTTTACTTTTTGAATTGCTTGACAAAGCCTGTAGGCCTGACCTTTTGTGTTATGAAAAGCCTTGTTTTTCATTATTTCCACACAAGAGCATGGTTTTAATCCTAAAAACCAGCAGAGTGCTAAGTGGTACCTCACAGATAATGGAAGTAGGCTATACTTATAAGCTTAAGTTTCCCCCATGATATTTTGGTGAAGGCCTTAAAGAAGAAGTTCCAATTTGTAATTCCACATAAAATCTTGTAAAAATGTGTCATTTTGAGCATATCATTTAGTTGGATTGCATTAAAGTAGTTTTTATATCATGAAAAAGCACTGCTTGAACATTGATTTGATTGTGTTCTTTTTTTGTGTTGCTCAGCTGTGAGATTCTAGCCCAAAACGTATTTGAATCAGCCTTGGGATGCTCTGCCTCCATACCTTGAGATTAAGGTTTTGCATTTCAACACTTTGATAACTGCACCAGGAAGGGAGTTTACGTTGTGACCTCTCTGACAAATGCAAAATTAAAGCGTTGCACTTAGAACTCTATGATAACTACTGTAGGGAGAACATTCCTGTGGTAAACTCCTTCACGAAACTCCAGAGGGAGAGATTCAACATTGTTCAGCACTGACATAGCTTCTTCAAAAGACCTCTAGTTGGGTGGTGCTAGAGATGTCTCCATTTCATTGTGTACATTTGTAATTTTGAGTTTAGTATTTCGTTTTTTGTGAATTAACCTTTATATTTTTGTATACAAGGCATTGATGTGCTAAGATGTATTGTGGATTGTGTAAAGTTTATTTAACATTGTTAGTTTGAATTTGTTTTATTTTAGCTTTGTTTTATAAGCTATGGTGGTGATATTCAATTCCTGATAAATCAAGGTGGTAGTAACATAGACTTTTCCCTTATACTGTGGGAACGTCTTGCTTAAATTGTATTTTGATGACCAATACTTTTTGAAGTTGAATGCATTTAAAATAGGGGTATTGTTTTGAGTAAACTACCCTTCATCCTGGTCTTTTTTGTTAGTATCTGGTCCCTGGCCCACCATTCCCTGACACTAATTTTGGTTTTACTGTCTTCATAGCAACAAGATCTCTGGTACATGTTGCTTTCTTTTGAAGAACTGAAGGAAATGTCTTTCTTGCACTTATAGGTCGAAGGTTGGTGGTCCATGCAGCAGTCTCGCCCTGTTTAGGTTTTATGAATTCTTGACCTACCTAAATATCTTATTTGTCACCTTAGGTTGTGCAAAATGTAGCTGCCACATCTATTACTTATTTCAACCGAGCACACTTCTACTAAACCCTTGTTGGACTTCCTCCACAGGTTATCAGTGAATAAACAGATCTTATTAAGATACTTTACCTGGTGCTTATGACACTTGCTAGCACTTTACTTGAGTAACTCATCTATCTTATCAAGCCCTAAATGCATTCTCTCATGCCTTGTTTCTTGTCTTACATAATCTTGGTTGGTCACACTAGAGTAAGCAGACATTCTTTTCTTGGTTCTCACTCCTGTTTCCAGTAGACCTGAGATAAAAGAATGCCCATGTGATGAGTACAGGGTGAGTAATGTGCCTCTGAGACTGCAGGCTGCATTGCGAGTGTATGTTTCAATTTCCAGCGCTCACAAGGACCCTTCACTAACATCTGAACCAGTCATCGTGAATTACGTTTTAAGCTTTCGTGGCCCTTTCAGGTTCGTCCTGTATTTTTATGCTATTCTCAACTTTGTCTTATTTTCCCAACACAGTTTTTAATTTGCTCTGCATAACTGAGTGTAACAAATATGAATGTTGGTGTAAGTTTCATATTAAATGAGAAGAGAAAATTACTCACACTTGTAGGCAAATGATGTGGACCACATCAGTTGTTTGTGTAGTAATGCATTTGAAATGCTTATTTTTGACTCAGTACTATTCTTTTCAGCTTCTGGGTTACAATGAAAAGCCAGTAAATCTGCAAATGTTCATCGGCACAGCAGATGATAGATACCTGAGACCCCATGCCTTCTACCAAGTGCACAGAATCACCGGGAAGACTGTTGCCACAGCCAGCCAAGAGATTGTAATTACCAGCACAAAAGTCTTGGAGATTCCTCTTCTTCCAGAGAATAATATGTTAGCCAGGTATTTTCATACTTAAAAGTACAACTTTCATTTATTTACTATTTTTTATTGTTAGGTAAAATCCCACGTGTATTCTGTAGCTATTAAATAGAAACATCATTTTTTCCCGCTGGAGGTTTCTTTTCCTTTCACCTCCTGGAAGAACTTTTTCCCACCTGTTGGATTGCATGCAAATCTTTGAATGCATTGATTATAGCCCCCAGTGATTCAACGTATTATAAAGCTGATCATAACACAGTTGCTGTACGCTTGTTTTATCTTTTTTGCACTTGGAAGTTATGCTACGACATTACTCTGCCAGATGTAAGCAGTGTTGATAGCGCCACGGTTTGAGCCTTACTGTTTTTCAAGATGTTTGTTTGTTTTTGGTTTGTATAATACACAAAGGGCATATGATAGCATATTAGCTGATGTATTACAGGAATGTTTCTGTACAAAATATTATATAAAGAGCTACCCAGAAACAAAATCATTGGAAGATGATCACAAGAGTGGATAAATCATGCAGATCCCTGAGAACAGAGAGATGGGACTTGAAGGTGGACATTAATGTTGGAAGGCCGGTTTGATATAAAAGTTTGCTATGTAGAGCATTCCATTGGGGGGCGTTACCAATGCATCTGATCTAGGCATGGTTGGGTATCTTGGGTACAAACATTTGTCAATGTCTTTAGAGGGCAACCACAATTATGTTGTGTCTTTATGGAACTGATTTTGTGGGAGAGCGGGTGAGGTACTATATAATGTCATAAAGACAAGGATGAGTACATTTAAGAGTGACTTAGGCCTGGCCAATAGACAACCAAACTGGTGGTGATACGGTGAAGTTGGTTTATGGCCAGAGATGTAAGAATATTTAGGTAGGATAGTTGATGATTTTTTTAAGAGAAAAGAAAGAGCATTGCAGAAACTGCACTGCTTGCACCTCAATTTAAGGTTCTTGCATTTATTGAATGTAGTCATGGGTAGATGATGATGATGAATCTGGTGTGGCAAGGAAGATGTAGGTGCATTTTTTCAGATATTCTTTAATTAGAAAGTGTTGACCTGATCACAGTAACAGTCAAGACAATGAAGGACGACAGCCTTCTTGACACAGTCAGTCTCCATGCTGAGATTCTTGCAAATTCTAATTTTACATATATATATATATATATATATATATATATATATATATATATATATATATATATATATATATATATATATACACATATATATATACACACACACACACACATCATCCAGTGAGAGTGTTAGTTTGTTTTATACTTTGCATACTGACAGACTGGTACCTAATTTTGTACAATCTCTTTGTTGCTAATGGGTTTGTTTACAAAATGTTTAAGCTCCTAATGGGTCATAGGTATGTAGAGGTATTGAGCACAATATGAATGTCTACAGGACTAACAGGTAGTAGGTGAGAGTTGATAACTTGCACATGGAGTCTTTGTTTTGGAAAAAAAAGGTTTGTGAGAGTGCAATGATATGATTGTAAGTAGTAAATACTAACTATTGTAAGCACCCTTGAGTATTTTAACCCCTTCGCTGCCAGGCCTTTTTTTGTTTGGCTATTTGGGGTAGTTCGCACTTAGTCCCTCATAACATTCTGTCCACATATGCTATCCACACCAAATTTGCATCCTTTTTTTCCAACATCCTAGGGATTCTAACAGTACCTAGAGTTTATGAGTTTCCCTATAGGAGACCAAGAAATTAGCCAAAATATAGCTAAAATTTCGTTTTTTTTTCTTTACAAAAATGGGAAAAGTGCTGCAGTAGAAAGCATGTGTTTTGTCCCTGAAAATGGCATCAACAAAGGGTGTGTGGTGCTAAAATCACCATCTTCCCAGCTTTTAAGAACCAGGCAGACCTGAATCAGAAAACCATATGTTCGATGGCATCTGTCGCTGTAGATACGCATGTTTTGCAATAGCTCGCCATCTGGTGTTGGGCCGGAGTGTTACAAGTTGTTTTTCTTCGAAGAAGTCTTTCGAGTCACGGGACCGAGTGACTCCTCCTTTTGTCTCCATTGCGCATGGGCGTCGACTCCATCTTCGATTGTTTTTTTTCCGCCATCGGGTTCGGACGTGTTCCTGTCGCTCCGAGTTTCGGAACGGAAAGATAGCTACTTTCGGAAGATTTTGGTCGGTATTGTTGCGTTCGGGATCGGCGTAGTTAGATTAAACACCGCGTCGACGGATCGAAGAGCTCCGGTGCCCTTCGGGGGTAGTTTTTTCGATCCCCCGTTGGGGCCTGGTCGGCCCGACCGCGTGCTGAAGAACGCCGATGGAACGGACCCCGTTCCGTTTCTGCCCCAAATGCCACAATAAATACCCCTATACAGACCAACACTTGGTCTGTAACCTGTGCCTGTCACCTGAGCACAGTGAAGACACCTGCGAGGCCTGTCGTGCGTTCCGGTCCCGAAAAACACTCGAGACCGTCGAGCCAGAAGACTTCAGATGGCGTCCGCGCCGACAGCCCACCGAGAGTTCGAGGAACAAGAAGAGGAAGGTACCTTCTCGATCCAAGACTCAGACTCCGAAGGATTCGACGATACACAAACCGTGAGTAAGACGTCGAAAACCACTCAGAGGAAGATTTACAAGGCCCAGGGGACGCCACTGCCACCAGGCCATGGCTCCACCCATAAATTCGGTGACCGACCGTCGGCACCGAAAAAGGCCCAAACAGTGCCGAGATCGTCCGACTCCGGTCGAGACACCGACACGCAGCCTTCTCGGGACCGTGAAAGTGCTGGAGACAAGCATCGACACCGAGATGCCGGTGTAGACACGGCTCGACGCCGAGACAGCGGCCCCGAAGAAGATCGGCGCCGACAGGTTTCGGCCCCGAAAATGAAAAAAGTCACCTCGGAGCCGAAAAAGGACGCAGACAGGGTTTCGGTCCCGAAACAAACTGCAACCGACCCAGCTTCAGGCTCTTATACAGAAGAGCACTCGCTAACCTCCCAAATGCAAAAGCATAGGTTTGAGGAAGAGCTACAATCAACTGATGTGGACCATACGCAAAACCGAATTTTCATACAGCAGGGGACAGGAAAAATAAGCACCCTTCCCCCTATTAGAAGAAAGAGAAGGTTGGAGTTCCAAACTGAACAGACACCACAACCAAAAGTGGTGAAAAGAGTTACCCCACCACCCTCTCCTCCGCCCGTGATTAATGTCTCACCAGCACAAACTCCATCACACTCCCCAGCTCACACCACCATAAGCCAGGGTGACCAAGATCAAGACGCATGGGACCTATACGACGCCCCAGTGTCAGATAACAGTCCGGAGGCATACCCTACGAAGCCATCTCCACCAGAGGACAGCACCGCGTATTCTCAAGTGGTGGCTAGAGCAGCACAATTTCACAACGTAAGCCTCCACTCAGAACAGGTCGAGGATGATTTTTTATTCAACACACTCTCCTCCACCCACAGCTCATACCAAAGCCTGCCTATGCTCCCTGGTATGCTCCGGCACGCAAAAGAAATCTTTAAGGAGCCGGTCAAAAGTATGGCAATCACACCAAGGGTGGAAAAAAAGTATAAGGCGCCTCCTACAGACCCGGTTTTCATCACTACACAGCTGCCACCAGACTCTGTCGTTGTAGGAGCAGCTAGGAAAAGGGCCAACTCCCACACATCTGGAGATGCACCACCCCCAGATAAAGAAAGCCGCAAGTTTGATGCAGCTGGTAAGAGAGTCGCAGCACAAGCTGCAAACCAGTGGCGCATCGCGAACTCCCAGGCACTACTTGCGCGCTATGACAGAGCCCATTGGGACGAGATGCAACATCTCATTGAACATCTGCCCAAGGACTTACAAAATAGGGCAAAACAAGTGGTTGAGGAGGGACAGACCATTTCCAACAACCAGATCCGCTCCTCCATGGACGCTGCAGATACAGCTGCACGGACAATTAATACATCTGTAACTATCAGAAGGCATGCATGGCTCCGAACGTCTGGATTTAAACCAGAGATTCAACAAGCAGTTCTCAATATGCCTTTTAACGAAAAAGAACTGTTCGGTCCAGAAGTGGACACAGCGATTGAGAAACTCAAAAAAGATACGGACACTGCCAAAGCCATGGGCGCACTCTACTCCCCGCAGAGCAGAGGGAATTACAGCACATTCCGTAAAACACCCTTTAGAGGGAGGTTTCGGGGTCAGAGCACACAAGCCAGCACCTCACAAGCAACACCGTCCAGTTACCAGGGACAGTATAGAGGAGGTTTTCGGGGACAATATAGAGGAGGGCAATTCCCTAGGAATAGAGGAAGATTTCAGAGCCCCAAAACCCCTACTACTAAACAGTGACTCACATGGCACTCACCCCCTCCACACAACACCAGTGGGGGGAAGAATAAGTCATTATTACAAAGCATGGGAGGAAATCACTACAGACACTTGGGTTCTAGCAATTATCCAACATGGTTATTGCATAGAATTTCTACAATTCCCTCCAAACATACCACCAAAAGCACAAAATTTGACAAAACATCATTCCAATCTCCTGGAGATAGAAGTGCAGGCACTATTGCAAAAGAATGCAATCGAATTAGTGCCAAACACACAAATAAACACAGGAGTTTACTCACTGTACTTTCTGATACCAAAGAAGGACAAAACGCTGAGACCAATCCTAGACCTCAGAGTAGTGAACACTTTCATCAAATCAGACCACTTTCACATGGTCACACTACAAGAAGTATTGCCATTGCTAAAACTACACGACTACATGGCAACTTTAGACCTCGAGGATGCTTATTTCCATATACCAATACACCCATCGCACAGGAAATACCTAAGGTTTGTATTCAAGGGAATACATTACCAATTTAAGGTACTGTCTTTCGGATTAACAACCGCACCAAGAGTCTTTACCAAATGTCTAGCGGTAGTCGCTGCACACATAAGAAGGCAGCAAATACATGTGTTCCCATATCTAGACGACTGGCTAATCAAGGCCCATTCGTTAATAGAGTGCTCAAATCACACAAAACATATCATACAAACCCTCTTCAAACTAGGGTTCACCGTCAACTTCACAAAATCCAAAATTCTGCCGCGCAAGGTACAACAATACCTAGGAGCCATAATAGACACATCAAAAGGAGTAGCACTCCAAGTCCACAAAGAATTCAAAATTTCAACACCATCATACAACGCATGTATCCAACACAAAGGATACAAGCAAAGATGGTACTACAACTCCTAGGCATGATGTCTTCATGCATAGCCATTGTCCCAAACGCAAGACTGCACATGAGGCCCTTACAACAGTGCCTAGCATCACAATGGTCACAAGCACAGGGTCACCTTCTAGATCTGGTGTTAATAGACCGCCAAACTTACCTCTCGCTTCTGTGGTGGAACAACATAAATTTAAACAAAGGGCGGCCTTTCCAAGACCCAGTGCCACAATACGTAATAACAACAGATGCTTCCATGACAGGGCACACCTCGATCAACACAGCATACAAGGACAATGGAACGTACATCAAACAAAACTGCATATAAATCACCTAGAACTTCTAGCAGTTTTTCAAGCACTAAAAGCTTTCCAACCAATAATAGTTCACAAATACATTCTCGTCAAAACAGACAACATGACAACAATGTATTATCTAAACAAGCAAGGGGGGACGCACTCCACGCAGTTAAGCCTGCTAGCACAAAAGATTTGGCGTTGGGCAATTCACAACCAAATTCGCCTAATAGCACAATTTATACCAGGGATCTAAAATCAACTCGCAGACAATCTCTCTCGAGATCACCAACAAGTCCACGAATGGGAAATTCACCCCCAAATTCTGAACACTTATTTCAAACTCTGGGGAACACCTCAGATAGACCTGTTTGTGACAAAGGAGAACGCAAAATGCCAAAACTTCGCATCCAGATACCCACACAAACAGTCCCAAGGCAATGCCCTATGGATGAACTGGTCAGGGATATTTGCTTACGCTTTTCCTCCTCTCCCTCTCCTTCCTTACCTGGTAAACAAACTCAGTCAAAACAAACTCAAACTCATATTTCAGTAGTACCCTGCATCAAATTGCCCAACAGGCCAGATCTGTTGACACAACACAACCAAAAGATCAGACACCCAGATCCAGCATCGCTGAATCTAGCAATCTGGCTCCTGAAATCCTAGAATTCGGGCACTTACAACTTACCCAAGAATGTATGGAAGTCATAAAACAAGCCAGAAGGCCATCCACCAGGCACTGCTATGAAAGTAAATGGAAGAGGTTTGTTTGCTACTGCCATATTAATCAAATACAACCATTACACACAACTCCAGAACATGTAGTGGGTTACTTGCTTCACTTACAAAAATCTAACCTGGCTTTCTCTTCCATTAAAATACACCTTGCAGCAATATCTGCATACCTGCAGACTACCTATTCAACTTCCCTATATAAGATACCAGTCATTAAAGCATTCATGGAGGGCCTTAGGAGAATTATATCACCAAGAACACCACCTGTTCCTTCATGGAACCTAAATGTTGTCCTAACTAGACTTATGGGTCTACCTTTTGAACCCATGCACTCCTGTGAAATACAGTTCCTAACCTGGAAGGTGGCATTTCTCATCGCCATTACTTCCCTAAGAAGAGTAAGCGAGATTCAGGCGTTTACAATACAGGAACCTTTTATACAACTACACAAGAATAAGGTCGTCCTAAGGACCAATCCTAAATTTTTGCCAAAGGTTATTTCACCGTTCCATCTAAATCAAACAGTGGAACTTCCAGTGTTCTTTCCACAGCCAGATACCGTAGCTGAAAGGGCACTACATACATTAGATGTCAAAAGAGCATTGATGTATTACATTGACAGAACAAAGAACATCAGAAAGACTAAACAACTATTTATTGCATTTCAAAAACCTCATGCTGGAAACCCAATATCAAAACAAGGTATAGCCAGATGGATATTTAAATGCATCCAAATCTGCTACCTTAAAGCTAAACAACAGCTGCCCATTACACCAAGGGCACACTCAACCAGAAAGAAAGGTGCTACCATGGCCTTTCTAGGAAACATCCCAATGCAAGAAATATGTAAGGCAGCCACATGGTCTACGCCTCACACATTCACCAAGCACTACTGTGTAGACGTGTTATCCGCACAACAAGCCACAGTAGGTCAAGCCGTATTAAGAACATTATTTCAGACTACTTCCACTCTTACAGGCTGATCCACCGCTTTTGGGGAGATAACTGCTTACTAGTCTATGCAAAACATGCGTATCTACAGCGACAGATGCCATCGAACTGAAAATGTCACTTACCCAGTGTACATCTGTTCGTGGCATCAGTCGCAGTAGATTCGCATGTGCCCACCCGCCTCCCCGGGAGCCTGTAGCAGTTTGGAAGTTACCTTCAACTATTTGTATATGTATCATCTCAACCTTAAATAGGTGCATACTTAGTCACTCCATTGCATGGGCACTATTACTACAATTCAACTCCTACCTCACCCTCTGCGGGGAAAAACAATCGAAGATGGAGTCGACGCCCATGCGCAATGGAGACAAAAGGAGGAGTCACTCGGTCCCGTGACTCGAAAGACTTCTTCGAAGAAAAACAACTTGTAACACTCCGGCCCAACACCAGATGGCGAGCTATTGCAAAACATGCAAATCTACTGCGACTGATGCCACGAACAGATGTACACTGGGTAAGTGACATTTTCATTCTCAACACAATTTTGGCATTTTACTGAGATATACCCCATTTTTTCTATTTTTTGTGCTTTCAGCCTCCTTCCAGTTAGTGAAAAAAATGGGTTTGAAACCAGTGCTGGATCCCGGACAGCTAAACATGTCTGAAAAGTAGACAAAACTCTGAATTCAGCAGAGGGTCATTTGTTTAGATCCTTCAAGGTTTTCTTACAGAATGTAACAGCTACAATAAAAAATATTGAAATTGAAGTGAAAAAAAGAGGCATTTCTGTCCACACTTTCTTCTTTAACTTTTTCCAGCTATGGCAGATTTTTTAAAGCAATACACCGTTATGTCTGCTAGACTCCTCTGGTTGTGGGTATATATAGGGCTTGTAAGTTCATCAAGAACCATAGGTACCCAGAACCAATAAACGAGCTGCACCTTGCAATGGGTTTTCATTGTTTACTGGGTATACAGCAACTCATTTGGTGAAATATAAAGATTGGAAAAAAAAGGTATCAAGGAAACCTTTGTATTTCCAAAATGCGCACAAGATAAGGTGTTGAGAAGCAGTGGTTACTTGCACATCTCTGAATTCCGGCATCTCCATACTAGCATGTGAATTCCAGGGCATTTCTCAAATAGACATTTTTACACACTGTCTTACACTTGGAAGGAAATGATGTAGAGAAAGACAAGGGCCAATAACAAGAAAGACAAGGGGCAATAGCACTTGTTCTTCTATTCTGTATTCCCCAAGTTTGCTGATAAAAATGGAACCTCACTTGTGTGGGTAGGCTTAGTGCCCGCAACAGGAAACGCAACATGGATACATCACATTTTAACATTCCTAAAAACACGTCAGATTTCAAAGTGCCTAGCTGTGGATTTTGGCCTCTAGCACAGCCAGCATCTAAGGAAACATACCAAACCTGTGCATTTTTTTAAAGCTAGACACCTAGGGGAATCCAAGATGGGGTGACTTGTGGAGCTTTCACCAGGTTCTGTTACCCAGAATCCTTTGCAAACCTCAAAATTTGGCAAACAAACGCTTTCCTCACATTTCGGTGATGGAAAGTTCTGGAATCTGAGAGGAGCCTCAAATTTCCTTACACCCAGCACTCCCCCAAGACTCCTGATAAAAATAGTAACTCACTTGTGTGAGTAGGCCTACTGCCTGCGACGTGATGCCCCAAAACACAGCATGGACACATCACATTTTCCCAAACAATACTGACCTGTTTTTTGCAAAGTGCCTAGCTGTGGATTTTGGCCTCTCGCTCATCTGGCACAGAGGAAAACTTAGCAAACGTGGACATTTCTGAAAACCAGACACCTAGGGGAACCCAGGATCGGGTAACCCGGAATTGTTAGCAAACCTCAAACTTTGGCAAACACTTTTCCCTCACATTTCGGTGTTGCAAAGTTCTGGAATCTCAGGGGAGCCGCAAACTTTCTTCTATCCAGCATTCCCCCACATCTCCAGATAAAAATGGTATCTCACTTGTATGGGTAGGCCTAGTGCGCGCGACAGAAAATGCCCTAAAACTCTACGTGGACACATCAAAATTATCAATTACAAAACTACCTGTTTTTGTGGGGGGCATCTGTGGTTTTGGTCCTGGGCTCAGCAGCCATCTAGGGAAACCTACCAAACCCATAGATTTCTGAAAACTAGACACCCGAGGGGGTACAGGGAGGTGTGACTTGCGTGGATACCCCAGTCTTTTCTTACCCAGAATCCTCAGCAAACCTCAAATTTAGTTAGATAAACACATTTTCCCCACATTTCTATGTGGGATCACTGCACCAGCACAAATTTCCTACCACCCAACGTTTACCTCATTCTCCCAATAAAAATGATACCTCACTTGTTTGGTGGTCCCAGTGCCTGTGACAGGGAAGAGACAAAAACATGTTGAAATTGAGGGGGAACTAAAATGGGTCCAGAAGGGCAGTTTTGAAAAGAAAAACAAACGTTTTTAGGCTGACAAGTGGGGCAGAATTTTGATTGGTATAGATGCGACAATGCTGGGTGGTAGGATTTTTGTGGATTCCTGCAGATTCCAGAAGGTTCCATTACAAAAATGTGGCAAAAATGTGTGATTTCAAGCAAAGTTGGAGGTTTGCAGGGCATTGTGGATAAGAAAATGGTGTGGGTGCATGTGAAGCACACCACCCTGGACTCACCCAGATGTTTAGTTTTCAGATGTGTCTAGGTCTCGTAGATTTTTCTAGATGGCAGAGTCCCAAAGTCCAAAAAGTGCAGCCCTCACCATTCCAAGTGGGACGATTTCAAGAGTTAGCCAAGCTCTCATGGCCCAAATGCAAAATCCAAAATAATCAAATGTTCTCTTGCTTGCTGTTGGGGTAAGATCTTTTTGAGCAGAGGAAGAGCTGAAACACTGTTACCCTGAGGTGGGGCATAACTGAAACATACAAAAAAATCTTGCCCCTTGGGCAAGGCAACATACTTGTAAAATAATCCCTGGTGGTTAGTCTCTTTCTACCCCCCGGGGGCAGATTGGCCGAAAAAACAGACGATCTAGCCCCACAGTGGAAGCCAAAATGCATATCAATTATTGCCTCCAGAGGAGCAACCCTTGCCTAAATGGTCGCTCCCCAAAATAAACAAAAAAAACCCTGGTGCCTAGTGAGCGTGCCAGTGTCATCAGATCGCCGAGGGGGGAGGTCGAGGGTGGCAGGGGGTGGTTGGGTGGCCCACGGGAGGAGCGGTAGTACTCCCCCCGTGGGCCGGGTGCAGGACGAGCTGGTCTTGTCCTCGGCACGCGGCAACCATGGCAGAGACCAACTTGTCCATGGCACCCATGGGGTTAAGGGAATTTTTTCTGCATGATAATTTCGATTATAGGCTAGGTGACCGTGCACTAGGTAGTTACCCATGTACATGTGTTTGATAAGCCACAAAAGCTGATCCATCTCTAACGTTTTCAGCACAGAATGAAGATGTGACTAGTGTGACCTTTAACACCTTCAGAGCTTGAGTGTTTACAGTGAGTAGTCTCTCTTTGGAGAGGTTTTGCTTATAGTTAACACTGGTCTTTGTAGATCCTTTTCAATATTCTGCGCTGTATTCCTCATGAGGTTGTCTGCAAGCAGTGTGGCACAGGGTAATCTCTGCGTATCGTGCTAAGTTTTTATAGTACCCACTTTTCTACTGCTGTCTGCCTAATCTCTCGAGAGAGTCACTTGCTGTGAAGGATTTGATACCAGCTAAAGGCTGACGTAGTAGAACATTATTTACATAACAGGGCTTGAGTGTCTGGAAAACATGAAACAAATCCATAAAGGATTTTCATGTTAAGTATTAATTTAAGTAATTTCATATACTTTTTAAAATGTAGAACAAAAATAAAACTGCAGAACTTATTTTTAGTTTCAAATAAACTTATTGTGAATGTATTTAATTACTTATTTTGTTGGCATAAAGAACACATTTTATTAAATATTACGTGATGTAGAGGTCATTAAAAATAATGTAATTATATTTTAATAAAAATTAATGTTACATCAATCGTTAACAAAGTTATTAAAATATTTTAAATATATTAAAATATACATTTATTTATATTGTTTACTAGTTTAAATTATTTAATTTAACGTTATTCCTGTGGGGTTTTATTTTAAATGTCTACCTCCATTATTTTCTAAAGGAGGGTGTTGCAGTGCCAATCGTAAGTGGTGCTGGACCTAATTCAGTTCTGAGTTGGATTAAATGCATTTCTGTTTGGGTCACTATTGTGTGTAGTAATATTAGAAGTGCAGTTTTTGAATAGCGCTAAATCTTGATGTACCAGTTTGGGGGGGGGGCAAAAAAATTCTATTTTGCTTATTGCTGATGATGCAAAAATTATTGCAAAAAAAAACCCAAAAAAGAAACAGCAGATTAATACTGTGAAAACAAAATACAAGTGAGGAGTTGCTTTGAAATCTTTGGATCAAGGTTGGATCGCATCAATCTAGAAGTAAGGTTTGACTCCAAGCTGGCTTGGTCCACCCAACTTCTTAAAAGGAAGACAACATTGATATTCTGGCGGGGTACTCAACTTTGCTATGCGTCAGTGGAGCAGACTGATTGGCCCCTCCCCTGAAGAGTACAGCGCACATGCTCTTGCGGAAGGTGTATACTGGGCAGAACTCTAAAAAGATGAAAGGGTTGACTAATGCAGAGAACCGCTTCTTAAGTAGCCTACTGCTGCTCGGTCCAGGAACCCCGATGGATTGATTGAGGCATGAGCTGGGTGTTAAATCCGTTCAGCAGTATGCAGCACTACATCCAGTCCAATATTGGGTAAGAAATTGGACCAAACCAGAGTTGAAACCCTGCCTGGACATTGTGAGACGTTTGGGGGCAAGCCAAACAAGTTAAATTAACCTGGTTTAGTTATGTGGCTAACACCCTGCAAACCACAGGATGTGCTGGTTTGAACCTGGAAAAATGAAAAAGAATACCGGTCAGGCTGTGAAAAAAAGGTTTTGGATACAAGTCCATTAATCTGGCAGGGCAGAAGATAGATCGGCTTCGGACATTCAAGCCCTCTTCCATTGTTGAACCATATCTTGATAAGTTAAACCCTCCTTTTAAAAGTTAGTATATTAATTTTAGGCTCGGTACTCTGCCGGTGAAACAGAACTAGCTCATGGAAAAAGGATGGGAGTAGTCCATCTAATCCTGGATGTTACCTGGGAAGGGGGATTTTGGGGAGGGAGGAGGGAGCATGTAATGCACTTTGTTGTTTTGTATTTTTATGTTGAAAGCCAGAAGAGAATATCTCCACCTGCTTTTAATTGCTTATTCCACAAAAAATTGTAAGGACACTTTGATTTTGTGTGCTTTTATTTTTACTTGCCAATATCTTTGGAGACGCTTGACGAATCTTCATGGTACTTTCCAAAATCATTTTCCAGTCGCATCTGCTACTATCAGGAAAGGTTCAGGGTGATACGTCCAGGGGGGCCAAGAAAAAGGGTGGGTCCCAAAACAAGTTTTCCCCGTTCATTATTCCATAGAGATTTTGAGCAGTGATAGCGCCAAAACTACTGGACGGAATTACCCCAAATTAGGAAGAAAGGGAGGTCCTAGTCCAGAAAGCAACCCTTTTTTGTTTTGGTGTAATTCTGTTCAGTAGTTTTTGAGAAATTAGGGGAAAACAAATTTGTATATGCAGGGACTTTAATTATTTGCGACCCCCCTCCTGATCTCGTGCAGATGCGCCGAACATGTTTAAAAAAAAAAAAAAAGAAACGGAAGCACGAGCTTACACGCTTCTGCTTATTCTGCACCCTGGTGGGCCAAGCCCTGGGGGTAATCTTTTTTTTTAGTGTGAGGGGGCGGGGGTGGCTTTTGCCCTCCCCCTGCTGCAGCCCCAGGGACCACCACCCCCTCAGGGCGAAATGGATATTATGTGCGGGGATCACCACTTCCCTGTGGCAAAATTGTTGGCATGGGGGAGGTCCTTTGGCCTCCTCTCAGCCCTGGGGACCGCCACCTCCCCGAGGCTTCAATTACTTAATAGGCGGCCCCCCTGCCCCCCCCCCCCCCACCCCCTGCAGCCCTCGGGATCAGCACCTCAGTGGGACTATATAAAATGGATGGGGGAGGGGTGCCTGACCCCTCTCCCCACCTGGGGACCACCACCTACTAAGGGCTTCAGTACTATTTAGTGTGGGGGCCCCGTGATCCCCCCCACTGCGCTGGAGATCACCATCTCCCCGTGGCTATAAGAAACAGAAAATAGTGATGGGGGTCTGTTTCAGACCACCTTTAGCCCTAGGGATCACCACCACCTACTAAGGGCTTCAGTACTATTTAGTGTGGGGTCCCCGTGATCCCCCGGCTGTCCTGGAGATCACCATCTCCCCGTGGCTATAAGAAACAGAAAATAGTGATGAGGGTCTGTTCCAGACTACCTTTAGCCCTAGGCATCACCACCTCCCCGGGGCTATGTACACGTTGGAGGGGTGCTGCGAGGTCCCCTTCAAGGAGCCACTGATGGCACTGGGGACCACCACATCTCAGGTCCGGTTTCTGCTATGTCCTGTTAGAAACAGCTTCCTGCTTGCTGAAGCAATGTCACAGCGAGGGAAGCCTTAACGCTTCCCCTGCGGTGCCAGATAGCCCATAAAGGGCCTTTTTGAAAACTAAAAAATTAAATAAATAAATGAGGGACCACAGGGGAACCCTTGAGGGCTCCCTCGCGGTCCCAGATAGCCCATAAAGGGGTAAGAAAAAAAACACAGAACAGTATCTCAGTGTGAATGTGACTGAGCACACAGGGTTGGAGACCAACCGGATTAGTTTCCCTTTTTTTTTTTTTTTTTTTTGTACAAATTATTTTAATTTTTAAAGATGGCAGGCACATGTTTTTAATTGTACAGAAATATCTCATTCTAAGTACATCAAATAAAAAAAATAAAAAAAAATCTCTCTCCTCACTTCATTTCTCTTTCAGTCAGTTTCTCGCACTCCGAGCCCCATGCACCCACTCACAGCCCCATCAGACCCTCACACACCCACACACAGACCCACTCAGCCAGTTAAGCACATTCACAAACCCACGCAGACTCTCACACACACCCACAGACCCACTGACAGCCGCATACACCCACTCACAGACCTGCGTACACACTGACTCTCCCACTAAAACACTGATGAATGCACTCTCACACCCAGACATACTCTCACAGACACTCTCACCCCCAAGTCATCCTTTTCACACCTATTCTGACACTCAGAAAGGCTGCGGCCAACTTCCGCCACGCACGACCACAGCATTGGTTTGGGTGGTTAGGGGGGATCGCCGCAGGGTCTGACTGCGCCAGGTCTTGCGGGCAACCTCCACTGCGCATGGGCAAAGGCTGTGCATGGTGCAAAGTTGGTTGGTTATACTAGGTTGGCCGCGCACGGCCAAAGGCTGTGCACAGCAGTGGTTGGATTAATATATAGTAATAAAAATTGCTATATGTTTAAAAAAAACAAAAAAAAATAATTCACTGAAAAAAGCAAAGGTTGCAGGGACGTTATAGTTAGGAAATAGAATAAAAAATATAAAAAATCACCAGTTATAGATAGTTACCTAAAGTAACTATAACGTGCCCTAAGGTAACTATAACTTGCAATGTAATATGTGCAGTAACATTTTTGACAAAAAAACTGTGCAAGGCCGCGGTACAGTTATAGTTCCCTTTGGGCACGAGTCAGTTACTTGAGGTAACTCTAACTGGTGAATTTCTATGGTTTTGTACGTTTAAAATGTGAGCCTAACTGTATCGTCCCTGTAACCTTTGGTTTTCTGAGTGTTAAAAAAAAAAAAAAAATATATATATATATATATATATATATATATATATATATATATATATATAGTCGCCAGTTATAGTTAGGACCATGTGTCCACAGAAAAAGCATTCTTTGACTTGCCTATATCTTTGGCACCATTTGACGAATCTTCACGAAAGTTTCCAAAAAAGTGGCCTGGTGTTTCTTTTTGCGCACAGGAAGTTTTGGGGTGATCCGTCAAGTGGGAGCTGACAAAAAGGAGGCTCAAAAAACGTTGTATTTCCCATGTTAATTCCCATAGGACCTGGCAACACATTTACAGCCCGATCCACTGGACGGAATTACACCAAATTTGGCAGAAACCTATCTGCTGGTACGCAATTTGTGCTTTTTGATATTTGGTGTAAATCCGTTCAGCAGTTTAGGAGATATTTAGGGGTAAATAAATTTGTATATATCTGGCCACGAATAATTCACAAAATTCCAGAATGTTTAGGAATACTTGTGCGAGAAGAAGCGTTTGCAATTGGCTGACTGCAACCTGACTAGAAAGTTGCGGCTGCCATTTTATTTCATGGGACGCGGTCCTGGGGGTGAAAATACAAATTGAAAGTGGCATAAGTGATCAGGGTGAAAGTACCCTGACCCCAGAGGTGGTGATTTAGGTGTTTTAGGGGCAAATTGTAGGTTTAATCTATTTTCGCGATACAGCACGAGTTTTAGCAAATTTCATCAGATTTTCTGCAAAATATTTGTGATTATGCAAAAGTTTGAAAGAAAAACCACACTCATTCATACACTAATACATTCATTCATACATGCACTCAGAGGCTCAGGCACCCACTCAGACCCACTCATAGACTCACACACCCACTTTCACACTCACACACCCACTGACTGGGACATGCCCTTTGGCCAATCTGCGCTGCGCATGGCCAAAGGCCATGTGTGGCGCAGGGTTGGGTGTTTATAAGGGCGGGGGTTGGAATAACGTATAATAATAAAATTTACTTTACATAAAAAAAAAAAAAATAGAAATTCACTGAAAAAATAAGGTTACAGGGAGGTTATAGATAGGTTCTGAATTTACAACACCCTGCCTGTTGACATCAGTCCTTTTGTTTCTGCACCAGCCTAGGCGCAGATCTGGAGAAGAGCTACCCCAGTCATTTTTTTATTAACTGCAACATTTTGTTGAACTCGTTTTTGACGAGATTTAGTGCGTCGAGGGATGTCCCGTAAGACTGGATTCAAGCCCTGCAACTCCTGTCACCGCATGATGTTGGAGATGGATCCACACCTCGTGTACCTCTGGTGTTTGGAGCAAGACCACGACCTGAAGTCGTGTGCAGAGTGTCGGGCCATGAACCCGAAAACTTTGAGGGAATGGTCCCTGAAGCTCATGGCGGCCCGACACTCCACTCCGGATTGTTCCTGATTTTGTTCGAGAGGAAGGTCAGGAGACCGGTCACAAAGTCACCTCCATTCTTCTTCTTCTTCCAAGTCATCAGGACCTTCGAGTAAGGAGAAGTCAAAGAAGGCAAAACATTCTTTGACTTCGCCCTGTCGCTCGCATGACGCGACTCAAGAAGAGCGTCAACGCCCTAGGCCTCCATCCTCTGAGCCTCAGCCTGAGTCTGCTCTGTGCCTACCTTATTTTCCAGGAGCAGGGGCTACCTCTGCCCAACTTAAGGGGTTCTGTGAGGTCATGCACCTCATTTTTGGGAAGCCTGACCCATCCTTGGTACCTTTGGGCCCAGGGGAGTTGGTGAGGGCCTTCTCGGGTTCAAAGTCGGCGACTTTGGCCCGACTCCGGAGGGCACCTCATGATCGGCTTCCGGATCCGTCCCGACGCTGGTAGTGCCAATGTGATCTTTCCCGGTGTTGGGTCAGATGTTGACGCTCCCGGCACAGATTGGGCCCACAATAGACGTCAACCCTATACTCATTCCCGACGACTCGGAGCCGGACCGGCGTCGCTTGACGCAGATTACGTTTTCCATGAGCTCTGCTGTGCACAGTGTTGATCCTGAACCCTATTACTGTGGGTATGGATACGGTGGATAGTGTAGAGGGGTCGCTTGACCCTTTAGAAGACCAGCTTGAGCCTGACCTGAGCTGGGTACAGGAATTGGGTGATGCCAGTGGGTTGGATGCCTCCCCTGACACTGGCATGTTTTTTCCCCGTACTGTGGCTACGGAGGCGGGAGTGTCTTATTCTGTGGTGGTGAGAAGGGCAGCTGAGGTTTTGAACCTCAGGCTTTCCTCGGAGGAGGTAAGGCCTAACCTCTTGACCTTGAAAAAGTCACCTGAGTGACAAAACACGTGTTGGCTGTTTTTGATGAACACTTTGTCTATATGAAGCAAACTGTGCCTTCAATTAAAGAAACCTTCTTCAATGAACTTGGGATACCTACGCATTTTTTCTTCACCCACATCAACTTACCAGGGATACTAATCCATGTTACTTGATCATGTTGTATCTCTGTGTGCTGTGATCCCACATTGCTTATTGTATTTGTGTATTTCTATGCACAATTTTGTGTCTACATGGTAGTTAGACACCTGACCACTGGCACCAGCTTTGATCTTGCTAACATTTGTTGCTCATACATACTGTGTGTACTCCCCGGAGGAGCGGCATTTGTCACCCTTACTACCCCTTGTTTCGTGCCCTAGGCATAGCTTTGTCCGCTTGTGGTGAGCTGCACTCTGGGTCACATAATTTTATTACGACCAGCTTCTGGCCGGGTACAATTCTACATTACTATATTGGACATGGCCTCGTTTGATGACAATCGGGACACTTCTGATGGATACAACTACCTGTGGATTCCTCACCTAATGAATACTCCCATGGCACCAGCATTCAACGGAAATCTTCTTACTAGTCTCTGCACGTCAACGAGGACGTCACTCTAGCCCACGCGACGCCGTCTGACGTCATACAGGCAATAAGAGGTCCTCGACGACGTGCCGACGTCAGTTCCCTTTTTTCCGTGCATTTGAAACGGTTATCTTCGAGGGAGCAACTGTTACTTTTGTGGTTACAGTGTATTTTTGCTGCGTAGTCTTTCGCTGTGGTAATAATGTCGCAGAGAAAGTCTGGATTCAAGCCTTGTCGTGAGTGTGGAGGCAAGATGTCAGTGACGGATCCTCATTCCGATTGCCTTTGGTGTTTGAGCTCCGACCACGACGTCTCGACTTGTGATTCATGCCAGCACATGAATCCAAAGGCCCTCAAGGAACGTGAGGCGAAGCTGTTTATGGCGAAATCGAAGGAGAAGCATCACAAGAAGTCTTCTTCACCAAGACATCGGCGTCATCGAGACTCACGGTGCCGTAGAGAATCTCGGCGTCATTCAAAGGAGACTCGTTCCAGGTCTTCGGATCGGCGCCGAAGGACATGGGAGATCAGTCCCACGGTTACGCCGCATCCTTCGACGCCGTTGCCCTCTCCGGCGTCTCCAACTTCACCTGGACAGGCGTCGGTGATTGAGGTATTGGAGCCTCAGGTGTTTTCTCTGGCGTTGCAGACGTCGAGGCCGGCGTCGGGGTCGCCTCCGAGACAGGCTCCCCAGTATCCGGCTTTTCCCACCCCTGGAGCCGATAGTTCCGCATTCTTGAATGCGATGTATGCCATCTTCCAACAGATGGCTCCAGGGGGAGCTCCGGCTGGGCCTTTGGCCTTTTCATTGGGTGATCCTGCGCCTCTTCGGCCGGCACCCTTTATGCCCTTTCTCCCTTTTGGGAACGTGGGCTCGGCGCCAGTGTCGGCGCCGGTGGCCGCTCCGTGGCTTCAGAGGGATTGGCCCCGGGGATTTCCATCCCGTCGACGTCGGGATTTCGGCCTGTGACTCCGGTGGGTCCATCTGCTTCGACTGCTCTTTCGTCGGCGCCGAAGTTACCTGTGGCGCCGGATGCGGCGTCGGTGGCTTCTGAAGATCGGCGCCGATCTTCGACTTCGGCGGAGGCATTGTCGACTCCGCGTATTGAACAACGGCTTCATTCGAGGAGATGTGCTCTCCGTGTATTAGAGGAGCAGGAGTACCAACGAGCCCTGTAGGAAGGAGAGCTAGAGGACTCGGGTGATGGGCTGCGTGGTCTGGAGTCGGCCAGTGGGCTGGACACTTCCCCTGAGTGGGATCTTTCGTCCCCGGGTGAATATACTGAGGAAGCTGCTTCCTTTCACGCAGTGGTACGGAAGGCAGCTAGTTTTTTGGACCTGCCTTTGCCGGTGGTGGAGGCTAAACAAAACCTTCTAACAGAGGTGCTACATCCGGCCTCAGCTGCGGCGGAGCCTCTTTTGCCATTTAATGACGCTCTGCTGGATCCGGTGTTAGAGGTGTGGAAGAGGCCGGCATCTTCCCCAGCAGTTCACAGAGCCGTGGCCAGGAGGTATCGGGCGGCTCCGACTGACCCTGGTTTTCTGTCTAGGCACCCTACGCCGGAGAGCTTGGTGGTGCAGGCCTCCTGTTCATCCAAGTCAGTGCCTGGTTCTTTCCCGACGGTGCCTGGGGACAGAGATTCAAAGAAACTAGAGGCGCAGTCCAAGAAGATTTTTTCGTCCTGCAGTCTGGCGTTGAAGGCCACCAACGCAACCTGTATCCTGTGGAGGTATATTCATGCTCTGATGGATGACATTTCCTCATCGTTTACAGAGCTTCCCCAGGGTCTTTTGGATGTTGTTTCAAATGCCCAGGCTGCTGCGACCCAGATTATCCAGACGGGACTGGATACGACCGACTCGGTAGCCAGAGCAATGGGCACAACTGTGGTGGCAAGGAGGCAGGCCTGGCTCCGTAACTCGGGCTTTTCTGCGGATGTACAGTCCACATTGTTGGATCTCCCGTTTGATGGGGACAAACTGTTTGGAGCCAAGGCTGATTCGGCCTTGGAACGTTTTAAGGAGAGCAGGGCCACGGCTAAGTCGTTAGGGCTCCAAGCTCCTTCTTCCACGGCCTCTTCCAGATTTTTCAGGAGGTTTCGTGGATTTGGGCGTGGCTCTTCCTCCTCTTCCTTTCGGGGAAGATATCAGCAACCTGCCTCTTCCCATCCCTATAGATCTTTTAGAGGGAGAGGTAGGGTCCGCACCAGAGGAGCCTCTCAGCAGCACTCTGCCTCTTCCTCATCCTCTGGCGGGGTGCAGCAGGGGAAGCAGCCTTAGGCTTCCACCATTTCCCACTCACTCCTCTCCTGTAGGGGGAAGATTACAGCATTTTCTCACCAAATGGAAGACTGTTACAACGGACACTTGGGTTCTCAGTATTGTGGGAAAAGGCTACACCCTTCCCTTTCGGGAGTTCCCGCCCCTCATCCCGCCCCGCCCTTCTTATTGTTCAGAAGAACACCTCCTGTTGCTAGAACAGGAGGTACAAGCCCTCCTTTCAAAGGGCGCGGTGGAGTTGGTCCCAGAGCAGGAAAGGGGTCGAGGATGTTACTCAAGGTATTTCCTGATTCCCAAGAAGGATGGTCGTTTGAGACCAATCCTGGACCTGAGGATCTTGAATTGGTTCCTCAAGCAGGAAAAGTTCAAGATGCTGACCCTAGCACAGGTGCTTTTGGCGTTGAACAAGGAAGACTGGATGGTGTCTGTCGACTTGCAGGATGCTTACTTTCATATCCCGATACTCAAGTCACAAATCAAATCAAATCATTAGCATTTATAAAGCGCGCTACTCACCCGTGCGGGTCTCAAGGCGCTAGGGACAAAGGGGGTGGTTATCGCTGCTCGAACAGCCAGGTCTTTAGGAGTCTCCGGAAAGCGGAGTGGTCCTGGGTGGTCCTGAGGCTGGTGGGGAGGGAGTTCCAGGTCTTGGCCGCCAGGAAGGAGAAAGATCTCCCACCCGCCGTAGAGCGTCGGATGCGAGGGACGGCGGCGAGTGCGAGGCCAGAGGAGCGGAGGGGGCGGGTGGGGACGTAGAAGTTGAGCCGTCTGTTGAGGTATTCCGGTCCCTTGTCGTGGAGGGCTTTGTGTGCGTGGGTGAGAAGTCGGAAGGTGATCCTTTTGCTGACTGGGAGCCAATGCAGGTGTCTCAGGTGTGCGGAGATGTGGCTGTTGCGGGGTACGTCGAGGATGAGGCGGGCTGAGGCGTTTTGAATGCGTTGCAGGCGATTTTGGAGTTTGGCGGTGGTCCCAGCGTAGAGGGTGTTGCCGTAGTCCAGGCGGCTCGTGACGAGGGCGTGGGTCACGGTTTTTCTGGTGTCGGCGGGGATCCAGCGGAAGATCTTGCGGAGCATGCGGAGGGTGAGGAAGCAGGCGGAGGACACGGCGTTGACTTGCTTGGTCATGGTGAGAAGGGGGTCCAAGATGAAGCCGAGGTTGCGGGCGTGGTCTGCGGGGGTCGGTGCGGTGCCGAGGGCCGTGGGCCACCAGGAGTCGTCCCAGGCGGACGGGGTGTTGCCGAGGATGAGGACTTCAGTTTTTTCAGAGTTCAGCTTTAGGCGGCTGAGCCTCATCCAATCTGCGACGTCCTTCATACCCTCTTGTAGGTTGGTCTTGGCGCTGGCGGGGTCCTTGGTGAGGGAGAGTATAAGTTGGGTGTCGTCGGCGTAGGAGGTGATGATGATGTCGTGCTTGCGTACGATGTTAGCGAGGGGGCTCATGTAGACATTGAAGAGTGTCGGGCTGAGTGATGAGCCTTGAGGTACGCCGCAGATGATCTCAGTGGGTTCTGAGCGAAACGGAGGGAGGTAGACTCTTTGGGAGCGGTTTACGAGGAAGGAGGCGATCCAGTCCAGGGCCTGGTCTTGGATCCCGGTGGAGCGGAGGCGGGTGATTAGGGTACGGTGACAGACGGTGTCAAAGGCAGCCGAGAGGTCAAGAAGAATGAGGGCGACTGTTTCACCGTTGTCCATCAGGGTTCTGATGTCGTCTGTGACTGAGATGAGGGCGGATTCAGTGCTGTGGTTGGTTCGGAATCCGGTCTGTGAGGGGTCGAGCAGGTTGTTGTCTTCCAGGAAGGTGGTCAGCTGTTTGTTGACGGTCTTCTCTAATACTTTGGCTGGGAAAGGCAGAAGGGAGATGGGCCGGAAGTTTTTCAGGTCGCTCGGGTCAGCCGTAGGTTTCTTTAGTAGGGCGTTGACTTCGGCGTGTTTCCAGCATTCGGGGAAGGTAGCAGAAGAAAAAGAAGAGTTGATGACGGTCTGGAGGTGCGGGGCGATGATGTTGTCGGCTTTGTTAAAGATGAAGTGCGGGCAGGGGTCCGAAGGGGCGCCGGAGTGGATAGAGTTCATGATGGATTTGGTTTCTTCCGTGCTGATGTGGGTCCAGTTGTTGAGGTTGATGGTCGGGGATGTGGGTTCGGTGGTGTTAGGTTGGGTCTGGTGTCCGAAGCTGTCGTGGAGGTCGCTGATCTTGCGATGGAAGAAAGTGGCGAGGGATTCGCATAGATCCTGTGAGGGCGTGACGGCGTTGGCGTTGGCGCTGGGGTTGGAGAACTCCTTGACGATGCTGAAGAGTTCTCTGCTGTTGTGGCTGTTTTTGTCCAGTCTGTCGGTGAAAAAATTCCTTTTGGCAGTGCGGATCAGGTGGTGGTGTTTGCGGGTAGCGTTCTTGAGGGCGGTCATGTTGTCAGCGGTGCGGTCCTTGCGCCAGGCTTTCTCAAGTGCGCGACAAGTTTTCTTTGATTCTTTGAGGGTGTCAGAGAACCAGAGGGGTTTCTTGGTGTTGTTCTGTCGCTGCGAGCGTTTGAGGGGAACAAGGTTGTCTGCGCAGTTGGAGATCCAGTTTGTGAGGTTGAGGGCTGCGACGTTGGGGTCGGTGGTGAGGGTGGGTTGGTTGGTGGCGAGTGCGGCGAACAGTTGCTCTTCAGGGATCTTGTTCCACTGTCGGCGAGGGATGGGTTGAGTGCGGAGGTGGCGGGTCTCGCGTCTGAATGTGAAGTGGACGCAGCTGTGGTCGGTCCAATGAAGGGCGGAGGCGTGGCTGAAGAAGACGTGTTTGCTGGCGGAGAAGATAGGGTCGAGTGTGTGTCCGGCGATGTGGGTGGCAGTGTTCACCAGTTGTTTGAGGCCGAGGTTGGCGAGGTTGTCGAGCAGGGTGGTGGTGTTGGGGTCGTTGTTTTGTTCCAGATGGAAGTTGAGGTCGCCTAGGAGGATGTAGTCCGGTGAGGCGAGGGCGTGCGGGGAGATGAAGTCGGCGATGGTGTCGCTGAAAGGGGCGCGAGGTCCGGGAGGACGGTAGACGAGGGATCCTCTGAGGGTGGTCCTCGGGTCGGTGCGAATCTGAAAATGCAGGTGTTCAGCGGCAAGAGGGGAGTCTTCAGTGGAGGTGGTGACGCTGATGGAGTCTTTGAAGACGATGGCGATGCCTCCTCCTACTTGGTTGGTGCGGTCTTTCCTGGAGATCTTGTAGCCTTCGGGGATGGCGGTGGCGATGTCTGGAGCAGAGGAGGCGTTCATCCAGGTCTCCGTGATGAAGGCGACGTCCGGTGCTGTGGAGTCACACAGGAAGTATCTCCGGTTTGTGGTGGGATCGCAGCACTATCAGTTTGCGGTCCTTCCGTTTGGTCTTACTTCAGCACCTCGAGTCTTCACGAAGGTGATGTCGGTGGTTGTGGCAGAACTCAGAAGGAAGGGGATAGCAGTATTCCCTTACTTGGACGACTGGTTGATCAAAGCCAAGTCCCCGGAGCTTGTGTCGCATCATCTGCAGTCAACAACCCAGTTGTTGTTCGACCTGGGTTTTTCGGTGAACGAGCCCAAATCTCACCTAGAGCCCTCTCAGCGCCTCCTGTTCATAGGGGCAGTACTGGATACAACATTGGGTCGGGCCTTTCCTCCGCCTCAGCGGATTCAAGATATTCAGGATTTGGTTCCAATGTTTCGAAATGGAGCGGTAGTTCCAGTCCTCAAGGTCCTTCGTCTGCTCGGTCTGTTTGCCTCCTGCATTCTGTTGGTCACGCATGCTCGCTGGCACATGAGGGCTCTTCAGTGGTGCCTCCGAAGGCAGTGGTCTCAACACAAAGGGGATCTAGAGAGTACTGTCAAGATCTCCAGAGATGCTGCTGTGGATTTGAAGTGGTGGATTGCAAGCAACAATCTTTCACAAGGAAAGCCGTTCCAGCAGTCGCCACCAGTGGCCACAGTCATAACGGATGCTTCCACTCTAGGGTGGGGAGCTCATCTGGGGGATCTGGAGATCAAAGGTCTTTGGTCTCCAGAGGAGCAGATGTTTCACATCAATCTGTTAGAGTTACGGGCTGTACGTCTGGCTCTCAAGGCCTTCCTCCCTTCCCTTCGTGGTCAGTCGGTACAGGTCCTAACGGACAATACTACCACGATGTGGTACATAAACAAGCAGGGAGGAGTGGGGTCGTACCTTCTCTGCAGAGAAGCTCTTCGACTATGGTCCTGGGCAAAGGACCATCAGGTTTGCTTGATAGCAAACCATCTGGCCGGAGTCTTGAACGTGCGTGCGGACAGTCTCAGTCGCCAATTCTCGGCAGACCACGAGTGGCGTCTCCATCCAGATCAAGTCAGTTTAATCTTCCAGAGGTGGGGGTTTCCTCGGGTAGATCTGTTTGCCACTCGAGAGAACGCGCATTGTCCGTTATTCTACAGCCTCCAGTATCCGATGCAGGGAGCGTTGGGGGACGCGTTTCAAATAACCTGGTGCGGCCAGTTGCTTTACGCGTTTCCTCCCATACCCTTGATTCCTCGAGTATTGAGGAAGATTCGCCAGGACCGGGCTCTAGTCATCCTAATAGCTCCGGATTGGCCAAGGAGGGTATGGTACTCCGACCTTCTCCAACTCTCAATGTGCCCTCCGCTCCGTCTCCCTTTCAGGGCAGACCTCCTCTCGCAGTCGCAGGGGCAGGTTTTACACCCCAACCTCCAGAGTCTGCACCTACATGCCTGGAGATTGAACGGGGCAACCTGAGTTCCTTCTCTCTCCCGCCTGAGGTAGTGGATGTTATGTTAGCGGCCAGGCGACACTCCACTAAATCTATCTACGCTAATAGATGGTCTAGATTTGTTGCGTGGTGTGGAGAGAGGCAGATTGATCCTTTGCATGCTCATCTATCGGACGTTTTGTCTTTTGCTCTGTCTCTAGCGCAGAAAGGTTGTGCAGTGGCTACCATTAAGGGTTATTTATCGGCCTTGTCAGCCTTCATATGTCTTCCAGACCAACCATCTTTATTTAAATCCCCTATTGTTATCAGATTCTTGAAAGGTCTTCTAAATAAATATCCTCCAAAGCCATTCGTTATGCCGCAATGGGATTTGTCCTTGGTCCTGACTTTCCTTATGGGGGTCCCCTTTTGAACCTATGCATTCTTGCCCCTTAAGGTATTTGGTGTTAAAAACAGTCTTCCTGATAGCTATAACATCAGCAAGGAGAGTGAGTGAGTTGCAGGCCTTATCAGTAAAGCCCCCTTATACAACTTTTTATGGGGATAAGGTGGTGTTGAGGACCAAGGCTGCTTTCCTCCCGAAGGTTGTTTCACCTTTCCATTTGGCTCAGGCAATTACTTTGTCCACGTTCTATCCTCCGCCTCATCCTTCCAAAGAGGAAGAAAGACTGCACCGTCTGGACCCAAAGAGGGCGTTGAGCTTCTTTATTGATAGAACAAAGGATTTCAGGCTGGAGGATCAGCTGTTTATTGGATACGTGGGCAAGAGGAGAGGAAAGGCAGTCCACAAGAGAACACTATCCAGGTGGGTTGTTCTTTGCATTAAAATCTGTTACTCTTTGGCAAAGAAGGATCCTCCTGAGGGCATTAGAGCTCATTCCACCAGAGCTAAGTCGGCCACTTCGGCCTTGGCCAGAGGTGTTCCTGTGGTCAACATCTGCAAGGCCGCAACTTGGTCGTCCCTTCACACTTTTGCAAAACATTACTGTTTGGATTCTGAGGTTAGAAGGGACGGCCATTTTGCACGGTCAGTGCTGCAGGATTTCTTGGTTTGACCATTTAGGCACCCACCGCCGGGCGTGGTACTGCTTTGGGGCTCTATTCATTAGGTGAGGAATCCACAGGTAGTTGTATCCATCAGAAGAACGAGTTACTTACCTTCGGTAACGACTTTTCTGGTGGATACATTAGCTACCTGTGGATTCCTCACGGTCCCACCCGCCTCCCCGTTGCCTTTCTGGTCTTACCAAGTAATCCTTGAGTACGCTCCTCTTGGTCTTTGAGGGTGCAATAGATGTTGTATATATTATATTTATATATATGTATATATGTATATATCTTTGTGTATATACTTGATGTGTATATATATTTTAAAAAGAGAGAGTTATATATATATATATAAAAGATTTACAGTTATTCATGCAATGTTGTGTATTTTTACAATGTAATGGGATGTTGCCTTGCTCTTTCATTGCATTGCCTGGTTGTTCTCATGCACGTAAAAAATGATTGGTACTGACGTCGGCACGTCGTCGAGGACCTCTTATTGCCTGTATGACGTCAGACGGCGTCGCGTGGGCTAGAGTGACGTCCTCGTCGACGTGCAGAGACTAGTAAGAAGATTTCCGTCGAATGCTGGCGCCATGGGAGTATTCATTAGGTGAGGAATCCACAGGTAGCTAATGTATCCACCAGAAAAGTCGTTACCGAAGGTAAGTAACTCGTTCTTTAGCTGCCAAACTTTTTGCCAAAAAACCAAGCTCTCTACATACTGGGTCCAACCCACCTTAAAAGGAAGGAATCAGACACAAATGTATCAAACTAGAGAGACTTAAAAAGCAGGAACTAGCGAGATGGTGGGGCGTTACAACCCTTAAACGCAACTTAGAACTGAAACAGGTACCAAGGGGGTTACGAGTGATAATCTTTCCTACATTTGATGACCTTGACCCCGATCTCTTAGGGCAGTGGTTCCCAACCTGTGGGCCGGGGACCCCTGGGGGTCCGCGAAGCCTCATCAGGGGGTCCGCGGCTGCTTAAAAAATGTAACAATATTAGGTCCCAGCTATCAGTATTGACTCAGTGGGGGTCCCCCGGTTCCAATAATGATTCAGTGGGGGGTCCCCGGGCTCCAGTATTGATAAAATGGGGGTCCAAAGAAGTGAAAAGGTTGGGAACCACTGTCTTAGGGGAATGGGAACACTTCATTTCCTCTACCTTGTTTGGCATGATAAATATTCTAATCAAACACGCTGACAGAAAGAGGGAGAAATTGATGCTTGGCGTCGCTTCCCTTGAGGAGGAAATTAAAAACCTCAACCTCCCTGAGGCAACTAACAAAAATTACGCCATTTTGAAAGAGATACTTAATGGTTACCAACTGTGTATTAAGGACAAGAAAATGAGGAAACTTAACAGGGATGAGAATGGCTATAGTAATGGTCGAATATACACTTTTGCACGTAGATTTGATCAGGTGAATAAGGATGCTAGTGGTAAGATAACTGAGACAATCGCCACAGCTGGGTCGGCTGCTAGCAGCCTTTCGGATATTTCAAATGTCTCAAACAACAGCTTGGACCCATCTACAGAAGGGTCCTCTGGTAACCCACCTCCTCACAATGTCCCTCAACCATCGTCTTTTTTTAGAGGAACTGGGACGATACAGAAAGGGTGTATGCCAAAACTACAACAGATTGAACCAAAACTTAAACACACCCGTAGGGGGGGAGGAAACACAACAGGAGATAAACGGGAGGGTGTAACAACTCGATCCATTGCAAGGACCCAAAGAACATGAATCTAAATAACAATCCTGTTCACCCTACTGTGAATGCTGACTCTGTACAAGTGATTAATTTGTCTATCCTTGATCTGTCAAGAGAAGAAATAAATGTACTGAAAAAAAGGTCTGGGCTTCTGTCCTACTTCCAAAACTGACTTTACCAGCCATCACATAGACCTCTTCAAATTCATACGTCGCCTCAAACATAGGAAGTTTTTTCTTAATAAACCTTTGACTACTAAGGCTTCCCAAACACCTATGCACACAGGTAACAAATCAATAAGAGACCTACAGGACATTCATACAATTTTGTCTTTGGATAACACCACTCTACCGACTCCTTCTCTGGAGGAACTTTTGTCTCATCTCAACATCCCACCCAATTTGGAGCTTGACAGTGGTCTTAGACCTAAATCCACTTTTGTACCGATATTACCTCCTGACAATAACATTGACGTTTTCTATAAGGCAGTAAGCGCTGAGTTGTTTACACTTGAGGACAAATTTAAAACCCATGCCCCTAGAACCAACCTTAACCATGGTAAACGGTTGGCCTTACGAAGACTTTCTACATGTACCGACATAGTAATTAAGGAAGCATATAAAGTGGGTAATGTAGTAGTGATGAATAGATCAGACTACGTGTCAGAAATCAATAGGCAACTTAGCGACAAACTAGCATATACTCAGCTGCATGACAACCCCCTGCCTGGGATCAGTAATACGATTGAGAATAGGTTGACATATTGGAAGAATCTGTGCCCTCTGTCCGACCAGGAGTACAAGTACTTATACAATGGTACACCACGTGCTTCTTGTATATACATTTTACCTAAGGTCCACAAACAGGGGACCTTTCCACCAGGGAGACCCATTATTTCTGGCATTGGATCACCAACAGAACAGATTTCCGAATATATTGATTCCTTTCTACAACCATTGGTACATAATTTATCTTAATTCATACAGGACACAAGGGACCTACTGTGTCAACTGGAGGACATTGAGTGGACAGATGAATCCACCTTTGTTAGCTTAGATGTGAGCTCTTTGTACACATCGATCCCCTTAGAAATGGGCTTAGACATGCTCTCGGCAACCCTCGCAGATCGCGATGCTACACTCTACGAACATACTCTCATGCTCCTGGACCTTACACGATTGGTTCTTGAGAACAGTGTGTTTCTACATGAAGGTAGATGGTACCAACAACGCCAGGGGGTGGCTATGGGAGCTAAATTCTCTCCCTCATATGCCAATCTTTATATGGGACAGTTTGAAAAACGACATCTTTGGTCCAAATGTCCCACCCATATCACCCAACATATTTTATTTTGGTGGAGGTATATTGACAATATATTGGCCATTTGGATGGGCAGTAGTGAGGACCTCAGCACTCTTATAGACCACTTAAACTCCAATGAATTCAATGTAACTTTCACACATAAGGTGGGCTTTGCTCAAATCGAGTTTCTTGACCTGCTACTGTACATCACAGGTGATAAGATCTCATCCAGACTATATAGAAAACCGACCGCATGTAATTCTATTCTCCAGGCACACAGCGCACATCCTCTAGCACAAATCAAGGCTATCCCTTATGGGGAAATGATAAGAACACGTCGTAACTGCAGTGACACTGAGATTTTCAAACAGGAGCTGGAACACTTGGCACAACGTTTCCGAGACAGGGGCTACACGAAAGATCTTTTTTCTTTGGCGAGCAGTCGCATATCCTCCAAAGACCAACACTCATTATTGATCAGACGTTACAAGAAAGCCCGCACAGACAAACACAAAAAGAGGCCTGTTTCTTTTGTTCCGAATACAGTCCTGCCAGTAAGATGGTGCTACGCATTCTTAAAAAACACTGGCATCTACTACTTTTGGATTCTGAATTGAAAGATGCTATTGACAGTACGCCAGTAGTTACACGTAGTAGGGGTCGGACCTTGAAGAATATTTTGTGCCCAAGTTTTCTTGCTCCCCCCACACAGACACATCCAAACACTTGGATCCCTAGTAGACCTATAGTTTTTTACAAGTGCGGCTGTTGCGTGTCCTGTCAACTGGCTCTCAATAAAACTATGTCTTTTTCTTACAATACGGAGACAATTTACCATATCAGAGAGTTCATGAACTGTAATACCAGATATACAGTTTATTGTATCATTTGTGTATGTGGACTGATATACGTGGGTAGTACCATTTGACCCCTTAAGGAACATATTCAGGAGCATGTTAGAGCAATTAGGAACCACATCCCAACCTACCCTCTTGCAATTCATTTCAATTCTGAACATGGAGAGAAGGATCTCCTTAACCTAAGATTTCATGGCATTACCCAGGTATCTAACTCACCTAGACTGGGGGACAGAACGAAAGATCTTCGTAAATGTGAGGCGAAATGGATTTTAAAGCTACGGGCAGTGGAAAAAGGGCTTAACACTGACCGTGAACTACATGTATTCCTCACGTAATACACCTTATTGTTTCTTTTTATGTGTACCATTCTCTGAATGATTTACCAATTTTGCCATACCTATGTACCATTCCAGCATAAATTTCTCTAAATTGCTTATACTTGTTTTGTATTCCTGCAGAAACATATTCACGCCTCATGTAAATATATATTGTTTGGATAGTTTTTCCACCTTGTACCATTCGCTAAATATCCACCATCCTGCCATCGCCCCTTTTTTATCTGAATACCAGTCTTTACAATGTTCATATTTGTTGTATATACATGTGGATAGGTGGGCCTTTGGATACACTGGCCATTCTCTAACATTCCACCTAATGGCCACTTCTCTGTACTATGAGTTGTCTACATTTTCTCTACTAATTGTATGTACCTGTGAATTTGTGGACCTTTGACACACTTGCCTTCTTGTGTTTTATATATACTTAATTTACTACACTAACTGGGATTTCTCCACTTGTTAGTAGCATTCCTTGCTACCTTTCATACTGTTGCAGTCTGTGTTTGGAGACCCTCTCTTTATTTGCTATACTTATCCTCCCGCTTGCTTATAACACACCTGGTGGCACTGCTATTTTACTTAGGATTTTTGCTGGAAATTACTTCGCTTGCTTGGTTCCCTAATAATGACCTCCTTTTTACTCAGGCTTACTATATCTAATTATTCTTCCAATATGGCCGCCGCGTTGCGACCCTATACCATGTGACCGGAGACCTGTTTCTAAGCACGTAGTCCGTCTCCAGTTTTTATGGCAACTGAAGGGTATTTATTTTTCATGGATTCACTGTACGAGCCTTCTTACAGTTACTGGCTACCGGACGACTTCTCGACTCCGCGACCGGACGGGATGAGCATTTCTTTACCTTTTTATCCCCTATGCGGCACCCACACCACGTGACTACGGCCCGTACCATTCATTTAGACCGGTGAGTTATTATTGTTTGGACTGCTAGGGCGAGCCACACTTGGTGGGCTACCCTATCCAATACGGATTGATTTTCTGTCCATATTTACGGCATTATGCTCGCTTTTTGAAGCTCTCAAGACCTAGGGGTGGATTATTTTGGTTGGATTTTACACCTTTTGGGAGTATGTACGTGGTTTGCCCCCACCTCTTTCCTTATGCCGCATAGTAATCATTAAGTGCCACACTTTGTGCTTTTTGGATTATATTGGGGTTATAAGACTTTTGCCACTGTCACAAAAGTAACATCAATTGATGTTTGTCAAACATGTTAACTTACCTTTTCCGCTTTTCTCCCCTCTGTTAGGACGTGGGTCTTTGGACTTATCAGGGTCCAAAGATTTGTTGTGTATTACTTCAATTCATACACTTCAAAGGTTGAGAGACGCTCTCTATTACAGTCTTTTTACAGGTAGCCTGTTTCTTATTTTTTGCACTATTTTTATCTACTTATCGGTAACTTGTTTTTTTAGGAGATTTATACGTGTAGTGACTCCCAGTTTTGCTTTACAGATCCTAACCCAATACTTTTTTGGGAGGCTTACCAGTCCTACCTGCCAGACCAGGAGTTCTAGGTATAGTTATTATTCTACCATTTCCTCAATCACCTTATCAACTGCTTTAAACACGCTTTACGTTAGATACATTTATTTTATTACCGTAAACTTGGTATGCCAACAGTTTGTTATTTCGGGTCCATATCATCAGGTTTGGGCACATTCTTTAATAGTTTTTCTGTGACTTTGGCCCCTCTCTGTTTGACTTAAAACTTTTCACTAAGGGTGTCCCTTTAATTCAGTTCAATCGGCATTGTCTCTGGACTTGGTCTTGCCATGTCCACACTACCTTCTCTTCCTTTTTTTTGCTCACTTTGGTCGTACATTTCGGGTGATGCAACTTCACTTTGTGTTTGTTACCTCACATCTTGTTGACTGATTGTGCCGATGTGGTGCTCACTTATGGGTGAAATTACATACAAGTATGTTATATGTCTGTTTTGCAGCCTTGAAAAAGTCACCTGTGTGACGAAGCACGTGTTGGCTGTTTTTGATGAACACTTTATCTATGTGAAGCACACTGTGCCTTCAATTAAAGAAACCGTCTTCAATGAACTTGGGATACCTACGCATTTTTTCTTCACCCACATCAACTTACCAGGTATACTAATCCATGTTACTTGATCGTATTGTATCTCTGTGTGCTGTGGTCCCACATTACTCCTGACCGGAGTGCTTCAGCCTGGGCCTCCAACTCGGAACACCTTCTTCCCTTCAATCAGGCACTTACGGACGTCCTACTGGGGACCTGGTCCAAACCCAGCACAGGGGCTCCTGTGAATAGGACGATTGCCCACCACCATCGGCCTGCGCCGCATGACCCAAAATTCCTTACCCAGTACCCTACGCCTGAGAGCCTTGTCATCCAGGTTTCATCATCCTCTGGTGCATTCCCTACCGCTTCCCTGGTCAGGGAATCAAAGACTGGACAATTTAGGGAAGATGATGTTTTCTTCTGCCAGTCTAGTGCTGCGGTCTGTGAACACTGCATGCCTTTTGGGCCGCTATTCCCATACTCTCTGGGATATGGTCGTGCAAGTGCTGCCTCAAGTTTGGAAGAGGCCCCGAACATTCCCTCCCAAGCCGTGACACCTGGGAGAGAGACAACCAAGTTCATGATCCGTTGTGGACTGGATACGACTGACTCACTAGGCAGATCGGTTGCATGGATGGTGGCACTGAGACGCCACACCTGGTTGAGGGCATCTGGCTTTTTGGAGGATGCCCAGCAATCTTTGATGGACATCCCCTTTGGCACTCGTCTCTTCGGAGACAAGGCAGACTCAGTGCTCAAGCGATTTAAGGATTCCTCAGGTACGGCTTGGTGCCTTGGCCTCGCAGCCTCTCCTTACCCCCCTCAGTCCGCCTCTCGCTCCTTTCATGGCTACGGAAGGGGCACCCAACCACGTCTGTTTCCACAGAGCCGCGCATGGTGTACAGCCACAGCGCAGACGCTGGATCCACTGAGCTAGTGGATCAGGGAGTCAGCGGGCTGCCCAGTCTACCCCACCCCTCCTCTGCCTCAAAACCTTCCTAGTCCATTGGGACATCTTGGACTAGCTGGTGGCAGAATTCGCCATCATCTGACTCACTGGGAATCCATTACAGGTGGGTTTTACAGATTGTCCGAAGGGGCTATGCCCACCCCTTCGAGACTTCTTCTCCAGCCATGCCACCAACATTCGATCACATGTTGGAGGATCATTTGGCACTTCTCAGCAAGGAAGTCAATGCTATCTTGGCCAATTGAGCCATAGAGAGAGTGTCCCTGCACCAGAAGTAGGTCGTAGTTGCTATTCCCGCTACTTTCTGGTGCCCAAACAAGACAAGGGTCTTCGCCCTATCCTAGACCTCCTGTCCCTCAATCTCTTCCTCAAGAAGAAGTTAAAGATGTTAACCATTGCTCAGGTCCTTTCATCCCTGGACCCTGGAGACTGGATGGTTGTGTTGGGCTTGCAGGATGTCTATTTCCATATTCCCAACCTGCCGGCCCACAGAAGTTGCCTACAATTAGTGGTAGGTCATGAGCACTTTCAGCCTACCGTGCTCCCCTTTGGTCTTACCAATGCCTCTTGGGTATTCACGAAAGTGATGGCAATGGTTGCAGCTCATCTGCGCAGGTTAGGGGTTCCAGTCTACACCTACCTCGACTACTGTCTGTTAAAGGCAGACATGCCCCAGAAAGTCATCTCCCACCTCCAGACTACGGCGAACCGCCTGCATTTTCTGGGGTCCACTATCAGCGCCCCAAAGTTGCACCTGACTCCCTCTTAGACGCTCCTTTTCATCGGAGCTGTTCTGGACACAGTGCAGTTTTGGGCTTATCCTCCCGAAAAGCAAGTCCAGGACATTCGGGCTATCATACCGATGTTTTAGCCTCTGTCCTGGATTTCGGTGAGAATGACTCTGAGGCTGCTGGGCCTCATGGTCTCCTGCATCCTACTGGTCCAACATGCCAGATGGCATATGCAGGCTCTGCAGTGGAACCTGAAGCTTTAGTGGGCACAGCATCAGGGGAATCTCTCCGACATGGTTCAGATCTCAGAGGGAACTGCGAAAGACCTGCAGTGGTGGTTGTCAAATCCAGATTGGGTCAATGGCAGATCCCTCTCCCTTCCCAAACCATATCTCACAGTAGTGACAGATGCATAACTTCTGGGATGGGGCGGCCACATGGGAGAGGCGAAGATCGGAGGCCTCTGGTCTGGCTCCACATCATCCTTTTGGAGGTCCGGGCGATCGGACTTGCATTGAAAGCATGCCTTCCCTCTCTCAAAGGGAAAGTAGTGCAGGTGTTCACCGACAACACCACCGCCATGTGGTATTGCATCAAGCAGGGCAGAGTGGGGTCGTGAACCCTTTGTCAAGAGGCTCTTCGCTTCTGGACATGGCTGGAACGCCAGGGCATTTCCCTGGTGGTTCAACACCTGGCGAGCTCTCTGAACGTCAGAGCAGACGAACTCAGCCATCGATGCGTAGTCGATCACAAATGGTGTCTCCATCCGGAGGTGGCGCAAGGTCTTTTTCAGCAGTGGGAAGAGCCTTGGTTAGATCTGTTCGCCTCCACAGAGAACGTGTGATGTCAGCTGTTTTGCGCATTGGAGTTTCCAAGGAGGCACTCGATCGAATATGCTTTTCGTCACAAGTGGAACTCAGGCCTCCTGTACACCTTCCCCCCAATACCACTTCTGCTCGGAGTTCTGAAGATCAGCAAGACTGAGCACAAGTAAGCTTGGCGGCCCCGGACTGGGCATGAAGAGTCTGGTATCCCGAGCTCTTGAGCATGGCCATCGATCCTCCGATCAGACTTCCCCTTCAGGAGGATCTTCTGTCGCAGCAGCAGGGGACAGTTATCCCCCCGAACCTGTCCAGTCTCTGCTTTCTTGCATGGAGATTGAGCGACAACAGTTGATGGCTTTTGACCTTCCACCCGAAGTCTGTAATGTCAGGTTTCTGCTCTGGGCACCCTCAAGGGATATTTGTCTGCCATCTCTGCCTTCTTACGGCTACCAGACCAACCTTCTCTTTTCAAATATCCCATTGTTGGGAGGTTTCTTAAAGGCCTCACTCATATGTTTCCTCCCGTTCATCATGCCCCAGTGGGATTTGAACTTGGTCCTCGCATACCTTATGTGAGCCCCTTTCAAGATGCTCCACAACTGTCCTTTATAGCTCTTAACCCTTAAAACAGCTTTCTTGATTGCCATCACCTCTGCTCGCAGAGTAAGTGAGCTTCAGGCTCCTTCTTCGAAGCCACCATTCCTAGAAGTGCATCCTGACAAAGTGGTGCTTCGTACCACGGCTTCCTTTCTTCCCAAAGTGGTAACCCCTTTTCACGTAGGCCAATCTATCACCTTGCCTACTTTTTATGCACCCCCCACATCCCTCTAATGAGGAGAAGAGACTCCACCGCCTGGATCCAAAAAGAGCGTTGGCGTTCCATCTAGATCATACCAAAGATTTTCGGGTGGACGATCAACACTTTGTGAGATGTGTGGGTGCGAAGAAAGGGAAGGCGGTGCAGAAGAGGGCCATCTCACGATCTGCATCAAGATGTGCTACGCTTTGGTGAAAAAGCAACCCCCTGAGGGTTTGCGCACTCATTCAACCAAAGCAACTGCTGTTATCACAGCGTTAGCACTTGGAGTTCCAGTCCTGGATATCTGCCAAGCCGCAACGTGGGCGTCCTTACATGCGTTCACCAAGCACTACTACCTAGACAGTCAGGTCCGCAGGGACGGCTACTTTGGCTGTTCGGTCCTGCAGGACTTTTTGGTGTGATCTTAGTTCACAGCCCACCACTGAGGCTTGTATTACACGGGTATCTATTCAAAGGTAAGGAATCTGCAACTAGAAGTCTTTATAAAATGTACAAATTACTTACCTTCCGTAACAATATATCTGGTAGAGACATATTGTAATTGCAGATTCCTTACCGACCCGCCGATCCTCTCCGCACTGCGAACTGATTTCTAGGGATAGGTACTTCCCTCTAAGGGCTCTAGTTTTGTTTCACCATTCTCAGTGTTCTTCATGGCGTCGCGCTACTGGAGGAGCTGGGGTGGTGCCTATATACGACTGCAATGTCATCACGACGCCAAAAACGTCTGCAGAGTCGACCAATGCCACCTAAAGGTAGGCGGGGTTACTGCTCGAAGAAAAAATCGCCGGATCCAGTCTGACGCCTGGGGAAGTTCAAAGGTAAAGAATCTGCAACTAGAATATGTCTCTACCAGGTATATCGTTACCAAAGGTAAGTAACTTATACTTCACCATACACAGCTAATTACTCCACATATTATGTCAATCATCTTGTGTGGCATCTAATATCACTGCATGGTTTGGAGTAACATTATTGATAAGAAAACTGTCCATGGCAAGGACGCGAGTTGAAAGAACTATAACTTGTGAATTTTTATGGTTTTGTACGAGTAAGTTCAGAACCTAAGTACAACTTCCCTGTAACCTTTGTTTTTTTCAGTGAATATATATAATATAATTTAGTGGCGGTTGCCACTAGGTAGTTGTAGTTAGGACCATGTTTCCATAGAAAACACGTTTTTTGACTTGCCTATTTCTTTGGCACCGTTTGGCCAATCTTCACAAAATGTCCCCCCAAAAAGTGTGACAGTGATTCTTGTGAGCACACAAAGTTTCGGGGTGATCCGTCAAGTAGGGGCTGAGAAAAAGGGGGTGTAAAAAATGTTGCTTTTTCCATGTTAATTCCCATAGGAACTTTAGACACAACTATAGCCCGAACCACTGGACTGGATTACACCAAATTTGGCAGAAAGCTAGCTTTCGGTACGTAGATTAAACTTGAGCTTATTTGGTGTAAATCTGTTAAGTAGATTTTGAGATATTAAAGGGAAAACAAAGTTGTATATCTCTAGCTAGGGCGACTTTATGAAGATTAAGAGCTCATGCACTGCAAATGCAGAACTCTGATTGGCTGCCAACACTTCAAACAAAGAAGTGTTGGCAGCCTTCTTGGGACAAGATGTGAAAAAAGAGGAAAACGGGTCAGGGTGTAAGGACAGCCTGACGCCTTAGCTCTGGTGGTAGGATCCCAGAGGGACCATACACCACCACTGCCACCCCGCCTCCCCCCAAAGCTAAAAAGCATTTTTTTTTTTTTATTTGCTGCAAATTTGTGAAATTTGCAAGAACATTTTTTTTAAACAAAAATATAAGTGTGGGGCCCCACACTTGTTTCTGTGAAGTCCCCCCGGTGGGCCAAGTCTTGGGGGCATTTATATTTTAATGTAGGGAGGCCTTCTGGCCCCCCGAAACCCCAGGAAGCACCCCCTTCCTGGAGCATTTCTTAAATGGTATGTGAGGGGCCCCGGGGTCCACCACCTCCCCGGGGCATTTCTTCAATTATGTGTGTGGGAAAGATGGGGGGGCTCACTGCTCCCCCGCATCCCTGGGGACCACCACCTCCCCGGGACATTTCTCAAATTGTGTACTGGGGGCATGCAGTCCCCTGCAGCCCTTAGGGCCACCACTTTCCCGGGGCATTGCACAAATTGTTTGCGGTGTCCATGCGGTCCCTCTACAGGCCTGAGGATCGCCACCTCCCCGGGATGTTCCTGTAATTATGAGCCTGGGGGCCACATGGCCCTCCCGCAGCCCCTGTTTGAGGAACCACTGATGGTCCTTGGGACCGCCACCCCCTAGGGCTGGCTCCTCCTATGTCCTGGGGTGCCCAGCCACGGGACATTGCTGTTTGCTGAGGCTTGTCTGTAGTTTTGACAGCTGCAGCCAAGCCACAGCAAACACTTTGTCAAAAACCTCTCACTCGCTGCAAGCTGCGGAGATGCAGGCAGGGAGACAAAGAAAACATTTCCCTCACAGGGAGGGAACAGCTTTAGCAGCTCCTTCTCTGTGACATTAATGCTGGTTCCAACAGGAGTTAGGGGGGGAGTTGGGACCGTGGGGGCCTTCACGCTCCCTCCTTTGTCCACAACATTGTGAATGGGTTCCCTGGAGGGCACCCAGGTCACATGGCTAGCCATTTCCTGGGGAATGGGGTCCCCGGGGCAGAGATCGGCCCTGGGGAGGGGTGCCACAGGGGCGCCTTCCCCGTTAAAAAATAAAAGGAAAAAATTATTAGGCATGGGGATGGGGTGCTCGGGCCAAGATCGGCCTGGGGAAGGGGGGGGTTATGCAGGGTTGGGTTGTTGTAGGGGTTGGCCGCAGCCCTATGGTAACTATAACTTGCGCCCTCGCCATGGACTGCTAATTACATCAACTATTACAGCAGTCCTGAGAACTCCTATAAAATCCTTAAAAGTATAAATGAAACATTGGCAGTCAAATTTTTGAAGAAAAACCTGTGCATGGTGGCGTGAGTTATAGTGCCCTTAAGCCACGAGTTAGAGTTACTTGAATGAACTCTAACTATAACTGCTGAATTCTATGGTTTTGTACAAGTCAATTCAGAACTTAACTATAACGTCTCTGTAACATTTTGTTTGTTTTTTTCAATGAATTTCTAAGGTTTTTTTAATTCTATTTCTGAAATATAACGTCCCTGTAACCTTTGGTTTTTTCAGTGTATACACATCAAAGGTGTGGAATTCCTATAGCCCGACACCCAGGACATATATTGTTTGGGGTCAAGGACAACAGGTTTTCATGTTTATTTTGTCCTTTGTACGAATTTTTATCACGATCACAGAGTGTCACACATATCGAATTTACATTTAATCAAGTGTAATTCATGATACAATGATTAGAGCATTAACCAATGTTGTAATTTTTATACATTTCCAGGGCGACGAGTAGGAATGACATACTGGGTCATAAAGGACTCATGTAAGTGACTGACGACAGTAATACTCCCTTACTTTTGATTGTCAGTTGATATAGGCAAGAGCCATTATAGTTTATTTTAGGAGAAGCACGTTTTTTTGTATTTTTGTTACTAGGTCCTGAAGAAGCGTCGTCTGATCCTTTTGGACCTTATAGACGCGAAACATGTCGACCCATTGTTGAGGTGGGCCTTGTAGTTCTTTGTCCACCTCGTCATGTGCAATACAGTTTGAGAGTGGTCGAACATTACTTCGACTCCACCCTCCTGATTACAGTTTTAATCTTGGCCTTGACCCTATATTAATAAAGTTAGTTCTTAGCAAGGGTCATTGAGCCAATTTTACCTTTCCATTTCTTTTTGTTCTCTCCTTTCTCCCTCTCCCTCTCACTTACCTGTGGGAAAGGGTGGCATCATCAAAAAAAACAAAAAAAAGATCTCCGGCAAAGAGCCCCCCGAAAGGGTGGTGCCCGCCAGACATTGCGGCGCCAGTCTGGCGAGGAGCTGGTCCAATGATGAAGCATGACACCCAGATGGGTGTGTGAGGACTCTTGCTCCTACATAATAGGATCCCCCATTACTCCCTGTTTTCTTCTTGCTCTCTAGGAACAGTGTATCACATTATTAGTAACTGTTATTGGAGGACATACACTGGACCTCACAATCCTCCGAATCCCCTTATTTTTTGATATTTTGTCCTTTGGACAAGTAGGCCCAACCCCTTGCAGCACAAACCCTTTGGTTGCCAGTTTACAGGGAAGAGAACTGTCTGCAGTTGAGGTAATGCGTGCCCATATGTTAATGCTCTTTTAACTTGTTACATGGTTCATTAATGAAAAGCCTTTATTATTACAGTGAGTGCTCTAAATAAACGTTCTAAGGTCACACTGCACTACTGAAAGTGGTTCCAGTTAACAAAAAAAAAACTACATACGTTTTGAAAAGTTTAACAATGTGAGCCTATCTAGAATGCTCTCCGATTAGATGCAAATGATTGCAGAAGCTTCTAAGCAAGATTGATGATTCTTTGCTTTCAAAATAAAATATCTAGAAAAAAATGCAAGTACGAGGAATACGTTTTGCTAAATTACTGTGAAATTTTTAGGTGCTATTTCTTTGAAGCTTCATTTAGTAAAACGTGTTGAGGCATGCTAGTATTTCCAACAAATATTCATAATGGAACATCATTGTAAACATTTTCAACAAGATTGTGGGTAAAATGAAAAAAGGGGCACTGGCAAAGCCAACCGATCAACTTTGGTTGTCAGCGTTTTGGTTTTGTCAATACTTGTCTCGTTTTGACATGGTTTCCGTAACACTATTGTTGTGGGAGCTGCCAGCCCCTCAATATTGTAACAAACTTTGGCAAAAAGCAAGAAAAGGTTTTTTGGTCTCAAAAAGCACACACATTGCCACAGTAGTTCCTGGCACTGAACAAAATTACTATATGCGCCAATATGCTCCTTGTGGAAGAGCAGAATGTTATCACTCACAGTAAAGCCTGCTGACGGAGAGATAAGTAGAATTAAAATAAAAACTAATTGCCTCGGTTAACGCCATATCTAATCAGGGGCCCAATTCTCATAGAAAGTCACAAAAGTGAACCCATGCCTTTGAATTCGTGGAATTCATGAATTTACAGAAATAGACCAGGAAATATTCGTGAACTGCATTTTATCTGGGGCAAATATGCATGTGTAGATTTGCTCAATCGTAAATCTTTTCCCTCCCATCTTTTTTTCCCAACCCTGGAAGAACTTCTACTTCTGCCTTTGTCAGGCATAAATCTCCTACCTTTTCTCAGTATGGGAAAAGATTAGAGAAGAGCTGGTGAAAATCCTTAATACATGCAAGTTAGTCAATTTGCACAGACTCGGGGGCATTCCAGCCGTGGAACAATTGCGTACTGCTTCCTCCAGCCCCCATATGCAGATCTTCAGAAAGGTGGCAAAATAAACATCGCAAGTATTCAAGTCCTACTATAGTAGTAGCCCTGGCATAATCAGGGAGGCTGTTATCAGAGCTCGTACTTAATGAGATTGCTGCCAAAATTTGTCGCCACAGTCCATAGCACCAAAGGGACAAGTAGATATATATATATATATATATATATATATATATATATATATATATATATATATATATATATATATTTTTTTTTTTTACAGGACAAGTAGATTGAAGAAGCAACCTGTCCCATGGACAAGATATTTTATTGAATTCCACACCCCTGCAAACACACACACATATATATATATATATATATATATATATATATATATATATATATATACATATATGTGTGTGTGTGAGTGGCATGGAGAGTAACTAGACCACTGCTCTAGTCATGCTACCTAGTAGCTTTTAATGCAGGTTTTACTTATTTATGTCAACTGTATATAATGTTGTCTGTCTTGGAACCGCCTGTACTCGTTTGTGGCAAGCGATTAGGTCATTTGAGTGATTTCACCTATTTCAAATGATTTTTTAGATATATCTCTGCAACTTTTCAACTTGATGTTGCTCTGGTTGAATGTAACAAACCTATTTTTATAAGTATTAACTCTCTGGAGCCGGGTTACCACTTAGCTTCTGGGCCAATGGTGAATTCCACACTGCTTAACATTTCTGAAAAGTAGACGAAGGCCCTCATTATGAACATGGCGGTCTGTACCGCCATGCCGGCGGTTGCGGAAATTACCGCCATCAGCATGGCGGGCTGGACCGCCATATAATAAACATGGGGAGACTGCGGAAGTTCGCCACCTCCAGGCAGCCTGACGATGGCGGAGTTCCCTATCTGAGAGGGCAGCGCTGCAAGGTGGGTTTCTGCACTAACCCCAATTTGAGCTTAAGGCCCAAAAATATCTTCAACTCGGCTAGCGAAATGGGAGTCCACTGGTGGGACCCCGAACGGTGCCCTAAAGTGCCTCCATGCTCCCTCAGAAAGTGTTCTGCACGCAGATTTGTTTGCTGCACAATCTGCTGAAGGAAGTCAACATCCAAAAAGAGATGTACGTAGTTGACTGGCACAAAGTTGGCCCCAAAGAGGGGATCAACTTTACATCAAGGGTCACTATTAAAAGGTGGAATTTGGGGCTGAACTAAATTGTGGGGCTGCCAAGAGAGCACTCTGCCTGTGCTTGCCGCTGCTCGCACCTGGTCTCTGGGTTGGACTAACCCGCTGATACTCCGCTGCACAGACTGTGCCTGCATAGGGACAGCCCTGCTGTCCTCATCTCCTCCCTCAGAATCACTGGAAGAAGAATTGTTGAATGGGATTTCTCTGACTGAAAAATCACTCCCAGAGTCTGCTCCATTGTTCTCTCCCTCAGGTGCTGTCTCAGTATCTGCTGTCTGTCTGTGATCCTGCGTCAGAGCTGGCCTCCATAACCCGAGTTAGGACTTGAGCAGCAGTCATCCAACGAGACGCCATCTCTGCTACTGGCATTAAAACTGCCACTAGACAAAAGTACGATGTCTTTCTCTAGCAGAAACACAATCACAAGAGTTACCTTGACATTTTTATTGTTGCCTAAAAGCTAGGGTCAAAACGTGTTGGTTGGAGCGTGTGCATTGCTTTGAAGACGTGTGATGCGAGACAACCGGTAGCGAATATACACGTTCTGACTTAACAAAGTCTTGATCAACCATGATCAAGACTTTAAGTTGGAACGTGTTGGTTTTTACTGGCTGGCCTAATAAAGAAGTCATTTAAAGGTAAATTACTCCCTGAAGTGCAGTGTGGAATTTTGAAATCATAAAATTTTATAGATGTGAAATGCATACAGAGACAACCGACCTGTGCTACCTGCACAGTCTGTGTGCGTGCCAAATTTTGTCGACTACTAGTAGTGGAATATATATAATGAGACATCTCTCTCCCTCTATGGAGTCTTTTCTCTCCCTCTCCCTCTCTCTTTTAAATCTTCAAGGTGTACTCTATTAGTGAGTCATGAGTCAGTTTGTTTTGGCTTGGTTCTAAAATTATTTATGTAGCAATTGATGTCCTAGTGAACTGCACTAATTATCGCTTCAAAACTGGTCAGTTGTCAGGCACTAGCACTTTTTTAGTAGTAAGGTCATTACGAGAAGCACTTTATCAGTGCCTCAATTGGATTTGGTGACACTTTTTTTAATATGGCTCCCATAATTCTTGCCACTTTGATCAGCGTCAAGGAATGTATTCTTATAAGTATTAGTATTTATTACAGAGGGAGTTGTTTGCTATGTATTTGCATGCCATATTGTAAATGTTTTATTCATTGAAACAGGTTATTAAATCTTAAGTGTGTATATTTTGTGTGTATATTGTATGGCCTTTCTATGCCAGGCTGACATAATAAATAAATAAAGGTTTGCTATTTTACAGAATATCAATCTGTTTGCTCTTTGGAGGAGGAGGGTGTATGTTCAGCCTCCCCAGGCCCCTCTGTACTTCCTAAACCCTTCCACCATTTAGTAATGAGTATGCCCCCTTTTCTAGCTCCTCCCCAGTTCCTCCCACATTTAATATTAAGTAGTAAACTTACATGTGTGGAAGTGGACTTTCACACTACTAGGTTTGTGAATTCCAGTATGTAGTAAATAATATGAATGTAGTAATACATGATTTACCTCAATAGGTCATTGGGGGTCAGTTGCTATATTACAATCTTTTGTAAATGTTACCTTGCCCCCTTAGTAACAGAAAATCCAACTCTAGCCCATCTGTTTTGGTACTGATGGTTGGAGAACTCCACACAAGTACTGATTTTGTAGAATTTCCTCAGCATGCTATTAGCACCCCCTCTCCCAAGGATCACCCAGACCAGCCAAATGGGCACCTTGGCATTTTTTGCTGATAGGCTAGTGTGCTGCTTTAAGAGCAGTATGTGCAGCTGTGATGATACCATGTCCACATTACCTAATTTTACTTCTGGTTTTTGTCAGTATGCTATTAGGTGGATGATTTTTGCCAGGCGGAACTTCATTTCTCATACCAGATCTGCCTGAGGCATGCACCAAAAACTGTCGGACAAACATTGCTCTCTTGGGTTACCCACTTTCAGCAGGATGGTAATGACAGCTCCCCTGAAGTCATAAGTAAGAATTTCTTACTCTGCAGCCCTATTTAACAACTTAGTTAGGTGAAGCGTGGGTTTGAAAGAAAAATCACCTGAATAATAATGCAGTGAGACCATTTGGTCTCAGGGGTTTGCCCTGGTGAGAGTTGTGAAATCGCTTCACCCACCTCCAACTCGAAGATCTTGACTTTGAGTTTTCCGTCCTAATACTGGGCACGTTCTTGTTTTCCAGGAATACTGTCTGGTGTGATTATTAGATTATGGCTATATGTGTTCTCTTCAATCAAAGAACTTGGGTAGTGGGGGCAAATGCTTCTCTCCAATCTTGCTGTCCTGTCTGGACTACTGGCATTGAGTTTCGTATCTTTCCAACATACTGTAAGGGTCATCCTGTTTGGCGAGCCTTCCTGCTTTGTCTAATCATTTGAGAATACAACTGAGAAGCATACCATTGTTTCCTGGCCTCACCTGTTACCTAGTGCCTCAACTCATTTCCATAACCTATAAAATTACCTGTTTGCCAGAATGCCTTTATTTAGTTTCTTGTACTAAAAGATGCCTCAGTTTGCTATTTAACCTTCCTAATGTAGGAAATAACCTTGAAGAACAGAAGTGAAAGCTTTCCTTAAGGTGATCAGGGATTCAGGTAATCCTACCTTGTTGACAAAATCAGCATTAGACTCTTTGATAAAGTAGCCTGAGAATTCATCATTTGTTAACGACCATGTGCTAAGCCTCCAAAAGCCTATCTTACCGTAATTCATCCATCTCGATATCCGGTGGACTGGGAAGTGATCTGAGAACCTCCTAGGAAGAATGTTGACTTCTGAAACTTTGTGTCTACTAGGTTATGAAATAAGTTATCAAGCCTAGAAAAGGACTTAAAAGTATTTGAAAGGAATGATTAGACTTTGGTTGCGAGGTGGAGGACTGTCAAGTAATAGCTAGCCCCAGGTACATAACAAAGTCAGAGTGCTGTGTGCCGGATTCCACTAATGGGCTTGGACATATACCTGCCGAGATCCCAGTCCATTACCCTGTTGAAGGCCCTTCTACTTTGTAAGTGCTCAGAGGGGCTTCCAGTAGCATTGCACTAAGGGCTAACATATGAGGCTGTAACCATGGTACCGTGCATGTACGTACTTGCAAGTGAACTGTCCCTCTACCATGCCAGAAGCTGTGGCATAGATGCAGTGCTGCCCTGACATATTTGCTGGATCAAATAGGTTGAGTTATTTCTAAACTGTATGGCAACCTCTTGCGAACCCTGCAGGGCTTTAGTAAAGTCACAGCTATTTGGATGCTGCGTTGGGAGCCCAGTAGATGAGTTTTCTGTAGGAGGAGTGTATTGGATGAGTCATTCTTGGTAGTCTTTAATACATCTCACCTCTTCACCTTACCCAGTCACATTCCAGGATAGTATCCTCACTATTGACGAGTTTTTTGCAATCATATTTTGGACATTTGGGAAGAGAAAACCTAAAGAAGTAGGCTTGCTAGGAAACTTATTGAAAGGATGCAAACCAAAGGAACTAGGTCCTCTCACCTTTCTTTACTTTCAGCTTAAAGACTCCTACGTGTAGATGGGCCACCTATTATGTAGACTGTCCGGCACCTGTTAGAAAGAACTCAATAATACTCAGTTTTTCCACAAATTCCCAACAGCTGCACCTGGAGATTACAATTATTAGATTTGTTCCTGGGCATCAGTGTTAAACTAGGGCATACACCTAAAGTAGATCTATAAACTGTCTGGTCCCTTTTGGGCAGCAGATAGCTAACACTTGCATGAGACCCCAAAGACACTTCACTGGGCCTTCAGTGGCAGAATCCAAAACCAGATCTGATGCCCTGCATTGTTTTCACAGAGAATGGTCAGGGATTCTCACCTGCAAACACCAGGCCCTCCATGAAGCCCATTGACTCCCTTGTTGCATTCTGGTCAGTTCCTACTAGCTGGATATGAGGGAGTATTCTGGTTTTACACAGCCACTTCCTCATGCGGCTCGTTTACTGAGGAAAGCCCACCAAAACCAATGTTGATCATGATTCTTCAGAACTGTGCTTTGACATTGTTTCCTGAATGTTCATCCACTCAGGCTCCTAGATTGGCAAATTATAAAGGAACAGCACCCAGACAAGACTTTTCCCTGGGCCACTTCACTATTGTGGCTTGCTAAAGTTGTTCGTATCTTTTCACAGCTATCCCACCAGGATTCTTTACATGCAGCACACCCACCAATGCCTCAAGTGAGCCACACAGCACTGTAAGCTGGTTGTGTTCCTTTCCTTGCTGCCTCCCATTGTAGTGCACACTCCGCTGCAGCTGGAGAGTCAACTCCCAGGTGCGCCACCAGTCCTGCCAGGCCAGACACAGCCCTTCCTGCCTCTGCTGGCCAATGGTCCCACCCTCAGCTCTCCATCAGATCACAGCAGTGCTGGTTCTCCACTAGATCTATCAATGATGCACTATTGATGGAAACTTCTAACCACAGATTCCTCACATTGTGAATATATTTGAGGTGCCAGACTGGATCTGCAAACTATCAGATCAGTTCCTTGTGCACTGCTAGGTGTTGTATATAAGCACCACTCATGCACGCTGATGTCAGTCTTTATTTCTGTGCCTTCAGTCCTTGATTATTTTTTTTTAACTGTTTTTATTGACATTTAGCTGTTATGCTTCCTCAATACATAATATTACAGTAGTATACACTCTTCGAGACACAGAGCATAGTTAAATTGCAGCAACCATATACAAGTAAGTACAATGCATATACAAGGCAAACGTTTGAGCCCAACATCTGCATAAGCACCATGCGTCATTTATCCATTCTGGCACCCCATTGCCTTGCCAATAGTTTTCCTTGTCAGTTTCCAGGAACTCACATTCTGTGATCAAAGACTCGACATGGCCTCAAACCTGAACCAACTTTGTGTAACAGTGCGCTAATAGGGTGAGTTAACACTGGTGGGGGGTTCGGAGAGCGGGGGTGACACTGTCATGCTAGCTCTTGTGCGTACGTCACTTCACTATCTTCCTTCCCCGCTAGGCCACCCCTGGAGACCGGGCAGTCCGCCCCCTTCTGTTAGTGTCTTGGTGTATTATGTGATAGGATCAGGGCGCTCCCAACTACATCACTGCCATGCTCTCACTTATCTTCTGTTCTGTGGTTAGTCCCTTCTCATCACTTGCACTGCAGTATTATGCTGGTCGACGTCTATGTCGGTAGTTGTATGTACTATGTCTGCACCCCCTCCCTGGGCCACCGGGCTAGCCCCCTTTTCTCGTATCTGCTCTTCCCATGCGTCCAGTATCTCCACCCAGAGTGGGACAATAGGATGCTGACAAATCCCCAGTGCTTCCTCATATCTCAAAACCTGTTACTCATCCCGTGCCCACACTGTCATGTTACATCTCCAATCCCCTAATGAAGGGCTCCTAGGCGATTTCCAATACATGGCGATACAACGCCTAAAAAGAGCCAAAGCCAGATCCAGGAACCTACTGCCAACCTTCTTAGAAGCTGGCCTAGGGCTCGAGCCCAGCAGGCAGAAAGAGGGGACCAATTTCATTCCAACATCTAACGTTCTTCCCAGTTCGTCCAGCACCACACCCCAGCACCGCTGTATCTCAGGGCAATGCCATACCATGTGGTCCAAGTCCGCATCTAGTGCACAACATTTGGGGCACGCCTCAGGGTCGCCCCCATATATGAGTCGTATCCTATGTGGCATGAGGTACGTTCTCTGAAGGTAATTGTACTGTATATACCTAAGGCGGGTGTTCTGTGAGACCCTTCGAGGATAAGCCAATACTCTCAGCCACTCCACATCTGTCAAGACTCTCTACTGTCAGTTCCTTCCCACTTCACTCTAAGAGGCTGCAGAGAATTCAAAGTGTCCTCAGTCTGAGCTCTATAAAGTTTGGTGATGAGGTGAGTGTCTCCCCCCATGGTCAGCAGGAGATTAAGAATCCTGTGCATGTCTGGCTCCACATTAACTGTACACTAGCATTCCCATATTTGGTGTGTCAGGGAATTGCCTACTCAGTACTCGACTCTACTCTGTCATATTAGCAAAGATTCGCAGCACTCCACCAAGTCCCCAGTAGTGGTCGATATGTGGTGCCACCGCCGTCAGTGGTATCGCCGGCGAGTAAGCTACCTTTGCTCCCGTACGTCGCATACATTTCCTCCAGCAGGAGAGTGCCACCGTCATCAAGACGTTCCTCGCCTGAGGAGTTATCCGGTGGCCAAGCATTTGTGCTATTATTAAATCTCCTCTCATCTTCCGCCAGCTGTGACCCAATCCAAGCTTCCCTCCCCAGCACATCACCTGGAGATCCATTGCAGTTGGCACAACAGATAATGGAGTTCAAAATCTGGGCCCCCCAATCCACCCGCAGTCACCGGGCGGCAGAGAATAGACAGAGCAGTACGTCTGCGCCCTCCATCCCAAATGAGCTCCCGGAGCAGTGCATTCAGCTCCTTGAACCAGCTTGAAGGGATAAGCACTGGGAGGTTGGTGAAGTAATATAGGAGGTGGGGCAGCAACAGGGATACCCTAGCCATCGTAGATAATTTAAGGGATCGTCCGAAGCCCGCAGTGAACTGAGCGCCTTACCAGGTTACCCTCACGGAGGTCCTTCAAGTCATGGAAGACCTGGATACCCAAGTACTTAAAGGTGTGGGGAGCCCACACAGTGTCCACAGGGCAAGTGGGAGGTTGCTTTTAACCCGCCGTCCATGGGAAGACATATGTCTTGCCTCTGTTCAGTCTAAGGCCCGAGTAGTCTCCAAAGTCTTCCAACATCGCTAATGCCCAAGGCAGCCCAGTTGCACCATCCCTCAGTTAGATTAGTATGTCGTCTGCGTAGAGAGAATTATTATGCTCAGTTAGGCCCCACGACACACCCTTACCCTCCACACGGAACTGGGCCGCCAGTGGCTCAATGGCAAGTGCAAACAATAATGGGGACAGTGGACAGCCCTGCCTATTGCCTCTAAATATGGGATAAGCTGCTGACACTGTCCGGCCCATCCTCACCCTCGCCATTGGCTTACCATACAGCAGGTCAACCCATCGCGCCCAACCCTCACCCAGTCCTATCCAAAGCATCACTGCTCTCAGGTAGTCCCAACGTATCAAAGGCCTTCTCAGAGTCTATCGACAAGAGCGCTGCCCCTGGTGGCCTTTCTGCCTGCGGCATGTGTAGAAGCGCGGAGAGTCGCCTAAGGTTAAGGGAAGTATTACGTGCTGGATATATGCTGGACTAGCCTGCTGGCCAGGATTTTGCTTAGTATCTTAGTCGCAGTACAGCGTTAAGAGTGGCCGGAAATCAGTAATTGATGCCTCCCTGGTCTCTGACTTGGGCAGGGGGACTACCAATGCCTCCCTCATTGATTCAGGAAGCATACCCCGCTGGAGGGCCTCCGCATACAGCTAGACCAGTAGGGGTGCCAGAATGTTCGAGTATTTCTTATAAAACTCCATAGGGAGTCCGTCTGTTCCTGGAGTCTTACCCGCAAACAACTGAAAGATGGCGTCATTGACTTCCTCTAATGTTACTGGCCCACCCAATGGGTTCCTGTCCTCGAGCGCCAGCGGTCGTAGTGGTAGCAAATGCAAGTAGTTGCCCAACGACTCTGGTATAGCCGCTTCCAGCTGCCTGTAAAGTGAGGTGTAGTAATTCCTAAAGGAGTCATTTATGTCAGCCCGCCTAAGCACACGCTCCCCTCCCATGTCACACCCACTCATTATGGGTGCACCTTCTCCTCTGGATCTCACTAACCACGCCAACATCCTGCCCGACCTTCCCTCCTCTGCCTGTATAGATGCCAAGTGCCTCTGCAGGCTATGGCAACGTAACTATTCCTCAGTCTGAGTGTGAGATTTCTTCACCTCAACAAGTCTGTGTCGCGTTGTCAGGTCTGTACCCCCATCTATTTCCTCAGCATGGATAATCTTTTCTAAGCGGGTAAGTTCTCGCTCCAGTGTCCGTTTTATCCCCACTGTCTGCCCCATACAATGCCCCCTAGCTCCAATCTTAAGCGTTTCCCATTCTACATGTTTAGATGTAGTGGACCCTTTGTTGATGTTAATATGGTCAGTGAGGTAAGAGCGAAGCTCCTGTCTGTAGGCCAAGTCTTCTAGTGCAGCCGGTCCCAGCCTTCACATTGGTATAGGAGGTCAGGTCTCCGTGCATCTCCAAGTAAGAAACAGTGGGTTGTGGTCAGACAGGGTGCGCCCTAGGTATTCAGAGCGTGTGATTCCGTGGGCTTTTTTTGCAGTGCACACCACCCTGCCTATTCTGGTATGTACCTGATGCAGGCCCGAGTAATAGGAGTAGTCTCTGTCCCCTGGGTGTTGATTCTGCCACACATCTTCTAGGCCCCAACATTGCATCCAGTCCCGCAATCCTTTAGCTATCTTGTGCGATAGTGCACCTGCTAGTGGAGGAGTGGAAAGGTCTAACTCTATGTCTCCTCCAATCATTAGTTCTCCCCCCTGCTGTCTAGTAAGGTGGCTCGAGAGGCGCTGCATAAAAGGGATCTGGTCTTGGTTAGGGGCACATATACTGCTCAACACTACCAGTTTCCCATGCAATCTACCCTCCACTATCACAAATCTACCCTCTTGGTCTATATCGGTGGCTACGACCTCAAATGGGACCCCTGCTCTGAGCCACACGAGCACCCCTGTGCAAAGGCAGAATACGTGGTAGCAAACACCTGCCCTCTCCTTCTACGCCTAAGCTTATCAGCCTTGCCGGAGGTAAGATGGGTCTCCTGCAGTAGCGCCACATGCACTCACCGTCTTTTCCAAGTATGACAGGACTCTGTGCCTTTTGGTCAGCGATCCCAGCCCCCGTACTTTCCAAGTTAGAAAATAATAGTCTGCCATGTCATCGTGGCTACATCAAGGTGGATCGCCCACCCCTCCCAAAACTTCCATCCCCAGCCTCCGCCCCACCACCTCCCCAATCGTCAATATCCGTTTCAAATAAATTAATCTCAACCCCTTGCATATAACCAAAACACATAACTGCAGATCCCAACTCCCCTTCCCCAAGACACCTCTCCAACCGTAGGTCGCCCAATGAACAGTACAAGTTCACAACCAAAACAACAAGTCAGTCAGTGTTCTTGCCACTTTCAACTTGGTGGCCAAGAAACCAATTGGGGGGGGGGGGGGGGGGTTGTTCCATGGCCATCAGGGCCTCATACTCAAGTCACCATCCTCACCTCAGGGCAAGTGCAAAGTCTGTATCAACCCAGTTCATCTGCAGTTTGAGGGGTCACCCTAGGAGCTCCATCAGAGTGGCGGGATCCCTCCACCGAGGCAAGGTCTGAGTCCCCTTTGCTGGCCTCCGCCGAAGAATTAATTCCCTGCATGGACGCCACAGCCTCCAAGGCCGCTTTCTTTGCAGATTTTTTCTGGGCCAGGGGCGGTTCCGTTTGCAAACGATGCCTGCTTTGCTGCCTTCTTGGACCTCAGCGTCCCACACGGTCCGTTTTGGCACAGCAGCCCCCTCCTGTCCCACGTGCCTCCAGCCACTCCCGAGGCTCGTCCGGAGACTGGAAGAATGGGGTCTGGACCTTAGATATCACCCTCAATCTGGCCGAAAACAGAAGGGAGTACTGAATCCCCTCTCCCCGAAGTGCCCTCTTCACTGCCATGAAGGAAGCCTGCTTATTCTGCATCTCAACTGTGAAGTCTATGAACAAAGTCACCACTCCGTTTGCCACCCTGAAGGGCTCAGCCTCTCTGGCCCTCTGCATCCCTGTCCTTACAGTGCAGTAGTTTAGCCGCAACCACTCGTGGTTGTCTCCCCGGGGCCAGAGGTCTCAAAGGCATCCGGTGCGCTCACTCCAGCGTGAAGAAAGGGGTAAGTTGCTCCAGGGCCACATCTGAACGCAGCCACCCCTCCAAAAAGGACACCATGTGCCTGCCCTCAGCACCTTCCAGGAGACCAACAATTCTCACATTGTTCCTGCGACTTTGGCCTTCTACCTCCTCCACTCTACTCTCCAGGCGTTGGACAACTGCAGCACCGTGGCCGCGAGTTCCCCCTGCCTTGGCAAAAGTTCTGCCAGCGCAGCCTCCGTCTCCTGGACCCTGTCAGACAGATTTTGGTGGTCCACTCTCAACAGGCCCACCTCCACTGCCACGTGGCTAATGTCGTGTTGGAGCCTTGTCTTGGTGTCTTCTATTGCCCCTAAAATCTTATCTAGGGTGGCCTGCACCAGAGGCTGTACGGGACCCTCCATGATTGCACCTTGCCCTTACTCTGGCTTCTGGAGGTCATCCGATTCGTGGGGGTTGGTTCACCAAAGGTTCATGCGGCCCTGCTCCACACAACCCCAAAGGTCCAGAGGTACTCCCCACTTTGATCTGCACCTCTGCTGTTTTTAATGGGCCAGCGGGTGGGCACGCAAGACCAGATCATATCCAGCCAGGGTTTATTTGCAATCATCTCACCTAACCAGCCTGTGCCCGGTCCGGACTTCCCTGCAGGGGGTCCGCAGCTTTCCGCTCACTCCAGGGACACTCCGCTAATGTCTCACCGCAGGGCACTCTCTGCGTGGGGCAGGACTTCCAGGGTAAGCGCTACCTCAGAAGCGTCTCCCACTGTCATCCTCTGATTGCCGTCTACTCCACTTCCCTCTGTCGGGTCACGCGGCCGGCCCAGGACTCCACCAGCGCCTTCCGATCCTCATCGGCACCGCTCCGGGAGGAAAGCAATAAGCAAAGGGAGAGGGGGGGGGGGGGGAGGAGAGGCCGCCGCACCTCTCCGGCGCCCCTCTCAGCTTAAAGGGCAACCATCGCCGCCCGCTGCACCTTCCGGTCCAGCAGTCCCGCAGCCCGACTGCCACACCAGCTCCTCTTCATGTGCGCCGCGCTCCAGGACAGGACATTATCCCTCGGCAGGTTTCCTCCCAACCGAGGCCGCCGGCTTCTCTCGCGCTCTCCGCTCGGCACGCCCCAGAGGCCAGCAGATGGTCCTGGATGGCACCACCCAGTGTCACGGTGGTCACCCGCACTACGATTCCCATCTCCAGCCCCAAGCAGGATCAATTTAGTGAGGATTAATGGTAGGCCCAGACGGAGCCGCGATTTCACGCGTCTGCCATCTTGGCCAGGCTAGCTACGCCCCTTCCTTCAGTCCTTGATATTTAGTTTCTTCCAGGTCTTTGACCAGATTTTGAACAAATTTTATCCAGTGTACAAGGGAAATGTCCTATAACCACAGGGTTTAATCTGTGGTTTAATCTGTGCAGACTGTTGCAAAAAGATGTCTTAGGTGGACCTAATGAATTCTGTGATGCCTGTGGTCAGATCATGATAGCCTTCCGATACGAAAACAGCAAGGACCACACGTGACTCAGACCTTCACCCCTCCAGTGGCCGCAACGGCAAAGCAGCTTTGTGTCCTTGAAGGCACACAACCATTGTATGAGAGGCGGGATCCGATATTTCTTCCAGGGTGGCCAGGCCATCACAACAGATAAGTGGGTCCTCTAAATTATCCACCAGGGCTATGTCCTTCATTCCTTTCTACCCTGCCACTCATTTCATCACCTTCAGTGCATCTAATGGAGGACCATCAGTCTGTCTTATGGCAGGAACTGCAGGAACATTTAGCCAAAGGGGCCATAGAAAAAATTCCTACTCGGATAATAGTAACTGGGTGTTACTCTGCTACTTCCTTGTGTTGAAGGATGTCCTATTTTAGATTGTCACCCTCTCTACACCTTCCTGCAGAAGGACAAATTCAAGATTCTCACGCTAGCTCAGCTCCTGTCTGCTGTATACCCTGGAGACTAGATAGTGAGATTGGACGTGCAGGACACTTATTTTCACTTTTCCATTCTGCAATAACAGCTTGTGGTTTACAGTAGGCCAGTAGAATTTTCAGCTTTGCAGCGCTTCCCTTTAGCCTCACCAGTGCTCCTTGGATGTTCATTAAAGTGATGGCGCAGCATACATTTGGGGGCTGGGGGCTTCAGTCTTCCCCTGACTTGAAGACTGGCTTCTGAGGCTGGTTCTCCCCAGGCTGTTGTCAACCATCTCCAGACTATGGCGAACCTAGTCAGTTTTTAGGTGACTATCAGCATGCTGAAGTCACACCTAACTCATTTGCTGACGCTCCCTTTCATCTGAGCCATTCTAGATACAGTACCGTTTTGTGCCTTTCTTCTGGATCAGTGTGTTCTGGTCATTTGGACTATGATCCCAATGTTTCAGCTTCTGTCCTGGAGCTCAGTTTGTGCTACTCTTAGGGTGCTGGGATTGTTGGCCTCCTGCTGGTAACACATGGTTGATAGCACATGCAACCCTAGTGCCAGGACACTTGTCTGAGTAGTTGTGTACTCTACAAAAACAGTAATAATAATAATATTAACAACATGCATGCTCTACGGTGGGACCTCAAATCCCAGTGGACACAACTTCAGGGAAATCTGTCAGACTGTATCGATATTTCAGAGGAAACTCCAAAAGATCTGCAGTAGTGGCTAATGGATTGTGATTTTGTAAGTGGCAGGACCCTCTCCTTAACCCACCTAGAGCTGATGGTGGTCACTGATGTATCACTGCCGGGTTTGGGAGGCCATTATTAGAGGTGGAGATCTGAACCTTCTGGTCTCTGTGGAAACCAGACTCCTTGAGTTGTTGGTGATTCGCTTGATGTTGAAGGCCTTCCTGCCCACTATCAAAGGAAGGCTAATGCAGGTGCTCACGAAGAAGGGCAGGGTAAGATCCTCGCTCCTATGTTGAGAGGTGCTGCGCCTTTGGTAGAGGCTGGCCTGCCAGGGGACTTCGCTAGTGGTAAACCACATGGTGGGATCTTTATATGCCAGGGCGGATGAGTGGGGCAGTTCCACCCAGAGGTGGCACAGGCTGCCTTCCAGCAATCTGAAGAACCCAGTTTTCCCCACTGCTGAGAATTTGCCAGGTTGACACTTATGCACACTGGAGTTTCCAAAGCATCTCTCCCACAGAGTTGTCAGGACTCTTTTATGCCTTCCTGTAACTGCCTCTCCTGCCCTGAGTTCTGAAGATCAGGGATGACTGGGCCAAAGTCACCCTACTGATGCATGATTGGACCAGGAGAGGGCTGTACACGGAACTCCAGGATGCATAAATTTCTTCCTTCCATTTAAGCTGCGGTTCTGAGAGGATTTTCTTTCGCAGCAGCAGAGCAGGGTGTTTCACCCAGGCCTGTACAATTTAAATCTCCCTGCTTGAAGATTGAGCAGGACAACAGTAGACCACCTTCGACCTGCACCTTGAGGTCATTGATATTATCTTGGCAGAAAGGTGTCTTCCAGAAAATCAGTGTATGCCAGCCATTGGGACAAATTTGTGGATTGGTGGGGCAACTGACAAATTGACCCTAAACAGGCAAAGTTGTCTGAAGTTTTATTATTTGTTCTACCCCAGCCTGGAAAGGCTTGCTTTAGACATTGTTAAAGGCTACTACTTATTGGCTCTTTCAGCCTTTCCTGTGGTTGCCAGATCAGCCTTCATTAGTCACACAATCCATTGCAATGAGGTTTTGGAAAGGTTTACAACATTTATTTCCACCAAAATCCTTTTTTATGCCCCAGTGAGACTTTAACCTAGTCCTCACATTCTTGATGTGTACCCCCTATGACCTTTCAGCAGTTGTCCCTTGAGACTTTTCACCATAAAGACAGTCCTTCTTATTGCCATAATGTCGGCTAGCCATGCGAGTGGACTTCAAGCTAGGGTGACCAGACGTCCCGGATTTCCGCAGACGGTCCTGGTTTTCAGAGGACTGTCCCGATGTCCTGACACTTTTGTTGATTTGAAATGCATGTCCCGTTTTTTGGGGGACAAAGGTCAGGTCATCCTATGAATCAGAAGTGAAAGGTATGCTCTCCTTTCACAGGCACCTCTCAAGTCTTAAATAATTGAAGTAATTTATTGGTTTCTGCCCGGCAGCAGATGAGGAGGTTATTTACATGGCGCCACACAAAAAAGTAGACAGGCAAGATATAAACGGAGACTAGATGCTGTGGTCCTACTTTTATGTCCGTCTTGGCCCGTTTTTTGCTTCTCAAAATCTGGTAACCATGTTTAAGGCTTTTGGTGCAAATCAGCCTTCTTTCCTCATAAGTTGGTTTTCAGGGCCTGTGCCTTCATTTCTATCCAACTCAGTCATCCTTTTCATGTCGGTCAGGCTTTTACCCTTCTGGCATTGTTTACTCCACTCGCACTTCAAAGGAGGAAAATAGACTCCATTACGTGGATCGTAAAAGAGTATTGAGTTTCTAATTTGATTGTACTGAGGAACATCGAGTTGAATGATCATCTCTTTGTAGATTATTTTGGAGTTAATAATGGCAAATTAGTTCAAAAATGGACTATATCCCAAAAGATTGTTCTCTCCATACAAAGCTTGCGGGCTCATTCTACCAGGGCCAAAGCTGCTACTACAGCATTAGCACGTGGATTGCCTGTCCTGGACATCTGTGCGATGGTTATGTAGACTTCAGAAACACATAGTCATGAAGCTCTACTGCCATGACACTGGTACATTGAGAAAGGGGCATTTTACTCACTCGGTCCTGCAGGACTTTGTGATCTGAGGCAGTTCACTTATGCACCATCTGTGGTGGTACAGCTATGGTATCTATTCACAAGGTGAGCAATCTGCAGTTACAAAATATCAATCAGAAAAAATAAGTTACTTACCTTTGGTAAAGATATTTCTAGTGGATACTCTCTTTAAACGCAGCCTACCCTACCATCTTCCCTGTTCTGCAAGCTGGACCCATTTCCCTTCTAAAAAGATTCCAAGGCTAGAGAAATTCACTGTGGTCATGGCAATCTACTGATGGGCTTTGCCTCTGAGGGTGCAGACACCCTAGAAGGCAATTACTGGGAATCAAGGCAGAGTAAGATCATACCTCAACTCACGCCTCTCTTCTTCCACCCTCCCCACACATGCACACACATACATATACATTCTCTCTCTCTCTCTCTCTCTCTCTCTCTCTCTCTCTCTCTCTCTCTCTCTCTCTCTCTCTCTCTCTCTCTCTCTCTCTCTCTCTCTCTCTCTCTCTCTCTCTCTCTCTCTCTCTCAGTGATCCTTCCGTAATATCATACATTTGCACTGCTTCATAGCTACAGCATCATGGCATCAGACATTAATTCATAAGTAAAGCCAGTTACGTAGTTTCTGTAATAGAAAAAGGGCATGCAATCTTAGAATGCATTATCTTGAAGATCTGTAGTTCTTTGAATACCTCCTAATCATTAGACCCAATAAAATGACTTCAAGTTATATGGGAATTACCTTGGTGAAGGCACCAACAAACAGTACGTGTTTGTATTTATTGAGGCACAGCACATGTTGTCCATGCCAGGCTAGCTGCCAGCTGACCAGATGTCTTCTGACTTAACAGGTCTGAAAATGAGAAAGGAGTGTTATATATATATATATATATATAAGTTCCTTGACAGAATTATCAGGTCATCAAACGCCTCCACACTTATAAAAGCTTAAATGCCAGAAACAAAAATACAAAATTAAGTACGTTTCGTGAACAAAAAAGAAAAAATGGAGGGTAAACGTTCACTTCTAAGATATAGGAAACACATTTTTAAGCAACACAATAGTATTACCAAAAAACATTCAATTATACATGGCAGTAAATGAAACGAAAAATGCATACAGGGTCAGACCGACTACAGGTCAACCAGGCAGTGCCCGAAGTATTGGTCTTACAAGTCCGTGTATGGGTTGTTTTTTTGTGTGGTTTGCGAACCTGTCTTATAGTCTGGTAGGCCAGTTTGTAGTGTTGATTTCCCGACATTAAAATAAATATTGCCTGCAGAAAGCTCAAATCCATTTAGTCTTCCATACTTTGCAAAACACTTATACAGAGCGTCTTTACAAATTAAAAGCTGCCCCAGGTTGCAGACATGGACTACGTTTTAGCTATCTAAATCACTAAGTACGGCCACTTTTATTTTTGTTCCTGGGTCTGTTTACATTTCCAGTCCGATCCTGAATGCAGGCATGACATTAACACAAAGACTTCTGTAGTTGATATGATGACGTGTATTTTGATGAAGATGCAAACCAGACTGCACTTTTTTACTGTTGAAGAGAAGCTTTTTATTGGAAAAAAAACAAGCATTTGCAATGCCATGGGTCTCGCGTTTGCTCATGTTAGAGCTGATAGCGTTGTAAACTCCTAACCCGACTTTTCACCTATCGGCAAAAGTGCATTTATGTACGTAACCCGAAAAAGTGCAATTAATTGTGTAAAGCGCTCGACTTCTGCCAAGCCAAATCACACTAGGAAAATAGAGAAAAAGTAGTCCACGAGCCGGACAGAAAACAGCGAGCCTAGCATGTTTTCTGTACTTGGTCGATGCGCTCGAGGAGGGCTAGCCACCGGACAAGGCATGACATATGCATGCCTTCGACTAATGAAAGCAAGCAGATTTTAATAGGCAAGCCCACGAACCGATGAAAAACACTGACGTGACGTCGACAGGGCTCCGAGCCCTTTTCTAATACCTAAAGCGTCTCGCTTCGATATGCATGCGACGCAGGCTCGGCCCTAACAAAAGGATGGATCTCTGTGATCTCTTGAAGCAGATGACTCGGGTCGTGAAAGACTTGTAGAAAAATTTATCTACTCTAAGAGGCTTTGATTCTTTACATCTTAACTAACCTGACAACAACATCCATGGAAAAGAGGCGCAACTTCATCATATTTCAGAGGCACCCAGCTGGAGGTGGTACAGAGTACATGACGACAGACAGCTTCCGATGGAGAGTGAGTCTCGCGGCGGCCGTGCAAGAAAGGAGCGCTAGCGGAATGGAGACGGCTGTAGGGAAGCGTGCGCTCACAGGACTGCTAGGCCGAGCCGTAAATGAAAGAAAGAGCTACCTAACTGTAGTTCACAACTAGCAGCAGCCCACCAGAAAGCTCTCAAACAATAAAGTGAAATGTAGAATTTATACTTACAGCTCTGAGGCAGGTAATAAATAGACTTCCCGTGAAGAGCAGGCAACGCGGGTCCATAAATAAAACCTTTACTTTCATCATGAAAGATCCGAGGTTTCTCCTCTTAAGAAGTAGTGAGGGCACAGCAAGACAGTTTATAGATGTAGTATTGTATTTATTGAGTCATATCTGTACGGCAAAGGTGGTACATACCCCTGCTAGCTCGCATCTGAGCAGGCGTCTTCCAGTCTGGCACTGCCTAAGGTGTAATTAATTAAATGATAGAATAATCTGTGCTTTTTGTATCTCAGATGCACGTACCTCATGTTCTTCACAGGCCAGGCAGAAAAAGCCGTCTGTGCGACAAGCTAATCTGTAACACAGCATGTTAAACAATCACTTCGAATCTGTGACTTAGAGGTGTTGCAGAATCGACCAATAGGACCATTTAAACACCTAGAGCGATTTATCATCTAAGGTAGTCCGAGTTCAAGTTTGTGAATTTGATTGAGTGTACTAGATGTCAAAGTTTTTTAGTGCTTAATGCTCCTATTTTGGTCATTATCTTCTGATTGGTGCAGAGGGATGATTAGTGGATCAATGGTAATTCTTCAAAATGTATAATCTTTTGCAGATAATTGTTTATAACGAAATACAGACTAAACTAACCATATAATTTTCTAAGTTTCAATTCACAATGACAAGCAGTGCTGCATACGCTGCTAAGCAGGACTTTAGGTTGAGTAGAGAAGTCTGCTAAATAGTCAGGAGGAGTATTTTGAAACTGTAAATGAGTTATAAAAAAAACTGATATGGAGGAGTACAGCCAAGGACACGTACAGTATAGTGCATGTCATTTTTCTGTCAAGTGCACTCACTGTGTGTTATATATGGGGTTCCTGGTTGGCTAGGGTAGGCACCTAAGCCAGGCAGTAACCACCACTTTAGTCAGGGCAAGGGAGTTACACACCTAACATAGCCCCTGTTCACCACCACCTTGGTAGCTTGGGACGAGCAGTCAGGCTTATCCCAGAGACAATATGTAAAGCATTTGCACAACACACAAAACCTAGTGACACAATAAATACACCACAAAACAAATTTCACAAAAAGTTATATAAAAATACACTGTATTGCATAAAACATCATTAGACCAAACATGGCATAAATCAGTAATACTCTGCTAAGCAAGCAGTGTCCGACCATGAACCTTATAAATGAAAAATAAGACACATTTCCATGTTGCCCCTGTCATAAAACAATACCCCGCTCTCCCCACCCCATGCAGGTAATGCGGATCCTGAAAGCTTTAGTTCACACAGCAGGACAGAATGACATAAACAATCAAAGCATAATCCCCAGCATGAGTAATGAGGAGAACCATCGAATGTGGAATGGCAACAGGTACAAGAAGCAACTGAAACACCTTCTACACGAAAGTTGCAGCGATTCTGTGATTCGATCATAGACTATGCGTTCAAAGAAAATCCACAACAATAAGCTGCAGTGTCTCCAGCGTTCTTTTCCGTGTGAGGGGCGAAGAATAGCAAACACCCAGTTCAGTACAGGAGCCCCAGGACTCCGACTATGATGAATGCGGTACTCTCTCTTAGTGGGATGGGGCCTCCATCGAGGTCTTTGTTCTGTCCTGCTAGTTACCCAGCACTAGTAGAGCACTGACACACAAGGGTGGTGGTCACACACCCCCACGCGGTGTGGAGGCCTCGTTCGGTCCCCTGTGTAAAGCAATGTAGTGCTGCTGGGGCCACCACCGGTTCTCCCCCTCGGGGAGGCACAACATGGCTAAACAACCTTCCCGGCTCTCGGGTTTGCCTACGGCCTCCCTGGAGTAGGTAATACCCCCCCCCTCCTCCAAAGGGATGGCAGGGCGCTCTCCTGTATGGCAGCCACCCCTCTCCTAGGAGGAGTACAGTATTATGGGTTGAGCCTCCTGGCTCCTCAAGTCATCCGCTGCTCTCCTGGAGAGGTCTGTGCCCGGGAGGGACGCCCACTGTTCTCTGCACGACCGCCGCTCCTCCTCAAGGGCACCATGACTCTGGGCAGATGAAGCAAAGGCAGCCGTCGAGGCCACTGCAGATTCCTTGGTCCAACTACCAGAACCTCCTGTCCTCCAGCCGCGGGTTCCCGACTCAGAGTGGCGCTGGTACTTGGCAAAAAGGGGGCCCGGGGGCACAGACACGTCCATTGGCCCCCTCCTCTATCTGACCTAATCAGGGGGAGGGCGGCTCATGCTCTCCATACAACTCGGGTGAGGGGATAACAAAGTGGATGCCCGCATGTGCCCTAGGGGAGTTTTCTATAGCAGGCCTCTTCCACGCTCCTAGATGTCGCGAATACTCCTCATTCTTCCCCAAACCCCGACTCAGAGGGAGTGGAAGAATGACACAGCACTGCCTAAAAGGTGGCAGAACGCTCTCCACACGCTCTGTCTTGCCCAAGGGAAGTTATTAGTCACCAAACTATAGCGCTCCTCAGACACTATATCAGCCAGAACAGGGGCCTCTGGTAACTGGGCTATCCTAGGCTAGTCCATGGGAGATCACTGGGGCCCCAATGTAGGCTGTGGGCAGACCAGCACACAACGGTCCTGGCAATCCAGCAGCAGTCCTTCTGATGACCTCACAGGACAGCACAGCAAGCAGATTACTCCCAATGGCGATCACAGCCCCTCCCAGCAGCATGTGGGTAGAAGTCCAAGTACTGTCTCAAAACTTGGGGGACAGCCCCTGTACCTATACTCATTTTGTCTTTGATCTCAGGGTGGCACGTCAAAGGACCTTTAGAAGTGCACAATACACCCTTTACCTCCAGCACTGGCTCAGACATCAGTAGGGGGTAATCATTCCATTGTTTGGGGGCAGGACACAGCCTATTCACATGTAAGGTGTTAATGACCTCCCTCTCCCAGACCAGGAAGACTATCACTATGCAGATGCAATTTCTGTCACACCCAGCCCTTCCTGTGTGATAGCTGTCTGGAAAGTATGCACCAAGTGGAGCTATCACTCTGCCCCCTACGTGGATTGGAGTTAGTCTGTAAAGCACTAGAGTCATAAGCACAGAAAAATGCCTACTTTCTAAAAGTGGCATATCTAAAATAGCAATGTAAAATCCACCTATATCAGTAAGTAGGATTTTTCACTACCTTTCCAACCATAACAAACATGCCCACCCCACTCCTTATGGATCGGAAATTACCACTTAGACCAATAGAAGGGAATTCATAATGCAAGCCTATGAGAGGAGCAGCGCGCACAGTAGTGAGAATCTAAATAGGCTGTTTGTCACTACTAGGACATGTAATACATAAAAACATATGTCCTACCTTTTACATACACTGCACCCTTCCCATAGGGCTATCTACCTTAGAGGCGACTTAGGTGTAGCAAAAAGGGAGTTTAGGTCTTGGCAAGTAGTTTGACTTGCCAAGTCAGTGTGGTACTAAACTGTGCATGCGACCCTGCTGTGGCAGGCCTGAGACAGGTTTGAAAGGCTACTTCTATGGGTGGTGCAAGCTGCGCTGCAGGCTCACTAGTAGCATTTAATTTAAAGGCCCTGGGTACAAGGGATACCACTGTACAAGGGACTTACTGGTAAATTAAATGTGCCAATCAGGTGTAAGTCAGTCATGCCAAGTTTTGAAGGGAGAGCACATGCACTTTAGCACTGATCAGCAGAGTGTCCAGAGTCAACAAAAAGAGGTCAGAAAAACAGGAGGAAGAAGGCAAAAAGTTTGGTGATGACCCTGCAAAAAGAACCAGGTCTAACACTGTGGAATGTATATTGATAGCTGCAGCATATATTTTTTCACACTGTTCACGTTTGTGACAGTAATGCTATATGAATCCCAGTCTGTTATTAACCTGGAAATGAGCACCAGTATGTCTTAATGCACAGTAGCTATTTGTCTCTAATATGGTTTGATGGTGAGCTCTGTTTTGTCTTTTGGCTTGGTGCAACATGCAAGGTCTTTGGGGGTGCTGCTGTGGCATTGTGAGCTGCTGCATGCTGCAAACGAAGTGTAAGCTCAGAGTGATTCCGCTGAGTTTGCTAATGAAAAGTTACACAAAGCTTGTTTTTTTCCTTGTGAAACTGAGGCTTCTAGGGTCCAGCTTGGTAAGACCATTTCCTCTTCACTGGGGTAGAATTCAGATGAAGATGCGTGTGGTTCGGGTACACTGACATGTGCTTGGCAGTAAGGTGAGGAGGAAAGACTGACTCTCTGGTATCACAAAGTTCAGTAAGTAGTGGTAGCTATCAGGGGCACCTGTTGGAAACAGGCATGAATGGAAAGCATTATACCTTCAGTCCTTTGACAGTTCATGTGGAGATGGAGACTGTCCATTTACCTGCGGTGTGCTAACAGCCAGAGAAGGACTTACTGGAAGTGAGTGAGACAATGGGCTGCAGACTGAAGTTACCGATTACCTGCATGGAATCATGTTTTGCTTAGTTGACCGTCACCTGGAAAAGACTATCTCTGCATTCCGAATTGGGAGAAAACTGTGAGGGATGAGTATTTTTGTGGAAAAAAAGACTTTCCGTTCCATTGATGATTTGGCATTATGGCAGCAATTTTGTGCTGTTTGGGAGTCCTGTTGGTCATTAAAAATGTGTGGGAGAAAGGGTGATGTTGATATGGCGCCTATTTAAAAGTCAATCATAGTTACTGCTAGACGTCCTTAAAAAGTGTGTGCAGGATGTTAGAGGAGAATTTCTGATTTTTTTTTTTTTACTGTTAGGTCAATCTAAAGGTTCATTAACAATATAGACTCTAGAGTATTTAATTTAAAAATATGCATACCATTACAACATCTTCGCCTGAGGAATTGTGCAGTTTTAGGCTTATGACGTTAAACGATTCTAGGTGTAGAATGTGTTTTCATACTGCTGGAAGTTGATTTTGTTTATGGATATCGCTTACATAATTGTGTGAAACATTTAGATTTACATGTTAACTTTTTGAAGTCGGGTATAGCAAGGCTGACGGTAAACTTCTACATGTTGTGATGTTTGCACCGGGAGAATGTGTTTGTGTTGTGATTCATGTGCAAGCCTGCTTGGTTCATTGCAGAGTTGGAGATCATTACTCTTCAGAGTGGGGGTTTGGAGCTTTGCAGTGGATGTGGATTTTAGGTTGTGTGAATGTGAGGAAGTTGTGTAACTTCTCCCAGAGTGCGATCCTAAATTTGCATACATGGAGATGTGTAGTACTCGGTGTCTGATGTGTGAATCATCAGAGGAAGTGTAATATTGAAGTTTCTTTTGTGCTATTTTGGATAAATAAAGTACTCTATGATTAGTCTGCAGTGTCTGGTGTTGTGTTGCAAATGTAGATGAGACATTTTGCTTGTTCTGAGAGGTAGTTTGGGGAAGTCAGTATCGCTTGCTTTCTAGTGACTGATAGTCTCTGCTTTATTACTGTTAAGTGCTACTTTCTTAAAGTTCTGTTGATAATATGTTCGTGTGATTGTATTTTCTTCACCTTTAGGTGCTCAGGGTCGTCACCATGTACAAACAGGAAGATTTGACAGTTACGTAGTACTGGAGTCAGAGTACATTGGTGGATGAGAGTTGCTTGTCTGTGTGTTTCGCCTACATGTGCTCTGGGGCCAGTCAGTATGTGCGAACGGGAAGAATTGACAAGACACTTAATTCTGTAAGCAGAGTACATTGGTGATTGTTTAGTTTGTGTTTTAGCTTGCCTGTACTGAAATAAGTCATCATTGCGTATGGATGGGAACAGCCAACAGACTTCTGTTCTTTGCTTCAGAGAACACAAGTGTTGGATATAGAATGTGGGTGCTTAACAACCATGCCAACTTTCCATCGAGTATGCTGACGTGGAAAGGTGTTAGGAGTGAGTACTGGGCTACAGTGCTATTTGAATGTTTTATCTTGCCAGATGTTTCAGTTTATAAGTGCTGGGCTGTCTGATGTCTGTGCAGCATCTAGACGTTGTGGCTCTGGGTTCGTATTCGGGTGCTTTATTTCATTTGGTGCTTGGTAATGTTCAGTTGGCCAGCCTATATGACTGAGTGTTTTGATTGGTGGATTAAAGGGTGTTGGCGGATGCTGTCCTTATATGCTTATGTGTTGCTTGTGGACGAGAGTGAAGCAGTGACTTTCTCTTGTTTCCGAATGATTGTTATTTCATTGACATCAGTCCTGTGTACATTGAAAGAGGAAGATGTAGTGATGTGGCGTGACAGGGTTGTCCTGTCTCTAAGGTAAGAGAATGATGAAACATCATGGCATTTCTATATGTATAGGCTGGTCAGGAATGTTGGAGCCTTTCTGCTGTGGCTAGCCTGGAAGTTAACTACAGTTTGAAAGAGGATGAAGCTATAACTGGAGCGTTTTGGCTGGACTTAAAGTGAAATCAAGAACTTAACTGCGACCTAAGTGACTACAGACTCCTGTGTGTGAAGACCCTGCCCTCCATCTTCAGCATTTTGGCAGCCTTTACACTAAAAAGCTACATCATGCCACTTACAGGACAATTCAATGATGCCATGTCAATATAACACTGTATAGTTGTTAGACCTGTTAACCCTAGAGTCGTCTTCCCCCAAACATATTGCCTTCCTCCACCATTTTCTTTTTGCTGATTTGGTTTTTACTGGCCTTGGGACTCTGTGCACTTTACCGCTGCTGACCAAAGCTAAAGTGCATGTGCTCACTCTATGAAACATGGTAGCATTGGCTTACACTCAGTTGACATAATTCATTTCCTTGTAAGTCCCTAGTGAAATGGTACCACATGTACCCAAGGCATGTAAATTAAAACCTTCCAGTTAACCAGTAGCACTGATTGTGCCAACCACAGTCCTTTCAAACTCGTCTCAGTTCTGCCACTGCTTCCTGTGTGCGCAATTTTAACCCCTTCGCTGCCAGGCCTTTTCCCCTTCAGGTGCCAGGCCTTTTTTTGGCTATTTGGGGCAGTTTGCGCTTAGGCCCTCAACTTTATGTCCGCAGAAGCTACCCATGCCAAATTTGAGTCCTTTTTTTCAACATCCTAGGGATTCTAGAGGTACCCAGAGTTTGTGCGTTCCCCTGGAAGAGACCAAGAATTTAGCCAAAATACAGCAAACATTTCGTTTAAATTATTATTATTTTTTTAAATGGGGAAACAGGACTGCAGAAGAAAGCTTGTGTTTTTTTTCCCCCCTGAAAATGGAATGGCATCAGCAAAGGTTTGCGGTGCTAAAATCACCATCTTCCCGGTCAGGAGCAGGTGGACTTGAATTAAAAACCAAAAAACATTTTCAACACAATTTTGCCATTTTTGGCTGGGCGCTCCCAGGCAGACTGGGAGCCTGCGCAGGCTCTCTCCAGCCTGGCAACAGCATTTCTGGGCTGGAGACAGCCTACTGTGCAGGTATGTTTGGCCAGCCGGAGACAGCTGCCCAAACATACATGTACAGTGAGGGGAGTGCACAGTGCACTCCCCTCTGCTAGTCACCCCTGTGTCCCTGCCCCTTTCACAAGGAAGGTTAATAAACACAGTTTATTATCCCTTCCTTGTGAAAAGATTCGCAGCAGTGGCTGCTTAGGGGCGGGGGCTGACATGCCTTTGCCCATATGGAGGAGCCGCCCCTGATTGCTTTTGGAAGGCATATGTTAAGCGGTGACTCAAGAGTGTTTCATCTTTGTTACACTTTTTTGTAGCTCTTACTGTGCTCTCCTATTTCATTGACTATTGAAGACAGTGTTACTAATTTACAGGCAGCTCTGATAGGATTTAAAAATAAAACAGAGACGAATTCTGCATGATAATCTATCCTCGATATCCAGAACTGCGTTGTTTCTTACCTAAGCTCTCTTACTGCATAGCATGGCCTTGTCTCTGGTTTCCTGCATGTTTGCTGGTATCTGCTCTACTACGCAGGTTGGGCCTCTAAAGACAGAAAACAAGAGGTGTATGGCTATTACCGATAAGCTTGTATTTTGTATAACAAGTATGTCAATTGGTATTTTTTTGGCCACTTTATGTTGATGTAGTACTATTTGTCGTGTTTGACCTGGTTACCCCGTTGAAGTCTATTAGATTTCAGCTGAGACCGCGGTCATTCAAGGGGCAAGCTTTTCTCCATTTCTTTACTGAATATATCTACCATTGCTTAGCTTTTTACAAGAGAAAACCGAAAAGAACTCTCCCCTTTAGTTTTCTTGAATAACTTGATATCGTTAATCCTAAACCTATTGTTTTTATACTAGTCATCTTTCCTTCTCTATGGCACTTTCCACTCATTTGAGAACTGCACTGCTTCAGTTTCCTTGTATTGTAGCAACTGTTGAAAAGAAGTCTTCTAAATGTTTTCACAGCACCTTGACAAGAAGGACAATTCTTTATTCAAGATTCGTTGATAGAGCTCAGTGCAACATCCGCCACAGTCTCTCTCCTTGTCTAGTCAAACACTTGTTCATATATACATTATTTTGCCAAGGGCTCAATTAGGTTATAATTATCCACAGCTTCTGTTACATTGTAATGCAAGCAAGTTTAGCATTGCTGCTTAAATCATTACAAGACAGTTAACCATTTAAATTAACAAGAGTTTCCTTGATGAGAAATCTGGGCTTGTCTCCATTTACTGTTGATGCTATCTGTGGTCACCAAACTTAGCAGATGTGTGCTAGTACGATCTGATGTTGGCACCCCAAACTGCACTCAAGGCCTTTGCACTGCCCTGTGTTTCAGCACATACACAATTCCTTCATGATGACCTACTGTTTTCCAGCTATAGAAGGAATATGTCAATTCCACACACCATAGCATAATTTTACGCATTGTCATTTCATAAGTGAACAGAAAGCAATATTGAATACTCTAGATTGTGTTCATAAAGTAAGCTAGTGTTTTTTAAGGAAGTTTGGCAAAAACAGGGCATGCATAAAATGTAGCTAGTATTTGGCCTTTGCTTAACCATTAATCAAACTTTGCTCCTTTGAAAAAACCTCTTCACTATGGCTCTTTTGAAGAGAGTCTCCTTGAACTAAAAGATTACCACCCCATCTCTCTGCGCCCTTTCCCAGCAAAGACCCTGGAAAAATCCATCAACAAACAGCTCCCCGAACACTTGGAAAAACGGTTTCTGCTCCAACCACAGCACAAAGACCGCCTTTATCGCAACAGTGGACTTCAGGTCCTTCCTCGACTGTGGCGAGAAAGCAGCCCTGATCCTCCTAGACCTCTCCACCACGTTGGACACCATCTCTCACTTTACCCTCACTGACAGACTCCACCATATTGGAATCTGATGCAGCGCCCTCAAATGGATCCACCCCTTCATCACAGGCTGCATTCAGAGGATCTGCCTCTCACCCTTCACCTCCTGAAGAGCAACATATGCAGCGTCCCCAGCGATCCTCTTCCAGCCCCACCCTCTTCAACATGTATGTGACCTGCTGGCCCAGACTGTTCGTTCCCATGGACTCAAAATCATCTTCTACGACGAATTCACCCAACTAATAGTCTACCTCGCCGAAGACCATGTCTCCCCAAGAGACAGCTCAAGCAGTGCCATGACACCGGTCACCGAAAGGATGAAATCCAGCTGCTTAAAACTGAACACAGACGAGACGAAAGTGATCATCTTAGGGAGCAGTCTCCCTCCACATGGGACGACCACTGGTGGCCTTCCACACATGGACATCCCCTGTCATTGACCACGTCCGCAACTTCAGCATCATCGACAGCAAACATACCCTCAAACAACTGTTAAATGCAGTGGCCTCCACCTGCTTCCACAACCTCCACATGCTATGGAATATCTACAAATTGATCCCCCTCCAAAGCTGAAAGATGGTCACTCAAGCCGTCATCACCAGCAGACTTTACTACGGAAATGCCCTTTATGCCTTTCTTTACTTTCAGTTCATCCACCTCCTCCAGACCGTCGAGAACACAGAGGCGAGGCGAGCCCTATACCTTCCCAGAAGAACCCACATCACCCCCCCACCTCAGAAGTCTACACTGACTTCTGGTGCACAAGAGATGCAAATTCAGTGTTCTCACCATCGCCTACAAACCCCTCCATAACATCGGACCCAAGCCAATCAACCACAGACTCTCCTTCCACCAGCCAGCCAGGGAGCTCTGCTTGAGAATGCTCGCCCTCACTCATGTCCAGAAACTCTGACGCAGCCTCTGCAGAGGGCAATCCTTCATCTACTTATCCGCCAAGAACTGGAACGGTCCCCAACCCCGCCCCCCCACCTCCGCACCACACACCCTCCTCAAATTCAGAAAAAAACTCAAGACATGGCCCTTCGAGGATTAGCCTGTACATGCAGCCACCACCTCAAGCCCCTGGATGTAACTCGGGGTGATATGCCATGCTTTACAAATACGTTGATTGATAGTGCTCAACCTTTCACCATGTAACTAGAAACTTTAAAAAAAAATTATGGACAAGATTGTGAAAGGGTTTTAGTGTGCTCAAACGCTCTGATTTAGTAAATCAGAGGATTTGTGAATGCTAAAACCCTTTTCAAACGTACTAAGCCCATTTAACGATTTAAAAAAGGGTTACTAAGGAGTTAAATGGGTACTGTATTTGCAGTGGGAACGTTTCCTATGGTATATATTATTATTTTGCAACTGAAATCTGGTCACATATATTTTACTAATTCCTCCAAGAAGGTGAGTAACCCATTTGCAAATGGGAAGGAGTCCATAGGGACCCCTTGCACTTTGTGAATATTGAAAAAACATTTTTAGGAGTAGGCAGTGGTCCATGGGACCACTGTTTGCTCCTAGAAAAAGGTTGTGAAACTGTTATGTTTTTTTATACTCATCCCGTTTTCCTTTAAGGAAAACGAGCTGCCTTAAAAAGAAATGCTTTATTTAAAAGCAATCAGAGACATGGAGTGGAGACATGGTGGTCTGCTGAGCCCAGCAGGTAAACATTTTGGAGATGGGAGAGAATTGTAATGCATCACATTTTGCAAGCTACCTCAATAGTATTCAAAAGGTAGGTCAAATTGTGACCCACTATCATTCAGTATTTTGTGAAATTACCTATTAGTACATTTGTCGGTTCGTAAAATACAACCGCTTTTGGTAGAAGTTAGTGTGTAAATTACAGTCCGTTTTATCAAATGCATTGTCAGGACATCTGGCCTTATGTTCAGTAAAAAATTGGATGGCTGTTGAACATTAAAAGATTCATGTTGCACTGAACACATTCTTTTTACGATACACTTTTCATTCTGTATTTAATATTAAGAACATTTGCAATAAATAAGTACAACATGATGATCAAACATTGTTTTGATTGAAACATACAAAGATTTTAGACCAAAGGATTAATAGATACAAAAGGACCGAAGGGTTTAAGTCTCTTGACCAGCATTTAAAAACAATTTTTTCACTGGTTAATGCAACCTCACAACTCAGTACATGTATGCCAACAAGTTTTGACCTGTAAAAAGGGAGCAGCAAAATAAATGAGGTCTTCATCGGGAGGCTGGTCCTGTGCTTCCTTCTCTATATCCATTATGAAATGTACCAAACTGAGGGAAATGTCGTCTTTAATGAAGAATGTTTAAAACAAAGGACTTATAAAGTTCGTGATACAGGTTTTCAGGCCACATCGTTGAGAAGTTCCAATGTTGGCTCCTAAAAAAGGATTGAGGGAAATGGTACTTATCATTGTATTCTATTAAAAACTCTGTATTTGATGATGCAACTTTTGCTGTGGAATGAAGTGCATGCTATTGTGAACCAGCTATGCTTAGCTGAAACAGCTATAGCAATCTGTGGTCCTTTGCACCCAACAAGCAGCGCTTACCATTATACTTTGAATTGTACATGTCTGTGATAGTGATGTCTGTGACATCGCTAAAGATCAGAGAACTGTCTTTGCTGGACTATGTCCTTGGACAGCAGTGATGTATACAGATTAGCACTAAACCTTTTAACCCTTTCCCATTACTCAGGACGGAATGGTTCTGTCCTCAGCCAATGTGGTCATGTGCTGAGGACAGAACCATTCCATCCTATGCATACAACCATGAAATCCCTCTGTTGTGAACAGCTGAAGATTTCCTTTTTTTGCTTTTCAGCCTCGGGAGCTGGGGCAGAACTTACTCAGCCGCCTGAGGCTTTCTTTTTATTTTTTTACTGTAATGTTGATTGGCGCATTTCACTTTCACTGCTTTGGTGCTCGGGAGGCTCTCTCAGTCCGCAGTGCACCGAAGCACACGGGTCAGGTATTGTTGGAAAGTGGAGAATCTCCCCTTTCCAGTAGACATTTCCCAAGTGGATGAGGGCGATCCACAAGCAGGGATCCACTCCACTAGACACCAGGGATTTATGTTTGTAGCAGGGAGTGGCCCCTTAGGCAATATGGGATGATAATATTGGCCATTTTCTGCCCCCACCCCGCCCCGGGGGACAGATTGGCCTTATTTTTTATAATAGCACAAGACACCAGGAAATTTAAAAATAGATGTTGGGGAATGGCCCCTTGGGCAAGGGTCGCTTCCCATGATGGGGGGGAATGATTTTGCCCGTTTACTACCTGCCCCCCACATTGGCCATATTTTAGGCTGATCTGCCGCCAAGAGGATGGAAAACCACTAGTCACCAAGGATTTTTTTTTTTATTTATAGAGGTGGGGTCTGCCCATTTCCCCCACCCCCAAAAAAAAGGAAAACAGTCTTTCTGCCACTCGGGGTGAGGGGGGCAGATGAGGGCTATTACCCCCATCTGACCCCCTCCCCCCTTGCCCCAGGGGAGCAGAAAGCCCACTACTCCACAGCGATTACTCTTTTTTCCCATTTTGTATTGGTGGGGCCTGAGATTACTCTTTAAAAAAAATATTATTTGTATTGTTGGGGGCTGCCCAGCATGGCCATGCCCCATCCCAAAAAAGAGGAATAGTCTTATCTGCCACCCCCTCTGTGTGTGTGTGTGGTGGGGGGGGGGGGGGGGCAGGGGGGGGTCAGAAAGCCCTCTAGTCACCAGAGATTACTTATTATTTTCATTTTTATTGGTGGGAGCTGCCCGCATAGCCGCACCCCCCATAAAACAGTCTTTCAGCACCAGGTGGGGGCAGAAAGCTGACTAGGCATGAGGGATTACTTTTTGTGAAGGAGTGGGGGCTGCCCATCATGGCCATGGCCGTACCCCCATCCCGTCAAAAATGGGGAAAGAGTCTATGTACTACCCTGCGGACTAAACCATCTCATCCTAATGACAAGCAAGGGGATATTTGATTCTTTTTAGAGTTGTTTTTACAAATGGGCCAGGAGAGTTTGGCTAGCTCCCAGTATCATCCCACTTGCAGTGGTGAATAGCTACACTTTTTAGGCTTGGGTTGGCTGCCACCTGGAAAAACCTACCAGACCCAGACAGTTCTGAAAACTAGACATGTGGGGGAGTCCAGGGTGGGGTGCTTCACATCCATCCTACACCATTTGTTACCCACTTTGCCCTGCAAACATCAGACTTGATCAAAAACACACATTTTTTCCTCACATTTCTGTGATCAAAAATTCTGGAATCTGCAGAAATCCACAAAATTCCTACCGTCCAGCATTGCCCCACTTGAGCCGATAAAAATGGTGCGCACCTGTGTGGTTGGGCCTAGCGACAGTCACTGTTATCCTACCGAGACTCCAACGGTGTGGTTACTGTGCCTCCACTTGCTGCTAATGCCATACAAAGATTGATATGACTGTCACATGTACTTCTATATCTCATAAACAGTATGTTTGGCATAGCCAGTAGAGCAATAGCTGACCTGTGAAAACCACTTGCTTAACTGTATGTATGGCGTCCATGGGCTTATCCAACATTTGATTGACACTACGACAGAGAAATGACTAAGAAGGCTTACTATTTATAATGTATATTGTATTATGTAATAAATAAAGAGCTCTGTGGTGACAACTGAAGTTGTCTCCTAGCTTAAACCTGAAAATCCATATTAAAGTGACATTGAAGATTTTTGTAGCTATGCATGTGAACTGTGTCAAACCTTGGCAATCTTATTGAAATACACTTTCTTTCAAGTATTGTTGAATATTGGCATCTTAACAAATTTTAGTTCAGTAACTGAGTGATTGCTTGTTTTCCAGCATTGATTGTGCAGGCATTTTGAAACTCCGAAATTCTGATATAGAACTTCGTAAAGGAGAAACCGATATTGGCAGAAAGAACACTCGGGTGCGTCTTGTATTTCGAGTACACATCCCACAACCTAGCGGCAAAGTCCTGTCTTTGCAGGTGGCTTCCATACCTGTTGAATGTTGTAAGTTGTTTTGTACATTATTTTTGCTGGTTTTGTAGAGATGCATATTTTAAATATATAGGTACCTACAGATGTTGTCTGAAGTAAAGCCAGTCTGCTCTCTTATGCTCTTTGCATTCTGATTAATAGAGTTATGGCACATCGTAATTCCGCTCCACCAAACTTGTATATCATAGTAGAACAGTTGAATTTAGATGTATTCTCATTTGCTCTGTAGTAACAATCAGATCTCAAAAATCATCAAAACAATCATTCATTTTTGTTTCCTCGTGGATTTCCACTGACTATATAACTCACATTGTAGAAGAAGGGAGTTCATCTACACAAATATATTTGAAATTCTTGACTCCATTGTAATTTCCCTTTTATTCACAGGCACACTTATTTTTCTCCCTTCTCTTCAGTTCATTTCATTTTCCCGGAGGTTTGTAAATCTCTGACTGTTATACTTACTATACTTCTTTTGGGATCCTTTAAAATAAATTGTTTTATCTGCATATCCTTGCCCCAGCCACAAACAAATTACATTCACTGGCTGACACATTGTGCTGATTCTTAGGGAGATTTATATTTATTTCATCAAGCTGTAGCTGGAAACTAGATGTGATTGTCTCTTCATTAAAAATAAGTCTACAGTACATCTGTCAGTGCTGAGTAATACCTATGTTATTTCATTATTACCATTTACTGTAAATGTACTTGACAAGGAAATCCATTCACAACTCAGCACAATTTTGTTGGTGCATCATAATCTCAAACCCATTCGGTTGAGCTTTTACCCTCTCGTTAGTAAGGAGTCGGTCATGATTTCTGTTTTAGATGACCCCTCTGGAGCCTTCAACACTGTTGGTTATAACCTTCTCCAGAGGCATCTATGATTTGGTTCCCTGTTGGGAAAGTTCTTATATATCAGCCACTTCAGAATCCCCTACTGGTTCTCTTGCTTATTGGAATTGAAAGTCCTCACTAATGGCGTTCCTCAGAGCTTATCGTTGAGTCCTTCTTTGTTTCATATATATGTTCTCCAGCATTGGGGTATCTTTCATAGATTTGCATGCTTGAATTATTCCCCGTCGTCCAATTGGAAGTGCCAGGATATCATAGTAAGCATTATATATCAGTATAATAGGCTGTACAGGGAATACAAGGTTCAGCTTAGAAAAGGACAAAAGTTGAACAATGACAGCACCCTAGAACACTCCCAACAGAGGCATCTTCACTCAGAATTTTCACTGCACGTCATTTGCGAGGGAGTCTCCCTGAGCACTGCTCTGTCCTTCACATTTGGTGATTTCCAAAATGGTTCTTTCTCTGTTCTAGTATGTCAGAACTGGTAAAGAAAGGACTCTTCTTACCATATGTGGCACAAGGTCTGAAAAGGCTTCATTCAGATGACCCTTATAAGGAATGAATGTATTGCCTTCATCCACCCCACAATGTGAGAGACTGCGAGATATGTAGAACTTTTTTCTACCAAAATCCTCAAAGACTGTGAGGGAAGACTTTTATAATGGTTGTGGAAACTTAAGTCCAAGACTGCTGTTGTTTTTGAAGAGAAAAGCAGTGTGTTCCATCTTTTCTCAGACTTCCAGAAAGAGGAAAAGGTATCAGCATGAGTCCCCTTCATAAAAGCAAGAACACCTTTAAAAAGACCCTCCATGGATCTACGCCAGGAGACGTCTTCAGACTCTAAATCTGAGCCTTATACTCCATCTACAACCCTCCCATTGAAACCTAGATCCTCTTCTGAACTGGTTTAAAAAAAAAAAAAGACCAAGTTAACGGAAAAAATTTAATTGAAGGGTCAACACCATCAAAATCATCATCAACAGCATCTAACAGCAAGGTTTCGATGACTGGCAGTCCGCCAACGCTTTCACCGTCGACATCCATTCCGTTGACGACGACTTCTGCACCGACGAAGACTACCTTGATGATGACCAATCCATTGATGATATCCACCTTGTTGACCATAGTGACATTGACGAAGACTATACGAATGCCATTGACTACCGCATTGGTGTAAGTACCACCGTCGACGATGCAGCCGTCTGAGAAGTCCTCCTTGTCGTCGGCAAAGTTCAAGCAAAAGAATCCACAAATGTTGCCTTTGTCCACACCATCAACACTACTGTTCATGCGAATTTTGCCGCCTACCGAAAACATTTCCCTTGAATACACATATCCTTGTGAACTGACCCCACTACCTCCCAGCCAACTGTTGGGTCTTTAGGAATCGGAGGTCGGCGTTCAAGGAATGTTTGATGCAGCCCACAGCCTCTTGGAGTTGCACCTCAAATATAAAGATGAAGAGGATTATTATGAGCCTGTTTAACAAAGCCACGTGGAGCAATACCATCCTTATGCTCCACCTCCACCACTACCACCACCACCAGGCATGGTCCAGGTGCTGGCTGCCTTGGTGCGAGACCTGCAAAGCATGGTTCAGGGCTTTTACAAGATCTTTCCAACACCAGTTGAAGCGCAACAACCACCTGCAATGATACCTATGCCTGCACCTAAATCATCAGACCATAGAAGCCTCCTTCACCTACCCCAAGAATGATGCACAATTCTGCATTGACATGCCTTTTCGAGAGGATCCCTCTATAACAGATGATGATGATGGTGATGGGAAGGGGGAAAAAAGGGGAAAAAACTGGCAATCGCCCCAACACCAATGAATGAGATGATTACCTCATTCCTCTACCTTGCCCTCCAGCTCCACGACTAGTGGATTCTCCACTGGAAGATATTGGTGGTTTTCACTTGCTAATGGAGAGAACGGCCAAGCGTTTCCAGCTTCCCATAACTGTTAAAGAATCAGACTGATTTCTGTAAGATTTCAGGAAGCAATCCAGAAAAACAGACAGATCAGTACTGATTATGGATTATATCTGGGAGGAAGGAGTAAAAATAATGAAAACACCGGCGACCATCGCTGCTGTTATTTCTAGAATAGATCAAAAAATATAAATTTTGATCGGACATACAAGACCTGCTTTGGTCATTACTCTGGCAGCACAGTGGTGGTCTAAAAATCCTTCCACCCTAATCTCTTTGCCACCTGACATGGAGGGAAGGGAACTAGATAAAATCAGAAAGAGACTTACAGTCATGTCAGGCCAACTGTCCGTACAGCAAACTCTGGCCATTCCGGGCGATAATATCACTAGATGTACTCGGACATCGCCACATATCTGAAATTGACTGCACAATGAATTTTGCATCCAAGGGCTTTCAGCATTTGGCAGGACCTGCTGTCCTTCGGTGCCAGGTTTGGCTCAGGGCCACATCATTCTGGCCAGAAGTTCAAATGAAGATCCTTGATATTCCCTTCGACTGAGACTCTTTATTCGGGAAACACATTGATGATACCTTGCATGCCATAAAGAATAACACTGAAACAGCTTTATCCCTAGGAACTCTCCAGTTCCATAAGACCCCTTTTTGCGGAGCGCATGGCCACAGATCTTACTCGTACCCTGGAGGATACCAGAGGTACCAACCACAATCCTACCAGCAGTCCTTTCGGCCCACTTATCAGCATCAACCCTATCGAGCACTGCGCTCAGCAGCCTGTTCTAAACAACAATCAAGAAGGAGACAGGCAGCATCCGCAAGGGATAATGCTGAAAGCAATGACAACCTCAGTGTCTTGGGCCCTCTCTTTCGTCCTTTCAGCCAGTTACGATCGCCCTCCTTACTAGCTATCTTCAGACGATAAAATCAGGCTCTCCATTAGATTCTGCTCCATCTCATATTCTTGCACTAGCCTCTAACATAATCTGCCCTGTGCTGAAGGACATTCTGAACCACTCTCTAAACTCTGGCATGCTACCACAACCTCTTAAGCATGCCGTTATCAAACCCCTATTAAAGAAATCTAATCTTGATCCTCTAGAACTGAAGAATTACAGACCTATTGCCTTGCTCCCTAGCCTTTCTGAGATCATGGAGAAGCACGTTAACAATCAGTTAACTGGTTTTCTTGAGGAACATGAACTCCTAGATCCCTCTCAGATGGGGTTCAGGCCACAACATAGCACTGAATCAGCCCTGTTAGCGGTTACGGAGAATGCACGCCAAATCTTAGATCATGGCGGTCAGGCAGCTATCATCTTATTAGATTTGAGTGCTGTTTTTGATACCCGAGACCACAGCATTCTCCTTCGAAGATTCTTTGGGATAGGAATTAAGGGGAACACACTGTGCTGGTTTTCCTCTTTCTTAAAGGATAGAACGTTCCAGGTGCTGGATCGTGCTTTTTACCCCAATTCCTTTCTCCTCCCCTGTGGAGTCCCGCAGGGTTCGTCACTCAGCCCCACCCTTTTTAACATTTATCTTTTTCCGTTGGCCAAAATTGTAGAACCCGATGGCCTCTCTTTGATCTCATATGCAGATGACACCCAACTAGTAGTGTCCTTTTTAAATCCTGGAAATACCCCTCAATCCAAACTCTGGCCAGAAGGCTTCTCATTCAAGCATTAATATTGTCTCGCTTGGATTACGGCAATTCCCTCTTTCTCAGTTCCCCTAAATATGTAATCAGAAGGTTACAGATCGAGCAGAACTCCGCGGCACGGTTGCTAAAAAAAGGTCCCCAGACATACCTCTGTCAAAGCTGCTCTGGCCTCTCTTCATTGGCTCCCCATAAATCAGTGAGTCAAATTCAAGGCGATGTGTATTACTCATAAAGCCTTGCATAACAGTGGGCCTAAATTTCTTAGACTCTCTTTTTATGTTCCGACTAGGCCCCTTAGGTCTTCCTCTGCTTCACTGGTCTATACTCCTCACTTTAAAAAGTCTAGATGGGGAGGTAATTATTTTTCAGTACAATCTGCTCATCTCTGGAATACTTTGCCTTTGGGACTTAGTCAGGATCATATTGAACTTTCCTTCTGCAAGAAACTGAAGACTTTTTTATTTCCATGTTAGGTACTGTTATGGCACTGATAAGATATAGAAATTTATTTTGGCGCTGGGAAGCATTTGGGTATCCATGCGCTCTATAAATCATTAACATAACATAAAGTATGGTCCGTCAGCTGCTCAAACGATAAAGATTTCAAAGAGACAGTCGATGTAGAAAAAGGTGAGGTCTCTATCAGTGACGCGCGCACCGTCGACATCAGCGTCCGCGGGTAAGCTGCAAAGAGCATTGTTGACGACGGTTCCTCTGACAGCAGTGTCGATGACGGCACAAAAATCTACTATGCCATCGTCGACGAGATCACCGTCGACAACACCATTGACGACTGCACCGTCGACTGGTCAAATTTCTGAGTCCACAACCAAAGAATCTGGAAAATCTTCTTTCTTGTCTTTGAGAATTCTGGCAGTAAGATGGAAATCCAGTCACCAAACTCTTTTGCCCTCTCATACGTCACCTAGTAAGGCAGCGCCGGCACCTCCACAGCATCTGTTTGATGACGAGGAGGAAGACATATACTCAGACAATGGTCTGTTCCTGGTGGCACGTAGCCCTTCAGACTTGCGTATAAAATGTCAGGAGGAAGATGATGAGGCAGAGTGTGAACAGCTGTATCTAGGAACCGAGGCAACCAGGAGCTCAAGAGTTGCAACAGGAGCAAATAATCCAAATGCCAGTGTCATTGATTGCCAACCTTCAGCACATGATGCAGGATTATAGTGCTAGATTTCCTACACCTGTCTCGGCCACTCCAGTGCAACCTCTGCCCATACCACTGAGCCCTCCCAATCAACCATCAGAGTCTATAGGGCCTATCCTAGTCCCATCATCAGGTCAGGAAAACGATCTGCCTTCGTCGGATGACGAACAAGAAGAGAGCGAGATACAGGACTCTGATTCGCTTCTCCAGGAACTGGATGATTATCGGGGATGATTATCGGACTCAGACGCCATCCCCTTCTACACCACCACCGGTTGGTTTTCCAACGCAAGACATCAGTGGCTTCCATAGTGTGATGGAGAGAGCAGCAAAGAGATTCCAACTGCCCATAACATCCAAGCAGTCAGATTGTTTCCTCTATGATTTCAACGAGGACACTAGGAAATCTGTTTGAGCAATACCGATTGACTTTATTTCGGAAGAGAGTCTTAAGGTCATGCAGACCCCGTCTTCAATCCCAGCGGTGCTGCCAAGGCTGGATGAGAAATACAAAGCGCTAGACAACTCACCAGCCTGCTTAGTTGGTCATCCTAAACCGGACTCTGTGATATCTCAGGCGGCCCAGCGTAGGTCCAGGAATCCGTCTTCCCCGCTTACTGGGCCCCCGGATAGAGAAGGGCGGCGGTTAGATTCAAATGGGAAGAAATTTTCAACTATGGCAGCCACCACGGTCAGGGCAGTGAACTCCCTGGCAATCTTGGGAAGATATGACCGTCAGATGTGGTCAGACATATCCCAGTTTATCGACCTCCTGCCTGAGGATAGTAGAGCGGAAGCACGTAAGATATTACAGGAAGGTGAGATAATCTCTGCAGAAATTATAGACTGTGCCATCGATGCCTCATCTACTGGTTTCTGCCAGTTAGCCGGGGCTGCTGTACTGAGACGCCTGGGGTGGCTGAAAGCTACATCTTTTTGCCCAGAGTTGCAACTGAGGATCCTAGATATGCCTTACAACGGAGAACTATTATTTGGCAAGCACGTTGATGACGCCATGAAGTCAATAAAGGCAGACATGGAAACAGCTAGATCCCTGGGTACGCTATAATTTAAAAGGCAGCCCTTTCGAGGAGCAAGAGGAAGAGGGCTTTATTCTTACAGAGGTGGATCACATCAGTATCAACAGTATCCGTCCTACCAAGGCCAATTTAGTTCGACCATTGGCCAACAGCAGCCCATGCTTATCGGCAGCCATCATCTGCACACTTCTGGCAAACCACAAGAGGAAAATCTTCTTACAAGGCCAAGGATGTGGCGAGAAAACACTGACCTCCATCTGTTGCCTGCCCCCAACCCCTGTTCCAGCACTCTGATAGGGGGCAGATTTTCCAACTTCTTTCACCAGTGGTCCCAGATTACATCAGACAGATGGGTCCTCGATATTGTCAGCAAGGGACACACGCTAGAATTCCATCAACGTCCTCCGCAAGTGCCACCAGGAGGACCCCCACCTGCCCATCTAAAAGAACTCCTAGCACAGATTGCCGTCTTGATAAACAAGGGAGCAATATAGATCGTACCGAAGCATCAGAGTGGAACAGGCTTCTATTCTCGCTTCTTCCTCATGCAGAAGAAGACAGGGGACTGAAGACCTATTTTAGACCTTCGCTCTCTGAACAAATTCTTGAAAAAACAATCATTTTGTATGATCACCCTTCAAGATGTGCTACGTTTACTCAACCAAGGAGATTTCATGGCGTCATTGGATCTCCAGGATGCATACTTCCACATCTCTATTCATCCCAGTCACAGGAAATTCTTACGGTTCAAGGTTGCAGTCACCCATTATCAGTTCAGAGTGTTACCTTTTGGCCTCAGATCAGCCCCAAGAGTTTCCACCAAGGTCCTAGCACCAGTTGCAGCCTACCTCAGGTAGTTGGGAATCCAGGTGTTCCCGTACTTAGATGACTGGCACGAACAGCGTCCAATGTGGCCAAGGACACAGAGACATGCTTATCCCTCTTCAAGGCGTTGGGTTTAACAGTCAACTACCCAAAGTCTTGCCAAGACCAGTTGAACAACATCACCTTTCTAGGGGCTATTTTGAACACAGAGTGAGCAAGAGCTTTTGCTTCTCAACACAGACGGGAAAAACTTCAAAATTCAGCAAGCCGTCCCAGCAGAAGAAGTTCCACTTCTGTCCAGACTTCCAAATCTTTTCTGGGGATGCTCTCTTCGTGCATGCCGTTGATAGCAAACTGTCGCCTATACATGAGAACACTTCAACAACAATTCGACATTCAGTGTAAACAAATAAACGGTTCTTTAGACGATATTGGCCAAAAAACCTTATCAGCGAGACAAGCCTTAAAGTGGTGGAAAAACACCCCTCACATCTTGGAGGGTCTCTCCTTCCTGAAAGACAAACCAGTGCACATTCTAACAACGGATGCGTCTTTAGAGGGATGGGGACGCACACTTACAAGGACCTATCAGTAACAGGAAGATGGTCCACACAGGAATCAGCTCTCCACATCAACATATTGGAATCAAAGGCAATTTTCCTGTTGCTCAAGGCCTTCCTTGCCAAGATCAGAGGTTCCTCGATGTTGATAAGAACCGACAACACCACAGTCATGTATTACCTCAACAAGCAGGGGGGGGGTACAAGATCACAGGCGCTGTCTCTTCAGGCACAGGAACTGTGGCATTGTGTTCTTCATCATCATATAACTATCAGAACGGAACATCTCCCAGGGGTTTCCAAAACTTTGGCAGATGCGCTAAGCAGAACTCGGGCGACCTGTCACAAATGGGAGCTCAACCAGGCAATTCTCGACCGCCTCTTTCGTCATTGGGGCAAACCCAGTCTAGATCTATTTGCAACAAGGGAGAACAAAATATGCCAACACTTCGCAAGCTGGCAACCGCAGAGGGGGTCAAAGGGGATTGCATTTTTGATCAAATGGTCAGGGATGTATTCCTAGGCTTTCCCCCCGCTCCCACTCATCCCAAGACTTCTTCAGAAGATGAAAAGAGAACCTTGCTGACTTCTGTTGATCGCTCCCAGGTGGGTGCCCCAGTTTTGGTTCACAGAGCTGCTACTCCTCTCAGAACAGCCTCACATGCGACTGAGATCAACACCAGACTTGCTAACGATGAATCAGGGGCAGGTCGGTCATCCCAACCCGACTTCACTACGATTATCGGCCTGGCTTCTGAATTCTACGAGTTTAACGGTTTAGATATCCCTTCAGACTGTCGAGAGGTGCTCGCCTGTGCCAGAGCCCAGTCTACAAATAAGACGTACAGATTCAAGTGGAAGAGATTCTGCATAGGGTGCAAAACCTTCAATATTCATCCTCTAAAGACTTCTCCAGAGCAGATTCTTCCATATCTTTTACACTTGGCGAAATCAAGTCTCTCCCATTTGTCTATCAAAGTTCACCTAGCAGCCATCTCTTGTTTCCACCGTGCAGCAGTTTTACCATCTTTATGGTCATCCAGGATAATAAAGCAATTTCTAAAAGGCTTGTTCGGGATGGTCCTCCGCTTCAACGTCCTCCTCCTCCTCCTCCTTCCTGACATCTGAATATTGTGCTGTCCCAATTGATGAGGCATCCATTTGAGCCTATTCACAAAGCTGACCTGAAATATATCTCTAGGAAGACGGCGCTCCTTCTGGCCCTTACTTCCGCAAAGAGGGTTAGTGACAGTCAACCATTCACAGTCTCACCACCTTTTCTGCAATTTAAAGCAGATATGGTCATTCTGAGGACTAACCCAAAATTAATTCCTAAAGTTCCTTCGAACTTTCGTTTGAATGAGCCAGTGGTTTTAAAGACTTTCTTCCTGAACCCTCGAACTCCAGCAGAGCGAGCATTACATTCCCTAGACCTTAAGAGGTGCTGGAAATTCTACATGCAGAGGACTAGCAACTTTCTAAAGGCTGATCAGTTGTTTATTAGCTATGGCCAACTCACTAAGGGGAATGCTGTTTCCAAGCAAACCATAGCATGGTGGAGCTCCTCTGCCATACAGTTCTGTCATCACCTAGCGGGAAGACAACTATCAACCAACGTCAAGGCACACTCCACTAGAGCGGTATATACGTCAGCAGCTCTCTTCGTAGTAATGCCTCTAAACCAGATTTGCAGAGCGGCACCGTGGACTCGCAGCCACACCTTTACTCAGCACTACTGCCTGGATGCTGCTGACAGGATGGATGCAGCGGTAGGACAAGCAGTTTTGCTTAATTTATTTGCATAAGGTGAGCCAATAATCTTCTTTACCCGCCATCCTCGAATGTTGATATTTCCAAACTAATATTTATCTTATATAGATAAAGTATATGTATATAGATATTGATAAGGATATCTAACTATAGCTGTATATTACTAGTATGCATATATATGTGTTTGATGGCATGTGTAGCTGCAGATACACATGCTGTGCACATCCCGCCATCTGGTGTTGGGCTCGGAGTGTTACAAGTTGTTTTTCTTCGAAGAAGTCTTTTCGAGTCACGAGACCGAGGGACTCCTCCCATTTCGACTCCATTGCGCATGGGCGTCGACTCCATCTTAGATTGTTTTTTTTCCGCCATCGGGTTCGGACGTGTTCCTTTTCGCTCCGTGTTTCGGGTCGGAAAGTTAGTTAGAATCTCGGAAAAATCGTCGGTATTGTTTGCGTTTGGTATCGGGTTAGTTACAACAGATCGACACCGAATTAAGAAGAGCTCCGGTGGCCCTTCGGGGTTTTTTTCCATCCCCATCGGGGAAATGGGAAATTCACCCCCAAATACTGAACACTTACTTCAGAATGTGGGGAACGCCACAAATAGATCTATTTGCAACAAAAGAAAACTCAAAATGCCAAAACTTCGCATCCAGGTACCCACAACATCAGTCTCAGGGCAATGCACTATGGATGAACTGGTCAGGGATATTTGCGTACGCTTTTCCCCCTCTCCCACTTCTTCCATATCTAGTAAACAAGTTGAGTCAAAACAAACTCAAACTCATACTAATAGCACCAACATGGGCAAGGCAACCTTGGTATACAACACTACTAGACCTTTCAGTAGTACCTCATATCAAACTGCCAAACAGACCAGATCTGTTAACACAACACAAACAACAGATCAGACATCCAATTCCAGCATCGCTGAATCTAGCAATTTGGCTCCTGAAATCCTAGAATTCGGGCATTTAGACCTCACACAGGAATGTATGGTCATAAAACAGGCTAGAAAACCTACCACTAGACACTGTTATGCAAATAAGTGGAAAAGATTTGTTTATTACTGCCATAATAATCAAATTCAACCTTTACACGCATCAGCAAAAGAAATAGTAGGATACTTACTACATTTGCAAAAATCTAACCTAGCTTTCTCTTCCATTAAAATACATCTTACGGCAATTTCTGCTTACCTACAAATTACGCACTCAATTTCATTGTTTAGGATACCAGTCATAAAGGCGTTTATGGAAGGCCTAAAGAGAATTATACCACCAAGAACACCACCAGTTCCTTCATGGAACCTCAACATTGTCCTAACACGACTCATGGGTCCACCTTTTGAGCCCATGCACTCTTGTGAAATGCAATACTTAACGTGGAAAGTTGCATTTTTAATTGCCATCACATCTCTAAGAAGAGTGAGTGAAATTCAAGCATTTACCATTCAAGAACCATTTATTCAAATACACAAAAATAAAGTTGTTCTACGGACCAATCCTAAATTTTTACCAAAAGTAATCTCACCGTTCCACTTAAATCAAACGGTAGAATTACCAGTGTTCTTCCCACAGCCAGATTCTGTAGCCGAAAGAGCACTACATACATTAGACATCAAAAGAGCACTAATGTACTACATCGACAGAACAAAACTAATTCGAAAGACAAAACAACTATTTATCGCCTTTCAAAAACCTCATACAGGAAATCCAATTTCAAAACAAGGCATTGCTAGATGGATAGTTAAGTGCATTCAAACCTGCTATCTTAAAGCTAAAAGAGAACTGCCTATTACACCAAAGGCACACTCAACCAGAAAGAAAGGTGCTACCATGGCCTTTCTAGGAAATATTCCAATGAACGAAATATGTAAGGCAGCACATGGTCTACGCCTCATACATTTACCAAGCACTACTGTGTAGATGTTCTAACTGCACAACAAGCAACAGTAGGTCAAGCTGTATTAAGAACATTATTTCAAACTACTTCAACTCCTACAGGCTGAACCACCGCTTTTGGGGAGATAACTGCTTACTAGTCTATGCACAGCATGTGTATCTGCAGCTACACATGCCATTGAACGGAAAATGTCACTTACCCAGTGTACATCTGTTCGTGGCATTAGTCGCTGCAGATTCACATGCGTCCACCCGCCTCCCCGGGAGCCTGTAGCCGTTTAGAAGTAGATCTTAAACATTTGTACATTTGTAAATATATTACTTAAAACTTTATTATGGACATACGCATTCACTCCATTGCATGGACAATATTACTAGCATACACAACTCCTACCTCACCCTCTGCGGGCAAAACAATCTAAGATGGAGTCGACGCCCATGCGCAATGGAGTCGAAATGGGAGGAGTCCCTCGGTCTCGTGACTCAAAGACTTCTTCGAAGAAAAACAACTTGTAACACTCCGAGCCCAACACCAGATGGCGGGATGTGCACAGCATGTGAATCTGCAGCGACTAATGCCACGAACAGATGTACACTGGGTAAGTGACATTTTCCATAGATATATATTTATGTAAAGATATGTAAAGAATGATGTTTCTTATAGATATAGATGTTAACATCTTCTTGTACTGCTGACTATTCTAATTCAAACATGTGACTCTATGAAAAATACCCCAATACTGGAGAAGAAGATATGTTACTTACCTGTAACTGTGGTTCCCCAGTATTGATATCTTTCATAGATTAACATGCGACCCACCCTCCTCCCCATGGAGGCTCACCTCTTTCGTCTCTTTTGAATTCACTAGTGCTGGAAAATCTGAGAGACTGAGCCTCTGTGCGGAGGGTTCTAAAGGGATGGTCTCAACTGATTGGCTGAACTTTGGGCCTTTCTAATGAGGCTGATAAGCTATGAAAGTGAACGTGTTTTTGCCATTGACTACAATGAAAAAAAAAAAAGAAGAAAAAAGAGAGATTTTTTTCTACTGCTTTCTAGGTACAGTGGGACTCCCACTTTGACAACGGAGAATGATTCAAGCATGTGAATCTATGAAAGATACCAATACTGGAGAACCACAATTACAGGTAAGTAACTTATTTTCTTTGACAGGCTTGGAATTTCACTATTTACATTTTTAGTATAAAAAAAAATCTGCCTGCTCAGAATCAGATCCGGGCTCACTGATTACAGGTACTCTGCAATCTGATGAATATAGCATCACAGCATAGTCTAAGTTCCCCTTCTTGTCCCAGTTTTCTGTGGTTACGTGGATCTTTTCTATTATTCCCTGTTAAATATACATTAATTCAACTGAAGTGCGCCCATTTATAGTTGGCAACATTTCTGATGACTGATGTACCATTTTATAGTGGAAACAAGTGTTCTGAATTCTAAATAGACTTTCAGAGCAAGGACCAGAGCTTGCCCAATTATGCTTGTCCTAATCTAAACAGAACTGAGTAGTGGATTGTTGTTTTTGGTGATGTTTATATCAGTATTACGTTATCATCACTAATCACTTCGTGTTTTTTTTTTTTTTTGCAATACAGCCCAGCGATCTGCTCAAGAACTTCCTCAGATTGACAAGTACAACATAAACAGCTGTTCAGTAAATGGAGGACAGGAAATGATTATAAATGCTTCTAATTTTGTTCCCGAATCAAAAATTATATTTCTCGAGAAAGGGCAAGGTAATATTTAACTTTATTTTTATAGTTTGTAACTAATATTGATTAAAAAAAATAAAAAAACTCTAATTGGCATGTTTTACTGGAGGTATGTCAGTTGTAGAGTGAATTATGAAAAATCTTTTTTCTCTGCGAAGAAATGTTGTCCGTACTGTGAAATAGTTTTGCTGTCACTAATTTGTCCATTTTTAATGATTGCTCCATCACTGTTGAGCCTCTGTGATTACAGTAGTTGCCGAATATCACATCTCTTTTACAGGTTACTCTAAAACTGTTGGATCTGGGCTAAATAGTGTAGATTACTGCATTAGTTGCACCTGTTGACGGGTGCATTATCGAGCTATTTGTGTTCCTTTTTTTGTTCATGAACACTTTATTTTTAATACTAGCATGTAAAGATGCGCTGTTTGAACATTTATTGAAATACGTGACTTAGACACATTTGTCCGAATGTGGCCTGACTCCTTTATTTAAATTGCTATTCCTGGACTGTATACAATCTCCATTACCACTGTTCATGACAAGCACAACGGGGGAGACTTGGAGTACAAATGTGACCAGATTTGCCAGTAGCCACAGCAAGGTGATGACTTCAGCAGTGACAGCTGGTATTAATATGTATTTTTATATATAGGCTCCACTGAATCCCTTTTCTCCTGTGCCTATGTAGCTCTCTTTTTAGCTTTGCGCTTATGAATGTTACTTGTGACAGACAAAAGCCAAATCATTTTAGCGGTGCAATTGCAATGTAAGATGGGAGATGGGGAGGAATTGGAGGGGTTCCTGGACTCATATGAATACCAGGATGACCCTGCTATGGACTGGGCACAGGAGTTGGGCGAAGCCAGCGGTCTGGATACTTCTTCTGATGCTGGCATGCTGTCTCATCCTACCGTGGCTACAGCGGAGGGAGCTACTTACAGTATGGTGGTTAGTAGGGTGGCTGAGGTCCTTGGCCTTGAGCTACCTACTGTGGAAGTCAGGTCTAATCTCCTGACAGAGGTGCTTCAGCCTGGGGCTTCTACTTCAGAACCCCTTCTCCCATTCAATGAGGCCCTCACTGATGTCCTTTTGGGTACATGGTCCAAACCCAACACAGGGGCTCCTGTGAACAGGACTATTGCTCGCCACCATCGGCCCGCGCTGAACGACCCAAAATTCCTGCCCCAACACGCTACACCTGAGAGTCTTCTAATCCAGGCTTCATCTTCTGCTGGCACGTTCCCTTCCGCACCCCCGGATAGGGAATCCAAAAGGCTGGAATAATTTGGCAAGAAGTTGTTTTCTTCCTCCAGCCTCGCACTGCGGTCTGTGAACACTGCATGTCTTTTGGGCCGTTATACCCACTCCCTGTGGGATACGGTTGCTCAAGTCCTGCCGCAGATAACGGATGAGGCCCGTGCTATTGTCTCCCAAGCAGGGAAAGATGGGAGAGAAGCGGCAAAGTTCACTATCCGTTGTGGGCTGGATACAACCGACTCTCTGGGCTCATCAGTTGCGACGACAGTGGCCTTACGGCTCCACGCCTGGTTACGCACTTCTGGCTTCTCGGGGGATGTCCAACAGTCACTCATGGACTTGCCCTTTGATGGCACCCATCTCTTCAGAGACAAAGCGGACTCGGCCTTGGAGAGATTCAAGGATTCCTGGGCTACGACTCTGTCCCTTGGTCTTTCCTCTGCCACACACCCGCCACAGTCAGCTTTTCGTCCCTTTCGTGGATACGGAAGGGGCGCCCTGTTGCGTCCTCTACCCAGCCACCGTGCCACGCACGCTGGACAGCCTATGCATGGCCGAGGACGCGGAATCCCACTTGGCAGTGGGACAGGGAACCAGAGGTCTGTCCAGTTCACTTCAGCCTCCAACCCTCCTAGTCCGTCCCCTCACTCCCACCCAGTTGGTGGCAGGATCCGCCATCACCTGCCCCACTGTGAACATATCACCACGGACGGGTGGGTTTTGCAGATCATTCGGAAGGGCTACTCCCTTTCAAATCTGCACCACCACACATGCCACCATCCTTCCATCATCTTCCGGAGGATCATTTGGTGCTTCTCCGCCAGGAAGTCGCAGCTCTCTTGGCCAAGAGAGCTATAGTAAGGGTCCCTGTGCCAGAAGTAGGTTGTGGTTGTTATTCCCACTACTTTCTGATTCCAAAGAAGGACAAGAGCTTACGTCCTATCCTAGACCTTCGGGACCTGAACTACTTCCTCAAGAAGGAGAAATTCAAAATGGTCACCCTGGCTCAGGTTCTTTCTGCCTTGGACCCAGGAGACTGGATGGTAGTGTTGGACTTGCAGGACGCCTATTTCCACATCCCCATCCTGCCTGCCCACAGACGTTACCTACGATTTGTGGTAGGTCATGAGCCCTTTCAGTTTACCGTACTCCCTTTTGGCCTTACCAGCGCCCCTTGGGTGTTCACAAAAGTGATGGTGGTGGTTGCAGCTCATCTGCGCAGGTTAGGAGTCTCAATCTTCCCCTACCTTGAAGTCTGGCTGTTGAAGGCGCCTTCGCTCCAGACAGTCGTTTCCCACCTTCAGACTACGGTGAACCTCCTGCACCAGCTGGGGTTCACTATAATCGTTTCGAAGTCACACCTGACTCCCTCTCAGAAGCTCCCTTTCATTGGAGCTGTTCTGGACACAGTATAATTTTGGGCTTATCCTCCCGACAAGCGAGTCCAAGACATTCAGGCTATGATTCCGATCTTTCAGCCTCGGTCTGGGTTTCGGTGAGACTGACTCTGAGGCTGCTGGGCCTCATGGCCTCCTGCATCCTGCTAGTAACACACACACCAGATGACATATGCGGGCTCTGCAGTGGGACCTGAAGTTCCAGTGGGCGCAGCATCAGGGAAATGTCTCCGACATGGTCCAGATCCCGGAGGGGACTGCGAAAGACCTGCAGTGGTGGTTTTCAAATCCAAATTGGGTCAACGGCAGATCCCTCTCCCTTTCCCAGCCAGATCTCTCTATAGTGACAGATGTGCCACTTCTAGGTTGGGGTGGCCACATGGGGGAGGCTTCTGGTCTCCTGCGGATTCGGGACTCCACATAAATATGCTGGAGCTCCGGGCGATCAGGCTTGCGTTAAAAGCATTCCTTCCCTCTCTCAAAGGGAAAGTGGTGCAGGTGTTCACGGACAACACTACCGCCATGTGGTACTCCAACAGACAAGGCGGGGTAGGGTCCTGGACCCTTTGTCAGGAGGCACTACGCCTCTGGACATGGCTGGAACATCAGGGCATTACCCTGATGGTTCAACATCTGGCGGGGGTCGCTCAACGCCAGAGCAGACAAACTCAGCCGCCGACGCACAGTCAATCACGAATGGTGTCTCCATCCGGAGGTGGCGCAAGGTCTCTTTCTCAAGTGGGAAGAGCCTTGGTTAGATCTGTTCACTACGCAGAGAACGCACAATGTCAGCTTCTTTGCGTGTTGGAGTTTCCAAGGCGCCACTCGCTCGGAGACGCTTTTCGTCTCAATTGGAGCTCCGGCCTCCTTTACACCTTCCAGCCTATCCCTCTTGTGCCCAGAGTTCTGAAGAAAATCAAGTACGACCGGGCCCAAGTTATCTTGGTGGCTCCAGACTGGGCTTGAAGAGTGTGGTATCCAGAGCTATTGAGCATGTCCATCGATCCTCCACTCAGTCTGCCTCTTTGGGCGGATCTTCTGTCGCATCAGCAGGGGACGGTTCTCCACCCCAACCTGCCCAACCTCCACCTTCATGCGTGGAGATTGAGCAGCAATAGTCTGTAATGTTATCTTGGCAGCCAGGCGTTCATCGACTAAAACTGTATGTGCCTGTCGTTTGAATAAATTTGTGGCATGGTGTACCAACAAATCTGTTAACCCCCTTTCTGCCCCTCTGTCAGAGGTTCTTCAGTTCATTCTTTCTTTAGCCCAGCAGGGCTCCGCTTTGAGCACCCTTAAAGGGTATTTGTCTGCCATTTCCGCCTTTCTTAGGCTTCCTGATCAGCCCTCACTCTTTAAATCTCCTGTTGTAGGTAGGTTCTTAAAAGGGCTCACCCACTTATTTCCTCCCACACTCTACATCATGCCTCAGTGGGATCTTAATCTTGTACTTACTTACTTGATGTGTACCCCCTTTAAGCCAATGCATAATTGTCCCTTGCAGCTCCTCACATTGAAAACTGTTTTTCTGGTCGCCTCCACCTCTGCTCGCAGGGTGAGTGAGCTTCAGGCCCTTTCTTCAAAGCCTCCATACTTGACTGTACACCCTGACAAAGTGGTGTTACGCACTAGAGCTTCCTTCCTTCCTAAGGTGGTTACACCATTTCATGTAGGCCAGTCCATCACTTTGCCTAGCTTCTACGCACTACCACATCCTTCCCATGAGGAGGAGAGACTCCACCGTCTGGACCTAAAAAGAGCATTGGCGTTCTACCGCAATCGTACTAAAGATTTCCGGGTGGATGATCAACTCTCTGTTGGCTATATGGCTGCGAAGAAAGGGAAGGTGGTGCAAAAGCGTACCATCTCTCGATGTATGCTTCTTTGCATCAAACTCTGCTACGCTTTGGCTAAAAAGCAACCTCCTGAAGGCTTGCGTGCTCATTCTACCAGAGCAACTGCTGCTTCCACTGCGTTAGCACGCAGAGTTCCTGCCCTGGATATCTGTCAGGCAGCTACGTGGGCATCCCTGCACACGTTTGCTAAACATTACTGCCTGGATAGTCAAGTACGTCGAGACGGTTACTTTGGTCGTTCGGTCCTGCAGGACTTTCTAGTATGATCTTGGTTCACAGCCCGCCGCCGAGGATGGCATTGCTTGGGTATCTATTCTAAGGTAAGGAATCTGCAACTAGAAGTCCCTATCAGATGTACAAGTTACTTACCTTCGGTAACTAAATATCTGGTAGAGACATATTCTAGTTGCAGATTCCTTACCGCCCACCCATCCTTCCTGCTTGCAAACTGATTTCTAGGGACAGGGATTCCCCCTTTCAGGTCCTTAGCTCTGGCGCACCAATCTCCGTGATCTTAGCGGCTCTGCGCTCTGGCGTGGAAATTAGTTAAAAGAAACTGACGTCACAGCACGAGGGCGGCGTCTATGTACTTCTCCCGACGTCATCACGGCGACTACGACGCCTGCGGAGTCAACCAATGCCACCTACTGATGCGCACAGGTCTTACTCGAAGAAAAATCTCCGGATCCAGTCTGACGCCTGGGGGAAAATTCTAAGGTAAGGAATCTAAGGTAGGGAATCTGCAACTAGAATATGTCTCAACCAGATATTTTGTTACCGAAGGTAAGTAACTTGTACATCTGGGTGTGGAGTCACTGGTTTTGTAATTATCCCTTTGCTTTGGTCATACTCAAGTGGAGGAGTTTAACCTCTCCACAATACAATTCGGATTGCTTCTGCTATTTTCATTTGTTTGGCTATGGTTGAATGAATTTGTCTCGCCAGCAACCATTTTGAACCTAAAAATGCATTATTTAGTGCAATAATCCGCATGTGGCTCAGTACGCTACACTGATGGCTCTTCGTTTTAGAACTCGTTCCATCAACATTTTTATTTTATGTAGTCCATGAGGTGCTCTGAATATAAGCACACACAAAACCACTTGGAAATGCTAGATAACCTTGCTGTGAAATAATTCAGACGTTACATCTTTGCCAAAACTCTTTTATTAGTTTGAAAACAAAAAATCTGATAAAATTCTGTAAATTTGACAGATAAAGATAAAATGTATTTATAGTTTGCAAAATAACACTTGATACATGTAATGCTGGCAAATTGCACCATGTAACAAAGATGAACATCTATCATATACACAAAATCAAATATGGTCCTACCTTTTGATTTTGGAGTTATGTTTAACAAGGTAGGCATATAACCTTCCTTACTATACAGAACAAAAAATAGTATATGCCTACATCAATCTATATATTTAGTATACTGGGGAACTCTACCCCTTCTCCCTACTCCCTAACGAAGGCGTGAGGGTGTCAAGACGCAAGTCGCACTCCAATGACGTTGCCGTTCACTGACCTAATTTCTCAGCTGATTCAAATGTGCCTGTATTTCCTCTGGCTTTTGGTGACCTTTCAAGGCCATGCTGCACATTTTTGGTGCTTTTCTAGCCCATGGATCCTAGGAGACTCAAGTGGGGTTATTGCTGGTGTGCACTCCAGTGTTGCTGCCTGTCACCTTGGGAACACTTACTAAGCTCGTACCAACACCTGAACAGACTTTTACTTTGGTCAGATAACCATGCTGGTTCCTGCTTCCCTGATGCCAATGTCTGACCCTGAACCTACTTCAGCTTTAGCTCACCAAATACAATAACACTATGTAATCCCCAAAGAAAAAACAGTTGTCATGTACTCCGTCTGTAATCCTTGCCTCTGCCCTTTCATACCTACTTTCAGAGGATCTATTTGGCTCTAATCCTGATCCTGCTCCAGAGCTGTGGCCACCCCTAGATGTTAACAATGATGAATATCTTTATGGCCCTGTGTTTTCGGTGAGAAGTTGGACTCTGCATTGGAATACTTTGTAGACAGCAAGCCCACAGTATGCTTCTTGTGGCTATTGACCCCTGCCAATCAGTATCTGCCTCAATTCAGAATATTTAAGGGATGTCCAAGGGGGCTGGCATATAGACAGATAGCATTCCTAACTTAGCAACCAGTGATACTGAGGACACCCAAGTCCTTTTGAGGCTAGGGACACTGGTCTGGCAGTCATCAGGCAGACCAGCAACGGCATCATTCATCAAATCCATCTTCCCTATGTTAGAATAGCCAGCAAACCAGTTACCAGTTTTGTTTGCACTTAGTGGTGCATGGCAAACAAGTGGGAGGGAGCAGGAGTCATCATTTCTTTCTAGGTTGGCGATCCACCACATCTGATAGATGAGTCTTGTATGTTGTTCAAATGCCTATACCCTGGATTGCCTTTTCATTGCGATCACACCAGAGCGAGTTTCAGAGGAATGCCTGTCCATTTTCCTAAAAGAGATGCAGCTCTTGAACTTCAAAGGTGACATCACGAAGGTGCTGGACTTGTGCTATTTCCACATTCAGAAGAAAGTTGAGCCCTACTCTGGACCTTCAGCCTCTGAATGCCTTCAAGCCGAAAAGACAAATTCAAAATGCTCACGCTGGCTCAATTCTGCCTTTTCTGGACCTGGATGCTTGCATGGTGCCCTTGGATCTTCAGAATGCTTATTTTCAAATTCCTATTCTACAGTCCCAAATACATTACCTGTTGTTCAAGTTAGGCAAGGAGCAGTTCACTTTGTTGTTCTCCTGTTCAGCCTGACCAGCAAACTTTGGGTGTTCAAAAAAAGGTGGTGGTTGCTGCTCATCTTCAGAGTTTGGCAACACCAGTAATACCGTACCTTGGTGCATGGCTGTTGAAGGTAAGCTCACCACAGTCAGACATGGACCACCTTGGGACTGGACAAGGGTGAACGTCTTGATATTGTTGGGGTTCACAGTCAATGAGCCGCAGTCCCACCTGACACCTTAGCAGAGGCTTCCATTCTTTGGTACAATCCTAGACACAGTGGAGTTCATGGTTTTCCTTCCTCTGCAAAAAGTCCTGGAATTTTGGGTTGTGATCCCTGTGTGTCGGGTTCAGTCCTTCACCATGGTGAAAGTTGCTGTGAGGATTCTGTGCCTTATAACCTTGAACATCCTCCTAGTCAGGTATGCCAAGTGGCACATGCGCACTCTGCAATGCACTTTGAAATTCCAGTGTGCCAACGATTAAGGCAATCTGACCAATGCCATCTATGTCTTAGATGGGGTGGTTTCAGATTTGCATTTGTGGCTGCTCATACTCAACTAGTTCAGTGGCAGGTCCTTCTCCCTTCTCCACACAGTGAATAGTGTTGATGGCTGCCTTCCTGCTGGGTTGGGGAGGCCCTCTAGTGGAGAGAGAGATCATTGGACTCTGACCTCTGGCGGAAAGCTGGCTCTACATCAATCTTCTGGCCTAGTTAGCCATTGTTTGAGCTCCTTCCTGCTATAGATTAAGGGAAGGCTAATGCAAGTTCTCACGGAAAACAGTTGTCATGTGGTGCAGCAGCAAGCAGGGCAAAGTGGGACCTTATGTCCTTCTTCAGGAGTGTACATCTCTAAATGTGATTGGAGTTGTAAGTTATTTTCTTGATCGTGATTGCAATGACAGGGCGGACAACTGAGCAGAAGTTGTCTGGCAGACCACAAGTGGCAGCTGCGTCTGAAATGGCGGAGGGCATCTTCCAACAATGAGAAGAGTCCTGGCTAGATTTTTTGTAGATCTACTACTCCATGTGTAGAGGTTAAGTAGGGTAATTAACTGCAGTTGATTTGCGGGTTAGCACGGTGAATTTCATCCTTGACACCAGACACCGCTCCACACAGTTCCATTCATTCAGGTTGTTGGGACAAATTTGTAGCCTGGTGTTGCATTTGCAAGAGTGACCCTCAAAAAGCAAAGCTGTTAGGTAGCTGTCAGATGTCCTTTTGTTTGTTTTGTCTTTAGTTAGTCAAGGTCTTGCAGTTGTCACTATAAAAAAATTACTTGTTGCCCCTTTCCACCTTTCTACATTTGCTGCACCAACCGCCTTTCTTTAAATCACGTGACTCGATGAGATGTTTTAAAGGTTTGATGCACTTATTTTCTCACAACTGTTTCTGATGCCACAATGGAACCTTAACTTGGCTTTGAGGTTTCTCACTTATACACTGATTGCACTGATGCATAGCTGTTTGATGCGCCCTCTGAATTTAGTGAACCTTTCAATAGGCCATCAAATTGTCCTGTGCATGAACTTCAGGCTGTCTGTGTACCTGTCCTACACCACCTTCTTTTTCCTCAGACAAGTTAGTGCTGAGGACTTAATCATTCTTTTTAGTGAAAGCCGTGGCTCCCTTTCACATTATGCATTTCATCTCTCTATCAGCGTTCTCTGCTCCCCATTGCCCTTCGAAGAAGAAGAGGCTCTATTAATTAGATTCCAAAAGGGCAATACAGATTTGCATTGATTGTACCAATAATCATCAGGTGGATGAACAACAATTTGTGGGGTTCTGTAGAGTGACGCACGGGAGATCAATCAATCAAAGGATTTGCATAGCGAAGCTTATCACCTGGGGGGGTTATCTAGGCCCTGGGGGCTGTGGGGCTCAGTCGAACAGCCAGGTCTTCAGTGCCCTTTGGAATTCTAGAAGAGAGGAGGAGGTCAGTAGCTGCAGTGGGAGGTTGTTCCATGTCTTGGCTGCAAGGTAGGAGAAGGAGTGTCCTCCACTTCTGCGGTGGATGCGGGCTGTGAGTAAGAGGGACGGGGAGCTGTTTGGAAGGATGGTGGAAGCTGAGGCGTTGGTTGATATAGACGGGTCCCTGGTTGAGTAGTTCCTTGTATGTGTGGATCAACAGTTTGAATTGGAATCTCTTCTGTATGGGGATCCAGTGGAGTTTTCTGAGGTGGGGGCTAATGGGGGTTTGATGAGGGAGGCAATGGAGGAGTCTGGCTGCGGCGTTCTGTATGGTCTGAAGTCTCGGCAGGAGGTGGGTGGAGATCCCTGCATAGAGAGTGTTGCCATATTCCAGTCAGCTGGTGACAAGGGCCGGTGTGTCTTGTGTCCTAGGGGAACCACTTGAAGATTCTGTGTAGCATGTTCAGAATGAGGAAGCAGGCAGAGGAGACTGCGTTAATCTTGGACTTCATGGCCAGTTTGCTGCACAGGATGATGCTGAGGTTTCTGGCATGTTCTGAGGGTGTGGGTGATGATCCTAGATCCAGGGGCCACCAGGAGTCATTCCAGGGTTTGGTGTCATTGGCGAAGATCTGCTATGCACTGTGCAGAATAGCCTTTTTGAGCAGGACTAGGGCTACTCCACTGCGTTGGCACTCATAGGTCCTGCGCTTGACAGTTGCCAGGCTGCGATGTGCGCATTGATTTGAGCAGCACTTCTGCTTTAACAGCCAGGCCTAATGGAAAGGACTTTTCGCCCTGTATGTCTTGCAAGGCCTTCAACCTAAGGAGATACTGCTTTGCTATCTATTCTAGGGTGAAGAAATTGTGGTTAGAAATGTCCACCAGAAAAGTGGATACTTTGATCTAACCTCTGATTCCTTACCACCCTCTCAACTCTTCATGGAGTGGCCCCTTCTTCTCATGTAAAAAGGTCCAAAGTTAGTATTTAGCACACTGTAGCAACGATTGTTCACATCCTGTATCTGATTGCACCATAAGCAGAAAAAGATAAACTAACATCTGCTCATCACTCCCAGGGCAGTGTGGAGTCATGCACAGAATAGCGCTACACAATCTAGCAGTGTTCGGTATCCCTCCTATAGAAATGTTTTCCGGATTCAGACTGGTGTCTGGGGAGTTTTCTAAGTGGAGGAATCTTCGGAGCAATAGTGTCCCAACAGTAAGAGGGTTACCAAAGATAAGTAGCTTGTTCGACTCGCACACCAAATTAAGGGGGTTATTCTAACTTTGGAGGAGGTGTTAATCCGTCCCAAAAGTGACGGAAAAGTGACGGATTTACCACCAGCCGTATTACGAGTCCATTATATCCTATGGAACTCGTAATACGGCTGGTGGTATATCCGTCACTTTACCGTCACTTTTGGGACGGATTAACACTCCTCCAAAGTTAGAATAACCCCCTAAATGCCCATGAGCCACTTCCTTGGTGTAGTAAATGACCTCACAAATTACATAGATAATTTCACTAGTTGGATAACAAATTACATTCAGATTCTAAATGAAACATCTAGAGATTTAATACTATGTTTGTCTGTTTTATTGCATGTTAAAAATGTATTTGTCAGCTCCTCTTAATTATTGTTATGCATTCTGTGAGGTCCTAAATATTGCTTTTCATGTGAGTTAACGTTTTAAGGCAGATGTACGAGCTATGGTTTGCAGAGTTAAAGTTCACACAGGAATGTCTGAGGAGTTTCATGTTTTTTTTTAAACAACATCTGCACTTTCACTGTGGCCTTTTAAGTGAATTCCAGAGGTTTTTCAAATCTGCATAAAGGTTTTCTCTCCAAAGCTAGCAATAACTTGATATTAACAGTGGGTTTTATTTATGAAATGGTAACTGCATTGTGGTGGTTGGGTGTGTGATAAATATGAATGATAATGCCTCTGTAACATGTTGCAGATACCAGTCAGCTCACTATTAACCTGTAAATCCAAATGTTAGTGCAGGACCGCCTAGAAACACCCCAATCTTTTACCCCATCGACCGTGCTGAACACATCAGACTGCTCTCAGTGCGGATGGTTCACCAAACCTCTTCAGATAGGGGAATTGGGTTAGCGATTTGCGAGAAGGGCTCCCAAAAAAGGTAGTCTGTTTAAGTCCGTTTAAGTCACACAGTTCGTGTATTCAGATGGGAGGTTCTCTTAAATTTTCTTCAGTCACTCGTGAGTGACAACCTAAAGTGCCAAAGGCTGGCAGAAATGTCATACCAATTATAACACAGTGCTAAAGACATCAGCTGAGGAAGAGTTTTCTGAATGACAGAATCTGAAACTCAAAAAACATGGGCAAGCATAGCATGTCAAGTGTCGAGCAGATTTTGAAACTACATCCACCTTAGTAGCAAATCAGTGGTTTCCTTTGTTGGACTGGAATAAATCCTGATATATCAGCACTCAGCTTAACTTGGTAACAGTCTCCCAAATGTAATGCAGACCTAACCAGCATCAAAGCTATTAGTACATGAATTTCACACCAATACAGTCAGAACTGCTATTTTAACATAGCTAGAGGCCATCAGTATATCCTCCCTAATCACAGATCTGCAGTGTGGTACGTATCAGAGCCAGTGGATTATTTTGTTAGTAAAGAATTCATTGGTCTAATGGTCACCCATCAGGGATTTGGGAACATGAATTTGTTTTTGGCCCAAACCCATTGCTTTTCTAATTTTACCTCTTTTATGAGCCTCACGCATTTTGGCATATCCCAGAACACCAATACTGCTAAATGTCAACAAATTTACTGTGAATTCCTCACAGGTTGACAAAGTTATTATCAAATAAACACTTCTGACCACCAACTCCCCCTTTTGTCCTGACTGGTCAGCAGCGATTTAAATATACAAACAGTAAGCTGAACATGCCTAGGGTCTGCCAAACCTCCTCGAATGGCACTATAGTTATGGGCAAATTAAGATACATTTTCTGCTGTCAAGCGGTCTCTGTAATTTAACCATTTTAGTGAGAGTGATTATTTTTTAAAATATCAATATCTCAAAACATTCTTAAAGGATTCACACCAAACCAAACAAAGGTACTGGCCCAAGTGAAGCTCTGTTTTCCTGCCAGTTTAGATGTAATTCTGTTGAGTTGTTTTCAGTTGCATAAGGGAGCAAAGATTCCTGTGGCAGCTAGATTAGAAAAAGCTCTTCTTGTTGACCCCCCATTTATTTATTTTATTTGTTTATTTTTTGTCCCAGATAACTCTGTACGAAATCTGACATTTAGCCTGATTTACATTGCTTTACCACACAGCAGCAAAGTTATAAGCAAAGCAGAATTCATATTTTAATAGAAACTCAGTCAGAATCATTATTACCACGCCACTATTGCTGATTCTGTAATATATAGGATTCTGAACAGGTAATGTATACTACAATCCTAAATTGTCATTATTGGTTTCTGGTGATATAACCACAATTACAAAAACGAATTGGCTTGCAAATGTCACCGGGACCTAGTAATGACAATATAGAACCTTATTACAAAGCTACCTGTTATGGGTTTTATATGACCTATATCATGAAATCAGTGATGTTCTGTCTTGATGCTTTCTCTGTTATCTATACACAATGGAGTATTAACATGCACATGCAAGATCTCCTGAAAACGTTTTCCATTATAAATTTACAGGTACAACACCTGCCTACAATAGGCATTATTTTCTATATTCTCTAACAGTTTAAAAGCAATTCCAGCTAGCCAAGCTAATAGTACAGTATTTTGCTTACACCACCACAGAAGTAAACACTTTTTAAACCCTGAGTAGAGAGAAAAGGTAGTCTCCAATTGGATGAGCACATAGTACCAAATTTATACTACACCTTTAAGGCATTCTAAGGCTTCAACATTCCCATTGTGCAATGAAGTGTAATTGAAGCAATTCATTTTGAAAATATCATATCCTTTTTTGATTGCTGTGGTTTGTATCACAGTAAATACCAATGAAACAGAACTAAGATTACAAGTAACTGTTACTTCTCTGTCAATGGATTGACTCTGATAGCTATAAACAGTTGAATAGGATAGCAAACTACAATGAGGACAGTCCCACAAAAGGTTCTAAAGGCAAAGAAGGAAATACATTTCCTATGCAAATAACTTGCTCAAGGAGGTCTGCCCTATCAAGGCGTCGGTCCTGGGGTCGGAGACAATGTAGTAAAGTTTGGGTAAAGTTTGCACTGACCTCTGTTTACTGCTTTGTAATTTTCTGGAATTGGCACTTTTTCATCAAGGCAAAAAAAGGCCACTTCCTCCATTTCGAATGTGCATTAGGCGATAACACTAATGTCGTTATGGTTCGATCCAAATTTCCTTGGGAAAGGTATTCTTTATCTTCTTTATAACCTTTGCTCCATTTGACAATTAAACCATCAGTTTGATTTCCAATATCCTGCCTCAGTTTTTAGAGGCTATCCCCACTGTTTCCATTGTGCTCATTTTGCGCAGGGGGGTTTCAGGGGTCAGGATATAAAAAGCATGTTTTATTACATCTGCGTACCAAATGTACCAAAAGCAAGTCTGTCTATCGAACTCTGCCATTCACATGCTATACTGCTCAATGGACACAGACTCCCCTAATAATTTGATGGGTAAGCAACTCCTCCAATACTCCTGTTTAGAACTTCTCTCTATTTGGTGAAGCAATCTCCCCCTTAACTGCTCAAGTGTAACAGATGAAAACCTTCCCACACTACTTTGAAAATGTGGAAGTGCTCCCCATCCTCACACTCGCTTCTCACAACCTTGTAAGTGAATCATTCAGCACTGATGGGACCAACAAATCGCTAACATTTACAGCCAAACTGTGTAATGCATGATCACCATTGCCCTTTGCACTGAAATTTATGATTTACTAGACATTAAATGTAGAACTATTTTTCCTTGCGGAAACCTGGTTTACACCTTCTTGCAAACCCCTGATTGATGAAATTTCACCCCCAGGATATCAAATAATGCTGACACTCCATGAGAATGAAAGCGAGGCATAGTCACACTAATCTTTTACAATTCCTTTAAAAATAGTCTGAACCTTCTTATGTACCCACAAATGAACACTGCAGAAAAGCAAATGGATGGATGTGATAGGATGGTGAGTCTGCACAACATCAGTTCATCCTTTTAATGGTTGCTAGGTTCTACAGCCCTATCGAGCTGTTACAAAAAATAACTATGAGCTCACTGAAACACTTCTCTGAACAACTTCTCCAAGAAGACAGAAAATCTATAAACATTTGAAAGGAAGGAAGGCATGATTTTTTCTGATCCAACCATCAGTGCCTCCAAAGATTAATCTGTGGAGAAATTCAGCAATAGTGCTGTTATAAACTGCAACTTTGGCCTGGCAAAACAAACCTTTTGTCAGGCCTAAACATTCCTTTTTAATACTTATAAATCACCACCAAGGTGTAGGCATTGACCACTGCTAAGGCAGGGTGCAGGGAATTCAGAAAGTAGGATGTGTGTATTTAATTTTACATATCCTGTCAATTAAAAACTTTTAAAGTCATTGGGGTGATTAGTCATGTGGGGGCTGAGAAAATGAGGGGGGTGTCCCAAAACACGTTTTTCCCAATGTAGTTTCCCATAGGAATTATGAACACAACTAATTCCATAACCGCTGGATAAAATTACACCATATTTGGCAGAAAGGCAGCCTTGGTGCTGGGGTCAGAGTAATTTTTTTAAATGTTTGCTGAAAATTGCAGAGGGACTGCAAATCTGAAGAAAATTAAATAAATAAATATATAAAAGAACAAGCATGGGCTCCTGCACGTGTTCTTAATTTAGCTCCCAAGTGGGCCAGGTCCCGGGGGCATGTTGTGTATGTATGTATCCGGGGACTACCACCTGCCCAAGCTTGTGAGCACCTGGGACCAACACACCCCGGGCTTGATTGTTATAACTGATGGGGGCCTCCCGGAGCAAAATTAACAATATAGACGGGGGGCTCACGGACCCCCCAGGCCCTGGGGACCACCATCTCTCTGTGGTTTCTAAAACAATTAAAACTGAGAGGCCATAAATGGCCCCAGGAACCACCACCTCCCCGGGGCACACTGGGTGCCCTAGGTGGGGCCAGGGAACACAGGTACAGTGGCTGGGCCCCGTGGGATGGGGTCCCAGGACCGAACTCGGCCTGGGGAGTGGGCCTTCTCTTAATAATGGCCAGGACAGGGGGATGGGGTTCCCAGGGCCTAGATCGGCTTGGTGATGGGGGCTGCGTAGACCCCCTCCCCTTCAGTAATTGGCTGGGGCCCAAGGGAGGTGAGGTCCACAGATCCAAAATTGGCCTGGGGAGTGGGAGGGCCGCGTGACCAAAAGTGGCTCGGTTGCGGTGGGGGCACTGGGCCCCCCTCCGCTAATAATTGGCTAGGAATGGGGTCCCTGGGGCCAAAATCAGCCCAGGAAGTATGTGCCCACCCTCTCCTCTTTTAATGATTGGCCGGGCCCTGGGAGATGGGTCACAAGAGCCAAAATTGGCCCAGGGAGTGTGGAGCCCAGGCCCCCTTCTAATAATTAGCTAGACCCTGGGGGTTGGTGTCCAGGGTGCCAAAATTGGTCTGGGGAGGAAAGACATGCAGCCCCACTCTCCCAAAACACATGGGTGGCGCAGAGTTGTTTTTTTAATGGAAGGTTGGTCACAGGGCCTGGTCATAGGGTCAGGCCCTTGGGGCAACTCCTGCCTTGCACAGCCAAAGGCTGTCGTGGCGCAGGGTTGGGTGCTTATCGGTGGTTGGCAGAAGGCCAGGCCCTGCGGCCAAGCCAAGCTGTGGTTGAATTAAGGAAAAAATAAAGGTTATGTTGTAGTTTGGACTCTTGCTCTAGGCAAGACTGCTGGTTAAAGGATGACAGTACTTTTGTTTGTAGGCGACTACATCTTTCCTACAAGTCGCAACTGTTGTCCCAGCCTTACCGGCTCACTAGCAGCACCTCACCAGAAACACAATAATAAAAGGTGATTTGTGGCAGCCTTTATGCATGGACTCGAGTGTAAGACATCTCAGGGAGTGTCGTGGTTAAACAGAGATTACCCCTTTCTCACAGATATATCATGTCTCATACAAACATAGGCAATGACAAAGATGCAGTACAGTTTCAATAGTTTTTATTCAACATAACTGCAATTTGTAATAAGTTGCATGGGATGCAATGACTAGGATAATTAATAATGCAAGTAACAGAATTGTGAAGACGAGAGTCATTATTACAAAAACCCCCACCATCTTGCAATGCATAGAAAAGACATACGAGATGTAATATGCGCTAATGTGAAAGGCCTAACCTCCTACCTAAACGAGAGCTGGGTTTGTTAAACCTAATCTGCCAATGCCATGTCCATGAGAGGAGCCCCCAACCTTTGTTACCTTGGAATGAAGTCTCTATCTCAGACTCTGCAGGGATACGAAGACTGGGTCAGCGCCAAGACGACTGCAGCATCGATATCAGCGATGGTGGCGATGCCCTCTGGTCGGAACGCCTCTGATTATCTGTCTAAAGTGCGATATATTTATACAGATCTTCAAGAACCCATGACGTAGGTGTGTTCCCAAACAATAGATAACAGACATGCCTGGGATAGCAATTAATATAAACAATCCCTCGAAAGTATGGAGAGGGAAAATCCCTAAGTGTGAACACCTACTGTTTGTTTGTCTTTGGTGCTTGTTCTTGACGCTTTAGCGCGGTGACACTGATAATGTAACTCATAACAAGTGGCCTAACTCTAAACAAGGCAGCCATTTTAGAAGAAATAAATAATTAAATGTGCTAAGACAGAGCAAGCTAAGTAGGTTAAAAGTCACTAGGTGACGGGGGCACGAATCTGCAAGCCAAAGGCTAAGCTAACTCCTATTATCCCATTAAAATGAAGTAGAATTCAGTACAGTTACAGGGAAGTTATAGTTAAGAAATAAAACTTTTAAAAAATTGAAATTCCCTTAAAAACAAAGATCACAGGAGGCGTGGCTGCCATCGAACATGGCTGCCTAAGATAGAAGCTGCGCGCGCCGTAGCGAAGCAAGGGCTACGGGGGCGGACTCCGGCGATAAGGAGACCATGGCGGGAGCTCCTCTATCATCCTGACCTGGACACCGGGCCGCAAGGGGCTCTGTGGTCGTGCTGTAGCGCCGACGGGACCACGCAGGAGGAGCGGCCTGTCCCGGCTCCTGAGGCAGCGGCCTCGATTTAGACCGCAGCGCCGGAGGGAAGCACTGGGGCGCGTCACTCAAGACGGCTGCTCGCCCCGACTGCGGGAGTACATCCCTGACACCCCGCTCAGGAGAATTGAGGACCCTTCCCCTCCCATGGCTGCGCAGAGGATGAGGTGAGGGCCCCGGAAGATCTGGAGGGGCCCGGAGCGGGAGGGGCGCTCTGGAGGGCACGCTGAAGTGCAGCATCCTGTGGGGGGGCTTACCCCACCAGTGGAGGAGGACAACTGGTGTTCCACTCGGGGGGGAAGGGACTGCTCCCCCCCCCACAGCAACACGGAGGGAGCGACTTGGACCCACACAACACTCGAAGGGCCCGGAGAGGTGCGAGGAGACCAGGTGGGAGCACTGGGGCATGGTGTGCAGCGGGGAGGCCTGCCCAGTCGGTGGGAGGAAGTGACCGGTGTCCCGCCCAGGAGAACTGGGGGCCCCTTACTTCCATGGCCGCCTGATTAGTGCAGAGAGGACTCTTGCTGCCCCGGGAGGCCCAGCGAGAGGAAACGAAACCAGGAAGGCCCACGAGGAACTGCTGGGATGAGAGAGCCCCATTCCCCCCCCCCATCCAGGCCCCTTCACCATTCCTCGGGGCCCTGATATCGACGCTGGGACCGGTAGCACGCATAGCGGAGTGGTGCGCCCGACCCGACGCTGGCCTTCTGCCCCCACCCTATACTACAGGCGGCATGCAGGAGTGTGAACCCGGTGAGTGACATCTTCCCTCCTTCCGTCAGACTGCACGTCCTATATGCTGGAAACTTAGCCGAGCAGGCCGCTTTGTGGAAGAGCGCCAGCCAACTCGTATACCCCCAGGCGACAAGGTGACATAGGCCTGAGTGACACGGGTACGGATTGCCTCCCAGTCCGGGGCGACGGCCGCCCTCTTTGGGGCTGTGCGGCCACCGTCCTCTTTCACGCCTCCCGGATGGTCCCTGATGGTGACAGAGCGGGCATCTTGATGCACAGGTAGCAGGCATAACTTCACTGTCAACAGACTTTGGCCTGATCTCCCTAGGATTCCTCATCAACGGCAATGCCCAGTGGAAAACCCTCCAGCAAGCAATCCCGTCAATTGCTCTTCTCCGAGGCCATAGCCCAGCCGCAGGTCATGGCTGCCCAGCAGGCCTCCTCCAACCCAGCGCCCATCTCAGCGGACTCTCGACCATTAGATGCCTCTGACAGTATTTTGCAGGAGATCAGGGTGGTCGGACGGCGCCTGTAAGTGATGGACTTGAAGATCACTGAGTTATCCGCGGCCTCCGCTTCCACCAGGACGGATATAGCCTGCTTCAGTGAGAAGAAGGCAGATTTGGATCAGCGCCTTTCAACTGTATCGGACCACATAGGGATGCTGCCAGGGCACGATGCTGAACTACTTTCTTTAAGGGGCAAGATCACTGACTTAGAGGACCGGAGTTGAAGAGACAATGTCCACCTTTTTTCGTATACCTGAAAAATGGAAGGCAGCAATATTAACCTATTCCTTCAGAGTCTGCTGCCTGAGCTCACCGGTCTGACCTTCTCACCACCACTTGAATTTCAAAGAGTACATAGATTCAGCCCTCCTCGCTCCAGATCAGAGTGGCAGCGGATTTCTCCAAGTTCACCAATGAAAAGCGCATGGCATTCTTGGCTCTCCGGCCCCAACTTCGTAAGCTGGACATTAAATTCGGGCTATTCGAGCCAGCAAGAATGTGGATCACATACAACGGCAAGTCGAGGGATTTTCTGGAGCCCGCGAGTCCTCGCTCATTCTTGGATGACATCCACAGCGCTCCATGGACTGTACTCCTGCACCCACGGGCCCGGATTCCCCCGATGAGGGAGACACTTCTCAGGCCCCCACTACTTTCGCACATCTTCCTGCTATCTCGCAGAAGAGAGGACGGGTATACGATCGACCACCTAAAGTGCAGGAGGGTTGGGACCATGCATTGCAAGCAGTGAATGCACACACACAAGACCGGGGCAGAGACAATTCCCGATTCCCCCCCCCCCCCCCCCCCCCCCCCCCCCCTCCTTTAAAACCGGTAACCATTGCCCACACCTGATGGCGCTTTTGTGGTTCAATTAGAACTGGGGTCTTCTGGCTGGACCAATGTCTGCGACGGACAGCTAAGTGAACCGGCTATGGACCTCTTCTGTGTTTATTTAACTAATGGGGGAGGACGGGTAGGGGGGGGTTATACATGTTATGGTATAAATGTTTCGGTGTGCTGGTGATATTTTAAATGTTTTAGTGTTACCTCTGGGGATTGCTGGGTTAATCTTCAGGTCATCTACTCGTAGGCCCAGAGGGACACATAATGAGGGCGGTTCCTTTGCCCTAACATGTTTCCTAGTTCAGAGATAGGTACACACCTTCCATTGCCTCGATCTGATAGATCCTTGCAGTCTTCTCCCCCGCGGTTGCGGCTCAGCTGGGGTCTCCCCCATTTAATTTGCTACTCGATGCATGACCCCATCATCTTCTCACCTCTTGACTCGTACCGTGTGAGGTGGTGGCTGCCCACTACTACCTCTCCCTCCCATTTATCCCATTAGGTTCCCTGTACTATCAATGAACTGTGTGCCCATGTCCCAACTCCCCACCCAGGGTGTTCTCGGATGGCCCATATCATTGAATCATAGAATTTGACATGTCCCCCCCCCCCCCGCCCCTCTGCGTTAGCTATGTGGACCATGTTGGAGCCGACCCGCGGTTTAACAGTACTTCCGGAGGCAAGGAACCTTTTCGTATCTTTCACAAGCATAGTCCTGTGATCTGTGCCTCCTCTTTTCTCTTTTCTCTTTCTTATTCTATATATTTTTTTTTCCTCTTTCATTCTTTCTGGCATCTGTTAGCTTCTTTTATTGCTCTTCTTGCTCTCCTTCGTCCTTTTTATCTATTGGATAGTACTCCTCTTCCCCGGCCGGGGGGATCCACCTGTATATCTTTCCTCCCCCTCCTTTGATAGATCCTTGTCGTTACACCCATCTCTGGCGTCTTAGATTGCCCTCCCTATAGTCTCCTCAGTGAGTATATTTCCACCCAGAGATTCTGCATATTTTCACACAGCTGCACCCCTAATACCTACCAGTTAGCTCCACTACACCATTAAGGATTCTTTCCTGAACTGTCCATGGTGTGACCCATTATCTTAAACGACAGAAGATACTGTCCTATCTCAGATCCAAACATGCTGATATCGCTCTTTTGCAGGAAACTCATTTATCCTCGTTGGAATCAGACAAACTTGGTGGGTCAAGTGCTTCACAGTGGAGCGCCATCGGCACAAGAGGGCATACAAGGCACAGGGCGTAAGTGTGGTGTGGTGATTCTCATTTATCGCTCTTTGCCGTTTAGACTTCTCAGGACGTGGAGCGACTCGGACGGACGCTATGTCCTTGCCACGTTAGCACTGGGCTCCTCTACGGTATGTGTAGGATCTATCGAAGCCCCAACAGGCTCTAAACGCTGCTCCTTCCTATCTCTCAATAGAATACTGCCTGAGATTGGTGCCTCTCAATACCTCCTAGGGGGGGACTGGAACATTGCGTCTGATGCCATTCTAGATAGATCCACCGGCAATGATGTGTGTAATAATGCAGACAGATCCCTCATGGGGGACATCATTTCCGACCATGGCCTGCAGGATTTCTGGCACCTTTCACACCCTACCGATCTTGAATACACTTTCCTGTCCCCCAATACACGGACCTCAATCCAGACTAGAATACTTCTTAGTTTCGTACCGGCTTTTACAAGCTGTCCATGAGTCTGAAATCCTCGCAGCAGCCCTGTCGGACCACTCTCCGTTTTTTCTGTCCCTACGACTCGGGCAAGTCTCACCCGGTCGTAAGCCGTGGCGCCCTAATATCTCACGCTACCGTTCCCCTGAGGGGAAAGAGAAGCTTAGTTCCCACATCACAGAATATCTTTACAATAGTAAAGGCTCTGTGGCTTCGCCTCAACTGCTTTGGGCGGCTGCTAAGGTGACAATCGGGGCAACTCATGAGAGACGCCGCCATTGCCAACGCCCAGAAACGTGACCAGCAGAAGGTCCTGAAGGACTGTATTTTGCAAACTATACGTGACTTTACCCATTCCCCTCCACACCCCTCCGACGATGACTGGAGAACGCTAAAATGGAACTTAACTCTCTCTACACCTCCTGCGGGAGTATGCTCTCCGACGACTTAAGGGCTGCCGTTATGAGCATAGAGAGGAGGCAGGCCGTATCTTGGCTGCCCAACTCTGGCAAAGAGAGGCGACTCTGGCCATTCCGGCTATATACAACACACATGACTCAGTCATTACGCACCCCCAAGAAATCGCCAATGAGTTTGGTAATTTTAATCTGACCCTTTATGCTCCAAAGGTGGCGGTGGATCAGAGCAAACTACCTGCCTTTTTGGAGAAGGCAAACTTACCGCGACTTTCGGAGGAAGGACGGTCTCTACTAACCGGTGACATCAGTAAAGATGAAATCCGGCAGGCAATTGCTAATCTGCCATATCACAAGGCACCTGGTGAATCTGGGTACCTGGCGGAATTTTATAAATGGGCGGGGGAGGAACTGGTGGACACCCTTTATGAGGCCTTCCGAGGTACCTCACAAACTGGTTCCTTACATCCATTATCCAACAGGGCCTCTATTGTAGTATTACCCAAACCGGGCAAGGACCCCCTTCGGTGTGGCAGCTATCGCCCTATCTCCCTCCTCAATGGAGATGTTAAGATCCTGGCTGGGATACTCTGGACACATCTTAAGAAAGTCATACCCTCCCTGGTTCATCAAACACAGGGTGGCTTTGTACCGGGCCGATCTTCCAGAAATCACTTCCGCACACTATTTCATGCCATTTGGGCATCACGGGATTCACATGAGGAAGCACTAGCCCTCTCTTTGGATGCTGAGAAAGCATTTGATCGCATAGAGTGGTGGTACCTCTTCGAAACACTGAAGCATTTTGGCCTCGGGAACGGCTTTATCAACATGGTGCGTCTGCTTTACGATTCTCCATCCGCACAGGTCAGCTGCGTGGGGTTCCTATCTGACACGTTCCCTGTGCACAGGGAAACCCGGGAGGCCTGCCCTCTATCATCCCTGCTGTTCCTTCTTGCGGTGGAACCCTTGGGGGCCACGATTCGTGTCTCGGGTGACTTCTCTGGGATACATGTCCTGGGTTTGAGATTCTACGATTTATCTATATGCAGACAATATCATGCTCACTACTACCGACCTACCCAAGTCCTTGCCGGCACTGTGCACCATCCTCTCTGATTTTAAGCTTTTTTCGGGATACAGGATTAACTGGGATAAGAGTGAAGCCTTGCCGCTATCTCAGGTAACAGTGAGCTCATCTCTCCGAGGTCTATCAGTCAAATGGAAAAGATTGCATTTGCAATACCTTGGCATATATATTAATAGTGGTATGGAGAACATGATTCCAGATAATCTAGACCCGCTGTTAGTCAATATGAAACGTGACTTTGATAAATGGACGCATATTGGTTTATCCATGTGGGGCCGAGCCCAGGCGGTACAGATGGTGACCCTGCCACGTTTCCTATATGTCCTATGCATGATACCTCTACAGATCCCCCTGAAGACACTCCGGGAGATAGATTGCCACATTCTGACCTTCGTATGGGGTCAGTGCGCCTAAGATTACCCAATGCGGCATTGCTAGCTCGATGGGAGTGTGGGGGGCTGGGCCTCCCCTCCGTGGAACACTATGTGCTTGCGCTACACCTCTCGCAATTAGTGTACATGTTGCCGAAGGTATGTGATCAGCCCCCCTGGGTGGAGATGGAGAGACCTCTCTTTCGTCCCTTACCGGGATTGCAGATACTTTGATGCAATCCCTCCTTCCTCGCTCTCGGCCAATACCATGGTCAAAGCCATGCACAATACTTGGAATCGTGCCCACCGATTCCTCAAAATCGACCTTTGTATCCATGATAGAGCACCATTTTGGGGTAATGGAGGACTACTTATAGGAAAAAAATACTTTTGTCTGGGAAACTTGGCGCTCGAAAGGCCTATGTCGATTGGATCAACTCTGGCATGGGGGCACCTTGAAATCCTTCGCAGAACTGAGAGGAATTTGATCTACCTATGCACCACATATGGCGCTTCGCCACTGTTTGGAGAGCCGACTCGGTAGACCCCCATTGGATCTTCCTCAGTCTCCGATACTTCACTACTTGGAGACTTGGGGATCTTTCCGGGGCTCTATATGTGGGCCCCATGCCCAACTAAACAGTTATCTCGTCTCCCTCCCACTTTTACTCTCCTCGAAGGCAAAGTGGCAGGTACGTCTTCAGACTGAATACGAATTGGAGGATTGGGCTGAGCTAATAGCGGCCAGGGACCGGGGGCTAGAGAGGCTTGCATGAAAGTCAGCTTATTCAAATCACTGCATGATTGGTACTGGACTCTTCTGAGGTTGCCCTCGGCAGGTTTATTATCCCACGCCTTTTGCTGGAGATGCCCTCACAATCAATGTGATCTCCTCCATATTCTGCATGATTTTCCTGCTATACAGACTTTTTGGTGGAAGGTGGGGCATACCTTCAGGGGAGATACTTCCATTACCAGCCTCCCTGACCCCCTCCCTCTTATTGTTACATGACACCAGTGACTTAAGTTGTCTAACACGACCACAACAACGCCTACTACATACTGCGCTTGCCTCTGCTATGGTGTGTATACTGAGGCACTGGCGTACGACTCAGGTCCCTCTTCACGTGGAATGGATTACTGCTATGTAACAGGCAGCCTCACATGAGAAACTAATCTATAGTCTCCAAGGCCAACTGGAGATTTTCCTCCAGACATGGGCACCCTTTTTCAGGTGCCGAGTGCATAGTAAGCTACGTGCCCACACACCGAGCCGTCGCTGTGTCCTCTCATTAGGAGATGTCGACCCCATCTCTTCTGATTGCGCGTGAGATTCCTGTGGTCTGATGTGGAGGAGATGAGATGAGATGTGATTTTTTGCCATGTGTCTCAGGGTTCCCAGCATCTCCAGCTTTTACCACCCCGCTACGATTTAGTCATTGCTCCACATATGTTTCCCCAGGACTCGCTATAGATAATTTTCCCATCCCTCCCCTCCCCCCGATGCATCTACGTATCCTCCCCAACTCTCCCCCTGGCCGATTCATGCATGCATGCATACATACATACATACATACATACATACATACATACATACATACATACATACATACATATTGATTTACTCATTTATTTGCTTATTTACTTTCACTCTTGCCTCTTCACTTGTGCTTATTCTTTTTCTAGTTCTTGTTTCGGTCTCAGCCTGGTTTGCCATCCTATGTTCTTTTCAAAGTTCCATAATTAAGCTTTACCTCTCTGTCTCTTGCTTCCTTTTCATGAATACAATATCCCTAGCAGTGTCCTATCTCTTAGCTCTGGTTCCTCCGCTTCATCATCCAAGTTTCACCATCGAGCTGAAGAACAACATGACCGACATTCACTGTCCTAATGGTACTATATCTCATGATAACTGCTCTCACCCCCGATACGTACTTTGTTTCACACCCCAGGATTTAAGTTGGGGTGTCTTGGACACCTCATTACTCTTCGGGGAGTGCGTGACAGCGTAATAAGTCAGACAATCTCATTGCATATTCCCCTCTCTAAGACCCTCATTGCATGTTCCATGGCCTGCCTCCCCAGACCTACTGACCCGACTTGTCCCTCCTTTGACCTCCTTCCCTCTCCTCTGTCACATAAGTCTGTCTTGGGGGACTCTGGATGTGCATGAGCCGTGCACCCTCTTCTTCAGGGCTCCCCAGCAATGACCCTTCACATGACTCCCATTCATGTCACCCAGGGGGCTGGTCATAGTGGTGTGGGGAGGTGGGAGATACTTTTTCTCTCTATGGGGAGGGATTTAACAATGCGGTTTGGCAGTGTCTGCAATACCTAGCAACACTATATCATAGGTTGGTGGCTTGGGTTGTTGTCGTATCTGTTGTTCGTTTGCATATGAATCTGACGAACATTTGGGTGATCTTAGCCTTTCACTCCCTTGACTTGGGTTGGGGAAGGAACGAAGTCTGAGTACGGGACAGAGCTATATAATTTTTTGTATTTTAGGTACGGATGAAGCACTGCGTTGTTTTCCTGTTCTTGCTTTGTCTGGCTTTTTAAATCTCTAATAAAGAATTACAGAACAAAAACAAAAAAAAAGATTACAGGGACATAATAGCTAGGTTCACATTTTAATCACACAAAACCATAGAAATTCAGCAGTTATAGGTATGGTCAACTTACTGTAACTCATGCCCTTAGATAACTATAACGCGCAACGTCGCCATGCACTGCTAATTACTCCAGATATTATATCACTAATGACATCTTCTTTAACATCATTAATATATCAATGTAACATTGCAGTAAAATTATTGATGAGATAACTGTGCTTGGCGGGGGCGTGAGTTATAGTTACACCTTGGGGCCAGAGTTATAGTTACTTGAGATAATCGCTGAATTTCTATGGTTTTCTGTGAGTAAAATGTGATCCTGACTATAATGTCCCTAGTACCTTTGGTTTTTTTAAGTGAATATAAAGATATATATACACACACACACACTCTCAAATATGTATGTGTGTGTGTGTATATATATATATATATATATATTTTGTGCTCACATTTGTCTACATTTACTATGCATGTAGCTATATATTACCAACTGGCAATGATAGCTAGTAGATAGTTATAGTTACGACCAACTTTTCTCATAGACAAAGCATTTTTAGGTTGAGCATAGCAGTGTGCAAGCGCTGCTCTTCTCGGAATGTTGTAATCCATTCTGTGGGCTTATACAACGCCCATCACTTTCATTAGTTCCTGGGCCTGCCTTTTTAAAAATCCCTTGATGTTGTTGGTGCCTTTGTTTGTCCCGCGCCTTTAGGCTTTTTTGTTACCACTTTAGAGCCTGACCCTGTACATGGATTATTGCACAATTGGCCACATAGCTTTGTGTCAGCTGCATTACTTTTTCCTTGGCCTCACCACATTGCGCTCATGGCGTTATGTTGTTTTGTCGTCTTCCTTGGCTTCAGGCATATTGCTGTTTCTTTGCAATGTCTACTAGGTCTTTTTTTTATTTATTTATTTTTTTACAGTTTTATGTAGTGCAAACTAAACAGGAAGGTATTGGCGCTTTATTTTTAATTTTTTTTAAAGTTTTGTATAGCGTGTTCCCGAAACAAAGGTTTTACAGCGCTTTACATGAGCACCAGCTACATTACACAAGAACACATTTGTTTTTAGTTGCAACGGGGAATTAAGTGATTTGCCCAGAATCACAGGATGTTGAGCTGGCACTGAGACTCAGACTGTGATCCCCAGCTCCAAAGTTGGCAGCTCTGGCTCTTACACCACATCTTTTCCCCTAGGGTTTTTGCCTGGTGCGTGTTGGGGCAGTCTAGGAATAACTCCTTTTTTTGTTAGTTTTTTTGTTTATATAGCGCTTGGTAATACAGGTTTTGTCATTTTACAGTGCTGCAAATCAAGTGCCATTCTTAACAAAATTGCTATAATTCATTTTCATCGACCTTGCAGAGATGAAGAGGTGAAAAAAGGTGTGTCAGGATTGTTATCTGTGACATTCTCGCTCTGCCAAGACCTCTGTAGTGGGTGCATTAACCAACTGAGCTTAACACTAGGCGATACCAGGTCCTTTGATAATCTTTGGAGGGTCGCCAAGCACATAGGTTAGTTCTAGGCTAGAAGATGGCGCAAGGTTTTGTCTCCAAATTGGTGGAAAAGGAGTTGTGACTCCAGACCCAAGCACTTCACGCCTCAAGCTTGATACCAAAAAACATCTAGGCTTTGAATGTAAATTGGGCCTCTTCAAATAGAGTTCAATTACCGCAAACCTGATACAAGGGTATTACAGTGCTTTACATGAGCACCGGTTATGTTACACAAGAACGCATTCATTTTTGGTAGCAAGGGGAGATTAAGTGATTTGCCCAGAATCAGAAAACGTTAAGCTGGCTCCGAGACTCGAACCATGTTCCCCAGCTCCAAAGTCAGTAGCTCGGCCCTTAACCCACATGCTTCCCCCCCAGCCTTCTTTGTCTGGTACGGGTTCGGGCAGTATGGGTATAAGTTGTCTTTTTTTATATAGAACTTGGTAATATAGGTTCTGTCATTTCATAGCACTGCAAAGCAAGTGCCATTCTTAACAAAATCGCTATAATTAATGTGCAGTTAAGCTGCCTCATCTGATGGAGACTTCTAGTTGCAGATTCCTTACCTTAGAATTTTCCCCCAGGCGTCAGACTGGATCCGGAGATTTTTTCTTCAAGCAATACCGTTGTGCGTCGGTAGGTGGCGTCGGTCGACTGCGCAGGTGTCGTAGGTATTGTGGTCGCCGTGATTACGTCGGGAGTAGTACATAGACGCCGCTCTTGCGCAGTGACGTCAGTTCTTTTCTTGCCACGCGCTGATCCGAGAGAGAGCTTACCCTCTGCTATTTTTTGGCCGAATTTTACCATTTTGTCATCATTTTTTGGTGCGAACTTAGTACGTTGAGGACTGTCACCGCATGATGTCGGTGACGGACCCTCATTGTGTCTGTCTGTGGTGCCTCGAGCGCGACCACGACCCGAAGTCGTGCTCCGAGTGCCGGCGATGCATCCGAAGGCTTTGAGGGAGCGGTCCCTAAAGCTGATGGCGGCCCGGGACTCGACTCCGCGTAAGTCCCGATCTCGCTCGAGAGGAAGGTCTTGATATCGGTCGCAGAGCCACTACCACTTGTCTTCATCAAAATCGTAGGGTCACAGTAATAAAAAGAAGTCTTCGAAGAAGTCCCATCGCTCTCTGACTTCACCCCGTCGCTCGGCCGACGCGATGAAGTAGGCCTCCGTCCTCGGAGCCTACGCCTACCGTGGCTACGGCGGAGGGCGCTACCTATGGTATGGTGGTTAGTAGGGCGGCTGAGGTCCTTGGCCTTGAGCTGCCTACTGTCGAAGTCAGGTCTAACCTCCTGACAGAGGTGCTTCAGCCTGGGGCTTCTACTTCTGAACACCTTCTTCCGTTTAATGAAGCCCTCACTGACGTCATTTTGGGTACGTGGTCCAAACCCAACACAGGGGCTCCTGTGAACAGAATGATCACTCACTGCCATCGGCCTGCGCCGAACGACCCAAAGTTCCTGTCTCAACATCCTACGTCTGAGAGTCTTGTTATCCAGACGTCCTCTTCTTCTGGCTTGTTCCCTTCCGCACCCCCTGATAGGGAATCCAAAAGGCTGGAACAGTTTGGTAAGAAGCTGTTTTCTTCCTCCAGCCTTGCGCTGCGGTCTGTGAACACCGCATGCCTTTTGGGCCGTTATTCCCACTCCCTGTGGGATACGGATGCGCAAGTCCTGCCGCAGATACCGGAGGAGGCCTGTGCTATTGTCTCCCAAGCAGTCAAAGATGGGAGAGACACGGCAAAGTTCACCATCCGTTGTGGGCTGGATACGACCAACTCTCTGGGCAGATCGGTTGCTACGACAGTGGCCTTGAGGCGCCATGCCTGGTTACGTACTTCTGGTTTTTCGGGGGATGTCCAACAGTCACTCATGGACATGCCCTTTGATGGCACCTGTCTCTAGGGAGACAAAGTGGACTCGACCTTGGAGAGGTTCAAGAAGTCCAGGGCTACGGCTCGGTCCCTTGGCCTTTCGTGGCCACGGAAGGGGCGCCCTGTCACGTCCTCAACCCAGCCACCGGGTCATGCATGCTGGATAGCCTATGCGTGGCCGGGGGCGTGGAATCCAACGTGGTCGTGGGTCAGGGAACCAGAGGTCTGCCCAGTCCGCCCCTGCAGCAACCTCCAACCCTTCCTAATCCGTCACCTCACTCCTGCCCAGTAGGTGGTAGAATCCGCTATCACCATGGACGGATGGGTTTTGCAAATCATTTGGAAGGGCTACTCCCTCCCTTTCGAATCCGCACCACCACATATGCCACCATCCTTCCATCCCCTTTCAGAGGATCATTTGGTGCTTCTCCGCCAGGAAGTCGTGGCTCTCTTGGCCAAGGGAGCTATAGAAAGGGTCCCTGTGCCAGAAGTAGGTCGTGGTTGTTATTCCCACTACTTTCTGATACCAAAGAAGGACAAAGGCTTGCGCCCTATCCTCGATCTTCGGGACCTGAACTACTTCCTCAAGAAGGAGAAGTTCAAAATGCTCACCCCGGCTCAGGTTCTGTCTGCCTTAGACCCAGAAGACTGGATGGTAGCGTTGGACTTGCAGGACGCTTATTTCCACATCCCCATCCTGCCTCCCCACAGACGTTACCTACGATTCGTGGTAGGTCACGAGCAATTTCAGTTTACCGTGCTCCCTTTCGGCCTTACCAGCTGGGGTTCACTATAAACGTGCCGAAGTCACATGTGACTCCCTCTCAGATGCTCCCTTTCATCGGGGCAGTTCTGGACACAGTGCAGTTTCGGACTTATCCTCCCCAAAAGCGAGTCCAAGACATTCAGGCTATGATTCCGATCTTTCAGCCTTGGTCTTGGGTTTCGGTGAGACAGACTCTGAGGCTGCTGGGCCTCTTGGCCTCCTGCATACTTCTAGTAGCACATGTCAGGTGGCACATGCGGGCTCTGCAGTGGGACTTGAAGTTCCAGTGGGCGCAGCATCAGGGGAATCTCACCGACATGGTCCAGATCTTGGAGGGCACTGCGAAAGACCTGCAGTGGTGGCTTTCGAATCCCAATTGGGTCAATGGCAGATCCCTCTCCCTTCCCCAACCAGATCTCTCAATAGTGACAGATGCGTCGCTTCTGGGTTGGGGCAGCCACATGGGAGAGGTGGAGATCAGAGGCCTCTGGTCTCCGGCGGACTCGGTCCTCCACATCAACCTTCTGGAGCTCCGAGCGAGGCTGTCTCGCACTCCTGTCAGTGAATGTAAGTTGCCTCCTGGTACACTTTTCACATTCTTAATGGGTAATGGTTGGCAACATCTTGCCCAGAGTCACTGAAAAGGTCTGCACCAATGGCAGGACAGTTGTTCCCAACGGGTGCTTTGCCATTGTTCCTGGATGAGATCCATGGGCTTCTCTAGTGACCTGCAGGCATCACTGATTAACATGCTGTTGATGGCACCTGTCTCTTCGAAGACAAGGCAGACTTGCCATGGAGCAGTTCAACGAGAGCAGGGCCACTGTGTGTTCCAACGGCCTCTCTACTCCAGCAGTACCACCAACAGTTTTGCCCCTTATGAGGCAAGAGACTTATTGCAACCGCAAAACACACCTCTACAACAGACCACCCCTGGACATTTCGAACTGGGTGACCCAGATAACAACGTTGAGGCCCTCAGAGGGAACATAGTGCTCCTTTCCCTGCTGCTGCCGTCGCCATCAAACCACTTAAGCTTACCAACAATGACACATGACCCTCCCTTTGGAGGCAGAATAAGGTATTACCCCCACGAGTGACAGAGCATCATATCTGACAGATGAGTTATTAAAAACATTCAGCAAGGATATCTACTACCATTACATTCCACTGCACCATATTTACCAACCTACAGTAGACCCGCTGTCAGAAACCCATTTATCTATCTTATAGAAGGCATTTCAGGTTCTTTTGGACAGCCAAAGCCATTCAGAGGGTCACTGTGGCAGAAATAGGGACTGGATGTAACTTACATTATTTTATGGTCCCGAACAAGCACGGAGGCCCGCACTCTATTTTAGACCTTCTCCCTCTCAATTACTTTCTCAAGGACACATTCAAGATACTGATGCTGGACCAAGTTCTATCTGCCTTGGATCCAGGAGGCTGGATGGTTACATTGGATTTGCAGGACCCCTATTTTTACCTCCCCATCACTGCAGTCCAACAGGTGACACATGCAGTTCAGGGTAGTCACAAGCATTTTCAGTTTTCTGTGCTCCCTTTCTGCCTCCCCTGTACCCCTCAAGTGTTCATGAGCGTGATGGCAGTGGTCACAGCACATCTTTAGTGGTCAATGAACAGAGCAAAGAGAAGATACACATTTTAAAAGAGTTTGATAAAAAAAAAAAAAGCTGGGATATCTTATCTTAAGGTCGAGCCTATCAGACAGCACAAGCTGTCTAGTTCCAAAAGACACATTGTTGGATTACCAAAAACATACAGTGGTTTACAGCTTGCCCATTGCTTATTGTTGGTTGTCTTTAACATCACCTGTAATCTGCTTGCTTTCTGTTGGATGGTTTTCCATTTTTATCCTGTCCATCTTCTGGTTTTGCTCCCATGGAGCATTGCCTGTTAATGATCTATTTGATTGACTGGCCTCTCTGCTTGTTTTTAGGGAACTGTTCTTTCTATTGATTTAAGCATGCCATGAGAGTGCATGTGTTTTCCAGCTGGCTTCCCTTGCATACTTTTGTCTTTTCCTTCACATTGCTGCTTCTATCCCATGCGCTTTTCTCCCCAACCCGCATTCTTATTGCTCTCTCTTGCCTGTGTGCTTCTCCTCCCCATGCTCAATTATACTCTTTTGCACTGCTCTTTCTCCCTTTGCCCCTGTGTTCTGCCCCTCATGTTGCTTCCCTCCCTACCTACCTTGTTGCTTCAGTTTTCCCTCCCCAACTGCAACCTGCTCATCAGTTTTAATTGTTTAATATAAAGCACCCATTGTGCTATACCCCAGACACTCCCCAGCAAGCACCTGCAACCAACTCATCAGTTTATTTTGTTTTATTGTTTTAAAAAGCATTTTTGTTCAACATTTTTAAAAAGCTCTTCTGCGCAACTTTTTAAAATGTACCTGTCCATGGATCAATAAAGAAAAAAAGCATATGTCCTTTTGTAGACACTTGCATGCTTGCTAAATGCATGCATGCACCTACAAAATGAAGCAGCAGCTGTTTCCTTGTCTTTGTTTATTTTTTAAATGGTGCACAGCATATTTTTGGTGGCAGAATTTAGGAGCGTACATATAAGAAAATTAGGTGTCAAAATGAGTATTTAGACATTGGGACTAAAAAGATCAATGTAACTTGTGTGTCTGCACATGGCTGTCTGCAAACTGTATTGATGCATGTCTGTGTGCCAAACCAGCGACCGTATATGTTCATAAACGTTGTTAATGTGAATGTAGAATAGATGTTGGCAAATTTTATATGATCAATAATACATAATAAAATTAATCATGTTAATTATATGGCAAGCAGTTGGCATTTTGTGGATGCATCATCAGGACAATGTGTTAACCTTGGTAATGAGCAGTGTGTTTTCTGTCCATGGTGGAATGACGAACTTAACTTGAATGAACAACCACCAATTAAAACATTTGTTTTAATGAAAAATTACCCTTTGGGTCGAAGGCGTATAAATGAATATCTGAGGTTCCCTTTGATAGTGGAGCTGTTAAAAATTGTGTAAATAAGTTTTCAATGGGGTGTCTCTTAATTCGCGGTATTAAAAGGCTCATAGAAGTTAATCTTGGTTGGCAAATTCACAGTGTATCACCATTTTCAGTCACATGGAAGGCACATAGTGGATCTCATGACGCAAGGCCTCCTTTAGGTGTTGAGTCTGTCAAGTGTTGAGTAAATGAGTTGTACAGTGGAAGCCAGTCACGGTTGTCAGAAGGTATTTTTCAAAGCATACAGCGTACACATACAGTATAGTGAGAGTGTGATTTTGATCACTTAGTTTGCCGTTGGCTCTTGAAACTTTTTAAGAGTTGCCATTGTTTAGGTGGGCTGACTCTGAAGTCATTGCACTTCACAGAATACTGGCTGGTGTTACGTTGAATTTTGCATTGGCTGGTGTGATAAGACAGGTCTTTAAACAGAGTGTTAACCTCTCCATTGTTACCGCGCACCTATCTCTGTCTATCCCCATTCCCCCCTCCTCTTTCTGCAAATTAAGTTTTCCTGCTGTTGCTCTTTCATGCACTTACTTTTGGCTTTTCCAGCTCTTGTGATTTAGGTCACAAGCAGTGGCAAAACTAATACCTTCATCTGGCCATCTAGATTGATAATAAATTATTCTAAGATGGTCTGTAGTTGTGTGCTCCCATGCATGGCCGCCATCTGATACTGGTTTATCTTATGATTTCTGAAAAAACAATAACAAGATGGCTGTTGTGCATGTGCACATGCTCGGCACCCATCTGGGGGGGAAAACATTAGCATAGCAATATTTAGTTTCCCGATATTAAAGGCAAGACCTACTGGCTTTGCTAATATTTGTTTTTTTTGTTGCAAAGTCCAGGGGTTCCTTCATACCTAAAAGTTTGAAAGAGTTGAAGTGTATCTCTCAATATTTGGGGACTCTTTTAAAATTTAAAACGGAAATTTAAAATACTTTGAAGGCTGTCCTATGAAATTAAACATACATTTAAGGCTGTCCTAGAATACATAGGTAACAGTTTATAAGCAGTTGAGATGAGGAGGTTCTTTTAACTTCCACGGAATTCTAATATTTTAATGATGCATCTTGCTTCTGGTCGGTCATGATTCGAAGAAACGCTTTTCAGTTGTTTTGTTTTTATTTTTCACATGGTCATGCCTGTGTACTTATTTTAGCAGTCACTTGTGGATATGTAAATAACTGTCAGAGTCATAATTTGTGTGGTTCAAATGTAACCAGGCATTAGTTTGCAGTTTTGGTACATCCTAAGGAACTGGCTTACTGCTAAATTTTTCTCAATGTAATAGGATGGCAACTGTTAAACAAAAGTAGTGTCTTCCTTGTGGTAGTTGTTTTAGGTTGAGCATAGCAGCGTGCAAGTGCTGCTGCTTTCAACCTGTTGTAATCTATTCTGTGGGATTTAACGACGCCCAACACCTTCATTCGTTCCTGCCTTTCTAAATTCCCTTGATTTCTTAGGGAAATGCTTTACGTTTGTTCCGCCTTGAGGCTGCTTTGTTTCCGTCTTGGAGACTGACCTTAATACATGCAGTATTGCACAATCGGATTGGGAAGATACCTTAGTGTGGCACGTTATTTTTTTTCTTTTGTCTCATAGAGTGCAAACTCAATCGGAGAAGCGCTTTACACAAGTATGTGAAGTTTCCTATAGCGCAAACTCTATCTAAGGAGCACTTTACATGACTACCACAAGTTTAGCATTTGCAGATATACAAACTGGAGCAGTTACAACATAAACACAGACATCCTCAACGCGGCTCTCAAGGCACAGCAGGAGAGCCGATACTACAATTTTCACTGCACTTGGGGAATCTCGCCCCATAATACTTTGCAGGACATTTCTTTTTTGTAACATTTTTGCCCATAACCCAGCATGTGGTGGTCCTAGCGCACTAATAATTTAGCAGTAGGCCGGCTAAGCCTCAAAATGTGTAAGACACTAGGCCCGCTACAGGTTGCATATATAGCTACACTGCATTACTTTCTGCTATTCTGTTTTCATGTTGTTCCCACTAGGACTATATGGTTACATGATCATAGGGGCTGTTCTGAGCTTTACAGTCAAGACTCTACAATATTCACTGTGTTCGGAAACTCGTCCATAATGCTTTGCAGGCCATTCCTCTTACAAAACATTTTTGCCCATAACTTACCACACAATGTGCTTTTTCTTTCTAGGTCATCTGTGGATCCCTACACCATATTGGGGGTGACCCCAAAATGCTAATATAAAACAATAAAATAAATAATGGCAATATTTTCATTTTTTTGCTGCAGATAGAGGAAGAAGGTAAATGGAAGTGCTTTCTTTATATGAAGGGCCATCTGAATATTGTGGGAGAGCTGGCCAAATTATTCAGCAGGGTTGACCACTTTATGTGGCCAGAAAAGTCCAGTTATGCATTCACAACGCCTATAGCTCTAACTCAAGCAAATGCAAGACCTATTGCATTGCAAGTGCTTGTTATACACTTCCCTCCGCGGCCACGTTTCTTGACCTAAAAGAAGAGGTCTAAGAAAGTCAATTAGCCTGTATCGAAAGATATTCAAAACCAGAAGTGGTAGACACCCCACTTCATATTCAAAGTAACATAGGCATATCAATTGTTATCAGTTAACAAACTTGTGCTTTCTGAGGGTTGGCTGTTAATGCATATTGTCTAATGCACTTTATAGCAAACATTTGTAAACTGAGGCCAAGGACTGGATCATGGTTGTGTTAAGAAAGAGAGCTCTGGCAAACCCAAGAGCACCATCTAGAAGTCCTAGAGGGAAGCACGCACTGTCTGGACAAGCCTTTAGAGTGCACCGTGCTGTAGGCTGCTGGTGATCTTTCAGAAAAAAGAGCCAGCTGGGTGTGACTCACTGAGACTGAAGGATTCCACCTCCCAGTAAAGTGATTTCTTCACGGAGAGGCCAAAGGTTGAGTGGGCTGTGATGCCTCACTACGTTCTTCACCTCGATGCGATTTCCTTCAGAAAGCCTTAAATATTTAGTAGAAATAAAAAATTAAGTTAAACATCCATCTGTCTGTTGGTGCCTCTTTTTAAAATCATATTTATTTCATCAAGTGATATAGAGACCCACGTGCCTATTGAAGTGAAGTTTCCTTAATTATAATAGGAACGTCTACTACCAACTGGTTAACCCATATCCTGTCTTTCGAAGCACTTTTATCTTACGTGGTCTCAAGATTTACCTTTGCATACTCTGTACAGTTGTGTCTTTATAGAACACATGTTTGAAATAGTTAAAATATTTCCGACTCCACTTGTCTGCTCATTTCCTGCCTGTCTGAGACAAACCCCACATCTTCTAAAGATGTATC